>NC_142245.1:112378861-113598768 GCF_052056855.1 Sturnus vulgaris | reverse complement strand
TCCTCTGGAATTCCCAAATCCCATGGTTCCAACCTGTCTGAATCCAATCCCTCTGGAATTCCAAATCCCATGGATCCAGTCTATCCTGATCCCTCCAAAATTCCCAAATCCCATTGATCCCCCCACCCATCCCAATCCCATGGATCCAACCTGTCCTGATCCCTCTGGAATTCCCAAATCCCACAGATCCAACCTGCCTCAATCCCTCCAGAATTCCCAATCCATGGATCCCACCCATCCCAATCCCATTGATCCAACCTGTCTGAATCCAATCCCTCTGGAATTCCCAAATCCCACAGATCCAACCTGCCCCAGTCCCTCTGGAATTCCCAAATCCCATGGATCCCCATCTATCCTGATCCCTCTGGAATTCCCAAATCCCATGGATCTGACTTGTCCCAATCCCATGGATCTGATCTGTCTGAATCCAGTCCCTCTGGAATTCCCAAATCCCATGGATCCAACCCATCCCAGTCCCTCTGGAATTCCCAAATCCTGTGGATTTGACTTGAGGTCATCCCATGGATTCAACCTGTCCCAATCCCTCTGGAATTCCCAAATCCCTTGGATCTGACCTGTCCCAATCCCATGGATCCAGCCTGTCTGAATCCAATCCCTCTGGAATTCCCAAATCCTGTGGATTTGACCTGAGGTCATCCCATGGATTCAACCCATCCCAGTCCCTCTGGAATTCCCAAATCCTGTGGATTTGACCTGAGGTCATCCCATGGATTCAACCCATCCCAGTCCCTCTGGAATTCCCAAATCCCATTGATCCCACCCGTCCCAATTCCATGGATCCGACCTGTCCTGATCCCTCTGGAATTCCCAAATCCCATGGATCCAACCTGAGCCGATCCCACAGATCTAACCTGTCTGAATCCAATCCCTCTGGAATTCCCAAATCCCATGGATCCAGTCTATCCTGATCCCTCCAAAATTCCCAAATCCCATTGATCCCACCCATCCCAATCCCAAGGATCCAACCTGTCCTGATCCCTGTGGAATTCCCAAATCCCACAGATCCAACCTGCCTCAATCCCTCCAGAATTCCCAATCCCATGGATCCCACCCATCCCAATCCCATTGATCCAACCTGTCTGAATCCAATCCCTCTGGAATTCCCAAATCCCACAGATCCAACCTGCCCCAGTCCCTCTGGAATTCCTAAATCCCTTGGATCTGACCTGTCCCAATCCCTCTGGAATTCCCAAATCCCGTGGATCTGACTTGTCCCAATCCCATGGATCTGATCTGTCTGAATCCAATCCCTCTGGAATTCCCAAATCCCATGGATCCGACCTGTCTGAATCCAGTTCCTCTGGAATTCCCAAATCCCACCCACCCCATCCCATAAATCCAACCTCCAGGAGAATTCCATGGGAAGCAATATCCCAAAATAAAATAAATAAAATAAAATAAAATCCTGGAATTCCCAGAGCTTTAACCCAGAGCTCTCTCCTTCCATCCGAGGTTCCTTCGGAAAATTTGGGATAATTGGATGGGATTGGAATTTTTGGGAAGTGGGAAAGGGAAAAGCTTTGGAAATGCCAAATGGATGGAATTCCCAAAATTCCTGCGGGAACGGGAAGTGGAGGAATTTTATCCCAATCCTAAAACTGTAGGAATTTCCCCCCAATCCCAAAATCGTTGGAATTTTCACTTGAATTGTAGGAATTTCACCCCAGTTGTGGGAATTTTGTCCTGATTTCAGGAATTTCACCCCAATCCCAAAATCATAGGAATTTCACCTCAATCCCAAAATTGTAGAATTTGACCCCAATCCCTCAAAATTATTGGAATTCCACCCAAATCCCCAAATCGTAGGAATTTCACTCCAGATGTGGGAATTGGACCCCAATCCCAAAATTGTTGGAATTTCACCCCAATTATAGGAATTCCACCCAAATCCCAAAATTGTAGGAATTTGTCCCCAAATCCCAAAATTCTAGGATTTTCAACTCAATTGTGGGAATTCTACCCCAATCCCAAAATTATAGGATTTTGTCCCCAATCCCAAAATTGTTGGAATTTCACCCCAATCCCAAAAAAATTTGTAGGAATCCATCCCAATCCAAAATTACAGGAATTTGACCCCAAATCCCAAAATTGTAGGAATTTCACTCCAGCTGTGGGAATTGGACCCCAATCCCAAAATTGTTGGAATTTCACCCCAATTTTTGGAATTTCACCCCAATCCCAAAAATCTCCTCCCGGCATCTTCTCCCCAATTAATTTTTTTTTTTTTTTAATCACCGACCGCCCTCTTGGAAAATCTGGGAATTCCTCTTTTCCCGTTCCTAAATCCTCCCAAAAAATCCCAAATTTCCAACCGGAAAAGAACGACAAATCCAAAATAAAATCAAATAAATTAAAAAAAAAAAAAATCTTCATTTTCTCCCTCCCAAACCCTAAAAAAAAATTAATTTTTTTTTTAAAAATCCATTTTTCCCCTTTCTCCATCCCCCAATTTTTTTTTTTTTCTGGGTAAAACCCCCTAAAATCTCCCCAAAATTTTTTTTATTTTAATTTTTTTTTTTCCTAAAAAATCCATGGAATTCCCGTGGGATGGGGACAACGGGGACGCAAAGGTAGAAACCGTAAATCGATTTATTTCTCTCGATCCTTTTGCTATGTACAAGTTTAATGGAGAAATCTCTAGGAAACAAATTTTAAAAATCACAAAACCTCGGGATTTTCTTGGAATTTTTTCTTTTTTTTTTTTTTTTTTTTCCCCCCCTTCTCCCCCTCCTCTTTTGATTTTTTTTTTTCCATTTTTTTTTTTCCCCCCCCGAGAAAAAAATGGAATTATTAAAATTTTTAATTTTTTTTTTAAGAGGGGGATTTTTTTTGGTTTTTTGTTTTTTTTTTTTTTTAAACAAAGGGCGGCGCCGGGAATTGAGGTTTGGAATTTTTAAATTTTTTTTTTTTTAATTTTATTTTTTTTGGGGAATAAATCAAGAAAGAAGGAATGGATTGGGTTGGATTTTTCCTCCTGGGGAAAAAAAAAAAAATTGGGAAAATCCCATTTTTTTGGAAAAAAAAAAAAATTTATTTATTTTTTTATTTTGGGTGTGGAGCAGAGGATCCAAAATTCCAAGGAAAACGCTCGGAAAAAAAATAAAATTAAAAAAAAATTTAATAATTAAACAGGGAATTAAAATAAATGAGAATTTCCAGAATTCCGGGAGATTTTGGGAACGAATCCCACGGGAAGCCAAAAATCCCCTTTGGCCACGTTGGGAAATTCTGATTTTTGGCTTAAAAAAAAAAAAAAAAATCCGATTTTTTTCGGCCAAAATTTCCTTTTTTTTTTTTTTTTTTTTTTTATAACCTGGTAAAAATTCCTCTTTTTTTTGGGTAAAAATTCCATTTTTGTGGGTTTTTTCCCGGTAAAAATTCCAAATTTTTTTTTTTTCCCGGTAATAATTCCATTTTTTTTTTCCAGTAGAATTTCCATATTTTTTTCCCGGTAACAATTCCGTTTTTTTGGTTTCTTTTTCCCAGTAAAAATTCCAATTTTTTTGGTTTTTTCCCGATAAAAAATCAAATTTTTTTTGTTTTTTTCCCGGTAATAATTCCATTTTTTTTTCCAGTAAAATTTCCATTTTTGTTTTTCCAGGTAAAAATTCCATAATTTTTTGTGTTTTATTTTTCCCCAGCAAAACTTCCTTTTTTTTGTTGTTTTCTTCCCAGCAAAAAATTCATTTTTTTTCGTTCTTTTTCCCAGCAAAAATTCCTTTTTTTTTATTTTTTCCCAGCAAAAATTCAATTTTTTTTTCTTTTTCCCGTTAAAAATTCCATTTCTTTTTGTTTTTTTCCCGTTAATAATTCCTCTTTTTCTTTGTCTTTTTCCCAGCAAAAATTCCTTTTTTTTCTTCGTTTTTTTACCATTAAAAATTCCATTTCTTTTTGTTTTTCCCCATCAAAAATTCCATTTTTTGGTTAATTCCTTCCCGCTAAAAAAATTCCTTTTTTTTTGTTTTCTTCCCCATCAAAAATTCCAATTTTTTTCTCAATTTTTCCCCCATCAAAAATTCCATTTTTTTCCCCTTTTCCCCATCAAAAATTCCAATTTTTTTCTCAATTTTTCCCCCATCAAAAATTCCATTTTTTTCCCCTTTTCCCCAATCAAAAATTCCATTTTTTTTTTCCTTTTTCCCGCTAAAAATTCCATTTTTAATATATTATATATTATATATATATATATATATAAATTTTTTTTTTTTTTTGGCGTCGCTGGCGGGACTCGTCGGCTCCGGGCTGAAATGAGAGAAATTTGAATTTTGGAGATTTTTGGGGGTTTTTTTGTTTTTTTGTGGTTTTTTTTTTTGTTGCGGTTCTGGAGGGAGGGAGGACACAGCAGCAGCAGCAGCAGGAGGAGAAATTCAGGAATTCTGGAATTCTGGAATTCGGGAATTTTTATTTTTGCCTCTGCCGGGCTGGGAAGCGGCGCCGGAACGCTACAAAAAAAATACAAAATAAAATGGGGAAAAGAAAGGGGGGAAAATTTAAAAAAAAAAATGGAAAATGTGGTGGGGAAATAAAAGTGGAGTGGAGGGAAATGAAATGAAATGAAATGAAATAAAATAAAATGAAATAAAATAAAATAAAATAAAATAAAAAAAAATATGTAAAATAAAGTGAAATAAAGTGAAATAAATAAAGTGAAATGAAATAAAATAAAATGAAATAAATATGTAAAATAAAGTGAAATAAAGTGAAATAAATAAAGTGAAATAAAGTGAAATAAAATGAAATAAATATGTAAAATAAAGTGAAATAAAGAGAAATAAATTAAAATGAAATGAAATAAATATGTAAAATAAAGTGAAATAAAGTGAAATGAAATAAAATAAAATGGAAGTAAAATAAAGTGAAATAAAATGAAATAAAGTAAAATAAAGTGAAATGACGTGAAATAAAATAAAATAAAATAAATAAAGTAAAATACGGTGAAATGAAGTGAAATAAAATAAAATGAAATAAATAAAGTGAAATAAAGTGAAATAAAATAAAATAAAATAAAATAAATAAAGTGAAATAAAATAAAATAAAGTAAAATAAAGTGAAATAAAGTGAAATAAAATAAAATGAAGTAAAATAAAGTAAAATAAAAAAGCAAAACAAAATAAAAGGAAAAAAAAATGAAGTAAAATGAAGTAAAATAAAAAAGAAAAATTAAAGGAAAAAAATAAAATGAAATAAATTGAAGTAAAATAAAAAAGTAAAATTAAAAAATAAAATGAAGTAAAATAAAGTAAAATAAAATAACGTAAAAAAGTAAAATAAAGTGAAATAAAAAAGTAAAATAAAAGTAAGATAAAAAGTAAAATAAAGTAAAATGAAATAAAGTTAAAAATGTAAAAGAAAATAAAAATAAAAAATAAAATAAAGGGGGGGAAGTGGAGGAAAGAAAGGGGAAAAAAATTTTAAAATGGAAGAAAATGAGAGGAAAGAAAAGGGAAAAAATAAAAATAAATGGAAATAAAATGGAGGAAAAAAAGGTGAAAATTTTATTAAAAAATAAGAAATAAAATGGAGAAAGAAAAGGAAAAAAAGGGAAAAAATAGAGAAAAGAAAGAGGAAAATGGGAAATAAAATAGAGAAATGAAAGGGGGAAAAATTAAAAAAATTAAAAATAAAATGGAGAAAATGAAAGGGAAAAATAAGGAAAAAAAGGGAATAAATTGGAGGAAAGAAGGGGGAAAAAATTAAAAATACAAAATAAAATAAAGGGAAAAAAAATTAAAAATGGAGGAAAAATGGGAAGAAATAAAATACAAAATAAAGTCGAGGAAAGGGGAAAATTTAAAAAAAAAAAAATACAAAATAAAAGAGAGAAAAGAAAGGGAAAAAATTTTAAAAATACAGAATAAAACAGAGAAAAGAAATGAAAAATTTTTCTTAAAAAATACAAAATAAAATGGAGGCAAGAAAGGGAAAATTTTTTATAAAAATACAGAATAAAATGGAGAAAAAAATGAAAATTTTTTTTAAAAATGCAAAATAAAATGGAGGAAAAAAAGGAAAAAAATTTGTAAAAAATCAAAATAAAATGGAGGAAAAAAGGGAAAAAAATTTAAAAAGGAATAAAAGAAAAAAATGTTGAAATGAGGGGGAAAAAAAGGGAAAAAAAAGGGGAAATAAAGAATTTTAAAAAAAAAATTAAAAAAGAAAAACCCAAATCAGCTGAGCCGGGAGCGGAATCTCGATCCCGGAATTTTGGGAAATTCCACCCGAGAAGAAAATAAAAAAAAAAAAAAAAAAAAAAGGAAAAATTTTTTAAAAAATTAAAATTTAATTTAATTAATTATTTAAAAAAAAAAAAAAAAAAAAAAGGAAAAAAATTCCCGTGGGAATGGAGCGTTCTGGGCAGCAAATGGTTAAAAATTTTAATTAATTTGGGGTTTTTTAATTTCCTTTAATTTTATTTTTCTTTATTTTCATTTATTTTCCCTTTCATTTATTTAATTATTTATTCTATTTGAATGCATTTTAATTTTTAATAAATTTTGTTAAAAAATTTAATTCCATTTCATTTAAATTTATTTGAACTTATTTATTTCAATCTTTTATTTCATTTTTTTAAACTTCTTTTAAATAATTAAATTTTAAATAATTAGTTAAATTTAAATTTAAATAATTTAAATTTTAAATAATCTGTCTTTTATTTCTTTTATAGAATTTTTTTTTAATTCCTTTTAAATCTTTTTAAATTCTTAAATATTTTTGCATTTTTTAAATATTTTTGGAATTTTTAAATCTTTTTGAAATTCTTAAATATTTTTAAAATTTAATCTTAATTTCTTTGGAATATTCTTGAAATCTGTTTTTTTATTCCTTTTCAATATTTGTGAAATTTAATCTTCATTTTAAACATTTTTTGGAAATTTATTCTTTATTCCTTTGAAAAGATTTTTGACATTTTTATTTCTTTGCAATATTTTAAAATCATTTATTCCTCATTTCTGTTAAAATGGTTTTGCTTCGTTTTTTTATTTCATTTCAATATTTTTAAATTGAAATGATTTGATTTTCACGCACTGAAATTACAATTTTTTCATTTATTTCCTTCTTTATTTGATTTTTTTTTATTATTTTATTTTATTTTAAATCTCCCGGGAGCTTTATCATTTATTTTATTTTTTAATTATAATTATTAATTAAAAAAACCAAACTCATTATTTCGAACGTTTCCCTTTGTTTCGTTGGAATTTGGATTTTTTTAATTTAATTTTTTTTTTTTATTTCCTGATTTTTGTTTTATCTGGGGGGAACCAACCCAGGACGTGGGGAGTGACCTCGAGGGGACACCGGGGGGGGACACCAAAGTGACACCAAAGTGACACCAAAGTGACCCAAGGGTGACCCTAAAGTGACACCAGGGGTGACACCAAAGTGACACCAGGGGGGACCCAAAGGTGCCACCAAAGTCACCCAAGGGTGACCCTAAAGTGACACCGGGGGGGACCCAAAGGTGACCCCAAGGGTGACACCAAAGTGACACCAAAGGTGACACCGGGGGGACACCAAGAGTGACCCAAAGGTGACACCAAAGTGACACTAAAGGGGACACCAAAGGTGACACCAAGGGTGACACCAAAATGACACCAAAGTGACACCAAGGGTGACCTCAAAGGTGACCCCAAGGGTGACCCCAAGGGTGACCCCAAAGTGACACCGGGGGGACACCAAGGGTGATCTCAAAGGTGACCCCAAGGGTGTCACCAAAAGGGGAACCATGGGTGACCCAAAGGTGACACCAGGGGTGACGCCAAAGGTGACCTCAAAGGGTGACCCCGAAGGTGACACCAGGGGTGACACCAAAGGTGACCTTGAGGGTCACCCCAAAGGCGACTTTGAAAGGGTTGACCTGAGGGTGACCTCAAAGGTGACACCAATGGCAACCTCGAGGGTGACCCCAAAGGTGACACCAAGGGTGACCCCAACAGGTGACCCCAAGGGTGCCCCCACAGGTGACACAAAAGGTGACCTCAAAGGGTGACCCTGAAGGTGACACCAGGGGTGACACCAACGGCAACCCCAACAAGTGACCCAACAGGTGACCCCAAAGGCGACCCCACAGGTGACCCCAAAGGTGTCCCCGAGCTGTCCCCAAGGGTGTCCCCCAGGTGTCCCCTCCCTCCCCCCCTGTCCCTCCCTGGCGCCGTCTCTCTCCCGCGGCCGCCCCGTTGGATTTTGGCACCCCCGGCACGTGGCGGCCTCTGACCCGCACGGGGATTATTTTTTTTTTTTTTTAATAATTTTTTTTTCCCGTTTTTCGTGGGTTTTTTGTGGGGGGGAATATTTTTTTTTTGTTTGTTTGTTTTTGTTTGTTTTTTTTTTGTTTAGATCTCGTTGTTGTGGCCGGCTCCGGCGCCCGGGCCGTACTCACTGGAGCGCGGCGCCATGCCCAGGTACTGCTTCAGGAACTCGCTAAACCTCTTCTGGTTGTTCCACTTCCGCGCCGATTTGCGCACCCCGATGAAGCCCCCGTACCTCTTCTGCACCCCCTTGGCCGCCCGGCCCTCTCCCAGCCGCCTCCAAATGTCCTCCTCCTCCTCTTCCTCTTCCTCCCGGCCACGTTTGGGGAAGGCTCCGGGCGCGGCCGGCTCGCTCGCCGCTCGGCCTTGCGCGGACGGGTGGCGAGGTCGCGGCGCGCTTCGGCCGCTGGCCGCGCACAGCTCCCAGGTGGCCCTGGGGACGGCTTGGCCTTCGCACTCCAGGACGCAGATCTGTGGGGCGAATGGGGAGGGGGAGAGGGGTCAGGGGTGGGGGAATGGGTGGGGTGGCCCAAGGGATTTGGGTGCTTCTGGTTTTATTGCGACAGGCCCAGCACGGGAGGAGCTGTGGGGTGTGCGGGGTTCTCCTGGTCTCATGGTGGGAGGTGTCTCCGCTCCATTCCCACCCCATTGCTGCCCCACTGCTGCTCCATTCCCACCCCATTGCAGCTCCATTCCCACCCCATTGCAGCTCCATTGCAGTTCTGTTCCCACCCCATTGCAGCTCCATTCCCACCCCATTGCAGCCCCATTGCAGCTCCATTCCCACCCCATTGCTACCCCACTGCTGCTCCATTCCCACCCCATTGCAGCTCCAATCCAACTCCATTCCCACCCCATTGCTACCCCACTGCTGCTCCATTCCCACCCCATTGCAGCTCCAATCCAACTCCATTCCCACCCCATTGCAGCCCCATTCCCGCCCCATTGCAGCTCCAATCCAACTCCATTCCCACCCCATTCCAGCCCCATTGCAGTCCCATTCCCACCCCATTGCAGCCTCATTCCAACTCCATTCCCACCCCATTCCAGCACCATTCCTGCCCCATTCCAACTCCATTGCAGCCCCATTCCAGCCCCATTCCCGCCCCATTCCATAGCTCCCAGAGGGCTCAGGGTGGGGGAGATGCTCAGCATCGCTCCCCAGTCTTCCCCAGAGCTCCCCATGGAATTCCACGCTCCCGCTCCGCCGTTCCGAGCTCTGCCGGGTCCTGGAGCCCCAAAATCATCGAGTGTGAGATGGTGGAAGGGATGGAGGTGGGATAAGATGGTGGAGCTGGGACAGGGTGGAGGTGGGATGGGCTGGCAGAGGTGGGATGGGACGGGATGGGATGGGAGTGGGACGGGATGGAGATGGGTGGGATGGTGGAGCTGGGACAGGATGATGGTGAGAAGGGACAGTGGAGGTGGAATGGGACCTCTGACCCATTCCAATGGTGGAGGTGGGACAGTGGAGCTGGGACAGGCTGGTGGAGCTGGGTGGGACAGTGGAGCTGGGACAGGCTGGTGGAGCTGGGTGGGACAGTGGAGCTGGGACAGGATGGTGGAGCTGGGACAGGATGGTGGAGCTGGGTGGGACAGTGGAGCTGGGACAGGATGGGCTGGTGGAGGTGCGATGGCACAGGTGTGATGGGGTAGAGGTGGGACAGAGACAGTGGAGGTAGGACAGGCTGGTGGAGCTGGGTGGGACAGTGGAGGTGAGATGGGCTGGTGAAGCTGGGGTGAGATGGCAGAGGTGGGACAGGGACACCATGGAGGTGGGACAGGGACAGTGGAGGTGGGACGGGGACAGTGGAGGTGGGACAGGGACACCATGGAGGTGGGACAGGGACACCATAGAGGGGGGACAGGGACACTATGGAGGTGGGACAGGGACACCGTGGAGGTGGGACGGGGACAGTGGAGGTGGGACAGGGATGGTGGAGGTGGGACGGGGACAGTGGAGGTGGGACGGGACACCATGGAGGTGGGACGGGACACCATGGAGGTGGGACAGGGACAGTGGAGGTGGGACAGGGATGGTGGAGGTGGGACAGGGATGGTGGAGGTGGGACAGAACCTCTGGCCCATTCCCATGGCAGCTCCTGGTGCCTGGAGCTGCTCCTCCCCAGGGCCAGAACTCTGCTCTTCCCGAGGTTTCTCCAGCTGGGAATGTTCCTCTGGAGAGCAGCAGAGCCCTGGGGGGTCCCACCAGCCCTCCCAGCTCTGCAGCATCTGCTGAGCTCCTCCTGAGGAAGCCCTGACCCATCTGGGATTGTCCTCGAGGATGTCACGGCCACCAGGAGGAAGATCAAGCCCAGAAATCCACACTGGCTGCTCCCAGTGACCTTCCCGTCCTGCACACCTCCAGCACAGCTCCACGGGATGGAGATGGAGATGGAGGAGATGGTGGAGGTGATGGAGGTGGAGGAGATGGAGAGGGAGGCAGAGGTGGAGAGGAGATGGAGATGGAGATGATGGTGGAGATGGAGGTGAGGTGATGGTGGAGATGGAGATGAGATGGTGGTGGAGATGATGGTGGAGATGGAGATGATGGTGGAGATGGAGATGATGGTGGAGATGGAGAGGAGATGATGGTGAGATGATGGTGGAGATGGAGATGAGATGATGGTGGAGATGGAGATGAGATGATGGTGGAGATGGAGGTGATGGTGGAGATGGAGATGATGGTGGAGATGGAGGTGATGGTGGAGATGGAGATGATGGTGGAGATGGAGATGATGGTGGAGATGGAGATGATGGTGGAGATGGAGGTGAGGTGATGGTGGAGATGATGGTGGAGATGGAGATGATGGTGGAGATGGAGATGAGATGGTGGTGGAGATGATGGTGGAGATGGAGATGATGGTGGAGATGGAGATGAGATGGTGGTGGAGATGATGGTGGAGATGGAGATGATGGTGGAGATGGAGAGGAGATGATGGTGAGATGATGGTGGAGATGGAGATGAGATGATGATGGAGATGGAGGTGATGGTGGAGATGGAGATGATGGTGGAGATGGAGATGATGGTGGAGATGATGGTGGAGATGATGGTGGAGATGGAGATGGAGATGGAGAGGGAGGTGATGGAGCACAGAGCATCTCCATGACCTCCAAGGATTCACGGAAGCTCCCCAGATCCTCTTCCCTCCAGGCAGGCAGGACCTGCAGCTCCTGCAGCCCCCGGGCACGGCCACTCCCCGCGTGTCCCTTTGTCACCGGTGTCACCGTGGGCTCCCGCGGGTTCATCCCATCACAGTCGTGTCCCGTCCCTTTCCAAGCCAGACACGGCCCCAGCTCTGCTCTGGGGTTTTGGTGCCACCAAACCCATCCAGAAGAAAACCATGGAAGAGCCAAACTCCATAAACACCAGAAGGAGCCTTCTGGAAGGCCCAGCAGGGAAGGGTTGTCCCCCTGCAGGTGACCCTAAAATCCCTTTTTAAAATCCCTTTTTAATCCTTTTTTCCCCTCAAACCACCCCATTCTTCACAAATGGGGTCGTCCTTCTTTAAACTCTTCCAGGAATCCTGGATTCATTCCTGGAAATGCACCAGAAGCTCCTTTTTTTTTTTTGGGCACCTAAATCCAAGGAATTCCCACAGGATGGAGAACATCCAGGGGGGTCTCATGGCCACCTGCTGGCCCCTAAATGTCTCTTTTTGGCCACCAGTGGCCACTCGGGGCTGCCCTTCCATCAGTTCCCCCCATCCCTGAGGGCTCATCCGGCAAATCCCCAAAAATCGGGAGAATCGTCCCCGAGCGAGGCGGCGCCGAGGAATTTTGGGATCACCCCGGAGCTGAGGCCCTCCCTTGGCATCTCCAAATTTTTGGGAGGGTCTGGATCCCATGAGGTGACAGCTCCCAGGACATCCCGGGCTCCTGGGTCACCGGGCTGTGGTGCCGGTTCTGCCGGAATCGGATCCAGTTCCCGGATCGGGAATTCTTGGTTGGAACAACACCCAAAGCTCCTCCATGTCCAGAACCCCCTGGGGATCTTCCTGATCTTTGCTTGGTGGCCTTGGTGGCCTCGGGGACAGGGACAGGGGTGACTGACCCACATCTCGAAGAGCAGCGGGTCCCCGTCCTTCCCTGGCCCCCGAAATTCCAGGGATTTCCGTGGAGCCGGCGGGAATTCCTTGGACGTCGCTTTGGGAACGGTGGGAGGCCCAAGTCTCACCAGGAGACTCCAAACCAAGCCTCAGGAGACCCCAAATGCCACCAGGAGACCCCAGATGCCACCAGGAGACCCCAAATCCCACCAGGAGACCCTAAATGCCATCAGGAGACCCCAGATGCCACCAGGAGGCTCCTTCCAGTCCAAACTGAGTCCAGGAATCCCCAAATCCCACCAGGAGACCCCAAATCCCACCAGGAGACCCCAAATGCCACCAGGAGAATCCTTCAAGCCCAAACCGACTTCAGGAGACCCCAAAAGTCTCACCAGGAGGCTCCTTCCAGTCCAAACCAAGTCCAGGAGACCCCAAAACCATCAGGAGACCCCAGATGTCACCAGGAGGCTCCTTCCAGTCCAAATCGAACCTCAGGAGACCCCAGATCCCGCCAGGAGACCCCAAATCCACCAGGAGACCCCAAATCCCACCAGGAGACCCCAAATCCCATCAGGAGGCTCCTTCCAGTCCAAACTGAGTCTCAGGAAACCCCAAATTCCACCGGGAGACCCCAAATCCCACCAGGAGACCCCAAATCCCATCAGGTGGCTCCTTCCAGTCCAAATCGAACCTCAGGAGACCCCAGATCCCGCCAGGAGACCCCAAATCCACCAGGAGACTCCTTCCAGTCCAAACTGAAGCTCAGGTGACCCCAAATCCCACCAGGAGACCCCAAATCCCATCAGGTGGCTCCTTCCAGTCCAAATCGAACCTCAGGAGACCCCAGATCCCACCAGGAGATCCCAAATCCCACCAGGAGATCCCAAATCCACCAGGAGACCCCAAATCCCACCAGGAGACCCCAAATCCCATCAGGTGGCTCCTTCCAGTCCAAATCGAACCTCAGGAGACCCCAGATCCCGCCAGGAGACCCCAAATCCCACCAGGAGACCCCAAATGCCATCAGGTGGCTCCTTCCAGTCCAAACTGAAGCTCAGGTGACCCCAAATCCCACCAGGAGATCCCAAATCCCACCAGGAGACCCCAGATCCTGCCAGAAGACCCCAAATCCCACCAGGAGACCCCAAATGCCATCAGGAGGCTCCTTCCAGTCCAAACTGAAGCTCAGGTGACCCCAAATCCCACCAGGAGATCCCAAATCCCACCAGGAGACCCCAAATGCCACCAGGAGACCCCTTCTAGTCCAAACTGAACCTCAGGAAACCCCAAATCCCACCAGGAGACCCCAAATCCCACCAGGAGACCCCAAATCCCATCAGGTGGCTCCTTCCAGTCCAAATCGAACCTCAGGAGACCCCAGATCCCGCCAGGAGACCCCAAATCCACCAGGAGACTCCTTCCAGTCCAAACTGAAGCTCAGGTGACCCCAAATCCCACCAGGAGACCCCAAATCCCATCAGGTGGCTCCTTCCAGTCCAAATCGAACCTCAGGAGACCCCAGATCCCACCAGGAGATCCCAAATCCCACCAGGAGATCCCAAATCCACCAGGAGACCCCAAATCCCACCAGGAGACCCCAAATCCCATCAGGTGGCTCCTTCCAGTCCAAATCGAACCTCAGGAGACCCCAGATCCCGCCAGGAGACCCCAAATCCCACCAGGAGACCCCAAATGCCATCAGGTGGCTCCTTCCAGTCCAAACTGAAGCTCAGGTGACCCCAAATCCCACCAGGAGATCCCAAATCCCACCAGGAGACCCCAGATCCTGCCAGAAGACCCCAAATCCCACCAGGAGACCCCAAATGCCATCAGGAGGCTCCTTCCAGTCCAAACTGAAGCTCAGGTGACCCCAAATCCCACCAGGAGACCCCAAATCCACCAGGAGACCCCAAATCCCACCAGGAGACTCCTTCCAGTCCAAACTGAAGCTCAGGTGACCCCAAATGCCACCAGGAGACCCCAAATCCCAAGGTTCTGGTTGGAGCTGCAGGAACGGGGGATCCCAAATTGGTTCTGGTGCCTTCAACACTTTGGGGCTGAACCTGAGTGGTGGCACCTCAAAATTTTGGGGTGGCTCCAGCATCTTCTGGAAGTTTTGGGGTTTTTTTGGGGGATATTTCCCAAGCCTGGGGGGCTCCCAAGCCTGGGGGCTCCTTTTGGGAACGGGGACGTGTCCACTCAATGGGATTTATTATCCCAAATAAAGAAGTGTCCCTTTATTTGGGATCCCAAAAAAAATGGGGAAGGTGATGGAAAAATCCCCTGGGAACGCCGGGACACGGCTCAACCGAGGGGGGAAAAAAAAAATCCAGGATTTAGGAGCTGGAAAAAACCCAAATTCTGGTTTTAGGGCTCTTCCCATCCCAAAGTGAGAGCCAGAGGAGCTGTGGGGTCTCCGAGCCCGTCCCACCCTGCCAGGGCTCCCAGAGGGGTTTTGGGGTTGGGATGGGAGGTGGGGGTGTTTGTTTGGGGTCTTGGAGCACCCTGGGTTGGGATTTTAAACCCAGGGTTTGGGATTTTAAACCCTAGGCTTGGGATTTTAAACCGGGTTTGGGATCTTGACCCCGATTTGGGGCCATCCTGATTTGGGATTTTCACCCCGATTTGGGATTATCACCTCGATTTGGGATTTTCACCTGCCCTCAGGACCATCCTGGTTTGGGATCTTCACCCCTTGACCCTGATTTGGGATCTTGACCCTCCCTTGGGAAGATCCTGGTTTGGGATTTTAACTCTGATTTGGGATCTTCACCCCAATTTGGGATTTTCACCTGCCCTCAGGACCATCCTGGTGCCCATTCAGGACCATCCTGGATGTCCCCAGCACCCAATTTGGGATCTTGACTCTGATTTGGGATCTTCACCCTGATTTGGGACCATCCTGATTTGGGATTTTCACTCTGATTTGGGATCTTCACCCTCCCTCGGGACCATCCCGGTGCCAATTCAGGACCATCCTGGATGTCCCCAGGGACCCAATTTGGGATTTTCACCCCGGTTTGGGACCATCCTGATTTGGGATTTTCACTCTGATTTGGGATCCTCACCTTCCCTCAGAACCATCCCGGTGCCCGCCCAGGAGTGACAGTGACAGCAGGTGGCACTGTCCCCTCAAATGTCCCCGAATGTCCCCAGACCCCAGCAGAGGGAAAAGGGCGCCCAGAGACCCCTGGGGACAAGGGACAGGGACAGGGGTGGTGGCACTCAGGGTGACCAGACCCCCCCCAGGTGTGGGGACAGGGGACAGGGGTGGTGGCACTGAGGATGGCCTGAGACCCCTGGGTGTGGGGACAGGGGACAGGGGTGGCACTCATGGTGCCCAGAGCCCCCTGGGGACAAGGGACAAAGGACAAGGGATGGTGGCACTCAGGATGTCCCCCAGATAGAATGAAAAGGGCACCCAGAGCCCCCTGGGGACAAGGGACATGAGTGGCACTCACAATGTCCCCCAGACCCCCCCAGGTGTGGGGACAAGGGACAGGGGTGGTGGCACTGACGATGCCCAGAGCCCCCCAGGTGTGGGGACAAGGGACAGGGATGGCACTCATGGTGCCCAGAGTCCTTGGGGACAAGGGACAGGGATGGTGGCACTCAGGATGTCCCCCAGCAGAGGGAAAAGGGCACCCAGAGCCCCCTGGGGACAGGGGTGGTGGCACTCGGGATGCCCAGAACCCCCTGGGGACAAGGGACAGGGGTGGTGGCACTCACAATGTCCCCCAGACCCCCCCAGCTGTGTGGACAAGGGACAGGGGTGGTGGCACTTGCGATGCCCAGAGCCCCTTGGGGACAAGTGACATGAGACAGTGGTGGCACTTATGATGCCCATAGGCCCCTGGGGACAAGGGACAGGGATGGTGGCACTCACAATGTCCCCCAGATCCCCCCGGGTGTGGGGACAGGGGCCAGGGTCGGTGTCACTCAGGATGCCCAGAGCCCCCAGGTGTGGGGACAAGGGACAGGGGTGGTGTCACTCAGGATGCCCAGATCCCCCAGGTGTGGTGACAAGGGCCAGGGTCGGTGTCACTCAGGATGCCCAGATCCCCCCAGGTGTGGTGACAGGGGACAGGGATGGTGGCACTGACGATGCCCAGACCCCCCAGGTGTGGGGACAAAGGCCAGGGTCGGTGTCACTCAGGATGCCCAGAGCCCCCAGGTGTGGTGACAGGGGACAGGGATGGTGTCACTCAGGATGCCCAGAGCCCCCCAGGTGTGGTGACAAGGGACAGGGGTGGTGTCACTCAGGATGCCCAGACCCCCAGGTGTGGGGACAAAGGCCAGGGTCGGTGTCACTCAGGATGCCCAGACCCCCAGGTGTGGTGACAAGGGACAGGGTCGGTGTCACTCAGGATGCCCAGAGCCCCCAGGTGTGGGGACAGGGACCAGGGTCGGTGTCACTCAGGATGCCCAGACCCCCCAGGTGTGGTGACAAGGGACAGGGTCGATGTCACTCAGGATGCCCAGACCCCCAGGTGTGGTGACAGGGGACAGGGTCCAGGGTGTTGTCACTCACGAGGACGTCGAAGCTGTCGCGGTAGAGCAGGCGGTCGCAGTGCGCGCAGTCGTCCCGGCAGTCGCCGCGGGCGCGGGCGCAGAGGCAGAGCAGGAGCAGATCCCAGAGCACGGCCCTCATGGCGGCAGCGCCTGCGGGGACAGCGCCATCAGCATCCGCGGGAAAACCGGGAAAAACGGGGGGGGGAAAAACGGGGGGGAAAAACGGGGGGGAAAAAACGGGGGGGGAAAAACGGGGGGGGAAAAACGGGGGGAAAAACGGGGGGGGAAAAACGGGGGGGGAAAAACGGGGGGGAAAAAACGGGGGGGGAAAAACGGGGGGGGAAAAACGGGGGGGGAAAAACGGGGGGGAAAAACGGGGGGGGAAAAACGGGGGGGGAAAAACGGGGGGGGAAAAACGGGGGGGGAAAAACGGGGGGGGAAAAACGGGGGGGGAAAAACGGGGGGGGAAAAACGGGGGGGGAAAAACGGGGGGGGAAAACGGGGGGGGAAAAACGGGGGGGGAAAAACGGGGGGGGGAAAAACGGGGGGGAAAAAACGGGGGGGAAAAAACGGGGGGAAAACGGGGGGGGAAAAACGGGGGGGAAACACGTGAAATCCTGGGAAGAACACGTGGGACCCCAGGAAATCCCAGAAAATCCAAGAAAATCCCAGAAAAACCACGTGGGACCCCGCGAAATCCCGGGAAAAACACGTGGGACCCCGGGAAATCCCAGAAAATCCCGGGAAAACCACGTGAAACCCTGCGAAATCCCGGGAAAACCACACGAAATCCCATGAAATCTCATTAAATCCTCTAAAATCCCGTGAAATTCCACTAAACCCCACAAAACCCCAGAAAAAACCATGTGAAATCCCGGAAAAAACACATGAAATCCTGGAAAATCCCACAGAATCTCGGAAAAACCACATGAAATCCTAAAAAATCCCGGAAAAAACCCGTGAAACCCCGCGAAATCCCGGGAAAACCACGTGGGACCCCGGGAAAAATCCCACAAAATCCCGATAAAATCACGTGGAACACCACAAAAACCACGTGAAATCCCAGAACAACCGCGTGAAACTCCAGAAAAAAACACGTGAAATCCCGGAAAATCCTGAAAAATCCCATGGAAACCCTGCAAAATCCCGGAAAAAACACGTGGAACACCGGAAAAAAACACGTGGAATCCCGGAAAAAAAAAAACACGTGGAATCCCGGGAAAAAAACACGTGGAATCCCGGAAAAAAAAACACGTGAAAACCACGTGAAATCCTGGGAAAAACCACGTGAAAAACACGTGGAACCCACAAAATCCCGGGAAAAAACATGTGGAATTCCAGAAAAACCACGTGAAACCCCCGAAAAACCCCCAAAACCCATGTGAAATCCTACAAAATCCCGGAAAAGCCACGTGCAATCCCACAAAATCCTGGAAAAAAAACCACGTGAAATCCTGGAAAATCCCACTAAATCCCATTAAATGCTGCACAAAATCCTGCTGGATTCCATAAAATCCCACAAAATCCGGTGAAACCCCAACGAAACCCTGCAAAATCCCACGAAATCCCATGAAATCCTGTAAAATCCCACGAAATCCTGTAAAATCCCACAAAACCTTGCAAAATCCCGCAAAATCCCACAAAATCGGGCAAACCCGGATGGTCCCTGCCCGAATTATCCCACTGGGAAAAGGAGCCGATCCCAAATGGAGCCCGTGTGATTTTTCTGGGATTCTCCTGGCACAGGTCCCGAGCAGGGTTTATTTAATTTAATTTATCATTTTAATTATTATTTAATTTATTATTTAATTTATTATTTTTATTTATTAATTAATTTAGTGGTGGGGCTGGGCACGTTCCCGACACTTCCCAGAGCAGGACAATTCCAGCAATCCCCAATTCCTGCTCCAGGCTGGTTTTGGGGACCTGCCACCCCCCCCGTCCCCAATCCCTGTCCCTCTGTCCCTCTGTCCCTGTCCTGGCAGGGTCCGGTCGTTGAAGCCAGCAGGGATTGGTGGGATCCGAGCCCGATTCCCACGTAAATCCCACAAAATTCCTACAAAACTCCCACGGAAATCCCACAAAATTCCTACAAAATTCCCATGGAAATCCCACGGAAATCCCACAGAATTCCGGGTTCCAGCTGGCTCGGCCAACGGGTTCAGGGGACAATTAAAGGACCTGGCAGAAGTGACAGAAAGGGACAGAGATGGGGATGTGGCACCGGGTTAGGGGACAAACGAATGACCTGGCAGAAGTGACAAGAGAGGGACAAAGATGAGGATGTGACACCGGGATTTTGAGACACTGAAGGGACCGGACAGAGGTGACAGAGAGGGACAGGATGGGGATGTGGCACCGGGATTTTGGGACAATGAAGGGGACCAGAGGTGACAGAGATGGGGATGTGGCACCGGGTTAGGGGACAATGAAGGGACCAGAAATGGGGACAGGATCTTTTGGGGCAATTCAAGGACCAGACAGAGGTGACAGAGGTGAGGATGTGGCACAAGGTAAGGGGACAATCAAATGACCTGGCAGAGGTGACAGAGGTGAGGATGTGGCACCAGGGTTTTGGGACAATTCAGGGACCAGACTGAGCTGACGAAGGTGACAGAGGGGGGGACAGAGATGGGGATGTGACACCGGGATTTTGGGACAATTCAGGGACCAGACAGAGGTGACAAAGATGGGGATGTGGCACCGGGTTAAGGGACGATTAAAGGACCAGACAGAGGTGTCAAAGATGGACAGAGATGGGGATGTGGCACCAGGATTTTGGGACAGTGAAGGGACCAGGCAGAGGTGACAGATCTGAGGATGTGGCACCGGGTTAGGGGACAATTAAAGGACCAGACAGAAGTGACAGAAAGGGACAGGATGGGGATGTGGCACCGGGATCTTGGGACAATTCAGGGACCAGACAGAGGTGACAGAGGTGGGGATGTGACACGGGTTAGGGGGACATTTCAGGACCAGAGATGGATGGGGACAGATTTTTGGGACAATTCAAGGACCGGGCAGAGGTGACAGAGATGGGGATGTGACACCGGGGTTAGGGGACAATTGAAGGACCTGGCAGAAGTGACAAGAGAGGGACAGGATGGGGATGTGGCACCGGGATTTTGGGACAATTCAGGGACCAAACAGAGGTGACAGCGATGCAGATGTGGCACCGGGTTAGGGGACAATCAAATGACCCGGCAGAAGTGACAGAGATGAGGACGTGGCACCGGGATTTTGGGACAATGAAGAGACCAGAGGTGACAGAGATGGAGATGTGGCACCGGGTTAGGGGACAATGAGGGGGACCAGACAGAGGTGACAAAAATGGACAGGATGGGGATGTGGCACCAGGATTTTGGGACAATTCAAGGACCAGACTGAGCTGACGAAGGTGACAGAGGTGACAAAGATGGGATGTGGCACCGGGTTAGGGGACAATGAAGGGACCAGACAGAGGTGGCACCAGGATTTTGGGACAATGAGGGGGACCAGGCAGAGGTGACAGAGAGGGACGGGATGGGGATGTGGCCCCAGGTTAGGGGACAATCAAATGACCCGGCAGAAGATGACAGAGATGGGGATGTGGCACCGGCATTTTGGAAAATGAGGGGACCAGACAGAGGTGACAAAGAGGGACAGGATGTGACACCGGGTTAGGGGACAATGAAGGGGGACCAGAGAGAGGTGACAGAGATGCAGATGTGACACCGGGTTAGGGGACAATCAAATGACCCGGCAGAAGTGACAAGAGAAGGGACAGAGATGGGGATGTGGCACCGGGTTAGGGGACATTTCAGGGACCAGACAGAAGTGACAGAGAGGGACAGAGATGAGGACGTGGCACCAGGATCTTGGGACAACTCAGGGACCGGACAGAGGTGACAGAGATGGAGATGTGGCACCAGGATTTTGGGACAATGAGGGGGACCAGGCAGAGGTGACAGATCTGAGGATGTGGCACCGGGTTAGGGGACAATGAAGCGACCAGACAGAGGTGAAAGAGAGGGACAGGATGGGGATGTGGCACCGGGACTTTGGGACAATTCAGGGACCGGAGTTCCCATTCAAGGAGTGGGCAGAGGGGACAGAGATGGGGATGTGGCACCGGGTTAGGGGACAATGAAGGGACCAGAAATGGGGACAGGATCTTGGGACAATTCAAGGACCAGACAGAGGTGACAGAGGTGAGGATGTGGCACCAGGTAAGGGGACAATTCAGGGACCAGACTGAGCTGACGAAGGTGACAGAGAGGGGGACAGAGATGGGGATGTGACACCGGGATTTTGGGACAATTCAGGGACCAAACAGAGGTGACAGCGATGCAGATGTGGCACCGGGTTAGGGGACAATCAAATGACCCGGCAGAAGTGACAGAGATGAGGACGTGGCACCGGGATTTTGGGACAATGAGGGGGACCAGAGGTGACAGAGATGGGGATGTGACACCAGGATCTTGGGACAATTCAGCGACAGAGATGGGGATGTGGCACCGGGTTAGGGGACAATCAAATGACCTGGCAGGAGTGACAGAGATGGGGATGTGGCACCGGGTTAGGGGACAATGAAGGGACCAGAGATGGATGGGGACAGGATTTTTGGGACAATTCAAGGACCGGGCAGAGGTGACAGAGATGGGGATGTGACACCAGGATTTTGAGACAATGAGAGGGACCAGACAGAGGTGACAGAGAGGGACAGGATGGGGATGTGGCACCGGGATTTTGGGACAATTCAGGGACCGGACAGAGATGGGATGTGGCACCGGGTTAGGGGACAATTGAAGGACCAGACAGAGGTGACAGAGATGGGGATGTGACCCCAGGATTTTGTGACAATTCAGTGACCGCGCAGAGGTGACAGATCTGAGGACGTGGCACCGTTCTGGGGACATTTCAGCTCCCACAAGTGACAAAGAGTGACAGCACGGGGATGTGCCACCATCTCCGGACCCTCCCAAATTTCCCCCCCTAGCCCACCCCCCCCCCCCCCCATTTCCAGCCCCACACCCCGCCGTGTCCCTGCCTGCCATGACGGTCACCTTTTGTCGCCGGCAGGCGGGCGGTGACAATTCCCGGCTGTCACCCGCCGGAGGCTCCGGGGAAGCTGATAAGGAGCAGAATTGAGGATTAATCTCCACCGAGTCACTCCCGGCTGAGTCACAGCTCCCTGGAGAGGCCGAACCCCCCCCTCCCCCCCCGGAACCCAAAAAATCCACCCCTGTCACCCCCCCCCCATCCCCCCGGTATTGTCCCCGTGTCCCCAAGAGGCTCCGAGTCCCGTGGGAAAACTCGCTTGGGGAATCCCCCCGCCCCAAAATTCACTCAGGACCCTTTTAAGGGGTTTTTGGGTTTTTTTTTGGGGGGGTGGCAGCAGCTCTGAGCCCCTTCCTGAGTTTGCCAGCCACGAATCCATTAAAAAAATAAAATAAAATAATAAAAAAAATGCGTTTTTCCCCGTTTCCCCCAATGTTTTCCCTGATTTTTTCCCCCATTTCTCCACATTTTCCCCATTATTTCCCTCCACATCTTTTCCCCTCATTCCCTCCCCTTTTCCCCACGTTTTTTTTTCTCTCAATTATTCCCCCTTTTCCTCACTTTCTTTTCCTTCATTCTTTCCGATTTTTCCCCCATTTCCCCACATTTTTCCCCCATTTTCCCCACATTTTTCCCCATTTTCCCTATTCTTCCCCAATTTTTTCCCTATTTCCCCACATTTTTCTCCATTCTTTTCCCCCATTTCCCCACATTTCCCCAAATTTTTCCCCATTTCCCCACATTCTTTCCCCTCATTTTTTCCCCCATTTCCCCACATATTTCCCCCCATTTTTCCCCGTATCTTTTCCCTCATTCTTCTTCTTCCCTCTCCGTCTTTTTCCTCATTCTTTTCCCCACTTTTTCCCCATTCTTTCCCCATTTCCCCCCTCATTCTTTCCCCTTTCCCCCACGGTTTTTTCCCCATTTTTCCCCATTTTCCCCCTCATATTTCCCATTCTTTCCCCACATTTTTTTCCCCATTTCCCCCTCATTTTCCCCCCTCATTCTTCCCCCTTTCCCCCACGTTTTTTTCCCATTTTTTCCCCATTTTTCCCCATTTCCCCCACGGCTTTTTTTCCATTTTTCCCCATTTCCCCCTCATTCTTCCCCCTTTCCCCACGTTTTTTTTTCCCCAATTTTTCCCCATTTCCCCACATTTTTCCCTCATTCTCTCCCCTTTTTCCCCCACATTTTTTCCTCTCATTCTTCTCCTTCCCCCCCGTCTTTTTCCTCATTCTTTCCCCCACTTTTCCCCCTCATTTTCCCCATTTCCCCTCATTTTCCCCTTTTCCCCACTTTTTCCCATTTTTCCCCCATTTTCCCCTCATTTTTCCCCTCATTCTTTTCCTTTTCCCCACGGTTTTCTTACCATTTTCCCCCTCATTCTTTCCCCATTTTCCCCACTTTTTTTTTCTCCCATTTTTCACCATTTTCTCCTCATTTTTCCCCCTTTTTCCCCATTTTTCCCCCCACCTTTTTTCCCATTCTCCCTCATTCTTTCCCCATTTCCCCCCACGTTTTTCTTCCCATTTTTCCCCATTTTCTCCTCATTCTTTCCCCATTTACCCTTCATTTTCTTCCCCCATTTCCCCCCTAATTCTTTCCCCCACTTTTTTTCCCATTTCCCCCCTCATTCTTTCCCCATTTTTCCCCATTTCCCCCACGTTTTTTCCCATTTTTCCCCCATTTCCCCCTCATTCTTTCCCATTTTTCCCCTCATTTTTTCCCCCCCTTTCCCCCACGTGTTTTTTTCCTATTTTCCCCTCATTTCCCCACTTTTTGCCCCATTTTTCTCTCATTCTTTCCCCTTTTCCCCCCATTCTTTCCCCGCATTTTTTTCCCATTTTTTCCTCATTATTTCCCCATTTCTCCCTCATTCTTTCCTCTTTCCCCCATTTTTTTCCCATTCTTTCCCCATTTCCCCCTCATTTTTTTCCCCATTTTTCCCCCTCATTCTTTCCCCTTTCCCCACGTTTTTTTCCCCATTTTTCCCCCACTTTTCCCTCATTATTTCCCCCCTTTCCCCTCCGATTTTTTCCCCATTTTCCCCCCATTATTTCCCCCTTTTCCCTCCATTTTTTTTCCCATTTTTCCCCAATTTTTCCCCTTTTCCCTCCATTTTTTCCCATTTTCCCCCCATTCTTTCCCCCCACATTTTTTCCTCTCACTCTTCCCCATTTTTCACCATTTAAAGAACATTTTTTATTTTTTTTTCCCCCCCTCTTTCCCCAAGGATTCTCCCCTGGTTCCCGGGGATGTCACAGCTCCTCCCGGACACAAAATCTTCCTTTTCCACCCCAAAAAAAAAAACCCCAAAAACCCCCAAAAAATCCCCCAAACCCCACCCGCTCCATCCCGGGGCGGCCTCTCCATCCCCGCTGCCCCGAGGGGTGAAAATCCGGACTTGTCCCTTAATTTTTATTTATTTATTTTTAATTATTAAATTTTTTTTAATTATTCCGTTCGGTTAGAATCACCCTCATTCATTCCGGAGCGGAATGAGAAATATAAAAAATATAAAAAAAAAAAAAAATAAATGAGATTTTTTTTTTGTTTTTTGCTGTTGATTTTGTGTGTGGGGGGGGGGGGGTTTAATTTTTTTTTTTCTAGAAATCCAGCCTGCGGTGGAGATAAGGACGGGTTTATCCATCAGGACGAGCGGGATTTTTTTTTATTTAATTTTTTTTTCTTTTTTTTTTTTAATGGGATGAGGTGGGAAAAATCCATTGTGGGAGCAGCGGGAAAAAAAAAAAAAAAAAACCGGGAGAGGAGCGGGAAGGGGCAGCAGGTGCTGCCTCAAATGGGATTTTTTAGATTTTTTTTTTTTTTATCCGCTCCATTTGAGGCCATTCGGGCCGTGGAGACTCTCCCAGCCCCTTTTCCCATGGGATTTTCCCGGTTTTGGGATCGCCCCCAGCACCCCAAAAGCAGCGCTGAATGCTCCGGGCTGATCCTAAAATCATCCCAAATCTCCTTTATTTTTAATTTTTTTTTTTTTTTTTCTCCACCCTGCCCTAAACCAAGGCCTGATCCAAAGGTGGATCCTTCATGGAGAAAGAAGAAAACCTTTTCCCTTTTATAAAATAAAAAAAAATTTTAAAAAATCAAATTATTACCCGAAAATCTCCCCAATTCCATCATCCTGCTCCCACAAAATCGGGATTTTTTTTTTTTTTTTTTGGGGGGGGGGGGGAGTGGGGGATGGATTTGAGGGAATTTCGGGGGTGGAATTGGAGGGAATTCTGAGGGATTTGGGGGATGATTGGTGGGGGTGACAGATCCTCGGCGGAGAAATCAGCGCTGCCTTTTGGCGGTGCCCCTCAATCAGGTAATTGGCCATAATTGGCCAAAATGAGGCTCCGCGGTGTGACTGGAAAAGCAGATGGGAGCCGGGAAAAAGCTGCTCGGAGGTACAAAAATAAAATTAAAAAAATTAAAAATTAAAAAAAAAAAAGGAATAAAATTTTTTTTTTTTTTTTTTTTCCGTCCCGGCACATCCCAATCGCTTCATTCGCTCTTTCCTGAATTTTTTTTTTTTTTAATTGAAGGGGGGGGTCTAAAGCGAACAAAGCACCAGCATAAAAAAAAAAATATTAAAGAAATAATAATTTCTTTTAAAAACCCACGCTCGTCTTTTATTTTGGTGTGATTTTAAGGGAAGTCGCGACTGGAAAGGGGAAAGGAGTGAAAACACGGGATGGGCAAACTGCTCCCCTAAAAAAAAAAAAAAATAAATAAAAATAAAAATTTCTCCTCCGAAAATATAAAAATAAAAATCAAATTCCCGCTTATCCCGGAGGAAAGCGGAGCAGCCCCGGCTCCGGGCAGGCCACGCTGCCTCTTGTTGCTCCACCCCGCTGGAATTTTTGGATTTTTGGGGCTGCAGAGCCAAACTTTTCCTCGCCGGGGGACAACGGGACCGGTTCGGTTTGACCGAAACCTCGGTGGAGGGGAAAAAAAAAATAATTAAAAAAAGAAAAAAAACAGGAAAAGCTGGGAAAAAGGAGGAAAAAATAAAATAAAATGAAATGAAATGAAAATATCGCGGCAGAGGAATTCCTACCTGAGCGGAGCTGGGCTGAGCTGGCGGCTCCGGTCCCTCCGTGACTCGCGGGCTGAGCCGGAGCCGCTCGGGTTTTATAGGGCGGGATCGGGATCGAACCCCCCGCCCCGCACACGTGCGCGGCGCTGAGCCCACCCCCGGCACCGGGGAGCGCGCACGGAGCGGCCCCGCTGCGGCCCCGAATCCCCCATCCCACATACCCCAAATATCCCGAATCCCCCATCCCGAATCCCCCATCCCACATAGCCCAAATCCCCCGAATCCCCCATCCCGAATCCCCCATCCCACATAGCCCAAATATCCCGAATTCCCCATCCCGAATCCCCCATCCCACATAGCCCAAATATCCCGAATTCCCCATCCCGAATCCCCCCATCCCACATACCCCAAATATCCCGAATCCCCCATCCCACATAACCCAAATACCCCGAATTCCCCAATCCCAAATCCCCCCATCCCAAATCCCCCCATCCCACATAACCCAAATACCCCGAATTCCCCAATCCCAAATCCCCCATCCCGAATCCCCCATCCCACATACCCCCATCCCAAATACCCCAAATAGCCCGAATCCCCCCATCCCGAATCCCCCCATCCCGAATCCCCCATCCCAAATCCCCCCATCCCACATAACCCAAATACCCCGAATCCCCCAATCCCAAATCCCCCCATCCCAAATCCCCCCATCCCACATAACCCAAATACCCCGAATCCCCCAATCCCAAATCCCCCATCCCGAATACTCCAAATCCCGCAGCCCGAATCCCCCCATCCCAAATCCTGCATCCCGAATTCCCCCATCCCATATCCCCCATCCCGAATCCCGCATCCCAAATCCCCCATCCCGAATCCCCCCATCCCGAATCCCCCCATCCCCAATCCCCCCATCCCCAATCCCCCCATCCCATATCCCCCAAATCCCGACTCCCCCATCCGGGATCCCCCCATCCCAAATCCCCCCTATCCACATCCTCCCCGCAGCGCGGCATCCCCAATCCCACATCCCACATCCCGAATCCCGAATCCCAAATCTTGCATCCCTAATCCAGAATCCCGCATCTTCCCCACATCCTACATCCTCCCCGCAGCCCCATATCCCAAATCTGAAATCCCGAATCCGGAATCCCCAATCCCGAATCCGGAATCCCCAATCCCGAATCCCGAATCCGAAATCCCACACCTCACGTCCCCAATTCAAAATCTCGAATCCCACACCCCAAATCCCACACCCCAGACCCAAAACCCCACATCCCAAACCCTAAATCCCACATCCTCCCCACATGCCAAATCCTACACCCCACATCCCAAATCCCACACCCCACATCCCAAATCCCACACCCCAAATCCCAAATCCAACACGCCAAACCCCAAATCCCAAACCCCACATCCCAAACCCCATAGCCCGCATCCTCCCCCCATCCCAAATCCCACACGCCAAACCCCACATCCCAAACCCCACACCCCACATCCCATATCCCAAACCCCACACCCCACATCCCAAATCCTATATCCTGGATCCTCCCCACACCCCAAAACCCAAATCCCACATCCCAAATCCCACATCCCAAATCCCACACTCCAGACCCCAAACCCCACATCCCACATCCCAAATCTCACACCCCAAGCCCCACACCCCATATCCCAAATCCCACATCCCATATCCCATATCCCACATTCTCCCCACATCCCAAATCCCACATCCTGGGAATAGGAAATTGGGAATTGGGAACTGGGAATGGGGAACTGGGAATAGAAAATTGGGAATGGGGAATGGGGAACTGGGAATTGGGAATGGAGAATTGGGAATTGGGAGTAGGGAACTGGGAATGGGGAATTGGGAATTGGGGAATTGGGAAGTGGGAATGGGGAATTGGGAACTGGGAATTGGGAATTAGGGAATTGGGGAATTGGGAACTGGGAATTTGGAATAGGAAATAGGGAATAGGGAATAGGGAATTGGGAACTGGGAATTGGGGAATTGGGAGTTGGGAATGGGGAACTGGGAATAGGGAATAGGAAATAAGAAATTGGGAATAGGGAATTGGGAATAGGAAAAAGGAAAATGGGAATTGGGGATTGGAAATTGGGAATTGGGAATTGGGAGTAGGGAATTGGGAACTGGGATCTGGGAATTGAGGAATTGGGAATTGGGAACTGGGAATTGGGAATAGGGAATTGGGAACTGGGAATTGGGGAATTGGGAACTGGGAATTGGGGAATTGGGAACTGGGAATGGGGAATTGGGGAATTGGGAATAGGGAACTGGAAATTAGGAATTGGGAATGGGGAATGGGGAATGGGGAATGGGGAATGGGGAATTGGGAATTGGGAATTGGGAACTGGGAATGGGGAATTGGGAATTGGGAACTGGGAATGGGGAATTGGGGAACTGGGAACTGGGAATTGGAGAATTGGAGAATTGGGAATTGGGAACTGGAAATTGGGGAATTGGGAGCTGGGAATGGGGAACTGGGAACTGGGAATAAGGAATTGGAAATAAGAAATTGGGAACTGGGAATTGGGGATTGGGAATTGGGAAATTGGGAATTGGGAATTGGGAATTGGGAATTGGGAATTGGGAATTGGGAATTGGGAATTGGGAACTGGGATCTGGGAACTGGGAATGGGGAACGGGCAACTAGGAATTGGGAATGGGTGAATTGGGAATTGGGAACTGGGAATTGGGAATTGGGAGTAGGGAACTGGAAATGGGGAACTGAGAAGTGGGAATGGGGAATTGGGAACTGGGAATGGAGAATTGGGAATTGGGAACTGGGAATGGGGAATTGGGAATTGAGGAATTGAGGAATTGGGGAATTGTGAATTGGGAACTGGGGAATTGGGAACTGGGAATTGGGGAATTGGGAACTGGGAAATTGAGGAATTGGGGAATTGGGAACTGGGAATTGGGGAATTGGGAATTGGGGAATTGAGGAATTGGGGAATTGGGAACTGGGAATTGGGGAATTGGGAATTGGGGAATTGAGGAATTGGGGAATTGGGAACTGGGAATTGGGGAATTGGGAATTGGGGAATTGAGGAATTGGGGAATTGGGAACTGGGAATTGGGGAATTGGGAATTGGGGAATTGAGGAATTGGGGAATTGGGAACTGGGAATTGGGGAATTGGGAATTGGGGAATTGAGGAATTGGGGAATTGGGAACTGGGAATTGGGGAATTGAGGAACTGGGAATGGCCAAATCTTCACTGCCGATGGTTTCCCCCACAAATCAGCCCCATTATCCCAAATTTTCCCCCATTTTAATGGGAATTCTCATCCCTGCCCCACCTCGGGAATTCTTTCATGGACCTGGGGCCAGGATCCCGTCCCAGAAATTCGGGAATTCCTTGGGATGACGTCACGGGAAGGGCTGGAATTGTTTTTGGGTTTTTTTTCCCGAATTTTGGAATTGAGTTTGTGCCCCCAGGTGGGAGAACCTGGGATGAGCTTGGAGCCTGGAAAAGCCAAAAATTTGGGAAAACGCCCCAAAGTGGGGGTGGAACATCCTAGAGGTGGCTGGAATGTGGGATTGGAGCCTGGATTTGGGGAATTTTTAGGGAAAATGGGATGAGAGTTTGGATTTGGGAATTTTTTTAGGGAAAATGGGATGAGAGTTTGGATTTGGGAATTTTTTAGGGACAATGGGATTGGAGCCTGGATTGGGGAATTTTTAGGGAAAATGGGATGAGAGTTTGGATTTGGGAATTTTTAGGGAAAATGGGATGAGAGCTGGGATTTGGGAATTTTTAGGGAAAATGGGGCAGAATGAGGCTCAGGATTTAGGGAATTTTATGGAAAATTGGATGGGAGCCTGGATTTGAGGAATTTTTAGGGAAAATGGACTGGGATGGGAGCTGGAATTTGGGAATTTTTAGGGAAAATGGAATGAGATTGGACCCTGGATTTGGGAATTTTTAGGGAAAATGAGGTGGGATGAGAGCCTGGATTTCGGGAATTT
Source organism: Sturnus vulgaris (assembly GCF_052056855.1). Lineage (NCBI taxonomy): Eukaryota > Metazoa > Chordata > Aves > Passeriformes > Sturnidae > Sturnus > Sturnus vulgaris. The sequence continues at coordinate 113,568,877 of NC_142245.1, read as the reverse complement.
TTAGAGCCCTCATTCCCAAAATTCCCTTTTTTTTCCGGGAGGTTTATTTCCAAAAAAAAAAAAAAAAAAAAGCGTTTTCTCCCCAAATTTGCCTGAAGGGATCCAAGCCGGTGATGAGGAGGAAAAAATTCCTTTTTTTTTTTTTTTTTTTTTTTTTTTTAATTCCCAGGGATTTTTTTTTTTTTTTTTTTTTTGGGATCCATGCCAGCCGGATGGGAACAGGTTTGGGATGTGGGACGAGCTGGGAAAATTCAGGTGGAAAATACAAATATTATTAAATTTTAAAGGTTTTATTTTGGTTTTTTTTTCTGGGAGGATCGGGAATAACAGGAATTTTGGGAAAAGCGACGATCCCATCCAGGAGCAGGACATGGAACAGGAGGGATTTGGTGGAAATTTTCCCGAGGTGGGAAAATCGGGAATTGTTCCTCTGGAATTCTGCATTTGGATTTGGAGGAGCCCGGGATGGGATTAAATGGGAATGGGATTGAAAATCCATGGATTCCATCCCCAAAAAAATTCCGGGATTTTGGGATCCAGGACACTCAGGATCCATCCCTGAGGGATTTTTATGGAATTCAGGGATGGAAAAGGGAAGGGAGACCCTTCCTGGAGTCCTGAATTCCCAAAATTCCTTCCCGGGGAGAATTTGGGATTGGAATGGATCCAATCCCGAGCTGGGAATGGAGGGAATTCCCTGGGAAAAAAAAAAAAGGGAAAATCCCTGGGAATGTCCAAGGAAAGTTTGGATCACTCTGGGATCGTGGGATTGGATGGGGATGAATTTTTTTTTTTAATTTTTTTTTTGGTTCAAACGATGGATCCGAACCCAAAAATCAGGGAATCATGGAATTTGGGGTGGGAAGAGACCTTAAGGATGATCCCATTCCCATCCCATATCCAGGAGTGGAATTTTCCCACCTTGGAAAAATAAAAATAAAAATTAAAAAAAAAAAAAAAAATTAAAAAAAAAAAATTTCCAGGAGCTGCTTTTCATTTGTTTTTTTTTTTGAAGGATGGAATTCCAGCCGTGTCCTCCCGGATTTTGGGATCACGGCTCTTCCAAGGTCTCCCGCTTCCCACGGGAAAAAAAAAAATAAAAAATCCCTAGGGGAAAAAAAAAAAAAAAAAAAAATCTGCTCCCTGTGATGGAAGAGCTGGAGCCGGGGATTCATTCCCACCTGGAATTTTTTTTTTGGAATTCCGTGTCCCCCCTGCATCCATCGGGTTTCTGACACCGTGGGGAGGAAAAATGAGGTTTTGTCCTAATTTGGAATTTTTTTTCCCCCCTTTTATTTTTTTTTTAATTTTTTGGGGGGAATTCCAGCTCCGGGTCATCACCAGATCCCGAATCCAGAGGGAAAGGCTGGTTGGGATTTTGGGAAGGAATTCCTGGCTGGGCTGGAATTGCCAGAGAATCCCTGGGGGTATCCAAAAATGGATTTGGATTCCCCGATCCGCAGGGAATTCCCAATTTTTCCATGGATTTGGGAGGAGCGGGAATTTCGGCACACGGAGACAATTCCAGAGGGGGAAGAATTCAGGAATCAGGGATTTGGTGCTGGGATATATTTTAAATAAATGTATTTAGAAATAAATTTGTTTAAAAATCTATTTGTTCCTTTTTTTTTTTTTTTTCCTAATGAACCGATGCTGAGGAGCAAAGGCAGGGAAGAGGCCGCGTTCCCCTCTCTTGTCCATTCGCGTCGCCGGACAAAGGGACAAAGGGACAGAACGACGGACAGACAGACAAATAGGGAAATCACACCCGTCGCTACCCGCGTTTTGATGAAATTTGTCCTCAGCGCGCACCCATGGCCGGCCGCAGAGGCTGCTGGGAGTTGTAGTTTTCGCTTAGCACTACTATTGCGCACGCGCAGCACTGCGCCTTGCCGGAGAGCGAATGGGGAGACGTTCGCTGATTGGCTGAGAGGGGGCGATGGGCGGGGCTAAAGGCCGTGGCGGGAATTGCGGCGGTCAGAGAGCTCCGTGCGAGCGGCACCGGTGAGAGAGGCCGGGACAACGGAGAAGGGGAAAGCGCTGAGGGGAACCGGGCCAAGGGGCTGTGAGTGCCGGCAATGAGGGGAACCGGCCCGGGTCAGTGAATGTGAGTGCCGGCAATGAGGGGAACCGGCCCGGGTCAGTGCCGGGAATGAGGGGAACCGGCCCGAGGGGCTGTGAGTGCCGGCAATGAGGGGAACCGGCCCGGGTCAGTGCCGGGAATGAGAGGAACCGGCCCGGGTCAGTGCCGGGAATGAGAGGAACCGGCCCGGGTCAGTGCTCTGAGTGCCGGGAATGAGGACGGGAAGGAGCTTTAGACAAGAAGCAGGGAAAGAAAAGCTGGGAGTGAGGGAATGGTGGAAAGGAGCAGAGGGTGAGGGTGGGAAAAGGGGCTGAGGAGGGGAAGGGGACAAGGATTTGGCTGGGGAGGAGTTTTAGGTGAGATGTTGAGGGGAGCTGAGCCTGAGGGGCTGCTGGAGCTGGGGAGAGGGAAGAAGCAGGAAAACTGGGAATGGGGGAATGGCGGGTGAGGGTGGGAAAAGGGGCTGAGGGGGCCAGTGGTCCTTGGCCCGAGGAAGGAGGGGAAAAGGGGCCCGGAGTGGGGCAAAAATGGGAAAAGGGGCTGAGGTTGAGGCGGGCAAAGGGGTCTTGAGCTGTTGGGAGGGGCTGTGGGGAAGCGGGATGGGAAAGGGAATGGGGAAGGATTGAGGGGGGTGTTTTTTATCGGGGTGGTTTTTATCGGGGTGGTTTTTATCGGGGTGGTTTTTATCGGGCTGTGTGCGTGGGTTTGGAGCCGCTCTGGGAAGGAGGGATGAGCTGGGAGAGGGCTGAGTGGAAAAATGGGATTTGGGAAAGGAGCTGGATTACGGGTTTGGGGAGGGAAGGGGATTTGGGAACGAGGGGCTTTGAAGGCGGCAGCAGCAGGTGGGGTAGGAAGTTTGAAGGAGGGAAGGACTGAGAAGGAATTGATGTGGTTTTAGGGATAAATTTAGGGCTGGAGTCGAGGAGAAGGGGAAGGAGGATCGCAGTGGGAATTGTTACAGGATAACAGGAGAGAGGAATATCGTGGAATGGGGTGTCTGGGAGTGGGACAGGGAGCTTGAGGTGAAAAGTTTGAAGGGCTGGGGAGAGGGATGAGGAGCAGGACACACAGGGAATTGATGCTGGAAGTGCAGCCACATGACGCAGCCATTGCCAGGCAAGAAAATTCCGAGCTGGGGGTGGGAAAAGCTCCGGCGCCGAACCAACTTCACTTATTGAAAAGTCAATGCCGGTGGCCCAGGAGGGCTCGCCTTGCCCCGGCCCCCCGCTCAGGGAACGTGCCCAGAGAGCCCCGGCCCTTCCTTGCCCGGCTCCCGGCGCCGGGCACGGATCGATGGCGCTTCCCGGGTGGTCGCGTCCCGCTGTGCCGGAGGAACGGCTCCCGGTTTCCATGGATATGGCTTCGGCTGCATCTCCTCAGGCAGAGTTTGGAGCCCAAAACTTGATTTTTTTTGTTGTTGTTGTTGTTTTAATCCTCTCCCAGGTTTCTCTGCCGTGAATCCAACCCATCCCCGATTCCCGAGGGTGCAATGGCTGAGGAGGAGGCCGAGGACAGCACCCTTCGAGGAACCCCCGGGTGCCTCTTGGGCACCCACACTGCCGGGCTTCTTCTCCTTTTGTGTAAAAAGCCAAGCAGCTCGTAGTTGCTGTAAAGTTATTTATTTTGCAGAAGCAAAAACAAAGCAATGGCAAGGCTGCAGTGGCAAAATGCACATGGATAAAGCCGTGGCACAGAGCCCCAGCTCTCCCTGATGCGTGTTCTTTTATAGAAACTTTCTAATTAGCTAAGACACGAACTCCAACCATCGCTTCCTAACCTGTTAGAATTTAATTTCTTAGCACACCAGGCTACGTGTAGACCACGTTCATGGCCTGTCTTGTTCTAACTGGGAAATGTCAGCAATATTCTGAACTCTGTTGTGTCTGAAGCCGGGTTCTTGGAGCCTCTAATAAACACCAGCATGTTTTTCAGCCTTCACTAGAACATGTGCTACTTCTCAGGCTTTTTACTCACTAAAAACACTTAAAACTTATTCCGTTCACTTACTTACTTATTCACTCCATCTATTCACTCCCTCATTCCATGCAAAGGCTTTGATTCCATCCCTGCACTCTGATTTCTCTCAGTCAGTCAATCGGGAGTCTCTGTGATTTCCTCAGAGAGAAATCAGAGTGCCAGGGATGGAATTAAAGCCTTCGGGAGGAGGGGCTGGGCCAACGGAACCGAGCGGCCAGTGGCCACCAGGAGGGTGCACTGCAAGGTCCCCGAGCTGGCCCTGCAGGAATTCTGGGCCCTGCAGGAATTCTGGGCCCTGCAGAGCATCCAGCAGCACGAGAACACGATCCAGCTGGAGGATCCCAAACCTTTTCCAGCCTCTGGAAAACCGGGAATCCAGCACGCAGCTGCTGCTGGTGGAGCCGTGCCTGAAGGGCTGGGGCTGCTGGATCCGTGTTTGGGCTCCTGGTTCTGGTTCCTGATGGAGCTGCTGCACCTTGGATGAGTTCCTGGTGGCTCAGAGGTGCCCTGGCCATCCTGCACGGCCACCTGAAGGGATGAGGACATGGCGGTGGCCAGCGGGCACGCTGGGCCCGTGGCCAAGGTGAGAGGGGCTGGGGGTGGTGGAGGGAGAGAGGTGCTGGAGGTGTCCGGCTGGGAGAAGGGAAGGAGCCAGGAACTGCTCAGAGCACTTCCAGGAGCTGGGAATTTCAACTGGAGAAGGATCCAGGAACTCCTCAGAGCCCTTCCAGGAGTTTGGGAATGTTCATCTGGAGAAGAGAAGGATCCAGGAAGAACCCTTAGAACTCCTTCCAGGAGTTTGGGAATGTTCACCTGGAGAAGAGAAGGATCCAGGAACTCCTCAGAGCCCTTCCAGAAGTTTGGGAATGTTCACCTGGAGAAGGAAAAGATCTTGAGAGCCCTTCCAGGGGTTTGGGAATGTTCACCTGGATAAGGGAAAGATCTTCAGAGCCCTTCCAGGAGTTTGGGAATGTTCACCTGGAGAAGAGAAGGATCCAGGAACTCCTCAGAGCCCTTCCAGAAGTTTGGGAATGTTCATCTGGAAAATGGAATGATCTTGAGAGCCCTTCCAGGAGTTTGGGAAAGTTCACCTGGAGAAGAAAAGGATCCAGGAACTCCTCAGAGCCCTTCCAGGAACTGGGAACGTTCACCTGGAGAAGGGAAGGATCCTCAGAGCCCTTCCAGAGGTTCGGGAATGTTCACCTGGATAAGAGAAGGATCCAAGAACTCCTCAGAGCCCTTCCAGGAGTTTGGGAATGTTCATCTGGAAAAGGGAATGATCCAGGAAGAACCCTTAGAACTCCTTCCAGGAGCTGGGAATGTTCATCTGGAGAAGGGAAAGATCTTCAGAGCCCTTCCAGGAGTTTGGGAATGTTCACCTGGATAAGAGAAGGATCCAGGAACTCCTCAGAGCCCTTCCAGGGGTTTGGGAATGTTCACCTGGAGAAGGGAATGATCTTGAGAGCCCTTCCAGGAGTTTGGGAAATTTCACCTGGAGAAGAAAAGGATCCAGGAACTCCTCAGAGCCCTTCAAGAGCTGGGAATGTTCACCTGGAGAAGGGAAAGATCTTCAGAGCCCTTCCAGGAATTTGGGAATGTTCCCCTGGAGCAGAGAAGGATCCAGGGAGAGCTCAGAGCCCCTTGCAGAGCCTAAAGGGGCTCCAGGAGAGCTGGAGAGGGACTGGGGACAAGGGATGGAGGGACAGGACACAGGGAATGGCTTCAAATGGGAATGGGGAACTTGGGGTGGGATCTTGGGAAGGAATTCCTGGCTGGGCTGGAATTCCCAGAGAGTCCCTGTGAGTGTCCAGGGAAAGGTTGGACCCACCTTGGAATCCCAAAAATTCCACCCAGATCATTCCCAGCTTTTTGCTTTTTTCTATTTCATTTTCTTTCTTTTTTCCTTTTTTTCCCCTTTTTTTTCTGTTTTTCTTTTTTCCCTTTTTCCACTTTCACTTTTTATTTCTTTTTCCTTTTTTCCTTCTTTTTTTTCCTTCTTTTTTTTCCTTCTTTTTTTTCCTTCTTTTTTTTCCCTCTTTTTTTTCCTTCTTTTTTTTTTCCTTCGTTTCTTCCACCCTGAATTAAGATTTTTCCATCCTTTTTCCCATCTGGAATTAAGATTTCCCATCCTTAATTAAGATTTCTCTGTCCTTTTCCCCATCCTTAATTAAGATTTCCAATCCTTTTTCCCATCTGGAATTAAGATTTTTCCCATCTGGAATTAAGATTTTTCCATCCTTTTTCCCCACCCCAGACCACCCTGCTGCTCCTCCCCCACACCTGATTCCAGCCCCATTTTTCTGGGATATTTTTTAGGATTTCACACCCTTTCCCCACAGGAGAGAATTCCAGGATCCAGGAATGGCTTTTTCCTCTTTTTCCTCCCTTTTTGAAATTTAAAAAAAAATTTTTAATTTTTTTTTTTTTGGCCTTGCTGAGCTCATTCCCTCACAGCTGTTGGGTATTTTTAGCCTCTCCATCTTTTTAATTCCTCAAAACTCCACAAATCAATAAAAATGGGAATTTTTTTTGGGGGGGGGGTTGTTTTTCCTGGGAAGTGCAGGAACGCCGAGCATCTCCTTGGAATCATTTCTGACTTTTTAAATTTTTTTTTTTTTTTTATCTTTTAAATTTTTTTTTTCTTTTTTTTTTTTTTAAACTCAGACACCTCGTGGATTGGGAAATGAAGGGCTGCAGTGACAACCTGTAATTTTCTGGGAAAATAATTCCGAGGGGAAAAGAAATCCCTGAAAACAATTCTGGAGTGGGAGCTGATCCAGAGGCTGAGTGGGACGGGATAAAATGGAAAAGAGGATTCCATGGAATTTTCCCTCCTTTCCAAACCTGATGGCAGCTCAATAATAACAATGGAAAGGGGGAAAAAAAATAAAATTAAAATTAAAATAAAAGATAAAACCCAGGGAAATCTGACATTTGGGAATGGGGGATGGGAAGCCTGGAAAATGATGGATTTTTGGAGACTCCCAGCTGCTGGAAATCCCAAATCCCCAAAAATTTGCTGTCACAGCTGGGCCTTGGGGACTGGGGGAAGGCGTTTCCCAGTGGGGAGCTGCTCCTGGAATTCCAGATTTTGGGATGAGAATTGTGCTGCAGGTGGATAAAATTCCGGTTTTTTTCCCGGATCCCCGGCGGCTCAGGATGTAATTCCATGTTTTTATCCACAGCCTCACCTCTCCCAAAGAGAAAAGAGGGATGTGGCTCCACGATTCCTTGAATTCCAAGGTGAAGGTGAAGTTTTTTTCCTGCTCTGATGGGGAAAAAAATCCCATAAAATTTCCATTTTTCCATGTTTTTCCCAGGAATGGATTCCTGTATTTTTTCCATGGGACAAATCCCAGCACTCACACAGATCCAGGGGCTGGATTTATCCAGGGAAAGATGAAATCCTGGCTGGATCCCCTCAGTCAATCCCAGTTTTGGAAATTCCTGAGCATCAGGAATCAGAATATCCCAGCTCGTGGATTTTTCCTTCTCTGATCCAGCTGCACATTCCCAGCCTGGCATTGGATCCATCCCCATCCCAAATCCTCTCTGGGAAGGAATTTTGGGAATTTGGGACTCCAGGAAGGGTCTCCCTTCCCTTTTCCATCCCTGAATTCCATAAAAATCCCTCAGGGATGGATCCTGAGTGTCCTGGATCCCAAAATCCTGGATTTTTTTGGGATGGGATTCATGGACCTTCAATCCCATCCCATTCCAATCCCTCAAACCTGGGATTTTTCAGCCTTTCCTTGGACACTCCCAGGGATCCAGGGATTCTCTGGGAATTCTTTTCCAGCCCCTCCCCATCCTCCCAGCCAGGAATTCCTTCCCAAATCCCACCCCAAGTTCCCTTTTTCCAATGGGGAGCCATTCCCTGGCTCCTGTTTTCCCAAATTCCAGCTCTCCTGGAGCCCCTGTGGAAGATTCCTGCTGTTTTCCACATCTGGAATTCCACCCGTGCTGGGATTTGTGGCTCTTCCCTTCCCAGTTTTCCTTGGACATCCTGGATTTATTCTTCCTATTCCCACTGCTCCGTGAATCCCAGCACCAATCCCTGATTCCTGAATTCTTCCCCCTCTGGAATTGCCTCCGTGTGCCGAAATTCCCGCTCCTCCCAAATCCATGGAAAACTTGGGAATTCTGCCCTTCCTCCTTGCTGGGGACACCCCTGAGCTCCTGATCCCTGTGGATCAGGGATCCAAATCCATCCTTGGACATTCCCCAGGGATCCAGGGGCCTCAATTTTCCCACAATTCCAAACAAACTGGGAAACCCCAAAGCCAAGTGGCTGCTGCCAGGATTGGAAGGGCCCCAAAAATCCATCCTGTCCCACTGGGAAAAGGGCTGGAGACGATCCCAAGGATTTCGTTGTCCGAGCAGGAAGGAAAAATCCGGAATTCCAGCTGGGACAAAGGGATGGATCCTTGGGAAAAGATCAAATTCCCATCACCCTGCACTTCCCTGGATACCTGACCTCACCTGAGAGCCCATCCAGAGGTGTTGGGAATTCCTGGGAAAATTTCTCCCCCCTTTTTTTCCCCCCATTTCTCTCCATTCCAACCTTCAGCTCGGAAGTTTTGGGGTTTTTCCAGCCCCAGGTTTCACTTCCACAGGTTTGGGATGGGGGCACATCCCACGGCCCGTTGGGTTTTAGGGATTTAAGGACGAATTGGGGATTTTTTTTTTTTTTTTTTTTTTGCCTTTGTCGATGTTTTGAAGAGTTTTGGGAGGGTCTTGTGTGAAAAATCCACGTTTATCCATCGTGAAGTGAGGAGGAGGGGCTGGAATATCAGCTCCAGGCTGATGGATAAGAATTCCTAAGAATTAAATAATTCCCCCAAAATTCCAGAGCGCTGGGTGGGGGGAAAAAAGAAACCAGCTGGAAAATCTCTTGGATTTTTTTCCTGTGCAGGAAAAAACGTCTCAAGCTGTCCCTAGGGGAGCTTGGAATTGGAAATTTTCCCTACAAAAAAAAAAAAAAAAAAAAAAAAAAAAGGGATTTTCATCCTTTTTTTTTTTTTTTTTTTAATCCTGTCCTTATCCCAATCCAGGCACACAAAACATTGGGAACAACAACTGAGCTGCCTCGATATCCAGAGGAATCCAAACATCCCCGAGCCTGTGCAGACAAGCCCGGAGAGTTTCTGCACGGCTGAGCCAGCGCAGCACGAAACGAGCTGGGAAATGGGAAGCTAAAAATAAAACCCAGAAGGGGTGGGGAAAGAAAAAAAAAAAAAAAAAAAAAAAAAAATTGCTTTATTTCTCCATCAAGCTTCTGGTCAGCTCCGAATGCGTTTTGGGTTCGAATAAAAGAGGGGATGGATCCAAAATTTCCCGTTTGTGCCCCAGGGCCGAGCGGAAGGAGAAGCCGTCACGCTTCCGACGTCAGCGCCATCCGTAATTGTGTCAGCGGTGACAGCGCAACAAATTTTCCGGAAGATTTCACCGAATCCGAGCTGGAATTGCATCTCCTCCCCTCACAGCCTTCGTCCTTTGCCTTGGTGGTGTCAGCAGCTGAGCGTGGCCTTTTTCTCCAGGGGATGGAAAAATCCCCGCTCTGACGAATCCCGGATGTCAATCCCCGCCGACGGGGCCGGGTGGGTTCGTCCCTCTCCGTTTTTCCCTTGGATCATCACAACTTTATCCCTGGGTATTTTGTCCTGGATCACCAGGAGCCTTCCTCATGGAATTCCTCCTCCTCCTCTTCCCAGTTTTTCGCTGCCTGTCCGAGCCCTTGCTGCCGGCAAAGCTTCGTGATGGGGCCGTTTGTTACGGTGACACCCGAAATGTCACCGTCCCCACCACGTTTCAGCCCCGCTTTTGATTGAAATCCCATTAAAAAAAAAAAAGAAAAAGGTGGGAAAGGTCAGAGCTCCTGGCACTCACTCCTGGTTTGAAGCCAGGCATGGGAATGAGGCTTCCCAAACTCTGGAATTGTGGATGTCAAAGAAGAGGCACCTGCCCTGGGCTGTCCCACCCCAGGGAAGCTTCACGTGGGTAATTCCTGGCAGAAAAGGCAATTCCACACCATCCCCAGGGAGATCCATGAGGATCCACCATGGCTGGCAGAGACAGGGACCAAACCCAACCCAAAACCAGGGATGGAGAGCTGGGAAGAGCCAGTGAGGATCCCAATTCCCACTGGGATGAGATGGTGGTGGCACCTTTGGAGATCCTTCGGGATCCCTTCCTCCCTCAGTGTCACCTCAGGGGGACAATTTGGGATTTCATCTCAATTCCTTCCTCCAGCAAGGTCCTGGATTCCAACCCTCACAGCCTTCTCCCAGGAAAGGATCAAATTTGGGATTGATTGCTTGGCATGGACAGGAGCAGCTGAGCCCGGTGGAAATAAATAAAGCACAAATAAAGTCCAAATAAAGTCCAAAATAAGCGGCCCAGATTTAATGTAGAACCAATCAAAGCTGACAGCATCAGGAAAGAGGCGTTTTCCCCACCCCAGCCACTCCAAAGAGTCCCCAAATCCTGGAATTTCACCCCTCAAACTCAACCATTGGAGCCCATCCCCAGGACACGGCAGGACCAACGCGGGTGACGCGACACCGGGAATGTCCCCGAGCCCTCCGGGGGACACGGGATGATCCCGGGGCTGCTCTTCCCAGAGGAGACCACGTCCTGTTTCATAAAACCATGGAATTGGGAGAGGGACCACCAGGATCAGAAGCAAGTCCTGGGTTTTATTCCCGGGATCAGCGTTGTGTCCTTCCCGTTCTCCCAGGATGAGGATCTCTCCAGGAGCATCATTCCAGACTTTTCACCATGTAGGGCCCTTCCAGCTCGTAGCCAATCTTCCTGTAGTAATTCCTGGTGCCCACACCTGCGAGGAGGAGAACGACAAAGGTTTAATTCCGTGGGGACAGAGCTGGAAAAGCCAGGCCTGGGCAGGACGGGCCGCTCCAAGGAGCAATGGAGCGGGAAGGAGCTCGGCCTTTCCCGGACTCGGCTGCCGTGGTGGAGCGGGGGCGTTCCCTCGTTAGCAGCCGGGCTAATTACGGTGCTGTTCAGGCAGGAGCTGCAGCTGCTCCATCCCATCCAGCCTGGATTGTGCCTGCCCCACGGCCTTTGTCTTGGGAAAAACCGGGAGCTCCGGGAGGAGCCGGCACGGAAAAAACGGGAGACGGAAACTCCGGACACAACAAAAGCCGAAGGGCCCAGCTGTGGGATGGATACTGGGAATGGAAGAGCCCTACAGCCCTCAGACCCATTCCCATTCCCGGGAATGAGCTCAGCCCCACTCCAGACTCCCGGGAATGAGCTCAGCCCCACTCCAGACACTCCCGGGAATGAGCTCAGCCCCACTCCAACATTCCCGGGAATGAGCTCAGCCCCACTCCAGGCTCTCCCGGGATTGAGCTCAGCCCCACTCCAACATTCCCGGGAATGAGCTCAGCCCCACTCCAGACTCTCCCGGGAATGAGCTCAGCCCCACTCCAGATATTCCCGGGAATGAGCTCAGCCCCACTCCAGACATTCCCGGGAATGAGCTCAGCCCCACTCCAGACATTGCCGGGAATGAGCTCAGCCCCACTCCAGACATTGCCGGGAATGAGCTCAGCCCCACTCCAGACATTCCCGGGAATGAGCTCAGCCCCACTCCAGACATTGCCGGGAATGAGCTCAGCCCCACTCCAGACATTGCCGGGAATGAGCTCAGCCCCACTCCAGACATTGCCGGGAATGAGCTCAGCCCCACTCCAGATATTCCCGGGAATGAGCTCAGCCCCACTGCAGATATTCCCGGGAATGAGCTCAGCCCCACTCCAGACTCTCCCGGGAATGAGCTCAGCCCCACTCCAGATATTCCCGGGAATGAGCTCAGCCCCCCTGCAGACACTCACAGGAATGAGCTCAGCCCCACTCCAACATTCCCGGGAATGAGCTCAGCCCCACTCCAGGCACTGTCGGGAATGAGCTCAGCCCCACTCCAGGCGCTCAAGTGGGCACAATTTAATTTCCTCTGGAGCAGGATGGCTCCAAAATGTCCTCTTGCCTGTCTTGAGGAAGGTTTTCCTGCGGGAAAAGCGTCACGGGCCCAGCTCTTCATCCCTCCCACCTCAGCTAATTAGTCACAGACGCAGTAATTAGTCGTTGGGGCGGGAGGGGGGATTGGGGGTCATCGGTGGCACAGGATGGAGAGGACTCGGCTCTCCGGCACCCAGAGCAGCTCCTCTTTGTTCTGATCCCTCTCTCCAGCCTTCCTGGAATCTCCAAGGATCTCCAGGAACTGGCTGGAACAGGCAGGGAATGACCCCGGTTAACCCCTTCCTGCCCACGGTGCTGCCCCGGACAGGTCTGCTTAAAACGACGCTCAGCTCTTCCCTAAATGCTCATTTCAGGAGTCTCTGAATGGTTTAAGACCCCCAAAAAAATCCCCATCCAGCATCCCCCTGTCCCTTGGACCTGGGTGGTTTTTAAGGTCCTTTCCAACCCCAGCCTCCCCTGGATTTATCCCACGATTCCAACCTGGATCAATTTAAGGTGTGGAACAGGCACCTGAAACCTGGAATGTCCTTGTGCCCCCCCCCCCCATTCCAGCAGCTGGGAAGAGCCTGGAAAACCACGAGGAACCCCAAACTGGGGAACACCTGAGCAAAACAACAGAGCCAGGACCAAGAACGCCCCAGGGGGGGACCCAAATTCACTGAGCTTTGGGAACCTGAAACCGAGGAAAAGCCCCCAGAAAAGCCAACACATCCATTCCCCTCTTCCTGATCCCTGCCTGGAAGGGTTGGGAGCTCTGACTTGGAGTAAACCATGACCTTAATCAACATCTGGCCCAAAAAACCCATCCCCTGTGTTCACCAGCAGAGCAGCTGGGGTACAAAACACGGATTTTTGGCTCTGGAAGATCATCCACAACCCCAAGCAGGTTGGATAAAGGGTCAGCAACACCTCAAGCTGAAGCACAACCAAATAATTCACCTGCAGGTTTTAAAACCACCTCCATCAGAGTTCTTCCACAAATTCTCCTTTTTTCTTTACCCCTTTCCGAGCCAGGACTGGCTGAATTCCTCTCCCTGCAGCTTTAGGCCAGGATTTAACTTTAAATATTCCACATCCAACCGTGCCAGAGCTCAGGCTGAGCTCGGCAGAGCAGGATTCATCCCAACCCAGAGGCTCTGATCCCACCTGCCTGGATGGAAACCCATGGATCGCTCCTGGAAGGTCTCCAGGATCTCTTCCCAAATTTTTGTTGCTCTGATTTACCCCAAACACGTCCCAGAACCGGCGGGACCTGTGCAGGCAGAACCTTCCCCCTGCTCCAATCCACACCCGTGTTTTCCAGGGAAAAGGGAAATATCCCAAAAGAATTATCCTGCAGAACTGGAAGACCAAAGCTTGGCTTTCCAAGCCAGGACTGGCTGAATTCCTCTCCCTGCAGCTTTAGGCCAGGATTTAACTTTAAATATTCCACATCCAACCGTGCCAGAGCTCAGGCTGAGCTCGGCAGAGCAGGATTCATCCCAATCCCGATCCAGCAGAAGGACAGAGCTCCAATCCCACCTGCCTGGATGGAAACCCGTGGCCAGGTGCCAGGGGAGACTTTTTGGAAGTGTCCCCGCAGTCACCGAGTGACACATCCTCCGAATTCCATCCCCACCGCGGCGAGGGCTGCTGATAACCCTCCCCCAACACCCCAAAAACCCTGGAATTAGCACCCCAAAAATTAATTAAATGCGTTTTAAAAGCCTGCCTGGAGCAGGGGACGCGGCTCAAGCGTCAGGGATAAACACCCTGGTGGCCCAAAGGGACGGGACCGTGGCAAAACCAGCCCATAAATCCATAAATCCATAAATCCCCGAGTGTGACTCAGCCCTGGAATCCGAGTTTCCTCCAAGATCTCTCGGCCACGGCTCGCCGGGCACGGAGCTGAGTGAGAGCTGAGTGAGAACGAGGTGATTTTCAGCCTCATTAACGACCCGCTAATGGTTCATCAAATTTCCGCGGCTGACACTCCACCCCAGGGATTTCATCTCCGACTCTTTCCTTGGCAGCCACTGGGAAATTTTCTCCCGTGGATTCCTTCTCCCTCAAAATATTCCAGGGATAACCTGAGCCAGCTGAGCTCGCTCAATGCCCCACTGAGGTGAAATTTTTCCAGGTTTTGGGGTTTTTTTTTTTTTGGGAGGGAGTGACCACCTGGATCAGGGCTTTGCTTGTGGAAAAGGGAGCTTGGACATGCCAGGTGACGCCTGGATAATCTGTGGGGTCTCTGGTGAGAAATACTGGCCTGCAAGGGAGCTGGAAAAAGGGACAGGAAATGGATTTTTTTTCCCAGAAAATCCGCGGATTCCTCATCCCTGGAAATGTCCCAGGCCAGGCTGGATGGGGATGGGATGGCTGCAGGGATTTGGGATGGCCACGGGGATTTGGGATGGCCGCAGGGATTTGGGATGGCTGCAAGGATTTGGGATGGCCACGGGGATTTGGGATGGCCGCAGGGATTTGGGATGGCTGCAGGGATTTGGGATGGCCATGGGGATTTGGGATGGCTGCAGGGATTTGGGATGGCCCTGGGGATTTGGGATGGCCACGGGGATTTGGGATGGCTGCAGGGATTTGGGATGGCTGCAGGGATTTGGGATGGCCACGGGGATTTGGGATGGCCCTGGGGATTTGGGATGGCCACGGGGATTTGGGATGGCCCTGGGGATTTGGGATGGCCCTGGGGATTTGGGATGGCCACGGGGATTTGGGATGGCCGCAGGGATTTGGGATGGCCACGGGGATTTGGGATGGCTGCAGGGATTTGGGATGGGCACAGGGATTTGGGATGGCTGCAGGGATTTGGGATGGCCACAGGGATTTGGGATGGCCACGGGGATTTGGGATGGCCCTGGGGATTTGGGATGGCCACGGGGATTTGGGATGGCCACGGGGATTTGGGATGGCTGCAGGGATTTGGGATGGGCACAGGGATTTGGGATGGCTGCAGGGATTTGGGATGGCTGCAGGGATTTGGGATGGGCACAGGGATTTGGGACGGCCACGGGGATTTGGGATGGCCCTGGGGATTTGGGATGGCCATGGGGATTTGGGATGGCCACGGGGATTTGGGATGGCTGCAGGGATTTGGGATGGCCACAGGGATTTGGGATGGCCACGGGGATTTGGGATGGCCACGGGGATTTGGGATGGCCACGGGGATTTGGGATGGCTGCAGGGATTTGGGATGGCCGCAGGGATTTGGGATGGCCACGGGGATTTGGGATGGCTGCAGGGATTTGGGATGGCCACAGGGATTTGGGATGGCTGCAGGGATTTGGGATGGCTGCAGGAATTTGGGATGGCCGCAGGGATTTGGGATGGCCATGGGGATTTGGGATGGCTGCAGGGCTTTGGGATGGCCACAGGGATTTGGGATGGCCACAGGGATTTGGGATGGCTGCAGGGATTTGGGATGGCCACGGGGATTTGGGATGGCCACGGGGATTTGGGATGGCTGCAGGGATTTGGGATGGCTGCAGGGATTTGGGATGGCCACGGGGATTTGGGATGGCCATGGGGATTTGGGATGGCCAGAGCTGCTTCTCTTGGCAGCAGCGAGGCCGTGCTGGTGCCTCACAAGGGGAACCCTCTGCCGTGGCTGGAATTTCACTTTTTATGGAAAAGTCACGGGGCAGGAGGTGACAAAAATCTGTCACCTCCAGCATTCCCAGGACACGGACGGCACCTTGGGAAGGGCAGGAGCTGCTGCTGCCACAGGACAGAGCAGGAACTTCCCATTCCAAACCCAAAAAGCCAAGAAGGAATCCACGAGCTCCAGGAGCAGCTCCGGGAGCCAGGAGGCCCCCAAGGCCATCGCTGAGGGGACACAGAGGTGACATTTTAGTGTCACCCCAGCCCTGGGTGCTCGGTGTCACCGTGAGTGAAGGAACGCCACCCGGGGCTGCAAAATGAGAAATTTTAGTTTGGTTTTTTTTTTTTTAAACTCCTTGCTTTGATCTCCACCGAGGTCACGGTGCCACCTGCCCCTGTCTGTCACAGTCACAGCTCGCTGGCAATGCCACCAATGTCCCCAAGGCCTGACCCCAAAGCTGAGGTGACACTCGGGGACCTCGCTGTCCCAGCTGGCAGCACCCACTGATGGGCTGAAGGGTCGAACCTTTCAGCCCACGGAAATGGAGGAAAACAGGAAGAGGGAGGATTTTTAATTTTTTTTTTTTTTTTCCCTCTCCTTTTGTTGTGTTCTTGGTGCTGATGGGAAATCTCTGCGAGTTTGGGAATTGTTGGGAATGCACAGCAGCTCCATCCAGGATCTTCCCTGAGTTTTTTTTGTCATTTCTGCTTCCCACAGGGTTGGGATTTATCTCCAGGGAAAACACGAGGCTGTTTCATGTGAATCCCAACAAATCCCCCACCGGGAATGGGAACAACGGGGAGCAGGCAAAGCAGCAGAGAGAACCAAAAATTGCCTGAAAAGCACCGAGGAAATTGGGGGGAAAATCCCACTTTTTTATCAGTGCTGGGAAAACCGGGGCACATCAGAGCAATCGCAGAAAAATTCTGAATTTAGGGATCCCTACAGCAAAGGGTTTGTATTTTAAAATAAAAACTGGCAATGCATCTTCTGGAAGTTCCTGAAGATACTGAGGAGATAAAAATCCTTGGGAAATCAGGGAATTTTGGAAAATGTTGCCCGGTATCCTGGAATGGTTTGGGTTGGGAGGGACCTCAAAATTCATCCAGTTCCATCTGGGACAGTTTTCCATTATCCCAGATTTCCCCAAGCCCAAATGTCCAACCTGGCCTTGGACACTTCCAGGGATCCAGGGGCAGCCCCAGATTCTGGGAAAACTGTTCCAGGACCTCATTCCCTCTGAGAAAACAGGAACCAGCTATTATTTATTGAAAAGATCATTAAAACCCCATTTGACATCCCTGAACCTGCTTTAACTCAGAGCTCTGGAGGCGATTTTGGATTTTTTTTTAAATTTTTTTTTTCCTAACCCACGACGAGCACCGGGGTGGGGGGGTCTGGAGCTTTTCTGGAGCAGGGATGGGAGAACTGAGCATTCCAGGAGCTCCTCCTGCCAGGAGCTCACCAGGGCCCTGACTGATGCCCTCACACCCTGCTCCCATCCCAAAACCATCCCAAAAAAACCCAGAATCCTGCCCAAAAAACGAGCGGCAGAGCAGATCCCCACCCCAGCCGTGCTTTGTCACTCCCCAAAACCCTCAGGTTTTTGATGTCAAATGAAAATTGGGATTTTTCTTGTTTCTTTTATCTCCTCTCCTCCCTGTTCCCAGCTGGAATGTTTCCTGGAGATTTTCAATTACTGTTTTCACAGCCCCTGTCACGGCACGGCCCCGAGCGGCCACGATGCCACAGCCGGGGTGATTTAAAATCACAAATCTGTGATGGAAAAAATGAGGCTCGTGGAGAAAAATAAAATAAAAAAAAAATAAATAAATAAATAAAAAGGAGGTTGTTTGTTTTTTTTTTTTTTTGTGAAGTCGTTGGGTGTCGTTCATCAGCTCAACACCGGTGGCCTTGGAGATGTGAGATGGGATTATTTGGGACCCCTGATGGGTGGGGGAGAAAAGTTGGGAGATCCCTGGAATTGTCCTCCAGCCTCCCAAAAATCCCTGCTCCACTTAAATCCAGATGCAGAATATTCCTGATAGAGCTGGATTTGATGGGAATGCAGAGAAATGCAGAATATTCCTGATGGGAATATGGAAATGCAGAATATTCCTGATGGGAATGCAGAAAAATGCAGAATATTCCTGATGGAGCTGATCCAACTACTCAATCAGAGAAATAAAAACCAGGGAAGAAACCACAGCACCTGAACAGCATTTTTGGGGAAAAAAAAAACCCCAAAAAACCCCAAACCCAACGAAATAATGAAAGGCAGAATTACAGAATTGATTTTTGAAGGCCGAGTCTGCAGGTGAGACTCATCCCAAAGATTCCAGATGGGGAAATTCCATCTCATTGATCCCTTTATGATGGAAGCAGCATTTTCCTTAATTTCCTTCATTTCCTGCCTGTCCCAGCCCAGGAAAAGGCAGAGCTGGAGGAAAATGAAACATTCAGGAGATAATTCTGTAAATTCTTTGAGGATTTTAACTCACGGAGTTAAAATAAATCAATCCCAGCTCTGGATGGTTTTTTCCCAGATTTTCCCAGCTCCTGGGATGATCCCAAGCTGGATCTGGAGCTGCCTGGCATCACCAGGAATTCAGAGAGTTAAAATAAATTAACCTGAATGGTTTTTTCCCAGTTCCTGGGATGATCCCAGGCTGGAGCTGCCTGGCATCACCAAGAATTCACAGAATTAAAATAAATCAATCCCAGTACTGGATGGTTTTTTCCCAGATTTTCCCATTTCCTGGGATGATCCCAAGCTGGATCTGGAGCTGCCTGACATCACCAGGAATTCAGAGAATTAAAATAAATTAACCTGAATGGTTTTTTCCCAGTTCCTGGGATGATTCCAAGCTGGAGCTGCCTGGCATCACCAGGAACTCAGAGAGTTAAAATAAATCAATCCCAGCCCTGGATGGTTTTTCCCATTTCCTGGGACAATTCCTGGCCATCACCTGCTCCCTCCTTCCCCTGCTCACTCGGCCGTGCCACATCCCTGGCCCGTGGCCACTTCAATTTTCTCCTTGACAGCCCCCGAATGGCGACCGGGGGCAAACGGGACCACCCCGAGCGAGGAATGAGCCGGGAAATGAGCGGGGCCCCGGTTTAGAGAGGGATGGGATGGGATAGAGGGATAGAGGGATAGAGGGACACAGGGATACAGGGATACAGGGATACAGGGACACAGGGACACAGGGACACAGGGATACAGGGATACAGGGACACAGGGACACAGGGATAGAGGGATACAGGGATACAGGGACACAGGGACACAGGGATACAGGGACACAGGGATACAGGGATACAGGGACACAGGGACACAGGGACACAGGGACACAGGGACACAGGGATACAGGGACACAGGGACACAGGGATACAGGGACACAGGGATAGAGGGACACAGGGACACAGGGATACAGGGACACAGGGACACAGGGACACAGGGACACAGGGATACAGGGATACAGGGACACAGGGACACAGGATACAGGGATACAGGGACACAGGGATACAGGGATACAGGGACACAGGGATAATGGGATACAGGGATACAGGGACACAGGGACACAGGGACACAGGGACACAGGGACACAGGGATACATACAGGGACACAGGGACACAGGGACACAGGGACACAGGGACACAGGGATACAGGGACACAGGGACACAGGGACACAGGGACACAGGGACACAGGGATAGAGGGATACAGGGACACAGGGACACAGGGATACAGGGACACAGGGACACAGGGATACAGGGACACAGGGATACAGGGACACAGGGACACAGGGACACAGGGACACAGGGATACAGGGATACAGGGACACAGGGACACAGGGACACAGGGATACAGGGACACAGGGATACAGGGATACAGGGATACAGGGACACAGGGACACAGGGACACAGGGATACAGGGACACAGGGATAATGGGATACAGGGATACAGGGACACAGGGATACAGGGACACAGGGATACAGGGACACAGGGATAATGGGATACAGGGATACAGGGACACAGGGATACAGGGATAATGGGATACAGGGACACAGGGACACAGGGACACAGGGACACAGGGATACAGGGACACAGGGATAATGGGACACTGGGACACAGGGACACAGGGACACAGGGATACAGGGATACAGGGACACAGGGATACAGGGACACAGGGATACAGGGACACAGGGATAATGGGATACAGGGACACAGGGATACAGGGACACAGGGATACAGGGATAATGGGATACAGGGACACAGGGATACAGGGATACAGGGATAATGGGATACAGGGATACAGGGACACAGGGACACAGGGATACAGGGATACAGGGATACAGGGACACAGGGACACAGGGACACAGGGATACAGGGATACAGGGACACAGGGATAATGGGATACAGGGACACAGGGACACAGGGATAATGGGATACAGGGATACAGGGATAATGGGATACAGGGACACAGGGATACAGGGACACAGGGATACAGGGATACAGGGACACAGGGATACAGGGATACAGGGACACAGGGATACAGGGATACAGGGATACAGGGATACAGGGATACAGGGACACAGGGATACAGGGACACAGGGACACAGGGACACAGGGATACAGGGATACAGGGATACAGGGATACAGGGACACAGGGATACAGGGATACAGGGATACAGGGATACAGGGATACAGGGACACAGGGATACAGGGATAATGGGATACAGGGACACAGGGATACAGGGATACAGGGACACAGGGATACAGGGATAATGGGATACAGGGATACAGGGACACAGGGATACAGGGACACAGGGATACAGGGACACAGGGACACAGGGATACAGGGACACAGGGATACAGGGACACAGGGATACAGGGACACAGGGACACAGGGATACAGGGACACAGGGATACAGGGACACAGGGATAATGGGATACAGGGACACAGGGATACAGGGATACAGGGACACAGGGATACAGGGATAATGGGATACAGGGACACAGGGACACAGGGACACAGGGACACAGGGATACAGGGACACAGGGATAATGGGATACAGGGATGCAGGGATACAGGGACACAGGGATACAGGGACACAGGGATACAGGGATACAGGGATACAGGGATACAGGGACACAGGGACACAGGGACACAGGGATACAGGGACACAGGGACACAGGGATACAGGGACACAGGGATACAGGGACACAGGGACACAGGGATACAGGGACACAGGGACACAGGGACACAGGGACACAGGGACACAGGGACACAGGGATACATACAGGGACACAGGGACACAGGGACACAGGGATACAGGGACACAGGGACACAGGGACACAGGGACACAGGGACACAGGGATAGAGGGATACAGGGACACAGGGACACAGGGACACAGGGATACAGGGATACAGGGACACAGGGACACAGGGATACAGGGACACAGGGACACAGGGACACAGGGACACAGGGACACAGGGATACAGGGACACAGGGATACAGGGATAATGGGATACAGGGACACAGGGACACAGGGACACAGGGACACAGGGATACAGGGACACAGGGACACAGGGATACAGGGATACAGGGACACAGGGATACAGGGATAATGGGATACAGGGACACAGGGACACAGGGACACAGGGATACAGGGACACAGGGATACAGGGATACAGGGACACAGGGATACAGGGATAATGGGATACAGGGACACAGGGACACAGGGACACAGGGACACAGGGATACAGGGACACAGGGATACAGGGATACAGGGATACAGGGACACAGGGATACAGGGATAATGGGATACAGGGACACAGGGACACAGGGACACAGGGACACAGGGATACAGGGACACAGGGACACAGGGATACAGGGATACAGGGACACAGGGATACAGGGATAATGGGATACAGGGACACAGGGACACAGGGACACAGGGATACAGGGACACAGGGACACAGGGATACAGGGACACAGGGATACAGGGATAATGGGATACAGGGACACAGGGACACAGGGACACAGGGACACAGGGATACAGGGACACAGGGATAATGGGACACAGGGACACAGGGATACAGGGATACAGGGACACAGGGATACAGGGACACAGGGATACAGGGATAATGGGATACAGGGATACAGGGACACAGGGACACAGGGATACAGGGATACAGGGATAATGGGATACAGGGACACAGGGACACAGGGATACAGGGACACAGGGACACAGGGATACAGGGATACAGGGATAATGGGATACAGGGATACAGGGATACAGGGACACAGGGACACAGGGACACAGGGATACAGGGATACAGGGACACAGGGATAATGGGATACAGGGACACAGGGACACAGGGATAATGGGATACAGGGATACAGGGATAATGGGATACAGGGACACAGGGATACAGGGACACAGGGATACAGGGATACAGGGATACAGGGATACAGGGATACAGGGACACAGGGATACAGGGATAATGGGATACAGGGACACAGGGATACAGGGATACAGGGACACAGGGATACAGGGATAATGGGATACAGGGATACAGGGATAATGGGATACAGGGACACAGGGATACAGGGATACAGGGACACAGGGATACAGGGATAATGGGATAATGGGATACAGGGACACAGGGATACAGGGACACAGGGATACAGGGATAATGGGATACAGGGATACAGGGATAATGGGATACAGGGATACAGGGACACAGGGATACAGGGACACAGGGATACAGGGACACAGGGATAATGGGATACAGGGATACAGGGACACAGGGATACAGGGACACAGGGATACAGGGATACAGGGATACAGGGACACAGGGACACAGGGACACAGGGATACAGGGACACAGGGATACAGGGATAATGGGATACAGGGATACAGGGATACAGGGATACAGGGACACAGGGACACAGGGACACAGGGATACAGGGACACAGGCATACAGGGATACAGGGATACAGCGATGGAGGCGGGAGGGGGATCCGGGTCAGGACTCGAAGGTGTCGGGACAAGCCGGGCCCGGCTGCTCCTGCAGAGACGGCGACAGCGACAGCGTGCCCGGCTTTTCTGAGCCGGGCTTTGCTGAGCCGGGCTTTACTGAGCCGGGCTTTACTGAGCCGGGGCTTTACTGAGCCGGGCTTTACTGAGCTGGGCTTTACTGAGCCGGGCTTTGCTGAGCCGGGCTTTACTGAGCCGGGCTTTACTGAGCCGGGGCTTTACTGAGCCGGGCTTTACTGAGCCGGGCTTTACTGAGCCGGGCTTTGCTGAGCCGGGCTTTACTGAGCCGGGCTTTACTGAGCCGGGGCTTTAATGAGCCGGGCTTTGTTGAGCCGGGGCTTTGCTGAGCCGGGCTCTGGGGACACACACGGGCAATGTGCAGCCTCAGACCGTGCCCTGCACCCGGGGGAGCCCCCGCAGCTTCTCCTGCTGGAGCCCAGCTGGGATAAACTGGATCCAGTTTGGAATCACAGAATCCAGTTTGGATTCACTGAATCCCAGTTTGGATTTGCTGGATCTCAGTTGGGATTTGCTGAATTCCAGTTTGGATTTGCTGGATCCAGTTGGGATTTGCTGAGTCCCAGTTTGTATTCCCTGAATCCCAGTTTGCATTTGCGGAATTCCAGTTTGGAGTCACTGAATCCCAGTTTGGATTCACTGAATCCTGGTTTGGATTTGCTGAATCCCAGTTTGGAATCTCTGAATCAGGGAGCCCAGGACAATCCGTGGGATGAAACCACAGCGATGCTTTGGGCTGGGAGGGACCTTTTGGACCATCCCATTCCAAGCCCAACATTTCCCACCATCCCAGGCTGCCCCAAGCCCCATCCAGCCCGGCCCTGGGCACTCCCAGGGATCCAGGGGCAGCCACAGCTGCTCTGGGAATTCCAGGCCAGCCCCCTTTTCCACTTCCAAGCCATTCCCTGTGTCCTGTCCCTCCATCCCTTGTCCCCAGTCCCTCTCCAGCTCTCCTGGAGCTCCTTTAGGCTCTGCAAGGGGCTCTGAGCTCTCCCTGGATCCTTCTCCTCTCCAGGTGAACATTCCCAACACTCCCAGCCTGGATCCAGTCAGGAAGGACAAACCAGCATCCCTTAAAAAAAAAAAAAAACCACCAAAAAAAAACCCCCCAAAAAAAACCCAAAACACCAAACCCCAAAGGCCCCAGATTTGTAATTCCAAAGGTCCCAGATTTATCCTTCCATGGAATTTTCAAGGAATCCTGGATCCCTCCAGAATCCTGAGGATGCCACCAGAACCTCCGGGGGCTGCTCAGGGGAGGGGGGAGCACAAAGGATCCCAAACCTTTGGATTCCCAAACATTCGGAATGTTTGGACTTGTGGGCGAGGCAGGAGCCGGCATTCCAATATTTGGGATATTTCTCCCCCATTCCCCCCCCAGCCGTGGGTGTTCCCAGGGAAGAGCTGGGAGGGTTTGGCTGCGGGGTCGGGGTCGGACGGGGCTAATTATGGGATGTCACAGCCTCAAAGTCACACCAAGGGCCAGAGGAGCCATCAGGGAGACGACAGGAAAGGTTTCCAGGACGGAATTTTGTCCTCTGTGCATCCCCATCCCGGGATTATTCCGGAATTCCTCCTCCCCAGCCACAGGCACGGGGTGGGAGGGGGGAAAAATCCGTGGGGATTCCATGGGAAGGGGTGAGGAGGGAAGTTCAGTGTTGGGTTTTTTTCAGGATGGAAAAAGAAAAATCCCTGGGAAAATGCTCAGAGCTCTGATCCAAACCCACTTCCAACTGCTGGGAATTCCGAATGCCCAGGAAGGAAATCGCCTTCATTTCCTCTCCTTAATCTGATTTCTAAATAATTCCCACCCAATCCAAGTGCAGGAATTGTGGATTTGGGGGGAAAGAAGAATTCCAGGAAGGATTCCAGGAAGGATTTCAGGATTCCAGGAAGGATCCAGGAAGGATTCCAGGATTCCAGGAAGGATCCAGGAAGGATTCCAGGAAGGATTCCAGGAAGGATTCCAGGAAGGATCCAGGAAGAATTCCAGGAAGGATTCCAGGATTTCAGGAAGGATTCCAGGAATGATTCCAGGATTCCAGGAATGATTCCAGGAAGGATTCCAGGATTCCAGGAAGGATTCCAGGAAGAATTCCAGGAAGGATTCCAGGAAGGATTCCAGGAAGGATTTCAGGATTCCAGGAAGGATTCCAGGATTCCAGGAAGGATTCCAGGAAGGAATCCCCACATTTTCACCTCCTGCCCCTCCGTTTTGTGCAGGATTTGCCTTCCTTTAAACACACACAATATTAACACTGCCACAAAATCCTCCTGCCAGGACACTTTGGAGAATCCCAACTTTTCCCTCCCCGAGGACATCCAACATTCCACTCATTCCTGCCCCAAAATCCCAGCTCCAAACCCATTTTCAGAGCTGTCACATCACCGAACCCCCAACATTGAAACCCTGAACCAGAGGCAGGAATTCCCATCCCTGGCTTTTCCCAAATCCCATTCATTAATTCCTTTTCCAAAGGCCATCAATCCCAGGGCAGACAAACATCACTTCATTAATTCCACTTATTTCTAAAAACAGCAACTCTGGGATGGAAGGAAAACTCCAGGGAGCCTTCCCAGACCCCACCAATCCCAGGAATTCATCGTCCCGATTTTTCCAGTGATTTTTTTTTTTTTGGAAATGAGGCCACTTTGGGCTGCTCCCATGATTTATCAGGAGCTTCCAGCTCCTCTCCATGGAAAATTCCTGGTTTCAGGTGGATTTAGCAGCTGGAATTCCTGAGATTCCCTTTGATCCCAGGATGGGAAAAGGGGCAGGAGGAGGATCCCGATTTCCTCAAGAACTGAGGAGTTCTCAGAGTCAGCCACAGCCATGAGCCAACTCCAGATCCCAGGAAAAAAAAAAAAAGGGAATTAGTTCAATTCCTGAAGGAATGTGAAGATCTGTGAGCCTGGAAATGCTCTCCATTCCCAGTTTTTTTTTTTTTCTCAGGATTGTGACATCTCCAGTGGTTTCATATTCCCAGGAACAGCCAAGGATTTCAGAGCTGGAAAAACTTCCTGGATTTTTGGGATTGTGGCACCTCCTGTGGCTTCACATTCCCAGCGATGGCTGAGGTGCCAGGAAATGTCAGATTTTCCCTTTCCTTCCTCTTTTCCACCCAAATTTCAGCTGGAGAATCCAGGAAATGTCAGGATTTCCCTTTCCTTCCTCTTTTCCATTTGAATTTCAGCTGGAAATGCCAGGAAATGTCAGGATTTCCCTTTCCTTCCTCTTTTCCACCCAAATTTCAGCTGGAGAATCCAGAAATTGTCAGGATTTCCCTTTCCTTCCACTTTTCCTTCCTCCTCTGGATGGAGGAAAAGGCTTTTCCAAACCAGCACCAAGGATGAGGGATGTGCTGAAGGATCAGCCACAAAATCCTGGATTTCTCTGGATTTTTCCAGCTTCCCAAATTCATTCCCTAAAGGTGAGCAGGACCCAAGTGGCTGCAGGGCTTGGAGTTGGAAAAAAACCTTTCAGGATCCTCCCCTTTGGAATGATGATGATGATGATGATTTCACCCCCCTAAAACCACAATTTCTGCTCGTTTTTAACGAAGGGATGAGCCTGGAATTTCACCCAAACCCCTCCCAAAATTCCCCATTTTTTCCATTTGGGAGAATAGTTTCCTGTTGGAAATGTGACTTTGAACAGGTTCCCAAAAATTCCATTTCTGACCCCAAAATTCCTCCCTCTGAGGGAGGAAAAAGAAAAGAAAAAACTCCTGGCTGGGTTTTTATTGTGGATAAAACTGGGATTCAGCATCTCCAAGGAAAGAGCTGGAAAACCTGGGGAAAATTCAGGATATTGTGCTTGGCACTCCAGGGATAGGAATGGAATCTGGGTGGAATTCCCAGCTCAGACTGACACCAAACAAGAATTGGGAAATCATTGGGAGATGGAATCATGGAATTCTGGAATTCAGGAGGAATTCCCAGTTCAAACTGACACCAAACAGGAATTGGGAAATCATTGGGAGATGGAATCATGGAATTCCAGAATTCAAATGGAATTTCTATTTCAGATTGACACCAAACAGGAATTGGAAAATTACTGGGAGATGGAATCATGGAATTCCAGAATTCAGGAGGAATTCCTATTTCAGATTGACACCAAACAAAAATTGGGAAATGACTGGGAAATAGAATCATGGAATTCCAGAATCCAGGAGGAATTCCCAGTTCAAACTGACACCAAACAGGAATTGGGAATTGATTGGGAGATGGAATCATGGAATTCTGGGATTCAGGAGGAATTCCCAGCTCAGACTGACACCAAACAAGAATTGGAAAACGACTGGGAGATGGAAAAATGGAATTCCAGAATCCAGGAGGAATTCCCAGTTCAAACTGACACCAAACAGGAATTGGGAATTGATTGGGAATCATGGAATTCCAGAACGGTTTGGGTGGGATGGGAGCTTCAATCCCATCCCAACCCCAACACCTCCCACGATCCCAGGGCTGCTCCAAATTTTCCTTGGACACTCCCAGGGATGGAGCAGCCACAGCTGCTCTGGGAAAAACAAAATCCAGAAAATCCAGAAAATCCAGGAAATCCAGAAAATCCAGGAAATTCTCTTGGAGCATCCGGCTGCTCCTGCACGTTGTCCCCATTGTCACCCTGATCCTCATCAGTGATCCATGGAAATCCTGGGATTTTTGAGCTGGAAGCACACAGGGCTCCAATCCAGGCTCTGGAATTCTGGTTTTTGGGTTGTTTGGGGTTGTTTTTGGGGTTTTTTGGTTGTGGGGGTTTGGGGGTTTTTTTGTTTTTTTTTTTTTTTTGGTGGGGCAGCAGAAAATGTGGATTTTTTTTTTCCCCAAAAAGAAATCCTCTGGATCAAAGCTCTGCTGTTAAATCCCCTAAAATTCCTCTGGCAACAAGAATTCCCCTCCCCAATAATAAAATTTATATTAAATTATCGTATTCCAGGGGTTGGAACAGCTGCCCAGGGAATGGCCACATTCCCAAGGCTCCCAGGAGCTCCAGGATTGCTGGATCCTGGATATTCCACCTTTCCACCCACCTGGAAAACCATCCTGGAGCTGCCACATCTCCCAAAATCCCATCCATTCCAACCCCAAAATTGTCCCCTCTGCTGTCCCCAACGCCAGGAAAAATGGGAGAGGAGCAAAAGCTCCAATTCCCAGCTCCTTCCTCTGGGATAATTCCAGCTGCATCCTCCCTGAGCTGAGGAGCATTCCCAGCACTTTGTAATTTTGGGATTAAGGTAAAAACATCCTAAAAAAAAAAAAAAACAAAAAACAAAACCGAGGGATAAATCAGGAATACCGGAAATCACGGCGATTTTCCGTGCCCCGTGCTCCTCCCTGGCAATCCTTTCTGCCTCCTCCATCAGCAACATTCCAAAGCCCTGGAATGGCACAAAGATCAGGATTAAAATACTAAAAAAAAAAAAAAAAAAAAAAAAATTAAAAAAAAAAAAAAAAGAGGGAATTCTGTCAGGAGCAAGGTCGGGATGTAAAAAGATCGAAGCGAAAAAAATCGGGATTTTCCCGGATTTTTGGCATGGGAATGATCCTGGAGTTGGGAATATCACAGGATTGGCATCAACCACCAATTCCTCAGGGAATTTTTTTTTCCCTCCTTGTGGAATTATTCACTGCAGCTTCTGGGCTCTGACTGGCTGGAATTCTGAACTGGAAATTCCCAGTGCCTGAGGGAAGGGATGGGTGGGATATGGGGAAGGAATTCCTGGCTGGGCTGGAATTCCCAGAGAAGCCATGGCTGCCCCTGGATCCCTGGGAATGTCCAAGGAAAGGCTGAAAAATCCCAGGATTGAGGGATTGGAATGGGATGGGATTTAATTCCATGGATCCCATCCCAAAAAAGTCCAGGATTCTGGGATCCAGGACACTCAGGATCCATCCCTGAGGGATTTTTATGGAATTCGGGGATGGAAAAGGGAAGGGAGACCCTTCCTGGAGTCCAGAATTCCCAAAATTCCCAAAATTCCTTCCCAGAGAGGAGTTGGGATGGGGATGGATCCAGTGCCAGGCTGGGAATGTGCAGCTGGATCAGGGAATTCCTGAGCCTCAAGGGGCTCCAGCAGAGCTGGGATTTGGGATTTGGGAAAACAGGAGCCAGGGAATGGCTTCCCATTGGAAAAGGGGAACTTTTGGGAAGGAATTCCTGGCTGGGAGGGTGGGGAGGGGCTGGAAAAGAATTCCCAGAGAATCTCTGGATCCCTGGGAGTGTCCAAGGAAATCCTGGAGCAGCCTGGGATTGTGGGATTGGGATGGGATGGGATGGGATTGAAAATCCATGAATCCCATCCCAAACCATTCCGGGATTCTGGGATCCAGGACACTCAGGATCCATCCCTGAGGGATTTTTATGGAATTCAGGGATGGAAAAGGGAAGGGAGACCCTTCCTGGAGTCCTGAATTCCCAAAATTCCTTCCCAGAGAGGAGCTGGGATGGGGATGGATCCAATGCCAGGCTGGGAATGGAGGGAATTCCCTGGGAAAGGTGAGCTTGGGGTGGGATCTTGGGAAGGAATTCCCAGAGAATCCCTGGGAGTGTCCAAGCAAATAAAATTTGGGTTTTCAATCCCATCCCATCCCATTCCATCCCCAACACATCCCACGATCCCAGGCTGCTCCAGCCTCTCCTGGGATCCAGGGGCAGCCACGGATTCCTGGGAATTCTGACCCAGCAGGAAGAACCCATCCCACAAAAGTTCCTTTTGGAAGAAACCCGGGCAGCACCAACCCCAAGCTCCCCTTCCCAGCGGGAACTGCTGCAGATTCCAGGAGGAAGAATTCCTCCACGGAGTTAACGCACAAAGGAAATTAATTAATTAATTAATTAACGAAGGAAATCCAAAGGCAAATCAGCTCCTGAAGGTTGGGAATGAAGCAGCACCGGGAACATCCAGAAAGGAATTTTTAAAAAAAAGAAAAGAAAAAAAAAAAAACAAACACAAGGGATTTCCTTAAATCTCGGAGCTCCCGCGGACGCCGAAAAGCGAATCGGGAAAAAAAAAAAAAATTAAAAAAAATTTAAAAAAAGGAGCTCAAACCCCAACCGAGACAGAGGGAAACGAAACAAAACTCCCTTTTTTTTCCTGCAGAACGATGGGGAGGAATACCTGGTGCTGGAATTTGGAGGGGTCTCGGGCGCTGACGGGCACGGCGCTGCCGTAGACGTGCAATTCCCGCACCACGGAGACGCCGCCGCGCAGCTCCGGCCGGAACGAGGCCGGGGACGTTTTCCTCAGGCGAAGGAGCCCCACCAGGATGTCCTGGTCGGGATCCTCGTAGGACAGGAACGTCTCCCAGCCACCGTTGGCAACGTAGTCCCGGCGGATCAGCTCCACCTGATCCCGGAGTGAGGGGGGAAAAGGAGGGGAGAAAATTAAAATTTGGGATTCAAATGGATTGCATGGATCTGTAAATGTGGCTTGGAGCAAACAGGAAGAAATTCCCTAAGGTCAGTTTAGTTCCAGATGGGAATTTGGAATTGGTCACAAAATCCCGATGGATCAGCTCCACCTGATCCCAGAGTGAGGGGGAAAAGGAGGAGAAAAGGAAAATTTGGGATTCAAATGGATTCCATGGATCTGTAAATATGGCTCAGAGTAAACAGGAAGAAATTCCCTAAAGCCACTTTAGTTCCAGATGGGAATTTAGAATTTGCTATGGAATCCCAGCAAATCAGCTCCACCTGATCTCACAGGGAGGAGGAAAAGAAGGGGAAAAAGGAAAATTTGGGATTCAAATGGATTCCATGGATCTGTAAATATGGATCAGAGTAAACAGCTCAGTTTAGTTCCAGATGGGAATTGGGAATTTGCTATGGAATCCTGATGGATCAGCTCCACCTGATCCCACAGTGAGAAGGAAAAGGAGAATTTGAGATTCAAATGGATTCCATGGATCCATAAATGTGGCTCAAGGAAACAGGAAGTGTTTCCCTAAAGCCAATTAAATTCCAGATGGGAATTGGGAATTGGCCACAAAATCCCCATGGATCAGCTCCACCTGATCCCGGAGTGAGAAGGAAAAGGAGGGGAAAAAATTAAAATTTGGGATTCAAATGGATTCCATGGATCTGTAAATATGGCTTGGAGCAAACAGGAAGGGTTTCCCTAAAGCCACTGTAATTCCAGATGGGAATTGGGAATTGGCCACAAAATCCCGATGGATCAGCTCCACCTGATCCCAGAGTGAGGAGGAAAAGGAGGAGAAAAGGAAAATTTGAGATTCAAATGGATTCCATGGATCCGTAAATATGGCTCAGTGAAACAGGAAGGGTTTCCCTAAAGCCACTTTAGTTCCAGATGGGAATTGGGAATTGGCCACAAAATCCCGGCGGATCAGCTCCACCTGATCCAGGAGGGACAAGGAAAAGGAGGGGAAAAAAGGAAAATTTGGGATTCAAATGGATTCCATGGATCCGTAAATCTGGCTCAGAGCAAACAGCTCAGTTTAGTTCCAGATGGGAATTGGGAATTTGCTATGGAATCCCGATGGATCAGCTCCACCTGATCCCGGAGTGAGGGGGAAAAGGAGGGGAGAAAAGGAAAATTTGAGATTCAAATGGATTCGATGGATCTGTAAATATGGATCAGAGTAAACAGCTCAGTTTAGTTCCAGATGGGAATTGGGAATTGGCCACAAAATCCCTATGGATCAGCTCCACCTGATCCCACAGGGAGGGGGAAAAGGAAAGGGAGAAAAGGAGAATTTGAGATTCAAATGGATTATATGGATCTGTAAATATGGCTTGGAGCAAACAGGAAGAAATTCCCTAAAGCCACTGTAATTCCAGATGGGAATTGGGAATTGGCCACAAAATCCCGATGGATCAGCTCCACCTGATCCCAGAGGGAGGAGGAAAAGGAGGGGAAAAAGGAAAAATTGAGATTAAAAGGGATTCCATGGATCCGTAAATATGGCTTGGAGCAAACAGGAAGAAATTCCCTAAGGTCAGTTTAGTTCCAGATGGGAATTGGGAATTTGCTATGGAATTCTGATGGATCAGCTCCACCTGATCCCACAGTGAGAAGGAAAAGGAGAATTTGAGATTCAAATGGATTCCATGGATCCATAAATGTGGCTCAATGAAACAGGAAGTGTTTCCCTAAAGCCAATTAAATTCCAGGTGGGAATTGGGAATTGGCCACAAAATCCCGATGGATCAGCTCCACCTGATCTCACAGGGAGGAGGAAAAGGAGGGGAAAAAATTAAAATTTGGGATTCAAATGGATTCTATGGATCTGTAAATCTGGCTTGGAGCAAACAGGAAGAAATTCCCTAAAGCCACTGTAATTCCAGATGGAAATTGGGAATTGGCCAAAAAATCCCTTCAGATCAACCCCACTTGATCCAGGAGGGACAAGGAAAAGGAGGGGAAAAAGGAAAATTTGAGATTAAAAGGGATTCTATGGATCTGTAAATATGGCTTGGAGCAAACAGGAAGAAATTCCCTAAAGCCACTTTAGTTCCAGATGGGAATTGGGAATTTGCTATGAAATCCTGATGGATCAGCTCCACCTGATCTCACAGGGAGGAAGAAAAAGAGGGGAAAAAATTAAAATTTGGGATTCAAATGGATTCCATGGATCTGTAAATGTGGCTTGGAGCAAACAGGAAGGGTTTCCCTAAAGCCACTGTAATTCCAGATGGGAATTGGGAATTGGCCACAAAATCCCTTCAGATCACCCTCACCTGATCCAAAAGGGACAAGGAAAAGGAGGGGAAAAAAGGAAAATTTGGGATTCAAATGGATTCCATGGATCCGTAAATATGGCTCAGAGTAAACAGGAACAAATTCCCTAAAGCCACTGTAATTCCAGATGGGAATTGGGAATTGGCCACAAAATCCCGATGGATCAGCTCCACCTGATCCCACAGGGAGGAGGAAAAGGAAAGGCAGAAAAGCAGAATTTGAGATTCAAATGGATTCCATGGATCTGTAAATATGGCTCAGAGTAAACAGGAAGAAATTCCCTAAAGCCACTGTAATTCCAGATGGGAATTGGGAATTGGCCAAAAAATCCCTTCAGATCAACCCCACTTGATCCAGGAGGGACAAGGAAAAGGAGGGGAAAAAAGGAAAATTTGGGATTCAAATGGATTCCATGGATCCGTAAATGTGGCTCGGAGCAAACAGGAAGAAATTCCCTAAAGCCACTGTAATTCCAGATGGGAATTGGGAATTGGCCACAAAATCCCGATGGATCAGCTCCACCTGATCCCACAGGGAGGAGGAAAAGGAGGGGAAAAAGGAAAATTTGAGATTAAAAGGGATTCTATGGATCTGTAAATATGGCTTGGAGCAAACAGGAAGAAATTCCCTAAAGCCACTTTAGTTCCAGATGGGAATTGGGAATTTGCTATGGAATCCTGATGGATCAGCTCCACCTGATCCCACAGGGAGGAGGAAAAGGAGAATTTGAGATTCAAATGGATTCCATGGATCCATAAATGTGGCTCAATGAAACAGGAAGTGTTTCCCTAAAGCCACTTTAATTCCAGATGGGAATTTAGAGTTTGTTATGGAATCCCAACAAATCAGCTCCACCTGATCCCACAGCGAGGAGGAAAAGGAAAGGCAGAAAAGCAGAATTTGAGATTCAAATGGATTCCATGGATCTGTAAATATGGCTCAGAGTAAACAGGAAGAAATTCCCTAAAGCCACTGTAATTCCAGATGGGAATTGGGAATTGGCCAAAAAATCCCTTCAGATCAACCCCACTTGATCCAGGAGGGACAAGGAAAAGGAGGGGAAAAAAGGAAAATTTGGGATTCAAATGGATTCCATGGATCCGTAAATGTGGCTCGGAGCAAACAGGAAGAAATTCCCTAAAGCCACTGTAATTCCAGATGGGAATTTGGAATTGGCCACAAAATCCCGATGGATCAGCTCCACCTGATCCCAGAGTGAGGAGGAAAAGGAAAATTTGGGATTCAAATGGATTCCATGGATCCATAAATATGGCTTGGAGCAAACAGGAAGAAATTCCCTAAAGCCACTTTAGTTCCAGATGGGAATTGGGAATTTGCTATGGAATCCTGATGGATCAGCTCCACCTGATCCCACAGTGAGAAGGAAAAGGAGAATTTGAGATTCAAATGGATTCCACGGATCCATAAATGTGGCTCAATGAAACAGGAAGTGTTTCCCTAAAGCCAATTAAATTCCAGACGGGAATTTGGAAATCCTTTCAGATCAACCCCACTTGATCCAGGAGGGACAAGGAAAAGGAGGGGAAAAAAGGAAAATTTGAGATTCAAATGGATTCCATGGATCCATAAATCTGGCTCAGAGTAAACAGCTCAGTTTAGTTCCAGATGGGAATTTGGAATTGGTCACAAAATCCCGATGGATCAGCTCCACCTGATCCCAGAGTGAGGAGGAAAAGAAGGAGAAAAGGAAAATTTGAGATTCAAATGGATTCTATGGATCCATAAATATGGCTCAGAACAAACAGGAAGAGTTTCCCTAAAGCCACTGTAATTCCAGATGGGAATTTGGAATTGGTCACAAAATCCCGATGGATCAGCTCCACCTGATCCCAGAGTGAGGAGGAAAAGGAGGGGAAAAAATTAAAATTTGGGATTCAAATGGATTCCATGGATCCATAAATGTGGCTCAGAACAAACAGGAAGAAATTCCCTAAAGCCACTTTAATTCCAGGTGGGAATTCCATTGCTGGGATCCCCCCACGGTGACCTCTGGCCCATGGAATGGTTTGGATGGGATTCCTGGACCTTCAATCCCATTCCAGGGACAATTTCTGCAATCCCAGAGTGACCCAAACTTTCCTTTGATGCTCCCAGGGATTTTCTGGGAATTCCTTCCCAAATCCCATTTCCTCCCCCTTTCCCAGGGAATTCCCTCCATTCCCAGCCTGGCACTGGATCCATCCCCATCCCAGCTCCTCTCTGGGAAGGAATTTTGGGAATTCAGGACTCCAGGCAGGGTCTCCCTTCCCTTTTCCATCCCTGAATTCCATAAAAATCCCTCAGGGATGGATCCTGAGCGTCCTGGATCCCAGAATCCCGGAATTTTTTGGGATGGGATCCACGGATTTTTCAATCCCATCCCATCCCAACCCCGACACCTCCCGTTATCCCAGCCTGTTCCAAACCCCACCCAGGCTCTACCTGAACATTTTTGGGACAATTCCCTGTCCCTAAACCCTTCCCTTTTCCCTGTAAAATCCCATGAAATCCCTGGCACCTCCTGGGAACTTTTAACCTCAACTCCCAGCTCCTCGTTTATCCCACAAAAATCCCTCGTTTTTTGGGGTTTTTTTGGGTTTTTTTGGGGTTTTTTTTCAGGAATCAGGAGCAGGACCCTTCACTCCTCGCAGCAATAATTTCATTTTCCAGCCTTCCCTTTCCCTCTGGAAAAAGCCAGCACGACCAAAAAAAAAAAAATAAAAATAAAAAAAACCTCCTCAAACCGGGAAAAATCGGGATTTTTATCCACGAAAAACCCCAGCCCGGGCTGAAATGCAGGAACCGTTAATTAGAGGCGGTGATTAATTAAATCTGAGCCCGCGGTCGTTTATTTACAAAAAAAAAAAACAAAAAACAAAAAAAAAACCCAACAAAGCAGCCAAGGAAAACGCTCCCGTTTTTTCCCGGGATTTCTGCTCCCGCTGAGCAGAACAAAGGGAATTTTCCGCTTGGAAAAACCCGGGATGAGCGATTTTCAATCTCCTCCCCTCCCTTCCCCCAAATTTACAATTTAAATCAGATCGGCGCCGCCTCCAACAAAAAAATTCGGGAAAAGATTCCCGGTTCCTGCAGGAATTTGGGAAGAAGGGGAAATTTTTATTTTTTTTTAATTTTTTTTTTAATTTTTTTTTTTTTTTTTTTTTTTTTTTGGTGCATTTCCGTACAAACGGAGGGGAAAAAAAAAGGAGAATAAAATTCCCTGGAATCTCTAATTTAAAAAAAAAAAAAAAAAATCTCCCAAGCTGTTGAAATCTGGGAATATTCTTCAAATTCCTGGAAATCTGAAGGAATCAGTGGAATTCCAGGAGTGAAGAGGAAATTTTAGGAATTTTTGGGTGCTGACGTTTTCCAAACCCGGAATTTGTGGCTGGGTTTGGAAATTTGGGATATTTTTTTTTTTTTTTTCCCAGCACCCAAATAATTCCTGCTGGAATTAAATTTATTGGAAGAAAAAAAAAAAAAAAATTGGATTTTGGAATTTACATTTCTCCTTCCAGAAAGCCAAACCATCTTTTTATGGAACATCTTTAAGATTTTTTGGATTTTTTTTTTTTTTTTTATTTCTACGTGTGTGCAAAATGAATGCATTCACATATAAACTCATTTTTCAGGGCACACTTTTGTTTTTTTTTTTTCAACATCCATCCATGAATCTCCTTGGAAAAAACTCCAGGGAATTTAAAAAAAAACAAAAAAAAAAGGGAATTTTTATCAGGTACAGCCTCAGATCCAAGGAATTTTAAAATAAAAAGGGAATTTTTACCTGGTACAGCCTCAGATCCAAGGAATTTTTAAATAAAAAGGGAATTTTTACCTGGTATGGCCTGACTTTGTGGTGGATTTCCTGAATTCCCACCTCTCTCGTCCTCACGTCGCGGCACTGGGGGGGAAAAAAACAAAACAAAACAAGGAATGGGAAAAGGGTGAATATTCCAGAAAATTCCAGAAAAAATCCGGAAAAATTCCAGGGAAAAAAAAAAAAAACAAAAAAACAAAAAAAACCCACAGAAAATTGCAGGAAAATAAAATCCAGAAAATTCCAGAAAAAAATTCCAGAAAGTTCCAGGAAAATTCCAGAAAAAAAAAAATAAATCCAGAAAAATTGCAGGAAAATTCCAGGAAGAAAAAAAAAAAAAAAAAAAACCCACCACGGAAAATTCCAGGGAAAAACATTTCCAGAAAATTCCAGGGGAAAAAAAATCCAGAAAATTCCAGGAAAATAATAAAAAAAAATTAATTTCTGGAAAATTCCAGGGAAAAAAAAATTTCTGGAAAATTCCAGGGAAAAAAAAAAAACGGAAAATTCCAGGGGAAAAAAAAAAATCCGGAAAATTCCAGGGGAAAAAAAATAAATCCATAAAATTCCAGGAAAATTCCAGAAAAAAAAAATCCGGAAAATTCCAGGAGAAAAAATTTCCCGAAAATTCCAGGGGGGAAAAAAAAAATCCAGAAAATTCCAGGAAAATTCCTGAAAATAAAAAATAAATTCCAGAAAATGGGGGGGGGGGGGGGGAGGGAGGAATCCAGAAAATTCCAGGAAAATTCCAGAAAAAAATTTCCAGAGAATTCCTGGGGGGAAAAAACCCACAAAAACAAAACCAAAACAAAAAAAAACCAACAACGAAAAAACACCACAGAAAATTCCAGGAAAAATCCAGAAAAAAATTTCCCAAAAATTCTGGGGGGAAAAAAAAAAAATCCATAAAATTCCAGGGGGGGGGGGGGGGGGGGGGGGGAATCCAGAAAATTCCAGGAAATTTCCAGGAAAAAAAAAATCCAGAAAATTCCAGGGGGAAAAAAAAATCCGGAAGATTCCAGGGAAAAAAAAAAAAAAATCCAGGAGAAAAAATTCCCGGAAAATTCCAGAAAAAAAAAAAATCCGGAAAATTCCAGGGGAAAAAAAAATAAATCCATAAAATTCCAGGAAAATTCCAGAAAAAAAAAAAAATCCGGAAAATTCCAGGAGAAAAAAATTCCCGAAAATTCCGGGGGGGGGGGGGGGGGGGGGGGGAATTCCAAAAAATTCCAGGAGAACTCCAGAAAAAAATTTCCAGAAAATTCCTGGGGAAAAAAAAAATCCAGAAAATTCCAGGAAAATTCCAGGAAAAAAATTCCAGAAAATTCCAGGGGGAAAAAAAAATCCGGAAGATTCCAGGAAAAAAAAATTCCAGGAAAATTCCAGAAAAAAAAAAAAAAAAAATTTCCAGAAAATTCCAGGGGGAAAGAAAAAAAATTCCAGAAAATTCCAGGAAATGGGGGGGGGGGGGGGGGGGATCCAGAAAATTTTCCAGAAAATTCCAGAAAGAAAAAAATCCAGGAAAATTCCAGAAAATTCCAGGGTTCCAATCGAGCTGAATTTCCAACGGGGAAAAAAATTGGGGGAAAAATGAGGAGAAATTCCAAATTTTGCCCTCAGCTCTCCCTCAAGGCAGCCAATGAGGATTTTTCTTGGTGATTTATTATTTTAGAAAGCCATTGTTATGTGTTTAATTGTCAATAAATATGAAATTTAGGAGGAATTTTAAATAATAATTATTATTTTTTATTTTTAAACTCACCTGTGTCCCCAGGTCTTTCATCCTGGCCAGGGCGAGCTCCCTCAGGTTCCCGTGTTCCACCCCAGAGCTCACCAAAGGCATTGGGATATCCCTAAAAAATAAAAAAAAAAAATTAAAAAAAAAGAGGAAAATCCAATTTTTCAACAGCTGGGTTAGCAGAGAATTCACAAAAAAAAAAAAAAAAAATCCCCAAATTTGCAAAATTCCTCTGGTTTCGAGGGTTTGGTTGAATTAGAAAAGAAAAGATGAGTGAAAAATGAGAAAAATGAAGGGAAAAGCAGCAAAAAAAAAAAAAAAAAGGAAAAGGAAAAGGCACAGGGTTTCGTTTGAGTGGAAAAAAAAAAACCTGAATATGGATCTTGAACGATTCTAAAAAAATTTGATTTTTTTTTTTTTTTTCTCTCGGTTCTTCACTTTGGAATCTGGAGGAAAAAAAAAAAAAAAAAGGATGATCCAGATGTTCTTCAACATCTGCTGCTGGATTCCAGAAAAGGGGAAATTTGGGGGGAAAATCCGTCAGAATTTGTGAGTTTTTAATCGTGGGATTTTGATGTTTTGCTGAAAAATTGGGAAATTTCTGGGCAGGAATTGCAGGCTGAGGATGGGAGGAAGGAGCTGAGAGGAAATTTGGGAGCAAATTTGGCCTCCCAGGTGGGTTCTGAGTTTGGAGATGAGGAAATCAGGATTTTATTTTATTTTATTTTATTTTATTTTATTTTAATTTTTTTTTTTTTTTTTTGGGGAAAAGAGGATTTCTGCACTGGGATAGAGCTTGGAATGTTGGCTCATCCCACCCCACCCTGATAAAATTCCATTTTTTTATC
Source organism: Sturnus vulgaris (assembly GCF_052056855.1). Classification (NCBI taxonomy): domain Eukaryota; kingdom Metazoa; phylum Chordata; class Aves; order Passeriformes; family Sturnidae; genus Sturnus; species Sturnus vulgaris. The sequence goes on along the minus strand of NC_142245.1, from coordinate 113,530,044 downwards.
CCAAATCCTTCAGATTTCCAAATCCCACCCCGAGTTTGGGATGCTCAGGGAATAGGGGCTGTAATTAATTAATTAATTGATTGATTAATCAATCGATCTGCTTTGATTTTCCATCCCCCTGTGGAATGAATTCCTGGATTTGCCCAGGTCCTGGTGGATTTTCTTTCCCACCCATCAACAATTCCTGAAAAATAATAAAAAAAAAAATTAAAAAAATGGAATTAAAGGGTCCTAAACCTGATCCACTGGGAAATAAAAAAATAAAATAAAAAAATAAAGGAGTTAAAGGGTCCTAAACCTGATCCACTGGGAAATAAAACAGAAAAAAAAAAGGAATTAAAGGGTCCTAAATCTGATCCATTGGGAAATTAAAAAAATTAAAAAAAAAAAAAGGGGGAATTAAAGGGTCCTAAACGTGATCCACTGGGAAATAAAACAGAAAAAAAAATAGGAATTAAAGGGTCCTAAATCTGATCCATTGGGAAATAAAAAAAATTAAAAAAAAAAAAAAGGGGGAATTAAAGGGTGCTAAACCTGATCCACTGGGAAATAAAACAGAAAAAAAAATAGGAATTAAAGGGTCCTAAATCTGATCCATTGGGAAATTAAAAAAATTTTAAAAATTAAAAAAAAAAAAAGGAATTAAAGGGTTCTAAACCTGATCCACTGGGAAATAAAACAGAAAAAAAAATTTAAAAATGGAATTAAAGGGTCCTAAACCTGATCCACTGGGGGAAAAACAGAAAAAAAAATAGGAATTAAAGGGTCCTAAATCTGATCCATTGGGAAATAAAAAAATAAAATAAAAAAATAAAGGAGTTAAAGGGTCCTAAACCTGATCCACTGGGAAATAAAACAGAAAAAAAAAATTAAAAAATGGAATTAAAGGGTCCTAAATCTGATCCATTGGGAAATAAAAAAAAATTTTTTTTAAAAAAAAAGGAATTAAAGGGTCCTAAACTTGATCCACTAGGAAATAAAACAGAAAAAAAAATGGAATTAAAGGGTGCTAAACCTGATCCACTGGGAAATAAAACAGGAAAAAAAAAAGGGATTTTTCTTTTATTTTGCAGAACAAAAATAAAAGGTTGCTCCAACCTTTCCTGGGACAATTCCAGGGATGGGAATTCCAAGGTAGGAATTTCTTCCCAAATCCCTGTCCCCTGTGGGAAACCATTCCCTGTGTCCTGCCCCACTTGGAAAAAGGAAAAAAAAAATAAAATTTTTTCCTTATAAATCCCCAAAATCTTGGGGATAATTCCTGCTCACAACTCCCAAAGAAAATTCCTTAACCAGGGTCTTTATCCTGGGATTTTTTTTGAGTGAATAAAAACCCTGCAGAGGCAACAGAATTCCCTCCCAAAAGCTGCAAAATTTGGGAAAAAAAAAAAACAACAGCAAGACACTCAGCCCCACAGGGAATAACAATTATGGAACAGCTCCAAAAAAATTCCAGGATTGGGTGAATTTTTTAAATCTAAATCCAAGGAATTGCATCCAAAATCCCACCAATAAAAGGTGAATTACAACCCATCCACCTGCTGGGGAGTGAAAGAAATTAAAATAAAGATGGGGAGGAGTGGAGGGGAGGGAAAAAAAAGTGGATTCTGGAGGAAGGAAAAAAAAAAAAAAAAAAAAAAAAGCAAGGAATGATTTTTCCATGCCCAGGAACATCCAGAATAATTCCAGCCACTGGACAATGCCAGCCTGGAGAGCTGGGGACTCGTTAAAATGTGAAATAAATTCAATATACGGGGGATTAAATGGTGATTTCGTTAAAAGTCAACGAGAAAATTTGCCAGCAGCTCCAGGCAGGTTTGGTTCATCTCCTGTTTTCCCAAACTTTCGATTCCTTGGGGTTTTTGTGGAGCAGCTGATTGGAACTCGAATGGGAAATTCTGGATCTGGCTCTCGGATCTGTCAAGGTTTTATTTCCTCATTTTTTTTTTTTTTTCCCACCTCCTCACCATCAGAGTGAGAGGAAAATCCATAAAAACGTCCAAATCCAAGGGAAAACAAAAACCCCGGAGGCGAGTGACGCTCCTCCTGTCGTTTTCCACAGTGCCTGGGGATGATGAAAATCCCAAATATTTGGGATAAATGCAGGATAAATAAGGATCAGCCTGAGGGATGCCTTCTCCTCCAAGCACTCGTTAGCAGCAGCTCATTTTTAAAAAAAAAAAACAAAAAAAAAACAACAGAAATTTCACAGAATCACGGAATTATTAAAGGCTGGAAACGACTTTTGGATGGTCAACAACGAGGAATTAAAATCACAGCCTCGAGGGTGACACCCACAGGATTTTAAACACCTCCAGGGATGGTGATTCCACCTTTCCCACACCATTTCACTGGATTTCCTGGAGCTGGGGGATTTTTCGTGGTTTTTTTTTTTTTTTTTTTGTCACTGGTGCCTCTCCCAGTTTTTATTTTGGGATTGGGGTGGACACAAAACCAGCGAGTTGCTGGATTTTCCTCAAAATCCCGTCCCAGGGATTAAGGATCATGAGGATTGGATCTCAGAATTTGGGATCATGGAATCCTGGAATGGTTTGGGTGGGAAGGGACCTTAAATCCCATCCCAGGGTGCTCCAAAGCCTTCCCTGGACATTTCCAGGGATGGAGCAGCCTCAGGTCCCCTGGGGCAGGGCAAGGTCTGAGAGGCAGAAATTTAAGGTAAGAACAAAAGTGAAGATGCAATGTCTGGGTTTGTCATTAGTGGGATCCATCCCATTAATTATCATCCACCCAATTATCCATCAGGGGATCCATCATGGAATCAACCCAATTAATTACCCATCATGGGACCCATCCCATTATTCATAGAATCCATCCCATTATTTATCCATCATGGGATCCATCCCATTATCCACTGTGGGATCTACCCCATTAATTACCCACCATGGGATCCATCCAATTAATTATCCACCATGGGATCCATCCCATTAATTATCCACCATGGGATCTGTCCCATTACCCATCATGGGATCCATCCTATTAATTACCCACCATGGATCCATCCCATTATCCATCATGGAATCCAATATGGGATCCATCCCATTAATTATCCACCATAAGATCCATCCCATTATAAATCATGGGATCCACCCCATTAATTACCCACCATAGGATCCATCCCATTATCCATCATGGGATCCATCCAATTAATTACCCACCATGGAATCCAATAAGGGATCCATCCAATTAATTACCCACCATGGGATCCATCCCATTACCCATCATGGAATCCAATATGGGATCCATCCAATTAATTACCCATCATGGGATCCACCCCATTAATTACCCACCATAGGATCCATCCCATTAATTACCCACCATGGGATCCATCCCATTAATTACTCACCATAGGATCCATCCCATTAATTACCCACCATAGGATCCACCCCATTAATTATCCACCATGGGATTCCTTCCATTAATTACCCACCATGGGATCCATCCAATTAATTACCCACCATGGGATCCATCCCATTATCCACCATGGGACCCATCCCATTATCCACCATGGGATCCACCCCATTAATTACCCACCATGGGATCCATCCCATTATCCACCATGGGACCCATCCCATTATCCACCATGGGATCCACCCCATTAATTACCCACCATGGGATCCATCCCATTAATTATCCACCATGGGATCCACCCCATTAATTACCCACCATAGGATCCATCCCATTATCCACCATGGGATCCATCCAATTAATTACCCACCATGGGATCCATCCCATTATCCATCATGGAATCCAATATGGGATCCATCCAATTAATTACCCACCATGGGATCCATCCCATTAATTATCCACTATGGGATCCATCCAATTAATTATCCACCATGGGATCCATCATGGAATCCATCCAATTAATTACCCATCATGGGATCCATCCCATTAATTACCCCCCATAGGATCCACCCCGTTAATTACCCCCCATAGGATCCACCCCGTTAATTACCCCCCATGGGATCCACCCCATTAATTCCCCCCCATGGACCCATCATGGAATCCCTGCCTTGCTGCGACTCCTTTCAGAAATTTCCGGGCGTTTCCCACCTGATCCCACCCCGACAGAGAGCTTTGACATCTTTGCTTAATTAACAATTTAGGCCGGGAGTTAACGAAGGCTGAGGCTGTAATTAGAGAATTACGGGGCGGTGAGGAGAACATTCCGGCCGGGAATTACCTCTGGACGCGGTAGACGCGAGTCCACGGTGGCACCAGGGCCAGGATTGTGGCCACCAGATCCACCAGGGTGCTGGGGGGGTAACTCCGGTACCTCCCGGTTTTCCAGAGCTCGTAGAGCCCCGTGCCACGGATCACCAGAGTGGGGTAGAGCTTCATCCCGTCGGGGCGGAAAGAGGGGTTCTCAAAAAATTCCTGACAAAATAAATTTTTTTTTTTTTTTTTTTTTTTAAAAAAAAGGGATTTAAAAAAAAAAAAAGGTTGAATTTAAAAAAAAAAAGGTAGAAGAAAGAGAAAATGGAAAGAAGAGAAGAGAAGAGAAGAGAAGAGAAGAGAAGAGAAGAGAAGAGAAGAGAAGAGAAGAGAAGAGAAGAGAAGAGAAGAGAAGAGAAAGGAAAAGGAAAGGAAAGGAAAGGAAAGGAAAGGAAAGGAAAGGAAAGGAAAGGAAAGGGAAAAGGAAAAGAGAAAAGAGAGGAAAAGAGAAGAAAAGAGAAGAAAATAAAAGAAAAGGAAAGAAAAGAGAAGAAAAGAAAAGAAAAGAAAAGAGAAAAAAGTAAGGAAAAGAAAAGAAGAAAAGGAAAGAAAAGGAAAGAAAAGAAAAGAAAAGATAAAAGAAAAAAAAGAAAGAAAAAAAGGAAAAGAAAAGAAGAAAAGAAAAGAAAAGAAAAGAAAAGAAAAGAAAAGAAAAGAAAAGAAAAGAAAAGAAAAGAAAAGAAAAGAAAAGAAGAGAAAAGAAAAGAAAAGAAAAGAAAAGAAAAGAAAAGAAAAGAAAAGAAAAGAAGAGAAAAGAAAAGAAAAGAAAAGAAAAGAAAAGAAAAGAAAAGAAAAGAAAAGAAAAGAAAAGAAAAGAAAAGAAAAGGAGAAAAAGAGTTCCCCCCCCCCAAAAAAAAATTAAAAGGGCAAAGAGAATTTTCCGTGGGGTTGGGATCCTGGACTCGCTTCCAGGGGGAATTTTGTGGTTGTAAATCTGAGAATTCCTGGCTCGGGGTGAGCTGGGAGTGCTCAAGGGGTTTTTTTGGAATTGAAAAGTCTGTTCTAGACTTGAAGGCAAGGGAGAAAAATCGGAAGGAGTCAAATGCGCGCCCTGCTCGTGTTTTTGAGCGTGAATTCGGGGGATATTGAACCATTTATTGTCCCGGGCTCCGCCTGGAATGTGAACAATGGGGATGAGTGTGCTGCCTTCCGAGATTAATCAGCGTGTCTGGGACAATAACAATGGAAAAAAAAAACAGATTTATTCTGTTTTTCTGTGTTTATTCTCCACTCTGAGCCAGCCCAGAGAACGGGAGGACAAAGTGTGGCTCCGATTTCCCTGCCTGAATCCCACACACGGAGCACATCCCAGGCTGGGTTGTTTTTTTTTTTTTCCCAGATGAAATTTTGGGAATGACCATTAAAATCAAAAGGAAAAAAAAAAAAAAAAAAAAAAAAGTAAAGCCAGGAGCCAGGCTTGGCACCCTGAACTAAGCCAGGATTAAATGATGACACGGCCAGACCTGATCCTAAACCCTGGATTTATTCCTGGGTTCTTCACTTGATGTGCAGGGTCTGATCCCTCTCCAGAGGGGCTTTCCTGCATGGAATTCCCAGCTGGATAAGGTGAGGCCCCAGGGCTTTGCTGGAGTGCTTCAAACACTGCCAGGGAATCGTGGAATGTTCTGGGTGGGATTCACGGACCTTCAATCCCATTCCATTCCAATCCTGACACCTCCCACCATCCCATGGTACTCCAACCTTTCCAGGGATCCAGGGATTCTCTGGGAATTCTTTCCCCACATCCCATTCCCAGTGGGAAGCCATTCCCTGTGTCCTGTTCTCTTCCCTTTTTCCCAAATCCCAGCTCTCCTGGAACCTCTTTAGCCTCGGGAAGGGGCTCCAAGGTCTCCCTGGATCCTTCCTTTATCCACCTGAGCATTCCCAGCTCTCCCAGCAGCTCTGCTGGCTCCCTGTGCTTCCCAATCCCGAATTTCTCCAGGATAAAACCCCCTAGAATGGATCAGCCCAGCTCTAAGGCACACCAGAGCCAGTACCAGGATGGGAAGAAATTCTGGGATCACAATAATCCAGGTTTTTCTAGAGCTGGAATATTCTGAATTCCAGTTTGGATTCACTGAATCCCAGTTGGGATTCACTGAGTCACAGTTTGGATTCCCTGAATTCCAGTCTGGAATTGCTGAATCCCAGTTTGGATTTGCTGGATCCCAGTTTGGATTTCCTGAATCCAAGTTTGGATTTCCTGGATCCCAGTTGCAATTTGCTAGATCTCAGTTGAGATTCACTGAATCCCAGTTTGGATTTGTGGGATTCCAGTTTGGATCTGCTGAATCCCAGTTGGGATCTGCTGAATCCCAGTTTGAATTCGCTGAATCCCAGTTTGGATGTGCTGAATTGCAGTTGGGATTTGCTGAATCCCAGTTTGGATTTGCAGGATCCCAGTCTGGATCTGCTGAATCCCAGTTTGAATCTGCTGAATCCCAGTTGGGATTCACTCAGTCACAGTTTGGATTAATTGAATTCCAGTCAGGAATTGCTGAATCCCAGTTGGGATTTCCTGAATCCAAGTCTGGATGTCCTGGATCCCAGTTGCAATTTGCTAGATCTCACCTGGGATTCACTGAATCCCAGTTTGGATATTCTGAATTCCAGTTTGGATTCACTGAATCCCAGTTGGGATTCACTGAGTCACAGTTTGAATTCACTGAATTCCAGTCTGGATCTGCTGAATCCCAGTTTGGATTTGCTGAATCCCAGTTGGGATCTGCTGAATTCCAGTTTGGATTTCCTGAATCCAAGTTTGGATTTCCTGGATCCCAGTTGCAATTTGCTAGATCTCAGTTGGGACTCAAGGAATCCCAGTTTGGATAATCTGAATTCCAGTTTGGAGTCACTGAATCCCAGTTGGGATTCACTGAGTCACAGTTTGGATTCACTGAATTCCAGTCTGGAATTGCTGAATCCCAGTTGGGATTTGCTGGATCCCAGTTGGGATTTGCTGAATCCCAGTTTGGATTCCCTGAATCCAAGTTTGGATTTCCTGGATCCCAGTTGCAATTTGCTAGATCTCAGTTGAGATTCACTGAATCCCAGTTTGGATTTGCAGGATTCCAGTTTGGATCTGCTGAATCCCAGTCGGGATTCGCTGAATTCCAGTTTGAATTCTCTGAATCCCAGTTCGGATGTGCTGAATTGCAGTTGGGATTTGCTGAATCCCAGTTTGGATTTGCAGGATCCCAGTCTGGATCTGCTGAATCCCAGTTTGAATCTGCTGAATCCCAGTTTGAATTCACTGAGTCCCAGTTGGGATCTGCTGAATTCCAGTTGGGATTCGCTGAGTCTCAGTTTGGATGGGCTGAATCCCAGTTGGGATTCACTGAGTCACAGTTTGGATTTCCTGAATCCAAATTTGTATTCACTGAATCCCAGTTGGGATTTGCAGGATCCCAGTCTGGATCTGCTGAATCCCAGTTGGGATTCGCTGAATTGCAGTTGGGATTCACTGAATCCCAGTTTGGATTCCCTGAGTCCCAGTTTGGATCTGTTGAATCCCAGCTGGGATCTGCTGAATCCCAGTTGGGATTCCCTGAATCCCAGTTTGGAATCACTGAGTCCCAGTTTGGAATCACTGAATCCCAGTTTGGATTCCCTGAATCCCAGTTTGGATTCCCTGAATCAGGGAGCCCAGGACAATCCGTGGGATGAAACCACAGCGATGCTTTGGGCTGGGAGGGACCTTTTGGACCATCCCATTCCAAGCCCAACATTTCCCACCATCCCAGGCTGCCCCAAGCCCCATCCAGCCCGGCCTTGGGCACTCCCAGGGATCCAGGGGCAGCTCCCGATGGATTTATGGACCCATTCCATCTCTTCTGATCGTGCTCCAGATGCAAAGACAGAGCAAAACCCAACTCCCTGCACTCCTGCAGGATCAGGGGCTGGGATCCCAGCAGGGCCAGGAAAATGAACCTGGCTGTGCCCCAGCCAACCCAAACCGGGCTGAATTCCACCTTTTGTGGGCACTTAATGGAAAAGGAGGAGCGGGAATGAGGAGATGCCCGCGGGCTGAGTGTCCTGGTCCTTTCTCAGGTCAGGATGGGATGAATAAACCACTCCAGGCAGGCAGGAAGGGCTCGGGTTAATAATCCCCGTGATCCTGAACCAACGCAGGAGCCTGGAATGATTCACCAACATTCCCGGATTTTTCTATTTTAATTTTTTTTTTTTTTTCCCAGGCAGCAAAGCCAAGGTCAGGGCTGGAGGTTGCTCAGCCCACCCCGAATTCCGTCCCCTCGCCCCCTCTGCGCCTCTGACGTCAGAGCACGAACCCAGCCGGTAATTCTGCTCCCCACTGGCCTTTTAAAAATCCACAGATTTCCCTGTTAATTCCTCAAGCCCTGCCTCTAAAGCACTCCTGAGCTGATTCCCCAAGTAATTAATTTCCAACGAGATAAGGCGGCGGCGCCGCCGTTCTTCCCCAGCCCCTTTTCCCAACGTAAATCCCAATATTTAAAGCCTTAACCTTTTCCCCATTCACAAACAGCTTTTGATTAAGTTTGAAATCTTTTTTTTTTTTTTTTTTTTTAAATTCACTTTCCTCCCGAAACAAAGCAAGGAGAAAATGCCAACACGTGCCAGGCTTTAGGAGGAATCGTAGCCTTTTCTTGTGTGGTGTTTTTTTAGTTTTTTAGGTTTTTTTTGTTTTTTTTTTAATTAGACACCTTAAAAGGTGTCTGGGGCTGATAAAAACCCTCCCGAGCCTTTTCCTGCCAAGACAAATTGAATCCCAAAAATATTTGTTCCAGAGGCCACCATCCATAGCGGCTCTGGAGGTTTTCCATCAGCTCCAGGCTGAGTCAGGGCTAATCCGTGTCTGCTCCGCAGGGAGAGGTTAAAGATGACCCAGAGGATGAAGATCCCAAATTTCTGAATCCCTGGAGGACATAAAATATTCCATACGGAAGCACGACCGACTTTTAAAGCTGCTAAATCGATCCTCCTTGAAGTTTTCTCCCCTCGAGGCATTTAACAGGTTTTAGAAAACTTAAGGAAGGAAAATGGAAATTTGGGGGTGTGGCCAATGGGCGGCACATGAGAGATTCTTGCAGCAATTTAATGTAAAAATTGAAATTTCAATTGTCATTGGAGTAGAGAAAGATCAGCTCAGATCACTCAGACCTGGAGGTTCACACGGACTCCTCCATACCTTAAAACAACATTTCCTGCACCATTCCTCAATTCATGGGACATCAGAGAAAACCTGAGGATAAATAAGAATCGTGGAATTTATTTTTTTTTTTTTTTTTTTTTCAACTCCCGCCAAAAACTTTCGGTGACATCGCAGTTATTGTCCAGGAAAATTAGGATTACAGGAAACCAAAAGCCAACCTCTGTTAGATCAGAATATAATCCCAGAATCTTGGAATGGTTTGATTTGGGAAAAATCCTCTCATCCCAAGGAGGGAACAGGAGATGGAATGGGGAGGTGACGCCCCCTGAATTTCAATATTTTCCCACTCCCGTGCTCTTACAAAAACCTTTGAAATCAGAAAACCCTCGAGAAAGCCCCGAGGATTTGGGATCCCCAAGGCCCCATCCCCAAATTCAGCACCATCCAATATTCAAAGGTTTTAATCGGATTTTCCTGACCACGCTCAGCACGCACTGAATGAGAAACATGCTTTAAAAAAAACCCAAAAAAAACAAACAAAAACCCAGAAAAGCTGCAGCTCTCCAAAAGGAGAAAACCGAGATGATTTTTTTGGGATTCCCAGCCCCAAGATTCAGTGGCCACCTTTAATCCCCTCGCTCTCCAGGTGTCCAACTGCTGGACGAGATACCGGTGAGGGGATAAAAGCAGCAATTTTTGAGAGCAATTTACTAAAACGCCGGGATTTGTTCCGAGTAAAGGTCACCAAAACCTATTTTTGAATGACCAGACACACGATTGTGCCTCTCAACCCCATCCTTGAATCGGCTCCTTCGCTGCAATCCCCTCCCCAACCCATCCCCGGGGTGTGAAAGGAGACGATTAAATTGAAATTGTGAATAAAACGCGCATTATCTGAGCTCCCCATACTCCATCCCTTATCTCCATCAGCTGGATTATTTATAGCACTTGAAAGCTCCTGCCTTGAGTGACACTCGCAGCTCGGCGGGGAAGGAACAATCACTTTAGAGCTTTAATTACGTGCATTAACGGCAGCTCGTGCCTCCCAAAACTGCCGGCTCCGGTTTTTTTTTTTTTTGGTTTTTTTTTTTTTTATTTGCATTTCCCCCTTTTCTCTCTCTGTCTCTCTCCCGTCAATGCCAGGCTAATTAAAACCCTGCCGATAGGATCTGCATTCAGCGGCGCAGACAATGGCCCAGTGACCGAGGAGCCGCGGGTTCCAGGGTGCCTTTGCCGTGCCTTTGCAACACCCACGGCCTGGGGCACAACTCCGGGCACTTGGCAGGCTGCAAATTCAATTTTTCAAGTCGCTCGACTCGAAGGATGTCACCTCACACACTCGGTGTGTTGCCAGAAAAGGACTCAGAGAATTTATCTGGCGGATTTAGGTGGAGGTGGGAAGTTGATTTTGTGCCATTTTATTTTTATTTTCCGTCCTCTAACAGCGATGCTTCCTGTCCGTTCCAATGTTTCTGCGAATATTCCATCAAGGAATGTGATACAAGACGGGGGGGAAAGCCTCAAACTACACATGGGGAGGTTCAGATTATCAGGAATAATTCCTGACTGGAAAGGGTTTTCCAGCCCTGGGCAGTGGTGGAGTCTGGAGTCCCCATCCCTGAAGGGATACAAATCCACGTGGATTTGGGAGCTCGTGGATTTGGGAGCTCATGGATTCATGGTGGAGTCCCCATCTCTCCCCATTTAAATCTCTGGAGGGATTTAAATCCATGGGGATTTGGGGATCATGGGTCTGTGGTGAAGTTCCCATCCCTGGAAGGATTTAAATCCATGGGGATTTGGAGTCCCCACCCCTGGAGGGATTTAAATCCATGGGGATTTGGGGATCATGGATCTGTGGTGGAATCCCCATCCCTGAAGGAATTTAAATCCACGTGGATTTGGAGTCCCCACCCCTGCAGGGATTTAAATCCATGGGGATTTGGGAGCTCACAGATCCATGGTGGAGTTCCCATCCCTGCAGGGATTTAAATCCATGGGGATTTGGGGGCTTAGAGATCCATGGTGGAGTCTCCATCCCTGCAGGGATTTAAATCCATGGGGATTTGGGAGCTCACAGATCCACAGTGCAGTCCCCATTTCTGGAGGGATTTAAATCCATGGGGATTTGGAGTCCCTGTCCCTGGAATTTAAATCCACGTGGATTTGGGGGCTTTTGGATCTGTGGTGGAGTCCCCATCCCTGCAGGGATTTAAATCCATGGGGATTTGGGAGCTCATGGATTCATGGTGGAGTCCCCATTCCTGCAGGGATTTAAATCCATGGGGATTTGGGGGGACATGGATCCATGGTGGAATTCCCATCCCTGGAAGGATTCAAATCCACAGGGATTTGGGGGATCATGGATCCACGGTGGAGTCCCTACCCCTAGAGGGATTAAAAATCCATGGCTCCATGGTGGCCTTGGAAATTGGGATGGTTGGATTCAATGATCTCCAGGGGCTTTTCCAACCTCAACAATCCCAAATCTCTCCCTCATTTCCCACGGATGTGACCAAAAATTTCCATCCCCTGTACAATATTCCGTGACCAAGGGAGAGAGAACAACATTCCAGGGAATTGCTGCAGCTTTCCTGACCATCCACACCCACACCACAAAACCCTTCCAGCTCCTGGCACGTTCAAAACTTCCAAAATTTCTCCTTGTGGAAAGCACCGAGCCAAGGAAAAAGTGACAGAAGAGGCTCAGGTCTCTGAGGGTCACTGGGAACACCTCAGATCGTTCTGGAATTTCCAATACTCTGAGTGTCAGGTAGGAAAAGCTTCTCCTTTTCCTCCCTTTCCCCAGCAGCCTCAAAATCCTCAAATTCTCAGGTCAAAAGGGAGATTTTCCAAGGGAATCCTCACCAACCCCGGCTCCAGCAGGAACATTTTCCACACTAAACCCAGGAATCCCCCCACAGACAGACCAGGAACCTGGGAGAATACATTCACAGACTTATCAAACTTTCCTGGAAATTATTTTCCATATTTCAGGAACTCTTTTACAGGGTTACTTTTTGAGTTTTGTTTTTTTTTTTTTAGAGCATGCGTGTTTCTTGGTTGCCATTTTAATTGGTTTTTCTTATTAGTTTTAATTCGGGTTGTGGTTTTGCATTTCTACAGATGGTTGGTAATTAGTATATAATTAGCAGAACTGGTATATAATTAGTAGAATTGGTATATTATTAGTAGGTGTTTTTACTGGCTGTTAACTAATTAAGCAAGTAGTTTACTAACTACAAAGACATTTTATTAATTTATATTACTTTAAAGAAAACTGTATTTTTAAAAACCATATTTCAACACTATACAGGCAGTATTTACTCTAATATTTGAGTATTATTTCTAATATTTGAATATTATTTCTAATATTTGCAAAAAGCCAATGCCCTAATGAGTATTTATAACACAGCACAATAAGCAGGAGAGGCAGGGAATGATCCTGGAGGGCGATTGGGCTGACCTTGGAGCAGGGCTTGGCCCAGACAGACCCAGAGAGACAGAGACAGACAGACAGACCCAGACGGACAGACCCAGCCAGGTCTGTCCAGATTGTGCTCAGCGCCCCAAGCAGCCCCATCTGAAGGTGGTCCATCCATCCATCCATCATCCATCCATCCATCCATCCATCCATCATCCATCATCCATCCATCATCCATCATCCATCCATCATCCATCATCCATCCATCATCCATCCATCATCCATCATCCATCATCCATCATCCATCATCCATCCATCATCCATCCATCATCCATCCATCATCCATCCATCATCCATCATCCATCCATCCATCCATCCATCATCCATCCATCATCCATCATCCATCCATCATCCATCATCCATCCATCATCCATCCATCCATCATCCATCCATCATCCATCCATCCATCATCCATCATCCATCCATCATCCATCATCCATCCATCATCCATCATCCATCCATCATCCATCCATCCATCATCCATCCATCATCCATCATCCATCCATCATCCATCCATCCATCATCCATCCATCATCCATCATCCATCCATCATCCATCATCCATCCATCATCCATCATCCATCATCCATCATCCATCATCCATCCATCATCCATCCATCATCCATCATCCATCATCCATCATCCATCCATCATCCATCATCCATCATCCATCCATCATCCATCCATCATCCATCCATCATCCATCATCCATCATCCATCATCCATCATCCATCCATCCATCATCCATCCATCATCCATCCATCATCCATCATCCATCATCCATCATCCATCCATCATCCATCCATCATCCATCATCCATCATCCATCCATCCATCCATCATCCATCCATCATCCATCCATCCATCCATCCATCCATCCATCATCCATCCATCCATCATCCATCCATCATCCATCATCCATCCATCATCCATCATCCATCCATCCATCCATCATCCATCATCCATCATCCATCATCCATCCATCATCCATCCATCATCCATCATCCATCCATCATCCATCATCCATCATCCATCCATCCATCATCCATCATCCATCCATCATCCATCATCCATCCATCATCCATCATCCATCATCCATCCATCATCCATCATCCATCCATCATCCATCCATCATCCATCATCCATCCATCATCCATCATCCATCATCCATCCATCATCCATCATCCATCCATCATCCATCCATCATCCATCCATCCATCATCCATCATCCATCCATCATCCATCATCCATCATCCATCCATCATCCATCATCCATCATCCATCATCCATCCATCATCCATCCATCATCCATCATCCATCCATCATCCATCCATCCATCATCCATCCATCCATCATCCATCCATCATCCATCATCCATCCATCATCCATCATCCATCATCCATCATCCATCATCCATCATCCATCCATCATCCATCATCCATCATCCATCCATCATCCATCCATCATCCATCCATCATCCATCCATCATCCATCCATCATCCATCATCCATCCATCCATCCATCCATCCATCATCCATCCATCATCCATCATCCATCATCCATCATCCATCCATCATCCATCCATCATCCATCATCCATCATCCATCCATCATCCATCATCCATCATCCATCATCCATCATCCATCCATCATCCATCATCCATCATCCATCATCCATCCATCATCCATCCATCATCCATCCATCATCCATCCATCATCCATCATCCATCCATCCATCCATCCATCATCCATCCATCCATCATCCATCATCCATCCATCATCCATCATCCATCATCCATCATCCATCCATCATCCATCCATCATCCATCATCCATCCATCATCCATCATCCATCATCCATCCATCATCCATCCATCATCCATCATCCATCCATCATCCATCCATCCATCCATCATCCATCATCCATCATCCATCCATCATCCATCATCCATCATCCATCCATCATCCATCCATCATCCATCATCCATCCATCCATCCATCCATCATCCATCCATCATCCATCATCCATCCATCATCCATCATCCATCATCCATCATCCATCCATCATCCATCCATCATCCATCCATCCATCATCCATCCATCATCCATCCATCATCCATCATCCATCATCCATCCATCATCCATCATCCATCATCCATCATCCATCCATCATCCATCATCCATCCATCATCCATCATCCATCATCCATCCATCATCCATCCATCATCCATCATCCATCCATCCATCCATCATCCATCCATCATCCATCCATCATCCATCATCCATCCATCATCCATCATCCATCCATCATCCATCCATCCATCATCCATCCATCATCCATCCATCCATCATCCATCATCCATCCATCATCCATCCATCATCCATCCATCATCCATCCATCATCCATCATCCATCATCCATCCATCATCCATCCATCATCCATCCATCATCCATCATCCATCATCCATCCATCATCCATCATCCATCATCCATCCATCATCCATCATCCATCCATCATCCATCCATCCATCATCCATCCATCATCCATCCATCCATCCATCATCCATCATCCATCCATCATCCATCATCCATCATCCATCCATCCATCCATCATCCATCATCCATCCATCATCCATCATCCATCATCCATCATCCATCCATCATCCATCATCCATCATCCATCCATCATCCATCCATCATCCATGCATCATCCATCCATCATCCATCATCCATCCATCCATCCATCCATCATCCATCATCCATCCATCATCCATCCATCCATCCATCATCCATCCATCATCCATCATCCATCCATCATCCATCATCCATCATCCATCCATCATCCATCCATCATCCATCCATCCATCCATCATCCATTCATCATCCATCATCCATCATCCATCATCCATCCATCCATCATCCATCCATCATCCATCATCCATCCATCATCCATCATCCATCCATCATCCATCCATCCATCCATCCATCATCCATCATCCATCATCCATCCATCATCCATCCATCATCCATCCATCATCCATCCATCATCCATCATCCATCCATCCATCCATCCATCATCCATCCATCATCCATCATCCATCCATCATCCATCATCCATCCATCATCCATCCATCCATCATCCATCCATCATCCATCCATCCATCATCCATCATCCATCCATCATCCATCCATCATCCATCCATCCATCCATCATCCATCCATCATCCATCCATCCATCCATCATCCATCATCCATCATCCATCATCCATCATCCATCCATCATCCATCATCCATCATCCATCATCCATCCATCCATCCATCCATCCATCATCCATCATCCATCATCCATCCATCATCCATCCATCATCCATCCATCATCCATCATCCATCCATCCATCCATCCATCATCCATCCATCATCCATCATCCATCCATCATCCAGCCATCATCCATCATCCATCCATCATCCATCATCCATCATCCATCCATCCATCATCCATCCATCCATCCATCCATCCATCCATCCATCCATCATCCATCCATCATCCATCATCCATCCATCATCCATCATCCATCATCCATCCATCCATCATCCATCCAGCAATCCCAGCAACTCCATCCTCATTTTGATAACCCATCCCTGTATCTTTTAGCCCTTTTAATTGCACCTTTAAAATCTCTCACAAATATTAAAAGAACCACATTGTGATTGCACAGTAAAATGTCAATCATCTTTACAAAAGAACAACAAAAAAAATTAGCAACCATCCATCTCTTTGTTGTACAAAACCCCATCACAGTTTAAAAAAAAGATGTACTATTACAATGAAAAATAAAAATAAAAATAATTTTTAATAGAAGTCACTAAAGCACTCACCACCCTAAAACTAACCTTATAAAACAAACAGTCCTGTCTAGGTAGACCAATAAAAAAATAAACTAAATACTCTAAAATAATTAGTAAAAAAGCAATTACAAATAACACATCAAACCAACAAATGGTCCCTAAAATTCTCCAGTGTTTCTTATCCACAAAAAAACCCTTCAAACAAGATTACTCCACAATCTGATAAAAATCAACTGGGTCATTGAAACAATAAAACCATTTCAACTTTGATCAGGAGGATCAAAACAACCTCATGCTCTCCCCCCTACCCACCCTCAAAATGCTCACAGCAAAATCATTCTGCTTTTTTAAATTCAAATAAAATAAAAAATACAAACCCACACACAAAACCCACCTCAAAAATCTGATTTGGCCTCGTGGTTTCTCCACTCTGATGGAGATTTCCACTAAAATATGTGTTTATTGAGTGATTTTCCTTTTGCATCAATGCCTGGGAAATTTGCACTCTCTATCCCTTTATTCCTTTATTTTTGGCTGCCTGTTCCCAACCATATGGTCATTATTGACTTCAGCAGCAAGGGGCCTCAATGAAAAAAAAAAAAATAGAAAACAACTTATGAATGATAAAAAAAAAAAAAGAAAAGAAAACTTCTGGCTTTTTCTGGTGTAAAAAAACCCCGGAGGAGAGAGTGGCTGAATGAACCTGGACAACCCACGGGGTATGGGGGCTGCAAAATGCAAAAAAAATCATCCCTCGACCCTTTGGAGTGTGAAAAAGGATCTCAACTGCTCCCAGTTTTACTGAGCAGAGGATTTTTGTGAATGGGAAAATGCTGGCAGGCCGTGATTGGCCTCATCACAGCTCTGATGGTTCCTGCACTGCAGGAAAACGCCTGGGAGGGGGGAAAAAAAATTCCTGATTTTTAGGGACAAAGGAGCAATCCTAGAGGAGAATAAAGGCAGCTTTTCCCACACTGCCCTGGGGTTTTTCACGTGGTTGGAATTGTGGAATGGTTTGGGTGGGAAGGGATTTTAAAGATGATCCCAATTCCAACCCCAAGCCCTGCTCCAGCCTGGCCTTGGACACTCCCGGGGATGCAGGAGCAGCCACGGCTTCTCTGGGAATTCCTACATTGGGAATATTGAGAATCCTTCCTCAAATTTCCCCTTTTCCCATCTGAAGCCATTCCCTGGTTCCTGTCCCAAATCCCCAATCCCAAATCCTAAATCCTAAATCCCAAATCCTAAATCCCAAATCTCAAATCCCCAATCCCAAATCCCAAATCCCAAATCCCCAAATCCTAAATCCCAAATCCCCAAATCCCAAATCCCCAAATCCCCAAATCCCCAAATCCCAAATCCCTAAATCCTAAATCCCAAATCCCCAATCCCAGCTCTCCTGGAGCCCCTTTATGCTCTGGAAGCTGCTCCAAGGATTCCCTGGATCCTCCCACCCTCCATTCCCAGCCCCGTTCCCTCCAAAACATCCCAAAATTTTAAATATAAAAAAAAAAAAAAAAAAAAAAATCTCCCTGCTACCAAAACCCCAGCTGAGTTTCCCAGCTGAGGCAGGAATATTTCCCGAGATTCCAAGGAATGATGGAGCATTGCACAACCAAAAAAAAATTATAAAAAAATAAAAAAATATTAAAAAAAAAGGAAAAAACCCCCAGCATTTTCACACATAAAACCACCTGCAAATCACAGCTTTTCAGTGAGATAAGTTTAGAAGGAGCTGAAAGGAAAATCGTTTACCCCACTAAACACTCCGGAGCTATATTTAAAAAAAAAAAAAAAAAAAAAAGGAAACTGTCTTCCCAGAGGAGCAAAAAAAAAAAAAAAAATCAATGCAGATCAGCACTTTAACTGACTTTTATTACAGTTATTAAAAGCCTATGATAGAGGGGCAATATTTCAGTTTCATTATGAATTTCATCTCCCTGAGAAAAAAAAAAAAACCAGATCCCTCAGGAAAAGCGAGCCCTTATTTACAGCTGGGAATATTTGAAGTTTTGAGGTAACTCGGGAAAAAAAGGATGCTCAGATCATTTCACTCACTGATTATTTCACCCTCATTTTTCCCTCAGATTATTCCCACTCTGATTATTTCACCCCAATTTTCCCCTCAGATTATTCCACACTCATTTTCCCCTCAAATTATTTCACCTTCAGATGATCTCACCCTTATTTTCCCCAGATTATTTCACCCTCAAATCATTTCCCCTCTGATTATTTCACCCCAATTTTTCCCTCAGATCATTTCATCCTCATTTTCCTCTCAGATTATTTCACCCTCTGATTATTTCACCCTCATTTTTCCCTCAGATTATTCCACACTCATTTTCCCCTCAAATTATTTCACCTTCAGATTATTTCACCCTCAAATCATTTCCCCTCAGATTATTTCCCCTCTGATTATTTCACCCCAATTTTTCCCCTCTTGATCATTTCATCCTCATTTTTTCCTCAGATTATTTCACCCTCAGATCATCTCATCCTCATTTTCCCTTTATATGATCCTCATATTTATTCACCCTCATTTTCCCCAGATTATTTCACCCTCAAATCATTTTCCCCTCAGATTATTTCACCCCAATTTTTCCCCTCAGATAATTTTATCCTCATTTTTTCCTCAGATTATTCCCACTCTGATCATTTCACCCTCATTTTTCCCTCAGATTATTCCACACTCATTTTCCCCTCAAATTATTTCACCTTCAGATTATCTCACCCTCATTTCCCCCAGATTATTTCACCCTCAAATCATTTCCCCTCTGATTATTTCCCCTCTGATTATTTCACCCTCATTTTCCCCTTGGATTATTTTCCCCCTCATTTTAATTTATTTTTTATTTCACCTTTATTTCCCCCAGATTATTTCACCTTTTGATTATTTCTCCATCATTTTCTCCCAGGATTTTTTCCCCCTCTCATTTTTCACCCCTCAGATTATTTAATCCTAATTTTCCCCCCTCTGATTATTTCACTTTCAAATCATTTCCCTCTCATTTTCCTCTCAGATTATTTCACCTTCAGATTATTTCATTCTCATTTTCTCCTGGGATCATTTCCCCATTTTCCCTCCCATTATTTCAGATTATTTCCCCATTTTTCCTCACATTATTTCAGATTATTTCCTATTTTTCCCTCCCATTATTTCAGATTTTTTCCCTCATTTCCCCTAACATTATTCAGATTATTTCCTATTTTTCCCCCACATTATTTCAGATTATTTCCCCATTTTCCCTCCCATTATTTCAGATTTTTTCCTCATTTTCCCTCCCATTATTTCAGATTATTTCCCCATTTTCCCTCACATTATTTCAGATTATTTCCTCATTTCCCCTCACATTATTTCAGATTTTTTCCTCATTTTCCCTCCCATTATTTCAGATTATTTCCTATTTTTCCCTCACATTATTTCAGATTATTTCCTCATTTCCCCTCACATTATTTCAGATTATTTCCTCATTTTCCCTCCCATTATTTCAGATTATTTCCTCATTTTCCCTCATATTTTTCCCTTATTTCCCCTCACATTATTTCAGATTATTTCCCCATTTTCCCTCCCATTATTTCAGATTATTTCCTATTTTTCCCTCCCATTATTTCATATTTTTCCCCATTTTCCCTCACATTATTTCAGATTATTTCCTTATTTTCCCTCCCATTATTTCAGATTATTTCCCCATTTCCCCTCACATTATTTCAGATTATTTCCCCATTTCCCCTCACATTATTTCAGATTATTTCCCCATTTCCCCTCACATTATTTCAGATTATTTCCTCACATTATTTCAGATTTTTTCCTCATTTTCCCTCATATGTTTTCCTCATTTCCCCTCCCATTATTTCAGATTTTTCCCTTATTTCCCCTCCCATTATTTCAGATTATTTCCCCATTTTCCCTCCCATTATTTCAAATTATTTCCTATTTTTCCCTCACATTATTTCAGATTTTTTCCCCATTTCCCCTCACTTTATTTCAGATTATTTCCCCATTTCCCCTCACATTATTTCAAATTATTTCCTATTTTTCCCCACATTATTTCATATTTTTTCCCCATTTCCCCTCACATTATTTCAGATTATTTCCTCACATTATCTCAGATTATTTTTCCCCATTTTTCCTCCCATTATTTCAGATTATTTCCTATTTTTCCCCCACATTATTTCATATTTTTTCCCCATTTTTCCTCCCATTATTTCAGATTATTTCCTCACATTATTTCATATTTTTTCCTCATTTCCCCTCACATTATTTCCTCATTTTCCCCCACATTATTTCAGATTTTTTCCCCATTTTCCCCCACATTATTCAGATTATTTTCCTCATTTTCCCTCACATTATTTCAGATTATTTCCTCACATTATTTCAGATTATTTCCCCATTTCCCCTCACATTATTTCAGATTATTTCCCCATTTTTCCTCCCATTATTTCAGATTATTTCCTATTTTTCCCCCACATTATTTCATATTTTTTCCCCATTTTCCCTCCCATTATTTCGGATTATTTCCCCATTTTCCCTCCCATTATTTCGGATTATTTCCCCATTTTTCCTCCCATTATTTCAGATTATTTCCCCATTTTCCCTCCCATTATTTCAGATTATTTCCCCATTTCCCCTCACATTATTTCAAATTATTTCCTATTTTTCCCCCACATTATTTCAGATTATTTCCCCATTTCCCCTCACATTATTTCAGATTATTTCCTCATTTTCCCTCATATTTTTTCCTCATTTCCCTTCACATTATTTCAGATTATTTCCCCATTTTCCCTCCCATTATTTCAGATTATTTCCTATTTTTCCCCCACATTATTTCAGATTTTTTCCTCATTTTTCCTCCCATTATTTCGGATTATTTCCCCATTTTCCCTCCCATTATTTCGGATTATTTCCCCATTTTCCCTCCCATTATTTCGGATTATTTCCCCATTTTCCCTCCCATTATTTCATATTTTTCCCCATTTTCCCTCCCATTATTTCAGATTTTTTCCCCATTTTTCCTCCCATTATTTCAGATTATTTCCTATTTTTCCCCACATTATTTCAAATTATTTCCCCATTTTTCCTCACATTATTTCATATTTTTTCCTCATTTTTCCTCACATTATTTTGGATTATTTCCTCATTTCCCCTCCCATTATTTCAAATTATTTCCTATTTTTCCCCCACATTATTTCATATTTTTTCCCCATTTCCCCTCACATTATTTCAGATTATTTCCTCATTTTCCCTCCCATTATTTCAGATTATTTCCTATTTTTCCCCCCACATTATTTCAGATTATTTCCCCATTTCCCCTCACATTATCTTGGATTTTTTCCTCATTTCCCCTCACATTATTTCAGATTATTTCCTCACATTTATTTCAGATTATTTCCTCATTTTCCCTCATATGTTTTCCTCATTTCCCCTCACATTATTTCAGATTATTTCCTATTTTTCCCCTCACATTATTTCAGATTATTTCCTATTTTTCCCCTCACATTATTTCATATTTTTTCCCCATTTTCCCTCCCATTATTTCAGATTTTTTCCCCATTTTCCCTCACATTATTTCAGATTATTTCCTCATTTCCCCTCATATTTTTTCCTCATTTCCCTTCACATTATTTCGGATTATTTCCTCATTTTCCCTCACATTATTTCAGATTATTTCCCCATTTCCCCTCACATTATTTCAGATTATTTCCCCATTTTTCCTCACATTATTTCAGATTATTTCCTCATTTTCCCTCCCATTATTTCATATTTTTTCCCCATTTTCCCTCACATTATTTCAGATTATTTCCCCATTTTTCCTCCCATTATTTCAGATTATTTCCTATTTTTCCCCCACATTATTTCAGATTATTTCCCCATTTTTCCTCCCATTATTTCAGATTTTTTCCTCATTTTTCCTCCCATTATTTCATATTTTTTCCTCCTGCACCAGGCACTAAAATTAGCTCCGTTTGTGGGAAATTGCTTATTTTGCAATTCCTCCAGAAAAAAAAAAAAATAAAAAAATAAAAAAAATTTTAAAAATCCCATTTTGACACGTGACTAAGAGAAGGAATTTTCATGCTGAACTCATTCAGTGTTTTATTTAAAAAAGGAATTAAAAATTAAAAAAAATTCTCCTCAGCTCCAAACTAAATCTTCATCCCCAGGAAATGTGGTTTTGGTTTTTTTTGGGGTTTTTTTTTCACCTCATAATTTGATTTATGTCAGATTTTTAGATGGACACGCACACACAGGGAAAAAAACAAAACAAAACAAAACAAAATTTAAAAAATTATTTTAAAATCTCAATCCTCTCCTTCTCTTCCCCAATTTTCCCTTTTTTTTTTTTTTTTTTTCCTGATTTATTTCAGAGGGCTCAGAAAGAAGAAAATCCAAAAAAAAAAAAATAAAATCAAGGCAGGCCCAGAGATATTAATAAAAAATATAAAATAAATTAATATAAAAATAACGATATAATATCTAAATCCACATTAGAAATAACAGATACATGTAATAATAAATATATTAAATAATGGATAATATTCTACAGCATTTTTTGGATTTTTTTTTTTTTTTAGAGCAGCCAAAATTTTGTTCATTTTTATTATTTATTCTATTTTATAATTTTTATTATTGAGGGAGGAATTAACTCCAGCACCCCGGGAATTCTCCAGCCTCCCAAAATTTGGGATTTTTTTGGGGTTTTTTTGGGGTTTTTTTGGAGGGTTTTTATTGCTGTTGTTTTCTTTTGGGTTTTTTGTTTGTTTTTTTTTGGTTTTTGGGGTTTTTTTGGTTATTTTTTTGTTTCTGTTTGGGTTTTTTTGTTCATTTTTGGGGATTTTTGGGGGTTTTTTGGTGATTTTTTTTTTGTTTGGTTTTGGGGTTTTTTGGGGTTTTTTTGTTCATTTTTGGGGGATTTTTGGGGTGTTTTTTGGTGGAGTTTTATTTTTGTTTGCTTTTTGTTTTTTGTTTTTTTGGGGGAGGATTTGGTTATTTTTTTGTTTTGGTTCGGGTTTTTTTGTTCATTTTTTGGGATTTTTGGTGGGGTTTTTTTGTTTTTTTTTTTTTGTTTTTGGGGGGTTTTTTTGTTCATTTTTTGGGATTTTTTGGGGTGTTTTTCGTGGGGTTTTTTTTTGTTTTTTGGTTTTGGGGTTTTTGGGGGGGGAGGTTTTTGTTATTTTTTTGTTCATTTTTTGGGATTTTTGGGGTGTTTTTCGGTGTTTTTTTGTTTGTTTGTTTGTTTTGGGGGGGCGTTTGGTTTTTTTTGTTTTGGGTCTTTTTTTTTCTTTTTTTTTGGATTTTTGGGTTTTTTTGGTGTTTTTTTTTGGTTTGTTTTTTGTTTTTTGGGTTTTTTTTGGGGGGAGAGATTTTTGTTATTTTTTAATTTTGATTTGGCTTTTTTTGTCCATTTTCGGGGTTTTTTTTCTGTTTTTTTTTCTGTTTTTTTTTCTTTTTGCTCGTTTTTTTCGGGAATTTTTTATTTTTTTTATTTTTTATTTTTTTAATTTTATTTTTTTTTGTTTCTCCAACCCCAAATTTCTGCTTGGCAAATCCTCCCAATCTTTCTCCCCCCTTTCTCCGGAGCCTCCTCCTCGTCCCTGTCCCGTTCCGTTTATTTTGATTTTTTTTTTTTTAAAGTGTTTGTGTCCATTCCCCCTGAATCTTTTTTTTTTTCCCTGAGTGTGGAATGGGGTGGAGAAAACCTGGAGTAGGAAGGAAAATCCTCTGAGGTTTTTTAAAAAAAAAAATAATAATAATAAAAGAGGGAGGAGGTAAGGGAAGAGGGAAAAAAAAAAAAAAACAACAAAAAAAGGGCACCAAAAATTAAAAAAAAAAAAAAAAAATTGAAGCTGGGATCAGAGAGAAAAAGGGAATTGAAATTTCACAGTGCAGGTTGGGAAAAGCCACTTGGTGTGGAAAAAATCATGGAATTGGGAGAATCCCAGAATTATTTGGGTTGGGAAGGAGCTAAAATCCCGAGAAACTTCGCCCAGCTTTGCTCCAGCCTGGCCTGGGACACAGAACACACAGCCCCTCCGGGCAAAAATAAAATAAAATAAAATAAAATATAAAATAAAATAAAATATAAAATAAAATAAAATGAAATAAAATAAAAAATAAAATAAAATATAAAATAAAATAAAATAAAATGTAAAATAAAATAAAACAAAATAAAATAAAATATAAAATAAAATAAAATATAAAATAAAATAAAATAAAATAAAATAAAATAAAATATAAAATAAAATAAAATAAAAAATAAAATAAAATAAAATGAAATAAAATAAAATATAAAATAAAATGAAATAAAATAAAATATAAAATAAAATAAAATAAAATAAAAAATAAAATAAAAAACAAAATAAAATAATTAAATTAAAATAAAATAAAATATAAAAAATAAAATAAAATATAAAACAAAATAAAATGAAATAAAATAAAACAAAATAAAATAAAACAAAATATAAAATAAAATATAAAATAAAATATAAAATAAAATAAAATAAAATTAAATTAAAATAAAATAGAAAATAAAATAAAATTAAATTAAAATAAAATATAAAACAAAATAAAATAAAAAATAAAATAAAATAAAAATTAAAATAAAATAAAATAAAATATTAAATTAAATTAAATTAAATATAAAATAAAATATAAAATAAAATAAAATATAAAATAAAAAACAAAATAAAATAAATTAAAATAAAATAAAATATAAAATAAAATAAAATAAAATATAAAATAAAATAAAATAAAATAAAATATAGAATAAAATATAAAATAAAATAAAATAAAATATAAAACAAAACAAAACAAAACAAAATAAAATAAAAACAAAAATACGGACGACACCTTGGTCCCTCATTTATCACAATATTTGCATTTTTAACGAACCGAACGAGCTGACCCCCCCCAGAGATGGGGCCGGGCAGGGCTGTGGGGACAATCGGTGGGGCCGGCAGGGACACGGGGATGGCTGGGATCACCTGGCCCAGGTGAGGAAAGCACCGTCAGCTTTTATTCCCTTCCCCGGGGAAATTCCTGGATTTATTTCCCAGCCGGGAGGGGCTGAGGGTGCTCAGAATTCCCGAATTTCTGCTGAGCTGGGAATGGAGGGAGGGAGGGAGGGAGGGGACACTCGGGGGGAAATGAAATCGGTTTTGTCCCAAAATTTACCTGGAATTCCATGGGAATCTTTGGGTTTGGTGTCCCCAAAAAAGTGGAAGGATTGGAAGGTTGGGAATGTTCACCTGGAGAAGGGAGGAGGCTCCAGGAGAGCTGGGATTTGGGATTTGGGATTTGGGATTTGGGATTTGGGATTTGGGATTTGGGATTTGGAAAAACAGGAGCCAGGGAATGGCTTCAAATGGGAAAGGGGAAGAATTCCCAAAGGCTGGAATTCCCAAAGAATCCCTGGGAATATTCAGGGAAAAATTGGAAAATCCTGGGAATGTGGGATTGGAATGGGATGGGATTGAAAATCCATGGATCCCATCCCAAAAAAATCCGGGATTCTGGGATCCAGGACGCTCAGGATCCATCCCTGAGGGATTTTTATGGAATTCAGGGATGGAAAAGGGAAGGGAGACCCTTCCTGGAGTCCTGAATTCCCAAAATTCCTTCCCAGAGAGGAGCTGGGATGGGGATGGATCCAATGCCAGAGCTGGGAATGGAGGGAATTCCCTGGGAAAAGGGAAAATGGGATTTGGGAAGGAATTCCCAGAAAATCCCTGGGAGCATCCAAGGAAAGTTTGGATCACCCTGGGATTGCAGAAATTGTCCCTGGAATGGGATTGAAGTAAATATTTAACATTTACACAGCCCAACACGTCCATAAGTTGTTGGGTTTTTTTTGTTTTTTTTGTTTTTTTTTTTAATTTTTTATCAACTCAAAATGAAGATTTAAAATTTTAAAGGCTGGAAAAGAGGGATTGAACTCTCCAGCAGCTGAATGAAAGAATTTTAGGAATTTATCTGGATATTCCTGGTTTGTTCACCAGGGAAATAAAGCAGGAAATTCGGTTTGGTGTTTTATTCTCTGGTGTTTAAAAGGATTTTTTTTTTTAATTAATTATAAAGCATTTAAATGAGGATGAGAAAAGGGTAAAGATTCTTTTTATTTCTCTTCTTTTCCCCATCCTCAACTCCTCTCCCCTCTTTTATTTTCATTCCTCCTCTCCCAATTCCAAAATTTTCACCTCCTGCCTCTCCAATCCCTGGGAAAATTCTCATTAATGCACACGGATGGCAAAATTCTTTAACCACTCATCACCCACAAAGCAGCAAAGGATAATTATTATTAATTATTATTAATTATTATTATTAAATTCATCACAAAAATTTGCATTAATTCCTCCCACCTCACAAATATCTCAGATTTTGGGCTCCTCTATGTTTCAACTTGCCCAGGGTTGACCCTTCCCTCTTTTTTTTTTTTTTTTTTTTTTTTTTTTGGGGTCATTATTCTCATTTTTCCACCACAAATTCCAGCCCAATCCCACAGAATTCCACGAGGTTTTGGAGGAAAGATTCAAAGTTTTGCCGGGTTCTGCATCACAAAAAAATTCCATGGAAAAATTCAGTGTCGTGTCCACACTCTACTGGAGCAGAGAATGGTAAAAAAAAAAAAAAAAAATAAAAAAAAAAAAATTAAAAAAAAAAAAAATTAAAAATAATCCAGGGGCAGAATCTGGAGCAGGAATTTGGATTTTTGTGCTTCCAACCTCTCACCTTGACCCAGAACCAAAACATTTTATTTTGGAAAATTTCCAGGAATTCTGCACAAAATCCCTCAAGGAAAGTTCCCTTCCTGCCCTTGCACAGCTGCATTTTCCAGTTGTTTTTTGGTTTTTTTTGTTTTTTTTTTTTTTCCAGATGTGCCTTTTTTTTGCTTTCTGCCCCTATTTTTAATCACTTTATTTCATTACATTGCTATTTTTTAAATTTTATTTTTAGTGCCAGACAGAACCAGGCTCAGCCTCTCCCCCTGGGATTCCTCTGCCACGATTCCAATTTCTGCACCATCCCAAACCAGAAACATCCAATTTTAAATCAGGAAAAAAAACCCAAAAAAACCCCCAAAAAACCCCTGAAAAATCTACCACAGTCTTTATTCCTCTCATTCCAATTTTCTCCAGGAATAATTTCAGATTTCCTTGAACATTGCTGAGCCAAAATGCTTCATAAAACACAAACATTCTCTCTTTTTAATTTTGCAATTAATTATCTTTCAGAGATGATATTTTTGAGTTTGGAATTGTATCCTGCTCTAAATCCAAGAGGGGAAAAAAGCACCTTGGAATAAAAAGAAATAAATATGGGAAGAGCTGTTTTCCACAGGGACCTGAGTGACTCAGACAGGGATATAATTTTCTGGATGAAGTAATTCAACAAATCTTTTTTTTTTTTTTTTTCACCTTCTTATTAAAAAAAAAAAGCAAAAAAAAAAAACCCAACGAAGAGTTTGAAATGGTTTGTCCTTTACAAAGAAATTTGGTGATTGAATAAAAAAGTTTTTTTGTGGGTAATTTAAAAAATAAATAAATAAATAAATAAAAATTTTAAAAAAAATTTTAAAAAAAGTGGAAATTGCTGGGGGTTTTTTTGGGGGGGGTTTTTTGGATTTTTTGGAATTTTTTTTTTGAAGGAATACTCACATAAAACTGCTCCATGTCCCTCTCCAGCCCCATGTTGGGCAAGTCTGGCATCATGTGGGCCACCACCTTAAAGCCAGCATCCTTGGCCAGGTGAAAAGATTCACAAACAGCCTTGACAGTGTGACCCCTGGGGGGGAAAAAAAAAATAAAAGAATAAACCAGGAATTTCAAAAGAAAAAAATAAAATAAAATAAAATAAAAAAAAAACCCAGCAGGAAAAGGGAAATGGGAAAAAGGGAAAAAAGAACCAAACTTGAAAGTCAGCCCAAAATTCCTTCTGGAATTCCAGGAGGATTCCAAGTCCCAAAAAAACCCAAAAAAGAACCCCAAAAATTTTAAAATTCTGGAGAAAATTCATTTTTCCTTCCAGCTCCATCAGGAGATTCCCAGCACAGAACAATTTTCCCAATAAAATCCTGACCCCTTCCCACATTCCTGGGGCATTTCCCAAATCCTGGAATTCCTGGCACCCACACGAGCTTTGCAGGTGATTTCTTTTTTTTCTCTCTCTCCTTCAAATCCCTCTGGATTTAAAATAAAAAATAATAAAAAAAATAAAAAAAAAATCCAAGTCCCTTTGGGCATCCCCGTGTTCATTTATCCTGAATTCTGACCCTCACAGAAACCAAACCAGCTGCTGCTTCCCATTTTTTTTTTTTTTAATTTATTTTTATTTTTATTTTCATTTTTTTTTTTATTTTTAAGGATCTCTTTTCCTCCCTCTCTGCCACAGGATTGAACCCCTCCATGCAGCTTTAAACTCAAGTTTTATTTCTTTTTTTTTTTTTTTTAAATTTTTTTATTTTATTTTCAGGAGCATTACAGTGTTTTTCTGAGACTTTTCAAGGACAGCATCACTCAAAGACCTTGAGTAGCCCGAGGGGAGTCAATGGGAGCTTTTGCTTCATAAATAAAAATTATTTTCTTATTAGAAGTGGAATTTGGAGCTGCATCAATAATTTGATTATTTGATGCCTCAGCTCTGCTCTTGAATATTTTTTCTGCCTCACAGCCACTGCAAGCACTCAGAAACCCTCATTAATGACTTATGGAACATAATAGAAAAGTAATTTTCAAAACAGTTTACCCTAATTGGTTGGAATCTGACATTTTGCTACCAGCAAAAAAAAAAAATATTAAAAAGTTTCTCAGCCCAAAACACAACCCCCACACGAAGCAGGAAAGCAAAATGAGGTCGTTCTGACAGAGGGGGAAAAAAAAAACAAAAAAAAAACAAAAAAAACCTTGAATCGGTTTTATTTTTTTATTTTTTTAATTTTTCTCCAAGTGGATTTCAAGGCACTGCTCCAAAAACTGGGAGAAGTTGAGGAACCTTTTAGGAAGAGCCTTTAAAAATCAAATTTGAGGTGGGGGAACAAAAAAAAAAAAAATTAAAAAAAAAAGGGGATTTAAAGGGTTGATGAGGAATTAATTGTTAAATTGAGAGTTGTAATAATTCAGATTTTTTCCCTCTGGAATGCTCTGGCAATCCACCTCGAATTTTTTGGATTTTTTGGATTTTTTGGGGGGATTTTCTTGGGTTTTGGGACCATTGGCAGATCCAAATTCCTTTGGGATTCCTCCTTGGGAATCCCTGAGAAGAAAATGCCCAAAGTTTTCGGTTTTGCTTGGATTTTTTTTTTGAGGTGGGAATTAATAAAAATGTGCTTTGCCCACCCAGCCAGAATTTCTCTGCCATTACCTTTGATTATTTTTTATTAAACATCCCTGGGAGGTGACAGGAACGTGGAATTGGAAGGAACAGCTTGAGAGAATGGGAGGAGTGGGGAAAAAAAAAAAAAAATTAAAAAATTTAAAAAAATAAAAATCTCAGAATTCTCAGGTTTGAAATAAAGAAATAAATAAATAAACAGAGATTGGTTTGGTTTTACCACATTTTTCCTACAGAACAAAAGAGTTTTTTGGGTTTAAAAATGATGAGGAATGAATGATATTTGTGTCCCAAAAATGCACCTGGAGGAGGAGGGGGAAAAAAAGGTGGAAAAAGCCCCCCAAAAATTCCAGAGTGTTGTAAATTTGTGATTTCTGCGGCACAGGAAGTGCAGGCTCTGCCTGGGCATCGTTGTTCCTCCCAAAATTGATTTTATTTTAGGGAAAGAGGTGCTCAACACAGGGAAAGGACGAAAATATTTTAAAATAAAGAGGTGGGTACTAGAGGAGAGGAATGGATACATTAAAATAATAATGGATACGTTAAAACAAAGGGAATAAAAATGAATATATTTAAAAAAAATAAAAAAGTGGCATAAAAAGGAAAGAACAGATAAAAAAAGAGATGGAAAATTCAGGGGGGAAAAAAATTCCACATAAAAAACCCCAAAAGTGCAATACAAGGAAAGGATCAGAGTCCCAACCAAAACATCCCAATTCCATTTTCTCCTGCTGAGGAATTGGATCCAAAAAATTCCATTTTGCCACCAAATGGCACAAAAGGAGCCAGGAACCCACTGGGGTTTGTTTGTTCATTTCCACGAGGAAATCCATGAAATGTTTCCAAATTCCCTGGGGGAAGGGAACTGGACAAGGAAAGTGGAGCTGGAGGATTCCAGAAAAATCCAGAGAAATTTGGGATCTTCAAAGGAGCTCCAGGAAAGAGCTGGGATTTGGGAAAACAGGAGCCAGGGAATGGAAAATGGGAACTTGGGGTGGGATTTGGGAAGGAATTCCTGGCTGGGCTGGAATTCCCAGAGAATCCCTGGATCCCTGGCAGTGTCCAAGGGTGGGTTTGGATCACCCTGGGATCGTGGGATTGGAATGGGATGGGATTGAAGGTCCATGGATCCCATCCCAAACCATTCCGGGATTCTGGGATCCAGGACACTCAGGATCCATCCCTGAGGGATTTTTATGGAATTCAGGGATGGAAAAGGGAAGGGAGACCCTTCCTGGAGTCCTGAATTCCCAAAATTCCTTCCCAGAGAGGAGCTGGGATGGGGATGGATCCAATGCCAGGCTGGGAATGTGCAGCTGGATCAGGGAAGGATCCAGGGAATCCTTGGAGTCTTTTCCAGAGAGGAAAAATGAGCTGGGGAAGGACTTGGGACAGGGAATGGAGAGCCAGGAGCCAGGGAATGGGGAAAGGGGAGCTTGGGGTGGGATTTGGGAAGGAATTCCTGGCTGGGCTGGGATTCCCAGAGAATCCCTGGATCCCTGGGAAGGTCCCAGGAAAGGCTGGAGCAGTCTGGGATCATGGGAGGTGTTGGGGTTGGAATGGGATGGGATTGAAGGGTCCCTTCCCACCCAAAGCAGGCTGGAATTCCAGGATCCCATGGGATGGGAAAGCAGCAGAGAAGATGGAACCCCAGGGTGCAGGAATTGCTTTTCCAGCAACTTGGATCCTACAGATTGGGATAGGGGAAAAATTCCCATGGGAAGGGTTGGAATGGGAGGAGCTTTAAGGTCCCTGAAGGAAGGGAGGGAAGAATTCCCCAACCTGAGCTTTTCCCAGCACAGGGATGAAACACTGGAGGGAAAAGTGGGAAAAACTCCTCTCCAAATTTCAAGAAAAATCTGAAAAGGGAGATCTCAGGAAAGAATTCCTGGCTGGGCTGGAATTCCCAGAGAAGCCGTGGCTTCCCCTGAACCCCTGGAAACATCCAAGGCAAGGACAGGACTGGGGAGTGGAAACAGCAGAGATTTGAGATTCCTCCCGTCCAAACCAAATGAAATTCCCAGGAATTGTGACCCTCCCTGACCTGTTGGTGTCCCTGGCCACGTCCTCGTAGACGCTCTGGACGCCGATTTCCAGGCGGGTGCAGCCGTAGGAGAGCATGGAGCTGAGGTGCTGCCTCAGGCAATAATCGGGCCGGGTCTCGATGGTGATCCCCACACACTTGGTCAGGCTCCTCTCCGAGTACCTGCAGCAAAAAAAATAAAATAAAATTAAAATAAAATAAAATAAAATAGGCCAGAGGTGGTTAAAATCGCCCTGGGTTGTTGGGTTGGTGGCGGAGTCGACGGGGTGATATCACCAGGAGTGACAGCATGGAAAAGGAGAGGAGCAGATGTGGATCATCCCTTTGGATCAGAGAAGGAATCACATCAGGAAAAGGAGAGGAGCAGATGTGGATCATCCCTTTGGATCAGACAAGGAATCACATCAGGAAAAGGAGAGGAGCAGATGTGGATCATCCCTTTGGATCAGACAAGGAATCACATCAGGAAAAGGAGAGGAGCAGATGTGGATCATCTCTGGATCAGACAAGGAGTCACATGGAAAAGGAGAGGAGGAGATGTGGATCATCCCTTTGGATCAGAGAAGGAGTGACACCATGGAAAATGAGAGCAGGAGACGTGGTTTCATCTCTCTGGATCAGACACAAGGAGTCACATGGAAAAGGAGAGGAGGAGATGTCAAAGAGATGATGATCACCTCTGGATCAGACAAGGAGACACATCATGGAAAAGGACAGGAGGAGATGTGGATCATCCCTTTGGATCAGACAAGGAACCACAGCATGGAAAAGGAGAGCAGGAGATGTGGATCATCTCTCTGGATCAGACACAAGGAGTCACATGGAAAAGGAGAGGAGGAGATGTGGTTTCATCCCTTTGGAGATCAGACAAGGAATCGGAGCATGGAAAAGGAGAGGAGGAGATGTGGATCATCCCTTTGGAGATCAGAGAAGGAATCACAGCGTGGAAAAGGAGAGCAGGAGACGTGGTTTCATCTCTGGATCAGACAAGGAATCACATTATGGAAAAGGAAAGCAGGAGATGTGGATCATCTCTTTGGATCAGAGAAGGAGTGACACCATGGAAAATGAGAGCAGGAGATGTGGTTTCATCTCTTTGGATCAGACAAGGAATCACATCAGGAAAATGAGAGGAGCAGATTTGGTTCATCCCTTTGGATCAGAGAACAAATGACAGCATGGAAAAGGAGAGCAGGAGATGTGGTTCAGTCTCTTTGGAGATCAGACAAGGAGTCACATCAAGGAAAAGGAGAGGAGGAGATGTGGATCATCCCTTTGGAGATCAGAGAAGGAATCACAGCGTGGAAAAGGAGAGCAGGAGACGTGGTTTCATCTCTGGATCAGACAAGGAATCACATCAGGAAAAGGAGAGCAGGAGATGTGGATCACTTCTTTGGAGATCAGACAAGGAATCACATTATGGAAGAGGAGGAGATTTGGTTCATCCCTTTGGATCAGACAAGGAATCACATCAAGGAAAAGGAGAGGAGGAGATGTGGATCATCTCTGCAGAGATCAGACAAGGAACCACAGCATGGAAGAGGAGAGGAGGAGATGTGGTTTAATCTCTTTGGAGATCAGACAAGGAATCACATCAAGGAAAAGGAGAGGAGCAGATTTGGTTCATCCCTTTGGATCAGAGAAGGAATCACATTATGGAAAAGGATAGGAGCAGATTTGGTTCATCCCTTTGGAGATCACACAAGGAATCACAGCATGGAAAAGGAGAGGAGCAGATTTGGCTCATCCCTTTGGATCAGAGAAGGAATCACATTATGGAAAAGGAGAGGAGCAGATTTGGCTCATCCCTTTGGAGATCAGACAGGTGAGATGCTGAAGGGATTGTTTGTCACAATGAAACCTCTGCATTTATCAGAGCTTGGCCTCAACTCGGGCCACCTTTAGCCCAGCCCTGCTCTTGGGCAGATGTGGAGGGGTGACTGAATTGTGTCTCTCATTCTTCACATTCCCCACCCTGACTGAAGGCACAGGAGAAAAGAAGATAAACACAAATGTGTGGTGATCCTGTTCGGGTTCTTTATTGATTCTTACCTTTAGTACAGCGATTTCTACAGCAATTTTCACAGAATGGAAAGGTTGGAAGTGACCTTCAGGATCACTGACTCCAACCATGGCACTCAGTGTCACATCCAGGCTTTTTTAAACACACCCAGGGATGGTGACTCCATCACCTCCCTGGGCAGACCATTCCAGTATTTTATTATTCTTTCATTAAAAAAACTTTTTATTAATATCCAACCTGTGTTTCCCTAGGAGCAGCTTAAGGCTGTGTGCTCTGCTTCTGTCAGTGCTGCCTGGACAAAGAGCCCGACCCCACCTGACCAAAATCACCTTTCAGGGAGTTGTAGAGAGTGATAAAATCACCTCTGAATCTCCTTTTCTCCAGGAAAAAAAACAAAATTTTCTGAAAATCCCCAGCTCCCTCACAGGGTTTAACAGCAGACTCCCAAACACTCACTTTGGAAAATGTCATTGACAAAAATTAAGAGAGAAATTGGAGTGAAAGAAAAGGGGGAAAAAAATTCTTCAGATAACTTGGGACAAAGAATATCTGCTCCTATCCACACCTAAAATGAGGATAGAAATACAGAAATGCAGATGGGAGATAAAAATAATTAAATTAAAACACCATTGCTTGCAGAAGAAAGAAATTTTTTTTTGGTGTGTGTCTTTTCTCTGCTCCCAAACTCAAAAGGTTCATTTGGATATTCAACATTTTCTCCTATTTGCAAAAGGAAAAGTTTATTTCATTCAAAAGCTGAACACCAAAGGCAAGGATTTGAATGGTTTAGAAGGCAAACACAAGAAATATCAGAAGTGCACAGGAATGCAAAGCTGCAGTGGATTTCCTGCAGGGAATTGTCACAGAGTGCCTGGAACAGCTGAAGCCTCCCCAGCCTCCTTGGCTCCTCTGGATGTGCTGGAGCCTCTCTCGAGGTCATTTAAAGGCAAAGAGTCCAATTAAAAGCTGAAATCTATTTTATTTATACTTTTATCCCAATGAACAAACACCTGGGACCTGCAGTGCAGCATTTTCCATCCAACCAAAAACTGCCTAAAACCAAGAAGGAACAAGAAGGAAGAACAATTCCACCTTGTCCCATTATTCCAATATTCTAAAACCCCAAATTCCAAACCCTTCACCATGTGAAATTAAACTTTTATTCAAAAAGAATCTCCACATTGTCCCATAACTATTAATGTATTATAAACCCCAAATTCCAAACCCTTCACCATGTGAAATTAAACTTTTATTCAAAAAGAATCTCCACATTGTCCCATAACTATTAATGTATTATAAACCCCAAATTCCAAACCCTTCACCATGTGAAATTAAACTTTTATTCAAAAAGAATCTCCACATTGTTCCATAACTATTAATGTATTATAAACCCCAAATTCCAACTCTTCATCATGTGAAATTAAACTTTTATTCAAAAAGAATCTCCATCCTGTCCCATAACTATTACAGTATTCTAAACCCCAAATTCCAACTCTTCACCATGTGAAATCACACACCTCTATTTAAAATAAACCTGTATCTTGTCCCATAACTATTCCAATATTCTAAAAGCCAAATTCCAACTCTTCATCATGTGAAATTAAACTTTTATTCAAAAAGAATCTCCATCCTGTCCCATAACTATTCCAATATTCTAAACCCCCAAATTCCAAACCTTCACCATGTGAAATTAAACTTTTATTCAAAAAGAATCTCCATCCTGTCCCATAACTATTAATGTATTATAAACCCCAAATTCCAACTCTTCACCATGTGAAATTACAC
Source organism: Sturnus vulgaris (assembly GCF_052056855.1). Classification (NCBI taxonomy): domain Eukaryota; kingdom Metazoa; phylum Chordata; class Aves; order Passeriformes; family Sturnidae; genus Sturnus; species Sturnus vulgaris. The sequence continues at coordinate 113,494,175 of NC_142245.1, read as the reverse complement.
ACAATTCTATACAAAAAGAATCTCCATCATGTCCCATACCTATTAAAATATTCTAAACCCAAATTCCAACTCTTCACCATGCAAAATCACACACAATTCTATTCAAAAAGAATCTCCATCTTGTCCCATAACTATTAATGTATTATAAACTCCAAATTCCAACTCTTCATCATGTGAAATTAAACTTTTATTCAAAAAGAATCTCCATCTTGTCCCATAACTATTACAGTATTCTAAACCCCCAAATTCCAAACCTTTCACCATGTGAAATTCCACCTCTATTCAAAAGAATCTCCATCATGTCCCATAACTATTACTGTATTATAAATCCCAAATTCCAATCCCAAATTGCAAAATCACACACCTCTATTTAAAATAAACCTGTATCTTGTCCCATAACTATTCCAATATTCTAAACCCCAAATTCCAAACCTTCACCATGTGAAATTAAACTTTTATTCAAAAAGAATCTCCATCCTGTCCCATACCTATTACTGTGTTATAAATCCCAAATTCCAACTCTTTCACCATGCAAAATCACACACCTCTATTTAAAATAAACCTGTATCTTGTCCCACAACTATTCCAATATTCTAAAAGCCAAATTCCAACTCTTCACCATGTGAAATTAAACTTTTATTCAAAAAGAATCTCCATCCTGTCCCATAACTATTCCAATATTCCAAACCCCAAATTCCAACTCTTCACCATGTAAAATCACACACCTCTATTTAAAATAAACCTGTATCTTGTCCCATAACTATTCCAATATTCTAAAAGCCAAATTCCAACTCTTCACCATGTGAAATCACACACTTTAATTCAAAAAGAACCTCCACATTGTCCCATAACTATTACTGTATTATAAATCCCAAATTCCAACTCTTCACCATGTGAAATTACACACAATTCTATACAAAAAGAATCTCCATCATGTCCCATACCTATTAAAATATTCTAAACCCAAATTCCAACTCTTCACCATGCAAAATCACACACAATTCTATTCAAAAAGAATCTCCATCTTGTCCCATAACTATTAATGTATTATAAACTCCAAATTCCAACTCTTCACCATGTGAAATTAAACTTTTATTCAAAAAGAATCTCCATCATGTCCCATAACTATTACAGTATTCTAAACCCCCAAATTCCAAACCTTCACCATGTGAAATTAAACTTTTATTCAAAAAGAATCTCCATCATGTCCCATAACTATTACTGTGTTATAAACCCCAAATTCCAACTCTTCACCATGTAAAATCACACACCTCTATTTAAAATAAACCTGTATCTTGTCCCATAACTATTCCAATATTCCAAACCCCAAATTCCAACCCTTTCACCATGTGAAATCACATTTTTATTCCACCCACACTCCAGCGTTTCTACCTCCATCACTCAATTTTGGAAGCCTTGTCCAAGGCCTCAAGTCAAAAGCAGAGAAATTCCAAAATTCCCAGGTTTCAGGGTTTCTGCTGTGTCCCAGGTGAGGTTTTTTTTTTGAGGCTGAAAGGTTTGAAATTCCTGGGTGAAACGATGCATCAAAAAACGGGCATTAATGTAATTAATTGGGGTTGTAATTAATAGAGGCTGGGGGTTGTTCTGGGTCACAAAGAGCCGTGGCAGGCTGGAGGGGATGGACAAGGATATCCATGAAAAATCCCAGAAAATGCCTTTTGGGAGCTGGGATGGAATCTAACAAAAGCAAAAATCCATTGTTAAGGCTTTTTTTTCCTCCTTTCGTGCCCTTTTCTCACTGCAGGTCTAACGAAGACTAATTACTCCAGCTGGTAAAAAAAAAACAAAAAAAAAAAAGCAAAAAAGCAAAAAAAAATTCCACTCCTGATGACAAATGGGAAGTCACTGACCTGTGAGAGAGAGAAAAAAAAGAAAAAAAAGGAAAAAACAACAAAAAAAAAAGGAAATAATCGATCCCCACCATGGTCAGCGAGGAGAAAATTCCTTCCCACAGGGGAATGGATTCCCCAGAAGATTTTTAAGATTTTTTTTTTCCTGAACCTTGTAACAAAACTGCAGCCCAGGAGCACAAACTGACAGCAGGAAGAGGGGAAATTTCTTTTAAATTTCTTTTGGAAGTGCAGAGAAAAGCTGGCTAAACCCCAAAGCAGGATATTTCAGGTGATCTCAGTCTTTTTAATGGCCATAAATGATTTTTTTTTTTTTTTTTTTTTTGGGGGGGGTGTTAATAGGAAATTGTGCTGACAAAGGGGACACCTTGAGGAAGTGAGGGATGTTATTCCCATACCTGCACATTCAGATTGAAAGGATGACTGAGTTCAGCTCTTTAGTACAAGTCTGGAAAGATTCATCATCTGGGTTGCTGGAAATTTCTGAATGGAAATAAAGCTCTTAAAGCAGAATGGAACACAATTTCACCACCCCACCCCCAAAAAAAAAAAAAAAAAATCCTTCAAACCTCCAAAAAAAAAAAAAAATTCCCCAAGTGGGCTCAGACTCGTTAAAAAAATATTAATTCCCTTCAAACTGTTCAAATCTATATAAAGGCACAGGTATTTGGGGAATGGGCTGTCAAAAGAAGAGCTGGTTAAAAAAAAAAAAACCAAAACAAAAACCAAAATAACAAAAAAAACTACGTGAAACATTTCCAAATTTGTGGCTCAGTAATCTGACAGCCCAAGAGCAGCAATTGTTTATTATGTCAGGGAAAACAGAGCCAAAGTGTGATTCATTAACAGCAGACTCCCAAACACCCACTTTGGAAGACGTGATTTGCAAAAATTAAAGAGAGGAATTTGGAGTGAAAAGAAAGGTGGGGAGGAAGAAAAAAAAAAAAAAAAATTCTTCTGATAACTTGGGACGAAGAATATCTGCTCCTATCCACACTTAAAAGAGGGTAGAAATAGAGAAATATAAAAAAAAATACAGAGGGGAGATAAAAATAATTAAATCAGCCTCGTCTGCAGATGAAAGAAAAGAGAAATTTGATTTTTTTTTTTTTTTTGGTGTCTTTTCTCCGCTCCCAAACTCAAAAGGTTCATTTGGATATTCAACATTTTCTCCTATTTGCAAAAGGAAAAGTTTATTTCATTCAAAAGCTGAACACCAAAGGCAAGGATTTGAATGGTTTAGAAGGCAAAACACAAGAAATATCAGAAGTGGACAGGAATTAAAAGCTGTAGTGGATTTACATAACCTGCAGGGAATTATCACAGAGTGCCTGGAAAAGCTGAACTGGCTATTATTACCCAGCACAAAGCTGCTTTATACAACTAAATTACATTTGGTATTTCATTAAAAAAATAAAATAAAATAAAATAAAATCGATCTGGCTCTGTTTTATATTCAATTTCCACTTTTTTTCCAGTGGTGAGGGCGAGCTGTGAAACAGAGATTGGAAAGGCAGGGAACACTGGATGAGGGGCATCTCTTAAATATGGATTTACAGCAGGGATTTAAGTTTTTTTTTTTTTTTTTAAATTGTGAGGATCTCTTAGTTTAAAGCAGATCTAAGACAGTCAGAAGAGGGGAAAAAAAAAAACAAAAAAAAAAGGAAAATTGATGTGTGCTTAGGAATAACACCTTCATCAGCGGGAAAAGTTTTTCAATCCCAAAATTCCAGAACGGTTTAAAAATATCATTTCAGACACTTGCAGGGGATGAGGAAGCAAAAAATTCCCTGAAAATTCCATTCCTGAGAGCCTCCCCACCCTCATTTCTTCCCAATATCCCACCCAAATCTCCCTTTTCCCAATGGGAAACCAATCCCCCCCCTTTCCTTTTCCTTCTCCATCTCTCTGGATGAGCCAAAAATCCAACAAAAATCCCTCCAGGAATCTCCTAAATTTGAGGTCGTGCTGCCACTGAGGAATCAAGAGAATCAAACCCAAGGAGTTTTGTCTCCTGCTCATCGACAATTCCCCCAAAAAAATCCCAGGATGGCTCAAGGTTGGAAGGAAAATTGTTCCCATCCCATGTCCTTGCTCTCAGATTGCAATTCTTGCATCATCATCATCATCATCCTTATTCTCAGCTCTCCTCCAGATTTTTTTTTATTTTATTTTTTATTTTTTTGGGGGGGGGATGGGGGTTTTTTGCTACCAAAAAAAGCCTCCGAGCGCCGCAGCCGCGCCGCATCCAGCTGGGACACGATTTGCCTATTCCCATCCAATTTCCCAACTATTTATGCAGTCAGGGGTAATTTGGTTGCTGAATCATACAGAAAGCTCATGATTCTCTGACTTCAACCCGAAATTTTTCTTTTTTTTTTTTTTTTTTTCTTAAATTATTTTTATCTTTTTTTTTTTTTTTTTTTCCCAGAGATTTCGGCGCCGCTCGGAATAGAATCCTGCCCCGTTCCTAGAAAAAAAAACCTGCTTTATTATTTTTATTTTTTTTTCCCCCATCCTGTTGCAGTTTGTAAAGGATTTATCCAGCTGCAGGATGGATGGATGGATGGATGGATGGATGGATGGATGGATGGATGGATGCTGCCAGCCCTGAGAAATGAGGATTTCAACACAATTTTAAACACAAGCCCGGGGGGCAGAAACAGCAGAATCCCATTAGAAACCACTGGGATCAATCACAATCATTTTCTCCTTTGGAAATCCAGGGAATATGGGGTGAAACGTTATCCTGAGCTCTTTTTTGGATGTCAAACATCAGCTCTGGGTCAAATCTGCTGCAGAATTTTAGGGATATTCCACATTTTTACCCCTATCCCCTGGGAGCTCAGCATCCAGGGGATTTATGGTGACAATGGAAACGATGGATTTGCCACCTCTGGATCTTTAAAAACAACAGAGCTCCAGCCACAGCTCCTGCAGGAATGCTGTGGTTACAGCACGAGGGAATTGCCTCTTTCCAAGCAGGAAAAGCTGGGATGTGGAGAGCTTTGAAGGGAGGGGTTTCAGGACACCCCACACAAAAAAAAAGGTGAAGAAATCACTGATTGAACTTTACTAATTGCATAAAGAAAACCCCGAGAGATTCGACCCCGAGCTGAGACTGACCAGGAGTCGTGGAATCCTGGAATGGTTGGGGTGGGATTCCTGGACCTTCAGCCCCATCCCATTCCAATCCAGACACTTCCCACAATCCCAGGGAGCTCCAACCTTTCCTGAAAATTCCCAGGGATCCAGGGATTCTCTGGGAATCCCAGCCCAGCCAGGAATTCCTTCCCAAGATCCCCTTTCCCTGCTATGTTGGGTTTTTTCCTGAAATTCGGAGAGGAGTTTTTCCCTGTGCAAATCCAACTTTTCCCTCCAGTGTTTCATCCCTGTGCTGGGAAAAGCTCAGGTTGGGGAATTCTTCCCTCCCTTCCTTCAGGGACCTTAAAGCTCCTCCCATTCCAACCCTTCCCATGGGAATTTTTCCCCTATCCCAATCTGTAGGATCCAAGTTGCTGGAAAAGCAATTCCTGCACCCTGGGGTTCCATCTTCTCTGCTGCTTTCCCATCCCATGGGATCCTGGAATTCCAGCCTGCTTTGGGTGGGAAGGGACCCTTCAATCCCATCCCATTCCAACCCCAACACCTCCCATGATCCCAGACTGCTCCAGCCTTTCCTGGGACCTTCCCAGGGATCCAGGGATTCTCTGGGAATTCCAGCCCAGCCAGGAATTCCTTCCCAAATCCCACCCCAAGCTCCCTTTCCCCATTCCCTGGCTCCTGGCTCTCCATTCCCTGTCCCAAGTCCTTCCCCAGCTCATTTTTCCTCTCTGGAAAAGACTCCAAGGATTCCCTGGATCCTTCCCTGATCCAGCTGCACATTCCCAGCCTGGCATTGGATCCATCCCCATCCCAACTCCTCTCTGGGATTGGATCCATCCCCATCCCAACTCCTCTCTGGGAAGGAATTTTGGGAATTGGGGACTCCAGGAAGGGTCTCCCTTCCCTTTTCCATCCCTGAATTCCATAAAAATCCCTCAGGGATGAATCCTGAGTGTCCTGGATCCCAGAATCCCGGAATGGTTTGGGATGGGATCCATGGACCTTCAATCCCATCCCATTCCAATCCCACTGTCCCAGGGTGATCCAAACCCACCCTTGGACACTGCCAGGGATCCAGGGATTCTCTGGGAATTCCAGCCCAGCCAGGAATTCCTTCCCAAATCCCACCCCAAGTTCCCATTTTCCATTCCCTGGCTCCTGTTTTTCCCAAATTCCAGCTCTTTCCTGGAGCCCCTCGAGGCTCGGGAAGGGGCTCTGAGGATTCCCTGGATCCTCCTCCATGTGCACATTCCCAGCTCTCCCAGCCTGGCTCCACAGGAGATCAATTTTACCTCCAGAAGCACCAACAAACCCCCTGGAATATTCCCCCTGCCTCCCTGGAACACAGAATTATTTGGTGTTTTTGTACCACGGCACTGCTGAGGATCCCCCCCTCCACCCCCCCCAATCATCCGAGGAATAATCAGGAATCAAGACAAGAGAACAGCACGAGATGAGAGAGGGGCAATTTTAATAATAGGCTGACCACAGAGGTTCATTATGCAAATGAGGCAGCTGCTAAGTCATGCAAATGAAGATCCACAGAAGCCTTAAAAGATTTGTGCAGACAGATTTTGTGAAGTCAGTGATTACAGAACTGTCTGAAACAGGGAGAAATAAAGGTGAGGAAATTAATTTTAATCACTGGCCAACCCTTTGAGTGAATTTGCAGAGAACTCTGCTGCATTACACAGACCTTCAGATCTGAGCCTGCCTCTTAAATAAACTCTTTTTTTTTTTTTTTTTTTTTTTGGTAGATCTAAAAGGCAGCTACTCCTCCAGCAGACACGGGGTCTTGAACACTTTCTCCCCGAGAGAAAAACCAACGCAGCTCTGGCAGGCAACAGCTCCTTTAACAAAGCCTCTCCATTAAACTCTGCTCTCCTGACAAAAGCCTCGTCAGCTGAGAGACCTGAAGATCAAAGACTCAATTATTTACAGCCAGAGAGCCAGGGCAGCTTCCAAAAAATCCTCAGCCAGGATGGGGATGGCTGGGAGCCAGGCAGAGCTGGAGGAACTCAGAGAATTCTGATTCCAGCAGCAAAGCAGGAGAATATCACACCTTGATCCTTCTGGAGAAGCAGAGAACAGGAAAAGACACCAAAAAAAAAAAAAAAGAAAAAAAAAAAGAGCAGGGAGAGGTGCAGGAAACAGCAGAAGCTGCAAGAAGAAAGGGCTTAAAAGTGATCACCAGAAAATGTTGAGGAAAGAAGGATCTAAACCAACTCATCCAACCCCAAAAAATCGCCTTTGGGATATTCCAGCACTGCTCCATCCCTGGAAGTGTCCAAGGCTGGGCTTTACCTGCTCCCTGCTCATGGATGGGCTGGGCTTTAAGGTCCCTTCCTGCCCAAACCATTCCATCAATTTGTGATTCCTGAAGGTGAAGATGGAATAAATGATGTGAGTGTTCGTATTGGTGTTGTTGGTAACGGATTGGATCCCAATTCCCATAAAAAGTGATGCCCCAAACCCAAATCCAGCACGGTCACAGCTGGGCTGGCTCATCTGCCCTTGGACTATCCCAGAAAAAAAAAAAAAAAACAAATAAAAACAAACCAGCAAACGTTTGCAAACTTAAAATCACGGAATTATTTCAGTTTGAAAAGACCTCCACGAGCACAGAGTTCAACACTGCCAAGGTCACCACAGATCCGTGTCCCCAAGTGCCACATCCACAGGGATTTTAAATCCCTCCAGGGATGGGGACTCCACCCCTGCTCTGGGCAGCCCTTTCCAGGCAGGAATTGTTTCCAAAATCCAACCTGAACCTCCTCTGGTGCAGCTTGAGGCCATTTCCTCTCATCCTGTCCCCTGGGAGAAATCCCCATCCCACCTGGCTGTTCCCCTCCTTGTCAGGGAAAATTCTAGAGAGGAAAATTCCCTCTGGAATCTCCTTTTCCACAGGCTGAGCCTCTTTCCCAGCTCCTGGTGCTCCAAACCCTTCCCTGGATATTCTTCAGCACCTCCATGTCCTTCTTGGAGGACAGAAGTGTCCTTAGAAAAGATTGTCAGAGTCTTCTGGAAAGATTGGAATGTTTGGAGGGTCGGGTGAGAAAAATAAAAAAAAAAAATTTTAATCAGCGACAGAAGGAGCCCAGGGGCCAGGAAAGTTCCTGGTCTTAAAGAACAAGGATTGGGAACATCCAGCAGCTCAAACAAATTAAACAAATCATGAATGAACCCCTTCTGGTGCCCTTGAGCTGCAGCAGCACAGGCCTGAGTGTCACACAGTGTCACTGCTCAGTGACATCCACAAGTGCAGAACGAAGTCACGGATTTCTGGGGAGGAAAACTGTCACCACAAGCCGCGAGGATCTCATGTACCACATCCTCCCCCATGGACTTAAATCACCTCCTTGATCTTTTAACAACTCTGCTTCATCACGGGGCAGCCTGTGAAAACACGGCCAGCAAGAAGAATTCATTCATTCAGCAATTCCCTGGGAATTAAGCCAGAATCAGGAATATTCTGACAAAGCAGGTGGCATCTTACTCAGCTGACTTATTTCAAAACTGCAGCTTTGATGATTGCCCAGAGCAGGAATTTCTGAAAGCTCAAATGTCAATTATTTGACTTTATACTGCTCCCTTTTTATTATAACTTTTTTTATTACAACATTTCAGGGCTTTCTTTATCTTTATCTTCGGTTTCTTAGCAGCATCAGCTTCCCAAGGTTCAAGCTTTCAAATCTTAAAAAAAAGTTACTAAAAATACACCCATTTATTGACTGAAACACCATTTCCCAGTTTTGATAAGGTAACAGTATCTATGCCTGCTAAAAGGTAAAGGAGAACAACTTTTTTTTCTCCATTAGATGCCACCAACACAGAACTCTGCTCCCTCCTGCTGTGCCACTTGCTTCGAAATCCACAAGGGGATCCTGACGTAAAAAAACCTTTAAAAAAACACCCCTTTTTCTAATATTTTTCAGTGTTTTTACCACAACCACAAGGAATGGTTCTGCCACTTAAAAACCCTCTGAAAAAAAAGGCAAAACAAGAGCAGAAGTGGCTCAGTTCAGACACATTTCAGGATTAATCCTTTCTGAAGTAAAAACCCTAAACCAAACTATTTTTTTCTTTCTTTCTCCATGTTTTTACCACATTTGAACCCCTAAACAAACCCATTTTCTTCCTCTTTCTCATTATTTTTACCACATTTTAACTCCAAGGAATGGCTCTACCTCCCAAAATCCCTCCCAAGAAGAGAAGGCACAGGACCAGCAGAAGTGGCTCAATTAAAAAATACTTCAGGGCTAATCATTCTGAGGTAAAAACCCTAAGACACAATCATTTTCTTCTCTTTTTGAATATTTTTACCTCATTTTAACTCCAAGATTTTGGCTCTGCCAGTCAAAATCCCTACCAAGAAGAAATTGCCCAGCAGGAGCAGAAGTGGCTCAGTTAAGAGATGTTTCAGGCCTAATATTTTCAGACATAAAAACCCTAAAACACAAACATTTTCTACTCTTTTTTTTCCATGTTTTTACCACATTTTAACCCCAAGGAATGGCTCTGCCACCCAAAAACTCTGTGAAAAAATGGCCCAGCAGGAGCAGAAGTGGCTCAGTTCAGACACACTTCAGGCCTAATCCATTCTGAGGTGAAAACCCTAAACCACACAATGGTTTTACCACATTTTAACCCAGAAAACACACCAATTTTCTCCTCTTTCTCACTATTTTGACCACATTTTAACCCCAAGGAATGGCTCTGCCACCCAAAAACCCTCTGAAAAAAAGGCAAAACAGGAGCAGAAGTGGCTCAGTTCAGACAAACCAGGTCTAATCCATTCCGAGGTGAAAACCTTAAACCACACAATGTTTTTAACACATTTTAACCCATAAAACACAAACATTTTCTCTTCTCACTATTTTGACCACATTTTAACCCCAAGGAATGGCTCTGCCACCCAAAAACCCTCAGAAAAAATGGCCCGGCAGGAGCAGAAGTGGCTCAGTTAAGAGACACTTCGGGCCTAATCATTCTGAGGTAAAAACCCGAAACCATACACATTTCCTTCCCTTCTCAATGGTTTTACCACATTTTAACCCTAAAACACACACATTTTCTCCAATTTCTCACTCTTTTTACCACATTTTAACCCCAAGGAATGGCTCTTCCACCCAAAAACCCTCTGAAAAAAAGGCACAGCACAAGCAAAAGTGGCTCAGTTCAGACACACTTCAGGCCTAATCCATTCTGAGGTGAAAACCCTAAACCACACAATGGTTTGACCACATTTTAACCCATAAAACACACACATTTTCTCCAATTTCTCACCATTTTACCACATTTTAACCCCAAGGATTGGCTCTGCCACCCAAAAACCCTCTGAAAAAAAGGCAAAACAAGAGCAGAAGTGGCTCAGTTCAGACACATTTCAGGATTAATCCATTCTGAGGTCAAAACCCTAAAACACACCCATTTCCTTCTCCTTCTCAATATTTTTATCACATTATAGCCCATAAAACAAACACTTTTTTTTCCTCTTTCTCAATATTTTTACCAAAACAACAAGGAATGGTTCTGCCACTTAAAAACCCTCTGAAAAAAAAGGCAAAACAAGAGCAGAAGTGGCTCAGCTCAGACACATTTCAGGATTAATCCATCCTGAGATCAAAACCTTAAAACCCAGCCTTTTTCTCCCCTTTCTTAGTATTTTTATCAAATTTTAACCACAAAGAATGGCTCTGCCACCTAAAAACCCTCTGAAAAAAAACAAAACATGAGCAGAAGTGGCTCAGGTCAGACACACTTCAGGCCCAATCATTCTGAGGTAAAAACCCTAAACCACATCCATTTTCTTCTCTTTCTCAATGTTTATAACCACATTTTAACCCCCAAAACACTCACTTTTTTTCTCTTTCTCAATATTTTTACCACAACCACAAGGAATGGCTCTGTCACCCAAAAACTCTGAAAAAAAAGCAAGACATGAACAGAAGTGGCTCAGTTCAGACACACTTCAGGCCTAATCCATTCTGAGGTGAAAACCCTAAACCACACAATGGTTTGACCACATTTTAACCCATAAAACACACACATTTTCTCCTCTTTCTTAGTATTTTTACCACAATTTAACCCCAAGAAATGGCTCTTCCACCCAAAAACCCTCTGAAAAGAAGAAAAGGCACAGCATGACCAGTAGTGCCTCAGTTAAGAGATGTTTCAGACCTAATCCATTCTGAGTGGAAAATCCTAAAACACATTAAAAAATGGCACAGCACCACATTTTAACCCCAAGAAATGGCTCTGCCACCCAAAAATGCTCTGAAAAAAAGGCAAATCAAGAGCAGAAGGGGCTCAGTTCAGAGACACTTCAGGCCTAATCCATTCTGAGGTGAAAACCTTAAACCACACAATGGTTTTACCACATTTTAACCCTAAAACACAGACATTTTCTCCTCTTTTTCACTATTTTTACCACAATTTAACCCCAAGAAATGGCTCTTCCACCCAAAAACCCTCTGAAAAAAAGGCACAGCACAAACACAAGTGGCTCAGTTCAGACACACCTCAGGCCTAATCCTTCCTGAGGTGAAAACCCTAATCCACACTCATTTTAACTGATAAAACACACCCATTTTCTCCTCTTTCTCACTATTTTGACCACATTTTAACTCCAAGGAATGGCTCTGCCACCCAAAAACCCTCTGAAAAAATGGCCCAGTGGCTCAGCTCAGACACACTTCAGGCCTAATCCATTCTGAGGTGAAAACCCTAAACCACACAATGGTTTGACCACATTTTAACCCATAAAACACACACATTTTCTCCTCTTTCTCAATATTTTGACCACAATTTAACCCCAAGGAATGGCTCTGCCACCCAAAAACCCTCTGAAAAAAAGCAAGACAGCAACACAAGTGGCTCAGTTCAGAGACACTTCAGGCCTAACCCAAGCAGGATTGTTTGCATGGACTAATTAACCTCCTGGCTGTAATGAGGAGCAGGAATGGTTGATGCAGGAGAGGGAACAGTGCTTTTGGTTTATTTTTATTTCCCTCACAGCTTCCATCAAAGACCTCTGGGCAAGGTCTGGAGGGATCCTGCCACTCCTGCCATGCTGGGCTGATAAAATGCATTAATTATCCCAAAAGCCATAATCACTGCCTGCTCTCACAGACATCCAAGCAGGTCCTGAAAGCTCTGTCTTAGCTCAGGAAGTAAAACAAAACAAAACAAAACAAAACAAAACAAAAAAAAAAAAGGACATGGAACAGAAAAAGCCTGACAAGACCTTCTCACTCTGCTGGGTTTTTGGAGCCTGCGGTGTTTTCTGAGCTCCCATCCATCAAGTTCAAGGCAACAGCAATTCAGAAAACTTTTCTTTTTTTTTTTTGTAATTATTAGCCAGCTGTAACTGCAAACACCAGGATGAATTAACATATGCTGGAGTGAAATATTTCCAACAAGGAAAATGCGTGGTTGGAACAGGAGCAGAGTTGCAACCTCTTTTTTTTTTTTTTTTTTTTTACCCAGCTCCATTAAAAAAATAAATGTTTATAGGAGGAAAAAAAAAAAAAACAAACAAATGCTTATCTCCTCCTCCCTTATGTGAGCTCTCTGCTTTTCCCAGTGAGCAGAGCCAAATTACAGTCTGGGAATTACTGCTTCACCTTTCTCCCAGCACAAAAGCAGCAACACGAGGTCTCAGATTCCTCACATTGAAATTTAGGGAGACCTGAGTCTGGAATTGGATGCCTTTGGAATTGGAATTTGCAATGGTTTTAGTGGTTGTGGTGCCTGCAGGATCAGGAATTTCTCACTGGGTATTTTTCCCCCCAGATTGTGTTTGGTCACTCTCAGCCCAGTCATGGCCTGCCAAAGGAAATTATTCCTTTGGATTTAATTCTCATTTCACCATTCCCAGTTCTTGTTGTGTCAGAGAAAAATCAACGTTTATCCTTCCTTTCTCTCCTCTGTGCCACTCAGGACCTCATAAATCTCGATTATATCTCTCTCAGAGATCTTTTCCCTGCTTCCACAGCATCATTTTCCTCCTCCCTGATTTTTGAAGGGAAGAAATGAGCCAGGTTCAAGCTGTGAACGAGGCGGCTCCACGACACCATTTCCCACTTTTCTCTTTATTCCCATCGCTGTCATTCCTCACACTGAGCTGGTTTTTTAACTAATACCAAGCACCAGGGCTGTGTTCCTCAGAGTTATCAACTAAAACTTTTAAATCTTATTCCTGACTGGCATCAGTTAACCTGGAGATCGTTGTTCTGTAGTAAAAAAAAAAAAAACCAACAGGAAAAATCTCTTTTATAAGCAATGTTTTATATCTAAACTGATTTTTCATGTCAAAACAACCTGCTCCAGCACGGGGACACACCACTAATGACCTCCCTCTGTTAATTCATCATTTAATCCATCTCTTAATATTATCCTGTAATTTCTGCGTGCAAAACCTCCCAACTCTTCTTCCCACAATCCACTGAAGGGGTTTTTAGAAACGCAGGCAAAGTTACAGAGATTTGTCAAACGCTCCAGAGAAAGCTACAAGCCGAATGTGTTGTTGAAAGCATTTCTTGTAGCCAGAGGGCAGGAATTCATCTGCCACACGATGGGAACAAGCTCTGTGGAAACAAGAACCTCTCTGTACTCAATCTACGTGAACAGGGAGGTGCTCTGGGGTTTCAGCAGCTAAAGAAAATAAAATCTTGTCCTGATAAATACGACCGAGGCCCAAAACATCGGCAAAACACATTTTGTAAAATGTCTGGAAGGGGGGGGAAAATACACGAAGTGCTTGTAAAAATGTCCCATGTTCAATTTATCAGGTGAGGAGGGGCGCACGCTTTGTTTCACCACGAGCCACAGAGTTTAAATCTCAGATTAATGTGTGAATGTCAATTAAAAAAAAAAACCCAACAATTCATCTTGGAGATGGGAAATGCAGCAAACACCACTGATCATCCCGGCCAGGACAAAGAGATCACGGATGGAATCAAGGGATGGTTTCAACATCCCAAAGCTCCTGTCCTTGCTCCCAGGATGCTCCCAGAGATTCCCCATCTCCTTTAATTCCCACTAACAGCACTTGGCAATGAAAAGAAGCAACAAAAGCCATCCTGAAAGATGTGACAAAGCTACAAAAAAAAGAAAGGAATGGTTCAGAGGACAGAAGCCTGAGAGCCCTGTGAAGATCTGGGCCTGCTACAGGTCAGGGTGAGGTTTCCTGTGCCAACCTCAGGCTCCTCCTCGATCTGGAATCACAGAATTAGGAATTTATTAAGCTTGGAAAAGCCCTTCAAGTCCAACCAGCACTCACCCCTGTCCCAAGCACGGCTAAACCGATTTCTTTGTAAAAGTAATTTTACAAAGCAGCCCTGCCAGGCTACCAAAGCCACGCTCAACTGGGAAAAATCCCTTTTGTGAGGGATAATAACCCCAAGCAGGACGATTTTCCAAAGCAGATTTTGGCTCGTGGTGCAGAAGGAAAGCTCAGAAGGAACACAGGGATGCTCAGCACAAAGAGAGAAAATTGGAGATGCCTGGTTCAGAAAGAACCAAATTCGTTTCTCAGGAACAATTTGGAGGTTTCACAGAATCACACAATCACAGAGGGGTTGGAAGGAACCTTCAAGATCACCTTGTCCCCTAACCTAAAAATCCTCTGCCACGTGCAGGGACACCTTCCACTGCTCCAAACCCATCCAACCTGGCCTGGAACACTTTGAGGGATGGGGCAGCCACAGCTCCTCTGGGAAAACTGTGCCAAACTTCCCAATGTCAGGGAAGAGCAATCCAAGGAGTGATTCCCATGCAGTATTCCGGGATAAACACTCCTGAGCGTCTCTTTGCTTGAAGCATCTCCTTCCAGGGGGTGAAAAGCTGGAGGTTTGGGCAGCGTTTGGTCAATATTTCATTTTGATCTCCTTTCCCTCTCAGCTTTGCCAGCTCTTCACCACAGTGACCCTGGAACATTCTGAGCCTGGTGGAAAACTTCTGTGAGGAGATTTGTCCTTGGGGTTTTTTTTTTTGTTGTTTGTTTTTTTTTCATCTCTGCCGTGCAATTACTTCAGGAAAAACTTGAAAAAAAAAAAAAAAAACCAACATTCTGCCGCCTGTTGCCAAATCAATACAATCAACCATTAGGTCATAACTATAAAGACAAGTTTCTCAGGGAATAGTCAATACTGAGTTGCAGGCGTGGGCTAACAAAGGATGCAGGAAGAGAAAAAAAAAAAAAAAAAAAAGAAAAGAAAAATCCTTACATCTAAAATTACGGAAGAAACGACACGACAGCCTCTTTTATTAAATCCGCCCTGAAATTCGAGTTGGTTTTTTTTTTTTTTTCCTTGCTGGGTGAGACTGACACGGATTCTCAAAAAAAACCAAAAAAAAAAAACCCAGCTCCAATTTCAGCTCTGATATCGACTCACTGCAGCCTAAGGAAAGTTGCATATTCTTAGGAACAACCACTTCTCAGTTGCTCCTGTGGAAAAACACCACAAACTCAATGCCCTAAAAGTGCTGCTGCACAAAGAAAAAGCGTCCAGCCCGGCCTTTTGCTTTTTAGTTTCTTTCTCCACCTCTGAAATGAGATTGAGCTCGTCCCCATCTGACTCCGTGAGACAAAACATTTTAGCTCGAGGAAGGAAAACAGCTTGATTGCTGCTTTGAGGAAACGAAGAAATTGTATCCATAAAATTATAAAGAGAGCTAATAAAAAGCAGCCATCAGCCAGAACTGCCAGTGGAGAGCTGTGGTTTAGCTCATCTTGATCCTTTGCCAAAGCAAGTCTCTCACCTACAAAACTGCGATAGGATCACGCTCAAAAAAAAGTGAAAAAAGTGAAAAATCCTCACACAAAACCACTGCTGGGTTTGCTGCTGCAGCTGCAGGAACTGCTGGAGCCTCTGCCCCAGCTCCTCCTGCAGCTCCAAGGTGCCCACAGCTCCTCCTCCACGGCACGGGGATGGAACAAGAGGAGCTTTAAGGCCCTGGCCAAGCCGATTTGATGATTTTACTCAACTTTTAATGGCGGTTGAGTCATTGTTTGGAAAATGATTTCAGCTTTTAGCTGCTGCAGTCGCTCAAAACTGCATCATCCTCGGGCACAGCCATCCCTCACAGCTCCAGGCATGATGTGTTGTCCCAGGGATGGCACTGAGGTGAAATATTTCCCGTGGTGGTTAAAACCCCCTCCAATGGCACCACCTGGATTTTAATCAGAAATACACCGAGAGGACACAGCCAAAGGTGAGAGACACCTGTGTCTTCCCAGAGGTGGGGAAAAGCAGAGATTGTGGGCGTTGGGACTCTCCTCTCAAGGAACAACGGCCTCACATTGAGCCAGGGGTGGTTTAGATGGGATATTGGGAATAAATTCATCCCCAGAAGGGTTGGAACAAGCTGTGCAGGGCAGTAGTGGAGTCACCATGCCTGGAAGTGCTCAAAAACGTGGATGTGGCACTTGGGGACGTGGTTTAGTGCTGCTGGTTGATGGCTGGACTTGATGACCTTAAAGGTCCTTTCCAAACTTAATTATTCCATGATTAGGAAAAGAGAATAGCACCAAACACTGGAAGGCACAGGAGTATCTTCCATCAAGCAAGGATTGGTATGAGCTCAGGGAGCCAGAAATGGGAGGTGGAAACTCCTCCTGTGTGGTTTTTGGGGCGGGATCCTCTCGCCTGCCATGGGAACAGAGCGGGAGCTGCATCCCTCCCTGCTGATTTCACCTCCTGTAAGGGCTCATGGGGCACCCAGGAACATGTGAGCCGAGCTCTGAACCCACACCTCACCCCACAGCTGCCAGAGAAAAAAGAAGAGGTTTTTTGTTTTTTAACCCAAGGAACAAATCCCTGCTAATTTCCGAATTTTCAGAGCGACCGCATCCGGAGTCGAAGCAGGCAGAGGTCGTGCAGAGAGAGTTAAAGAACGAGGTCACTGCACAACCCAAGGCCCAGACACAGGGTGAGCAAATCAAAGCTGCACAAACACCTCCCAAAGCTCTGAATTTCCAGCTTTGGAGCATCCAACTTCCCAAACTTCTGAGCCGTGGAAAGCCCAGACTCCCGAGGCGCCTTCGCGTATCTCGAACCCCAGCACGGCGCTCCCCAAAACCACAGAAAAACTTTCTGCTTGATACTCCCCTTCTGCAAAAGTATAAAAATTAAACCTGTTCTTTTTCCTTTTTAATTTTTTTTTTTTTCATGCTGATTGCACCCACCATGTCACCAGAAAATGAGTTTTGTTTCAAATTAATTTAGGCGGCGTTGAAAGGCGGGCGGGCTCCGGGTTTACAGCGTCAATGAGGCGAGCAGAGCACAGCTGAGGGAACCATCAACCACATCTCCCTATTCCACCAACTCATTTCCATCCGGGCTGCAAAGCAATCTCTGCAAAAAAAAAAAAAAAAAAAAAAAAAAAAAAAAAAAAAAAAGGGGGAGTGTGGGTCCCCTGTCAACGCCGCAGGGCACGGGATGATGGGTTTGGATGGTTCACATCCTCCTGCAGCTCGGGGAAATTGGTAATATTGGAGTTGGTGGCTGCTTGGGAAATCGGAATATAGCAGAGACTGCTCCTTGTGAGCTGCAGGATTGGGTGTAAATGATGAGAGGATGAAGCCAAGGATGGTGGAAAGGAGGAGGGAATTAACCCAAAAACCCTGTTCTGTCTGTGACATTACCTCTGCATCACCGGCACAATTGGAATTAAAACCGTATAATCACCAGGCCAGCTTCAAATTCACACAGGTGGCCAAAAAAAAGCCAAAAAAAAAAAAAAAAAAAAGCCAAAAAAAAAAAGCTCCATCTCCAACTACCAACCCCAGCTGGCCACTCAGATCCCAGCCCACCATTAACATTTTAGTGCAGGTCACCGGAGAACTTGTTGTGCTTTGCCAAATTACACAGGCACAGCAAGAACGAGCAAAGTATTCCCTCTGGCAGGTGTTCAGCAGTAATTTGCTGGAAACATACAGGAAAAAGCAGGGAAATTCATTATTTAGCTGTGACAATGTCATGACCGCCAAGGCTGATGTTGTTTCCACCAGCAAGGGATAAAACGTGGATTTACAAATATTTCGAATTTTGGGGTGGCTCCAATTCCTGAGTAAACACCTCGGGATCCTCAAAGCTTCCAGTATTCCCCGTGGAAAACCCAAAATCACACAGTATGACATGGCCAACAACAAAAAAAAAAAAAAATAAAAAAAATAATTTAAAAAAAGTGTGGGTTTGGATAACAGGATAAGCAATCCTGCTCCCTGCCACGAGATTAGGATCTGATGAAATGACTTTTTGCTTAGACAACTTCCAAATAACATCAACTCCAGCAGTTAAAAAGCTGGAAAATGCAACAAGAAATGAGGGCAACAAAGGCCAGACGGCTTCGGGGTAAAATTCCTTAAATTGTGCAAGACTTAGGAAGGCATTTAGGGATAAACACGCAGTGAAAAATGGAAAATACAGAATGGTTTGGGTGGGAAGGGACCTTAAAGCTCATCCCATTCCAACCTCAACACCTTCCACTATCCCAGGTTGTTCCAATCTGGTCTTGGACGCTTCCAGGGATGAGGAACCACAGCCTCTCTGTGCCAATGCCTCACCACATCCCAAGCTGAAAACAAAGAAAATCTGCCTGCTTTTCCAGAATTATGAAGAGCCAAGCTTCCAAATCTCTGGGAACAAAAGGAAATTTAGGCAAATTTTCTGCTGTAAACGATCTGGCACTAAAACAACAGCCACTTATCTCCTGCCTGGCTCACTCAGATGTCCGGAGGGATTTGACAGACAAGCTCTGATGGATCCAGCCACGGCAATTTCCAATGCTGCTGCTGCCTCCTGCTATTCCCTTCCTCCTCCTCCTCCTCCTCCTGCCAGGAGCCAGGCACAGGAGGGGAGGACACGGGGCCGGTGAGTCCCCACATCCCAAAATTGCCGCTGGAATTGGAGCTGAACCCGGCAATTTGAAGCTTCAAGAGCCTCCCTGTCACTGCACCCACTCATTATGGCAGGACAAGGGGTGGGAGCTGACTGTCAAACCCCGGCGATTTTTAATTTCCTACTCCCCCCCCATCCCCGGACACAGAAGGAGCTTCTTCAATCGCTTCCCCTTCCCAAAATTCCACGGATTTGCCCCGGGGTGAAGCGTGGCAGCTGAAAGGTGAGGAGCTGCCTGCTCTGCAAGGGATCACCTGGAGCAGAAGGTCAAGGTAGATAAAAGGAGAAGAGCAAGCTCCTGGATGGCCCCGGCGTGAATCACTGCAGAGTGACTCAAAGCCTGCCTCGTTTTCTCACAATTAGCACTCGGGAAGCTCAATTAAGAGGCATTAGTGGAAGGAGCTTTGGAATTGCAGGGCAGTTCCTTCGCTGCCTGCAGGAGCCACCGGGTGAAATGGGTTTGCTCTGAGCTCTGGCCGGGAGGATTTCTCACTCTGGGGTCACTGGAAAACAGGTACAGGCTCGGTGTCCTAAAAGCCAAGCAAAAAGGCTGAATTTTGGTTAAAATACAGCCCAGAGTTCCCTGCAGGAACCTCCCTACCAGAAAAGGTTCAAAAGTCTTATTTGGGGAGTTTAGAACAGATATCCACTTTATAAAGAATCATTTTTTTAAAAAGCAGGTTTGCTCCTCAATGTTGAAAAGCAAATTCAGGCGGGGCCGAGTTGTGAACTTTCACAATCGCAGAATTCCAGACCGGGTTGGGTGGGAAGGGACCTTAAAACTCATCCAGTTCCAACCCCAACACCTTCCCCTATTCCACATCGCTTCAACCTGGCCTTGGACACATCCAGGGATTCAGGGGCAGCCACGAATTCTCTGGGAATTCTGTGCCAGGGCTACCCCACACGTCCTCTGCCTCCAGCCACCAGGATTTCTCGGAGCAATTGCCATTTTCCATCCAAAGAATCGCTGGAATTTGAAATGAACACGAGAATTTGGGAATGGCTGAGGTTGGAAAAGGCCTCTGGAGATCACCCAGCCTCCAGCAGCAGAGCAGGTGACACAGGATCACATCCAGGTGGGGATTTGAGGGTCTCCACATTCCACAAGCTCTCCAAATTTTTCTTTTTCTACACAAAGCCCATCACCTGATAATCACACATTTGTCACGGCTCTGATCTGGCCTCTTCATGTTTCCAGCTGGGATTTTAAAAGGAATCTGGAGCTCCACATCCCAAAGCAAGCACTGCAGCAACTGCCTGGGTTTGGGTTGTTTTTTTTTCCCCCCTCAATGGATTAAGAAGTCCTAAATTCTGATTATTTACGACCCGTGTCTTCTCTTTCGGCAGAGTTTGGATTTGTCCTCTTCCTCCCCCACCCCAAAAAAAAATAAAAAATAAAAAAATCAATCTGGCTTTTGGGATATCTGAAGGAAACTTCCCTCCCCACCAGGAAAATTGTGGATAACTGCTGCCTGCTCCCCAGCTCCAGGGAGGACACACAGATAATGCTGCAACACAAAAGGACTCCTGGCACAGGAAATCGATGGAAATCCAAGGAAAAGGTGGAGTCAGGAGCTGCAGCTGCTCCAGGAGGAATCAAAAGCAGCGATGGCTCCTCAGAGTTGTGAGGTTCAATATGGAAAATGAGCTTTTTAAGGGAGTGATGCCCTGGTTTTGGATCTGTTTTGGGAATTATTGTGTCTGCTCTGCACCTGGATGTTGTCTCATGAGTATCAGGTACAGGAGAGACTGAACTGCAGAGCAACCCACCACACCCTTAAAACAAAACAAAAAAAAAATTAAAATTAGAAATTATTGTGATGTCTCTTAAGATATCACAGAAATCGTGAAAATCATGGAATGGTTTGGGTGGGAAGGGACTTTCAAGATGATCCAATTCCAACCATTAGATCAGGCTGCTCCAAACCTGGCCTTGGACACTTCCAGGGATGCACGAGGGAATTTTGGGAATTCCTTCCCAAAAATCCCACCTAACCTTGCTGCCTGGCAGTAAAAAAATCCATTCCCTGTGTGCTGTCCCTCCATGCCTTGTTCCCAGTTCCTCTCCAGCTCTCCTGGAATGCTCTGGAAGGATCTCTGATGTAATCCCTGCATCTTTTTCTTTTCCAGGTGAACATTCCCAGCCTGGCTGAGCAGGAGAAGGCAGAGCTGCAGGGATACAAATTCCTGATTTTTTTTTTCCTGCTTTTCCCAAAGCTCTTCTCGGGGGGCCTCTCATTAGGAGTCAGCTCCAGGCTCGGGTGGTGACTCACGGGTGGCAGCTCAATAAAACCCAACACCCCTCATGACTCACGGGTCAGGTGAGAGGAGGAGAAGCAAATTCTCATTTGCATGTTCATTTTTTTTTTTTTTTTTTTTTTTACACCTTCTCGGGCCTCTGATTGTCCTCAGCAAAAAAAAAAAAAAAAGAGTAAAAGCAGCAGCAATCAACTCAACTGCTCTGCGGCTTGATAAAGAAATAAATTTAAAAAAAAAAATCCATCCTTGCAAAAGATTCTTTGGGGCGATTGATAAATTCTTAATAATTCCAAATCTAAGGAAAAAGAGAAGCTTCTATCACCAAGCTCACAGGCACCCAGAAATTCTTGAGTGAGAAAAATTAAAACTTCTCTCACATACAAAAAAAAAAATAAAAATCCAAGATTTCACCCCCCTGGCTCTGTAATTTTTTAACCAACTCCTCGGCCCGACCTATTTCTCAAACAAACCCAAGCACCTCGAGCAAAGATTTCTGTCTGAAGGGTCTAAAAAAAAAAAAAAGAGTTTATTACCCCAAAATGGAGGGTGCTGCAGAAATATTAAAACCCTGCAATGTTTTCTTGGGGGAATTCATTTCCTTCCTCCACTGTGAAAAGCCTCGAAGTTTCCCCCGTTTATCTTTACAAAAAAAAAAAAAAAAAAAAAAAAAAAAAATCACGTTTTTAGTCGGCGGGTTCGTGCATTTATCAGCAAGAAAACTTGGAATTTCAGCTGGAATATAAAATCCAAAGATGGTTTTGAGGGATAATTTCTGTCTCCAGGCTCTCGGTGCCCATCCCTGGTGAGGGTCAGGATGGACCTCCCCCCATGGCAGGCTGGGAATTGCATGGAATCACGATGGAATCACGATGGAATCACGATGGAATCACTTTTTTTTTTTTTTTTTTTTTTTTTTCCTGACGTTAACCAACACCAGGAGCCTCAGAGGGTTGATGGAGATGAAGCAACACAAGAAAAAAAATGGAAAAATGACGTGGGGAGGAAGGTGCCAGATTGATGATCCATCAGCTCAGGTCAGAGCCACGGTGACAGCAGAGCAGAGCAAGGGTTTGGGACAGAAAAAATAGAAATTACTGGGTAAAAAAAAAAAGGAAAAATTGGGGTTTGGAGAGAGCTGGGAGAGTGGAAGGTGTCCCTTCAGAGAGAGGCAGATCCCAGGGCAGCAGAGAACAGGGAAAACTCAGAACTCCTCACTCCTCCCAGCTGGAAACAATGGATTAGCTGAATCCTCAACATAAAAATAAAATAAAATTCAAGCCTGACTCTTTATTTCAAGTGTCACTGACCGTCCCAGTGCAACAAACAAGCACCAAAAAGCACAAAAAGAAAAAGCACAAAAAGAAAAAGCACAAAAAGAAAAAGCACAAAAAGAAAAAGCACAAAAAGAAAAAGCTCTGATTCATCTCCACCTCTCCCAACATGTAAAAATGCAACTCGAGTAACTCCCACAGAATTCCATTCACCCAGCACTTAGCATGAGTTTTATGTTAAAAATGTAAACCTTTATTTATCTGTTGAAGAACCCACACATTGCCAGATTTTTTTGGGGGTTTTATTTTTTTTTTTTTGTTTTTTTTTTGTCACCCTGTTCCATCTTTGTTGCTCTGACTCCAAGGAGTCACTTTGGGTTTAAAAATGCTCTGGTAAAAATAGTTCCTTTATTATTATCTACAGAGCAAAGGCCCAGGCTGCTTAAAAAAAAAAATAAAAAAAAAATTATTTCAGGCTCAAATAAAATCAGTTAAGACACCTGCAGCAAGGAAAAAAAAAAATAAAAAAAATAAAAAATGGGACTTCCCACACCGTGAATCACAGCAGTGATTTGAATGGACAACCTGTAACCTCCATCCCTGAGGAGCTGTGTCCTTCAGAAATTCTTTGCTTAACTCGTTTGCTATTTTATCCTCCATAAAATCCACTTGGAAAGAGCAGCAGGGAGCTTTTTTGTTCGGTCTTTGAACGGCGAGAGGTGGAAGGGGGAAAAAAAAAAAATAAAAAAATAATAAAAAAAAAAAGCGAAGAAAAGCAGCAGAAGAGTTTGGTGCCCTCCAGAGGAAAAATTCGAATTAAGTCGCAGCTTTGAGATACAAAGAGCTGGATCTAAAATCACTTTTGTTGGGGATAAAAGTTCTAAAATCACTTTTCTTGGAGATAAAGGTTCTAAAATCACTTTTGTTGGAGTTTACAGCTCTAAAATCACTTCTGCTGGGGATAAAAGTTCTAAAATCACTTCTGTTGGAGGGAAAAATTCTAAAATCATTTCTGTTAGGGATTACAGCTCTAAAATCACTTCTGTTGGGGTTTACAGGTCTAAAATCATTTTTGTTGGGGATAAAAGTTCTAAAATCACTTCTGTTAGGGATTATAGTTATAAAATGACTTCTGTTGGATAGAAAAGTTCTAAAATCACTTTTGTTGGGGTTTACAGTTCTAAAATCCCTTCTGTTGGGGATTAGTTCTAAAATCACTTTTGCTGGGGATAAAAGTTCTAAAATCACTTTTGTTGGAGTTTAGAGTTCTAAAATCACTTCTGTTAGGGATTACAATTCTGAAATCATTTTTGTTGGGGATAAAAGTTCTAAAATCACTTTTGTTAGGGATTACAGTTCTAAAATCCCTTCTGTTAGGGATTACACTTCTAAAATCACTTTTGTTGGAATTTACAGCTCTAAAATCCCTTCTGTTAGGGATTACAGTTCTAAAATCACTTTTTATGGAGTTTACACTTCTAAAATCCCTTCTGCTGGAAATAAAAAGTTCTAGAATCCCTCCTGTTGGAGCTGACAACATCACAAATAAAAACCCAGAACCACGAGGCATCGAAGTGAACCCACCCAAGGGACTCTCACTCATTCGACAACTCCAAAACATCAAACCTTGGGGGTTTTTTTTTTGTTTTTTTTGTCCAGAAAACACCTGAAATTCGGTATTTTCTGCCCCCCCGAATGGGCAGGGCTGTGTTTTCTGAGCTGCTCAGAGGAGATTGTGACACCCGGCTGCTGCAGGGGGAGCTGGTCTGGGGCTGCGAGCTCTGACGGGTTTTTTTTTTTTTGGGGGGCTGAGTCATCCCTGACGTCCCAAGGCAGGAGCAGCTGCCCCTCCCCAGCTGCAGGGAATAAATCAGGGATAAAGCAGGGATAAAGCAGGAATAAATCAGGAATAAAGCAGGAATAAATCAGGGATAAATCAAGAATAAATCAGGAATAAATCAGGAATAAAGCAGGAATAAATCAAGAATAAATCAGGAATAAATCAAGAATAAATCAGGAATAAATCAAGAACAAATCAAGAATTAATGAGGAATAAATCAACAATAAATCAGGAATAAATCAAGAATAAATCAAGAATAAATCAGGAATAAATCAAGAATAAATCAAGAATAAATCAGGAATAAACCAAGAATAAATCAAGAATAAATGAGGAATAAATCAGGAATAAATGAGGAATAAACCAGGAATAAATCAAGAATAAATCAGGAATAAATGAGGAATAAATCAGGAATTAATGAGGAATAAATGAGGAATAAACCAGGAATAAATCAGGAATAAACCAGGAATAAATCAAGAATAAATCAGGAAGAAATCAGGAATAAATCAAGAATAAATCAGGAATAAATCAGGAATAAATCAAGAATAAATCAAGAATAAATCAAGAATAAATCCAGAATAAATCAGGAATAAATCAGGAATAAATCAGGAATAAATCAGGAATAAATCCCGTGGCCCTGGCGTTTGTCACAACTCCAAATCGAGGTGATGAGGTGTGCCAGGACCGGCTGGAATTCAGAAAAAAAATCAAAATTTTTTTTTTTTTTTTTGCTATGTTTCCATCGTTCTGCCTGTTTCTCTTGCTGCTCTGCAGAGCTACAAACACCCCCGAGGCTCAAAAATAAATTTAAACACTCTCTCCCAAAAAAAAAAAAAAAAAAAAAAAAAAAAAATTATTCTCATCAATTTGAAATTTCAATTTCAAACAAATCCTCACCTGACAGCTTCAGCCACGTTGTTGGAGGTGTGACCTGATAAAGCATCGTGCAGGTTCCTGATGAAATAATCTCTGTAATCCTCGGGTAAAGCCATGAACGTTCCTCCCATCACAATAAATTCCACTTTGTCCACGCTGTGACCCAGCTGCTTCAGCTGAAAAATTCAAAATATCACCAGAGAAATGAGGAGTTTTCTGTGAAATCTTTGATTTTTTTTATGTTTTATTTTAATCGATGAAAAAATTAATTTTTTTTTTTTTTTGGCGTGGTTTTTTTATAACTACTCGCTCTTGCAAAAAAAAAAAAAATAAATAATAATTCAGTGCAGAGGATTTTCCTGAAAAATCAGAATTATTTGTGTTGTATTTGTTGAAAGAACTTAAATTAAAAAATTTAAAAAATTTCCTTGAAATCTCCTTCAATCCATGCAGGATGAATTCTCCTTAAAATCCTGGTGGAGAAAATAAAAATTGAAGAAGAATTTTCCAATGGATTTGGAGATAATAATGAGGAAAATGAGCAAAGCAGAAAAGAATTGAGAAAATTTTTCACACCCAACTCTCCCAGCAACGCTCAAATAAAATAATTCTGGACTTATTTTTATTAAAAATCAGATATTTCACAGAAAAGAACTCAGGAAAAAGTTCAAAACTCACCATTTATTTCATGAAAACGAGATTAAAAACGTAGAAATTTCATTTTTGCACAACCTACCAACCCATGAAATTGGAAATAATTTTATTTTTTGGGGTTTTTTTTGGTATCCCGAGGGGAAATGTACCTGCTCCACTCTGTGCCTGGTCTGCAGGTAAGGATCATAACGAGCTCTGATGGCTCTCATGGATGTTGGCTGGAAAAAAAAAAAAAAATCACAAAATTCATTTTAAAAACTTTTTTTTTTCCCCCAAAAAAAAAATTAACCCCCCCCCCCCCAAAAATTCACATTGAAAATTTAAATCCCGATTGACCCAACCCCACGAACCAAAACTGTGCAAAATTGGGGGTTTTTTTAAACAATTCTTAAATAACTTCAATTTTTTTTTTAATTTAAAATTCTCCTTTAAAATGATACATTTTTACCCCGAGATGGCAACGTGACCTTAAAAAAAAAACCCAAAATTATTCAATTTTCAGGGTTCTCCAACAGCTCAAAAATGCAATGAAGTCCCAAAAAGGTCACAAAAATCAAAAAAGGTTTTTACAAATTATTCAAGCAGAATCCACTAGATTCAATCTGGCCTTCAAAGATTTCTAAATTAAATTTATTCCTTTTATTTAAATCCCTAAAAATCTCTTTTTTTTTTGTTTTTTCTCTCTATCACCAGCTGATGGAAACCTGTTAAATAATATTTTCAGAAGATTTTTTCAAGCACCTTTTTTCACCCTGAATTCACTTGGTATTTCCCTTTTTTTTTAATTTTTTTTTTTTTTTTTTTACATCCCTACCACAACTTTTGAGTTTTTTGGTTAAAACCAGGCACAATAATTCAGTCAAAAATTGCTGTTAAACTTTATCCAGACAACAGTTTGGAAAAATAAAAAATTTAGGGATCTATCATTGCAGAGAAAAGGGAATTAATGTAATTCCAGAGGCATTAAAAGCTAAAAAAATGAGGATTTTTTTAACCAAATTTATCTTTTTTTTAAATCATGTCTCTACTCCAGTGTTTGTCCTTTTTACACAATTTTAAATTTTAATTCTGCATTAATTCCTGGAATTAAGAATTTCCCTCCTGCTTTAAAATCTTAATTAATTTTTTTTTGGTTGTTTTAGCAGTTTGATCTTTGTATTTTTTTTTTGGTTTCAGTCCTTTGATTTTTGCATTTTTTTGTTTCAGACCTTTGATTTTTGCATTTTTTTTGTTTCAGTATTTTGATTTTTGCATTTATTTTTGTTTCAATCCTTTGATTTTTTCATTTTTTTATTTCAGTCCCTTGATTTTTGCTTTTTTTTTTGTTTCAGCCCTTTGATTTTTGATTTTTTTTTGTTTCAATCCTTTGATTTTTTCATTTTTTTATTTCAGTCCCTTGATTTTTGCTTTTTTTTTTGTTTCAGCCCTTTGATTTTTGATTTTTTTTGTTTCAATCCTTTGATTTTTTCATTTTTTTATTTCAGTCCTTTGATTTTTGCTTTTTTTTTTGTTTCAGCCCTTTGATTTTTGCTTTTTTTTTTGTTTCAGTATTTTGATTTTTTTTTTTTTTTTTTGCCTTTTTTCTCCCAACACCACTGAGTTGCAGAAATAAAGCCCAGCCTAACCCAAAGCCAGGCTTAAGGAATGTTGGGAATTCCCTTAAAAAAAAAAAAAATGGAAATTTGTACCTCATATCCTGTGTAGGATTGGGTGGAATATTCAAAATCAGAGTCAGGGCCCCCTGGGCAGTACCTGCAAGGTGGAAAAAAAAAAAAAAAAAAAAGAGAAATCAGGAATTAAACTCTCAAAATTCCAGCAATTTCTGGAATTATACAATGTAATGATAAAATTCTGAATAATATAAAATAATTCTGTAAAATATATAATAATTGTCTAAGTATATAGTACATAATAATAGATTATTTGAATTATAGACATTATAAAAATTATATAAATATTTTATTATTATAAATAATAAAATGCTGGAGGGAGCTGAGCCTGTGTTTACAAACAATGAGGAATTTTAATTCATTTTAATGAGAATGGGATTTTTAAAACCAGCTCAAATCCCTGCATCCACCTCAAAAAAAAACCCAGCAAGACTTTCTGGAAACAAAATCCATGAAAATTATTTCTGGGATATTGAATTATTTTAGGGAGCAAGAGTTACACACAGATTAATTGATTTAAAAAAAAAAAATAAATTCACTATTTGAGTGTTTTTCATGATTCTCTCACTTTATGTGATACAGAATATTAATTTTTTTTTTTTTTTTGGGGCATGGAGTAATGGGAGAAAATTCCAGGGGAATTTTCCTGATGGAGCAGATCCCACCAAAGCAGCCTCATTTGCATCCCAAGGATAATTAATTTATTTCCTCACTGCCAGCTCTCACTTCCAGTCACCTGCCATCCTTGATAAAAATGAATTCTTAATTAATTAATTAATTGGATCATCGTGCCCACATTCATTTGCTGTGCAATCCAAGGAATGGAATTATCTGGAACAGCTCAGAGGAGCTTTAAAAAAAAAAAATTAAAAAAGTGAAATTCAGGGATTGATGGCAGGGAAGGTTTGGAAATAAATGAAGAGATGGGAAAAGCAAAAGCAGATTTCAAAGAATGTGTTCTTTAATTTATATAAATAAATAAAATAAAAGATTAAAACTCAGCTAATTCCAGATTTTGGCAGCTGGAGGCTTCCCCTCCATCTGATCAGGGACACAAATCCCACCTGATCATTAAGAAATTAATAATAAATTAATAATCAATTAATAATCACCAAGGTGGGAATTTGATATGGAATGGAGGGTTTGGGTCATGAAAGGAGAAGGAAAATAAAACCAGAGTGAAATCCAGGGATTGACTGCAGGGAAGGTTTGGAAATAAATGAAGAGATGGGAAAAGCAAAACCAAGAGCAGATTTCAAAGAGTGAAATGAGGAAGAGAATTCAAGGTAAAGCCAAGTTTGTGTTCTTTAATTTATATAAATAAATAAATAAAATAAAACTCAGCTAATTCCAGATTTTGGCAGCTGGAGAATTCCCTTCCATCCTTAAGAAATTAATAATCAATTAATAATCACCAAGGTGGGAATTTGATATGGAATGGTGAGTTTGGGACACGAAAGGAGCTTTTCTCCCTTGAGGAAAAAGTGGGAAAAAAAAAAGAATTTTTTTTGGTGGCTGCTTCTGCAAAGCTGGGTTTATACAGGAACGTTGGAAAAATTAAATTTTGACTCATGGAATCCCAGAAAGGATGGGAAAAAAAATCTCCATGAGCATCCAACCCAATCATTCCCAGAACTGCTTTGTGTCCCCAAGTGCCACATCCACAAGGATTTTTTTAACCCCTTCAGGGATTTTAAAACCTTTTCCAGGCAGGAATTGCTCCCAAAAATCCAACCTGAAGCTGCCCCTGGTGCAGCTCGAGGTCGTTCCCTTTTATCCTGTCCCTTTATTCCCTGGTCTAGGGAATTCCAGCTTCATTTTCTCTTCTTTTCCTCCTTCCCCAGCCCTTCCTGGGGGCCACATCTGGCACATCTGGGCCTCCCCAAACTCACACACAGATGTTTCCCGTGAAGTTGATGTGGGGGCACCGGTGGGGTTTGCACATCACGGCCACCACGGCGATCTGCGGGCAGAGAATTAATCACGTTAATTAGCTGTGAAATCATCCAAATTAACGAGCTTCTCACAGGGCTGGGGCATCTCTGGGCTCGTTTTTAGGATGTTCTGGGATGAAATAGCTGTGGGATAACCTTTGAAGGGGGGGAAAAAAAAGAAAGAAACAGCAAAAAATGGGAAGAATCCAAAAAAAATATTATTTAATGATTTCATGTTCCAGGAGAAATTGGGGTGTGATATGAAAAATCTGGGGGGTTCAGTGGAAATTGGGGTTTGGTATGAAGAATTAGGTGATTTCAGAAGAAATTGGGGTCTGATATAAAGAATACAAAAAATTCAGAAGAAATTGGGGTCTGAGCTGAAAAATTAGGTGGTTTCAGCAGGAATTAGGGTTTGGTATGAAGAATTTGGTGATTTCTGTAGAAACTGGGGTCTGATATGAAATATTTGATGGTTTCAGTAGAAATTGGGGTCTGATATAAAGAATTAGGTGATTTCAGAAGAAATTGGGATATGATATAATGAATATAAAGAATTCAGTAGAAATAGAGGTCTGATCTGAAAAATTTGGTGGTTTCAGCAGAAACTGGGATATGATATAAAGAATACAAAGAATTCAGTAGAAATAGGGATCTGATCTGAAAAATTAAGTGGTTTCAGCAGAAATTGGGGTCTGACATGAAGAATTTGGGGGGTTCAGTAGGAATTGGGGTCTGATATGAAATATTTGATGGTTTCAGTGGAAATTGGGGTCTGATATGAAGAATTTGGTGGTTTCAATAGAAATTGGGGGTCTGATATAAAGGTTACAAAGAATTCAGTAGAAATAGAGGTCTGATATGAAAAATTAGGTGGTTTCAGTAGGAATTGGGGTCTGATATGAAAAATGTGGTGATTTCAACACAAATTGGGGTCTGACATGAAGAATTTGGTGGCTTCAGCAGGAATTGGGGTCTGATATAAAGAATTAGGTGATTTCAGAAGAAATTGGGGTATGCTATAAATAATATAAAGAATTCAGCAGAAATTGGGATCTGATATGAAAAATTTGGTGGGTTTCAGCAGGAATTGAGGTCTGATACAAAGAATGTGGTGGTTTCAATAGAAATTAGGATCTGATATAAAGAATTAGGTGGTTTCAGCAGAAACTGGTGAAATTTATATGAATTGATTGAAATGGATACGAAAATTAAATGGTTTACACTGAATTTGATGACTTGCTCTGCTGAAAAGATCCACGGCGACGCCGACACAATTCCCCTTTTTTCCTGAAAAAAACCTCAGGATATTTTGGCTTGGAAGGATTTTAAATCCCAATCCTGACACTTTCCACTATCCCAACGTGCTCCAAATTTTTCCTTGGACGCTGCCAAGGATGGAGCAGCCAACGTGAAAACCTCCGAGGAAGGAAACGTCAAAAATTTATTTTTTTTTTTTGCCGCGCGGGCCGAGCAGCGCCGCGAATTTTGGGTTGGGGAATTTAAATCCAAATTTTGTGCTGGAGCAGGGAAGGGTGATGATGAAGGAAAAAAAAAAAAAAAAAAAGAAATCCCTTTTATCTCACCCCACTGGCTGTCCTGATGGGCTTGGCTTTGAGTTTTGGGAGCAGAACTTTCCGGAACTGAGCGGGCACGGCCGCGATGATGTCGACGAGGCGCGGCTGCGCCGCCAGCCCGTACTTGGCCGAGGTTTTGGTTTTCAACCTGCAAGAAGAAAACGCCAAAAAAAAAAATTTAAAAAAAAAAAATCATCAAAAGCTGCTCTCATTTCCATCAGTGCCACAGAGAACCAGGCAGGTTCTTCCAGTTCTGCTCTCCAGGCAGAATTAATAAAAATCAAATCATTGTAGCGTTAAAATGTAAAAAAATCAACCCGAAACTGCTGATGGTTTTTTATTTTCTTCTAAATTTGGTTTTATCCTAACTTTGTGTAGGCTGGCAAGGCCCCTTGTACATTTCCAGGGATAATTCGTGATTGAGGTTTAATTCCTGATGATAATTAATTTAATTGAACCCTTACACAGCCAGCCTGTAGCTGAGTTCATCTCCAAGGCAATTCCTGGCAGGCATTTCCAGGGAAAAGTTTAGAGTTATGTCAATAAAGTGGAGAAAAGTGGGGAAAATTCAGATTTTCTTGCTCTGCATAAATAAAGGAGGAAGAAAGTCCTATAAACAATAAATTCAGGTTTTCTCACTTTACATAAAGGAGGAAGAAATTCCTGTGAACAACAAATTCAGGGTTTTTTACTCCACATAAATAAAGGAGGAAGAAATTCCTGTGAACAACAAATTCAGTTTTTATTACTCCACAAAAATAAAGGGAGAAGAAATTTAAATTCAGGTTTTTTTACTCCACATAAATAAAAGGAGAAGAAATTTAAATTCAGGGTTTTTTACTCCACATGAATAAAAGGGAAAGAAATTCCTGTGAACAACAAATTCAGGTTTTCTTGCTCCATAGAAATGTGAAGAAAACAGAAGTTTCTGTCAATAAATTTGGGTGTGACCCATTATTAAGAAAATCTGATTAAATATTATTTCTGTATTAATGTTTTCTTTCCTTGATAGATTTGGGATGACTGAGGGATGGACACAGGTGGAAAAAAAAAAAAAAGAGAGATTTTTTATTGGAGTTTTTCAGCAATCCCACCCGTTTGAGACTCAAAATCAGCCCAGAATTTACTGATTTTGGTGCCTTTGTTAGGAGAAAATGTGAGAGAAATGAGAGGTGAAAGGCCAGGGACTCACTTGTTGAGATCCACATCCCTGCCCTGCTCGTGAGCCTCCAGGAGCTGCTTGATGATGTCAGCAATGGTCATCACCATCAGCTCGGCCTGGCTGAGCTCCCCTGCAGAAATGGGGAAAAAACGGGGGTGAAAAACGGGGGGGAAAAACGGGGGGGGAAAAACGGGGGGGGGAAACGGGGGTGAAAAACGGGGGGGAAAAACGGGGGGGAAAAACGGGGGGGGAAAAAACGGGGTGAAAAAACGGGGGTGGAAAAACGGGGGTGGAAAAACGGGGGGGGAAACACGGGGGTGAAAAAACGGGGGGGGAAAAACGGGGGTGAAAAAACGAGGGGGGGAAAACGGGGGGGAAAAACGGGGGGGAAAAACGGGGGGGAAAAACGGGGGGGAAAAACGGGGGGGAAAAACGGGGGGGAAAAACGGGGGGGAAAAACGGGGGGGAAAAACGGGGGGGAAAAACGGGGGGGAAAAACGGGGGGGAAAAACGGGGGGGAAAAACGGGGGGGAAAAACGGGGGGGAAAAACGGGGGGGAAAAACGGGGGGGAAAAACGGGGGGGAAAAACGGGGGGGAAAAACGGGGGGGAAAAACGGGGGGGAAAAACGGGGGGGAAAAACGGGGGGGAAAAACGGGGGGGAAAAACGGGGGGGAAAAACGGGGGGGAAAAACGGGGGGGAAAAAACGGGGGGGAAAAACGGGGGGGAAAAACGGGGGGGAAAAACGGGGGGGAAAAACGGGGGGGAAAAACGGGGGGGAAAAACGGGGGGGAAAAACGGGGGGGAAAAACGGGGGGGAAAAACGGGGGGGAAACAGGGAAAAACAGGGGAAAACAGGAAAAAATGGGAAAAAAACAGGGGAAAACGGGAAAAAATGGGAAAAAAACAGGGGAAAACAAGAGGAAGAATGAGAAAAATACAGGGGGAAACGGGGGGGAGAAAAAAAGGGAAAACAAGAGGAAATGAGGGAAAAAACGGGGGAAAACGGAAAAAATTGGGGGAATGGGGGAAAATGGGGGGAAAACGGGAAAAACAGGGAGAAAAACGGAAAAAATAGAGGCGGATAGGGAAATGGTAAAAATACAGGGAGAAAACAGAAAAAAAACAGGGGAAAATGGGGAAAACGGGAAAAAAGGGAGAAAAGAGTGGGAAAATGGGGGAAAATAGGGGGGAAAACGAGGAAACGGAGAGAAACAGGGAAAAACGGGGAAAAGGGGGAGGAATGAGGAAAACAAGGGAAATGGGGGAAAAACAGGGGAAAAATGGGAAAAAACGGGGGGAAACGGGAAAATGAGGGGGAAGGGGGAAAATGGGGTAAACGGCGGGAAAAACGGAAAAAATGGGGGGAAATTGGGGGGGAAACAGGTGGGGAACGCGGGGAAATGGGAGAAAAAACAGGGGGAAAATCAGGGAAAACGGCGGGGGGGGAAATAGGGAAGAGTCAGAGATTTTCCTGCTTGTCACATCCCAGGGTTGGCCTGAAATTCCTGCCCAGGGACCACGGAATGGTTGTGTGGGAATCGTTCAGGTTGGAAAAACGCTCCAAGAGCAGAGTCCAACCATTCCCAGCAGTGCCAAGGCCACCCATGTCCCCAAGTGCCACAACCACGGGGATTTTAAATCGCTCCAGGGATGGGGATTCCATCACTGCCCTGGGCAGCTGGGTAAGGGCTGGACAGCCCTTTAAGGGAAGAAATTCCTCTAAATATCCAACCTGAAGTAGAATTTGAAGCCGTCTCCCCCCGTCCTGTCCCTGTTCCCTGGGATCCTCTGGCTGTCCCCTCCTGTCAGGGAGTTGTGCAGAGCCACAAGGTCCCCCCTGAACCTCCTTTTATCCAGGCTGAGCCCTCCCAGCTCCCTCAGCCGTCCGTGCTCCCGCTCCATTCCCTCACCCGGATACACTCCAGCCCCTCAGATCTCTTTTTTGGGTTTTTTTACCTTTCCCATTTTTCCTTTTCTGCTTCATCCCGGCGGATCCCGTGGCCTGGCCCGCCGCGCTGCCGTAAAGCAACGCCGCCCCGCCGTAAAGCAACGCCGCCCCGCGCCGTCGCGAAAGCGCCGAAAAGCGCAGCGCCCACATGGGGGTGCGGTTCCGCCATCAACCACCGGAGGGCGCCGGGACCTCACGGGACCCACCCCAGGATTTTTGGGGGGAAAATCCCGGGATTTGGGGGTTTCTCGGGGTCTCCCCTGGTTTTGGGGAGGGGGTTTGGGGTCCCTCGGTCCCCCTGCCCGTGTCGCCCCCGTTGAGATTGTCGGTTGGATGGTGTTTGTGGAAAGTTGCGGTGTCAGGTGAATGCAGAGTCGCCTGGGTCAAGGGATCAATCAAATAATCAACCAAAGAATCATGGAATTAGGGAATCATGGAATCAATCAAGGAATCATGGAATTAGGGAATCAAGGAATCAGAGAATCAAGGAATCACTGAATCAGTGTCAGAGAGTCACGGAATCTCAGAAGTGCAGAATGATGGAATTGTGGAATCACAGGAATCTCAGAGTCACAGAGTAAGAATCACAAAATCATGGAATCACAGGCTCAGAGAGTCACAGGATTACAGAATCATGGAATCACAGATTCACAGAATGGCAGAATCATGGAATTACCGAACCACAGTGTCAGAGAGTCACAGAATCTCAGAAGTGCAGAATGATGGAATTGTGGAATCACAGGATCACGGAATCTCAGAGTCACGGAGTCAGAATCACAAAATCATGGAATCACAGGATCAGAGAATCCCAGACCTGTAGAGGGATGGAATAATGGAATCCTGGAATCTCAGAGTCATGGAGTCAGAATCACAAAATCATGGAATTTGCAGACTCCCAGAATCCCAGAACTGTAGAGATATGGAGTGGAATCACAAAATCACAGTGTCAGAGAGTCACAGAATCTCAGAATTTCAGAGTGATGGAATCACTGAATTACAGAGTTTCACATTCAACCACAGAATCACGAAACCATGGAATCACAAAGTCACGGATTCACAGACTCCTAGAATCTCGGAATCATAGAACCACAGAGCCATGAAATCACAGAATATTGGGGACACAGAATGCCACAGACTCATGGAATCGCAGACTCAGAGTCACGGAATTACAGAATCAAGGAATTACAGAATCACAGAGTCACAGAACTACAGGGACACACAGGGACAGAGAGGGACACCGAGGGACAACCAGGGTTGAGATTCCCTCTCATTCATCTCCTCTCGAGGCTGCACAACCCCAGCTCCCTCAGCCTGGGCAGGGAGATGCTCCAGGCCCTTCCTCATCTTTATTTCTCCGTGTCCATCCCGTCCCCATGATCCCAGAATAGGACACAGCATTCAAAACATCCTTGTTGCTGCTCTTACAGCTGATGACAGAAATCTCCACGAGTGGGATCACCCTAAAATCCCGTTTTTCCGTGTTAAAATCCAGTATTTCCCTGTTAAAATCCAGTTTTTCCCTGGGGTGTTGTTCCCGAATTCCCGCTCATGCTGAGAGCTGCCCTGAGGGCTCCCACAGGGACCTGAGGAGGACACAGCATTCAAAACATCCTTGTGGCTGCTCTAACACAGAAATCCCCATTAATGGGATCACCCTATTGCCCCATTAAAATCCATTTTTTCCCCGTTGAAATCCAATTTTACCCCTGGGTGTTGTTCCCAAATTCCCCACTCGAGCTGAGACCTGCCCTGAGAGCTTCCACAGGGGCCTGAGGAGCACAGAGCATTCAAAACATCTTTGTGGCTGCTCTCACAGCTGATAATGGAAATCCCCATTAATGGGATCACCCTATTTCCCGTTAAAATCCAATTTTTCCCCGGTAAAATCCGTTTTTTCCCCAGGTCTCGTTCCCAAATTCCCGCTTGTGCTGGGACCCGCCCTGAGGGCTCCCAAAGGGGCCAGAGGAGTACACAGCATTTAAATCATCTTTGTGCCTGCTCTTACAGCTGATAATGGAATCCCCCGCAGGAGGAAAGTAGGATCACCCTATTTCCCCATTAAAATGCAGTTTTTCTCCATTAAAATCCAGTTTTTCCCGGGGGTGTTGTTCCCGAATTCCCGCTCAGGCTGGGACCCGCCTTGAGGGTTCCCACAGGGGCCTGAAGAGGACACAGCATTCAAAACATCCTTGTGGCTGCTCTAACACAGAAATCCCCATTAATGGAATCAGCCTCTTTCCCTGTTAAAATCCAGTTTTCCCCCGTAAAATCCGTTTTTTCCCCGGGTCTCATTCCCGAATTCCCGCTCGCACTGGGACCCGCCCTGAGGGTTCCCACAGGGGCCAGAGGAGGACACAGCATTCAAATCATCTTTGTGGCTGTTCTTACAGCTGATGATGGAAATCCCCACTAATGGGATCACCCTCTTTCCCTGTTAAAATCCAGTTTTTCCCCGTTAAAATCAAATTTTCTCTACGATGTTGTTCCCTAATTCCCGCTCCCGCTCGGACCCGCCCTGAGGAGGGGCCTGAGGAGGCCGCGGCCCCTCAGCGCTAGAGGGAAGCAAAGCATCGGCTCAGGGAGGGAAAAATGGGCTCGGTTTTCCTCACAAAAGGAGAAAAATCCCTCCTAGAGACCCACAGGTTCCCGGGGAGTGCACGGAGAGGGCAGCAGGGAAGGGGAATGGGATTTTTGAGGGGCAAAGGGGGAAGAGGCTGAAGGTGTTTCTGGAAGCAAACACAGCACGGCCATGCTTGATATTGGGAAAAAAATTATTGGGAAAAGGTTCTTCCCCCAAAGGGTTGGGCACTGAACAGGATCCCCAGGGAATGGTGACATTCCCAAGGACAAGGATGCATAGAATGGGATTTTTGAGGTGTGTGCAAGGCCAGGGGTTGGATTTGATGATGCTTTCAACTCAGGGTTTTCCACAATTCCTCGAGTGTCACCATGTCCCACGAACAGCTCTTCTGCCTTCTCCTCCTTTTTTGCAGCCCCTCAACCCCTCAGCAGCCTGGGATGATCCCAGATCTTAAAGCAGGAGCCTGGACACCCAGAGGTCTCCTGGGGTCTCTTGCATCCCAAATTCTGCAACAATCCTACAAAATCAGCTCGGGATTCTTCTGTGAGTATCCAGTGATTTCTAAAACTCACGTGAGCTTCAGCTTCTGGAGACAGGGATTTCCTCGGCTCTTGTTGGGGGAATTGGCAAATGTTTGGTTGTCGCTGTTTGCCAGGGTTTGGTGATGCCACCAGCTCCCAAATCTCCTTCCTGGTGGCATCCTGGTCAATCCCTGGATTCTGGTGGATCAGGAATCTACCTGTGAGCAGAGAGGAAATGCTGCCTGGATGAAAAAAACAGGAGTGTGGAGGAGGAGGAGAAGACAGGCAGCAAGGGAAAAAAACCCCACTAAATTACAGATAAAACTGAAGGGAGATGTTGGCAATGGCTACGTGACCTGTTCTGGGGGTTTGTGGGATGGTGAAACATTTTCTTGGAAAATCTCCAGATCCAGGGGTTGTTCTGGAGGAATTTTGGCACCACTCTCATGACTGGGGTGTGCCTGGGGGCTGAAGGGTCAGCAGGGCTTGCAGGGAGGGAAAAGGGCACAAGGAAGGAGCTCTTCCCACCGCGGGGGGATGATTTAAAAGGCAGATTTTTAAAGCTTTTAAAGAGCCTCCTCTGGTGCCTGAGGTTGGCACGAGGGTGTTTGGAAATCAGATCCTGGGGTGGAACAGGTTGAAATCGGGTTTAAATCATCTGCTCCCACTGCTGCCTCCTCCAGCAGGCACGAAGTGATGGATTTCAAACCCATTCCCATATCCTCGTGCCTCCCTAAAAACAGCTCCTCACACCCCGTGCTGCCTCCTCATCCCAGCCCTGGAGCTGAGCTCTGCTCCCTGCTCGTTATCAGCTTCATCCACTCATTACAGCAACTTTTTATCTCGCATTTATTTCCTCTCTGCTGGCTGCTCTCCCTTTGCCACAAGGTCTCCACGCTCTTCCAGAACCATCCATTAACCCTTCGTGCCTCCAACGCTGCTGCTGAGACTTTGTTCTCCTCCTGCTCACCTTCCCTCATCTCCCACCTCTCCACACCGAGCTGGGCATTTCCAAAAATCCTCCCACCCGCTGCCCCCATCCACAGAAGTGACACATTTTTCTTTCCCCGAATTTCTGCTTCTTCAGCTCAGAATAATCAGCAAAACTTCGTTTTGGCTCCCGAGTACCAAACTCTGCCATTCCTCCGGGGCAAGGAACACCGGGGAAGGTGCAGGTGGAGATTTGGGATTGCAAAGCTGGAGTCTGATGGAGTTTGGCGTGTTTGGGTTTGTTCCCCACATCTGAGCGGGGCTGTAGCCCAGGGCTGGCATTCTCATCTCTGCTGGAATTCAGCTGCTGCTGATTCAGTGGCCCCTGGGCTTCCAGAGGTGCCTTTTAATCACAGGCTGGCGCTGATTCCAGTCGGGCAGGAGCTGGGAAAGCCTGAGCAGGGCAGGGAAATGAGCATCTCCAAAGGCACAACTCTGCACTTCGGCAATTTCTTATCTGGGAACTCCTCTGAAGTGGGGCAAGGACCATCTGCAACCTCAGGCACTCAGGGCAATTTGCCCCCAAGCTGATGGAGAATTTTTTTTTTTTCTCCCCTCTCCATTTCAAATTCCAGCCCATTCCATGACCTCAGGAATGAGGTAGAATATGTTTAGAGACAGTGTAAATACATCTGATTTTATTCTGATTAAAAGGGTTTCTGTAGGTCTGCTAGTACAATTGACTTGGCCCAACACGTTCTTGGATATTTCTGTTTATTGTTTTATAGCATCATAAGTACAAAAAGAAAAAAATAATAAATCAGAGAAGGTTTAAGCTTTAAAATGTGCAGTGAGCACTTAAGATACAGCAAAGGCACAGAGCCTGTCCAAGACTCACCTCCAAAACCACCCAGATCCTGGGAATTGTACAATTCCAGGGAATATTGATGGGAAAAGATAAACCACTGACATCATTCCCATGTTTGGAACGTGGATCTGACCCTCAACTGCTGCCTAATGGAAACAAAAAAAAAAAGCTTGGATTTCGGAAGCCAAGGAAGCACCCATGGATTGATTGGTTTAACTTGGTTTCCTACATTAAAAAAAAAAAAAAAAAAAAAGGCTGGTGAGGAGAGATCTGCTGGTGAATGTTTTGGTTTGATTTTTTTTTTTTTTTTTGGAAGGTGGCAGCTCAGATTTATTGTTTTTTAGGCATTTGTGTTGGTTGGGATGAATTCATCCTTCCAAGCAGCCAGGAAAACCAGGAAAAAAACCTCAAAATCTGGGAGAGGGAGCTGCACTGAGTTGTCAAATCAATGATTTTGATGCCTGGTGTTGCCAAAATCTGTGAAACCCTGAAGTGACACGGATTGATCTGCTCACAGAGCAGAATTTTCCTCCTAATCCACGTTGAAACAGCCTCAAATTGCACATGGGGAGGATTGGGTTGGGATATTGGGAGCAATTGATTCATGGAAAGAATGGAATTTTCATTTCCACTGAATGGAATCACCTTTCCTGGGAGTGCCTGGGAATTGGTGATCTAAAAGTTTTTTTTTTTCCATCCTTTATAATTCTGTGAGTCCGTGATTGTTGGTTGGAATTTCCTCTGAAATGTGATTTTTGTCCATAAATGCTGAGGATTCGTGTGCTTGCCGTGATTTTTCCCAAAGCTTGTTCCCAAAATGGTTCAGATTTGTCCCAGCTCTCTGAGATGAATTAAAGTCACCCCTTATCCTCAAAAACTGCTCTTTGTTTTCCATTTTCTGGGAATTTCCCAAATTGCAGAAAACACCAATGAGATCAGAGAGAGCACAGGATTCCCAATCTCTTAAATGGCAAATTTCCACCTTAAATCCAGAGGGTGACATTTGATTTCCTTCTCTCTGCCACAATGGAAAAGATGGAATTGCTTTATGAGGAAGGAATTCTGTCTCCAGGTTTTCCATGGGATGTGCCCCAAGATATCCAAATGATCCACAAGAAAAACCTCCCATGAGATCCAGCAGCTCTGGCAAGGATCTAAGAAAGCATCAAAATTCCAGAAATTCTGAATGTATCCAGAAGGAAAAGGCAATGTAGCACCAGCTACAGGAAAACAGGTTGGAATCTCAAACCCAGCAGGAAATTTCCTGTTATTTCCCCAGTGCCAGGTGAATAAATTCCTGTTGTGCTTGGATGAAGGATGCTCTGGATCCTCCCTCATTCCGTGTCAGATCCTTGGTTGGATGAAGGAATGGGCCAGGGTTGAGCCTCAAACAGGGGAGGTGCTGCATGAGAGAGAAATGATTAAAAATCAGATTAATTTAGAGAATTCGGCTTCTAAACTTATCAAAGTGCTCAGCCAATCCTTGGGATTTTTTGTGGTATTTAATACCTCAAATACCTTTCCAAATCGGGATTGAGTGGGAAGATTATTCCCACTCATGATCTCATTATAGGGAAAATTATCATCAATCAAAACATTTTCTCTTTTTCTATCCCTTCCTGCAAACCTGCAAACACAGCCTGGCAAAGCCCAGCTGGAGCAGGATCCAAAATTGGGATGTTTACTTTGGGAAGAGCCTGAGGTCAGGGAGAGGTCACTGAAGGAATTATGATAGGATTTGTCTCTCTCTGATACAAAAAAAAAACCCCCAAAACAGTTTTTTTGCCTTGCAAAAAAACTGCCCCTAATCCATGTGCAACCCTCAGGGATCCCTCAGCAGTGTGGGTAGATTTTTTTCCCTCCCAACCCCTTCCACTTCCAGAGTTTTTAATTTTCCTGGATGCAGCCAGAGATGGGATTTGGCACAATATTCCATCAAAATCTTCTTTTCCTTTGCTCCCTCCGGGTTCTTCATCATTTTTGCACCAAAAAACCACCAGAGGTCACGGATTGAAACCTTCGTGGTGACAACCCCCGGGTGAACCACCAGGAATTCCCAAGATCCCAAGAAAGCTTTCCCAGCAGGCTCCTGCCCCTGGGCAGCTTCAGGATGCACCAGGAAGAGTTTCCAAAGCCAAGCCCAGACTGAAATGGGATCAAATTATTTGGGA
This sequence comes from Sturnus vulgaris, assembly GCF_052056855.1. Classification (NCBI taxonomy): domain Eukaryota; kingdom Metazoa; phylum Chordata; class Aves; order Passeriformes; family Sturnidae; genus Sturnus; species Sturnus vulgaris. Next base: position 113,453,030 of record NC_142245.1, on the reverse strand, counting down.
TTGTGTCACTCTTATTTTTGGAATCCCCGTCCTCTGGATTCCCTGGATTCCCACCCCACCAAGAGGGGCTCCAGGAGAGCTGGAGAGGGACACGGGACAAGGGATGGAGGGACAGGACACAGGGAATGGCTTCCCACTGGGAAAGGGGAGATTTGGATGGGATTTGGGCAGGAATCCCTGGCTGGGTGAGCAAGGAGGGGCTGGAATTCCCAGAGAAGCTGTGGCTGCCCCTGGATCCCTGGCAGTGTCCAAGGAAAGGCTGGACGGGGCTTGGAGCAGCCTGGGATGGTGGGAGGTGCCCCTGGATGGGATTGAAGATCCCTTCCCACCCAAACCATCCCATGATTTTACGGCTCCATAAATTGTTTGGATGGAGTTTGGAGTTTGGATGGAGGACAGGACAGGACAGGACAGGACCCCGCACTCACATGGGGACCCGGTGTCCCCCCCGGGGACATCTCCGGCTCCTCCCTGGCGCCCTTTGGGAGCTCGGGCGGGTCCCGGCCGGATCGCGGTCCTGCAGCTCTGGGAGCTCTGGGAGCCCCGGGAGCTCCGGGCCGGCGCCTCGGGCTCGGGCTGGCCAGGGCAGACCCAGCTGGGACGGACTGGAGGCTTTGGGACAGGATCCGGGTCTGCGGGGACTGACAGCTGCGAAAGGAAGGGGATTTGGGGAAGGGGATTTAGGGAATTTAGGGAATGGGATGGGGATTTAGGGAATGGGATTTTGGGAATGGGAAGGGGATTTAGGAAAGGGGAAGGAGATTTAGGGAATGGGAAGGGGATTTTGGGAAGGGGATTTAGGGAATGGGAAGGGAATTTTGGGAAGGGGATTTTGGGAAGGGGATTTAGGGAAGGGGAAGGGGATGAAGAGAAGAGCATGAAGGGAAGGGGAAAGGGAAGGAAAAGGGGATTTAGTGAATGAGAATGGGATTTAGGGAAGGGGAAGGGGATTTAGGGAAGGGGAATGGGATTTTGGGAATGGGAAGGGGATTTTGGGAATGGGAAGGGGATTTTGGGAAGGGGATTTAGGGAAGGGAAGGGAAAGGGGATTTAGGGAATGGGAAGGGGGTTTTGGGAAGGGGAAGGGGATTTAGGGAAGGGGAATGGGATGAAGAGAAGAGGATGAAGGGAAGGGAAAGGGGAAAGGGAAGGAAAAGGGGATTTAGGGAATGAGAATGGGATTTAGGGAAGGGGATTTAGGGAAGGGGAATGGGATTATGGGAAGGGAATTTAGGGAATGGGAATGAGATTTTGGGAATGGAAAGGGGATTTGGGGAATGGGATTGGGAATGGAATGGGAATGGAATGGGAATGGGAAGGGGGTTTTGGGAAGGGGAAGGGGATTTTGGGAAGGGGATTTAGGGAAGGGGAACGAGATTTAGGGAATGGGAAGGGGATTTGGGGAAGGAGATTTAGGGAATGGGAATGGGATTGGGAATGGAATGGGAATGGGATCGGGAAGGGATTTTGGGAAGGGGAATGGGATTTTGGGAAAGAGAATGGGATTTTGGGCAAGGGATTTTGAGAATCGGAATGGGATTTGGGGAAGGGGAATGGGATTTTGGGAAGGGGATTGGGAAGGGGAATGGGATTTTGGGAAGGGGATTTTGGGAAGGAGAATGGGATTTTGGGAAAGGGATTTTGGGAAAGGGAAGGAGATTTTGGGAAGGGGAATGGGAAGGGGATTTTAAGAATGGGAATGGGAATTCCGAATGGGAACGGGATTTTGGGAATTGGAATGGGAATGAGAAGGGGATTTTGGGAAGGGGAATGGGAATGGGATTTTGGGAAGGGGAAGGAGATTTTGGGAAGGGGAATAGGAATGGGGTTGGGAATGGGAAGGGGATTTTGGGAAGGAGAATGGGAATGGGAATGGGATTTAGGGAATGGGAATGTGAATAGATTGGGAAGGGAAAGGAAGAGAAGAGAAGAGAAGAGAAGAGAAGAGAAGAGAAGAGAAGAGAAGAGAAGAGAAGAGAAGAGAAGAGAAGAGAAGAGAAGAGAAGAGAAGAGAAGAGAAGAGAAGAGAAGAGAAGAGAAGATCATTATCCCAACATCTTCAGAGGATCTGAAAACATTGGAATCTACTGAGAAATTCTATAAATTCTATAAATTTTATTCCCAAATTCTATTCTATCAATTCTATAGAATAATATCAATAAATACTGATTCTATACATTTTTTTCCTAAATTATATCCCTGAATGATGCTCCTAAAAAGTGGAGCCATGATCTGCTTTATTTGAGGTACAAAACTCCCTTAAGGACAGAAGGACCTAATTAGAAATTGGTGCCTGTAAAGCTAAACCCACATTAATTAATTCTCCAAACCAATTAATATGTTAATGCCCAAATTCTCCCTTGTGCACGTCCCCAGTCTTGCTCAGTGTTTGAAGACTCAAAAGTGTAAAGGATGAAGTTTATTTTAACTTTTATTTAGTATAAAAATTAAGCAAAAAAAAAAAATCATAGTAACCCAGTTTATTCTGTGAGAAAGATCTCAAAAATTAAAAAAACAAAAACAAAAACAAAACAAAACAAAACAACAAAAAAAAAATCCAGATTCTGGAAAATAATAGCTTGGATTTTTAATTTTTTTTTTAAAAGGTAAGAATAGAGAACAAACATTATTATGTTGAATAAAGAAAATTCAAAGTAAGGCTTTTAAAATATGAATATAAATAGCACAGGACCGTGTGCTGGGAATCCTGGATTTTCCTGCTGGCTAATCCCACCTCCTGAAAATGAAATTTTGACTCAGAACATCAATTCCCCATCAAAATGCTGTGGAAAAAAAAATACAATCCTGCCTTCAAATCCTGCACAGGACACAGGCAGGGAGGCAGGGACGACTGACCCTGTCCAAAAGATGTCATTTAAGGACTAAAAATAATTTTCAGAGGACTAAAAATAATTTGGGAGCAGCTGTGAGGGTGGGGCAGCGTCTGGAGCAGACAAAGGCAGACCCAGCCCTTTTTTTGCTGATGTTGATCCACCCAGTTTTACTTTTCCCATCGAATTTCTGGGAATTTACTGGGAAGGACTCGTGGGAAGGGCACTGGGCTCTTCAGAAATTTCTCACGTTTCCTGGAGAAATGTGATTTCTGCAGAAATCACAGCTCCTGGTCAGGGTGGGAGCGTCCTTAAAACCTTTCCCTGCTTAAAGAGAGGGCAGGAATTGAGGAATTCAGGAATTCAGGAGTTCAGGAATTGAGGAATTGAGGAATTGAGGAATTCAGGAATTGAGGAATTCAGGAGTTCAGGAATTCAGGAATTCCCTGCCCCCCCTTGCACAGACATGGGGGGGAGTTCCACGTGCGGCCCTTCATTCAAAACCTAATTAACTTCATTCGCTGTAATTGACTCTTTATTCTAATTGGGCCAATTGACTTTAATTTCTTCCAAACCGACAGCGAGCCTGGTCACATTTTCTGCTTTCCACGATGAGTAAAAAACTCCAAACCCCTCCCAGGTTCTCTCATTCATGGAGCCAGTGGATGTGCCCTTAATTAGGTGTTTATTCTTATTTTAGCTGAGCCTCCTGAGCGGGAGCTCCACCTAATAACCCTTTTTTACATCTTCATTGTTGGCTGTAATGTTCTTTATTCCCACCTACACTCTGCACTTTGGATCATTGATCCATTTGAGGGTTTCATTTTAATTTGACTGCCTTGGGCATTTATTCTTTTCATCCCGGCCTATTCTTCTTCTTCTAAGGATTTGCTGAATGATTTGCACATTAAACCTCTTTATTTAGGCTTGATTAAATGGGAGCCTTTTCAAAGGTCTTTCATTTTCAACCAGGTTTCCCAACGCTACTTTTAATAAGAGATGGAAATTAATTTTGGATTATTCCTGGAGAACTATATTTATATATATTTTACTCTCTCTTGCTCATCAGCCTGGTTTAACCTCGGCTTTATTGTTTTTAGTGCTGCTCTCGTTTATGGCTGTCCAGCCCTGGCACAGCTCCAATGGAGTCCCCATCCCTGGAGGGATTCAAAATCCCTATGGAATTTGGGGACGTGGACAAGTGGAGGCCTTGGCAGTGCTGGGAATGGTTGGACTGGATGATCTTAAAGATCTTTTTCCAACTTCAACAATTCCCTGATTCTCCGATTTTTTTTCATCGCTCAAATGCTTCCTGATCGGGGCTGCAGCTTAATTAGCTTTGAAGATCAGCTCATTTTTCTAAAATCTGGGGAGAGAAAAAATTCACTTTTTGTTTTTTAAAAAAAACCCTCTGAGCTGAGATCCTTTCACTTCTGGCCTGGCAATGAACCAATTTGAAATTGGGAAGTTGAGTTGGGCTGACCCCGTGTTGAGGACACCGATCCCCCCAGCGAGCGCCAACCGTGCGACAAGAGGCCGGGCCACGACATTTTCTGCTCTCCAGCAGTGCCAGAACCAATTTCCTTGCACACAGGGGCTGTATTTGGGTATTTGGGTCACAGGAAGATGCTTCCCCATCTGGGAGACAAAGCCCCTTTTTTTTTTTTTTAGCCACCCTTTTTTAGCACAACTCAGGGAGCTCACGCTGGTGAGCGCCGCCTTCTCCCGCCGGTCGTTTGTTTTCCAGACCCGCAGAACCCGTGGAAATTTCTGGAATTTCTTCCCCGGGCTCCTTTCGTGGTGGGGGATGCCCAGTTTTAGCAGCACAAAGAGTTCTCAGTGTGGAGGTTTGGGGCTGCTTTGCTCGGAGAACGAGCCAACGTCAAACCGCGGCGACCCAAAATTGTGAAATTTTAGGGGGGGAGATGCAAAAGTCATAAAAGAACCGTGGCAGCACTTTGTAAAAAACATGGAAAGGGAATTTTTTTTTTTTTGGGGGGGGGGGGTAGCAAAGAGAAGAAGGAGCAGATAAACAACAGGGTCACTCCCTGCACTGACAGTGCTGTCCCTTTCCCACCCACAGCGATGTCTGGGATGCAGCCACAGAGGGACTTCGTGTCCCACTCCTTCCCTCCTCTCAACAGGAAAAAATTCCGAGCTCCATCATCCCCGGGGAGTGCCTGACACCACCCCGAATGCTGGGATCACACCCTGGGGACGCTTGCCAGGGATTTCACCTTCCGGAGCTGAGCTGATCCACGACCCCCTCTCTTCTTCCTCTCGGCCTCCTGCCTGCTCAGGTCCGGGGTGTGCCCTCCTCCCTTCCTCCTCCTGCAGAGAACAGCACAATAATGTCAATAAACGCTCTGCACTTGCTGCCCTGGCGGTGATAAAAATCAAATCCTTCGGGATTTCGTAACCTGAAAAGACGTGGCTTGAGATAATGCGTTTTTATCTTGCCCCATAACGCATTTTTATCTTGCCCCATAACGCATTTTTATCTTGCCCCATAACGCGTTTTTATCTTGCCCCATAACACATTTTTATCTTGCCCCATAACACATTTTTATCTTGTCCCCACAAAGAGCACAGGCAGCTGCCAGGGCTCAGGGGGGAGGTGGTTTGGAAATTTTTTTTTTATTATTTTTTTAATTCGTTTTTTTTTCAAGTTGTGATAAATTCCGGCGCTCAAATGCAAGCTCGGGACTCGGTGATTTAAGCTAAATCTGCCTAAGATGTTGCAGCTCCTTAGGGAAATTCACAGAAAAGAAGTTGAGCTGAATCGATTTGGGAATTTTTAGTGAAGTCTGTGTGACCCCAAGTGTGAAAAAGGCCCCTCCAACAAGGTGTTTATTCAGTGTTTTTGTAGCCAAATAATTCTATAAATGTATTTGCATATTTTTGCTGCTGTTAAATTCAACACAATTAGCTGGCAGAACAGGAATATTCCAGAGTGTGAAGATTAAGTGAATTGTGCTGGAATATGGCCAGCTGCCACATTTTTCTCCAATATCAGGAGTGAAATCCAGACTCTGAGGCAGTATTTCTAAGCACTCAGGCAGGTTCATTGTCTGAAGGTGTTCATTCCAAGTTCAAATTCTGTGATATGGAATTGGGGAATTGAAAGCTCTGAGTGCTTCTCCCCGTGTCTCTGGGTTGAAAAAAAAGCACAATAGGAATACAAAACCGTGGATATAAAGGGTGGAAATGGACTCTAAAAGCAGCTTTTATCCTGTAAAAAGCCAGGATCACCCCACATAACACACACACAACACCTGCACGTGTTCAGTATTCCCTCATCCCAGCCCAGGACCATAAAGTCAAATCTTCATTTGAATTCGATCATCATTTCAAATAGGAAGTTGAGGAAAAACTGCAACCTGTCTATAAACACAAACAAGCCAAGAGAGAAAATTCAATCCAAAATATTCCAGTTGGGAATGAATTGGTCCTTTTGGTGGACCTGGAAGTGTCCAGGTTATGATTGGACTCTGTGATCCCTAAAAGTGTTTTCCATCCTAAATGACGCTGCGACCTTCGGGGACAAGGCAGCCCTGGCCTTGTGACTCGTAATTATTATTATAAAATATTATTGTAAATTAATAGTGTAAATTAATAGTGTAAGTTATTATTGTAAATGTAGGTATCTGCTGCTGTGTTCTGGTGTCCAGATCGTGGTGTCAGGTGAGGAACCCCGGCTCAGGAGAATGGAAGGAGTGAGGATGAGGAAAAAGGACGGCGGGTCTCACTCCCCGCGCTGAACTCGCTGTTTCTCACCCCGTTTTCCACCCTTAAGGAATTTTTTTGGATTCCCACACTCCGGTGGGGAGCTGGGCTGGCTTTTCAGCAGCAGGAAAAGGGAGAGACGAGCGTGGGGGGGGATCAGCGAGGACGGGGCTGCTCCGAGTCCTTCTCACGCCAGCGTTTCTTTGTCAGAAACGAGGCCCCGGCAGAACAATTACCGAAAGTAATTATTTTCTCATCGGGTAAACACTCCAGAACAATATTCAACTGTTTTTTTAGAGCCAGCCCAAGGCCATAAATTAGCCAAGGCTGGGGAAGGGGGGGAAGGAGGTGGCGTTTTGGCCGTGCTGTTGTCGTGACAAGTGGCAGGGCCCTGTCTTGAGGCACCAGGCCGCGGTGCTGGCGGCGCTCCAGCGCTGGAATCGGAATTCATTATTCATGGTCAAGTGGGAGGCAAACCTTTTGATTTCTTGGCAAGCAGCAGCACAAACAGCAGATGCCTTCCAGCAGGGCCTGACAGAAACGCCCTCCTGGGCCTCTGTAGGCAGAGCAGAGCCCCACTGAAAAATTTCCTGATTCCACTCCGCGTTCCCGATAAAAATCTTGCACTTTCCCCTTCGTGATATTTCTTTGTGCCCAGAGAGGTAAATCCTTCCTTGCTGATCTCTGGAGGTGGTTTTTTTGTTGTTGTTGTTGTTGTTGGGTTGTTTTTTGTTTTTTTTTTTTTGTCTGTAACAAAATGCTGCTTGGACAATTCAGGCAGAAAACAAACCAGAGCTACCAGAAATCATCGCTGTGATGAATTACAGCACCGATAGTCACGGCTATAATTCTATTGAGGGGTTTTGATAACCCCTTCCAGGCAATTTGTAATTCCAGCCTGTCTGTATCTCTTCTCTATCACCTCACCACTCCCTTGGCTGCACATCTGATCGTTGCTATTCTTAATTTCCCTGCTCGGTGACTGAGCAGCTTTTCCCACACTGTCCTGTCTAAAACCAAAACCTCCCAAGGAATTCACTGGGGGATCTCTGTCCCATCTCCTTCCTGCTGCCAGGGGGGGTTTTCACTGAACTCCTGGGCACGGTTTTTAGGGTACAAACTCCTGCCTTTCTGAGCAAGCAGCAAAGACATCCAGCAGAAACAAAAATTAGGTTTCAATGATCGTGCAGATTGCAAATTAACCCCATTTTTGGTACTCTCCAGCTATTGTTCTCCCCAGTGAGCACTGGCCAGGCCAAACCCTCGCCCAGATGCTGTCTGGAAAGGTATTGATCTGTTTTGCAAAGCTAAAAAGCCAATTATGGTCTCACAGCCTGCAGAATATGTTTTATATTTCCACTTAGAGCACTCCATTTCCACTGCACTGCCTAATTGAGAATTGACTGTAGCTCATTCTGCTTCCCACATTCCCCCTTTTTTTTTTTTTTTGTCTAAACAAGGATGAGTTCTCTGCTAGGAATTCTCAGCAGTGGTTTTTTTTTTTTTTTGGTGCTGCTGTGGAAGGGAGAAGGCAGCTGATGACTCAAAAGGCCAACCCAGAAACAGATGAAAACTCTTTGGCATCACAGATGGCAAGAAGTGACTTTTTCCACAGTTTTAAACTAAAAGAGGAGAGGTTTAGATTAAATATTAGGAAAAAAAAATCCTTCCCTGTGAGGGTGGGGAGGATCTGAGCTGGAATTCCCAGAGAAGCTGTGGCTGCCCCTGGATCCCTGGAAGTGTCCAAGGCCAGGCTGGACACTGGGCTTGGATCAACCTGGGACAGTGGAAGGTGTCAGGGTTGGAACTGGATGAATTTTAACGTCTCTTTCCACCCAAGCTATTCTGGAATTCCATGAACTTTGCCATTTAAATGTCAATATTTCACCTTGATGTGTGTCCTCCCCTCCCTTTGGACCAGAAAAAAAACTGCAGAGCGAGGTCGAGCTCCGAGGAGATTTTAACCAGGCCCAAGAGTTAGGAAAAAAAATTATTTTAGGTTGATTACCTCTTAAATTCTACAAAATCCAACCTGGAATTAGGGAGATTAACTTGGAGTCAAGGTAGCAGCCAGTGACTCTCACGTTTCTTTGATGGTGGCGTCAGGTATTCCTTTGATGTGATCCTGTCTATTCACAAGGAATTCCCCACAGCTCCAGCACTCAAATGGGGAAAAAAAGAGTTTGGTGGTTCAGAGATTTCCCCGAGTCAAGGTGCTGGGCTAGAAAAGCTTCCTGCAGTCCTTTTCTCTCCACCATCCCTTTGAGATTCTGCCATGTCCTCAAGGAAACCCTCACCCCCTGTTCCTTTCCCCGAGCGCTCAGGCTGCAGCAAAAGGGATTTCCTCTCCCAGGTTCCCTTGGGCAAAGCCCGGGAAATCGCTTCTCTCGTTTCAGGATCTGGTTTCACACCGATGCCATCCCTCCTCACATCCATTTTACATGAGGAGAGGTTGTTTTTTACCCTTGAGCTCCGGGAATCTGGCTCATCTGAAGGAGAACCTGGAATCGCTGGAGGGGTCAGAGATTTTTATCTGAGGATTCTGTTCTGCCTTCCAAGCTGAGCCCTGGTCAGGCAGGGGCTGCCTGCACTGGCGTGGATTCCTGGGAGACTCCAAACCAAGGTTTGGCATCCCAGAAGGGACACCGGGACCGTGGTCACCTTTTCCTGCCACCCCCACCAAAACCTGGGGGACACTCCAAGCTGGGACACTCCAAGCTGGTGTCCCCCTACTCCAGGGATTCAGCTGAAGAGCTGAATTCCCATTCCTAAAAGGTGAAGAACACAACACAGAACCTCGGAGGGAGAATTTTTGGGAAGGGACAGCAAAAAAAAAAAAAAAAAAAAAAAAAAAAAAAACTGTGGAAAAGAAGCAGCAGAGCACGGTTGTGGCAGTGGGAGGCTGGGTCAGCACCTGAAACGTGGCACCTGCGCTGCTGAATAATCAGCTCAGACGAGCCTGAGCACCAGCAATTACCTGATTACCTGCAGCTTAAGTGATATTAAAGGCAGATCCTTGATAAACAGGCAAAGCTCGGAGAATTCCTCTCTCTGCTCGCAGTAATCCTCTGTAATTGCGGATAAATGGCAGAGATTTGCAGGAGCGCTCGCCGTTAAAACGTTCTCCGCAAATGGAGAGAGGCTGGGATCTCACTCGGGAGAGGCAAGCAGGGAGTGTATTTATTTATTTATCTAATTTTTTTTTTTTTTTATTTATTTAGGGTATTTATTTAATATCTGCTGTTTCGTGGTTCTCAGGTGAAAAATCTCATCTGCAGCTCGACGCTGTCCCAGCGTCGAGCTGCAGATGAGATTTTTCACCTGAGAACCGTCTCACTTTTTTTCACGGCACCAGGAGGATCTTAAACCTCACAGAAACGGCGCAAGAGAATCCTAAACCTCGCAGAAACCTCTGGGAGCTTCTACATAAAACCACAGAGCACGGCTGGAAAAATAATACCAGGACTTTCGTTCGCAGCGGGAAGAACTTGGCGAAAATATTCAGTTAAAAACCTCAAAGAACTCGACCCAAAAGTGATGTCGGAGTTGGGAAACATCCCGCAGAAAAGAGGGTGAGGTGGAAACTGGGAATCTCTTTGAAGTAGTGCAGTACCCAAGGAGCAGGGGACGCGGATTAAAACGTGATTCATGAGAGGTTTTTTTTGGTTTTTTTTTTTTTTTTTTTTTTTGCTCAGGGAGCTCCGGGGAACAGCCCGGAGGAGCGATGGGTCCGGCTGAATGAATGAATCACTTTTTGGGAAAAAATTCCCGGAGCGTTTGGCCAAACATTCCCTGGGCTGATTGTTCCTGGGTGCAGGGATCATCTTGGCTCTGTTGGGTATTTGTTTAAACACAAGCCGGGTGGTTTTTTTTGTTTTGTTTTGTTTTTTTTTTTTTGGTTTTTTTTTTGTCGTGGTTCCGTCGGTTCCCAAGGTTTTTTTTATTTGGAGGAATCTCCTGCTCGGCGTGGATTCTCCAGGGAATGTTCCAGAGGATCCATTACCTCTTTGCCGGGCTTGGATTAATGACAGCATCGCCCTTTTTCACATCAGCTGGGCTGAGGTGACCCCCAAGGAAGCGTCACAGGTGGAGTTTCCAGGGATTTACGGAAGAAAAGGGTGAACTCTTCCCACCCTAACCCTCCCTGGGCTTGTTCATGCACAGAAAACTGACTCTGGATCTAATTGGAAAATCTCTGATGCCAGGGGTGACAAAGGAAAACGTGTGGTGGCTCTAACACAGATCCATGTGCAAAATTCTGGGAGGGAAATGCCTTTTTTTTTTTTTTTTTTTTTTTTTCTTTCCCCCCCGTGTGGATAATCCTGGGAGCCCAGGGAGTGATGGATCCAGGCAGTGCAGACACAAACACCATTCATCACTTCCATGCTCTGACATCCTCTTACACCTGCCCTGCAATTCAATCATCCCAACCTCCTGCCAGCCAGGAGATCCTGGGAGCGATAGAATTAGATTTCATCACGATTCATTCATCCTTCCTCTGCCCTGCTAAACCCACACATCCCTCTCAGCCTGGCAAACTCGATTTCAAAACCTCTCCAACGACAAACCCTCGTCCCCATTCCTCCCGTTCCAGCTCTGTGACATTCCCCCAGGAATTCCAGCCTGACGAGTCGTGCAGAAAAGACACAAAGCAGCGACGGCTTTGGACCAAAACCAACCCCCCCCAAAAAAAAAAAAATTAAAAAAAAAAAGAGCAGGAGAGCGGGTTTGCAGCCAGAACAGACAGAGTGAGCCTGCAGAGGACGTGGAAAAACCACAGGGAAAAGAAAAGAGATGAAAATCTCTTTACCCCTGCCTGGCCTGCTCGATGGGCTGCTCGTTGTCCAGGTAGTTGTAGCGGACGGTGTCCGTGGGGTTCCTGTCGGATGAACGCCAAGGAGGGATTTCTTTTTTCCCCCTGCTCGTCCCCTGTGCTGCCAGGGGATGTTTTCTCTCTGGGATTTTGATTTTTACTGGTTGCACATCGATAACGATGAACTCGTCCTTGGAAGGAGTCTAATTGGAGAGAAGATGGAAAGAAGAAAAGAAGTTTGTTTGTTTTTTTTTTTTAGCCCATGGTGAAAAAATCAGATTGGTCTAAATTTAGAGTTCTATAATTAGGGATTAACTCAAAATTGGGCTCCATTATGGTCAGTGGAGAGAAAGAGGCACCTTGTCAGTGCTTGTCACCACCCAAGCCCTATAATCCATATTAAGATGAGCTGAGCTGCTGTTGAGATGCATCAGCTTCTCTCTATCGATTACAGAGAGCCTGTGGGAGACTGTGCTTTAAATTAAATCAAATTATTAGACTTGGCTTTGAATTCAGGGCAGGAGGATCTCAAAAAGATCAAGAGGCAGAGGGGTTGGGACCCCCAGTTTTCCCAGTGGGGACAAACACCCGTGGAGAGGCTGCCTGGAGCAGAGGCCAGGCAGAGCCAGAGAAATAAATTAGGTATTTATTAAAAATATTAAAAAGGCCTTCAAAGGATACACCTTGGCCAGTACAAGAGCCTCCACCCAAGATGGATGACAGGTCACAGGTTTTCACATTTTTATAAGTTTTGGTGCATTCCCATATTGGGGTTAATTGTCCAATTACAGCTGCAGGTAATGAAGTCACATTCTCCCAGTTTGCTCCCATCAATTCGCTGTTGTTTTTCTTTTCTTTTTTTTTTTTTTTTTTGGGCCTGAAGCTGTGACAGTGTCCTTGTTTCTGGGGCTGGAAAAAGGATTATTTTGGCCAACCAAACTGTGAGGAGAACTTTCTGACACTCTGCATGAAGTTCAGAGTCATACAGTAACACAGCACAGAGCCTGGATTGTTGCTCTCTATTAAAGAGCTGAGCAGTTGTAAAGGCACATCGGTCTCCAAAGGCAGAAAGTCCCAAATGTTCAAGTCTGTGCTAAAAGATTTTGGAATAGAGTCCCAAATAGAATGAAAGTCCTGATGAGAAATAAAGTCCCTATTAGAAATAAAGTCCCTATTAGAAGTAAAGTCCCAAATAGAAATAAACTCCTGGTTAAAAGTAAAATCCCAAATAGAAGTAAAGTCCCCATTAGAAGCAGAAGCAGCTCCTGAGAGGGCCAGAGCTGCAGGCTGGAGCAGAGCCCTGAGCAGAGGCTGTGTCTGGGGCAGAGTCTCCAGAGGCAGATGCTCCCTGCTCTGTTCTTTTGTTCTTTTTTTCTTCTTCCTCTTCACGTGGTGCTAGTGATGGTGATGATGGTGGAGGAAGAGAGAGCCAGAGAGCTCTCACTCCAATACACAGATTCTTATTTACAAATTACCCACTGAGCCAAACCCACAACTCTGAAACGTTTCTTCTGAACCTATTAGAATTCTAGTTTTTTAATAGGAAAGTTTACATATATATGGCCTGTCTGTTCTGTCTGAAGAATATAACCAATATTCTTACTATCTTTTTATTATGCCTAAAACTATGTTTTTAAGCTTTAACTGAGACTGGTTTTTGAGGCTTGCTTTCTCCACTAATACCTAGAACTATGTTTTTGGGCTCTCACTGAGACTGGTTTTCGACAGCAATTTCTAAGACTTTTACTTTTTAAGGCACTTAAACCATCTCCATACTTAAACTTACTTATTAAAACTCGAGCTTACACCCCTATTTCATATCATTTCTCTTCACACTTGGCACCTTGAAACATCTCAGAGGAGCTCGGGACTGCGTTTCTCCGGCTCCCACCTTTAAAAAGGTGCGAGTTAACCCTTGAGCAGCCGGCACGGGCGGGGCCGTACCTTGGCAGCGCTCAGGCGCAGCTCCTTCACCTTGTCCAGGTAATGATTTTTCCACACTCCCTGCTCGAAGGGCGTGGGGCAGAAGTTGATGAGCCACCCGAAACGAAGGCACTTGAGCATCCACAGCTGATCCAGCTCTGACAGGTATTTCCAGTGCCAGCTCACCTGTGAAATGTCGGGCAAGGTGAAAAGCTTGGGGTTTTTAAAGCATCCCGAGATTTTTTTTTTTTTTTTTTTTTTTTTTTGGATTTCGTATCTTTAAATGGGTTCAATTCTTCTGTGTTTAAACTTTTGATTCAACCTTCCAAGGCCTTTATGATGTGAGGCCCTTCCAACTCAAGCTATTGTGGGATTTAAAACATTTTCCAACCTATTCCTGAGCACGGAGAGTTTGAGTTGCATCCCCATGAAATGCTGGATAAAGTTATTAAAGCGAGGCTTAGCCAAGCTGAGATTGTGATATATTCTTAAATAACATGGAATATTACATTAGGGCAGTAATAATATCACTGCAAACTAAATATATTAATTTAAAACCACTTTGGGCAGCATCTCTCACAGCATTTTCTAATTTTTGGAGTCTTAATCATTTCTCTCCAAAGCCCGTCTGTAATTTTCTGCTTTTCCACATCCAACACTTGACCCTGAGGCATTTTAAAGGATCCTTCAAGGATCAAGTGTTGTTCTTTGCAAAAGCACAAACCAAAGAATGAGAATTCTTTCTCAAAGAATTGAGGGCTGTGCACACAGTGCAAAGCGTGGCAGAGGAATGTGATTTTCAGCAAGAACCTTTCTGGGAATAATCAGCCTTGAAAATGCCATTTTTAAAAAAGCTTTAGAGCCGAGCATTTAAAATTATTCTTCATTTCCATGAATCTTGGCCAATCTGGCTTAATTTAGGATCTGAGGAAGGAGCATCACTGAACATTTGGCACGGAATTTACACCTTTTGTCTTCACCAAAAATCAGTGTTATCCCTTTTTTTTTTTTTTTTTTTTTTTAAACTGCTTTGCCCTGACTTTCTGAACCTTAGGCAGGTGTTTGGCTTTATTTATTTTTATTTTTATTTTTACCTGTGCACATCGACAGAGGCTCCGTGGGTCCAGGAAGGAGAAGATGTACAAGGACAGGACCCGAGGGAGCCTCGTGGTAAAATCCACGGCCTCGATGGGGACTCGAGCCTGGAGCTGCTTGGCACAAAATTTCTGCTGGGACAGGGAGCAACGTTCCAGCAGATCCAGCAGGATCCTCCTCCTCTGGCCGTCTGTCCACTTGTCAAACTGAAAAAAAAAATAAAAAAAAAATTAAAAATAAAATTAAAATGAGGCGTTTCAGGTGCAGAGGAACCAGAGGTTCAGCTGGTTAAAATAAAGAAATAAATCGAGGCAAGAGCTGCTGGTGACTCACTGAAGGAGCAGAGCTCTGGGAACAAATGGAGAGGCCACCAAAAAAACCAAAAACCAAAAAAACCCCAAAAACAAACAAACAAAAAAACCAAACAAAAAAAAAAAAAAAAAAAAAAAACCAAAAAAAACCCAAAAAAAAAAAAAAAAAACAAAACAAAACAAAAAAACAAACAAACAAACAAAAAAAAAACCTCTGAACTCACAGAATTTTTTTTTTTTTTTTAAATCCTCAAAAAATGGCCCAAGCCAGGACTTCCCACTCTGCTCCTGGGTCCAGCTCCAAGGCTCAGCTTCTCCAAAAAAAAAAAAAAAAAAAGGAGGAGGCTCAGATGGATTTTTACAGTGAAATGGCCCCAGTGATGAATTCTCTGCTGATTCCTTCTTC
Source organism: Sturnus vulgaris (assembly GCF_052056855.1). NCBI lineage: Eukaryota > Metazoa > Chordata > Aves > Passeriformes > Sturnidae > Sturnus > Sturnus vulgaris. The sequence continues at coordinate 113,437,925 of NC_142245.1, read as the reverse complement.
TCCCCTGACACTTCCCTGGCCCCTGTTGGATTTTAGAAATTTTTTGGAGCATTTTTTGGTATTAATTTTTTGGAGCTTTTTTGATTTGAAGGAGAAAGATTAAAATTTGAGTGGTGAAGTTGAAATTATGGGGGTGTAGGGAAGTAAAGTGTGTGTTTTTCTACGTTAAAAAGTTTTAAAGTTGAGGTTTTTTTATAGTGTAGTAATAGGTAGGGGACAATATGGAAGATTTTGGGAGGTGGGGTTTTTAATTTTTATTTTTAATGGGTTTTAAATAGTAGTTTTTGCTTGGTTAGTGTTATATTCAAGCTTATGAGAATTTAATTATTAGGTTAAAAGGATAAATAATACAAGTATTAATTATCTTCCTCCATTTTCCTCACTTCTAGCAGGGCCCCCACGATCTCACAATTTATAAAATATTTTTTCCCTCTCAATCTCACAGCTCGGGCCCACGAGGTTTTTTTCTTGTTTTGGGGTTTTTTTGGGTTTTTTTTTTGTTTTGCTTTGTTTTGTTTTTTTTTGGTTTGGTTTGGTTTGGTTTAGTTTTGTTGTTTTGGGGTTTTTTGTTTGGTTTTTTTTTGGGGGGGGATGAGATGGTTGGAGAGGCTTTTCCTGAGGGGCAAATCTGGATTTTAGATTTTTCTTTGTCCTTTCTTACTGTCACAGCAAGGGTGGCTGCTGGGAAGGATAAAGGTTTGACAGGGAGGTTTCATAGATATTTATGTGTAACAGAAAGATCTTTGAATGTGGAATGTGAAGAAGGAATAGAAATGATGGCGAGTTTTGATATAGAAAAAAAAAAAAAAGAATTGCTGAGCCAGTCTGACTGGATAACTGAGAAGGCAAAGAGCAAATGGGTTGAAAGTGGTTTTTATGACTTAGAGCAAAGGATAAATCCACCTCAAATAAAAGATGTTTTTACCGAGCAAAAAGATTTTCAAGCAGAAAGAAAGATTTCAACATTTTCCACTGCCAGAAAACCGAAAAATAACTTTTAGTTTAAACTGTAACCTAGAAACTTTTAGTGATTGGAAAATAGTAACATGAATATGGTGATGTTGGTAGTTATGATAGGCTGTAGGTAATTGTAAAAATATTAATTAGTTGTGGTGTTTTAAGATGCCCTACAAAACAAAGTCTCTAATGCTCGGAGCTGGGTGAAAAATAAAGAATTTAAAATGAAAATAAAACAGGGACGATGCCCAGAAACCGAGCGCCGTGCGGGGCCAAACTCCGAGGACACGACACGATTTTTATTTTATTTTTGGGGGGTGAGGAGCAGCAGGAGCAGCAGGAATTGTTGGTGGGAATGGCAGGAGGCAGGGTGGGATGGTTGGAGAGGATTTTCCTGAAGGGGAAATGTGGATTTTGATTCGTGCTGTCTCACCAGAGGGTTTGGTGACAGCTTTTAAACTCAAAAGGGAGAGATTTTAATGGGATATTTGGGGGAAATCCATCCCTGGGAGGGAGGGCAGGCCCTGGAATGGAATTCCCAGAGAAGCTGTGGCTGCTCCATCCTGGAATGTCCAAGGCCAGGCTGGAGTAAACTGGGATACTGGAATAGGATGAGCCTTAAAACCACCCCAGCCTCTGGAATTCTGGGGAAACTTTTCCCAGTTCCTTTCCATGCCCAGGCAGCCCTGGAGCCACCTTCCCACAGCTCTGCGAGTCACATCCCTGTCCTCATCTCTCCCCGGGGACAGTTAGGTCCTTCGATAAATGTGACTTTCAAAAAATAAAAATAAAGATAAAAATAAAGATAAAAATAAAGATAAAAATAAAAATAAAAATAAAAATAAAAATAAAAATAAAAATGAAAATTAAAATGAAAATTAAAATTAAAATAAAAATGAAAATGAAAATGAAAATAAAAATAAAAATAAAAATGAAAATGAAAATAAAAATAAAGATAAAAATAAAAATAAAAATAAAAATTAAAATAAAAATTAAAATTAAATAGAAACAGAAACAGAAATAGAAACAGAAACAGAAATAGAAACAGAAATAGAAATAGAAGTGCAAATAGAAGTATAAATATAAATATAAATATAAATATAAATATAAATATAAATATAAATATAAATACAAATATAAATATAAATGCAAGTAGAAATAGAAATAGAAATAGAAGTGCAAATATAAGTACAAATACAAACATAAATATAAAAATATATAAAAATAAAATATATAAAAATATACTAAAATTGTAAAAATATATAAAAATATGTAAAAAAAATAAAAATATATAAAAATAGAAACACAAACATTAATACAAATAAACAATATTTTAAAAAAACAAGAAAAAAAGTTCTTCCAGTGTTTTTTCATTATTATAGGTGGATAAACTGTTTAATGGCCAGTGTCCCTTCTTTTCCCTGTCAGAATGAAGCAGATTAGAAATGCAGATTTTTTTTTTCCCCTCTGCTTCCTCCCCATCCCAAATCTGTGCTCAAACGGAGAGCTGGCAGAATAATAGTTTAAAATTCACTGTGCAGGTGAAGGAAATTGAGAAGCATTTTCTCTCCTCATCATTTTGAAGAGCTCCTCCTTTATTAATTTATTTTCCCTTGGCTGAATTCCAATGCTGGAGAATAAACTGCAGGAAGGAAAAAAAATTATTCTTCTTCTTTTTCTTCTTCTTCTTCTTTTTCTTTTTCTTCTTCTTCTTCTTCTTCTTCTTCTTCTTCTTCTTCTTCTCACAATCTTCTTCTTTTTCTTCTTCTTCTTCTTCTTTTTCTTCTTCTTCTTCTTCTTCTTCTTCTTCTTCTTCTTCTTCTTCTTCTTCTTCTTCTTCTTTTTCTTCTTTTTCTTCTTTTTCTTCTTTTTCTTCTTTTTCTTCTTCTTTTTCTTCTTTTTCTTTTTCTTTTTCTTCTTCTTCTTCTTCTTCTTCTTCTTCTTCTTCTTCTTCTTCTTTTTCTTCTTTTTCTTCTTTTTCTTCTTCTTCTTCTTCTTTTTCTTCTTTTTCTTCTTCTTTTTCTTCTTTTTCTTTTTCTTTTTCTTCTTTTTCTTTTTCTTCTTTTTCTTCTTTTTCTTCTTTTTCTTCTTTTTCTTCTTTTTCTTCTTTTTCTTCTTCTTCTTCTTCTTTTTCTTCTTCTTCTTCTTCTTCTTCTTCTCCTCACAAACATCTCTGCAAGACCTTGCAGAAGGTCAGGATGACAAAAGCGTGGGCTTGGCATTCCTGAGATCCTGGAGAGATGAAAAGCCAAACAGAAAAAGCTCCCTGGCTTTTCAGGCACGGTCAATTAAGGAATATTCCCTTTTTTTTTTTTTTTAATCCCTGTTTTGGTTTTTTTTATATAACTTTCAATTCTAATGATGCTTAGCAGGGTACGAAGGGAAAAGCGAAGTAGAACCTGAGGATTTAGGATTTAGAAATGAGAATAAAATCAAAGATGTAGCAGAGGGGGACAGAGGAGTCTCAGCTTTTGAAAGATTTTCTCTGTCAAACGAAGGAGGAAAATTTCTGTTCCCCATCCATGATCCCAGCCCCATCCTCTGCTCATTAAAACAACCCCTGATCACCAATTTGCACTGATCAATCCCCACGGGACACAAGGGAGGAACAGGCTCAGTCCCTGCCACACCAAGGGAATCCAAAAAACAAATCCAGCCTCGCTTCCCAGCACACGGGAGAGCTGCTCCTTTTTTAACCCTTCCCGGTAATACCTGACAAAAATTTGTTAAAAAAAAAAAAAAAAAAAAAAACCAGTTTAGATCGATCCTGCCTCCAATACTGACACTCATGGCATTGTCTTTAGTTAAAATACAAGTTACACAGATACAAAAAAATAATACAAAAAAAATTATTCCTAAACCAAAATATCATCCCACCCTGCCATGAGTTTCCCGGTGGGGGAAATTCCATCCATCACCCTTGAAATTCCATCCATCACCCTTGAAATTCCATTTACACCAATGCCACGGCATGGGCAGCACTGGGAACACCCGGCAGCGGCAGCCAAGGGGTTAAATTGTCAGGATTTGTCACTTTTCCAGCATTTAGGAGCTCGTCCCCATCCCACGTTTGGCCTCTTCCCGCACGGATCCTCCCCTTGGACGCGATTCCAGCAGCCCAACCAGTCGGGCAGGATTCCCGGTGCCTTCTCCTTCGGCCACGACGATGTCACCGCGGGGGGACCGTGCGACACCGGGCCCTGCGGGATCCGTTTACAATGAAAATAACAAATAACACAAAAAATCCAGCCTGAGTGGAGGGAGAGCCCCGAGGGGCCCCCCGGGCTGGCTGCTGGATTTTTTTTTTTTTTTTTTTTTTTTTTTTTGGACACGACCTTCACGTCCAGCCCACGCCGTGCTCAGCGAAAGTAACGCTGGATTCTCCAGAAAATAAAAAATTTTCTCCTCCTTCCTCAGCCATTCTCTCCCAGTCCTGCTGAAAGGATTTGTTGGAGGGTCAGGAGAGAAGGTGAGGAGCAGACAAAACACCTGATATCCATAAAATACCCGAATCCACCCAAATCCCAAATATCTCTGCTGCCAGCCAAGCAGCTCCTCGTCAGCAATCAGCAACTCTTTGGATTCACCTCTGTAGTTACACAAAGAAATCCGATATTTCACAGAATCCTGGAAAGATTTGGGTTGGAACGAACCTTAAATCTCCTTCCTGGCCTTCATCCAGGAGCTGCCATTGTCACCCCAGGCAGGTGACAATGCCATGGCTCCTGCTTGTCACCTTCCCTTCCTCACAGCCTTGCCAGGAATCTCCTCTTGGGAATGGGGTTTGGAGCAGCCTGGGACAGTGGAGGGTGTCCCTGCCCCTGGCAGGAGGTGGAATGAGAGGAATTGTAAGGTCCCTTCCATCCCAAATCTTTGTGTAAAATGCCAGGTTTATTTGTTAGATATTTGTTAGATATTTGTTAGATGTTTGTTAGATATTTGTTAGACATTTGTTAGATATTTGTTAGATATTTTTTAGATATTTGTTAGATGTTTGTTAGACATTTGTTAGATATTTGTTAGATATTTATTAGGTATTTGTTAGATATTTGTTAGATATTTATTAGATATTTTTTAGATATTTGTTAGACATTTTTTAGATATTTTTTAGATATTAGTTAGACATTTGTTAGACATTTATTAGATATTTGTTAGATATTTGTTAGATATTTGTTAGATATTTGTTGGACATTTGTTAGATATTTTTTAGATATTTTTTAGATATTTGTTAGACATTTGTTAGACATTTGTTAGATATTTGTTGGACATTTGTTAGATATTTTTTAGATATTTTTTAGATATTTTTTAGATATTTTTTAGATATTTTTTAGCTACAGCAGGAAAAGTGAGACCCAGGCCAGGGCCAGTCCTGCCACGGGAACACCAGTTGTCATCAGCAGATTTTAGGGGCAGTGTTCTCGTGTGCTGTGCTGCAATGTGAGCACAGGTGGCCACAGGGGCCTGCTCAGTGGCCACCGTCCTCAGCTGGCAGGACACACTGAGAGGTGACAGAAATAAAAACCAGAGGTTCAATCCCAAAATCCCAGAATCATTCGGGTTGGAAAATCCCTCTGAGATCACCCAGTCCAGCCTGTGACTGATTCCCCACCCTGTCCCCAGCCCAGAGCTCTGAGTGCCACATCCAGGTGACACCTCCAGGGACGGGGACTCCAAACTTCCCTGGCAGCTCCTTCCAATCCCTGACCAACTTTTCCATGAGGAAATTCCTCCTGGTGTCCGAGCTGAGCCTCCCCTGGCACAGCTTGAGGCCCTGCCCTCTCCTCCTGTCCTCCTGTCCCAAATGCCACCTGGGCACAGAAACAAAAATTAAATCAAAATTAAATCCCTTCAGGTGCCCCCAAATTCCTCCTTTCTCAAACTGTTCCTTAAGGACCAAAACACCCTGGGAAACATCAAAGGTGTCCTGTGGCAACAGCAGGAAAAAAAAACCAAAATAACAAAATGAAAATGTAAATCCCTGGATGCTTGCAAGTAAAATCAGGAAGAATTAAATCCCAGATTGAATCCAATCTTTGTTTGGAAGACCAAATAAAGGAAAACCTCTGTGGCAAAACCACGTGAGCGTTTCCTGCTCTCCTTTTCCAGGAGGTTGGATGCTCCTGGCAGAGTTTGTGTAGCCTCAGAAGGCTCCAGATTCCACCCCTAATTCCCCAGGTGAGCTATTCCAGCTGGGAATTTATTATTATTATTATTATTATTATTATTATTATTATTATTATTATTATTATTATTATTATTATTTTATTTTATTATTTTATTATTTTTATTTTTATTTTTATTCTTTTTTATTTTATTTTATTTTTATTTTTATCTTTAGTATTTTTTATTTTTATTTTATGTTTATTTTTAATTTTTATTTTTATTGTTATTTTATTTTAGTTTTAGTTTTAGTTTTAGTTTTATTCTTTTTTATTTTATTTTTATTTTTATTTTTATTTTTATTTTTATTTTTATTTTTATTTTTATATTTAGTATTTTTATTTTTATTTTATGTTTATTTTTTTAGTTTTATTTTTATTCTTATTTTTATTTTTATTTTTATTTTTAGTTTTAGTTTTAGTTTTTATTTTTATTTTTATTTTTATTATTTTATATTTTTATTTTCTTTTTATTATTTTTATTATTTTATTTTTATTTTTATTTTTTTATTTTTATTTTTATTTTTATTTTTATTTTTATTTTTATTTTTATTTTTATTTTTATTATTTTATATTTTTATTTTATTTTTATTATTTTTATTATTTTATTTTTATTTTTATTCTTTATTTTATTTTATTTTATTTATTTTTATTTTTATTTTTTTTATTTTTATTTTCATTTTTTAAAATTTTTATTTTTATTTTTATTTTTATTATTTTTGTATGCAGCTCTGGGTTTTGCTGTGTCTGAATCCTGTCTCCAAAGCTGCAAAGGGAGCCCAGGATTTCCTGCCCTCCCCCAAGTGAGCACAGGGATCAGAATCCCTCCCTTCCTCTTTTTTGACACCTTCTGTGTTTCATTTCCACTTCTCCACCTTCCAGGATGTTTTCCCTGTTTCATTCCCAGCTTTCTCAGAACACAGGAGTGACTCTGCCTTGGGGATTATTCCCCTTTATTTTAAATCCGTTTATAACCAATTTGTGACCCACCCTCATTCCCAGTAATTTTTTTCTGCACAGCTGCTGCATCCTTGGATTCTCTCAGCTGTGAAGTTTTTGGGTGTCACTCTTTCATTTTTCACTTTTTTTTTTTTTTTTACTTTTAAGTACTTGACTTGATTTTCTCTTTCTTTTTTACTTTTCCCACATCCTTCTCTTCCCAGCCTGATTTCTGACCTCCAAAATTCAGGAAAACCTCTCCAAATCAGGGAATGGCCAGGCTTGGAAAAGCTCTCAGACCATCGAGTCCAACCATTAAATGAGGATTTTATTCCCCTTCCATCATCTGGACATCACTGAAAACTCTCAACAGGAGTTAGGGTTGGAAAATGGGATTTTTGGAGGTGATTCAGAGCCTGTGAGAGCGGCTGGAGGAAAGTTCTTCCCAGGTTTTGGCATTTTTAGACACCCAGAGATTTCCAAGAGATTGGGGTTTTATGTTTTCCACTCGCTGCCTATCCCATTAAAAGCTGATTTCTGAACAGTAATCACTCAAATATTCAATTTCCTTGGTGTCCCCGAAATCCCTTATTATCAAAACACAACAAATTACGGAATGATTATTTCCTATAAAGACAAATAATCCTTAAAAATCAAAATATTTGCCTGCAAGGACCATCCGAGATGCAAAAAAATAAATTCATGAGTGACTTATTAAGCAAAAAGAATAATCAGTTCCAACCCAAACCAATCTATGTGTGCACTTGGTTGATAAAATGTCATTTATTACGGATTTCAAAGACCCTCCAGCAGGCCATGGCAAATCTGAACATCCAGCATCTCCTTTGAAGACTCCACAGACATCTCCTGTATTTTTTATTTTTTTATCTCATTTCAGCTCATTCCAATGATGGAATATGATTTCCCAACTTCAGAAGTGAACAGAAGGTGGGAGCTGAGGGAATTTATCACTTTACTCTCCTCAAAAGCAGAGCAGCCACATCAGGGAAGTGAATTCCTTTTTTTCCAAAGAGGAGAAGTTTTACATTCCCATCAGATAAAGTCCTGATCGCTTCCAAAATCTGCCTGTAGCAAATATTTATTGAAAGAGAAAAGTTTACCCATTTTCCAAGCAGGGCTCTTCTTTCTTCAAATACCTATAAAACACAAGGAGGGGAAAAAAAAAAAAAAAAAAGAAAATTGAGTATTTAAAGTCAATACGTGCTGAGAAAAATCCAGCTTCAAAAACAGTCCATAAAATATCGATGGAATCACTGAATGGGTGATTTTGGAAAAAAAAAAAAATTATGGAGATCCTTTAATCTAAATTCCCTCATAGGATCAGCTAAAGGAGTAGCTCAGGTTTTTCCATGGGTATTTTATTGGATGGAGATTCCAGAAATTCCCTAAACATCAGATTCTCCAATTCCTCAATCATTCCCCCAGGCCCTGTGCTGGATTTATTCCATAAATCCGTGTACTTTTAATTTAAATCAACTTTATTTCTAAATTTACCGGGCTGAGGAGCTCAGAAATGGACTCAGAATTCCCGACCTTTCCTGTGGAGAAAGAATCCCCATCCCTTCTCCTGCCACCTACACCCTTCCCTCGACTGTTCCTTGGTGATCCTTTGGGAATTTATCATCCCTGCGCTCCTCCTGGATTCGCTGCCACATCCCTGGAAGTGTCCGAGGCCAGGCTGGAGCACCCCGGCACAGTGGGAGGTGTCAGGGCTGGAATTGGAGGAGCTTTAAGGTCCCTTCCAGCACAAAATATCCCGGGATTGGGAGGCCACAACTTCTCTGGGAAATCTCAGCCTCTCCCCAGCCTCCCAGCCAGGAATTCCTGCCCAAATCCCACCCAAATCTCCCCTTTTCCACTTCCAAGCCATTCCCTGTGTCCTGTCCCTCCATGCCTTGTCCCCAGTCCCTCTCCAGCTCTCCTGGAGCCCCTTTAGGCTCTGCAAGGGGCTCTGAGCTCTCCCTGGATCCTTCTCTTCTCCAGGGGAACATTCCCAAACTCCTGGAAGGGCTCTAAAGATTTTTCCCTTCTCCAGGTGAACATTCCCAGCTCTTGAAGGGCTCTGAGGAGTTCCTGGATCCTTCTCTTCTCCAGGGGAACATTCCCAGCTCTTGAAGGGCTCTGAGCTCTCCCTGGATCCTTCTCCTCTCCAGGTGAGCACCCCCAGCTCTCCCAGCCTGGCTCCATGGGAATTCTCGTCTCCTGCACACGCAGTGATGCGAGGATGCCCCAGGAGCTGAACTTCCCCCCCTTTCTTCGTTTCCAAAATTCCAAGGTTGCCTGAAATCCAGCACGGATTCCATCCCAGCTCAGCAGAAACCTTCAGGAACGTTCCTCGGCCGAGGGGGACGATCCCTATCAAATTCCAGAGGAGGATTAATCCCGATGAGCTTTTACCCGTGGGGAGCTGGACCCCAACACCACCAAAATCCACCTGCAACCCTCGGCGTGCTCACCTGGGAAGTGAGAGGATGCTGGGAATGATTTTTTTATTTTAATTTTTTTTTTCCAGCAGACAGATCAAAGAAAAGAAGGGGTGGAGTGGGGAAAAGCCCGGCTTATAAGGGCACATAAAACGGCGATTAAAAGGAGAAGAGGCTCGATAAACTCCAGCCCGCAGAGATGGATCCTGAACATTTTCAGTGCTGACAGCTCCAGCTCTTGTCTCTCCCAGCCAGGGCTGGAAAATGACATTTGACGGGTTTTTATTTGCTTTATTCGCGTGGGGGATACCGGTAAAACAGAAGGAAAAAAAAAAAAAATCCAAATAAAACCCCGACAAGCTGAACTTGGGAAAGGATTTACCCCGAGGAAGGGATGAATAGTCAAAGTTCCGAGTTTTGGGTTGGAGAATTCCGGGGGGGGGAGGGAGCTTTTTATGGTCTTTGATCAAAGCCAGACGCGGATTTGCTTTCAGCCTTCTTGGAGACGCTCCTGAGCTGAGGCTCTCGCAAAGTTCTGCCTCTCCAGGCGCTTGGCAGGGTTAATTAAAGCAACAGAATGACCCAAATTGGGTGTAATTATCAAGGCCATGTCCTCTCCTGGCGAGGCTTTGTGCGCTGCACACCTGGGCACGCAGCCGGGGGTCCCCGAGATGATTTTGGGATCCGCATCCGTGGCCTCGGGGGATTTAAAGATGCTCAAGAAAATTCCTCCAGCCTTGGCTGCAAACTCCACCCGAGGCTTTTCTGCCTCAGAGCTGAATTCCTGCCCCGCCAGAAGGCAAATCCTGGCTGGAGCCTGCGGGATTCTCCATCTCCTGCCGCTGCTGGGATTTCATCCCTGGGTTTGGTTTTTTGGGTTTTTTTTGACCGTGAACAATTCGGGGTTTTGTGATCCTGCCTTTAAAGCAATCGCGGGATGGGAGAACGATTTTGGGTTGGAAGAGATCCTGAAGCTCATCCAATTCCAAAGCCCAAAAACTTTCCAGAATCTCAGGTTGCTCCAAGCTCTGTCCAGCCTGGCCTTGGACACTCCCAGGGATGCGGGGGCATCGAATCCAGGAGGATTCGTGGAATCTCAGAGTGGTTTGGGGCTGGAATAAACCTCAAGCATCACCTCAGTCCAAACCCCCCGAGAAGATGTGGAATGTTGGGAACAAATTCTTCCCTGTGAGGGTGGTGAGGCCCTGGAATAGAATTCCCAGAGAATTTCTGGAATTCCCTGGATGCCTGGAAGTGTCCAAGGCCAGGCTGGAGTGACCTGGGGTAGTGGGAGGTGTCCCCTGCTCTTGGCAGGTGTGGAATGGGATGGGATTTAGGATTCCCCCAACCCAAACCGTCCTGGAATTCTGTGACAAGTGCACTCCCACCCCGTTGGAAAAAAACAGGGAAATCTACAGGGAACACCAAAGGAGAGCCCCCAGAGTGACCCAAAATATTTGTCAAGTGGCAAATTTGGGACACCACAAATTCCCAGCTCTGCTCCCGACTGAGTTTGGGAGGAATTTTGGCGTTTCTGCCTCGGAGCAGCTCTGAATTCCCACCTGTGCTGCCCCCAGTCCCTGCTCCAAAGAGTCCATTTCTCACACATCCCATCCCTCCCTTCCCGCTGTCAATTCCAAATTCCCATCTCTTCCAGCTGTCAATTATAAATTCCCATCTCTTCCAGCTGTAAATTCCTGTCCCTTCCATCTATAAATTATAAATTCCCATCCTTCCATCTATAAATTAAAAATTCCCATCCTTCCATCAATAAATTCCCATTCCTTCCATCTGTAAATTATAAATTCCCATCCTTCCATCTATAAATTAAAAATTCCCATCCTTCCATCAATAAATTCCCATTCCTTCCATCTGTAAATTATAAATTCCCATCCTTCCATCTATAAATTACAAATTCCAATTCCTTCCATCTATAAATTATAAATTCCCATTCCATCCATCTATAAATTATAAATTCTCATCCTTCCATCTATAAATTCCTATTCCTTCCATCTATAAATTCCAATTCCTTCCATCTGTAAATTCCTGTCCCATCTATAAATTCCCATTATTCCATCTATAAATTATAAATTCCCATCCTTCCATCTATAAATTCCTGTTCCTTCCATCTATAAATTATAAATTCCCATTATTCCATCTATAAATTATAAATTCCCATCCTTCCATCTATAAATTATAAATTCCCGTTATTCCATCTATAAATTTTAAATTCCCATCCTTCCATCTATAAATTCCTGCCTCCCTGGCTGTATAAAAATTTCCCCTTCTCCCCCTATAAATCCCTCACTCAACATCTCCAAACATCAAAACTAATTTTGCTGCAAATATTTTAAATATTTTTTTTTTTGGCTGCAGAGTGGCAAATGGATATGAAAAAAATTTTAAAATTTAAAAAAAAAAAAAAAAGGAATTTTTTTGGCCAGGTCAGTGATTTAAAACCTGGATTAGAATAAAAAAAATAAATATAATTTATGATGAATTTCCAAGAATTTTTTAAGGTTGGAAAAGATCTCCAAGGTCGTCGAGTCCAACCATGAATTACATTCCCCATGTGCCAAAAGCCTTTCCAGTTCATCCTTAATTTTTTTTTTTTTTAATATATTTTAATATTAATTTCTACCATTTTCTGGGATATTCTTGTATATTCCTCCCTACCTGGAACATCACCAAGCGTTGGATTATTCCACAATCTGATATTAATCCCTAAAATAAAATTAAAAAAAAAAAAAAAATAAAAATAAAAATAAAAATAAAATAAACAAATAAAATAAAAATAAAAATAAAAATAAAAATAAAAAAATAAAAATAAAAATAAAAATAAAAGTGAAAATAAAAATAAAAATGAAAATAAAAATAAAAATAAAAATGAAAATGAAAATGAAAATGAAAATAAAAATAAAAATAAAAATAAAAGTAAAAATAAAAATAAAAATAAAAATAAAAATAAAAATAATAAAATAAAGGTGGGAAAATGTGATTTTTTTTTTTTAATTTCGGATTAGGTCATACTTTATTTCCCGGAGATTTTTATCTGCAAAAATAAATTTGGGAGGATGTAAAAAAAAAAAAAAATCAAAATAATTCAAAGGCTTGGAGGATTTGCCAGATTGAAAGGACTTCAAAGAGCTCGATCTCCTCAGTTTATCAGAAATAAAATAAATTCAAGTGTTGGCTTGAAGTGGGGGGAAAAAAAAAATAAAATTTGGATGTAGAAGAGTTGAATTAGGGAGCAAAGGGAAAAATCGAATTAATTTTGATGGCAGAGGAATCCAGAGAGGAGGCAAAGTTTTGTCTTTTTATGGCATAGGGGATTAATCATGAGAAAATTATTAGGAAAGTGGTGAAATTTTAATTTTTTTTTAAGGGTTTTCATTTCTCTATTTCCCCCCCGAAAAAAAAAAAAAAAGCAGGATTTGGTGACTTTCAGCCAAAAAAAAAAAAAAAATCGAATTTTTTTTTTTTTTAATTTGGCAAAAAGCAGCGTTGAAATCAACGGGAATAGGTAAATCAGATTTTTTTTTCATCTTTGAATGGTAAATATTTAATATTTTTATTTAGCTTGAAGAGATCTCTGTAGTTCCAACAGGGAACAAAATCTCTGAGTTTTTTGTGACCTCCACAAGGGGGAAAAAAATCAAATTAATTAATTTTTTTTTTTTTTTTTAGGGGGGGAATTGGTGAAATCGAGGAATCCTCAAATTTTTTTTTTTTTTTTTCCTGGAGGAGTTGGACGAGTCCCTTCCAAACCCAACAATTGCTCCATTTTCAGATTTAATTTTTTAATTTTAATTTTAATTTTTATTTTTTAATTTTAATTTTTAATTTTTAATTATTTTTAATTTTTAATTTTTAATTTTTAATTTTTAATTTTTTAATTTTTAATTTTAAATTTTAAATTTTAATTTTAATTTTTAATTTTAAATTTTAATTTTTAATTTTTAATTTTTAATTTTTAATTTTTAATTTTTAATTTTTTAATTTTTAATTTTTATTTTTTAATTTTAATTTTTAATTTTTAATTTTTAATTTTTCATTTTTCATTTTTAATTTTTAATTTTTAATTTTTAATTTTAATTTTTTAATTTTTAATTTTCATTTTTAATTTTTAATTTTTAATTTCTAATTTTTTAATTTTTAATTTTTAATTTTTAATTTTTTAATTTTTATTTTTTAATTTTTAATTTTCATTTTTAATTTTTAATTTTTAATTTCTAATTTTTTAATTTTTAATTTTTAATTTTTAATTTTTTAATTTTTAATTTTTATTTTTTAATTTTAATTTTTAATTTTTAATTTTTAATTTTTCATTTTTCATTTTTAATTTTTAATTTTTAATTTTAATTTTTTAATTTTTAATTTTCATTTTTAATTTTTAATTTTTAATTTCTAATTTTTTAATTTTTAATTTTTAATTTTTAATTTTTATTTTTAATTTTTAATTTTTAATTTTAATTTTAATTTTTAATTTTTAATTTTTCATTTTTCATTTTTCATTTTTTAATTTTTAATTTCTAATTTTTAATTTTAATTTTTAATTTTAAATTTTAATTTTAATTTTAATTTTTAATTTTTTAATTTTTAATTTTTAATTTTTAATTTTTAATTTTTAAATTTTTAATTTAAATGTTTAATTTTTTAATTTTTAAATTTTAATTTTTAATTTTAATTTTAAATTTTAATTTTTAATTTTTAATTTTTAATTTTAATTTTTAATTTCTAATTATTTTTAATTTTTAATTTTTAATCTTTAATCTTTAATTTTTAATTTTTAATTTTAATTTTTAATTTTTAATTTTTAATTTTTAACTTTTAATTTTAATTTTTAATTTCTAATTTTTAATTTCTAATTTCTAATTTTTAATTTTTAATTTTTAATTTTTAATTTTAATTTTTAATTTTTAATTTTTTAATTTTTAATTTTTAATTTTTAATTTTTAATTTTTAATTTTTAACTTTTAATTTCAATTTTAATTTTTAATTTTAATTTTTAATTTTTAATTTTTAATTTTTAACTTTTAATTTTAATTTTTAATTTTTAATTTTTAATTTTTTTATTTTTTTATTTTTTAATTTTTAATTTTTAATTTTTAATTTTTAATTTTAATTTTTTATTTTTTTTTAGGAACTCACCTGGTCGTTGATGATGTGGTGGCTGAGGGGAGTCCAGGTGCTGAGCTGGAGTTTGGAGCCCCCCGGATTTTTGGGAGGTGCAAAGGCCATGGGGGGGCCGGGATCTCCTGCATGGAAAAAAATAAAAAAAGAAATTTTTAACAAGAAATTTAATTATTTAATAGGACAAAGATGGGCGTTATCCCTGTGCCATTCCTTTGTTTTAATGGAAAAAAAAAAGAGATTTTTAACAAGGAATTTAATGATTTTATTGGATAAAGATGGACGTTATCCCTGTGCCGTTAATACTTAATTTTAGGAAAAAAGAGAAATTTTTAACAAGGAATTTAATGATTTTATTACATAAAGATGGGCGTTATCCGTGGGACATTCCTTCATTTTTATGGAAAAAAAAATAAGATTTTTAACAAGGAATTCAATTATTCCATAGATCAAAGATGGGCGTTATCCCTGTGCCATTTCTTCTTTTTAATGGAATAAAAAAAGTGATTTTTAGCAAGTAATTTAATGATTTTATTGGATAAAAATGGGTGTAATCCCTGTGCCATTCCT
The DNA here is from genome assembly GCF_052056855.1 of Sturnus vulgaris. Classification (NCBI taxonomy): domain Eukaryota; kingdom Metazoa; phylum Chordata; class Aves; order Passeriformes; family Sturnidae; genus Sturnus; species Sturnus vulgaris. The sequence continues at coordinate 113,422,723 of NC_142245.1, read as the reverse complement.
TTATTTTTTTGGAAAAAAAATTAAAATTTTAAGAGGGAATCCAATGATTTCAATGCCTTTCGTGTGCAATGATTTCACAGCACATTTTTTTCATTTAAAAAAATAATATTTTTAAGAAGGAATCCAATGATTTCATAGCACAGCAATGGCACAAAATGGGAAAATAATTCGAAATTCAATGGTTTGAAACCAAAAATTACCCATTTACCAAAATTTCTCTTTTTTTTTTTCTATTTTTTTCTCTTTTTCCTTTTTTTCTCCCCCTTTTTTCTTTTTTCTTCTTTTTTCTTTTTCCTTTTTTCCTTTTGTCTTTTTACTTGTTTTCTTTTTTCTTTTTTCTTATTTTCTCTTTTATTTTTTCTTTTTTCTTATTTCTTTTTTTCCTTTTTTATTATTTTCTCTTTTATTTTTCCTTTTTTTATTTTTCCTTTTTTCTTATTTTCTCTTTTCTTTTTTCTTTTTTCTTTTTTCTTTTTCTTTCTTTTTCTAGTTTCTCTTTTTTTTCTTTTTTTCCTTTTTTTTCCTTTTTTTTTTGTGCCAAAGATCCTTAAATACCAAATTCTCTCTCCAATTTTATCCTCCTTGCTCAAATTTTTTTTTATTTTATTTTTTTTATTTTTTGGTGGATTTGGGATCATTCCCTGCCTCAGCCATAAATGTGGATCAGAATTTGGGAAAACCTGTCTGAAAATTCGGGATCTGGGGAAAGACTGAAAATTCAGGATTTAGGAACATTTCTGTCTGAAACATCAAAATCTGGGAAAAATCTGAAACTTCTGGATGTGGGGAAAATCTGAAAATTCAGCATCTGGGGAAAGTGAAAATTCAGGATCTGGGGAATATCTGAAACTTCAGGATCTGGGAAAATTCTGAAAATTCAGGATTTAGGGAAAGTCTGAAACTTCAGGATGTGGAAAAGTCTGTGGGAAATTTCAGGATGTGGGGAAAGTGTGTCTGAAATTCCAGGGTGTCTGTGCAGGGCCGGGGGGTTGGATGTGATGGGTCTGGGTGGGTCACTTGGAGAAGTCACATTCCATAATTCCATAATTCCATAATTCCATAATTCCATAATTCCATAATTCCATAATTCCATAATTCCATAATTCCATAATTCCATAATTCCATAATTCCGTAACTCCGTAACTCCGTAATTCCATAACTCCATAACTCCATAATTCCATAATTCTGTAATTCCATAACTCCATAATTCCATAATTCCATAACCCCATAACCCCATAATTCCATAATTCCATAACTCCATAATTCCATAATTCCATAACTCCATAATTCCATAACTCCACAACTCCACAACTCCATAACTCCATAATTCCATAACTCCATAATTCCATAATTCCATAAATCCATAACTCAATAACTCCATAATTCCATAACTCCATAATTCCATATTTCCATAATTCCATAACTCCATAACCCCATAATTCCATAATTCCATAACTCCTTAACTCCATAATTCTGTAACTCCATAATTCCATAATTCCATAACTCCATAATTCCATAATTCCATAACTCCATAATTCCATAATTCCATATTTCCATAATTCCATATTTCCATAATTCCATAACTCCATAATTCCATAACTCCCTAATTCCCTAATTCCCTAATTCCATAAAACTGCACAGGCCACAGAACTGCCTGGACTGGGCCGGATATTCAAGAATTTCCTGCAGTTCATCAGAGCTGCACGATTTAGGAATTCATTCATGGAATTCTTTGGCTGGGAAGGGACCTTAAAAATCATCCAGTGCCACCCCCAGCCGTGGGCAGGGACACCTCCCACCATCCCAGGCTGCTCCAAACCCCATCCAGCCTGGCCTGGGACACTGCCAGGGATCCAGGGACAGCCACAGCATCTCTGGGAATTCTATTCCAGGGTCTCACCACCCTCACAGGGTTGGATTCTTTCCCAAAATCCTGCCCTCTGGCAATGGGAAGCCATTCCCTGTGTCCTGTCCCTCCATCCCTTGTCCCCAGTCCCTCTCCAGCTCTCCTGGAGCCCCTTTAGGCTCTGCAAGGGGCTCTGAGCTCTCCCTGGATCCTTCTCTGCTCCAGGGGAACATTCCCAGCTCTCCCAGCCTCTCAATCCCAGCCCTGCTCAGCATTTCCAGCCGCTTTTCCATGGGGCTGGAGCCAGGCTGGGAGAGCTGGGAATGTTCCCCTGGAGAAGAGAAGGATCCAGGAGCAGCCACAGCATCTCTGGGAATTCTATTCCAGGGTCTCCCCACCCTCACAGGGAAGGATTCTTTCCCAAAAAATCCTGCCCTCTGGCAGTGGAAGCCATTCCCTGTGTCCTGTCCCTCCATCCCTTGTCCCCAGTCCCTCTCCAGCTCTCCTGGAGCCCCTTTAGGCTCTGCAAGGGGCTCTGAGCTCTCCCTGGATCCTTCTCTTCTCCAGGGGAACATTCCCAGCTCTCCCAGCCTGGCTCCAGCCCCATGAAAAAGCAGCTGGAATTCTGAGCAGGGCTGGGATTGAGAGGTTGCCCAGCCAAGGTCTGGTTTTTCTTCCTGCAAGGTTTGTTATCTTTGGACTGGCTGCCCAAAATAACATTGCAGAAATTGCTCCAGCTCCTTCTTCCCACATCCTGGGATGAAATCTGTCAGGCTCAGGTGATCCCAAAACATTCCAGCAGCGAGAGACAGGAGGGGAGGTGGACAAGGATCGGGCCTTAAATAGACATCGGGAAAATGTTGGTTCATTGCTCAAAGAGGAGAAGCTGTTGACACATGATAGCAAAAAAAAAAAAAAAAAATCTATTGTCGTTCTAAAAAAAAAAATAAAATGGAAATAAATGTAGGAGCGGGTGGCAGGTGTGGTGAATATCAGTGCAGAAGAGATATGAGGGAAAAAAAATCCCAAGTTTTGTGAGTTTATGCAGGGTTAAAACAGCAAAATTGCCAGAGTTCCTTGGAATTGTTCACAGGTGGGATGGGAGGATCCAAGAAATTTGGATATGAAGGAGACACAAATTTTCACAGGGCAGGAGACAGGAATGGTGAATTGTATCAGCAGGAAAATGTCACTTGGAAACCACTGGGAATACCTCCATTCATTCCAGTACAAGTTGGAATTTAAAAAATGGTTTAAAAAATAAACAATCCATCATGATTTTATCCCTTTAGCCACGAGGAATTTCCTTCACCTGGGCTAATCTTTGCTTAACCATACCCAAAACAAGTCCTGCAGAAGCAGAACCATTTTATGAATGATTTTTGGCCACATCTCTGCAGAAATAAAACTTTTGTGGTGCACAGAGCCTGCTGCATGCTGAGGTTTAAGGATGAATTCCCCTTAATCCCATCAATCCACGTGGCACCAACGGAGCAATAGAAAAATTCAGCTGGGGAATAAAGTTTAAAATTTGAGGATTTAACTGAATCAACCTCGAGTTAAAACAGGAGGGGTAGTTTTGGTTGTAAATTGTTTTATCAAGATAAACAGTGCAGCGATGGGAGGAAGGCTTCCAGCAGCAGCACCAAGCACAGAGGGGGAGAGGGGGAATAGGAAGGAGCTGGGGCTGAAATCAATAATCAATAATCAATAATCAACAATCAACAATCCAGCAAGGCCGGGACTTTTCCAAGCGTGTTTTCCAGACATTCCCTGATTTTATTTTGTTTGCCTGATGCCTTCAAACCCCCGTCATTGGGGACTCCCTTCATGGAGTCACAGAATTTGTTCAGCTTGGTGGAAGATCTCTGAGATCAGCAAATCCAAACACGAACCCAGCACACAAATCCATGTCCCCAAGTGCCACATCCTCGTGGTTTTTGGACACTCCCAGGGATGGAGATTCCACCACAGCCTGATCCAATGCTTGACCACCCAAATGTCCAACTTGAGCCTCCCCTGGCACAGCTTGAGGCTGTTCCCTCTCCTCCTGTCCCTGTTCCCTGGGAGAAATCCTGACCCCCCCGGCTGTCCCCTCCTGTCAGGGAGTTGTGCAGAGCCACAAGGTCCCCCCTGAGCCTCCTTTTCTCCAGGCTGAGCCCCTTTCCAGCTCCCTCAGCCTCTCCTGGTGTTCCAGCCCCTTCCCCAGCTCTGTTCCCCTCCCTGGATGCTCCAGCTGCTCCATGTCCTCCTTGTCCCAGAGCTGTCCCCAGCACTGGAGGTGTCCCAGCAGAGCCGGCACAGGGGACAGGCACTGCCCTGGCCCTGCTGCCACCCCAGAGTTGGGACAACCCAGGTGCCACCGGCCTCTTTGCCCACCTGGGCACCCCCATCCATAGGGATCCATCCTGCACTGCCGGGATGTAAACATCGGGAGCACCGATGACATTTTCCACCGGCGTTTCCCACCTTCCTCCCCGTTATCCCCTCGGCATTGCCGGCGCAGTTTGTGCCACCTCCCCGCCGTGTCCCGGCGCGTTTTGTGTCCCCTCCCCGCCGTGCCACACTGCGGTTGTCCCCGTGTGACGACGCTCTCCACCCCCAGTGTCCCCTGGGATGGGTCCGCTCGTGCTCCACCGCAGCCACACCCGCTCCCCGCGCCCTCCCGTGCGCCCCCGTGTCCCCCGTGTCCTCTCACCTTCCTCCTCCCGCCTGCGGACGTTGCCTCCTCCTCTTCCTCCTCCCCCCATCCGCATCCCGTCTCTATGGCAACCTCTGGGGGGGGAGACGGCGCCAGCCAATCAGCTCCCGCCTCCTCCTCCCGCCCATCCGCATCCCGTCGCTATGGCAACCCCGGGGGGCGCCAGCCAATCAGAGCCCCCCAGCGGGGTTAGAGCGGCCGGGGATTCCGATCTACCTAGCAACCAGTACGGCGCACTCTGATTGGCTGAGCGGAGGGAGTGGGCGGAGCGCGATGGCGCGGTGGGCGTGGCCATGGTGAGGGGCGTGGCCGGGCGCTGCCGCCGCCGCTGCTGCCGCCGCCGCCACCCGAGCGGCGCGCGCGGGACCGTGAGGGCGGCGGGAGGCGCGCAGGTAACGGAGACATGGCGGGGGCACGGCGGGGACACTGCGGGGACACTGCGCTGCCCTCAGGGGCTCGTCCTGCCCACCGTGGGGCGGCCACGCAGCACCCTGGGGACGGGGGATGCCGGTGCTGCTGCGCTCGGCGGATGGGCGGAGGGCGGGGGGATGCCGGCCCTGAGCGCCGGGAAAGGGCCGGATCCGCTCCCTGTGAGGCCGGGGATGCTGGCGAGGGCTCCCCGGTGCCGTAATGCGGTACGGCGGCACCGGGGAGGGGATGCTGGAGACTCACCCGCGCCTCGGTGAGGGCTCGGGGAATGTTGGATCCTCACTGAGGGCTCTGAGGGTGTTGGATCCTCGCTGAGGGCTCTGAGGCTGTTGGATCCTCGCTGAGGGCTCGGGATATGATGGATCCTCCCTGAGGGCTCGGGGATTGTTGGATCCTCTCTGAGGGCTCGGGGGATGCCGGATCCTCTCTGAGGGCTCGGGATATGATGGATCCTCTCTGAGGGCTCGGGGGATGTTGGATCCTCGGTGAGGGCTCGGGGGATGTTGGATCCCCTCTGAGGGTTCAGGGGATTTTGGATCCTCTCTGAGGGTTCAGGGGTGTTGGATCCTCGCTGAGGGCTCGGAGGGTGTTGGATCCTCGCTGAGGGCTCGGGATATGTTGGATCCTCTCTGAGGGCTCGGGTCTGTTCTATCCTCGCCGAGGGCTCGGGGATGTTGGATCCTCTCTGAGGGCTCGGGGATGTTGGATCCTCACTGAGGGCTCGGGGGATGTTGGATCCTCACTGAGGGCTCTGAGGGTGTTGGATCCTCACTGAGGGCTCGGGGAATGTTGGATCCTCGGTGAGGGCGCGGGGAATGTTGGATCCTCACTGAGGGCTCGGGGATGTTGGATCCTCACTTCCCTCACTGAGGGTTCAGTGATGTTGGATCCTCATTTCCCTCACTGAGGGTTCAGGGGTGTTGGATCCTCATTTCCCTCTCTGAGGGTTCGGTGGTGCCGGCTCTGTCCGGGTCCCTCGGGGAAGGCGCTGCGGGTGTTCGGGGCTGGGTCCTCTGTTCTCCTCTCCTCGGCCGGGCTGCAGCGGTGCCGGTCCCCCCCTGTGCATTTGTGTTCCTTGTAGCTTTGCACAAGGAAAGCGATGCCGGCTCAGCCCTCAGCCTGCCTGGCCTGCTTGCCGTGCCAGGATTTCCCTCTCCAGGCCTTTCCCATGGAATTCCTGTTCCATCCAGTCCCTGCTGGCGGGCAGAGGTGACAGACCTGGCCCTCCGGATCTGACGAGTGGCATCCCTGCCCGTGGTGCGGAGCTTGGAATTAAATGAGCTTCAAAGTCCCCTCCGACCCAAACCATTCCATGATCCCGTGGCGAGCATGGAAAATCTCGCCGGGGTTGTTTCTGCCTTTCCATCCTCTCTGGTGCTGATTGAAATAGGGGATGTGTGGGGGATGATGGTGTGGTTCCTCCTCAAAACAGCGCGGGAGTTTCTTTCCCTCTGAGTAATTCATTAGAATGGAGTTGGGAGAATAATTTATTCTCCTTTTTTTTGTGCCTTTGTATGGGTAGGAAAGAGCGGGGGAAATGCAGTGAATGAGTTCCTCTCCTTTCTCCAGGGTCAGAATTGGGTGGGGAATGGCTGAGAGGACATTTTCCTCTCCTCTGGTTTGTTGTTTTATCTCCCCGTTTCTCTGGGAATTAATCCCATCCTTTCTTTCTAAAGTCTGGTGAGTTCTTTTTTCTTCCTTATTGCTCCCTTAGGGGCTTTGAAATTTAGTTTAAAAAAAAAACAAAAACAAAACCAATTCCTTGTGGGAATCAACCCTTTCTCCTCGTGATTTTTCACTTTTTGTAATAATTGTCCGTGCATGTCTTAATTAATCCTTCCCAGCAAGAATTGCATGGGATTCTCCTGCTGATAAATAACATAAAACTCCACAACCACACGAACAAACTGCTCCTTTTGCTGCGTTTTATTTCCAGTGCTTGTGGTGGGAGGGGAAACCTCCCCTTTTTTTTTAAATTTTTTTTTTTATCCCCGGTGTCATCGAAAGTGTTTTGTTTTCATCTACATAACAAAAATAACCACAAAATCTCCTCTCTGCAGAGGCTGAACAAAGAGTGCACAAACTGGATTTGTGGTGAGGAACTCTCCTGACACTCGGGGTTGTTTATTACAACACTCGTCTGTCTGCACCAATTCACGGATCACCCATGGGCTGCCTTGCAAAACTTGGGGCTCCTTTCGCAATGGAATCTTTATTTATTTTTTTTATTTTTTTTTTGGTTTCATTTTGGAATTCTTTCAGTTTTCCCAGGGCCAGGTTGTCTGTTTGGGTGTGCTTTCCCACCTCTTGTAAATACATTTTTAATTTTACTTACGATACTCATAATTATTAACTTGAACGTGAAATGGAAAAGTCCTGAAGGGACACGATGAAATTTTGTTTTCCTGCTTAGTTAAAACTTTTTTTTTTTTTTTTTTTTTTTTTTTTTTTTTTTTTTGGGTGGCTCATCGAATCTTTGTTTTTGCATGTTTTCTTCACCTCGAGGTTTTGGGGAAGGCAGAGGAGAGGTTTGGATCCTGCTGTTTTGTGATTTCCATGGAGCATTCTTAGACTTTTTCCCAAAAATTCCCAATCCTGACCTCGATTTACCCTTTTTTTTTTTTTTTGTGGTGCAGACTTTAACTGGTGTGAGCACAGTTCATCTTAGGTTGCTTCTGAACCTTTTTTTGGGAAGGTTTTTTTTTTACAGATCACTGCAATAATTACAGTGAGCAAAAAAAAAAAAAAAAAAAAAAGTCCCTTACTCATCCACACTGCAAGGTGACCTCACTCAAACTGGGGAATAAAATCCTTTGGAGTTGGTTCAGGAGAAACAACAACAAAAAAAAAAGTGACTCCAGACTTCTGGAGATGCCAACAAACTCAAAAAGCTTTTGTTTTTTCTTTTTTTTTTCTTTTTTTTTTTTTTTCCCTGATTTTGAGGAGCTGTTGTTAAAATATTAAAGCCAAGGCAATGGATTCCAAGGGGGGATTAAACACCTTGTCCAACGTGGGATCACAGATTGGTTTGGGTTTTGGAATTTTTTCTCCAATTTTTCTACCAAGGAACTTCACCAAACTAATCAAGAATTGGTTTTACCATTTTTTTATTTGGTTTGTAACTGACAGGGATGTGCTGTGTTGCTTCTACCACTTTAGGTGTGTAGGAAGTTCTGTTTTCCCCTTTTTTTTTCTTTTTTTTTTCCTGGCTCATGTTTTGTTTTTCCTGGCTTTAGAACTTCTCCTAATTTTATTTTTTTCCCTTATTTCAACCACAGCTTCCCCACCAATCCCTGTGAGGGGAAGAAGCAGCCTGTGAAAGCAAAGTTGTCAATAAACTGAATTTAACGTGGTTATCTTTAGCAGCTTGGCTTTTTTTCTTTTTTTTTTTTTTTTTTTCCCTTTTTTTGCTTTTTTTTTTTTTTTTTTTTTAACCAGCCTATCTCCAAAAATCTCCAGCCAAACCCTTTTCCCCTCCCACAGAAAAACCCAGAATTGTTTAGGTTGGAAGGAACCTCTTGAGATTATCCAGTCCAACCCACAAACTGCACCAAAGCTTTCAAACCTTAATTTTTTTTTTTTTTTTTTTTTTTTTTTTTAACCATAAGATGGGCCTGTGTAAATAAAAATGTGCCTAACAATGTCTGGTAATTCAATTTTTCCTATCTCTCAGGATAGGCAGAAAGAAAAAACATTTTCCCAGGAAAAACTTTGTTCTCTCAAGTTTGGGAATCCATTCAGATTTTGGGAATATCAGTGGAGTACTTGGGCTTTTCTAAATTTCTGGTATTTTTTTTTTAACAAGAATTCACTTTAAAGCAGCTGGTTAGAGACTGGATTTTGCAAATTTTACCGTTGTGATATAAAACTGTTATTAAAAATTGACTTTTTTTTTTTTTTTTTAATCTTATTGGGGCTCTGTGAATGGAGAGGAGGATTTGGGAAGAACAAAAAAAAAAAATAAAATAATAAAAAAAAATAAAATAAAATAAAAAGTCACATTTGAGGCCAAGTAACCAAACCTCCCTGGGCAAGTCAGTGACGAGCTGGGACTTGTGGGCTTGGTGATGCTGGTGACTGGTTTTGTGTTTTTATTTTAGAATTATCATTTAGAATGATCATTTTTAATTATTCCTCAGCAGTTCCCAATGCAGGGAAGGAGATTTCTATCTGTGTGAGTGAGTCACAGCCTGGTTTCAGTGTGGCTAAAAATATCCTGACTCTTCAATATTCCAATAATTCCAAGAATATTAGAATAACAATCAAGATTTGAAAATTCTGAATATGAAATATTAAACGTTAAAAAGATGAAGATCAGAATGAATGTGACCCCTGTGTTTTCTTCCATCCAATTCTGCCAATTTTGGTGCCAATTTTGGTGCCAATTTTGGTGCCAATTTTGGTGCCAATCTTCCACTTTCCATCAAATTCTTCCATTTTGATTCTTCCCATCAAATCCTTCCATTCAACTCCTCCACCTTCCATTCATTTCCTCCAGAAATTTCCCCAAAAAAAAAAAAAAAATCAGGATTCAAACTTGCAGCCTTGCACAGGAGAACTTGAAGCAGTTTAGGAATTGAGAGGTGAAATATTTGAATATTTTCTTTGGCTCACCAGGTTTTTTTTTTGTTTTTTTGTTTTTTTTCAATGTGTTTTGTTCTCCAGGTTTTCCAGGAAGAAAAGCAAGAAACCCCCTGGAACTCTGCCCTGTCACCATGGGGTCTGTGGTGTGGGAATGTGGTTGAAAATTCAATATTTAATTTATTCCACTGAGAAAGGATAAAAAAAAATTTTAAGAAAGAAAAAAAAACAAAAAAAAGAAGATTTCTTGCACGTTTTTCTGCACTGAACCGACGATGTTGAACACAAAAACTCTTCCAGCTTGGAAGAACCTCAAACAAAACCTGGAAATCTTTTGGTAAAAAAAATAAAATCAAATAAAATAAAATTACAAAATTGCAACTCCACCATGTGCTGGGGTGAAAGGATGCCTTGGGACCTCCTGTTTTATTCCTTTTACATTTTTTGGGGACTTTGGCTTGTCCCCACAAGAGGTCACAGCCTCTTTTCCTGTGAGCCCATCATCCTGAGGATGTGCCAGGACCTGCCCTACAACACCACCTTCATGCCCAACCTCCTCAACCACTACGACCAGCAAACTGCAGCTCTGGCTATGGAGGTAAATTTTATTTTATTTATATTTTTTTTTTGGTGGTAAATATACCTATTTAACGTGTGCTTTTAGTTCAGCAATAATTGATAAGATAATCAAAAAAAAATAAAAATATATATATATATAAAGGTATTGAATAATTCAAATATAATCCCAATAGGATATTCTAAATAGACAAAATATTTCCTATTTTTTTCCTAAAATTTCCATATTTTATTCCATGCCTAATTTAACATCAATGTGGCTGTGCTTGTTATTTTAAATACCTGAACTCTGATTTATACATGGTTTTTTTCAGTCTATTTTCTACCTAAAGTCTGATTTATCCATGGTTTTTTTCAATCTATTTTCTACCCAAAGTCTGATTTATCCATGGTTTTTTTCAATCTATTTTCTACCTAAAGTCTCATTTATCCATGGATTTTTTTCAGTCTATTTTCCATCCTACCCAAGGAGTTTCCTCACTTGGTATTCTGTGATAAAACTAAAATAAATTCAAATTCACAATATTAATCGAATTCTTCCTCTCAACCCGTTTAAAATTCCATGAAGGATTTGTGCAACTTTGGTTTATTTGTATTTATTTATTTTTTTTAAAAGTATTTGGGGAAACTTTGTGGGTAAATCTGTGAGAAATGAAAGAATAAATTCAGTGTTTTCATCTTGGAATGCTCCTCCTGACAGCACAAAAAAAAAAAAAAGAATTTTCATTGCTCTTGGTAAATAATATAAAGCTTTAGCAAAAGGAGTGAATTTTATTGTAAATTGCAGCAATAGGAGTGAATTTTATTGCAAAATTCAGCAAAAAGAGTGAATTTTGTTATAGAATTCATTCTGGCAAATCCTGAGCCTCTGACCCAGAATTCCCAGAGAAGTTGGAATTTTCTTTTTTCCAAGGAAAATTGGAGCCCCCTGGGATAGTGAGAGGTGTCAAAAATGGGATTTAAAAACTTTTCCCAACCCAAACCGTGCTGAATTTTCATCATTTTATTCCTTTTTTTTTTTTCATTCTCTCACTTATTTGAAACCATTTTTTTTCCTGCTGCTTTCCCTTCAATCTCCTTTTGGATTTTGGTTCCAAAAACTTCAATTTTTATCCCTCAGGCTTTTCCTCTCCAAATGGAATCACTGCAACATTTTCCTGCAATGTCCTTCTCCAAGTGCTGCTTCATTCCTGGAATAATTTGAATTCCTAATTTGAATTCCTAATTTGAAATCCTAATTTGAATTCCTGATTTGAATTCCTGATTTGAATTCCCTTCCCCTCTCCTTTTTTTTTTTTTTTTTTTTTTTTTTCCTATCCTTGTTCAGGGCACATCACTCGAGGTGTGGACACCATTTATAATAAATAATAAATAATAAAGAATAAAGAATAAATAATAAATAATAATAAAATCCCACTTTTCCCACATAATGACCAACATTCTGCTCGGGTTTTTTCCAGCTTTTTTTTTTCTTTTTTCTTTTTTCTTTTCTTTTTTTTTTTTTGCACATTAAATAAAACCCCTGCTTTCAGAGAATTATCAGAAACAGAATTTTTCCTTAAATCCCATTTGTTGGAAGAAGAGGAATAATTCCAACCTGAACCACAACAATCCTGGTGCAATTATCCTGATTTTTAGGAGAGGAGAACTTGAGTTTTTTTTTCTTCTCTGCCTTTTGTGGTGCAAAAAATTGGAGTTAAAAGCAGAAATTACCTGGTACAAAATGCTGCAATTCACACCAAAGACTTAGCACAGGGTTTGTTTAAAGCTCCCTTTTTGCCAATTAAAAAAAAAAAATTAAAAAAAAAAAAAAAAATCAGGATTTAAGGTGGTAATTGCAGGCTGGGGATGGATTATGGGTCATTTCTGAGTAAAGGTGAATGCTGTGAGGAAAACAAAGATTCATTGAGATGAAATTCTGTCATTTGAAAGATTTTGAGAAGCAAAAGAAAAACTGAAAATCCACAGCTTTTCATAAATATATTCCCATTCTTTGTGTTATCTTAGATTGCATTTTAATATATACTTGAGAAGAGATGAATTTTATTTTTTTATTATTATTATGATTTGGGTTTTTGGACATTATTTAATGACTCAGTTGTTGTTGAGCACTCAGCACTGGTTGAAAGCTGTTAAATGTTGCATTTTGGTATTTTCTGGGAATATTTCTTTGGTCTCCAAGCCCCCTTTTCCCTGGTTGCTGTGAACATAAAATAATATAAAAAAACCCAGAATCAGGGTGATTCATTTTGTGTACTGGAGGGAAGGCCTTGTAAATCTCTGGTTTTCAGAATCTCTTTTTCACAGCGGTTCTTGATTTAAAAAAAAACACAAAAAAACACCAAGAAAAATTCAGCTGGTTTGGTGCAATCAAACAAAGAGTGGAGGTGAAGCAAAAATGAGAATTATTGTAGGTGTTGTCTTGCCATCAGTAAATTCTGTGAACTTCTCTTCCAATGCTGCTGATTGCTTAAAAACTTATTTCTTGTTGCTGGAAAAATCCAATTAAATTGTCTTTTTGAGGCTTTAAGCTGATGTGATTCCTTCATAATTATATAAAAATCACATCATCGGGTTAGGGAATCAGCAAAATCAGGGAATCAGCAAAATCAGGGAATGCCAGCATGGTTTGGGATAAATGAGATTTTAAAATTCATCCAATTCCAACCTGGACACCTCCCACTATCCCACATTGCTCCAGCCTGGCCTTGGACAATTCCAGGGATGGGGAAGCCACGAATTCTCTTGGAATTCTCATCCACACCTTTTCAGGGAAGGTTTAAATTCCCCTTTTTTTTCATCCTCGAATATGAAATATTCCCCATCAGGATCCTTCAGTTCCTGCTCCTTGGAAAAGAGAATTCCTTCACTTTTGTGCTTTAATCCAGGAGGATTTGGAGGAGGGAGGGCTGCTGCATCCAAACCCTTTGGAACATTATTTTATTCCCAAATATCCCCGGAGGATTTTGGTGCTTTCAGCAGAGGACAAACACCAATCCAACAGAGACTGAAATGAGAATTATTTCACCTCTGCTGCTACAAAAAAAAAAGAAAAAAAGAAAAAAAAGTTACCTGTGCTGTTCAAAAAGCAGCAATAAAGGAGTGGTGACTCCACCATGTGAGTGTCCCTGATGAGGTGCTGGTGTCCAGGGCAGGAATTTCGCAGCTCCTGGGGAATTTTTTGGGATGAGGTGTCCAGAGCTGGGAGCTGGGCAGGGATTTCTCATTTCCTGGCTCTGTGTGTGTGTGTGTGGGGAGGGGAGGGGTCTCTCCTCTTTGCCTGTGGTGTTGTCACAGCCGGCTGTGACATTTTCTGTGACCTGCTGACAGGATGGATTTGGTCAATACCCATCAGCAATGGTTGCTTTTAGCGGTGCTGGTCAAACTTTTAATTCCCAAATCTTCCTGAGGATGCTGCAGTGCTGCTCTCACAGCTCCCCTGTGTTCTATAAATCCATAAATCCATAAATCCTGAGCTGGTGGAGAAGTCAAATTATTCCTGTCCCCCCCACCCCCCAGGGAGCTGACCTTGTTTTGCCATCTCTTTGGGTTATTATTGCTCCAAAGAATTATCTCCTGTCCCTTTTCCATTTAATACTCCTTGAAGGATTCGCTGAGGGGTGGGAGCAGCGAGCACTGAGGTTTATCTGCTTTAATTCAGATTTTGTGGGCAAACATTTTGATTTTTTTGGGCCTGTTGGAACCTGTGGCCATTCAACCACAGCTTTTGTCATCACCGATGAAGCCAAGCAGTTTAATTGGCTGATTGCCAAGATTTATGAATTAAATAAACTGTCACCACTCTTTTTTCCTCATCCTAATTTTTATGGCACCACCCCACAAATGATGGTGGGGATCAAAGAGGTTTTAAAGGACAGGAGCTCAGACGTGGCTGAGGGCTGAATCTGAGTTTTCTTTTGGGATTAAACTGCAGGTCAAAAGCTCTAAAAAGGAACTGATGCAGTCACCATATGGCCAAGGAGATAATGGTTCCTCCTTTGCACTCCATTCCTATTTTCCCTATGGAAAAAGAGCAGCAGTTGGGACTTAGGAGATGGAAAAAAGGGGAAATGGAGGAATTGGATTATCCTGAAGTTGATTTGGGGTTTGCAGTGTGAGGGAAGAAGGTGTAAAATCAATGGAGCCATGTCCACTCGTGTGCTGTTCCCACCAGGAAATCAGGGCATTGATATAAATAAAACCCCCATTTTTAAAAATATTTAGAAATTAATTTGCCACAGAATATCCAACTACAGCTGTGAGGACACCTGATTTCAGATTTAGTGGTTTCTTGCCTGTTCTGGTGCTCACAGAGGACAATTCCACTGACCTGCCCCAGAGCTGCAAGGTCTGTGTGCCCTTTGCCAGCCCTATTTTTATCACCTTTGGTGTCTTAGTCTATTTTTCCACCTTTTTTTTTTTTGGAATTAGGAAAGAACCAGAGTGTGTTTAAAATGGCATCAACAGAAGGCATAGCTATATTTATTCCCAGCCTGGGATAAGAGGAATTTTTTCCAGCAGAGGTAGGTCAGGTATTAAGTAGCTCATTTATTTATTTCCTAATAATCACCAAAGGTGGGGAGAATTTAAAGTGGGAAATCCTGAACATAATCCCACCTTTATTCCTTTTCTTTTTCCACCTTCCCTCTTCACCAAATCCCAAATTTCACACTCCACCTTTGCTCTCTATTCCCCACTCCTGCCTCCCAGACTCCTGAAAGCCCAGGCACATGAAGCTAATGGAAAAGTTGCTTTTAATTTTAATCAGCTGCTGTTTTGTAAGCACCCTGATCTTAAGCACTAATTTGCAGCAAGGATTAATTTTCTCGTTAGCACACCCCATTGTGATCCCCTCAGAACAATGGAGCTGTGCAGGATCACAGGGATGTGAGCAATGCTCCAGCTGATTAAAGCCTTCAATTCCATTCATTTGATATTCTCTTCTCTCCAGCTGCAGTTTTTTTACCTTGGAAACCACCACGTGAAGCTTTTTTTTTTTTTTTTTTTTTTTTTTTCTATTTATTTTATTGTTCAAGCAAAGCTGGAGTCGTGTGGATGATTCCAGAGCTGAGGAATTCCTGCTCTAGGAATACCTGGGGGTTTCCACTGTTTAAAATGCAGCAACCTCTGGTTCAGACTTCATCTACAAAGTGTCGTGCAAAGGTGAAATCCTGAGTGGGGAAAAAACAATCTGGGAAGGAGCAGAGCTGTTACATCCCCCAGCAGGTTTCATACAGAAATGAGCATGAGCTGATAATTTTGTTAAACGAGGTCGCTGAGGGAGCAGAACCTGTGCTGGGCTCGTGTTAGATCCTTTGCACAGGAAAAATTCAGTGTACTCCAGAGCTAATCTGAGGGAATATCGTAAATTCCATGAATGGTGAATAATTGGGATTGTCTGCACAGGAAGAGCAGCCACGGGAGGTGGGAATTTGCATTCGGATAAAACGTGGAGCTCTCTGTGTTTGATGGGGATGCTCTGAGGATGGTGGGGGATGGAGGGAGAAAGGGAAGGAGCTTCGGTTGGGAATCTTTGGGAGAAGTTAATCCAGCTAAAATAATGTTCAGGAATAAATTTTGGAATTTGGAGCTGCTGTGATTTGTGTTTGGGGTGGGGGGGGGATGTGTTAATTCAAAAAGTCGACAGGACACAGGGAATGGCTTCCCACTGCCAAAGGACAGGGTTGAGTGGGGTAAAGGGAAGAAATTCCTCCCTGTGAGGGTGGTGAGACCCTGGAATGGAATTCCCAGAGAATTCGTGGCTGCTGCCCCATCCCTGGAAGTGTCCAAGGCCAGGTTGGAGCGAGCTGGGATCGTGAGAGGTGTCCCTGTCTGGCATTTCCAGGTGGGATGGAGCAGTCTCTGAATATTCAAAATAATATTCCTTCCTATCCCTGCACTCCAGGGAACCAGGGAAAGGCTTCACAGGGCAGCCTGAAAGAACCAGCACCAAAAAAAGATTTTTTTTTTTTCCTAAAATGAACACAAAGCACTCAAGGAGATCAAACTCCTGCCTGGAGATCACCAGTGCCCAAATATCAAAACCAAATCACAGGGGTGAAAAACACTGAATTTTTTTCCCCTGCCTAGCATGTTCCACAAGGAATAATTTAAGAAATACCGATTTTTAGTCTTTTATGTTTGTTAATAAGAACAAGATGCCACGTGAGTATTTTTTAAAATATTGGCTATGGCAGTGAGAGGAAAAAAGGAAGAGAATAAAGGTTTTGGGATTTTGTTAAAATGACATTGGGGATGAACTCTGTCACCACATTTACATTTGTTCAAATCCAAGATTAATTCTGAACAACGGAAATGGGAGAACCAAGTTAAGCCTGAATGGCTTCGTGCAAACATAGGGGAAATAAAAAAAAAAAAAATTAAAAAAAAAAATAAAAAAATAAAAAAAAAAGACTTTTCTGCAAAGCTTCAGTTGAAAGTCAATGCTGCACATCTTAATCAAGATGTATCCACAGGGGGATATTTATTTTCAGGGTCAGGGAGGCAGATGGCTCTGCCTTGTGCCTCCATTCTGCAGCAGCTGGTGGAGCCTTAAGGAGGAATTATTAAGAAAGGTGGAACACACACAGATTTATTTGGAATAGTTAAATAACAAAGCCAAGGAACGTGGTGCTGCCTGAGCATTTTGGGAATATTTGGTTTGCCTTTTACCACTCTCACCTCCATTCTGAGGTCCCAGCTATTCCTTCCCATCTTTATATGATTTTTTACTACCAAAAAATAGGCAGTAAATAATATCTGACTGCTTAAGAGCAGGGTGGATTGGCTGGGATGTGCTTTTAATTTTTTTTTTTGTGTGTTGGAAATTGGTTTTTCCCTGATTTTTCTGCATGGTGATGGTTCCAGTTATAGGTTGGCTGGATCCACACCAAAGTGAGAAGACAAGAAATAAACCTGGAATAAATTCAGCACCAAGGAGCAGCTGGCAGAAATATTTCTCTTGCTGCAGTTTCCTGCTTTGTTTTTGGGGAAACATTGGTGATTTTGGATGAAGTTCAGAGGGTTTTTATGAATTTTGGGACACTTTCCACTAGCCCAGGTTGCTCCAACCTTTCCTTGGACACTTTTAGGGGCAGCCACAGCTTCTGTGGGAAATCTTGGAGCATTTCTGTGACCTCCTCTGGATCCAGAACCATGCTCAGCACAGGGATATATTTTAATATTTTCCACATTTATTCATTTTCTCCTCAAACTCTTGACTTTCAAAAGAACATCCCCACGAATCACAATTTGCTGCTGTTTCTCTACTTTGTTTTGGGTTGTTTTTTTTTTGTTTTTTTAATCTTCAATAAACCACCTGCTGCTTTTACATTCCCTGCTTTTGATGCTGAAGACACACAACAAAGTTTTCCTTGCTGTTCCATTCGTGGTTTTATAGAGCTCGTCCTCCCTCTGTCTCTTTTACGAGGTGCAATAATCAAAACCCGTGCCATGTTTCTATTTTTATGGAGCAGCTATTTCTGGTTTTTTTTTTGTTTTGTTTTGTTTTTTTTAATGGATGGATGAGATGTAATTCTCCTAGACTGACACATGAAACACCTCCAAAACCCTCCAATCCCAGGGGATTATTCAGCATCAGAACATTCCATTCTCCTGTCACATTTGGGAATCCCTTCTTCCCAAATTTTTTTTTTTTTTCTGTGATCTCTCAATCAATCTGATGCAATTAACTGACTGTACCAACCAACACGAAGTTGGACGCTCAACCCTTCAAGTTTTCTTTCATTTTGGTTTCTTTCAAAGACTTTTACAAAGTCCTGGTGTTTCCTATTTTATTCCTATTTTCCTGGTGATTTTTGGCCGGGATTTCCCCCAGCTCGTCCCTCCCGTATCCCGTGGAGTTGTTCCTATGGTTACCCCCCCCCCCTTTTTTTTTTTTATGGGTGGGGTGGAAAAAGCCAAATTTCTGCCCTTTCATTCCCACCCCTCGCTGAGTTTGGCCTCCTGCTCCATCCCAGGCTTGTCAGCCGGGGGGTTCCCATGGAAACAGGGAAGGAAATTTGAAAAGAGAAGCACAAAGGGCTGTTTAATTTGAATTTGAACAAGGGGACCAAGGCTCCTCTTAGTTCATGTGAGGAAAACCCGAAATTTTATCTGCGGAAAGTCGCTTTCAATTTGTAAACTCGTTTCTTGATTTAAAGGACAAAAGTTGTGCTGAGCAGGGAGAGAAACTTTTTTTTTTTATTATTATTTTTTTTTTTTTAGAAATTCAGGGTGGCAGCTCCCACCAGCCACTCATTTTCTTCTCCCCACTCACAGCTCCGAAAATCATCACTCATTTATTTATTTTTTTTTTTTTAACATTTCTCCCTGAAAAAAAAAAAACCCTCAACGTGTATTACATATTTTCCACTCCATAAGGACTCAATCGTATTTTGGATTATTTTGCATCCTCATCTTTGTGGGGGCAGTGGGTGAATTGTTTATCCTTGAAAATCAGCAGAGTCGCTGCTGAATTTCCCCCTCTCCTGACAATTCATTTCCATTCTTTAATTTTACATTTTAACCCCTCACGGTGCAGGTACAAAACGGAGATGGAAGCGCAGAGGATAACGAGGGTGTGAAATTTGATTTTGGATTTTAGGGTTTGCTGCTTGTTGTCAATAAAAAAAATTAAAAAAAAAAATTTAAAAAGACAAGGAAACAAAAATATCGTGGCGTGGCGACATTTTATCTGCGATATAATAAATGATAAGGTTTGATATAAATGCATTAAAGGACAGGGAAGTCATTTTGCCTCCAGGTTTTTTTGAATCACAGATCTTCCAATTCTTCCAGAAAAGGAAGAATTTTTACCCCCAAAAAAAAAAAAAAAAAAAAAAAGGAATTATTTGGGAATTTATCCTCCACCCTGCAGAGCCCTCAGACATTTTCTTTCCTCTTTTACAAATCATTCCTCATGTGAGAAAGGAGAAATTTCTGGGTGGATTTTAAAAGGTTTTATAAAAAGTAAAAAGAGACAAATAATAAAGTAAAAGGTTATAACTGCTGGGTGCTTGGCATTTAGTTAAGAGCACACTTGTTGTTTTGGAGACAATCTTTAAATTTATTTGCTTGTTGCATATTCATAGACATATTTTTAATTTTTTTTAAAACTCTTTTTTTAAAATATTTTAGGAATTGTTATACATGGTTACTTTTCCAGTCTATTTTTTTAGTGTATGTGTGTTTTTTGCCTGTTATAAATACAATTTATAGTATTGGTTGTTTTTTTTTAAATGCTGTATGTGTGGTGTTAAAATTGTTTTTAAGATACAGTTTAAGAATAACATAAATTAATAAAGTTTAGTAATTAAAATTAGGAAAATGAAACATAAATTTAGTAAAATGTCTCTGTTGTAAGCACGCTACCTGCTTAATTAGATAACACCCAATTAAAACACCTCCTACTAATATACCAACCATCAGTAAAAAGTCAAAACCACAGCCCAAATTAAAGCTAATTTAAAAAAGAAATTAAAACCGCAGCCAAAAAAACACACATACTCTAAAAAAAAAAAAAAGCAGACTCCAAAAGCAACCCCGTAAAACAATTCCTAAAACATGCAAAAAATCGTTTATAAAAAAGGATTACAAATAGATGAGAAGTTTATAAATATTCAACAAACCAATACATTTAGGAAGTGTCTCCAAAATAACAAATGGGCTCTTAGCTAAATGCCAAGCACCCTGCAGTTATAACCTTTTGCTTTATCTTTTATTATTAAACTTTTTAAAATCTATTTAAAAAAAAAATAATAAATAAACCTGATTTTTCACACTGCCCCATCCTGCTGCTTCCAATTCTTTTGCCTTCCCTACCTGTCATGGGTTGGTTGCACCATTTAATTAATGGCTTGCCTTTATATTTTTTAATTTTATTTTATTTTTTGGTTGTTTTTACTCAGAGTTAGGATCCAAAACGCACAGGAGATGAATTTTGTTGTGTTTGGGCTCAGCTGTTCATTACATTTTATTTAAAGTACAAAGAGTTCTGCACCACTTCCAGCTAAAAACGAGCAAAATGGAGACAAATTCAGCTAATTACAAAATATTTAAATTCTAAATAATCTCATAAAGGGCTTGCATCGATATTATTTCTATTTTTGACTTCAGAAGCGAACACTTGTGACCCTCAGACCAAAAATCCACCTGAAATGATGAAAAAGAAGGAAAAAAGAGACAACACTCAGGAACTTCTATCCTGTCTCATAATTATTTTCTGATTTAAAAGGCTTGGAAGGAATTCTTCCACAGCATCCACTGATATTTTACTTTTCTTTATTCCATTTCATTAGGAAAGAATTTGGAATTATTCTCTACAAAATTTTATTTCTTCCCTTGTTTCTCCACATCCCTCTCTCTTATTAATCCCAATTATTGGGAATGTTCCAGAGATTTCCCCCAAAACTCTTTGGTACAAAAAAAAAAAAAAAAAAGAGGTGGCAACAAATTCCTGGCCTCAAAAAAAGGGAAAAAATCCAGTTCTTTTGAGTGCAAAACGTCCTTTAATCTATTTTAAGAGCACTAAAAAAACCTTTTTAGGGTGCCTCAGAAACAAATAAATGGAGGCACTGTGGGAATTCCTGTCAAATATTGATCTGGTGAATTATTAACTG
The DNA here is from genome assembly GCF_052056855.1 of Sturnus vulgaris. NCBI lineage: Eukaryota > Metazoa > Chordata > Aves > Passeriformes > Sturnidae > Sturnus > Sturnus vulgaris. The sequence continues at coordinate 113,401,971 of NC_142245.1, read as the reverse complement.
GGGGGGAAAAAAAATAAAAAAAATAAAAATAAAAATCAAGTCAGGGGCTTGAGTTTGTGCTCAGTTTGGTGAGGATTTTGGGGTTTGAGGTTGGTAACAGCTGGCTGGTCAGTGGGAAAATGGGAAACAATTGCAATTATTTTGAATTTTTTTCCCTTGTGTCCTCCCCCCGTAGAGTTCAGCTGTGACCTCATTAACTCAGCACTGAATGGAGGGCAGAGCGTGGCCTGATGAATGTGAAATTTTCATTTACAGCTGCTGCCTTCACATGTTGTTTTAGAAATGGTTAACAGCTTTTTTTAAAAAAAAAAAAAAAAAAAAAAAAAAAAAGCTTAAAAATGGAAGTTGCCCGTTAATTATCTTAATTCTTCTATTTAAAACTTAATTAATTTTCATTTCGTCCGTTGGAATAAATTAAGATATTCTCATTCTCCGTTATTGTCTGGTGAACAGAGAGGCTTTCTTTTTTTTTTTTTTTTTTTTTTTATTTTGGTTGCCCTCTTGTAATTTCTTAATTGGGTAAAAGAAATTTATATTGGGATGTGTGTGGGGGAAAAAAAAGGAAAAATCCCCCAAAAATTCACTCAGTGTTTATTCAGAGCCTACAGAGGCTGGCTGGAAAATTAGAATAATGGGAAAAAAAAAAGGAAAATATCTTTCCAAAAACTGAAATTTTCCCCTCAAAACCACCTCATTTCATTGTTTGTGTCCAGCTGTGCAGGTGGCACTTTGGAAGAATTCCCTGGTTAATACCAAAATATGGGAAGTTGTTGCTGAAATTCAGCTAAATTCACATTTCATTTTTGTTGTGACTTTATTGGTTTGCTCCCAGCACGGGAGGATTTTGTGTGGAGCCTCAGGGGACGTTGAGAGAAACCCTCTTGGTTTGTTTTTTGTTTTTTTTTTTTAACCAGATTTTCAGGTAAATTTACAAATTTTCCTGAGTAAAATCTGAATTATGTCATCATGTGGCCACATTTTCCCAATTAATGCATGGGAAGAGTGCTGAGTGCTGCAGTTTTATTTTTGTGGTGTTGGAAATCGCCTCAAATAATCTCCAGACCATGAGAATCCTCACAAACCAAATTAAAAGTTAAAAATTGGGAAATTCCTGTTCTAGGGGCAGGAGAGAAAAGAGAAGCAGTAACAGCTGAGCAGGTGGAGTAAATACAGAATTAAATGGGAGGTGCAAAAGAATAGAATACCTTTATTAAAATTATTCCAAACAATACTTTTCAATTCTTTCTCTCTCAAATATCCTTAATTTTGAGGCCCAAAGATGGAAATTTCCCATCCAACATGTTTGTGTGTGGTTTTACTGGATATAAATTTAACAGATTTCACAGTCTGCAGTGTTAGATTGAGACACAGTTGCAGACACGAATAATTTTTTCTAACTTTTAATCCAACAGATTAGATTGTTTGCATCCTGTTATTTCTGGATATTGCTTTAGTGGATCAGGGCTGTGCTCTGCTCCTTCCCAACACCAAAAAAAAAAAAAAAAAAACACCAAAACTTTTTGGGGACTTTTCCGTGGAGATACATCATTATTTTATTCCCAGAGTAATTTTGGGAACCCCAAAGTGTGGGGCAGAAACTTTGTGGATATATTGCAGGATCATTCCTTGAAGGATTTAGGTGAGATTTCTTTTCAAAATTCAGAGGTTAAAAATTCATTTAAACCTCTTCCCAAGGAGCTGCTGGTCCTGATTGTAACCAGGGAAGACAGGAGAGCTGTTGGATTATAATTCCATTTTGGAAAAGACTTTTCAACATTCCCAGCTGCCAAAATTCTGCTCTGACAGCCTCTTGTCTGCCACAGCAAGAAAGTTTTGTCTGCTTTGCTGTGGGGCTGAGGTTCTGAAATTCACTTTAATTTCCATTAAACCCAAATCAGGGCAGCAGAGGAAGAGGACAAAGAAACTTCTGCCTCTTGTGGAAGTGTCTTAGGTGACAGCTGGGATTTTTGTGACATTTCAGGCAGTCAGAACCCTGCAGGTCCCCTTGGTTGATCTGCCAATGAACACTTGGGTTTAAATATCAAAATTCAGGGAATTTTGTGCCATCCTCATGCCAATGGAAAACCCAGAAATGGAATTATCTGCTCTGGCTTGTGATGTTAAACATCCTTGGACATCAGCTGGGTGAAAAACCACAGTGAAGGCATCGAGAATAAAAAGTCAATTGTCACCAGTGGGAGGGCTCAGTGTTTCTTAGGTTTGGAAATTGGGTTTGTCTGCCTGTATTCTGCAGGGTTTTGTGTCGTGTTTTTGTGTGTGTTACGTGGCAGACGCTGCCACCCTGCATTTTTAAAGCTGTTAAAATGAAAAGAGGAGCTGAATACAAATGGTGGCTTTGAATTTTGGCTCTGTCCTTATCTATATTTTCCATCCTATTTGTGATTTATAGAAATCTCCCCATCCCCTTTTTTTTTTTCCTCCTTTGCTCAGCAAGGGAAATTTTTGAGCACTGAATTGCCAAGCTCCTCTCTCCTGTTATTTTTGCAAGGAGACCTTCCTGGAGCTGGTGGGAATTGTGTGGATCATGTGGATCAGGGAACGGGAAAAGGAGGAGGAGAAAGAGAAAGAGAAGGAGAAAAGGAGGAGGAAGAGGAGAAGGAGAAAAGGTGAAGGAGGAGGAAAAGGAGGAGAAAAGGAAAAGGAGGAGAAAGAGAAGGAGAAAAGGAAAAGGAGGAGAAAGAGAAGGAGAAAAGGAGAAGGAGAAACAGAAAGAGAAAAGGAGAAGGAGAAAAGGAGGAGGAAAAGGAGAAGGAGGTGGAAAAGGAGGAGGAGAAGGAGGAAAGTAGGAGGAAAAGGAGAAGGAGAAAAGGAAAAGGAGGAGAAAAGGAAGAGGAGAAAGAGAAGGAGAAAAGGAGAAAGAGAAACAGAAGAAGAAAAGGAGAAGGAAAAGGAGGAGAGGAGGAAAAGGAGAAGGAGAAAAGGAAAAGGAGGAGAAAAGGAGAAGGAGGAGAAAAGGAGAAGGAGAAAAGGACGAGGAGAAAGAGAAGGAGAAAAGGAGAAGGAGAAAAGGACGAGGAGGAGGAGGAAAAGAAGGAGAAAAGGAAAAGGAGAAGAAGAAAAGGAGAAGGAGGAGGAAAAGGAGAAGGAGGAGGAAAAGGAGAAGGAGGAGGAGAAAAGGTGAAAAAGGAGGAGGAGAAGGAAAAGGAGGAGGTGAAGGGGAAGGAGAAAAAGAAGGGGAAGGAGGAGGAGAACGAAGAGGAGAAGGAGAAGGAGGAAGGATCAGAAGAAGAAGGGGAAGAAGGAGAAGGAGAAGAAGGAAGAGGAGGAGGAGGAGAAGAAGGAGAAAGTTGTTTTGCTCCACTTCTCACCACGAGTTTCCTTCCCCTCCCCACGGTGAGAACAGCACTGGAGCATTTCCCAGCAGGCCTGGGAGCTGTGATCACACTCCCACTGGGAATGTCATCCCTGCAGGAGATGGGAATGTGTCATTTCTATGAAAAACAGGATTTTGACAAGATTTACAGCTCCTGAGTCTCTCTTCCTGTGTCTTTATTTAACAGTATCTAAAACGCACTCCAATGGATTTATTTGTGGATTTATTATTAGTGGATTTATTATTAGTGGGTTTATTATTTGTGGATTTATTATTAGTGGATTTATTAATTTCCCTGATAATATCCCTCTGGAATTCTCCCAAGCCCATCACAGCAGGCACACGGAGAGAGGAAGGAGGAAGGCCAAACCCTCTCAGCTGCCACCAACCCAACTGGAAATGGTTACCAGGAGCACCCATCTGCATCCCCCCCCCATTCCCAAAACATCCAGGAAAAGTGCAGATTGACAGATGGATGCCATTTTCCAGAGGAACTTTGGAATTTAAAATGCAGCAGGAGACATCTTTAAAGAACAAGAGGAGCAGATGGCTTTGCTTTTTTGCACCTATAGGCAGAGATTAATGTAATTCACTGTCTTTTAATAGCTTCCATTTTTATCCTCCTTTTTTTTTTTTTTTTAATTTATTTTTTTTTCCCCTGCAGAAATTAACCTTGGCTGTCTGTCTGCAGACAGAAAGCTTGGGATGGTTTTTCAATGATTGCTGCCCTCTCAGGGCAAGGCAGGTAAAAATAATTGACCTTGGCTTTTAAAGTGAATAACAGGGTGAGTGCCTAATTCAACCTATAGAGTGGAAAAATATCATTTAAACCCACAATAATTAAATGTCTTTTTTTTTTAATTGTTGGAATTTCTTAAATTACTATTTAAATTTATTTTTGGCACCAAGGTAAAAACGATCTGATTTTTTTTTTCTCCTTCCCAGCCCTTAAAGCAGTGCAGTGTCAATCAAGATTTTTCCAGCTACCATCAATTTATGAGATGTGGGGTTCATACAGATAATTTGGAATAGCTTTATTCCATGCTGAATGGGGAAAGCTCAACAGGCAGCCAGAGCTGTGCCCCATTTGAATTTTCATACGTGTAACGCTGCAAGAAACCAGAAATAATTCCAAAAAAATCCAAGTACACCTCGGTTTCTCAAGAGGGAAGTTGGTGGTGAGGTAATCTGGGATGTGCTCTGTGCCAGCAATCCTCACTGAACGTGTCTTGGCACCCAGCACTGGGAGCAGGTTTGGGCAAAGTCACCTTTTGCCTTCAGAAAACACAAAAAAAAAAGGGGCTGCAGTGCCAGAGTCACGTGAAGGGGGGTGAATTGAGCTGGATCCAGCAGAAACAAACTCGACTCCTGCACACCTGGTTGTGTTCATGGCTCTCTCTGCCACCTTTTATTTCGTGGCATGAGCCAGCCAAACCGGGAGGGAAAAGTAGAAATAGCTCAGATTTTCTGCCAACTTCGTGCCCCAAATCTCTGCTTTTTTTTTTTTGTTGTTGTTCTGCTGTGCCTAGGTGAACATTCCCTGATTTTTTTTAATTTTTTGGGTTTTTTTTTTTTTTTTAGGAAGCAGCAGCTGGGTTGAGGCAGGATCCTGTTTTATTCCAGCAGCTCTTCAGCTCAGGTGTGAAGTTGGAGCAAACATTTCCAGGTGGAGTTGGAGCAGGGGCTGCAGGGTCCAGTGAATCCAGAGGGGTTCACAGGAATCTGGGAAGACAGAAAATAAATTTTCAGACTCATGAGAAAACCGATTCTGCTTTTTAGAGCAGGAGGCTGGAAATGCTCAGTGGAAGCAGGAGCTGCCTGCAGAGTTAAATCCAAACCAGATCCAATTCTCCAAGAGAGGCAGCCTGGAAAGCATCGCTCTTTGAGACACAATTCCCGATTTTTTTTATTTTTTTTTTCCCCTTAATGAACAGCGAGCTCCATCAAAAGCCGGGAGATTGAGGACAAAGAGCAGCTCATGATGTGCCCCGAGGCAGCTGCTTCCACCCGGGAATTACAACAGCAATTGAGAATCATAGAATCACTCTCTTCCCTGGAGCCCGAGGGCACAAAAGTTCCCTCCTTCCCTCTCTTGACTTTATGAGGATGCTTCCTCTTTGGTTCTCTGATCAAAGAATAGAATGTATAAATAAACAGAATGGGGAAAGATCACCCCAGTAATTTGGTTTAAATCTTGCAAAGCCACTTCCCAAACAGCAGCCAAATGGCTGCGTAAAAGAAAATAATTTGGTTTATTATCTCTCAGCGCTGTGAGGTCTGAAATTAGAACTCTGTTCCGTTTCGAGTTACTGCTCTTTCTTTGTAACCAAAAGTGAGGATTTGTTCAGAAAATTATTTGGAGTGGGGGAAAATCTCCACATTCCGTCTCTCCTTTGCTTTTCATGCCTTGGAGGATGAAAGTTGAGGGTTGGAACGAGACGATCTTTAAGGTCCCTTCACACAACACCAAAGGGAAGGCCAAGAAGAATTTCTCTCTTTCCTAAACATTTCTCTCTTCCTTCTTTTGGATTTCCTGAAAAACTGAGATCAATTTGGCTGCCGCAGTTCCTCTTGCCCTCATCCTTTTTCCTCCTGGAGTCGCTCCCCAGGCGTTTTTGTGAGGCACATCCCGTGTAACAGAGGAGCCTTTTGTTTCAGCTCGATGTCATGACTTGCACTGCGTCCTTGGGCAAGAGCATGAAAAGAACCTTTTAATCTGCCTGTGTTTATTTTTAATAGGGAACACCATAATCAGTAGGTGGAGGTGACCTTTCATCTCAGGAGCCATGAGGGGGGAGGAAAATTTGGAGATAATTTTTGGGGGTGCTTACAGAGAGAGCTGCCCACAGGCACAGATGCTGGCTCAGGGTGAGCCAGTCTCTTTTTCTGTGTTATCAGAAGTTGTAGAAATTTTTCTTCTGTTGTCCAGCTCAGCCTCTTCATGTTTTTAAAGTTTATAGTATTTCAGGATTATTTAGGATGGAAAAGATCTTTAGGATCATCAAATTCCTCATCTTGTCACCAGCCCAGAGCTCTGAGTGTTGTTCCTTGGACACCTCCAGGAATGGGGACTCCAAACCTCCCTGGGCAGCTCCTTGTGATGTTTAACAGCTTTTCCATGAGGAAATTGTGTTGGAATTTCAGAAATCAGTAGGTGGAGGTGACCTTTGATTTCAGGAGCCATGAGGGGGGAGGACAATTTGGAGATAATTTTTGGGGGTGCTTACAGAGAGAGCTGCCCTTGGACACCTCCAGGGATGGGGATTCCTGGGCTGTCCCTTGTGATGTTTCCCAGTTTTTCCATGAGGAAATTCCCTCTGATGTCCAACCTGGCCCAGTCAAGGCTGTTTCTGTCCTGTCCCTTCACCTGGAGCTGTTTTTGCACACCCTGAGATACTCTGAGGTCTTTTCCTAAAACTGTTCAGCCTCTGCAACTCCACCAAAACCAAAGCGATCTTTTAGCAAAGGCAAAAGAGAAACTCTGGGAGCAACTTTTCTAGGTGGGAAGTGAATGAGATGGGGAGGAATTCTCAGGAGAACTTGAAATTTAGGGGTAGGTTTGTGAAAATTTGCAGTGGCAGGAAGCAAAACTTTGGGATTGGGGCAGGCATGAAAGCAGGAACTCTTTTTCATAAAGTTGGAACTTCCTTTTCTCATTTTCAAGGCTTTTTGAAAAGAAGGGAGGTTAAAATCTTAGCAGAATAAAAGTGGAATTATTGTTTTCTTTTCCCTTTCCATCAAGTAAAGACTTTTACCTTCAGCTTTTCCAGGCAGATGTTGTAACTCCCTGGAATCAATTTCTTGGATCCATGTGGTCAAACAAAGGCTTTAACTGTGCTGTGGACAATAAATACTCACAAATCAATAAATAAATAAAAATAAATCTGAAGTACATGTCCAGCCTAACAGAAGGAGTTCCTGGAGTAACCTGAGCCTGTAAATGTAAATATTTCCCAACTGCTGCTGCCTTTTTTCCTGGTTGAGAACTCTGGAGCCTCATCCTGCTCTTCCTGCAAGTTATTGCTGAATTTCATGGGATGTTTGAGAAATTAAGGGAATTTAATCAACTTTTTTTTTTTTTTTTTTAAAAAAAAAGCACATTAAAATCATAGCATGGTTGTGTCTTGTATTCCCAAAATTAACCTTTTGCAGAGGGAAGGAGACTTCTGGGAAAGATTGGGAGAGTAAAGAGTAAAGGAGAAGTGAAACTTTTCTTATAGTTCCCAGTATTTACCATTTTCTGGTCACAGAGAATGACCCCCTTATTCCTGTTAGATCAGTTCTGCTCTACAGTTTGGAGAAAGAAAATGCTGAATTGCTTTCAAACACTTCTCAGGAAATTACTGCTCGAGAACGTAACCTTTGTGCAGCTCCTCTTCTTGAAACGAGATTTAGGATTTATGGGGTTTTTATATAGAGCAGGTTCATTTGTGCTTCATTGTGCATTGCAAAATTCCAGGCATCAGAATTCCTGCTGGGCTGTGGAGAAAACCCTGCTATCCAAATAATGAACTTTTTCTAAAATTCTGTGTAGAACAAAGCTATTGATGAAATCAACTTTTCCTTTTGAGCTGTGATTTAAAATATAAATCAGGAGAAGAAGTGGCTCGTGGAGGGGTTTTTCCAGTCTGGGGTTTGTTTTATTATTTATTTTACTTAGTCCTAATGTATTCCAATATTCTCTAATTGCACTCTCATGGGAATATCATTGATCTTCCATTGATATCCAAAGAGATGGTGAGGCTTTGGAATAAAACATTGATTAATTCTGAGAGAGTTTTATGGACAAACCAGAGGAATTGAGAGCAGAATGAAACCACACTGGACAATAACCTGGATTATCTGAGACATAAATCCCTGTTCTCTTTATTTTTCCTTCTTTATCCTTCAGGAATATTCCAGACCAGCTGTATTTGCTTAAATTTGATCGATTTTCTCTCAGAGCTTCCAAGGATTGTCTCTGTCATTGATACCCAAACCTGTTATAAAACACCACAGGAGCACGAGACACCGCTTATTGATTTAGATTTTTGTAATTCCCACTGATTTGGATGCAGATGGAGGATGTAAATATCCCTTGGGAATATTTTCATTGTCCCCCCATGGTCACCTGTTTTCCTAAAACTCCCAATTTCTGTTCCTGGTGATCGTTTCCCCCAACAGGTTACGGTTACAACACAAAAGTGAGATATTCCAATGTGGTGGTAAGAAAAAAGAAAAGAAAAGAAAAGAAAAGAAAAGAAAAGAAAAGAAAAGAAAAGAAAAGAAAAGAAAAGAAAAGAAAAGAAAAGAAAAGAAAAGAAAAGAAAAGAAAAGAAAAGAAAAGAAAAGAAAAGAAAAGGAAAGGAAAGGAAAGGAAAGGAAAGGAAAGGAAAGGAAAGGAAAGGAAAGGAAAGGAAAGGAAAGGAAAGGAAAGGAAAGGAAAGGAAAGGAAAGGAAAGGAAAGGAAAGGAAAGGAAAGGAAAGGAAAAGAAAAGAGAAAAGAGAACCTCTGTTTTACCAAAAATAAAAAAAACTTTTGTTTAAACTGTTATAAGCCTTAAAATGTGCCCCATAATTAATATAGTCCTCAATAATAATTCTAAGAAAACTTAGTTAAAAAGATTTAATTTTACATAGTTATCAGAATTTCATTCTCTGGAATGACTTAGCACTGTAACATCAAAACCACAAAAAAAAATGTTTCTTATAAGAAAATCTCCATGAACTAAAGAAAAAAATAAATTAGTAAAAAGCTATTTGAAAGATAATAAACTAACTAAGTTATTTTCTGTACGTTTTCAGTATAAAAGAAAAAACTGTATAAAAGAAGAAAAAAGTTTTATCCTGAATTTTTTTTCTTATCATTTCTAATAATAAAGTTTCTCTTTGTACCATTTAAAACTAAACCTGTTTTACCTTCCTCCTAACCCCCACCAACAACAACAAAAAAATTCAAATTAATAAACCAAAACCGAAATATCGAATATATTGAATTTTTTTTTTTTTTTTAATTTTTTTTTTTTTCTTTTTTTTTTCCAGCCCTTCCACCCTATGGTGAACCTGGAATGCTCCCGGGATTTCAGGCCTTTCCTGTGTGCCCTGTACGCCCCGGTGTGCATGGAGTACGGGCGGGTGACGCTGCCCTGCCGCCGCCTCTGCCAGCGCGCCCACAGCGAGTGCTCCAAGCTCATGGAGATGTTTGGTGTCTCCTGGCCCGAGGATATGGAGTGTACCAGGTGAGATCTTCCCCAATTCCTCCCCTCCCTTTTATATTTTTAATTGATTTCAGGATAAAATGGTACTCCCATCCGGGATGTTTTATGGCCTCGGTTTGTGTGCTAAGAAAGGCGGGAGCTTCTCTTTGAAATGGAGAATGGAAATCCTCTCCATCCAAATTATTAGAATTTTGAAATGAAGGGGATCTCAGGCAAAGATGTGGGAATAGGAATAAGAGTTCTTTACTAGGAAAATTAAAATAAAAATACAGTATTACAAAAATCAAACCCAAAACACTGTCAGAGTCAGAATCCAAGCTGACCCCCCATCAGTCACTCAGGGGTTGGTGCAGTCCCATTCAATGGTGGCTGCCAATCCTGCAGTGACAGATGTGGTTCAGTTGGAGCAGTGCTCCTGGAGAAGGTGCAGGTTTCCTCCAAAGCTCCAGTGATGATGTGGAAGGCTCTGGTTTTCCTCTGCAATCCAGTGGGAAAAGGCTGCCCTGGTGTTCCAAATCTCAGATTTTATCTAGGTAGGAAAGGCTTGGCCCCTCCCCCTGGGTGGAACATTTCCCAATGGGATGATGGAATTTTATCAGTCATGCAGGGGGACTCAATGGGATGATGGAATTTTATCAGTCATGCACTGGGACTCAATGGGATGATGGAATTTTATCAGTTAATTAGTGGGACCCAATGGGATGATGGAATTTTATCAGCCATTCAGGGGGACTCCATGGCCCATTAACAGGAGATATCTCCTGGAGGAAGGATGGGTTGTGGAAAAGATCAAGAACACTGCCCCAGCTGTTTTAACAGCTGGAACATTAACAGAGGATATTTCCCACAGAGATCAGGATCACTGCCCAGCTGGTTTAACAGATGGTGATAAAATACAAACTTTTGGTCACATCCTGTATCCCAACCTAAGACACCCGTTAAAAGCAGGTTTTGAACATTTTCCATCACAAAGCTGTGTTCTCCTTCCCATTTGCCAGCAGCTTTTCCTGAGGTGGGAAGTGAGTTCCTATTTCTGCCCAAAAGGGCAACTGAAAATTGGCTGATGTTGATGAGGCTGAAACCTCAAAGCTGTTTGCAGAGTGTGCACCCTTTGCTGAGCTGCAAACAGCTGTGTTCAGCTTTACACTGCACGAATAAATTCATGGAAAAAAGATCCAAGCTGGTGGAGACAGAATATGCATGAAATTAAAAGCACTGTCTTCATGCTTTATTGTTTTTTTGTAAGTGACTCCAACTGTTAATGAAACTGAGGAGCAGAAACACGAAGAAATTATTTACAGTTGGATTGGAGAGAATGAAAAGCAATTAAAATTGTTTTAGTTAGATAAGTCAGAGGATGTTTGTAGGTTGCTGGGATTGCTCCAATCTCTCCTTTGAAACTCCAGCAGTCCTCATCTTCCAGTCAGGGCTTTATTTACACAAATATCTCCATCATAATTCCATTTATCAAAGCTGGTGGCAGTGCTAGTTGGAATTTTGGTGTCACCACCTCACTGCCCTGTCTGATGACAGCTAGGAAAGGCTTTAAAATGTTTTTAAAATCCTGCTGCCGTGGCCTTGAATTCATGGATTTCCTGGCATGGATTTTGCATCCTTACCTTCATTCTTAAAGCCCAAATGGGCTCCTCTGCTGTTTCATTTTTAAACTTATTTTATGGTTTCAACATTGTTCTGTGGGATGAGTTTGTGACTAAATAGTGCAGAATTTCCCCATGGTTTGGATTGTCTGGTTTTGCTCCAGCTGGTTTGCCTGAAGTCACACCTAGCAATGAAATTACCAGTCCTTGTAAACTGTAAGAACCGAAATGAGGGATGGGGGGGCTCCGGGCTGATTTTTAAAATGCTGTTTATTGTGTGCAGAGCATGCAGCAATTCACAGGTTGTGGGTACAAGAGCCCAGCCCACAGCTGCAGGTTCCTCTGAAGCCACCCCAGTTCTGGTTACAATGCATTAGAGACTTTATTTTGTAGGGCATCTTAAAACACCACAACTAATTAATATTTTTACTATTACCTACAGCCTATCATAACTACCAACATCACCATATTCATGTTACTATTTTCCAATCACTAAAAGTTTCTATGTTACAGTTTCAGCTAAAAGTTATTTTTTGGTTTTCTGGCAGTGGAAAATGTTGAAATCTTTCTTTCTGCTTGCAACGTGTCTGTGAAAATCTTTTTGCTCGGTAAAAACATCTTTTATTTGAGGTGGATTTATCCTTTGCTCTAAGTCATAAAAACCACTTTCAACTCACTTGCTCTTTGCCTTCTCAGTTATCCAGTCAGACTGGCTCAGCAATTCTTTTTTTTTTTCTATATCAAAACTCGCCATCATTTCTATTCCTTCTTCACATTCCACATTCAAAGATCTTCCTGTTACACATAAATATCTATGAAACCTCCCTGTCAAACCTTTATCCTTCCCAGCACTGAGCTGTGGGTCCATTTCTTGTGAATGCCTCTTTGTAGGTTCCCAGATTGTGACGAGCCCTATCCCCGCCTGGTTGACCTCAACTTGGCTGGCGAGCCCACGGAGGATTCGCCGATGGCCGTGCAGAGGGACTACGGCTTTTGGTGTCCCCGAGAGCTCAAAATCGACCCCGACCTGGGTTACACCTTCCTGAGGGTCAGGGATTGTTCCCCTCCTTGCCCCAACATGTATTTCCGCCGGGAGGAGCTTTCCTTCGCCCGTTACTTCATCGGCGTCATCTCCATCGTCTGCCTCTCGGCCACCTTGTTCACCTTCCTCACCTTCCTCATCGATGTCACGCGTTTCCGCTATCCGGAGAGGCCCATCATCTTCTACGCCGTCTGCTACATGATGGTGTCCCTCATCTTCTTCATCGGCTTCCTGCTCGAGGACAGGGTGGCCTGCAACGCTTCCAGCCCCTCCCAGTACAAAGCTTCCACGGTGACCCAAGGCTCCCACAACAAAGCCTGCACCATGCTCTTCATGGTGCTTTATTTCTTCACCATGGCCGGCAGCGTCTGGTGGGTCATCCTCACCATCACCTGGTTCCTGGCTGCGGTGCCCAAGTGGGGCAGCGAGGCCATCGAGAAGAAAGCCCTGCTGTTCCATGCCAGTGCTTGGGGCATCCCGGGCACCCTCACCATCATCCTGCTGGCCATGAACAAAATCGAGGGCGACAACATCAGCGGCGTTTGCTTCGTCGGCCTCTACGACGTGGATGCCCTGAGGTATTTCGTGCTGGCTCCTCTCTGCCTCTATGTCGTGGTGGGAGTGTCCCTGCTGCTGGCTGGAATCATCTCCCTGAACCGTGTGCGTATCGAGATCCCTCTGGAGAAGGAGAACCAGGACAAGCTGGTGAAGTTCATGATCCGCATCGGCGTGTTCAGCGTGCTCTACCTCGTGCCCCTGCTCGTGGTCATCGGCTGCTATTTCTACGAGCAGGCGTACCGCGGCGTGTGGGAGACCACGTGGATCCAGGAGCGCTGCAGGGAGTACCACATCCCCTGTCCCTACCAGGTGAGCAGCACCACGGAGCTCAGCTCCCACCCTTCTCCTTCCACCGTCCTCTCTGCTCGGCCTGTGACGCCTGAAATGTGCGCTGAGAGCAAAGGGAGCGCGGGAAATGCTGGTTTGAATTCTTTGTGCATTCCCCTCTCTGGAAAGTGCTGGACACTTGGGATTTGAGCCATTGATTCCAGAGACCTTTTAGGGCTCTTCCCACTCAAAGGAGATGCTGAGAGTGGAGTTTTCCCTCCTTTGCCTGGGAAAGTTTTGGAGTTTCGCCTCCTTTGCCACACGTCATACAAAGCTGTTGTGCCCTTCCCTCTGGGAACCTCCCCCACCTCAGGAAGGGCCCTGTGAGTCCCATCCCAACAATAAAAATCTCTTGCTCAGGCAGCTGAGAAGGTGTGGAGGGAGCAAACCTTGGGGCAACTCGGTGATAAAACCAAAAGATGTTGAATTATTGAGCACAGGGGTGATTTTGAGAAGCCCAAGGCAGGAGGGGGCTGTGGCTGCCCTTTGGTCCTGGCCTGGTTGGGCTGAGCAGCTTGGGGGGGATCTCAGAGAGGGTTTATGGGGTGGGTGGGTGGGTGGGGAAAAACTTCCTCAGAATGAGAAGAAATTCCTGCAGGGTGTGGAAGCTGAGATGAGTTCCTTGTTCCTCACTCAAAAGTTCTGCTGTTCCTATTAAAAAAACCTTGTTGCCATACTCAAATTATTTCTATAATGCCTCAGGTTGGGTGTTGTTGGGAAATTGGAAATTCCCATCGGCTTCTTGGTGATTTTTCCTGGAATTTCTGGGCTGTGTGACACCTATATGGGATGTAAAAATCTTATTTTAAACCAAACTCAAGAGCAGGGCTTGAGGAGTTTATTTTTTGGTCGTTTGGAAGTTTTGTTGGTGAGGAATTTTAGCATTTAAGCTGAGTTGTCACCAGGCTGATTTTTGTAATTCTTGTTCATCTCTAGCAATTTTTGGGGGGGCTTTGGTGGCCTGGAGGTTTTGTGCTCATTTCGTGCCAGGAACATTTGTATAAAATCTGTCCTGTGAAAAAAAAAACAGAGCTTGCAGCTCATCAACTTTGGGTTTTTTTTTTTTTTTCCCAAGAAATTGAGGTTTATCTGCTCACTTTAATTGAGTTATCACAGGACCAGAAGCCTCCAAGAGCCCTCAGATCAAACCCTCCACTGGTTTATTCAGAGGCAGTTGAAAAAAAAAAAAAAAAAAAAAAAGTATTTTAGGGATTAATTGCCTGCTTTTGGGCCAAAATGGCAGATTGTTTTTGGAATGACATTCCTTAGATATTTTCTGTGATTTATTTGAAAGGAACTTTTATTTCCAGAAGGTTTTACAGTAAAACTTCTTATTTTACAGCTGCAAGCAGAGGGATATTTAAAAATTAACATTTTGGCTCTGAAGCAGTTAAAACACCAGCTGAGTCATCCAAGCTTACATTTTAATGCAATAAAATATCATTTAAAGGTTTGGCTTAGGCTTGATAAAAATCCTTTTATTACCTTTTAACCCTTTCTGGTTATTGGGGGTTTTTTTGGTTTTTTTTGGTGTTTTTTTTTGTGTTTTTTTGTTTTTTTGTTTTTTTTTTTTTTTTTGTTTGTTTGGTTGGTTGGGGTTTTTTTGTTTTTTTGGTTTTTTTGGTTTTTTTTTGGTTTTTTTGTTTTTGTTTTTTTTTGTTTTGTTTTGTTTTTTGTTTTTTGTTTTTTGTTTTTTATTTTTTGGTTTTTGGTTTTTGGTTTTTGGTTTTTGGTTTTTTTTTTGTTTTTGTTTTTTGGGGTTTTTTTTGTTGGTTTTTTTTTTTTTGGTGGGTTTTTTGGGGTTTTTTTTGTTTATTTTTGTGGGTTGTTTTTTTTTTTTTTAAAATTAGGTTTTATTAGGGTGGGATTCTTCTCTCCCACCCTATGTGGGAACATTTTTATGGCAGGAAATTTCTCTGGCATTGGGTTTGTGTGCAGTTCCATTGGTTTGATTGAATCTTCATTGCTGCAGGTTTTAATCTCTTCGAACTGGTTGATGTTTAAAAAGAAAGAGGAAAAAAAAAATAACAAAACAAAGAAAAAAAAAAAAAGTGGTTTTCTCTGAATTTCCAACACCCACTGTGTACCAATATAAATTGAAGGATTTAGAAAATCAAGAGGGGTTTGGATGAGGCAAAAAATTTGGTGCAAAAATTTGGTTTAAATCTCCAAAAGGGCTGGAAATAATGAGAATTTATAGGAAAATGTTCCTGAAATCGCTGCCAAAACTTTGCTGCCATGGCCCAGCAGGAGTCAAAAGAACAATAATGGTTTCATTCACAGCAAATTGGCTTGAAGGACCTGCAGACCCCAGGGATTTTTTTTTTTTTTTTAATTTATTTTATTATTTTTTAATTATTTTTTTTCCTTTTAACCCATCCATTTGTAGTTTTTTCCCCCCCTCAAATTAAATATTCTTCCCATATTGAACAATCCAGATTTATAATTGAAATTATATAATTGAAATTGAAATTTATAATTGAAACAGATTCTCAAAGGTGTGGGGGGAGAGGGAAATTATTTTTTCCTTAGCTCATATATCCTGAAATTAAGGGGAAATGTGGGGTTTTGTGGGGAATATCCCTCAGTGGTGAAATAAGAGAGTATTTTAATGAAGCTTTAATGTTATTTAATTAAATTCCAATATTTGTAAGAGCAGACCATCCTAAATGAGGAGCTGCAGTCCATTAAAGGCTTCTGTGTGAATCTTTGCCACAAGGAATCAATGTCTCTTTTATTTTTATTTTCTTTTTAATTTTTATTTATTTTTTAATTTTATTTTTAAATTTTTATTTATTTTTTATTTTATTTTTTTCAATTTTTATTTATTTTTCATTTTTATTTATTTTTTAATTTTATTTTTAAATTTTATTTTTTATTTTATTTTTAAATTTTTATTTATTTTTCATTTTTATTTATTTTTCATTTTTATTTATTTTTCATTTTTTATTTATTTTTTTATTTTTTAAATTTATTTTTATTTTATTTTTTATTTTATTCTCCTTTAGTTTTTTTTTATTTTATTTTTTTTTCTGGAAGGGTGAGACAATGCCTTTGGAATCTACTTTCAGCACAGAAATTTTCAAACAGGGAATTGTTGGAAAATCTTAATTTTCACTCATTGTTTTTAAAAAAGAAATGAACCCAAAATCATCTCCTGCTTCCCAGGGCTGAACCTCGGGGCAAAATTTCACCATTCCTCAAAAATTCTTGATTTTGGGATTTTTTTTTTTTAATCCTGTCCCAATATCCAGCTCTCCAAATTTCTCTCTTTGCTTTTTTTATTTGTAATTTATTCCCAGATGTTGATGGAAAGGGATTAAATCAGATCAGGGAAGAACTGGGATAAAATTTAATTTATTCAGAGCCCAGAATGGTTCAGGTTAATTGGGGATGCTCAGGTTGGATTTGAAGAAAAAAAAGTTCCAATCAAATTTTCAATTCTTCTCACCAGAAAAATCTGTGATTTCCTTTCCATTTCACTCCAGAAATAAAAGCAAAAAAAAAATTAAAAATTAAAAATCAACTTTGAAGTTCATTTATCTCCACATCCTCGTCCTGCACAGTGATTTATTCCTTATGAGAAAAGTTTTATTCTTCTTGCAATTAAAAAGAAAATTAAAACCTGGCCCACATTGCCCTAATCTGTAGAAAAAAAAGTCTCAAAATTGGGATGAATTGGATTAAAAAATGAAATAAAAACTCAGTAAAAAAATCTGTCCCCAAAGCTGCTTGTAATGTATTTTTCTGAAAAGCAGGGCTTCAAAAATAAAAAAAAAAATCGGATTTCCTGCAAAATAAAAGAATTTTTTTTTAGGATTCATTCATCTCAAATCCGAACTTAAATAGATTCCAAAATTTCCATAAATTCTTCAGCATTGGAGCTGCAAGGGAGAGGCTTCGAATTTCGATATTAAAAAAGGAAAAAAAAAATAAAATCAAGATAAAGAAACAATTTCAAAAATATTTACAGCTATAATGGGAGTCCTGAGAAGAGGAACTGAGCAGTTGGAATTTATGATTTCTTTCCAAATTGGCTTTTATTGGGTATTTTTAATTTTGATGAATTTTTTTTTTTCTGCAAAATTCAATGAACATTTTTAGGGGAAAAATGAGAATAAACTTTTTTTTTTTTTTCTGCAGTGAACAATGAGCACAACTCTTTCCAAAAGTGATTTTTCACCGAGTTCTTTGAAGCAATTCCCGTGTTTATATCTCTAAATCTTTTTTTTTTTTTTAATTTTCCTTCTGATCTCCTCTTTAAAAAAAAAAAAAAAAAAAAAAAAAATTAAAACTGCCTTGGTGTTTTGAAGAACTTCATTATTCTGAGCTGGAAGATGATGTCATAGCAAAAATATCTTTTTTTTATTGGCAACAAAAATAGACAATCCCATTTTTTACCCCATTTTTTCCCCTTTTTCCCCATTTTTATCCCTTTTATTCCCCTTTTTTCCCATTTTTACCCCATTTTTTCCCATTTTTACCCCACTTTTTCCATTCTTACCCCATTTTTCCCCATTTTTCCATTTTTTCCCATTTTTTCCCATTTTTTCCCATTTTTACCCTTTTTTTCCCATTTTTACCCCATTTTTTCCATATTTACCAATTTTTTTCCATTTTTACCCCTTTTTTTCCCATTTTTTTCAATTTTTTCCCATTTTTTTCCATTTTTACCCCATTTTTTCTCTATTTTTACCCCATTTTTCCCATTTTTCCCCATTTTTCCCCCTTTTTTCCCCCATTTATTTTCATTTTTACCCCTTTTTTCCCATTTTTTCCATTTTTATCCCTTTTCCCCCATTTTTACCCCCTTTTTCCCCATTTTTTTCCATTTTTACCCATTTTTCCCATTTTTTTCCATTTTTCCCCCATTTTCCCCCCATTTTTCCCATTTTTTTCCATTTTTACCCCATTTCTTTCCATTTTTACCCCATTTTTTCCCATTTTTACCCCATTTTTTCCAATTTTTTCCCATTTTTTTCCATTTTTACCCAATTTTTTCTCTATTTTTACCCCATTTTTCCCATTTTTCCCCATTTTTACCCTTTTTTCCCATTTTTTCCCATTTTTACCCCATTTTTTCCCATTTCTTTCCCTTTCTACCCATTTTTTCCCAATTTTTCCCATTTTTACCCCATTTTTACCCCATTTTTTCCCATTTTTACCCCTTTTTTCCCATTTTTCCCATTTTTTTTGAATTTTCACACATTTTAATGACAAAGAGGCCGCCGCTGCCCATCAGAATAAAAAGCAGAATGATTGATCACTCAGGGGCAGGAGGGGGGAAATATTCACGAATTAATTAAAAATTAATTAATTAATTTTAATGAGCAGTGTGCCCACAGGGCAGGCCTGCAGTTCCCTGCAGGAAATTGAAATTTTTTACAATTTTTTAACCTTTGGGAGAACCTTCCTGGAGATTGGTGAGGAAAATTATTCCTCCAAACCAGTGCTGAGGATTTTGGGATTCACCAACTTTTCAAATTTGGATTTATCCAAACTTTTCTGTTGGATGCTCAACAGATGGGAGGGAAAAAATGGGATAAAAAATGGATTTATTTGGAAATGGATGTTTTTAACCTCTTTTCTGAGCTCCCATATTTTGTGAGGGAAGCGATTCCTCCAAACCAA
This sequence comes from Sturnus vulgaris, assembly GCF_052056855.1. Classification (NCBI taxonomy): domain Eukaryota; kingdom Metazoa; phylum Chordata; class Aves; order Passeriformes; family Sturnidae; genus Sturnus; species Sturnus vulgaris. The sequence goes on along the minus strand of NC_142245.1, from coordinate 113,383,284 downwards.
GTGTTGGGGTTTGGAACTGGAAGAACTTTCAGCTCCTTTTCAACCCAAACCGTTGTGAAATTCCACGAAATTCTGGGAATTTCTGTGTTCTGGAGTGCACAAACCCCTCTTAAATCCCCAAAAATTCACTCAGGCCTGAAGGAAAACATTGAATCACCACCAGAATTCTCTTCCCTTTGGAAAAATTCTCATTTTTCAGGACAGGGCCTCCCATTGCTGAGAGCAAAGCAGCTCCTGGTGATCAGAACAAGCAGTTTTTAATCTCAATAAAATGACATTTTCCCATTTTTTAAGGCCCAGAGGAGCTCTTTTGCAGTGCAAAGGGGGAATTTTGAAAGCCCCTTTATGAGGGGAAGGTTGAAGGTTCAGACTGGCCAAGGTGCCAAGAAGAAATGACAAAATTCAATTCCTTAGCAGATAATAGTCCCCACTTATTGTTCCAGCTGCTGACAGGAATGTAGAGGCTAAAATTGGATTTAGGAGGAATTTTTTTTATTGCTACACCAGCAATAAAATTCACTGTGATATTGAGGGATCAGCATTCTGTGACATTCCCACATCTGACACCAAAAAAATAAAAATAAAAAATAAAAATGTAAAAAGGTGATGATGGTTATTTAATAGCTGAAAGTTCTGTTTTTAGCTGCAGAATTCTTGCAGAGCTGAAAGGTGAGGCCAGAGCTCCTGCAGGGCTCAATTTCAGGGGAATCGTGTCCTGTGTGGGGTCTGTGCTTAATTCTGGAAATTTAATTAAATTAATTAATTCATTCATTCATTAAACCCGGGCTGCTGAGGTTGCCTGGAGGGTGTTTTAGGATCAAATCCCCTCTCAGACCTTTCCTCTGAAAGCAGGTCCTTTGGTGGAAATCCCAAATTTCTACAGGAAAACAGAGGGATGTGACATTTTCCCTAATAAAAATCCATCAAATGCAGCAATGCCTTCAGCACACCTCCCTAAATTACCCTTAAATCTCGAATTGTGGCTTCAGTGCCAATGTATTTACCAGCACAAGCAAACTGAATTTTTTTAAATAAATATTTTAATAAAATTTTAAAATAAATTTTTAAATGAATTTTTTTAATAAAATGCATTGGGTTGGAAGGATCACCTCGTTGCAGGGATGTGTGTGCTGCTGAGAAGGGGATTTTTATTTTGGAGTTATTTCTCCTGAGGGAAGTTTTGAAGAAAATATATTTGAAATTCTCCTGAATTTCATTTCAGTTCCTTTTCAGCTTTCAGGGAGGTCTCTTAAATAAACCAACAGTTTTATTCAGGTGTAAATAGAAATAGAGTCAGGTAGTGTTCAAAGAAATCTGCTTTTAAACCTAAAGGGTTTGAATTTGCAAAAGCACAGATGGAAAATGCATAAATTCACCCATCTCCAGAGCGCCTCAAATATTGATTATTATTATTAATTATTAATTCTTGATTATTCCCTGCATCATCTCCTGTCTCCAAGAGGATAAATGGAAACCAGGGATCCTGTCCAATTGTCACTTTTCTAAATTTCTGATTCCTCTTCGAGGTTACATTCCCTGTCAGGGAGAATTTATTCTAAATAAGAACCCCAGAGCAAATCATCATCACAGATGATTTTGGAAAATATTTTGCATTTTGTCTTGAGTTTGGATGTTCATCATTTGATGTGTGGTGAATAAATCCATCCAAATCTGCCCTCTTTAAAGTTGTGGTTTTGACTCTTCCTAAATAGCTGGGCAGTAAAAAAAAGTTGTAAGTTTTGATGGTGAGCACGAGTGAGTTTTTACCTAATTTTGCTGATTTGAAAACTGATCTCAGTCCCAATGTTTTGGGCTTGGAGGTGCCCCAATACCTTTGGGCTCAAAACACCTGATTTTTAAATCTGGAAGAAGAATAATTCCAAGTTTCTTTTTTTTTTTTTTTCCGGTGTTAATTATTCTAAATGTTGTTAATTATTCTAAATACCTGGTGTGTGCAGATGAATATTGTTCTCAGCATTAATGGGAGTGTAATGGGTGTTACTCCCTGATTTGCCTGCTTGGAGCCTTAATTTGGAGCAAAGTTTATATTGATGTTTCATTTGGTTTATTTTCCAAAGAGCAGGACGTGCTTCCTTTCACCTGAAAGATTTGTTGGATGTATTTCTTTTCATTTTTTTTTTTTTTTCACTTGGAATTCTTTGTAGCACTCAGCACGAACACATTGAAGCCAAGAGTTTTGCTGTTGAGTGATTTACTGTCATAATCTTGGTGGAATTAATCCAGTGTGGAGCTTTAGCACTAAAACTGGTGGTTAAAAAAAAAAAAATTTCAAAATTAAAATTCCCTTCGGGACAGAAGTTCTGCTAGGGTAGAGCTGACCACGTGGACAGATATTAAATGTAAATATAAAAAATGAAATATAAAAATGCACCTGAATGTCACCTTCATTAAGAAATTATTAATTTCACCACTCAGTGCCAGAGGAGCTCGTGATGGAATAACAAAGTGGATTTTTGAGAGCTTTGTTTTGCTGGGACATTTTTTATTGGGGAATCATGAATATTTTTGATTCCTGGACAGAATCTCACACTTGGCTCCTAAATCACCTCGGAGCCCTTCTGTTCAATGGAGCAGGAAGGTGCAGTGGTGTCCAAATCCCTTCGGCATCCCTGGCTTTGCTGGGGCACAGGGGGATGCAGAAATCCCAAGGAACGTTTCATTCTGCTCATTGCACTTTAATTTGCCACCTCCAGTGGTGACAGGAGTGAAAATGTGCAATAATTCAAAATATTAAACCAGGGATTGCTGCACTCAACCAAGGGAAACATTCCCTGGAATATCCGGGCTGGGAGCTTCCCCCAACCCCCGACACAGGGCAGGGCTGGACTGCGAGTGTCACTTTGGGGGGAAATTGGGTCTGGGGGTTGTTTGGGAGGCTGTACCTGCTCTGGGTGTTGTTTGGGAGGCTGTACCTGCTCTGGGGGTTGTTCTGGGATGTTGTACCTGCTCTGGGTGTTGTTTAGGAGGCTGTACCCGTTCTGGGTGTTCAGGAGGCTGTACCTGTTCTGGGGGTTGTTCTGGGATGTTGTACCTGTTCTGGGTGTTCAGGAGGCTGTACCTTTTCTGGGTGTTGTTCTGGGATGTTGTACCTGCTCTGGGGGTTGTTCTAGGATGTTGTACCTGTTCTGGGTGTTGTTCAGGAGGCTGTACCTGTTCTGGGTGTTGTTTGGGAGGTTGTACCTGCTCTGGGTGTTGTTTAGGAGGCTGTACCTGTTCTGGGTGTTCAGGAGGCTGTACCTGTTCTGAGTGTTGTTCTGGGATGTTGTACCTGCTCTGGGTGTTGTTCTAGGAGGCTGTACCTGTTGTGGGTGTTGTTCTGGGATGTTGTACCTGTTCTGGGTGTTCAGGAGGCTGTACCTGTTCTGGGTGTTGTTTCTACATCAATACAGGATCAGAGGGGAGCTCTGGTTGTCTCTGTCAGCCTCTGTCAGGGACTCCAAATGTGTCACAATTTGTATTTGAAGCCATTCCAAAATCCTGCTCCAAACTTGGAATTCATGGAATTCTTTCAAGGCTGCTGCAATATTTCCTATTGCTTAGATTAAACTTTTTTTTTTGGTGGTTTTTAACCCAAATTTCAGTGTTCAGCCATTCTTTTTTTCATTCTTTTTGACTTTTGATTCCTTCTAGGCCAGAGCAGCTCCTTGCAAGGTTTTTCCTTGGGAATTCCCAGAGTATTCCAACCTTACCTTCACCTCACAGAGCAGCAGTCTCTGGCTCAGACAGCTTCTGGGAAAGAAGATTCTGGAAATCTTCTCTCTGGAAAGATTTCATGGGCACCTCCTCACAATTAAACAGCCACAATTAATGTGGGATGTGCACTGAGTTGTAATTTCAAGAGGTTTTGGAAATCTCCCCGAGCTGTGACAAAAAGCAGGGAAGCTGCTGTTAAAGGCCAGGTCATTTAGTGACCAGTGGGTGTTTGAGATCAGGGTTTGGGAAGGGACCAAAACTCATCCAATTCCAATTGTGACACCTCCCACCATCCCAGGCTGCTCCCAGGGTCCAGCCTGGCCTTGGAAACTCCCAGGGATCTCTGGGCTGGGATGGTGATTTGCCTGGGAAATGATGTTTTGGCTCTGGAAATCTCAGGAGAATGGGGCTGGAATGATGTTTTAGTTCTGGAAATCTCAGGAGAATTGGGCTGAAATGATGTTTTAGTTCTGGAAATCTCAGGAGAATTGGGCTGAAATGATGTTTTAGTTCTGGAAATCTCAGGAGAATGGGGCTGAAATGATGTTTTAGTTCTGGAAATCTCAGGAGAATGGGGCTGAAATGATGTTTTAGTTCTGGAAATCTCAGGAGAATGAGGCTGAAATGATGTTTTAGCTATGGCAAGGCAGGAGAAGGTGGATGAAATTATATTTTATCTGTGGAAATCTCAGGAGAAGGTGTCTGAAATGATGTTTTAGCTCTGGAATGTTTTAGTTCTGGAAATCTCAGGAGAATTGGGCTGAAATGATATTTTAGGTATGTCAGGTCAGGAGAAGGTGGATGAAATTATGTTTTATCTCAGGAAAATGGGGCTGAAATGATGTTTTAGTTCTGAAAATCTCAGGAAAATGGGGCTGGAATGATGTTTTGGCTCTGGAGAGCTGGGGAGAATTGGGTTGAAATGATATTTTAGGCATGGCAGGTGAGGAGAATGTGGGTGAAATGCTGGGTGAAATGATGTGTGAGCTATGGCAGGTTCAGGAGAATGGGGATGAAATGCTGGGGGAAATGGTGTTTTCTGGGAATTCTCTGGGAATGCCATCCCAGGGCCTCCCCACCCTCCCAGAGAACAATTCCTGCCCAATATCCCATCCATCCCTGCCCTCTGGCAGTGGAAGCCATTCCCTGTGTCCTGTCCCTCCATCCCTTGTCCCCAGTCCCTCTCCAGCTCTCCTGGAGCCCCTTTAGGCTCTGCAAGGGGCTCTGAGCTCTCCCTGGATCCTTCTCCTCTCCAGGTGAACATTCCCAACACTCCCAAGCTTTATCCCAGTTCTCCCAGTTGCTGGAATTGTTGGAATTCCACAGAATCACCCAGATGCTCACAGAGGATTTCACAGCACTAGAGTTCCTTCCTTCCCTCCACAGCTCGGTGGCCTCCTGCAGCTTTGCTCTGGAAGTTTTTTTCTCCTCGAAGGTTCCGTTTTTGAGCCAGGTTATCAGTTCCAGAAAACCCCTGGCTGTTTATTTTGCAGCTTACCCTACCGAGCTCCCTGGAAAGAAAATATTTGTCTTCTTTTCCAAACAAACCCTTCGCGTGTAAAAACCTTTGGAAAAACGGATCCTGGGAGCGGTTTTTTCAGAGTTCAGCTGATCTCCCTGAAGAGAGAAAGTTTGGCAGGGTTGATAAGAACCAGGCACATGGAATTGCAGAGGGAGGGAAACCCTCCAGGGAATAAAAGGCTCAGTGCTGACCATCCACGGAGCTTTTTTTCCCAAGAGCAGCCACAGGCACCTGGTCCTATATCGGTTAATGCCATCAAAGGAACCACTCTTCCCGATCTGCAGACTAGAAAACATTTCACAATTATTCAGGGCACGGCGGACAAAAGGGCAGAAATACAAAAATAAAGGCCAGGACCTCACAGCAGTGGAGCTTTTTGTGTGAGGCAGCCCTGGGCCCTGCAGCCTCGGTCATGCTCCGAGGAGCCAGGGAACAAAGGAACCCTGCCCGTGTTTGCTTTGGCTGCAGGCAGGGAGGGATGACTGCAATGTGTGAAATTAAAAAAAATAAAAAAAGAAGATTCCACGAGCTGGTTTTTCTCTGTTTTTTCTCTCTGCAGGTGACTCAGATGAGCCGACCAGATCTGATTTTGTTCCTCATGAAGTACCTGATGGCCTTGGTGGTTGGGATCCCCTCGGTGTTCTGGGTGGGAAGCAAGAAGACCTGCTTTGAGTGGGCCAGCTTCTTCCATGGGCGCAGGAAAAAAGAGTGGGTACAGATCTTTTCCAGAGAAACCCTTCCCTTGCTGTGCCCACAGAGAGTTGGGGTTGGTTTTTCATGGAGGCAAAGGCAGGAATGGATGGAAAAGTCACTGTTCACAATGCAGGCAACAGCTCCAAAAATTTCTTGTTTCTCCCCTAATTATTCTTTGTTCCCAGAATCAAATCTGCACTTGTCTGTCTTCAGAATGTTTTTAATGAGAATTAAATGTTAAATAAACGCTGCAACTACTCTGCCTCTTACTGAGCAGTGGGATGGAAATTTTTTATTTATAAATGTGCACCTAGCCAACTGAACCAGAGCTTTAAATTGAAATTAAACACAGGTTCTTCTCACCGTGGTTGCAGCTGAAAGAATTTGTCTCTGCTTTTCATCTTCCTTGTGCATTGGTGCTGAAGAGCAGTTTGACAGCGACAATAAGAATTTCTTGGAGCTTCTGTAAGGTTGAAATTAATTTAGATTCAGGTCGGCATCCATTTAGAGACAAGCTGTGTGATTTTGTGGTAGCCATGGGGAAGTCCTTTAAGATGTTTTAAAATTAAATTCCCTTCAGGCCAGAAGTTCTGCTGGGGGAGACTTGGCCCCGTGGACAGACATGAAATGTAAATATAAATAATTAAATATAAAAATGCATCTGAATGTCACCTTTTAAAACACAAACACAGAAGCCTTTTGGTGACTCCTCCGTGACTTTTGGTCCATCCTCCCAGGCTAAAATAACCGGACAGGGAGGTGCTTCAAAATCAGGCGAACGGGGACATTATCATGTAAATCACGCTCTTGTTTGCTGCTTGTTCTGATTGTAAAGCACAGTCACAGCGCTGTGATCACTTCATACCGCGCTAATTAGCGTTAATTGCTCCAGAGTCGTCAACGAGAGCCGCCAAGTGCTGCAAGAGCCCGACTTCGCCCAGTCCCTGCTGAGGGACCCCAACACCCCCATCATCCGAAAATCCAGGGGCACCTCCACGCAGGGCACCTCCACCCACGCCTCGTCCACGCAGCTGGCCATGCTGGATGAGCAGAGGAGCAAAGCTGGCAGCGTGCACAGCAAAGTCAGCAGCTACCACGGCAGCCTGCACCGCTCGCGGGACGGACGGTACGAGCATCCCAAACATCCTGGCTGCTTGGGGTGGGGAGGGGCCTGAAAGATCAAATTCAGCCTCCCTGAGCTGCTTCCAAATCATCCTGGCTGCTTGGGGTGGGATCATCTTAAAGATCAAATTCAGCCTCCCTGAGCAGCCTCCAAATCATCCTGGCTGCTTGGGGTGGGGAGGGGCCTTAAAGATCAAATTCAGCCTCCCTGAGTGGCTCCAAAAAATCCTGAATGGTTTGGGTGGGAACATCTTAAAGATCATCTCCTTCCACCTCCCTGAGCAGCCTCCAAATCATCCTGGATCTTTTGGGTGGGGAGGGGCCTTCAAGATCAAATTCCAGCTCCCTGAGCTGCCTCCAAATCATCCAGCATGGTTTGGGTGGAAAGGGACCTTAAAGATCAAATTCAGCCTCTCTGAGCTGCTTCCAAATCATCCTGGCTGCTTTGGGGGGGATCATCTTAAAGATCATCTCCTTCCATCTCACTGAGTGGCTCCAAAAAATCCTGGCTGCTTTGGGTGGGAAAGGACCTTAAAGATCAAATTCAACCTCCCTGAGCTGCCTCCAAATCATCCAGTGTGGTTTGAGTGGGAAGGGGCCTTAAAGATCATCTTGCACCTCCCTGAGTGGCTCCAAAACATCCGGAGTGCTTTGGGTGGGAAGGGGCTTTAAAGATCAAATTCAACCTCCCTGAGCTGCCTCCAAAAAATCCTGGGCGTTTTGGCTGGGATCATCTTAAAGATCTTCTCCTTCCACCTTCCTAAGTGGCTCCAAAAAATCCTGGGTGTTTTGGGTGGGAATGGACATTAAAGATCATCTCCTTCCACCTTCCACTCTCCCAGCTTGCTCTAAGCCCCGTCCAACCTGTCCTCAAATAATTCCAGATGTTGGAAGTCCACAACTTCCTCTGGCTTAATCTTGTGCAGAAGATTGGCCAGGCTCCTTGCAGCCATAATTCTGCTAAAATGGGATGTTCTGGTGCATCTCCTGTGCCTGTTAGAGAGAAGAAATGCCATGATATTTTTAGATACTGGTTTTGGTGAATTAATTACACAGCAGGGCTGATTTTCCTGCACGGGAGCGATCTGGGTGGGAAAACAAACCTGTCCCAACATCAGCTCAGCGCTTTCCTGGCCGCTTTTGTCCGTGTGTCAGTGGATTTTGTGTCTGCCAATACTCCCGGCCGTGCCCGAATAAACAAGGGCACAAGTTCCCCGCTCTGAGTCGGGGTGGAGCTAAGGTTTCCAGAGTAATTAATCATCGAGCGTTTCACTCCCTTAATTATCAATTAGCTGCAGTAAGAAACGAGCGAGACCCATTGTGCGAGGAGCTGAAACGCTTCGCCCGGGGGCTGTGCCTTTCCTCACACAAAACCTCTATAATTTCCATTCTTTCAGCAGCGCTGCCATCATCTCCCCGTGGGGTTTTTTTTTTTTGTTTTTTTTTTTTACCCTGCATTAGGTACACTCCCTGCAGCTACAGGGGCGTGGAGGAACGACTACCTCACGGCAGCATGTCGCGACTGACCGACCACTCGAGGCACAGCAGCTCGCACCGCCTCAACGAGCAGTCACGGCACAGCAGCGTCAGGGACCTCAGCAGCAACGCAATGACACACGTCAGCCACGGCACCAGCATGAACCGCGTCATCGAGGAGGATGGCACCAGTGCCTGACGGGCATCGAGAGGCTCCCGGTGCTCCCGGTGCCTTCCTCAGCGAGGTGACACGCTCAGTATTACCCTGGCACTCTGCTCAGGTGCTGCATTTGGGCTCTTTTGGAAGCCGGGGTTGAGAGCTGGTTTGAATCGCTGAGTAAAAAAAAAAAAAAAAAAAAGCTGGTTGTGTCCTCTGAAACCTCTCTGTAGGTAATTATTTATTTGGTAACTGTCGTTCATCAGACACAACTGCTGAATTTCTGATTCTCTGTGGAAAAACCATCTCCCCCTTCCTTCTCTGTCCCTCCTTCCGTGGGCTCTGCATGTCGGGAGGTGCCAGCCCCGAAATCTCGGTGTTGGGGTCATGCTGGGAGTTGTTGTGATGAGATTTGAGGGAGCTCTTGATGGCTGAAGGAATCCTTCCCTCCAGGGGACACCTCCAGCACTGCCTGAGGGACACCCGTGTGAGCTGGCAGCGTTTGGCCACACTGGAAACGCCGCAGGAATGAACATTTTGGAGAAGGAAACTCCTCTGAGCATCACCAGCTCTTCCTCAGTTATCCACAGCGTGGGGGGAAGGGAGAGGCAGGCAAGAGTGATTTTTTTATAACTTGGATTGTCCTTGCTTTTTTACAAAAGACTATTTAAATTTTCTACTCGTTTACAATTTCTGTAGGAAGAGATGGGTTTTAAAAGCAGTTATCTAGATAATATTCAGCCATTTATTTTTTAGAGTCACATACAAAAGCTGAGATTGCCTGTTCCTGATCTATTAAAAAAAATCATAAAAAAGCTGAATTTGTCACCCAAGCAGGAATGTAGAGCCCAGAGCTGAGCCTGTTTGCAAACCCCAGCACCCGAGGCCAGAAGGAGCAGAGGAGTTGAATCAAGGATGCCCCACGTTCCTTGTGATGTCATGGCTGGTCTGGGGAGGATTCTCTGTGCTGAGCAAGAATTGAGAGATGAGTGGGGGAAATTGAGGCAGGAGCTGCTCCCAGATGGGGAAAAAGGAGGATGAGGCAGCTGGAAGCTGGGGAGGAGACAGGATCCACAGTTCAGGGATCTTGGTTACAGATCCACCTCTGCAAGTTCATGGCAGAGAATTCTCAGTTTGGGCTTTTTTTTGTGTGGAAAGGATCCACTGGGATCCACTGGAGGAGAAATGGAGGATGGTGCTGGAGATCTTCAGGAGCATCTTGTGCAGAGGTTCCTTCAGCACGAGGAAACACGGCTGGCCTGCAGACCTACCTCAGTAATTGCTGCAGATCACTGCTGGGAAATGAATCTTTATTTTTGCTTTGTCCTTCCCTGATTCCCTCCCTGACCTGCTGGAGGCACATGGAGAAGCCTTTGTGCACCAACCTCGAGGGCAGGAGCTGCTCCACAATTAACTCCTTTTAATTGCAGCTGATGACACAACAGCAAAGCTCATAACCTGTGTGCTGTGGAATCAAAGGCTCCCAGAGGGATTTATCCCAAATTGTCTTTCTTGCTCCCACCGGGGAGGAGAAGACAAAAGGAGCCCGGCGTGGAGTAACAAAGTTTTTTGTTGTCAGCCCAGGAGGGAGGTGCTGCCCCCGGAGCCCTGGGGGCCAGCCCAGGGAACTGCCCTGATCCAAAGCGCACGGAAAATCCTTTGGAGTGACTTAAACTGGAGAAGCTGCAACCCCCTGGAAGCCCCAAGGGTGGAACCTCTGCTGTTTTCAAATTGAGCTCCTCCTGACTCGTGTGCTGCCTCAGAGGGGTGGTCTGGTAGAAATCTGAGCCTGTGGAAGCTGAGTTTTCCTAAACACTGAAACAGAACTAAATAAGCTCAAGGGTTTACGTTGATCCTCTTGGCTCGATTTCCAGTACTTTTATCTTTTTTTTTTTTTTTTTTTTTTTTTTTTCATAAATTGTAGTAATGTTTTGACTTGTTTGGGGACAGGGAGAGGAATGCTGATGGAGCTTGGAGAAGGATCCTGCTGGAAATGTTGTTAATTAGTTGAGCCTCAGTCCCCATACTGCTTCCTGATGGGAATATCTAAATCGTTCCTTGCTCATGGATCCTAAAGGGACAGGCTCCTGTCACCCCAGAGAGGTGATTCACCTTCACACTGGAGTTCTGGCTGGGTTTTTTGCCTCCCTGCCCCATCCCTTCTACCTTCAACAGCAGAGCCAGCAGGCTGTGCTCTCTTGGCAGAGCATTCCTCCCTGGAAGAGAATTCCTCACCCATGGAAGAATTCCCCAGCTCTGTGCAGTTCTCACAGGGCTTCAGCTCCCGAATCATCGTGTCCAGGGGCTCTGCAGTGCATCCCAGTTTGAATGTGGCCCCACCAGCATCTCAGGCAGGGCCACCAGGAGTGTTTTTGGGATGCTTTCCTGCCTGGAGAGAGCCTGGTCTGTGGCATTGGTGCCAAGCTTTAAATTCCCCCTCGAGCTGAACCCCTGGCCAGGAGGGCGTTTCTGCAGTCACTCAAGTGCTCTGGGCTCCCTGCATGTCCCTGCAGTGCTTTGTCCCTCTCCAGCAGCCACCAAAGGCTGGATTCTCTCCCCCGGGGAGGCAGGCAGGGAAGCTGGACCGTGCCTGGTTCTCCAGCTCATCCCGAACTTCATCCCTGTCCCTCTCGCTCACGCTGCAGCCCCGGAACTCTGCCCTGTGCAATTGCTCCGTCAAAGCTTCCTGCAAAACACACAACTCCTCATTCCCAGTGTTCCCGGGGATCTCCAGCTCCTGTTTTACCAACCTGCCTGTGCTGAGAGCAGATCCCGCCGAGTTTGTGGTGTTCCCTCTTTTTTAATCCCTGCATCGCTCCCGTGAAATATCCCGGATTGGAGCTGCACTCGCATTGCATGGAAGAGGCTGCTCCTCTTTTTTAAATCGTAACCCAGGAGCAGCAAACAGCCACACTTGGGTGTCAGTGTGTTTGTGTTCTCCCACTTCTTCCACCTTACACCCAGATTTTGTGCTGGAAGCTTTAAGCCAGCAGCTCTAGGGGGGTCAGTGGTGAGCACGGGAAGCTCCAGTTGAAATCCAGTGATGGCCAAATCCAGCACTGCTCCCGAGCTGCTCCAGCAAGGATGGAAGGGAGAAAACCCCTCAGGAAGGGCACAAGGAGAAGAGCCAGGCCTGCCTTAGAGCAGTGCCCACCCTTCTCCGGAGGAGCTGATTGTCCAGCCCAGCTCTGGGGCACTGAGGATCCCAAAGAGCAGCGGGGAGCTGGCAGCTCTGTGTGGTGAAAGCAGGAGACATCCCCAGCCCCACCTTGAGCAGCAGAATGTCCATTTGAATGTGAAGCTTTACCCCAAGCCCCTTTGTGCTTCTTTTCTAACGGGATCAGGATTGATTTTCCCCCCGAGGCGCGGCGTTTTCCCAGGTTTTGCCTGTGCATGGGGAACTCGGTGCATGTAAAGCCTCTGTCCCAGCCCTTCCTTCTTCCCTCGGCACTGCGGTGTCCGTGCTGTGACAACGCCCAGCTCCTCAGGACAGGGGAAGGGGCTCCCATGAATCCTCTACGTCGTGGAATGTGTGGGCTGACCCCACTTGCACTCAGCTCTCGGTAGACTTGTTTACAGTAGTCCAGTGTCGGTTTTGTAACGTTTAATTTTTAGCACTTTAACTGTGAGTGTACAAATTGGTTCCCTTGTAGTTGGTGTACATTTTCATTTTAGACCTTTGGAAGTTTTTAATAAAACGATGGAAAAACTCTGGCAACAGGTTTGCAATTCTTCTCCTGTGGGTGTAATCCTATCTCCTTTAAAAAACCCAGTTCAGCAGCAGTTGAGATATAAAGGTTAAATAATTAAAGATCCGATTTTACTGTGGCCAGCAGCTCTCTGAATTTGAAGAAAGACTTTCTAGACTTAATCTCCCGCCAGCATCTGCACTCGTGGACGCCGGGCACCCTTCCAGCAAACACAAAGCTCTCGGCACATTTCAGCTCTGCCTTGCTCCGCCCTTTGACAAGAACACAGCACTCAAAGCGCCAGCGTTTCACAGGCACACAGGAGCGGAGAGCAAACAAGTTTGGGAGCAGCAATGCCAGGGATGTTTGGGGTTTTTTTTATTGCCAAATCCAAGCTGAGGACAGGATGACTGATTTATCTGAAGGAGCTGTCTGGCGGTTGGGCGGATACGTGGTGGTTTTAAGTTGGAAGCTGTGTGCTGAGTCTTGCAGGGCTGGTGATAAAATAACTCCTCTCACTAATTACTGCTGCTGAGCCCATCAGGGATGAGGAACCGCAGCTCGCAGCGTTTCTCTCCCCTCTGTGCTGCATTTCTGGGTCCCGAAGGGGTTAATGCAGGGCTGGGGAGGAGATGGAGTCACCTGGAGCTTGTTTGGCCCTGCCAAGGTGGTTTAACAACTGCAGGTGAGGGAGGTGGGAGGAGCGGGGAAAGAGGAGCTGGAGGAGGGGGCGTGGTCGGAGCAGAGGCCGAGGTCAGTTCAGACCCCCGGGCTGGGATTAGGGGTGGGGGTATTTTAGTCACGATCACATTCCTGGCGCACTTTAGCACCCCGTAGCTGTTTTGGTGCCAGCTTTGTCTCTCAGCTCTGCCAGCCCGTGCCCTTGTTGTGATTTTTTTCTCCAGCTGGAAGAGAGAAGAGCATCTGGCCATGCACTAATCCTAAAAATAAATTCATTGAATCATGGAATGGTTTGGGTTGGAAGGGACCTTAAATTTATCTTGTAATTCTGTTCCCCTGCCGTGGGCAGGGACTCCTTCCACTATCCCAGGGTACTCCAAGCCCTGTCCAGCCTGGCCTTGGACACTTCCAGGGATCCAGGGGCAGCCACAGCTTCTCTGGGAATCTGTGCCAGGCCCTCACCACTCTCTCAAGGAAAAATTTTTTCCTAATATCCAATCTGAACCTACTCCAAGAAATCATCGGTAACAAAAGGCTGAAACAAAATAGGTGGAAATAGAAGGATGTTTTTTCAAGAAAAGTCTTTTTTTAAAGGAGATATCTCCAGCTCAGTGGGATCAAACTGCCGGCCCTGGAGCGTGACCGGCTGGGATCCACATTTCCAACGCCCTCGGCTACCGGTCCGACTGGTTTTTATGATAACACTCAGACACCTTTGATTGATATTCAGTCTCCAGTTTCAGTGCCTGCTGCACCTGTGTGCCACCTTTTCCCTGCACCCACATCCTTCTGCTGTCACCCCACTGGCACCTCCTGCTCCCCCTTCATCCCACGGGGACATCCCGGGTGGGGACAGCTGCTTTCTCCTCTCCCATCTCCTTGAGTTTGGGTTTTATGAGATCCCACCTTCCCCTTTGTTTCCTGCCCCCATTTCTGCCTCCACACACTCTCCCTGCAGCACTTCGATGCATTTCAAAACCTCTGCATCCCAGGAGCTGGCTTAAAATATTTCCAGGGTCTCCCACAAGAGTGTTGCATGGATGATCAGCAAATTGGAGATGTCCTGATACCTGAAACGGTGGGAAAGCTGAAGAAGGATGGATCCAAATGGTTGCCAGCCTCTTCCCAAGCTGCTGTAATGCAATATTTTAAATAGAAATATTTTGGTGTAGACGTATCCCCTGCTGCTTCCCGTTCAGTGCTGGTGCAGAGGGTTCCTGCCTTTGGGAGAACGTGCTGAAAAGATCCCTCAAGGCCCTCAATTGCAACATAATCCAGCTCCAAATCCCACCTGGAATCCGTCAGAAGGGACGAGCCCCGACATTCCCCCGATGCCTTCAAAGCCCTCTGATCTGGAAACGACACCATCAGATAAGGGCTCAGCCCCTGCCAAAAGACACAGAACATCTGCTGGGCTGCACAAAGGGGGGTTAGGGAAAACTTCACCTTGCACCTCAGTTGTAATTTTTGGGAGGCAACCAGCTCCCAAGTTCTGCTTTGCAGGGCGGGTTTGGGGCTTTCATGGTGGTCCTCAGAGTCTGAGGATGAGGTGCCCTTGGGGACGATGGCACAGAGGGAGCGTGGCCAGGGATGTGCTGGCTCCTGGAAGAGCTGTAAAATCTGGGACTAACCAAAAGTTTGGACTTGTAGTGACAAGATGAGAGGAAACGCCCTCCAGCTGTGCCAGGGCAGATTCAGGTTGGACATCAGGAGGAATTTCCTCACAGAAAACCCTGGGAGGGAGGTGGTGGAGTCCCCATCCCACTCGGGGCACTCAGTGCAAGATCAATCAAAACTTGGACTCGATGATCTCAGAGGTCTTTTCCTACCTAAATAATTCTGTCAAAACCAGAAACCATCTTAATTTTCAACTCCTTTTCTCCACTTGGAATGTTTCTCCCTAAAAGCAACCCCGAAGAACCTCCTTGTTCCACAAAGTTTGTTCCACCTGGCGCTCCCCGGGGTGACCCGACCTTGGCAGCAGCGCTGCTTGGGCAGGTGAAGGGTTAACCCCGGTCTTTGGGAGCAAAAGGCCCGAATCCTGCCAGAGCTCGTTAGTCCGTGAGCAGCGGGGAGAAGGACACGGCGCTAATTGGAGTGACGGCCTCCAGAGCTGTGAGAAATTAGCAGCGGCACAATGAGGAGGTGCCGAGCTTCGCGGCCGTTAACAGGTGCCGGGTCACCCCAAAAACCTGACCCCTGTCACTCACTGCCACTCAGCCTCCCGACCTGTCCGCGGGGCAGCTGCTGGGGAGGGTTCTCATCCCCGTCCGGAGCAGCTGCTGGTGGAGAAGCTGTGACAGGCAGGACTGAAACTTTTTGTTTTTTCGCTGGAAGCCCAGGAGGGAGGAGCCCCGCGGCCCCGGTGGTGACCGTGGATGTCACGGGGACATCTCCGTTCCTGGCTGGAGCAGCCGTAAATGGAATTCCCGGTGCTGCTCCTGCCCCGGACCCTCCGGGGCTTGGCATCAGTCAGAGTTCTCGGATCAGGGGTGGTGCAGGAGCAGGAAAAGCTGCGCTATCCCACGAGCTCCCAATGCTGGCCTCAACCGGCTCCAGGCATCAGCACGGCCCCTTCTCCTCCTCCCCCGCTCCCACTGTAGTCAGAGCTCGTTGTACAACATTTGTTTTCCCTGTATCCTGTTTTCTCAAGGATAAGCCATCCTTAAATGCTTTTCCTCCATCCTGGGACACTGGGGACTCGGGGTCCTTTTAAAAGAGCTCTTGGAGCAGCACGGGGTGCAGGGAGGATGTTTTGCTGTGCAGGGATGCTCATGAGGAGGGATGCTTGTGGGGAGGAATTGGTGTTTGGGATGCTCGCAGAATCCTTGAATGGTTCGAGCTGGAAGATTTGGGAGGGTGTTATGGGAAAAACCAGGGGGTTGATCCAGTGCGGGGTCCTGATGCCCCACATCCGCTCTTAGGGCAGTTTGGCAGAATCCGCCGCAGTTTTTCCACTCCCTCCTTGGGGCCAGGACGGCAGCGGAGAATCAGCCCAGAAAAGAGGCGTCCCCAGAGGCCAGGCGGGATTTTTGAGGCAATAGTGCCACCCTGTGCACCAGTGGCAGTAGCCAGCCCTGGGCTCACCACGGCCCGAGTGACACGGATGGGTGACAGGCACGAAGGTGGTGGCACTGAGCATCAACACCCCGCGGTGGGGATACACCCATGGCAGGAAAAGGGTGGCATTCCATGGGAATCACCGATCCCACTGCAGCTGGGATCCTGCAGGGGACAAAAACGTCCCTACAAATGGTTTGTAGGGAAGCAGTGAGAGGAGAATGATGGAAAATGCAGAAATGACATCAAACCCGGTGCTTCCCGGAGCTGCACACGGGAGTTTGGTGCTGGTTTATGCTTTTCTCATCTTTCCCGGTGCCCTGCAGTGCCTGGGCCACAGAGTCCTCTCCTCTGCTCCGTGTCCTGCCCTGCAGGGAGATGTTGGGGACAGCCACGGCAATTCCCATCAGGGACCATGCAGGAGGAGTCCCGTGTCCTTCCTCTGAGCCCTGGGACCAAGCAGCACCGCCCAGGAGAAACCCCCTGCGGGATATTTGGGATAATTTAGATGTCACAGCTTGTGACCTCTGAGACGGCTGGGGGGAAGCAATTATTTTTTGATTCATATTTTAATTTTAGTATTTTTAATTAAGCACGGGCGATGGGTGTCTCCCCAGCACCCCAGAGACCAGAAACCCCCCAGTGGGTGTCACCCTGACACCCTGGCACTGATGGAACCTCCGGGTGCAGCTCAGCTCCTGTGAAATGAGCCCCCAGGAGCCCCATCCCTGATTTCAGCTCCTCAGATGATTTCAATCCCCCATCATGTCCCAGCTCCCTCCATGGCCACGTTCCCCAGACTGTTTCAGGGTGTCAAAGGGGGACAAGAAGTTTTTGGGACATTTGTAGGGTCAGGCTTTGCTATTTTAGCTCCTCCCCGTGTGTGCACACACCTAAGGGCACAAGTACAAACCCATGCGCCATGTATGGCCCCACCAAGACATCCCTCCATCCTATGGGGTCCATATGGGATCCTCAGGCTGGAAGAAGAGGGATTTGTTGGACAGAAGGAAGGATTCCAGGGAGGAAGAAAGGATTCCAGGAAGGAAGGAAATGGTCCTTGGGTTGTGTAAATAAATTATGGAGGAGCAGCAGGGCATTTTGGGGAGACAGCTTTGCAGGGAATCTCTGGTGTGACACCCCCAGTGAGCTGGGGACACAACCACTTCCCTCTCTTGGATTCCAAAGGTTAATCCTTAGGGAATAACAGACACAAACCTCTTAACTGGTGTGCTGGCAGTGCCCCTCACTGATGAGCTGATTAAAATCGAGTGGAAAAGATGAAATTCACCCCCTCCAGGCACCCCAGGAGCTGCAGGTGATGGAGAGGAGATGCTCCTTGCTGGCTTTGCTCTTCCCTGTCCTCTGACCAGACCTGGATGCTCCATGGAAATATTTCCAGCCCTTGTAATCTCCACAAATTCCTCGTTGCTGTGCTCCACCAGGATTATCTGTGTCCATGCTGCCACCTGGAGCTGGAGGAAATGGTGCCAGGAAAACAAGTTAAGAGGTAAAATTTCTCACAAAGGAGCCCCTATCCTTGGTCACTCCCTGGGGACATTCACAATGTTTTATTTTATTTAAGCTGTTCAGAACAGTCATTGCTGCTCTGGATGTGAGACTTGACAAACACACCAAGGAAACATGGGATTTCCTGGGATTTGAGAAATACTTGCAGCCCTCCCCAGAATTTGGCCAAATGTTGATTGGGACAGGAACCCTGATCTCCACAGAGCCACATTCCTGCTGCTGGGAAGAAACGGGAGCCTGTGGAAAGACATCATGGGAATAGAGGCTGCAGAATGTGGAATTTGGTGGCAAAAGAAGCTTTTTGAGTCAGAACAAACTACTGGCAGGGTCTGAAATGTCACTTCACATCCGCAGCAGACACAAGGTGGCATCAGAAAGCCAAGTCTTTCCTGCGAGGCTTCTCTTGCCATGCAAGAGACACAAGTTGGAGCTCCAGGTGTGCACACACCTGATGGCTGTGCCTCTGGTTTTCCTCAGAGTCCTGCAGAGTCTCCTCTCTTGTCACTGGTGGGTCCTTTCCAGGTCTTATTCATGAATTCATGACCTGCAGCTGCTTCTCCTGTCAGGAAAAAACAAACAAACAAAAAAAACCCCAAAAAAACAAAAACAAAAAAACCCAGGAATTACATTAATGGATCTTGATGCAAACTGGGAATGTGGATCAAGGCTTGTGAGGTCTCACTTTCAGAGCAGCATTTGGGTTTTGGTTGGGACTGCTTTAATCCCATTTTTAGGGTGATCCCACCGTGGCTGGGTGTAGGATCATCATCCCACTGGGATCACTTTTCTCAGGGTTTTGCTGAGCTATGGGTTGGCCTCTGAGCAGGATCCCAGTGCTGGGCTCAGCAGAGCAAAGTGCCTGCAGTGCTGACCCAGGGAGGTCAAGCCACAGAGTCTTGTTAATATTTAGGTGATTCTGCCACGGAGCTGCATTAATTATCCACCCAAGATGAATTAATTACCCACCTGAGATGCATTAATTACCTTTCCAAGCAGCCTGGGCACCGAGGAGAGGAGATGCCTGTGGGGAAAAGCAGGGCAGAAAGTCAGGACTGGGGCTGTAACCCAGAGAGTCCCCAAACCCACCCTGGCCCCACATCCCCCTGCAACACCCAGGGGTACATCCAGTCCATCAATGCATCCATTTCCAATCCATCCTTTTCCAATCCATCCATTTCCAGTCCATCAATGCATCCATTTCTATAACTACAGACCACTGTGAGTGTGTCCAGCAAGTTCTCTCTGACAAGGGGAATGCTCTGAACCTCACACCTCCAGCCACGAGTTTCACCCCAAGAGCTGATGTGCCCCAACATCTGCCCCTTCCTCTCCAAACCACTGCTTCCCATTTATTTTCCAGAAGTGTTTTAAGACACCTTTTTGGGTTCTGCCTGGGAATGGGCACAGAGAAGGCTCTGGAGAGATCTTAGAGCTTCTTCCAGAGCCTAAAGGGGCTCCAGGAGAGCTGGAGAGGGACTGGGGACAAGGGATGGAGGGACAGGACACAGGGAATGGCTTCCACTGGCAGAGGACAGGGATGGATGGGATATTGGGAAGGAATTCCAGGTTGTGAGGGTGGGGAGGGGCTGGGCTGGAATTCCCAGAGAAGCTGTGGGTGCCCCTGGATCCCTGGAAGTGTCCAAGGCCAGGCTGGATGGGGCTTGGAGCAACCTGGGATAGTGGAAGGTGTCCCTGCCCATGGCAGGGGGGGTAGAATAATGTGATATTTAAGGTCCCTTCTAAAGCAAAACACTCTGGGATTCCAAGTTTTTGCACATACAAAAATAAAAATAAATACGGATATCTGGTATGCATATATTTTATGTGTATATATAAACACACAAATAAAATATATATATACCAGATATTAATAAAATTACATACATATACATGTACATATACGAATATATATTAATATATATAATACATATATAAATATATACACATATATGAATATATATATATATATATATATATATAAATATAAACCACCACGTATACATCCATAGATATATAACGATATACATTTATACACACACCCTATTAGAACCCCAAACCACCCTGTGGGTCTCAGGGTGTCCCCCCCGTCCCTTCCCACCCGAGGGGACCCCACAGGCAGGAGGTGCCAGCAGAGGGCACCGCGCCCCCATTTTTGGGCTCCGCTTCCCAGAATGCAGCGAGTGGGGCCGGGGGCTCCGCACGCCGGGGCTGCGGCCGCGGGGACAGCGCGGAGCTCCGCGGGGCAGAGCGGCCCCTCCGCCAGGTAAGCGCTGCTCCCCGGGACACTTCGGGCCGTAGGGTATTGTTTCATTTCATTTCATGGTACGTTATTTTATTGTATTTATTTTGTGGGGGTTTTTTAAAATTTTATTTTATTGGTTTAGCATTTCTTTTAATTTTCCCCTCTCCATTTAGTTTAATATTTTATTTGTGTTATTTACTTTATAATCTACTATATAGATTATATTTACTATGATCTACTTTATAATCACTCCCCGCCCCATAGGAGGGGTGCCCTGTACTGAACCGGGGAGCAGCACCAGCCCCTCTCGGGATGGGTCCCTCTTGGACGGACTCATCCTCCTCCTCCTCCTCCTCCTCCTCCTCCTCCTCCTCCTCCTCCTCCTCCTCCTTTCCCCTCCCCATCCCGGGCTGGAGATGTCCATGGGGCTGGGACTGGTTGGGTTCTGGGGTTTTTTCCAGCGGGATGAATCCTGGCTGAGCTGGCAGCTGCTTTTTTGAAGAGGGGAGTGGGTTTTTAATGCAGCTCCCCAAAGTTGGGGGAAACTCGTGCCGGTGGCCCTGGGGTGGCAGCGGCTCCTCTCCCGCTGCGCCGGGATGGTGCAACATAAATTAGATTTAATGTGACGGCTGCGATGGAACAGCGGGCGGGGGCTGCTCTGCCCCCGGTGAAAGTTGCGTTCGAGTTTGGTAATTTAGCCCGTGGGGAATGCAATGAAAATTGGAGGCTTTGGAAGGGTGGCACAAGGAGAAATTCCGCAGGGAAGGGGGACGGGAATGGTCAGAGAGGAGGCGAGCGATCGCCGAGAGCAGAGGAATGGTTTGGGCTGCCCTTAAAGAGGCGTCTCGGCAGCGCCGGTGTCGTGGTACCTCTCATCGTTCGGGGTTAACTCCTGTCTGGGATGTGAACCAGGAGAGCACAAGGACTTGGAGAAACCAGGATGCTCTGGTCTCCCTTCGTGTCGTGGATCTCGGGGTGCTCAAGACTCGCCATCATTCTCGAGTTGTGTTTTGAGTTTGCACGAAAGCCCTCAGCCAAAGCAGCACTAAAGAAATGTTTCCTGAGCCAGGGAGGGAAGTTGGAGCCGAGCTAAAGCAAATAAACTTGTATTTCATCATGCTGGGGCTGGGTTTCTTTGTGTTCCGCTCTGCTCTGGGCAGTCTGAGCTCCCTCCAGCCCCGTCCAACCTTCACCCTCAAACGTGCCTCAATGGCCGAGCAAAGAAACTTCTGTTCCTTCGTGCACACCTCGCTCCCCTCGGAGGCTGCTCTGTCCTCTGCCTCCCTCGGGCTTTTCTCTGCGTGTTTCTCGCCTGGGTTGCTGCAGGAAGGGGCTTTGCAGGGTTTCTGCTCCAGGCTGAGATGCTGCAGACGTGGAAAGTGTGAGCATGGCTGACCTGGCAGGGCTGTGCGTCAGCCGGAGCCCTCCCTGCGCTCTGCTCTGCCCAGGGATGTGCCAGCGATGCTCGGCTCGGCAGGGAAAGGATGCTGCAAAGGAGGGAAAACACTTTTTTATCCCTTCTAAAAGCAAAAGGTGCTGAAGTGTTTCTCTGCCCGTCCCCACTGGAGCCCAGCTGTGTCCCAGTGACCATGGGAAAGTGCCTGTGCAAAGCAGGAGCTGAGGGGATTTCAGGGCACATATCATCGTTATGAGACTAAAAATGGTCCCAGAGAAACCTTGGGCAAGAGTTTTCTCCCTGCTGGCAGAGCCTGGGCAGTCCCAGCAATGCAGGGTGAGCACTGTGTGTGTGCAGGAGTGATGAGGAGATGCAGTCAAAGACCAGAGATGGGGAAAATGGGGTATTAGCAGGGAAAAAAAAAAAAATCAAAATCAAATTTTATGTTGTGCTCTTCCAAAAGAAGTAAGAGGGGGATGCAAGCCTGTTGATCCCACAGCAATGGCCTGGGAGAACCTGTGGCTTCTCTGCAGCGATGCCAGCACAGAATCTACTGCTGAGACATCAAATCACTGTAACTCATTAAACGCATTCCATCCTCTCTGGAGAAAACAGATTAAACGTAGGTGCCAATGTCTCAAGGGCGTGTGAAATGCTGTTACATCGGGAGAGAGGGAAGATTTTGACACATTGCACAGGTTCCATCCATTAGTCACAATATTTCCAGCGTGCCACACGTGCACTCACATTTTTGTATAAATGGATGCACGTGAAGCAAATTCAGAGGTGACACGAGGGAATGTGGAGAAATTGAGGTGGGTTTTGCCCTTGCAGGAACCTTTGCTGCCCAAGAGGGACCTCCAGCTTCAGTCCATTTGTGGCTGGTTCTTTTTTTTTTTTTTGATACATTTTTGGCTTCTTTGTACCAGTCTTCCTGCTTTGGAGGGAGGGAGGATGGAAATGTTGCAATTCCCGTTGAAGAGTTTGACATTTTGTAGCAGATAAAGCCAAATACAGACAGTTGCTTTGATTTGGCTCCCTTTTGCTGAGTTTAAGGGAAGGCAGGATGGGATTCAGGCTGGAGGTGGAGAAAGGAGGTGGCACACACATCCCTCATGTCACAGTGTCCCTCTGGTGTTTTTAGCAGACATAAATCTCTGGGAACAGGCTCTTTCCAACTGGTTTTGTGCCCAGAAACTTGAATCAGTCATATCCAGCAAAAATATGAAGGTGAGGGAACATCTGCTCCCATGTCACCAACATCAGTTTTTGTGGCAGCTGTGATTTGGTCACTGGGGATCCCAAAAAGAATTTTGTGACTGTTGGGTGAGTTGGCATTGAAGGTTCACCACTTCTTCCTTCATTTCTTCTATTTCTCTGTCTCCCTCGGGAATGAGGAAAGGGTTTGCAGTCCCATGTCAGCATTTATTTTTATTTTATCTATAGTTGGTCTCTGGTGGGTCCTGGAAGTAGCTGCCTGGAAATGGTCAAGCAGAAGTTTTATGGTTCTGGTAGCTCTTGGTGGCTCTTCAAGTCCTTGAGGACTTGACATCTGCTGACTGCTCCCAGCCAGGGATGGCTCTTTTCCAGATTTTTTGGATTTCTTCCCCAAACATCCCCTGGATTTTCCAGGGAGGAGATACTGGGATGTCCAGGAGCTGCTCTCTGGGCTGTGTGTCACATCCCTGCCCTTTCTGTATTCCCTTGGATTAAAACAGAGAGTTTTCTATGGAATGTGGCCCAGGGATTCTTTTTCCTTCAGAATAAGTCTGAACTTGTCCAATTCAGCTGCAAAACCCTCAGCTGCTTGCACGGGCCACTCTTTAAAAACAAAGGCACTTAAAAAACCTATTATTTTCCCCAAAAAATAGCTTTGGTGGCTGTGACCGTCACTGAGTCACATTCCTGGTGGTTAAACGATGTCTTTGTTCCTATTAGTTAATAAGGCAATTATTTTGTTAGGAAATTAACAGGAAATTGTTAAACTAATTAATTCAATTAATAGGAAATGCTGCCCTTCTCTGGGGCTGCCAGTGGATGATCTCTGTATGAGCCAGTGTAAGCTCCAGATATCAGAGCAGAGGCTTCACTGGGGAGCTGGGGGACACAGTTTGGCCACATGGCTCCATGAGGGGACCATTTGCTGGCCACTGTGGCAAGGGGAGCATCCAGCTCTCAGCAGGAGCTGGCAGCAAAGCCAGGCTCACTTTTGACTCATCTGGCTGGGAGGTGGGAGTGTGTTGTGTCCTGATGCCAAAGGAGGAGAAACTCCTCATTTCTGAAATACAGCAGCAGCAGGAATTGGTGCCAGTGGTGAAGAGGGGCTGGAGGCAGGCAAAAAGGGTGATGAAAATCGTTCATCAGCTCTGATGCATCTCCAGTGTGGCCTTAGGAATGGATCCACCTTCAGATAGTATCAAAATGGTAAAAAAATCTGATATTCCTGGCTGCCTTGAGTGCCACTGCCCTCATGTGCTGTGGTCCTGTCCCAGACTTCCACTGAGCCTTGGCTCTGGCCTTGGTTTGTCAATGTGAGATTTTTTCCAACCAAAAATCAGAAAACTCTGAAAATTTCAAACAAAAGCCCAGGCAATTCTTTCTCTTGCAGCTTTCATTTCACAATTCGCCTTCCTTTCTGGCTGTAATTCCTACTGGGACTTCTGGCTTCCTAGAGAAAGGGTAAAAAAAAAAAAAAAAGAAAAAAAAAGAAAAAAGAAAGCAGGCATTTAATAATAGATCAAAAATGAGATTATACAGTAAGTCAGCCCTCCCCTTCCCAAAATGCAACCAAAGAAATTGCAAAGCACCTTGAAAAAGGGAAGGAAAACAGTGTCGATCAAACCTGATGTTAAGTATGGATGAGGTGTTTATATTTTATTTAATGGCTGTGTGCTATCCTAGAACAGCCACCCTCCCCTGAATTTCTGCTTGTAATTAATTAAACAGCAGAGATGAACTGGAATGGGGAAAATTCAGTGGAACTCCAAACAGGAATGCAGGGGGGCACAGGCTGCATGCTTGGCACAGCTGGTGGTGGCTGTAGCTGGAGGTAGCTCCCAAAATCCTGGAGGTTTAATGAGAGGATCCTTGTTGCCCATCCCTGATGGCTCTGGGCTAGTTGTGACCACGTTTGGTGGAGCAGTGAGGTCACCAAGGGAAGGCAACCCAAGGGGCTTTGTGCCAAATGAGTGGGTGCCAGCAGAAGTGCCATGATGGAGGGAAGAGGTGATTATTAGTCATGGGTAATTAGTCATTACCAGCCATGGGTAATTTCCCCGCCAGCCCTGGGAAGATGGGCAAGCCCCAGCCTGGACCAGAGCTCAGCCAAAGCTTGATGAGACACGACTTCCCTGGAAAGGAGGCTTAGCCCTGGCACTGGGCATCGAGGCTGTCAACCCTGGGCCTGTTCTCATCTGCTCGAAATCCTCTGGCAGTTTCAGGGTTTGGGTTTGGTGGGGCCATTGCCACAGGCCACGTGGGATTGGGCTGGTCTTGGCTGCCTCAGCAGCCTGTGGGGAATGGCTCCTCCTGGATGATCCCAAAGGTGTCCAGAGGCAGCGTGGGTGCTGTGTATGGCAGGTGTGTGGGCTCCAGTGAGCCAGGCTGGGAGGAGCTGCAAGGGGAAGGCTCTGGCTCTTGCACGGTGTCTCCACCAGGACAGCAGAGGATTTTCAGCCTGACCCTCCTGAGGTCCTCTTGGCACCCTTGATGAGTAAAATACCACGAGGAGCACAAGGCAGGGTCCTCTCCCATATTATCCTTGTCCAGCGTGGATAACCCAGCCCGGGTCATGCCATGGGGATGAACCTCCACACAAAACCACGTTGGAGGGGCTTGGAGCAACCTGGTCTAGTGAAAGGCATCTCTGTCCATGGCAAGGGGTTGGAATGAGATGAACTTTTAAGCTCCCTTCCAACACAAGCCACTACATGATTGTATGATTCTACAAAATGCAGCTGTAGATTTTTATTTTTCCTTGCTAAATCACCCACTTGTAAGCACAGAAGGTGTCAGAGCCCCTCTCTGTGAGAAGAAGAGGCTGAGGTGCCACATCCATCACAGCTCTGGTGGTGAAGGCAGGGCAAGAAGAGAACAGGAGCAGCAATCCCGTGCTGGGTCTGGCACATGGGGCTGTCAATGTTCACCAAGGGATGCCAGAGCTCCAGAGGAGGCAGAAGTTGCTGGAAATCACCATTCCCATGTGTGATTAGCATCCTCTAAGGTGGTCATTTATCTTCTTTGTCACCTTCTTGGTCTCAGCTTTCCACTTGTAGAGTTGGAGAAGAATCTGTTTCATTACCTGCTGGGCTGCTGCTCTTCTTGTTTATTCCCCAGAAGATGTGCCAGATGTGAAAGTTTAAATTAGACGTGCCAGGGCTGAAAGTTTAAAAAATAACTAAATCCAGACTTTGGAAACAACCACTTGGAGGTAGAATGAGCCTCAACAAGAAAATGTTTGTCTTCCACCTTTTTCTGAGACTGGCTGGGGCTAAAGTGCAGGGAGAAGACAGGGCAAGGTTTACTTTCTTTTAATTTCAAATATATTCCGAAAGCAGAGCAGTTGGAATTCCCTTTTTTTTTTTCCTTGAAGTTGCTTTGCCAAATTTGGGTGGAGAAAGCCTTGCCTTGGTGGATGTGGGATTGGAGGCAGGAACACATTTATTTTCTTTATGTCCCTATTTTCACCAGTGAGGCCTTAAGGCAAACAGCAAAGCCAGGAGCACTTTTCTCTCTCTCCCTCCCAATCCCTTTTTGCCAGCACCAACAAGATCAGCAGCGAAGATACGCAATTGAGTCAGCAATGCAGATGCCATCAAATGTCTGCTTTATTCCAAGCATGAATCAGAGCAGTGTCAGAGCCTCATATCCTGCATCTCCTGATAAGGCTGCAGTTACCTCTGAGGGAACCAAACACAGTGAAATCCCATTATGCTGCCTCTTGCAAGCACCCATAACTCACTGGGACCAGCAGTGCTTATTTTAATACAACTTCTGCTGTAGCACGTGCAGACTGTTCTTTTTTTAAATCCCACATCCTTGAGCCAAAAGATGTTGTGGGTTTATGAACTGTTTATATGTACATGAATATATAAATATGAGTATTTTCTGGAGCACAAGCTGTTTGTGTTAAGACCACTAAAAGCAGTGTGTGCCACCAGTCCAAGTGCTGGTTGCTCACTCTACATGGATTAACTTAATTTGACTCTCCAATCATGCTTTTACCTCCAAAACCATCTTAATTTCCAGGCTTAAAATCTTTCCCTTTCAGTTTGCTGTGGGAGTCACATGAGGAAGTGAAACCCTTTATCCCCAGAAGTTCTCTGCTTCTCCCTGTAGGACTTTTCCATGCTCAGCTGTGTGACAGCATTTCCTGCTATTGTTCCAGCTTCTGGGACAGCTTCTGACTCTCTCCTCAAGGGATATGTGTGGCCACTGGCTTTTTTGCATCAGTTGCCTCTTTTCTCCTGATTCCAGGGCACCAGCTGTGTCCTGTTCCTGCTGCAGTCTCCATTCTGCACCTGGTCTGAAAAGCCTCAGTGGAATGGAAGGAGGCCTGCAGTAGTGCACTTTATATCCCCTAAAAACAGACACAACAGAGAAATTTTGCTAAAATCTGTCTGTATTGCCCCTAAGGGACATGTGGAGCTGCTTAAAAGACATTTATGCCACTGTGGTGGTGGTGGAGGCAGAGAAGGACAATTTTAACCTCAGATTCCTCCTTTGAGGGGCTTGTTTGTTCCTTGGGGTTTTTCTGCACCAGAGACTACAGAAGTTGAGGGGATAAAAAGCATTTCTGTGGTTTCCCATCTGTAGATTTGAGGGAAAAATTAGATGAAATCCACCACCTTGAACTACATCATAAATCTCACTGCAGAAATATGGAGCCTAGACATTAATAATTAGGAGCTTGCACAATAAAGGACTGGAATATTTCACAAATGACACACCATCTTTCGATCCAGCTGATGCTGTGCAGAGATCTGTGTGAAAGTTCTGTGCAGCCAAGGTGCAGAAGTTTTTGCTTCCATTTTTGCCTCTTGAAGGAGAAGAAAATAGGAAGGAAAAATCAGGTTGCATCCCCAAAGTGCTCACTAAAGCTGAAGTATGGGAGTTTTAAGGTTTCCCTCTATTAGAAAGTGTTTGTATGTGCTGAAAGAAAATGATGCCAATTAATAATTATCCTTTCCCAGCTTCCCACGTCTTGAAATCACTCCAGTTCAGCCAAGCTGCTTCCTATCAAACTTTCACACAAAAAAAGAAAGGATCTGCTGGGCTGTGACTGAACATGAGCAATGTTGCTCCCCAGGGGTCCGTGTCCCTGAGGTTTGAGGGCTGCAGGAAAAGGGCTGTGGGCCGTGAGATGACAAATGGAACTCCACAGTTGCTCGTTCATGCTCCAGCAAAGCTTTGGTTTTGAGTTGTAGATATTTCCCCAGCCACGAGGCTGAAACCTCAGCAGCTCTTATGTGAATATTCTTCACCTTTTTTTTTTTTTTTGTTAATGCAGTTTGAAGTAATTGGAGGGCTGGTGATGTTTTGAACAATTTATCCACCTGGGAAATGATGACCTTGGATTTATTCAATCAAATATTATCAAGATTAAGAGTGAAAATAGCTGAGCTTGTCAGTCACAAGGAATTGTTTTGCAGCCTGGGCTCAAATCCATCACCTGAAACCAGGAGAGTCTGGCAGGATATTCTTCATTCATCAGCAAGAGGCATCACAGCAAGATCATTTAACTGTAATTCATCAATTTATCAGGCTACTCAATTAAGTAGGGGCTGGAGAGAGGATAAAGGGAATGCTTCTGTCTGTTGTAATGAATCTTTGACCACCTGAGGACTTTTCTTACTCCTTGCTCTTTCGTGTTTCATGTTGCCTTGAAGGCCTTGTTAAAAGGAAAACATAACCACAATGGTGGTGAAAAGAGAGGCTTAAAGATTAAAAATGATTCATGAGTTCGAGCTTTTGGGTTCTCACTGACCTGGGCCTGACAACCATAATCTGAAGAAACCCTGGAGAATCTCGGGTGGATCTATGGAAGAAAATGACTGAGGTGAAACTTTGTGCAGCCTGGAGTAAAGGGATGGACCTTTAGGTCCAACCTCTGACTGCTGTGAGGGGTCCTGGCTGGCATCAGCTGCCCTGGGACCTTGGCAGTGTCATTCTGCTGCTGGCTGATGCCAAGAAACTGGGGTTTCTTTATCACTGTGGTATTTTAAACATCTGGACGTTCCCAAGTTCATCCAAATACCGATTTTTTACACCTATATCTTTAGGTTGTTTCACTGCTTGGTATCTTTGCTCAGATCTGTGACACAATAACCAAAACGAGCCCCAATCTCACCCAATCACCCCATATGTTTGTGCCACCCCAACACCTCCTGGACCTGCCAGCCTGCTTGTTTCAGGCAAGCCCTGCCAAAGAGACACCGGGCTGAAGGGTAATGAAGGTTGTGTAAGTTCATGAAAAACAGGCAGTGAGGCACGAGGGATAGCCCAGGTAGTCACAGAGCCTCGGGGAGGGGTGGAGCTCCAGCTGCCTGATACCAGACAAGCCCCAGGAGGGAGGGAGATTTTCCAGCTGTTCCATGAGATCCATCAACAAGAGCCAGAGTTCGGGCCCTTTGCTGCCTTGGCAGAACTCAGGCCTGTGGATGCCCATCTCTGTTTGCAATAAAACTGGTTTTGAGTTTAAATGCCGTGGCAGTTTGGGCAGAAGTAGCCCGGAGTGAGGTGTAGCTGCTCGTCTGCTTTCTGCAGAAAAGGTTTGAGCAAGTCCAAGCACTCCAGGTCAGCAAAGCATTTCCTCCTACCTGGGTTTCTCACACGTCCTGTTGTTTTTCTTTCAACAAAAGCAAGAGAAAGGGAGAAGTCATTTGAATTTAATGCTGAAATGCCTCCAAAAAGATGAAGCAAAAAGAACTGTTAGAAAGAGGGATAGGTGGAGATTAAAAACACTTTCTCTCTCTTGTTGTCCCTTGCACACACATTATACATATACATAGCCTGATCTTATGCTATACAGGAAAATAAATTGTAAAGGACACAATACAAATCAGGCTGAAAGAGGGAAAAAAAAAAAAAAAAAAAGGATGAGTCAGGTCTGCTCTGCTTATCTGAACCGAGGAAGAGCCTGCCTGGTGCTCCTGACAGATTTTTTTCGGGAAAGATAATGCATTGGGTTGATGACAGTTTATGAGATAGACTTGGAGGGCTATGAAAATTGCTGGTAGGTACTTGAATGGCTCTGACTGCACGGAGTGAATTGGAGTTGAGTCGCAACAATTTCCCTAAAGCTGTGCAGATTAACATAAAAATACCAAGGAGGTCCAATCTTTGAATTTTTATCTGCTTCAGCTCGAGAGAGAGTCAAATATAGGGGCATTACAGAAGTGCCATCCATTTGAATCGATTGTCACTGCAGCTTTTGTGGAAAGGCTGCATCTGGGTTTATTGATAACATTGTTGAGGTGCTTAGAAACACAAGTGTGTTGGGTTTATTTTCCCTTTAGTAACTTATTCTTGTTTCTGGCGTTTTGTTAAGATATTTTTTTAGTTCTGATCTCCTCTGGAGATCTCCGCTGAGCTGAGCATTGGTAACAGAGATGCTCTGTGCATCTTTTCTCCAAGAGTTTGCTATAAACCTGAATCTGTTTCAAAGCTTTCTTGTAAATTTTAAGGTAGTTTTATTGCTGGAGGAAAAACTGAGATGAAGAAGAGAATGTAGAAATTGAAATTTACCAACCTTTTAGTGAGGAGGCTTAGTTAGATGCTTTTTTTTTTATTTTTTTGGTTAAACTATATCAGCTGAAATGCAATTTTAGTGCCCAAAACTTGCTGTTGATCTCCATCGTAGCATCACTTCACCCATTTTACTTGCTCTGCTGCTCCTTGCCTGCAGCACGGAGAAGATATAAAATCAGTTCCACATGCTAGAGAAGTAACTTTATATGCGAATTTCAGGTTTGGGGACAAGTGTTTCAGATTGTAGATGTGTCCTGCTGTCGAAGAAACACGAGGGAAATTCCATCTACTGAGGGGGCTGTGTCATTGGGAGCCTTGTGCTCCTCTGGTTTAAAAAATTGCTTTTTAGGAGCTGTGGCAAATGACTTCACCATTTTTTCTTTGTTCTCATTTTTAAAAACAGTTCCTGCACCTAAGGAGGTGGTTGTGAGAATTAGTCATTGGGTTTAGAGCTCTTTGAAGACGGCAAGTGGTGGATAACAGCTCGATGTTTATTAATGCCATGGCTTAATGTGGTGAGAATGTTTCACAGCACAGTTCAGCCGGGATGGGACAGAACCCAGCAGGTTGCAGTGGGCTTTGCTTCAATGCTCTGCCCCCAGCTGTGCCAGCTGTGCCACCCCATTACCTGGCTCAACACACCTGATCCGTGGGCTGCAGCAGGGAGCCTTCCCTCTCCACAATCCCCCAGCAGGTTCTGCTTCCCCTGGCCTCCTGCCACAGCACACGCCAAGTTTAAATCTGGTTCTGTGCTTTTGGCTTCGTTCCTTTGAAACGTTTTCAATTTTCTTGGCTTTCAACCGATCCCAGTGGCATCTTTTTATGATGCACTTTATTCTACTGATTCAAGTGCAATAGCACTTCTAAAGTTCAGTCTATTTTTAATTACAAAAAAAAAAAAAAGGCAGAGCATAGTATTGTTCTGTCACTGGTAGTGGGAGAAAGGGCGGATTTTCCCTCATCTTTAAACTTGATTGAATTTAAATCTCAAAATTCGTAGCGGTTTTAGTGGAACTTTGCTGTAATTGGAAGAGCAAATGATTGTTTACTCTTGGACTCTTGAGAGCCAATACTGGTATTGATGAAACAAAAACATTGCCATGTGTTGGAGGATCTCAGAGAATGAAGATTTGGACAATGTCATCACCTTTTCTGCTTTCCTGTCTGCTGAAGAAGCTGAAGAAAGTTTGTGAGGCTGATACCGAGGCAATGCTTGCTGGGACAGCTCCTGATCTGTAGCAGGGAATGTGCAGAGCTGGATCAAACCCTGCCCACAGCAGCTGGAGTGACTGCCATGTTTATTCTCCACTTTGCCCTTCTCCCTGAGCTCTGTTTGGCTGCACTTGCAGCAGGAAAAGCTTCCTTGCCTGTGGCTGGTAGGACTTCACACTGCTGTGCTGTGTTTCTGCAGTTCCTGTGTGGGCATGGATTTATGGGAAGGGAAATAAGGGATGGGAAGAGGACAGTGGCTGTGTTTGGGTTGTATGAGTGTCCTCTCCTTGACAGGTGGGTTAAAAAAAATGTTTACTGAAGTGGTTTTGGCCACTTTTCATTTTACTTGTGCATCAGCTCTTCCTTTGCATGAGAATAGAAATTCATTTTTGTTTCAAGTTCTGGAAACCTGAAGACATGCTGAATAGGTAGAAGTTTGTTCTATTTATAGGTAGCAGAATGTCTTTGTGCAATAAACCAGTTTGTTTTAATTTAAACTATGCATTCAGCACATTTAGCTTAATTTTATTTAACTACAAGTTTGACATGTCTTTTTCATCGTTTTTTAAATTTGTGACATAAGCTCAAAGTACAATGAAAAAGTCAGACTAGTCATTAAGAAAACTTCATTTACCATTTTCAACATCAAATGTGTTGACTTGCATAGTTTTTAAATTTTTACAGATGCCCAACTGTAAAAATAGGACAGCTTTGCAGTTCAGGCAATTTCATGATTTATGGAGAAATATGCCTTTGTTGTTCTCCACCAGCAAAAATCAGCCTTTCATTAAAGAAAAAAAACAACCAAACTAAAAAAATGCAAAGCAAAAGAGGTTAAATCAATCAGAACTGAAGTATTTTGCTCCTGTTTTGCATCAATAAATCCTGTATTAAAGGTAGAAAAGGCAGGATGGTTGAAGAAGGATTGGCAGGCAAGTTAGCATTAGTGTTCCTCATGGACTGGTCTCAAGCCTGGTGTTAATCAAGGTATTGACTAATGATAGAACAGAAATTAATGGGATTTGGAGGTGTCATCAAAAGAGGAAAACCAGGAGATCCCAGGAGAAGAATGACTGACTTTGGGACCATTTGTCTGTAAGCAAATGTGAGTTCTTGTAATGCAAACTCTGATAGAAAGCTGGGGGTTCTGTGTGGGAACTGGGATGTATTAATCAAGCACAGGATAATTGTGATGTCCTGATGATGAAGATACATTCTGGGATCACATTTGTCAACTGAATTATTCCCACTGGTGACAAGGAAATGTGAATGCCACTGCCACAGGTTTTAGTGAGGCATTGCTTAAAATGCATTCTGCATTTCTTATCCATAGGAGAAAGATTGATTGATTGAGCTGGAAATGGTGCAGTGGAGGGCATCTGCTAGAAATGATCTGGAGAACAAAGAATCAGGATCCCAAAATGATGAAATAAACTTGGATGGTGAGGTGGTGACAAAAAAAAGGCAGAGAAAAATTAGATTCCTTCTCTATAAATACACTGGTGTAAATACCAGAGAGAGAGAAGAGTTCTTTAAGTTAAATGACAATTCTGGCACAAGAACAAAAGGCTCTGAAAAAGTTTAGGCTGGAAAAAAGCAGAATAGCTTCAGAGCAAGGGAGGTGCTTGAAGAACCTTCTAATGGGAATTGTGTAAAGGGCTAAAAACCTGATTGCTGTGAAGATGGAGCCTGATAACTGTATTAATGGGATTATACAATGTGGTTGGCTTCAGTATTAAGGGATCAGACTCTGGATTTCCAGTCCTGCGCTTTTGCAAATGCACTTAAGAATCCTGTAGGTATGAAAAAAAAAAAAAATGGAAAGTTTACATTTTAAGAAATATTTTCTGATTCAGAATATTCTGATTCAGCTTGGAGTGGGTTTCACTGTTTCAAGTGCACTAATAACTGAACGGGGTGAACTGTGGAAAGGAGGAAATACCTTCTGAGCTGGGAAAAAGCAGCAGCTGTCACCTGCTTCCTTATTTTAGCAATCGGTTTTGGTGGCTGGCCTGTGCTACTTAGATATCAAATTTTTAAAATTTAAAGCCTTTTGTATAGTAAAGTTAGGCCTTGAAATAGATTGTGCTCAAAACACTGACATTTATTGTTATTTATCATTGTAAGGTGCTTTTTAAAAAATCTGCAGCACTTAAGGCACACTGGTGTTTATTATTGATCCCGTTTTTCCCACCTACAAATAGTCCCCAGATTTCTGCTTGCTTTACTAAAATCCCAATAAATAAGACCAGGAGCCTTTTTGTCACAAGGCCATGGTTATTTTATCAAAGACAAGTGCCAGGCTGTTTTATCGTGGTGTAACTTTAATTTCATGGGCACTTTGTGCTCAAGATTTCCATATTTTTTATGTTCTGATTCAGCCTCAGTTCTCCAGCCTTGGCTGGCACTGAGAGCTGAGTCTTCCCCATCCTCTGTCTTTAAGCAGGAATATTCTGCTTGGAGGTCTCCATGATTCCAGAGGGTCAGTGGAAATATGGGATGCCTGTGGTTACAGGAGAACTTCAGATGCACTTTTGGACATGGCTGTAGGATGTCAGAGCTCTCTTCACTCAGCAGCAGCGTCTCTATTCAGCCTGGGGGCTTGACCCTGACTATCTCCCATCTCCAGCGTGTTCTCCTGCTTCCCACGTGTGCTTCTTATTCACTTTATTCACTTTATTCAGGATGCAAATGGCAGATGGTTTTTCTTTTTTTTGGTTTCAAGGTCTTCTCACTGGAGCCTTTCAGCCATTCAGCCTCTCAAACTAGTTTGCTTAATTACCTCAACTTTTTGAAACTGAAAACCTTGCAGACCTGCTTTTATTTTGCTTAAACTGAGTCAATTTGTGGAAAATAGGCTTGAATTGAGTGATCACAAGCAGCTTTTATTACAGCATCCTCACTATTTGCCAAAAGTCTCGTGCAGAATCGTTTGCTCAGTGCCTATTTTGTTCTGAGGTCTGTTGGCTCTTACATCCTGGACTTACAGGGCCCCACTGTTGGTATTTATTCTTCCTTCTATATCTGGAATTTAAGACTCCCTTATCAGCCAGTTCCTTGGAGTATTTCTCTTTCTCTCTAGCCATTTTTAAAAGCTCTCTGCACACATCCAAACCCAACGGTGGGGTCTCCAGTGGACCTCTAGCACAATCCCAGCAGACAGCCTTTTACAGCCTTTTCCCAAAGTGACTCTAATCCAGAACGATCTTTTTATGCCTGCTATCGCTTTGGATTTTTAGCAAACACAGATGATTCACTCAGCTCACAGAAAGAACCGTGGAACAATGTCCCAAAAGATTATTTAAATGGAGTTTTGGGAGTGGATTTGGGGTGACCATGAGTAGTGTGTAGGCTCAAGGTCTGACTTTGGTGTGAGGCTTTGAGGGTGGGGTGTTTTCCCCAGCCACCTACAGACGTGTTTGCCAGCTGCCTTTACTACAGGATGATGATAATTTCTAACAGATTGTTTTCCTGACAAGGAAGAATTATCCTTGGTTTACATAGTGGGAGCTGAACCTGGGGAGAAATGGAACAGCTGGCTTAAATACACAGGTCTGTGTGAACAGAGTCTGTGCTCCCCCAGTCATTTCAAGCACTCTCAGCAATCTGGCAGCTTGTCAAGGCCCCTCAAATTGTGTGGACTCGAGGGTGAGCTGAAGTGCTGGAGCATCACAGCCTCGAGTCTGGTAGCCTGGTGCAACAAAGCACACACTGAAAACGATGCTTTTGTACTTTACCCAACTGCTTGGTTTGCAGTCACTTTTAATTTAAGTTTAGACAGTGCTGAGTACTTAATTTAAAAAAAAAAAAAAAGTGCTTTTGGTAGACAAGAGTATAATGCCCTAGCTATGCCACAGTTACCATATGTAGGTGTTTGGGGATTATGTTATAGACAAGCAAAACAATTGTTTCTTTTTAACTTCTGTTTAAATATAGTTCAAATGATGGAATATTTAGTAGAGCAGAATAAGCTGATGCCTGCCAGCTTTTTCATACCAGTGGTTACCAGATGTGTCTGTATTTAGAACATCTGTTGCAGGGTGGAGTTTGGGGCTAGTCTAGGTATTTGGATGTGTCTTCTTCCTTGGGTATCTCTGGTAAACTTCAAAGTATCTGTGCTGAGATGAAGGGGAAGCATGGTTAGCTGTAATACTCCAGGAATTCAAGGGAATTTTCCAGAAATGCAGGGGAAGGAGCCTTGAAGAGAGAGGCAGGGCTGGTATTTTGTGCTGTTGCTCAGCCATTGCCAAGACCCAGTCAGGGTTTTGCTTGGCTGTCACCAGGCTGGGCTGCTGCTTCCTGCTTTGGATTCCATCTTTCCTAACAGTCCGTGGAATTTCCAGGAGTATTACAATATGGAAGTTTCTTAATAGGATTTTAAAAATTCTTTCTGTAGATAAGTTCTATTTAGATATGTTTTAGATCATTTCTTTTGATGCTGGATTGGTGTAGAATTACTGTGAGCAAGGGGAGGGAAACCTGCTCTACCTTTACTCTCTCCCACTACATCCAGCTCCACCAAAGCCAGGAGTGACCCATCACACTGAAATTAATTTTTGGTCATTCTGGGGATAGGGAAAAACATATTTTCATCAACAAACTACTTGTGAAAAAGACTCACCTAGTACTGGTAACAACCTCTGCTTGACAGTGATCTGGGACATACTGGGAAGGAGGGAAAGCTACAGGTGTCAGTGTCCATCCAGTATCTCATGGTTTATTTGTCACCACCATCTTCATCTCTCAGAAGTTAAATCATTGTTGCTGAAATAGGAAAATATGCGTTTTAGAAAGCTTCTGGTGAAGAAAAGAACTCAGAGTGGTTATGAATGGTTTTACAAACAAAGCATTGTGGTAATGAGGTTGGAACAAGATGATTTTTAAGGTCCCTTCCAACCATACCACTATGTGATTCGGTGAAAATACAGTCATTTAATTAATTTATCTAGAATTCAAGCATGCGGCAGTGCAATTCCACATACTCAGAGTGTGATCCATAATATTCCACCCCAAACAAAAGCTTCTACTCCATTTCTTGCCCAATGATTTTTCTTTTACAAAGCCAGGTAAAATAAAATAAAACCAGTAACTGTACCCTCAATAACAAGGGAACAGGTATTTCTTTTCCTCATCCCATTTAAGCACCAGGCAGTGTCCTCCAGCATCTTGCCAAAAGCTTCCACTACTTTTATAAGCTTATTTTCTTTTGCTGTCAGGAGCTGGTTCCTCTGTGCAGGATGCTGACAGTTCATTGTGCTTGCTCTTTGGATCCCAGATCCAAAGCAGAATCAGGATTTGGGAGGGAAGGGTCTGTGTGTCCATTCCTGTGCTGACTTTTCCTTTCCTGCTCCTGCCAGGAGATAACTGCTCCTGGGTGTTTTATTTCATGTTCCAGCCCTTGCCATGTTTTAATGGCCAGCGGTGGGGTGTATTGTTACAATACTCCTCGTGCCCATGGAGTCTTCAAAGGGCTTTATTTAACTGCACTGAGATGCCTTTACCTACCACTGAAATGCAGCTACTTAAGCTGCAAAGCCTGGCAGCTGCTCCAACAGCAGGAGCACGACCAGGCCACTGCTTTTATGTCATAAAGTTAGGGAAGAAAAAAAATTTCCATATCCATTTAAAAAAACTGCAGGGAAAATGTAAATTGTCAGAATATAATTACCTAAACTGGAGTTTGGCCAGCATTCCAGATTAACATTTCCTCTCGTGAAGCCGTGGGATACCTGATGGCCAAAAGCAGTCGGAGTCTCAGCAGGATTAAAAACTGAGCTTTGCTGTGTAGTTGTTCCATAGTGGCTGAGAGATGTAGATAATCTATTTAGCACCTACAGCACCCTGGGGCTAAAAAGTGGCTGAATCCTATGAAATCCGATAGGAGTGTCTGAGGTTAAGAGTGTGGTCTGAAAACATTCCATGGAACTTGTAAAATCCACAGATGGTCCGACCTTGGTACCGTCTCCTGTGCAAGGGAGGAGAAAGAGATTAAAAAAGATGTACCAAAAGGATTGCAGCAGGGAAAAGATGGAAGCTCAGAGTCCTCCCCGCCATCGTTGTTCCATGTTTTTTTCTGAGGTTTATTTCAGGTCATGGAAGTGTGCCATGGAAATGTGCATTAGCTGGCTCTGAAACTCCTTAATACCTGCTTGCAGTGACTCAGTGTAATTTAGAGCAGATTGGAGACACCAGGTTGCAAGACATGCTCAGGAGGAAGTGGAATGAGGAAGTGGGAATGTGGTGCAGGTAAGGAAAACAAGGGAAGTGGGGACCATTTATGTGGAGAGGACACAAAGGTGTGATGGCATTCACTGTGTTCAGCTGCAGCTGCCAAGCATAAAGTAATAAATAAAGGGAGGTTCCCAGCCTGAAATGATACAGAGGTGCCTAAAGAAGTCGTTGGGTGAGCAGAATCCCACTTTGGTTTGAGTTGGAAGGAATCTTAAAACTCCTCCATGGGCAGGGACACCTTCCACTGTCCCAGGTTGCTCCAAGCCCCATCTCCAACCTGGCCTTGGAAACTTCCAGAGATCCACGGGCAGCCACAGCTTCTCTGGGAATTCTATTCCAGGGCCTCATGACCCTCACAGGGAAGAATTTCTTCCTAAAGGTTGATCAGAGGGCCAAGATCTAAACTGTTGGCTGCTTTTTAGGTGGCTTTGCTTTATGTTTCCCTACAGCAGGATTAGTGTTTTTAGTCCTCCACCCTGTCAGCTTCAATTCAAGGTCACCACGGAGTTTCCAAGTCTCTAACAGGACTGGCAGTGTGAATTGTGTCTGTTCCTTTGGGAAAACAGGTTTGGAAGCTGATAGGAGTCAAAGGCTTTTTCTTGCCAGGAAAGCGTCGAGCAACTTTATCGGCAACTTATTTTCTTGTTTAAATAATTATTAATGATAGTTTCTAGACCCTGCCATGTAGGGTTCATTTCTGATGTGGAAATTTTACATGTATATGAGAAATAAAAGCCCAGATGGTAGAAAAAGTGGGAAATTAGGGTATTTGAATACAGTAATTTTTCTTTTGGGATAAGTAGAAGGCAGTGGAGCACTGGATTTTTCACTTGGTAAAAGGGAAGCTAAAAACTCCCCTTTAAAACCAATTCCCGTTGGAGGAAGAAGGGGAAACACACAGAGAAAGAGATTAAATCCAAACGTGTCTTTGTCAATATAATCTATAATAGCCTTGACAGCACTTCCTGAAAGGGAGACTTGCCAGACTGGCTGCTGATCCTGACAGCTTCTTTTCTTTTGGGAGCTGGGAGAAGAATTGTTCTCCTGAGCTGTCCCTGAAGTGCACATTCTGCACTGGTGTTTCTTCCTCAGTGAGGACCTGAAGGGAATGATTGTCTCCCTGTTTTCTCCTGCAGAGCTCCAAGTAGATCAGGGTGGAATACAAAACCCCGAGCCCTAGCACAGTGGGAACAGATGTGTGTGGTAGGACAACGTGGGTGTGTTCAGCGATTCGAATGTTAATTTAGTCTTTATACTGTGCTATAGTCATAGTCTTTTAAAAATTTTTGTTCTGATAAAATGTAAAAAGTATTGTTTCTCTGAGCCTTTGAACCTGCAGTACCTATTCGTGCCCTTCCGTACAGCGCGTTCCCCGCGGTGAGATTGGATTTTGTATTCCTTATCAAAGGGCAGACCTGTGCCCCTGCCTCACCCCTCGCGGGTTTTTCATCTCAGAATAAAAGTTTAGTTTCTCCTTGCATTCTTTACACATGTGTAAATGACTGTTAAAAAGTGCAGAGTGATGGAAAAGTGGTTATTTCGCCGTTTTGAAGTGCTCATGTTTTATTAAATCTGAGATTCCTGGGAGCTTTTCGGCCAGAAACACACCACCCTCTTTGCTCCTGGAGATAAACCTCCATTTCTTCCTGTGAAAAACTCTCTAATTCCCCCAAAGCTGTTATATTGTGTGTTTTGGTGTGGAATTTGATTGCCATAGATACAAATACCTTTCATGGAGCTCTTAATATATAAAATTAGAAGGCATAAACTGAGGACTGGACCTGTGGGACATGGTTTTGTTGTGAGAACATGCTGGCATTGTTACTTGCCTTTCCCCTCCACTTTTATTTCTCCATTGCTTTTTCCCCCCTCTTTTGCTTCAGTTACCATCTGTTGCATGCTATGTTTGGTACTAGTCGCTGATTTCTACGTGGCTCCTCTGACTTCACAGCATTTAAGCACTGATGCTGCTCA
The DNA here is from genome assembly GCF_052056855.1 of Sturnus vulgaris. Classification (NCBI taxonomy): domain Eukaryota; kingdom Metazoa; phylum Chordata; class Aves; order Passeriformes; family Sturnidae; genus Sturnus; species Sturnus vulgaris. The sequence continues at coordinate 113,343,837 of NC_142245.1, read as the reverse complement.
CACCAACCCTCCAGCTTGGATCTGGATGTTATTTTGTAACAAACTCCAAACCATAAAGCTATTTTAATATCTGCTGATATTAAAATACACAATACAGTTGTTTTTCTAACCCCTTTTGCCAAAAGGCACCTGGACGTCTCCCAGGGGGTCAGTGGCAACCATTGTGTCCACATCACTACAGGGCTGAGGCATGAAGGGGCTCCATGGGGGCATCCTCATGAGGTTCTTGGAGGATACACAGACTGAGCTCCAGGGAGACACTGACAGGGTTTTAGGGAGACACACAGGGCTACTTGCCGACAGGGCCGGGCTGCGGCTGCCCCCGTCGAGGCAGCATCGGACACTGACAACATGGCGGCTCCGCCATGAGGGGAGCGGAGGGTGTGAGGGACGGGGGGCGCCCGCCTGTCTTTTAGGCGGGAAAACGCGCCCGGGCGCGGCGCGCGTGCGCAGTGGCGAGAGCCGAGCCGGGGGAAGCTTCGGCTGTTCCCGGCAGGTTCCGGAGGCGAGAGTCTCGCTGCTCCCCGCCCTCAACCCTTCGGGTATCTCCGCCCCCGCTTCGCCTATCTCCGCCCCCGCTTCGGCTATCGCCGCCTCTCTTCGTTAAGTTCCGCCGCCACTTCGGCAACTTCCGCCGGTTCGGTCGGAAATGGCCGAAGACGTGCGAGACCCAGCGGTTTAAGGGGAGAAGACCGGCCGGCTTCTCGGAATAAACCAACTGTGTCCGGCCCGTGGGGGGGGAGCAGGGGAGGGCGGACGGAGCGGGAAGACGAGGCAGCGGTTATGGCTCCCCCCCCAGCCACTCGCGGCTCCGCCGGGAGGGCGAAGTGAGGGCGCCGAGAGGTAGGAGCGGACCGTACCACGCACGGGGAGAGAGGGAGGAGGGTGGGAGAGCGGTAACACCCCCCCGGAACCACCCCCCCGCGGCAACCCGTGGGGCCGGGTAAGGCGGGAATGGTACAGTCCGGGGGAAGCCCCCTGGAGCGGCGGCGTGGGGGGGGGGGGTGGGCTCGGCTGGGGCGTCCCTGAGGGCAGGAGGGGGACGCGCAGTCCCTGAGGGCCGGGGGAGCTCTGAGCTGGCGTCCCTTAAGGCTGAGGGAGCCGTGAGCGGGGGTCCTTCAGGGCTGGGGGAATCTGATGGGGGTCCCTTAAGGCTGGGGGGGCTGCTGCGAGAGGGATCCCTCAGGGCTGGGGAGAGCTGTGAGCGGGGATCCCTCAGGGCGGGGGGGCTGTGAGCGAGGATCCCTCAGGGCTGGGGGCACGCTGGGGAGAGGTTCCTGAGTGCTGGGGGGTCTGTGAGGGGGGTCCCTCAGAAATGGGGGTTTGTGAGGGGGTCACAGCTCAGGGCTGGGGGCTCGGTGCGGGAGCTCCCTCAGGGCTGGGGCTTCCTTCAGGGCTGGTGAGGCTGTGAAGGGACTCCCTCGTCACCTCACAGCGTGAGAAACATTGTGGGCATGTCGCACTGCAATGGGGGACCTCCACAAGGCTGGGAGAGCCCCTCAGGGCTGGTGGGCTGTGAGTGAGTCCCTCACAGCATGAGGGGCACTGTAGGGGTATGACAGAGTGAGGGACACTGTGGAGGGGACCCTCATGGTGGTGCCCAGGTGCTGCTGACAGGCTCCAGCCTTCCTGCCTCTCCTCTCTCCTGCATCCAGCAAGGATCCTGAGACCTCCTTGTCCTGCCTGTGGATCCCCAGCTTTTCAGGGACCATCACGTCCACGTCCACCCATTTCTCTCACTCTGAGGCAGTGCCTGAGTTGTGGTCCCTGTGGTTCTTGCTGAGGTTCTGCCTTCTGAGGTGGTGAGGACAGCAAGGACGAGGCTGCCCTCACTCTGGGCTTCTTAGCGTGGCTGGTATTGCACTCCTGTGAGTTATTTGCTAATTATTGCTGTGAGTTATTTGCTGAGATTCGTGTTATTCTCTTTTCCCAGCTGTTTTCCCCACATGAGGTCTCTTCCTGCTCAAGAAACATCGGGGTCTTTACCAAAAATTTTACCTGTGTGGCGATAATAATAACTTAATGCCGACAGGCTAATGCCCCGTTACCGTCCAAACCCAAACAATCTGGAGCCTGAAGGGGCTGGAAATTGTTCAGGGGGTACTAAGGATTCAGAGAGATGCTGAGAAGCACTTTAGATAAGCTGTTCTGTTGCTGTGTGCACGTTAAAATCCAAACATTGACCAGTTTCTGACCTCTTGTTGCTTTTGCGTGAGTCTGATAGATCGAGTGTGTTGATACTGTGATATGATAACTTGCCTTTAAAGTGCCTGGGTTTCTTGTGCTCATGTGTGTAAAGAAGATTAAGTAACTTTGTTTCCTTAGAGGAGTGTCACATGCAGGTGATTATCTTAGATATTTCTGTTCTCATGGAGAAATCTATGATATCCGAGATAGTAACATCTTGGAACGTGGGTTGGCGGGGTTTATCAAGTACTGAGTAATCTTCAACTCCTTTCTATGCAGAAATAGCATCAGAAATGAACCACAGTCTGATTATGTGATGATGGGGAGAGAGATTCATCTCCCCCTGACAAATCCCTTAACTTCACGTACCATCTGAGAGCCCAGTTGTTATCATGCAGTGTTATCTCTACCCACTCAGGCCTTTGGGATGCCTCTGCTTTTCCATTTCTCGTTCCAGAAATGGGAGTTTGCATGGGTTCAGCTCGGTGTTCAGGGATTCTGGAGCTGGGGTAATTGCCTGCTTTCATTGAGTAAATTTTTCCACCAGCTCAGCTGTGGTACAGACAGTTCTTGAACTTCTTGATGCTGTGTTGCAGAAAGGAAGTCCAGAGCAGTTTTCTGGAATTCTCTGATTTTTCAAGTGGGGACTGTTGGCTCTCATGTTTGTTTACACGTGATGATGAGTTTTGGCAGTTGCCAAGTCAGAGCAAAAGCAGCAAATGCTGGGAACAAGTAAAATCTGATTGTTGAATTGCCTTCACTTAGGGTCTCAATCGGAGGGTTGTTTGTGTGCCGTTCAGATGGGCTGGGAAAGATCATCATCACCATTATCATCATCATCATCTTCCCTTGAATATTTGTGGATCTCTGGGACTATTTAGCTGATGAGTTGAATGTTAGTGATGCATTCCCAAGCTTTGTTTGCTTATGGGGATCCAGAGCCCTTCCTGAGCTTGCTTCCCATGACTATTAATTCTTGAAATGTCATGACACCTTTGGCTTAAGCTTTTAGTTTGTCTCTCTCCTTCTGGCCATGTATATTTTGTGTGTGTTAGTTGTTTTGTTTTGTTTGTGTGTTGTTTTTTCCTTGCAGTCTCTGTTGTCTGATTTTTTTTTCTCCTCACTCTTTGACTCCTATCACCTCTCCCAGTTGCCTTGCCTGTTTTCCCAGGGCATTCCTCGTGCTGCCCACAGTAATGTTTTCAGCAGGCTGGGAATTGCAGCTAACCACAGATGTTACCTGTTTGATGCCAAGATCACGGCAGCCCTTTGTGAATTGGTTCCTGGTCCAGAGACAATTTTTCTGCTCTGGAGACCCCACAGAAGCAGTGAACTGGAAGGGACCATCACCAGAGATTTTCCCTGCAATCTGTGCTAAATACGTTCATTTTTTGAGAAGGAGCAAACTGTGAACATATTGAAGCAGCTCCTAACTCTGGGATTTTAACTCAGGGTGGAATATTTGGTGTTACTCCTCATGAGTGAAACCCAGAGCGGGATTCCTATGTTTTCACCACCCAAAAAGCAAAGTATTGGTGGTTTTTGTTTGTTTTCATGTGAAAAAGACAAGTGTAACTCACAGGCTTGTTTGGATATACCACTCTATACCGAAAAGACAAAAAAAAATCTCTGCTGCTGTGTGGCTTGGCAGTGGGGAAAGCATTTCCATGGGATTTGGGGGGATGCAGCTGGGGCCTCCATTTGTCTCCCACCACCCGTGCTGACACAGGCTGTGCTTGCTGGGCTAAAACCAGCACGAGTAATGAGCTGCAGTTGTGGGGCTGCAAAAAATCCTCAAAAGCAGAATTTTCTTCTCGGAGAACACTTGAAAGTGCTGTTTACTGGGGCTTGTCGTGGTTGAGTTTGGCTCTGGCTGCTCAGCACATGCAAATCGTGCTGGTGGATGCTGCCTGAGAAGAGGTGCAAAGCCAGTTTGAGGTTTTGGGGTTTGTTTAGGAAGGATAAAGACAGAAGCATGTGCAGCTCCGTGGCTTGCAGCTCATCGATCCCCGGGCTGCCTGGGCGTAGGAAGCCTCGAGCGCTGGCCCACCAGGTAAATTGATGTTATTACAGCTCTTGCAGGGCCAGTTTTGAAGTGCAAATTGAAATCCCGTTGCTGTGAAGTCATTGCTGTTTGTTAATTGATGCCTGTTACCGGCAAGAGCAGTTTAGAGGTCTGACTAATCCATCTCGGATGAAAGAGGGCAGGTTTAGGTTAGATTTTAGGAAAAGAATTCTTTGCTGGGAGGGTGGGGAGGCCCTGGCACAGGTTGCCCAGAGAAGCTGTGGTTGCTCCTGGATCCCTGGAAGTGTCCAAGGCCAGGTTGGATGGGGCTTGGAGCAACCTGGGATAGTGGAAAACTGTCCCTGCCCATGGCAGGGGGTGGGATGGGATGAGCTTTAAGGTCCCTCCCAGCCCAAACCATTCTGGGATTTGATGATCTGTCCCTGCTAATTGGTGGTAAATGGATAATGGTTTCTCAGGGCTATGTTGACATAACCAATAACACTACAAAGTGATCTGTTCCTCAAGGGTAAAATCGAGTGAAATACAGAAAATTGAGACTTATTAATCAATCAAAACAATCCTGTAGGTTTTTTTTGGGTGGGACAGAACCCTAAACCTCCAAACCAGCAGTTAATCTGTAGCCACTAATAAGGACTATTTTAAAGCACATATTCTTAATGAGTGTCAGAATTTCTGCTCTTGCACTCAGCTTCTTAAATGATTGGAATCTCGTTGCCTGGAGTCGGGGTTTGTGTTTTCTCTGCTATCCTCTGCCCTCCCCTTTCCCTGTGAATTTTGGTGCATTAAGGAAATGTAGCACTTTTCTAATGCAAATGCCTGCCTGAGAGTGGTATCAGAATATGGGATTAACCCACGGATCCTAAGAAATACTTCCAAGTTTCTTCTAATAGAAAATGTCAAGAACATTTCCCAATGCAGAAGTAACATTTTTATTCCCCTACTTTGCACAGTGCCCAGCTGCTTGGTCTTTTACCTGTCTTATATCATAAAATGCTTTCTTTTATGGTTCAAAATACTTCCAGGTATCTTCTCATCTGACTTTAGTCTTAGGGACAGTGACAGTGCAGGTAGCCTGAGGTTTGTTTTCTTTCCTGTTGTGTTTTGGTACTAGCATTTCCTGAAATGTGGATTCCAAAATTTGCCTCTGGATGAGCTGTTTTCCTGTTCAGTGTCACAAAGTCATCTCAAATCTGTGCCCGAATATTTGGCATCGATGGATTCATCTGGAAGTGAGTTCTATTTGTTTAAAGGCCACAGTGCCAGAGAGCAGGAAATGCATTTCTCTGCCCATGCCTTGCCTTCCTCAGGGAACACTTCTTGACAGCTTGGGTACTTTGTAAATCCAGACAAAGAGGTGACGAATTCAAGTTTGGACACTTAATGTGCAAATTGGCTTCTCTGCTCATTAAAAACAATACAATTAAAAACCATCCAACCTCCTCCATTATGTTATCCCATCAATACATCTCCATTTCCAACGTGAAGAGAAGCTTTCCTTTTCCCCATCCCATATTCCCCACCTTCTGGGCCAGGTTTTGATGGAACTGAGCATGTCACAGAATGTGGGAAAAGCTTCTTTATCTTTCCTACCCGTGATCCAGTGCCTGTGCATCGTGCACAAGGCAGGAGCACATGGGGCTGCGATTCGTACACGTCTTTTAGTGCTTCTATTACGGGCATGAGGAAGTCATTATGCTGCAGGTCTGCTCTGTGTAGGCACTTAGTGGGAAGTGATGTGTTCTGGATCGTGTTGGTGTGGAGTGGAGGATATGCTGGGGAGTGCTGCTGACATGCAGATGATGCCTGGAAAAGGTTGGCGTGGAAGCGTTGGAGCTTGTGACAAGAAGAAGCTGCCAAACAAGTGGGGAGCCTCGGAGTTGAGAGCAGAGCCTAAATATATAAAGCAATGCTGTGAGCCTCTTTGTAAGGGGTCTGGAACGTCTAAGCAGAGCAATCCTGAATTCCCTACCCGAGCCTTTCTGTCTGCAGGCAGACTTGTGAGGGTCTGCAAGTAAAACAGGTCATAAACCTTTTATCAAAGTGCAGTAGTGACATCAAAGCTGTGATGTGTGACCAGCAGGTGGGCAGACAGTATGATCTTGTCTTCCTTATTTAGAGGTAATTTGTTGGCCATGTGATACAGGAGCCCAGACTCCCAGAAATGCATTGTACATCTAATAATACATGTCAGGGAATAGGTTAGCATCGTTCTCAGAGAATTAATAAAGATAGCACTTTCGTAGCAAATAGGAAGGGAAAAAACCAACCCGTGCATTGTTTAGCTGAGATATTTCTTTCCTTAGGCATGTCTCCTGGGAAGACCTTGGTGCTTGTAAATGAATCTGCCGCCTACCTTGTGTACCTTCATTTTAATGTGGGGATTGAGGAGGAGCCAGCTATCGGAAAAGCAGCCAGAGATGGATGCCTTGGAAAGGTGCCACTAATTACTGTGGCATCTAACAATTAGCTATTAAGCCTTTCCTTGCAAAGTTCTCAACGGGTGCGTCCCGAAACAAAAACAAGGACCTGGAGAAAGGGGAGAGCTGCTCTTGTAGGGTGGTTGTTAAAAGCAGGAGGTGGAGCTGATTCTGACGTGGTTCCCTTCCAGAGCAGGCCAGATCTGATGGACCCAGAAACATTTTGGTTTTTTTGCTGCTGGGTTCTGTCACAGTCTGCAAACTTCTTACACTCCTTACCTTTAAAAGAGGTTTGAGGCTGTCATTCTTCACAGGGAAAGCTGTAAATCAGTAACATCTGCAAAGTGTCATTGTTGATGTTAATCTGAGAATTTTAAACAAAAAATCAAGATGTAATAAAAAAAAGATTCAAAGAAATCTTGCAGTTGGTTTCTTGCATTTGCCTCCAGGGTCTTCTGACTCTGTTTTTACTTTGTGGCAATGATGAATAGCACCAAGCCTTTTGCCAGTGTCTCAAGGGTGTAGTTAGTTAGGAATAACGATTGAGCTGGAGCTGGCAGATATCTCCAGGTTTTTGTACACAAGCTGATCTCCCCCCGTCCCTCAGGGATCAGACCTGCTCCTTCTCTGGAGATGACTTTTACATTGTTGGGACAATGATGATTTTGATTAGAAAGGCCGAGCTGCAGAATTATTTCTCCCTTGTCAAACGAGATGTTGGGGGCGATGTTTTTGCACGTGCTGAGTATTTCACTGAGCTTGTGTTTCAGGTGACATTGCTCAGGTGGCAATGCCACGAGCATCTTTATGGGTAGTTTATACCAGCATGACCCAGGCTTTGCTCTGACTTGTGTCTCTGTATAATTCCACTTCCTTGGAAGGGGTGACTTGGAATCTGCAGACAGATCTGGCTCCTGTTTCCGTGTTCATCTCTGATCTCTGCTGCGTGTACCGACACGCGAGCCTCGGGTTCCAGCAGCTCTGCCTGGGACACAAAGTGGCAGCTGTTTGACAAATGCAATGGAGCAAGTGTTATAAAAAGAACCAAAGCAAATTTCCTCTCCTCAAGACTGATGGAAGCAGGAGCAGTATTGGGAATGCTTCTTGTGAGCTCGGTGTTCCTGTGCAGGGGAGTCTCACTTGGACACTTTGCTGTCCCTGTACCTATTCTTAGCCTGTTTACCAAAAGCTGTTGTATGTGCATCAAGAGATCTCCCTGGTCAGGCTGTTGGTGTGTTTATGTGGAGTCTTTTGAGGACTCCAAGCTTTTTTGTCACCTCCTTCTGCTTCTGTGCTTTATAACTGCTCAGGAAATACAGGTTAATGTTTCCATAGTATCTGAGTGTATCACAGAGTGTCTGTGAGGCAGGGAAGTACTGCCTGGTGCTTGTTGACACTGACCTCCGAATTTGAGATTTGTGACATGGTAGAAATGATTTCACAGCCTGCTGCTAGAAGGGGTGGCCTTGGTCTCTCTCCCTCTCTCAGCTCTGAAGTCCCTGTATTTCAGATGATGCCTCAGTGAAGTGACTCAGTTTGAAAATCCAACAGCAAACTGCTTGAGGGATTTTTGGTAGGAGATGGGGAGTCCCCTTAGTGGTAAGGAGCACAAGGCAAGGGTTGGTGCCTTGGGAGGTTTCATGCTGGAGTGTCCTTGGAGGGGGATCAGAGAATAGTTTAGATTGGAAAAGCACTTGGAGATCATGGAGTCCAACCATCCCTCAGCACTGCCAAGGCCACCTCTGACCTGTGTCCCCAAGTGCCACATCCACATGGCTTTGAAATCCCTCCAGGGATGGAGACTCCACCACTGCCCTGGGCAGCTGTGCCAGGGCTGGACAACCCTTTAAGTGAAGAAATTCCTCCTGTTATCCAACCTGAACCTCCCTTGGCCCAGCCTGAGGCTGTTCCTCTCATCCTGTCCCTGTTCCCTGGGAGCAGAGCCAGATCCCAATTGGCTGCCCCCTCCTGTCAGGGAATTCCAGAGAGGGAAAAGTTCCCCCCTGAGCCTCCAGTTTTCTCCAGGCTGAGCCCCTTCCCCATCTCTGTTCCCTTCCCTGGATGCTCCAGCTGCTCCATGTCCTCCTTGTCCCAGAGCTGTCCCCAGCACTGGAGGTGTCCCAGCAGTGCCAGCACAGGGGATGGGCACTGCCCTGGCCCTGCTGCCACCTCAGAGCTGGGACAAGTCAGATGCCACCGCCCTCTTTGCCCACCTGGGCTCATGGCCACTGCCTGTGGGCCACCTCCCCCAGGTCCTTTTCCACCCAGCAGTTTTCCAACCCCTCTCCCTGGCAGTCATAGGAGTGGCTGAGCATGGACAGGTGAGAAATGGGCAATGTGACAGTGCCACAGGCACTGTGCTGTGTCAGGGAGCTGCCTCAGCACCCTTTTATCTTCCCTGCAGCCCCAGAGTGTGCTCAGGACCAAGGAGGGAGATTTAATGAAGCTCAGGGACTCGTTCTACACGAACACGCTGAATGAACAAGAATACTTGGCTGTTGTCTATGACTATGAAGGTCACCAAAATCAGATGCTCATTTTTCAGCTCCTCGTTGCTGCTGGGTACAGCAGAGCTTTGTGCTGACACAGGCAGTTCCTGTCAATGGGGCTGGAGTGGCACTGAGAGAAGAAAATGCCACATTTTGAAGGTTCTTGGTAGTGAGACGACTGGAAAAATGTGTATTGGGTACAAATTTTTTAGACTTCTTTTTTTATTGCCTGTTGTCTCCTTGCTATGAATTCTGCTTTTCTGTTTTGAGAAGTGAAATTAATAATCTCCCTTACTTCCTGTCCAATGGGAAGGAATGTCTTCATCCTGGCCCAAGCTGAGCTGCAGATGAGACCTGTTTTGGGAACTGTTATGTAAAAGCAGAGGAAGCAGAAACAAGCAGTTCTCCATTCTCTTTGAAATGCAGTTTTAATGGTTCCTTGGTAATTCATGCAATTATTTAATCAGCTGCACGATCCCTGGGATTATTATTCTTTCCAGGTAATAACTGGAGCAGTAAAGATATTTTGAAAATAAATTGAAAAAAAAAATAGAATTGGCACATGTTGTTTGCATGACTGTGTTTTAGTAATTGTTTGAAATGACCTTTTGGAATCTCGGAGAGAAAATTTGTTTGCTTGACTTTTTCTCCCAGATCAGCTCCTGGCAATCTTGATATAGAGCAAAATTGAGTTGTTTTGGGTTTTTTAATTACATTCTGACAGCAAAGCCTATTTTTCTGTGTGCATTACTGTTTTTGCTTTTTTAAAGGTTAAGCTCTGTTTGACAGGACTTGCACAGATGAAGTTTTTGAAACTTTCTGGTGTGGTTGTTTGCCTGGAATTTTTTTAAGCTAGAATTATTAATCCTGGGTATTATTACAAAATACATATTTACTGACTTATTTATTAACTTAATGAGAAAAGTCTATTTTTGAATGTCTAGAGACATGATGATGAAAGGTCTCTGGGTTTTTTGTGGGTTTGTTTTGATTTTGTGTTATTCTGTTTACAGGTTTTTTGTTTGCTTTTTTTTGGTCTTTTTCAGATTTAGAGGTTGTAATGTGATGAGATCATAGAACCTTGCCAGATTTAGGGAAAGAAAAAATATTTTTTTTTTTACAAAGTTTTAGCAGACCTCTTGTGAAATCTGGTTCCTCGATGCCCCTGGGTTGTGGTCAGAGCCCACTGTGGGTTTGATTTGTAGGAAAATGTCCAATTTCTGAGAGCCTTGCTCCACACCAACTCTGTGTGAAACCTGCTCTTCTCAGGGATGAAACCAATGCTTCTTCCTTTTTCCTTTTTGAAAATTCTGGCATTTTTCCACTTGAAAAATCTGACGACCCTTGAGAACGAAGGGTCAGAAAAACACATTGTGTGAAATCTCTCAGCATTCAAGTCTTCACATGAGAGCCCATTGCTCAGTGTGCTTCCTGGAGCTGCACTTGTTGAGGCTCTGAGAGCCTGGTCCTCCAAACACACAAAAAAAACCCCAACTCTGTGAGAGCTGTGCCAAGGAGCAGGTGCTGCAAAATTCAGCTTCTGCCAACTTTTGGAGAAAACAGCACTGATGGAGATCAGCATCTCTCAAGGGAAAATTAAGGCTCCAAAATCAGTGTCCAAGCTGGAACAAGAAAACAGATGCCAGAAATATGTGCAGCAGCTCAGTTTGGAGTTTCCCTTCCTCTCAGGATGATCCCTCAAGGCAGCTTGGTGTCCTGAAGGACTGAAACCTGGGGTTGTTTCCACAGGGGACAGAAATGACTGGAAGAATCAAATGGGACTCAGCCACAATGATCTGGAGCTGAGTGAGCAGCAGCCTGTGGGATTTCAGCCTCCTCATCAGGCTGGTTTTGCACATCCCGACTTGAAAAAGTAGGTTTTAAATCCTTGGATCTGAATAGACAAACCTGAGGGGCTCCATATTTCCTGCTAAATTCCAGATAAGATCTTTTACTGTTTGAACTTGCAAAGCAGTTTAGGTGTGTGCTTCCCTGCTTGCAGGGTTCCTGCAAAAAGCTTGATCCACCCCTTCATTTAGTTGAGGCTGTTTGGAATGAACAATCTTCCTCAAGCTGTGAATACAAGAATGGTTTAGCTTTAAAAAAAAAATAAAAGAAAAAATAAAAAACCCGTCCCCTGCAAACAGATGATGTAATGCCCAAGCTCCATGTTTAAACAGTAGCTAATTTGCCAGGGGATAAACCAGGGTGAAATCTGTTCAGGCTTTCTAATTTCCCACATTCACCAGGGCTTTGTTCTTTTTGCTTTCAAATGCAGGGTACGATTGTGTGTCCACACTGTGTGGTTTCCTTCAGCTTCTGCAGCCAAAGAGTTTGTCCAGGGGCAAGAAAAAATGTTGCTGTAAACCTTTTGTTGCTATAAACCTTGATATGCATCTTTTTGGCTTTAAGTTTTACTTTGTGACTGAATTAAAATCCTGAGCCATCCCTTTGATGATCTTCAGCACAGGATTTATTCTGAATTTGGATCTTGTCTCTTTGCAGGCACGTTCCTTTGGCCAAGCAAGATTCACTCCCTGCAGGGTCTCTGGGGCACTGCTGGGTGAGAGACTCCTTGTTCTGCAGCTGGTTTGGGCTGCTTGTGAATTGTTTACTTGGTGTTTGGACTCTGCTCTCCCAGCCAGTTTCGTACAAAACAAGGAACGCTTAATTTTCACACTTTAAAAAAAAAAAAAAAAAAAGACACGAGCAACTTTCTCTGCTGGTCTGTGTAGTGCTTCTTGTCTGCTGACAGGAGGGGACTTTGGCTGGTTGGGGAAAAGGGAGGTTTGCATCAACACTCCCCTCCTCCTCCGTGGGATGGTTTGTTTATTGGAATTTTTTACTGACCTATTCCTTTAATCCTCAATTTTGGCACCATTTCCCAGGCCTTGTGTAAGCACAGGAAGCTTTGCCAACCAGCAGGATGAACCAGGGCACACACAGCAGGGTCAGAGACATCCAGGAGCTGCAGTGTCTGCCTGTGCTGATGGAGGAGGGAAGATGTGACACGAGAAATTCAAGTGGCAGTTCAAGGAATTGCTTCCATCTTCTCTGGCTTTTGTTTTTTTCTTCAAACTCAGAGCAACTTCATCTTAAAAGGTGCCCCAATCTGGGGTGAGCCTGTTTTTTGGGGATGTCATTAGCCAGCCTGCCATGTGGGGTGGCTTCAGCAGTTTTTCTTCCTCTGAGGGTGCCTTGTGCTGACGCTGGAGCTGGAGCTGTTGCTCTGGAAAGCAGCACTTGGGGAGAGAGCACATCTGTGAGAGCTGACTCACAGCATCCAGATCTGCTGGGATGTGCTGCTTTCAAACAGCTGGATTTCAGGATCTCACAAAAACTCTGTGAGGGGTGGGAAGCTGAGGGGCTGTCCTGCAGCTGATGGTTGATTTTTTTTCCATGGTTGAAAACTAAGAGTAGTGAGCCACTTGCAGATTATGGTGGAGTTGTGCTTGATCTTTTCTGTTTATTATGATTTTATTCCCCACGCTCTGCTTGCTGGTTTGACTCCTTCCTTTTTGGCATTGTTTTCACATCAATCCCTTTCCTCAGAATTTCCCTGCTCCCTGCCAGCTGTGGAGCAGCTGGGAAGATACCGAAAAACACGAAGTGCTCTGAAGGGCTGCTCAGAGGGGCACGGCTTGGCCATGGAGCCTGGATTTAGCTGGAGCTCCTCGGATGGGCTGCACCACCCATCTCCAGCAGTGGTGGGGATGTGTTGAGGAGCTGTGGGCTGCACACAAGGAGCCTTTTGTTTGCTTTCCTTAGCAACCCTGCCTCTCTGAAAGCCGAGATGTTCTCACTCCTGCAGTGCCGTTCCCATTCCCGGGAATGCTGGTTGTTTCTCGGGAAGGAGGGCTGGTCTTTCTACCCCTAACCTCCTTTTTTTTTTTTTTTTTTTTTTAATGACAGGAGATCTCCAGCCAAAAGAACTCTGGTTATCTGGTGGTTTTTTTCCCCCCAAGCAGCAAGTCCTGCTGACTCTCATCTCTGCTCTATCTGTTCTGGTGGGCACGATGTGCTGAATTTAAATAAATTGTAGTCTTTGCTAAATATCTGTCAAATATTGACTTAGTCTGTAGGGTGAGCTGACTAAGCTGAAATTAATGGTGTAATTCCAGCTTGTTTGGCACGGGTGTGGAAGCAGTTTCTTTGCAGATGGTAGAGGAAATTAAGATCTTACCTTGACTGCAGCTCAAGGGGAGGAAAGAGAAGCCTTGGGCTTATATGGCAATAGGGAAAGACTTGGTGGAGACAGAGAGGGGGAGTGTTTGTAAAGATATTGAGGGTGATAAAACCTCTTCCCAATGAGTGAGGTCATAAGACAAAAATTGAGGTGGTGTTGTTAACTGTATGCTATTACAGATGTCATGAAATGATCTTCCACGTTCTGGGCCTTTGCCATACCCCTGGGATAATTTTTCTAAATCTACTGAAAATGAGATGTGAAAAAAATAAGAGACAATCTGGCTGGTTGAGGTTTTGGCACAGATCAACAGCCTCAGTGCTGGTATCTGCTGGCTTTGTGTGTTCACCTCTGCAGGTGAACAACTCCACGTGTTCCTGAGGCACTGCTGCAAAATGACAAAGCCCTGGCACCTCCAAGCAGGCAAAGAAATGGAGATGCAAGGAGGTGTCTGAAGGGATCCAAGTGATCCAAACGAGCTGATGGCAGAACTGGAGCTAAACCACGCAGCTTCCCTCGTGTTTCAGAGCCTGTCCTTCCAGCTCCTGGGAAGCTTGTGGGTTTTTCAGGTTATTTTGTTGCTGGCATAAATGAATCTTGGAATTCAAAGCAATAAAGATGCAGCTTCAGGGCCAGTCCTGCTTGAGTGACTGCAGGGATCTCAGGGCTGGTACAGTGAATCTGATGGATGTTGATGTAAGTGGAGAGCTCATGAGTTGGTTTGGGTTGTTTTTTTTTTTCAACACCTTTTTTCTCTTCACCCCTTAACTCTTTGCTGCAGGTAGTGAGACCTCCATTGTAACTTTTAGTTTTATGGGAGCTTTGTGCCTCCAATCGATTGGTTCCTGGCTGATCTTCAATAGCTCAGAGAGCAAATGTGATGCAGCAAATTCATTATATGCTAAAATATTTATTGTGTTACTGTAAAGGTCACTGATGGCAGTGGAGGCTCAGTAAGATACAGTCCTGAATCTTTCCAAAGATGGCATCTGTCACCACTCTCTTTTGAGAGCAGTGTCTTAAAAAGTACCTGGAATAACTTATCCTCAGCCCATGCTTTTGGAGGTACCTGTTTGGACCTTGTGTAGGTTAATAAATGACTCTTGTGCTGCATCTGAAAGTGAGCAGCTGTATTTAATTTTGTCCTGTGTGCACTCACAGGCAGGAATGGAGGGCAGAGCAGGAAATGAATCTTAGCTTAACCTTGTCCCTTTTTTTGCTTGATTTAAGTAATTTTCAGAATTTTAGAATAAAATCTGCACGATCTGATTTCTGTTCTGGTTGTAGTAATCTGGAATTGTCAGTAATGCCCAAGGGCATTTTTGCTCCTACGTGTGTAGGAATGAATTACTTGTTGCCTAACATCACCTGGAAAGGTAGCAATGAAAAAGCTTCCTGGCAATGAGGTGGGCTGTGACTTCCCTTCCCCCAAAACACAGAAGGAAATATTTAGCAAATGGATTTGGAGCTGGGAGGAACCTCTCCAACCCCATTGCACAGGTACAGGAGTGGTGGTGTGTGACTGTTCCCCAGTGCAGGGCCCTGCATGCTGTGGGATACATTACTGACCTGTTTGCTGGTAGTTTTAGCATCTGGCTGAGATTAGTTCATCCAGCTGATCCCCAATTCCATGCTATAATGGTGTGTCTTTAAGCACAGGTTAGATGATTGGATATTGAGGAGCATTTTGGAGTCTGGCCTTGCAAATGCAGCTTTCTAATTGAAGCTGTGCTTGCTGGCAAAGCTGCCTTTTAAAGTTCTGCTGTCTGTCCTCCCCACCACATCCCAGCCTCTCTGGTTCCTCATTGCAGCCTGCCTGATCCTCCCTCTGCCAAGCAATGGCTGCTGGCCTGCACATTTGTCACCTGTGGCCACTCCTCTGGCTGTGAGGGGCTCTTTCCTCATCACACCGAGAGTTTTCCTAATTGGAAGCGAGCACTGAAGGGGCTGCATTCATTGTTCGAGCTCTTTGCCTGAGTGAGCGTTTCAGGCAGCTGCTGTGAGGTTCAACAGCTTCGTCTGTCATACCAGACAGAGCTCGAGATAATCTAGCAAATCTCTTGATTACGAGGGTGGAAAATAATATGCTTTGATTTACAGATGTTGCTGCACAAAAAAGTGCTTCAGTGAATTCTCTGAATGGCAATATCTGGGTACCTTTGGCATCCTCAGTCTTTGAGTGCATCCATTTTCTGAACATACCCCGAATTCCTGCACACTTGTCTGGACACAGCAGTTTTACACACAAGCAGACAATTAATTATTTTTCAGTAGCATTTTAAGCCAAGTTCAGGGATTATACTGAGGCAGGGGCCTTGAAGTTTACTGTAAAAAAGACCAAGGATAGTGGAGGCTGTTGCCTTATGGCCGATTGAAAACACCAAGGAGGACAAAGCATATTTTTAATTAATCCTCAAAAACACCTTTTCCTTTCCTCCAGGAAGTTGTAGACAAACTTTGAAAGCACTTTCTAGTGTCTGCACCGTTCTGAGAAGGATCTCTGATGCAGGAAACACAGAGGTCTCACCTCTGGTGCCAGAGGTGTGCAGCTGTGGTGGAGCTGCAGCAGCAGCACGAGCATTGCAGGTGTTTCTGAAGGGGTTTGAAATATTTTCTCCTTTTGGGCACACGAGCTCTCTTGGTTATGGACTGACTGACAGATGTGCAGAAGATTAGGAAGTGTTTTTACAACCCCTGGAGGCTGTGGTAAGCTGGAAGAAAGAGCTCCTGTGGTCTCTCCTTGGCTGTGTGGCAGAGCAGTTTGGGAAGTGCTCAGATTGAATCTAAGATCACTTCTTGTTTGCGAGGTTTAGTTGTAATCTCGGTTTGCTGTGCAGCCACTCTGTGCTTTCAGTGGGACAGGGAAGGGGAGAGATGGTGGGAGGACAGAAATTACACTTGTTTTGGTTGGAACAGCTCCTGAATTTATGGTGTTAGCTGCTTTTTCTGCTGAAGGTGAGGACAGCATTCGTGTGGGAGACATTTAGGTTGGGACTTTTTTCTGCAGATCTGGTTGTTTATCAAGTTGGGTTTTTTTTTTTCCCCCCTCCTTTCTGGAGGTCTGCTTTATAACCAGCAGAGAAAATCACTCCTTTCTGCAGCACAGTTCGTCTTGTTCTAAGCAGACATCTTGAACCAATCTGACTTTCTGTGTTCCAGCAGTGCCTGCTGCTCATGCTGGCTGCAGAGAGAGCCAGTCCAGCTGTTTCAGGTGTGCTGAGAATGACTTGTGGGCAGCATTACTGCAATGAATCTGAGCCTTTGCAAGGCCAAACCTTGGCTGCTGGGTGGGTTTGGAGACTGTGCAAGTTCCTCATAGCTGCTTTTGCTTGGAACAAAAAAAGAGCTGATGTGGCCACTGGATCTGATTATCCCCCGTGGTAGCAGGTCTGAGGTTTGAGGAGTATTTTAGTGAGACAACCACATTTTGAAGTGGTTCAGATATCAATGAAGGAAGCTGAAAGGCTTTGTTTTCACTCTCCTGACCCTGGGAATATTGGCCGGTTTGTCAGCTGGGATCCATCTGCGAGGAAAAAAATGATGTCCTGGTAGCAAAGGAGGGAAAGAGCCAGCTCCTTTTCCCAGTGATTTTTGTATCTCTGATCAAATGTGCAGCGGTGGAGGAAATCACACTGAAAACGACCACAGAGCTTTCTGTTTTAACTCCCTAACTTGAGCCTGGATCATACAAAGCAAACCCTTCGAGCCTGTGAAGGGGGTTTTGTGGAGGAATAAAGCTCATTGTCAGCTGCCGTGTTCAGACCCTTGGGAAATTGTGACCATTGTCTGGGCTATTATTGCTTAATAAAAGCTTTGCATTTCCTCATTCAGGGCCTTGAAAATCTGGTTCTGTGCTTTTAAAAATAACTCAGCGTGAGCCACAATTGGGAGCATTCACAGAGGAAATTCTTCAGCCATTTAAAACAAAGTGAAGGGAGGGAAAAAAAGCTCTTTTTTAAAGTGCTTTTACTTATCCGTGAAGAGTGAGTGTGTCCCAGCCGTGCTTCCACTATCTGCATGGAGCACAGAGATTCTGCTCCCGTTTGCTTCCAGGATTTTGGGCTCCCAGCTGGGGAACCTGGGCTGGGCATGCTGGATGCATCATCTTGGGATATTGGAATTTTTGTGGATGAGCACCTCTGGACAGGTGGGACCAGCAGTCACTGGTAGGGTTGATGCTCTTTGTGCTTGATGTATAAAAAAATTTGTTTTCACGTTTAAAAATGTTTTTCTTTCTGCTTGTACCAGAGGCCACACCAGGAAGGGTCATTTCAGGCAAAATGAAATGTGGTCATGGGCTGAAGGATGATTTTGGGCACCCACTCTGCAGGGAGTGCTGTGGGCTCCGAGGTGTTCATCACCCCAAAGTTAGCTTCCCTCTAGTTTTTATTCTCCTGATTTGTGCTGGGAAATTATAGCTCAGCACAGAAGCCCTGAACTATTTTGCAGATCTGCTTTGGAGGTTTGTTTCTTTCCCTCTGTGTGTTCTTGGGTTTATTTTCCTTCTGGTGTGGAAATAATTATATTGCTTGTTTCTTATGTTCTGGCTCCGACTAAGAGGAGGAATGTACTCAGGTTTTTTTATGTTGTGGTGGTGTTTTTGGTTTGTTTTTTTTCCCCAGTGCAGTTTCTGCTATTAAAATATTCTGGACAGCAGTTGCTGCCCACGTAGAGCACAGAAATGTGTGTTTTGTGGTTGCAAGACATGCTTGCTCTGGGTGTGTCTGGTTGTTTTGTTCAGTGCCAGTCTCTGCCCACATGGTTGGCCATCATTTATCATTGCCATCAAGCTGGGGAGATATCATTTACATTAGTAATTAGTGCTTTGTGCAGGCCAGAATTAGCTCCACTGGCTCTTGGAAATAAGTTTTCTCTTGGAGCTGTGTGTTTTGTGGGATAGAGACCAGGGTGTGAGGAGGGGATGACACTGGGCTACAGCAGCGTTGCCAAAGACTCTTGGTAGTGAAGAAGCTGATGGCTGGGATATTGTCTGGATTTTATTTATGATAGGAAATGAATTATAGCAAAAAATGCCTCTTCCATGCCTCAGTTTCTCCACCAAAAAATGAATGCTGCCCGATTTGCCTGAGTGTGTTCATTAGCAGGAATTACTCTCCTCCCTCTTCCTGTCTCCTGGAGCAGCTGTGATATGCACAGGGATGTGTGATAATGCCAGGACTGGGGACAAGGCACAGCCCTGTTGAATTCTGTCACACCATTGTGTAGTTTGGTGTTGCTTGAAATTTTATAGGTCATGTGCAACATTAAAATGATTTCCATGCCTATGTTTGGAGAATCTGCTGTGCCCACTTTGATTTATATCCACGTGACTGATCCAGGGCCATATGTTAAGAATATAACTGCTTTTAATTTATTTTTTTTTTAAGCCCTTGGTATCTAAATATATCTAATAAAAATGCAGACTGGAGCTCTTTAATGAGGCCTAAGTCAATCCTGGCTCTCTTTTTTTTTTATAAGACAAAACCACCTCACACACTGGCTTCTTTTTGTATGGACTTCTGCTTTGCATTTCTACACATCCATCATAGCATGAAACCTCTGACAAAAGGAAATAAGAAAAGACTGTTTAAGAGACCGTTTTGCTGTGCATAAACCTGAACCTTTGCAAAGGGAAAACCCTGAGCTTTGGCAAGTGAAGTCATGGGCTGTGTGATGACAGAAAGGAGAAATAAAAATTATAGTGCTGAGTAAGTTTAGTGTAGCTGTGAATTGTACAGCAAAGAACAGGTGCTGTTAGGAAAGGAAATATTTCCAGTTTTGTTCCTTGCCTTTGCAAAATCACAAAATTCAAGTGATGCTTGGAAGTTTTTTGCCACCAAAAAAAAAAATCTTCATTTTGCTGGCTAAGCCAGTGGTCGAGGCCTTGAGCAGCAGCATTTGGGTGGAGGCTGGGGATGTGTGGCTGTCTGTGATTTTTGGGGGCTTTGCTGTAGGAGCAGCTCAGCTCTGCAGGCACGTTGCTGCTGTGGCTGTGGTTTGACAGCTGAAGTCAGAGCACGGCTGTGAAATCAGACTCTGCTCACACATGGCTGTGGCTGGGTGTGAAATCATGAGTGGTTCTGGCAGTGACATGAAAAAAAAAAAAAGGCGGAAAAAAAGAGATTTGCTTGTTTTGGAAGGGCCTCGTCCTTTTCTCATTGCTCATGGGTTGTTCTGCATGGTCAGTGTGACAAAGCCCAAGTTGGAGTCCCAGTCTCCTTTTGGTAGAGAGGATCCAGAACTTGCCTCACCAGCTTTATGAAGGAAGGGAGCCCTAGCAACTGCAGGACTGAAAGGCACAAGTTTTGTGTACAGAACAATATAGCCCTGTGAGACTGAACAGATGAAGAAGAAGTGGATGAGTTTTCTGAAATGCTGGCCCACCAGAAAAGTTTCTGAGGGAAGGTAATCAGGGCTGTGGTTTTTCATTTGGTGACCTCTTTCCACAGGCAGTCAAACTTTCAGATTTAACAAGGCTTTGCATAACAAGAGGTGCTCTGTTTACAGGCTGCACATTCACTCGTAGACACAGGAGCACAATGATAAATTATTTAATTACAGATACCCAAAGAAACAAACCAGACGCCTGCTGGGCTGTGTTGTCCCTCTGGTTTCCCACTTTGCATGGTTTTTTGCTGGCTGAGATTCCCAAAATCCAGCCGTTTGCAGCAGTGGTCTCGCAGTGATTAATGTTAATTAGCGAGGTTCTGCTCTGTGAGTATTCCTGCAGCACACAAAGTGCTCAGCTCCTCACCCGTGTAATGAGTGTGGATTCAGCCCCATTGATAATTAGCAGCATCCCTCCAAGCACTTGTGCTCCTCTTGGGAAAGGAAGTTTGGTGTGGAGCTGCCTGTGGTCGTTAGAGCAAGTCCCCACTGGGACTCACGTGCAGACTCTGCCATCCACAGTTGGGTTGTCACCTTTTTACCTTTTGTTTTAATCTCAGCTTCTCCTCTGTGCATTCTCTTTACTGAGCAGCACAGTTGCCAAGATTTGTTCTTTTCAGCTTTGCCATTAGAACCTTGTTTTAATCAGTGCTGACAAAGTCCTGGTTGGATCTGTGCTCCAGGTAGGAGTTGGATTTAAGAGTTCTTCAAGAAGCTTTTTATGCTGCAGGAACATGGTGCTCCTTGTGCTGACAAGAGTTTTGTGTCTCTGCCTCTTAATAACCATCCTGTAGTAACACCTTCTTCCTTCATTTGCAAAACAGCTCCATTCCAAGAAGAAATTTCCTCCTGAAAATGTGGAAGTGCGGTTTGTTCTTGGCAAATCCAACTGGGGCTTTATTATCAGCTCTCTGATTTAATATCCATGCTGATGGAATGCTCCTGTTGTGGGGGGAAACATCTCGGAGAGGTGATTGTCTCCCAGAAGAACATTCCCCTCCTTTTTTAACACTGAAGGCAGTAGAATGGAAGAAGCTGGTAAATAATATGAGTGTAAATAAGAACAAAATGATACTTTAATTTTTATGTGTGTTCAGGATAGAAAATCAATGTGAGATCAGGAGGTCTTTCCAGAAGAGGAGCGTTGTTCTTAAATATCTCTGCTTTGTCCCTAGTTTTATGTGTTCAGTATCATCCAGAAAACTCTTGGTTTTGCATTTGATTGTAATTTGCATTTAGATTGGCTGCCTGAAGGGAGTCTCTTGCAAGGGGAGATGGGGCTATGTGGCTCCAGTCTCTCGCAGATCTGGCTGAAAGTAATGGCATTTACATAAAAACCATTAGCTCCGTTATTGATAAACATGAAAGGCATCCATTTAATTTAATTTTTTGATGAAGAGCTTTTAATATAAGCACACAATAGCACTGAGGTAGTAACATTCCTGCCCTCATCCCTCTGTACTGACCTCTTGTTTTAAGGGCAAGCTTTGATTGGGATTTTCTTGGTGGAGAGATGGGAAGTTATTTCTATTCCAATTTACTCGAGTAGCCAGTTGTCTTGCTACATTGTGGGGAATTATTTAATGCTCATTTTAAGAGGTGTCTCTATTAATTGAACGGGGATTTAATGTCTCCCTGAAGCACAGTTGGTCTGTGTGTGATGTATACCAACATGTACGCCTGGCAATTCTATGGATAATCTTTTCCTTCATCAAAATGGGTTTAAGCAGAACTTCAGTGGCTCCTCATTAAGGGGATAAAGTGTGTTGAAACAACAAATGTATTGAAGGGAACTTCTTTGGTGCACTCCAGATCAGAGCCCGTGTAACCCTTCAGCACCGTGGCTGCACAAACATTTGTTCCCCTGCGTGTGCAATGGTGCTGTGGGGATCAGGACGTGTCACCAAGAGCTGTGACTCACTGTCCCCGGAGTAAGTGGCTTTGGGAAGCTGTTGCTGCTGCTCTCATGTATAAATACCTTGCTTTTCTCCTGGGCTGGATCATCTCTGACCTCACCAGCCTCCAGAGGCAGCCTGTGCTGTAGTTGTTTTCAAGCATCACAGCATTTGCTTGAGAGATTTTGTTGAGAGGTTTGCAGGTGCTTTGAGTTCTTGACCTCAGAGCTGGGGAGATGACCTTGTCTGTTTTGCATTGATTACCTGGCCTACTTCTTGATTAAAAAAAAAAATAAAAAAAATTTTGGTCACTTTATATTTACAGCTCCTTTTCCTCTCTATCAGGCTCCAGACAGATGAGTAGAGAGCTGACTACAGAAGAGGGACAGATTCCAGTTTGCCAGCTGATCACTGTGTACAGTGAGTACCTTCATATTTCAGGAATAAAACTTTCTGTAGTGCCTGATTTCGGCCTTAAATTGCCTCCATTGGGACACAGCATTAAGTCTGCATGCTTGGATACTGTTTTCCTAAAAGTACAAGCTTCCTTGGCTTAACTCTTGTTTTGGGAACTCCTTTTATCTGAAGTAGTAAATTGTGTCCTCATCCCACTTTCAGTAGTGGCAAAGCAGAGAGAACTGCTGCAGTTCCATCTGGTGCCTGCTCAGGGCTGTGGGGAATCGACACTAAAGGTCTCCAGGTGTCACCTGAGGCTTCTTGTGCTGCAGGGAAATGCTCCCCAGAGCTCTTCCAGCCTTGTTGGAGGTGTTGGAACTGAGTGAGGAGGGTGGATGAGGGACCTGCCATGGCACATGTCAGGGTTACTCATAAAGGAGTGCTATGAAATTAGCCAAATGAGGCTTGGCTTGACTGGTGGGTGGAAAAGAGCAGGAAAAAAAAAAAACCACTGGAAAGCGTTGTCCAGTTCATGGTAAGGATGGCAGGTTTGCCCTGAAAGTGGAGGAGAAAATTTTTATTTCATGGGGAATTTTTACACATTAAAATGTCTTGCATGCGTGTTAATGGGCTGTAATAATGAGCCTGTGCTTTATGAGGTGTCTGCAAACATCTTAGAACTCGCTAGTGTGAGGGAGTAAATACTTGAGCTAGTAAATACTCATTTATTGGAACGTCTTGGCCCACGTGGTGCAGTGGTGTGGCCAGACTGAAATAAGGAATTGCCTGATTGTCCAGGTGTCTGGAAGCCAGGAGGATGCTCTAGTATGGGCTGTAAAATTCAGGTGAGTGTGGGAGCTGCAGCAGTTGAGTTTATTGTGACAGCCCTAGCAGGTGATTCCCTAGGGATAATGTGGGATGATGAATCTTGAAACTGAAAGTGCTTGTTAACGAAAGTCAAGGATGAAATAATGCATTTAGAAACTGGATTGTGTCATCTGATTGGTGTGGATAGATCCAGGGAGCAGGGCACAGAATTCCTGTGCTTCTGGGAAAGAAGGGAAAGAGAGGAAAACTTACTTGTAGCTTCCTCATTTCTCCCCTATCCAACCAGTACATGCAGGATATCCTGGACTCAGGTGTCTGTTCCTGTGTATTGCAGCATTTCTTGTTCTGGATCCAGGAAATCTTTGTGCCCTGCCAAACACAGCAGGGACTCCCCTCAGCTGGAACAGAACTCCTGTGAAAAACTCAGCAGTGAATAACAAAAATGGGAGTAGCAGCAGGGTGACGTCAAGGACAAACGATGCCGGTATTGACCAACGGTGCCACCGTGCCAAGGTGCTCATCGACAGCTCTAATCCCTGTGTGTGCTCTGAGCCAGATCTGCTGACTTGGGGAGCTGCAGTCACTCAATACCATCGAATTCTCCTTCTCTTTGCATATCTTAAGCAGAGGGAAGTCTCAGGCTGACAGCTGTGCACGCTGCACAAGGCCACGGGTGTCACAGGCTTCCCCCAGGACATCATTTGGCCTGTGCAACATTTATTGCACTGCTGTGCTGTGCAGCAGGTTCAGCATTGACTTTCAGAAGCCCTTCTGGGTTAGTGGGCCTGGTGGCTAAAGGAATGAATGTAGGAGAGAAGGATTTCAGGTTTGGAGTCTTTTTTAGGGTGGAAGACTGTGATTAAAGCAAGGAGTATGAATTTAGGTCAGTAGGAGATAGCTGAGGGAAAAGCTGTTCTTGGCAGGGAGCTGGAACAGAGGAGATGCTGGAAACAGTCTGTGATTGCCATGGAGCAGAATGGGAAAATAACCTGTTTCAGGGGACTCCTTAACAAGTCATTCTTATGCAAGACTCTCTCCATGACACTAAATATCTAAATAACGGGGTTGGGCCTGCAATCTAAAAATACTTTCAGGAGACTCATCTTCAGACACCTCCTGAGGCTTCCTGGCTTGGCAGCAAAGCCAAGTTCTGCAGGAGTTTGGTAGCAGGGCCCTTCCTGTGAGGATGTGGCACCATCCACATGAACATGAGCGTGGCTCTGGTGTTTCCTGTGCTTCTCTGGGGCTCGTGTCACTTTGCTCACAGCTGCAGTGAAGAAGGGCTGGGGGAGAGCACTTGGGTATGGCAGGGAGGGTTTGTGCTGCCTGCACCTCCTGCAGTTCTCTGAGGAGCCCTGGCAAGTGAGGGGTGGAATTCCTGCTTCTTGCTGCTGTTCTCCTCAAAGATGCTGGGGACTTTTGTTTGCTTCTTAAAAAACTCAGAATGTGGAAAAAAAAAAAAAATCACCTGAGCTGTGAGAGGCTGGGTCTGTCCTGTCTCCAGCCATGCCAGTAGGAATGGCCTCATCTCCCATCAGTTTATTCAGCTCTTGGTTGAACCCCCTGTGTGCTTTCAGCCTCTGTCCAGGCATTTCAAAATTTAACTTTGTGTGGTGAACCACTTCCTTTTGGTAACTGCACCTGCTGCCAGCTCGTGTACTGTAAGAAGTTCATGTTTGGGGAATTGTCATTTGCAGTTGCATAAAATTCTGTAAATCCCTGCTGTGTCCCCTGTCAGGGGCCTCTTCTCCAAACTAAAATGTCCTAATTGATTCAATAGTCCTTACAGAGATGCTTCATGTTTTTGACCATCTTCACTATATTCACTATTTCCAATTTTTGGTCCTTTTTTTCTCCTTTTAAGTGTTCTTACTAGAAGATTGAAAGAACCTTTGGTTTCTGAGGTCCTGTCCTTTTGCTGTGAAGTTCTCTGTATGTTTAACCATAGAAAAGAAACCAGGAATTTTGATGCTCCATGTGATAACAAGCCATAACCTTTTATTCTTTTTTTTTTTTTTTATTCTAAAAAGCAGAGATTTGTGTGTCTAATCTAAAATCTCTATCAGAAAAGCTATGAATAAACCTGATAGCATTCCAGTGCACTGAGTCACTAGAACAATACATTGTTAACAAGGAGCCCTGGCAGAGCTGTGTGGCTTTGTGCTGAAGCTGTCAGCCACGATATGGGATGTGTCTTTGTATCCTGCAGCACTTTGGTGAAACTAAATGGCTGCTGGTGCCTACTGCACCTTCTAAATGAGGACAAGAAACACTCTGGGTGTTAAACCCAGAAATGGTTAAGAAATGATGTCAGAGAATTGGTCTTATTTAGATAAATATAAATCAGAGTCATCAAAGAGGTTCTGGTTCTGTAAGGGCAGGGCCTGGCTCTCCATCTCCTCTGCTTTGCATAAATAATATTTCTTTTATTGGTGGCTTCCAAACAGTAGAAGTGGAATATGATGTGATTAAAGTGTTAACACCGGGGCTGCACACTGACATGCCCGGGGCTGCCAAGTCTGTGGTTTTGTCTATCAGCCCTGACTCACATCTGTGGCTTCTGTGCTGCCCTAAGGTGAGTCAGGGCTCCTGCAGGGGTGATTAAAGCCCTGCCCTGTGGGCAGCCTGGGAAACTTGGGCCTCTCTTCAGCTGAGAACTCTTGGATGTTTTCCTCAGCGCTGAATCACAGCTCTCTGGACCATCCAGAGCAGTTTTTGCCAGTGTTGAGGTTTATCTTCCACGCCTGCACTGTTATTTCCACTACTGTGCTTTTCTTCTTTCCTCTCTGCTGCTTTCCCCAGTGCTTCCTTCCTGCCTTTAACCCCAAAAATGCTCCCGGGGTGTGTCTGTGCTCCCCTGGTGGCTTCTGTTCTGCACTGGGCAGCCAAAGGACCAAGTCCTTGTAGCAGTTCTCTCCCAAAGCAGACAATTTGTGCAGCACAATCAATTCATTGCCCAGATTTGGCAATAAAACACCAAAAGTTCCCCAAAGCCTCACCTGGCCTGCCAGGATGTGTCACCTGTGCCTCAGCCTGAACCCAGCTGGGGAGTCCTCCTGGACAGGGGACACCATGAGGAGGAGAGAGGGAGAGAACTACATCCATAGGTTGATTTTCTGTCACTTCTCAGGGTGTCCCAGCCCCTGCTTGTTGGTGAAGGATGGAGGTTTTTTAGTATTCCTTCCCTTCATGTATATCTATAGCTATGTACATAAATTATATCTATTTATATCTAACATATCTATTTAATATATCTATTTATATCTAATATATCTATTTATATCTAACATATCTATTTAATATATCTATTTATATCTAATATATCTATTTATATCTAACATATCTATTTAATATATCTATTTATATCTAATATATCTATTTATATCTGTTTGTATCTATGTATATACATAAATTTACATCTATATCTAGCTACATAGATATGCATAAATTTATATTTATGGCTCTTTCTCATTCTTCTTTTACTCTTGTATATGTGAAGTTGCCACACTGCCAGCCCACAGGCAGCCTACTGTAATCATTTCAGCTGTAGCTTAGTAAGGTGATAAATTGAGAGTAATTTTTAATCTGCTTGGGAGAAAAACAGCTTAATTGGCTGTTTCTCCTGGTGGTTCCAGAATTATTTTTGGCCTTAGAGGGTGTAAATGCAGCAGACATTGATCTCCCTGAATGAGGGGTCAGCTCTTCCTGGACAGCCCTGGAACACTGCATCTATTTATTTCTATTTTACCTTTTTTAGTACATTGCCTGAATAATGCAGCCAGTGTGGAAGGGGCCTGTAAAATGCTGAGTTGTGTGGTGGAATTTTGCTGTGCCCAAGTAAATCTCTTGTGATGAGAGATTCCATGTAGGGGAAACCTCCTGGATCAGCTTGGAGTGAGAGAAGGTTTGGAGACCTCCTCAGGATCCCACACTGGGGAAATGGAACTTGGGAGAATCCAGCTCATGCCATCACCCAGGGGACTTTTCCATTTAATGCAGCCATTGAAACTGGGACCAGAGGCTGTGTGGGACAATGTGCAATGGGGGAGCTGGAACAGGCTGCCTTTGTGGCACATCACAAAGACAGCAGTATGTGCTGGAGTTCTCCTGCATGCTGAGCCTGGAATGTCAGCCTGGCTTCTGTTCTCCTCCCTTTCCCAGCAGGAGCTGCTTCAGATTTGGGGAGAATAAGTCCCTGTTTGTGTGTTTATTTCATTTCTGCTCACAGTTCTGCTTGGATCACACAGAGGGTTAGAGGGAAAGAGCTCAAGTGAGGTAGGTGAAAGCCATCAGGTTGCTGTGAGATCCTCCATGGTGTGTTAGTGCAGGGCTGCAATTCTCCAGCTCTCCTCTTGCTCCACAGAACTCCCTGACAGGAGGTTGTAGGGAGGTGGAGGTCAGGCCTTCTCCCAGGTAAAGGGAGAGTATAAAACAGCCTCAAATTGTGCCAGGGGAGGTTAAGGTTGGATATTAGGAAAAATTTCTTCATGGAAAGGGTTGTCAAGCATTGGAATGGGCTGCCCAGGGCAGTGGTGGAATCACCATCCCTGGAAGTGTTCAAAGTAAGTTTGGATGTGGCACTTGAGGACCTGCTGTAGTGGTGAACGTGGTGGTGCTGGGTTGATGGTTGGATTTTCGTGATTTTCCAACCTTAACGGTTCCCTGATTCTTCTCTTGGTCTTGCTGTTTTTCATTGTTAAATAATAAAACTCAGCCACCCTGTGGATGGGGATGAGCTTTGAGATCCCTTCCAACCCAACCCATTCTATGAACTTGTGGCTTTATTTATCCAACAGCAGATACTGAGAGTCATCTCTGGAAATAATTTCAGTTTGTCTGACCTCAGACAGCTGGGAAGGCAGCGGTGCTGGGATGAGAACCCTGCAAGGAACAAAGCCCTGAGAACAGATGAAAACTTCTTTGTGATATGAAAATTTTCCAATAATTATTTAGTACAATAAAGCTGTTTCAAAGTGGTTAAAAATTATTAAAAGGACTCCCCAGGAGCTTTGCATTACTGTAGGAATGATTGGGAAGTGAGAAACAATGGCAGTAGCACAAGTTTGATTCTGTGAGTGAACTCTAGAGTCAGCTGGGTGTAAATGTGTTCTGGATCTCCTCAGACTTGATAAAAACTTGGGAGCTCTTGCTGTGGATAAAAGTGCATTAGCTCATTTGTCAGGTGAAGCTTTTTCTACACTGCAGGTTCACCTGGCAGATCAGAGGGAGACCCTTGGGAATAATTGTGGGAAGCACAAGTGAAATCCTCCTTGCTTTTCTAAGGAAGTTCCCAGCAGAACTCCATCACAGAGGCCCCGAGATGAGAAGGATTTACTTTGTGAATTGTTCTGTCATCACTCAGCAGGATAATTGACTTCTGATTAGGGAGAAAAATCTAGCTGCAGGTTGATGTTTGAGGTTCTGAAGTCCTCTTGAAAAGGCAAAATTCTTCCTCAAACAGCGATGGCTCTCCTGAGAACAGGATGCTGAAGACTCCATTATACCGGCATTGATGTAACAGCTGTTCCTGTTTGAACAACTTTATTTCTTCCTCCTCCTGTTGCAAATCAAAGGAAAAGTGGGAATCAGTGTTGTTGTTTGTTCAGCATTAATAACGAGGTTGTTAAATTTTTTCCACTGCTGGAGATGTTTTTGTCACGTGCTTCCTGCACTCGGTGGCTCTCAGACCTGCTGCTCTCCGGGTGTTTTTAGCTGGTGATGCTGATGACTGAAGGATACTTATTCCTTCTTTTCCCAGCTCCCAAGTGACTCAGGAGCTAAAAGCAAGCCAAGATCTGTGCCTCCCACTGGCAGCAAAAAGGCTGATGTGGAAATCATGGGCATCTTCCTGTGAAGATGATCCTTAAAATTTTAGAAGAGGAATTCTTGGTCCAGAGTGATGAGCAAGGGGGGCAGCTTTACCTTGCCAGGGAGGTTCTTGGGCAGAACAGATTTCATTTCTGCTTCAGCCTGGACCTGCATTAATGCTGCAAAAAAATCTACCTGGAATTGCAGAATATCCTGAGTTGGAAGGAACTCACAAGGATCATCCAGTCCAACTCCTCACCCTGCACAGACACCCCAGCAATCCCCACCCTGTGCATCTCTGAGATGCTCCTGGAGCTCTGGCAGCCCTGGGGCTGTGACCATTCCCCAGAAAACTGGGACTTGAATCTCTCTTCAGGTTATTGTTTTGCATATTAGTATTTACACCGTTGAAAAGAGAGGGGAAAGATTTTGGAAGCTGGTGCTAAGTGGGGCTGGGTCTGTAATGAGATCAGAGCCATTCCAGATCTCTGTACCAGTGAAAGTATTTTTAGAGGAGAGATTTAACCTGGAAGGAGTGGAAGGGCATTGCAGTGCACTGAAACTGCCCCTAAGGAAAGGAGGATTTACTTCTTCCCTTTTCCTTCCCATCTCCTGTGTGGGGCTGCTGAAGTCTCAGCTTCATCCTGCTCATCCAGCTGCTGCCTTTCCCTGTGGACAGATTGAGAGTCCTTTCAATTCCATCTGGAGTGCTCACCGTGAGGCATCACAGAGCTGATGCCTTTGAGGAGGGGAGGGAGCCTTTGTCAGGTCTCTAGGGAGCTAATTTATACAGATCCTCTTGGGTTCACTGGCCAAGTGTGTCTTTGTTTTCCATGTGCTTTTGCCTCTGAGATGGAATCCTGAGAGCAAGGCCAAGTGTCAGGCTGCTGCTGGTGGCAGGGCTGCAGCTGCACAGCTCATCCTTTAAGGAGGGAAAATTGCCAAAATTTTTGGGTTGAATTGGCTGTCTCAGCTTTTCTGGTCAAAGTTGGCTTTTGTCGTTCCAAAGTTGTGGATTTTATCAACCTTTAACCTTTAGACTAAAGGACTTTTAAATAATGAGTTTGTTTCATCAGAGATATAAGCAGGAGATTAGAAGGTGTGTGGGAAAAGAGTGATCTTGCCCTTGCCAGCTCTGATAGGTATCACTGGTATTACTTACTGTCTGCTGGATTTTATTTCTATACAGTAAAAAAATCATGAATGTTTAAAGAAGTGTTACAGCTGCATTTTTTTTCAAGCCACGATTACAAAAGGATAAAAAAATTGAGACAGAAATTACTTGCTATTGAACACTGAGCTTTGCCTAATAACCAAAATTAAAAATTTTTAGATGTTTGCCTTAAACAGTCTCTCCAGAAACTCCTTAGAGTAGAGCTCAGCCTGAATGGGAAAGCTTTTAAAAAGCCTGTTGGAAATCCCAAATCAGCAGGGAGTAGATGGAAATATCAACAGGAGAAAACAACTTCTGCACAGCCCAAATTTGGTTTTGGAGCACTTTTCCCTTCTCTGGAGAAAGAGGAAATGCAGAGTGACAGAGAAGTGACTGGTGAAACCCATGCCACTGCTGGGTCTCCTGATAGGTTTTCCTGCCCAAATGAAGGCCCCTGTTTTTTTCTTTGCCTCTGTTCCTTTTATTCCGAGTAAGTGTTCCCATTATCCCGTTCTGTGAAAGGCTCCTGGCCGCTGCCTGAGCTGGATAATAAGGGAGTAAGGCAGCCTAATTTATAACTTGTGAAGTGATTCTCTTCAGAGCACTAATGAGCAGTGACCCAAGCACAGGTAAATTATCTGTAGGGGTTTTTCCCCCCTCCTTTTCCTCTTAAATCTCTGATCATTTCCATCCCCAGGCAACCTGCTTTTCACCACCATTAGCGTTGTCTCAGTTTTTGTCTACATTCCAAACTTGAACCACTTTATCCACAATTGATGTGTGCTCCTGTAGAGTGAAGAGCACAAGGCTGGTATAAAAGCATTTAAAATAGCATGGCTCATTCTTGTGTTGGAGAGGAATAATGGACGTGGGATACAGCTTTAGACTTAGAAAGCTCTCTAAATTTAGAGTGTGCCTGTGCATTGTAGTTGAACTGATCTCATGGCAAGCTGGTGCTGAAAGGAAAGGTTTTGCTCTCAGCCTGATCTTTTTGCACTGATACAGATCCAGTTTTTTCCCTCTCAGTCCAGACAGTTTATTTCCAGCCTAACTCCCTGATTCAGGCTTGGAAGCTTTCAGCAGCACCAGGCCATGAGATCAGCTGAGCAACAGTGCCAGGAGCACATGTCACTGTCTCAAAGGTGCTCCCAGAATTCATTCTCTCTCCCTGTTGGCACTGTGGGGTAAAAGGCAGGGTTTTCCTCCTGCTTGGTTATCCTGTGTAAAGTTACTCCTTGTGGAAGTAGCTGTCTTTGCTGACAGTCCCCAAAAGAATGCAGAGAATTGTGGGCAGCCCGTTCATATGTGGCACATGCTCTGTGATGTTCTGTGTGCTACAGCCAGCTCGAAAAATAATTAAAACTCCCAATGTTTTGCTGGTTTTTTTTGCTGGATGTTGTTGGATATTTAATGGAGCTCGTTGGCAGTAAACACTCCTTCCCTGGGGATCTTTCCAGAGTCATTAAATCTGCTGAGGGATAATCTGGAATAGTCTCCTGTTTGTCTGGAACATTTGCTGGACGTGGGAGCTGCAAAAAGGGACCTTGTCAGGCATCCCTGAGCAGCTGCAGGGTGATAGCAGAGGTGAAGGGCCAGCAGAGGGGTTACTGAAAATATTAATTACAGATGATGTCTGATTCTGTAAATAAGAAATACAGATGATGCCGTGGTGGTGAAAAAAACCCCAACCTTTAACTTTAAGGAAGGTGTTGAATCCCCAAAGGACAATAATAAAAGGCCACGAACAGTGACTGAGAGTTACAAAGTGGCTTTTAGTCAGACATGTGCAGATTCCAAACATGAGTTTGGGTGGGCAGAAAAGGGAATTAGTTCAGCAGCTGCTGGGCTCTTTCTGAGCCATTTCAGAGGGGGCTTTCAGTTGGTTGTACTTGATTGTTTATACCCAGTGTCAAATTCCAGGCTACTGAACGATGCTTGTTTTGTGTGTGGTGTCTGCTCCCCCAGGAGAGGGTGAGCACAGGTGGGGACATTGATCTCTAGAAGGTCACGACAACAGCTGCAAGGTGGCCTTTGCAAAATGCCTCATGTGCAAAGGGATGTGGTGCAAAAATTCTCTGCTTTCTGCTCAGCTGGGGCTTTCTTTTGCAAAACGTTCACTTTCAAGAAGGATTTAAATGTGATTTCCAGATGTTAATGTGATAGTGGGTTTAATGCTGTATTCTGAAGGAGCAGCCTTTGCTGAATGTAACCTTGGGCAAAGCTTAAAACAAGCTACCAAAAAAGCAAAAAGGGAAGTGATAGAGAGCTGGCAGCCATACAAATATGGATTTGTGTGGGAAGGCCAAAAATGTGCTGGGTGTCTTACCAGAAAACGTGCAATAACAAAACCTGACCCCTGCCCCTTGCCTGGAGACCCCAGCTCCTCCTGCAGCCTCACACCTCTCCCAGGAGTTTGGGGCAGAGTGGCAGCAGATCCACAACCAGTCCAAACCCTTCAAAAGTTTGTGGGGAAAAAACCCCAGAGCAGTAGCCAGGAAAGGTCAGTGCAGCTGCCTTGCATTGCAGCGTGTGTTAAAACACAGGAATAGTTCCCAGCTGGAATTGCCCTCATTCCAGCCTTGTCATCGAGATCAAGTGGACTGCAAATACATTTCTGTGGGAATTGCTCTGGATGCAGAGCACCTTTAATAATGTCTCAATATCTACCTCACTGTGTGCAGTTTTAATCTAACCAGGAGCCAAAGGCACAGATGGAATTATGAGCCAAAATACTTTGACTTGGTCGCTAAAAACGACATTAAAACATTATTTTAATGCCTGTAGCACCATGGTCTTGAGTGAGCACATTGGAGAAGCAGCTCTGAGCTGGATGGCAAAGAATCACAGAAACAGAATATCCTGAGTTGGAAGGGATTCATAGGGATCATGGATCCAACCCCCTGGCCTTGCACAGACACCCCAAAATCCCACCCTGTGCATCCCTGAGAGCATTGTCCAAACACTCCTGGGGCTCTGGCAGCTTTGGGAACATCACCATTCCCTGGGGAGCTGCTCCAGTGCCTGACACCCTCTAGGGAAGAACCTTTCCCTGCTGTCTCTGCATGGGAAGAGCAGGAGCTGGATCTGGTTGGAGTGAACCTGCAAAGGGTCCCAGAGGGGGGAACCAAATGCAGCAGCAAACATCTGCTGCCTGTGCCCCCAGTTTGTCTCCTGCCTGTGCCACATTGCAGCAGCACAGGTAATGCTGGCATTGCACTGCCTGCCTCCCTGGGGAGCTTTCAGGTTTTCCCTGGCTCTTTGGAGCTTCCTTGGATTAACAGTGAGATAATGGTGACAAAGCTGGGTTAGCAATGGTGGCCCCTTGTGCTGTGCTTGATTTTGCAAGCCAGCTCCAGCTGTTAAAGTTCTTGTGATCATCATGCAAGCTCCCAAAAAAAGCTTAGGATTAGCCCAGGAAAAGCTTTTCAGTTCCTGTGCTTGCTCTGAATGCAGCTTGCAGCCCTGGACAGTCTGATGAGCACAGGGTGGTGAATTGTGTGCTGTGCCCTGTGGGTTCCACTATAAACATAAATGGAATATAAACTACAGATGTATAAAAGCATTGTTACACTGTGTGTGGAATCAGTGTCTGCCTTTGGGAGTGAGCTCTGCAGGAGGGACCCTGACCCTCAGCATTTCTGCTGGGTAGGGAGCTGCGAGTCTTTGAAAGTGCTCCACTTACTCGTAGGTTTCCTTTCCAACTGCATCCTTAAATGTATTTCCAACTGAAATATATCCTAAATCAGCTGCTTCAGGGGTTTGGGTTTTTTTTTTTTTAACAGGAAAGAACTCCAAATTTGCTTATTTTCATGGTAAGATCACAGGCATCGGCCACCACTGTGGATTTTGGTGTTTTAGTTCACATGTGTGTTTATGCATTTTTCTTCCTGACCTTTGCAGATGTTCTCAGCTACTCTTTTATAGATCTGACAAACTGACCCTTCCCCTCTTAAATACCAAATGTTCCATGTCAATTCAGCAAATAATGGAGTGGGTTTTTTTCAGAGGAAAAGCTCTTTTTTTCCAGAACACAGTGGTACTCCTGCCCTGCCAGTGTAGGTGCCTCAAATACTCTGTGCTTCTTTTGTCTTTTTTTTTTGGTAATGATTTCACTGCTCCTTTTTATTTCCACTCGTTCTGCTTGCTTTAACTCACTGTTTTGCCTTCAGTTGACACTATTACTGTTTTATCCTGTTGGAGGATGGTGTTTTATGGAATGTGAAGTTTGTTTGGAATGGTAGGAATAGCCACAAGGAGGTCACTGGGCTTGTCCAGCCTGGAGAAGAGGAGGCTGAGGGGACACTCATCAGGGGTTGCAGCTTCTTCCTGAGGGACAACTCCAATTTCTGCTCCCTATGAACAGGGACAGGACCCAGGGAATG
The DNA here is from genome assembly GCF_052056855.1 of Sturnus vulgaris. NCBI lineage: Eukaryota > Metazoa > Chordata > Aves > Passeriformes > Sturnidae > Sturnus > Sturnus vulgaris. Next base: position 113,309,680 of record NC_142245.1, on the reverse strand, counting down.
GCTGGAGCTGTGTCAGGGAAGGTTGGATATCAAGGAAAGGTTCTTTGAGCACTGGAACAGCTCCCCAGGGAATGGTGACATTCCCAAAGCTGCCAGAGCCCCAGCAGTGTTTGGCCAATGCTCTCAGGGATGCACAGGGTGGGATTAGCAGTTGGATCATTGATCCTTATGAATCTCTTCCAACTCAGGCTATTCCATGATTTTAAGCCCTGAAAAAGCTGTCACTTTTGAAGGGGAAAACCAAAGGAAGAGCAGCTGAATTGGTTTGGGTTTTTTTATTTTCCAACTCACCAAGGGTCACTGTTGTTTTAAAGCTCATTTGTAGTGCCCATCTTCATCTCAAAGTTTGGTTTTTCTGCAGAGTCAAGGCTTCTGTTGGGGCAGTAGTCAGAGAGAAGTGAGAGGGATCAGCTCCATCCTGGCTGTGCTGGACTGGGAAGGTTAATTTGTGTTTTTAATGGTGTATCTGTGGGGCACTTCCTAAGTACAAAGAGCAGCTTTAACCTTAAAAGTTAAAAGTGCCTGAGATACTCATTCCCCTCTCTGCAAAATATGGATAAATACTTCTTGATCTGCCAAAAAGGGGCTGTGTGGGTTTAATTAACATTTGCAAAGTGCTTGTGGATAACATCTTTCATCTGAGTCTCTGAAGCAAAATATTCTCGGCATCCTCACTCAGCATTGCAATTATTCCTGCAGCTGTCGTGAGCTGTGCCAACAAAAACTACTCTGCTGTCATCAAGGGATTGTTGATGCCTTGTGACTTGTTTGGATTTTGATACTCTCTTCCCCCTACTCCTTCTCCCCATGCAATTGCTGTGTAAAATGTAGTGTATTCTCCAGATTTGGGATGGAGAATAAACCTGTTCCTTTTTCCTTTCCTCCACAAACTCGTGTCTCATGTTATGTTCTTGCTTGGAGCTCTTGTTTTGGTCTATGCCCTTGGAGTAGAACTGTCTTTTTTCTTTATTTTGGGTCTCTCTATTCTTAAAATACTTTTGGTGTTTTTTTTTTTTTTTGTATCCCTTTTTAAAACACTGCCATAATTTATTAAATACCAGTCACTCCAGAGAGGCCTGCTGGCCTATGCACTGTCATTTCTTATTTCAAGGTGGATGTGAAAAACCAGATGAATTCTTGCATTCTCTGAACTCAGGTTCTCCCAAGTTCCCACTTGCAGCATTTGGAGAGTTAAAACTTCCAGCTTTGTTCTCTCAAATGCTGCTTTTATTGCTAACAGTGCTTTGTGAAATCCTCTTAAAAATCAATATTTCTCAAATCTACTTCTAAAGGAAGGCTTGTATGAATGTAGTCTCCAAGGCAATAATATTACCCCTAAGAATTTATAAATTAAATAGTTCCAGATCCTAGCCAGGTTGAGGTTCAGCCTTTCTACAAAACCAGAAGCACATCTGAGCCCCCCCAAGTCTATCACTCAGGTAACTGTGGCCATTACTGTTATTTCTGTGAGGATTCATTAATCTTGACTTAAAAAGCATATTAAATTTATTTTTTTAATATATATATATATATATATTTGAAGGAAGAACAAATGATCATTTGAAGTCTTGGAACCTCCAAGCTCATAATTATCTGTGGGAATGAAGACTACAAAGAAATGACTTCAAGAGCAGCTGTGTAGAGCCTCTTTCATCAACCTGGGTGTTAAAGCTGCCTCTGTTTGCTTTAGCACTTAAACCCTTGCTCCTGTTTGCCCTTCACATGGAATAATGCTGTGGGAGAAGGAGTTGGGCTCTGTCCCACTGTGTGCTGCTCCTTTGGGAAGGGAGCTGATTTTTAGTCACATTCTGTTGTTATTGGCAGTGGTTTTAGAGGCAGAAAAGTGAAATGAAGCACAAGAACTCTTCTTCTTCTTCCACTCTTGAAATTCCAGGTCATAAATCGCAGATTGCACAGCAAAATGTGGTTATTCTCTGCCTGGTGCTTTTGGCTTGAGGAGTTTGATGCTCCAAATTGAAATGAATAGCCCTGGTTCCCACTGAGGATGGAGGGAGTTGTGACTTCCCAAAGATTTGTGTCCGTGTTTGTCAGTGTCAACTCCATTATGGGAGAAGGGATGAATGACTCCCACGTCAAATGTAGCAAATTTCATCTTTCCAGATGAGAGTTCTGAATGCTGCCAAGTGTGTCACTGATGGTTTTAAAAAGAATAAATCTGACCACAGTGCATGCACTTCCCTCCTTACCAGGGGCTGGGATGAGATCCACCACTGCCTCCCTTTGCTTTGGGCTTGAGAGGGAATGAAAAAATCTAAGAGTGAGTGACAACTTAACCAACAACTTTGATTAAAAACGGAGCACCTTGATAATCATTTCCTCTTTCTGCATCTGCTGAGATCTGAGCTTATGGCATCTCCTTTCCTGCTGTGTCCTTTGGGAATGGTGTCCAAAAGGGGCATTCCCTGTGCTGCTCTCACCTGGGGGAGCTTTTCTAGTTACCTTTTTAGCTAAATGTTTTCTTGAGAAATGAAAATGTCACGAAATGTTGTCTGATATTTGGAAATCACTTTTGCTTTCCCTGCCTTTTTTGGAAGGTTTGGGTTTTTTCTTCCTCTTTCCTATCTGGTGCCTGTGGCAGTGCAGGTGTCTCTCCTAAGGCAACTTGGTTATTTGTGCCCAGCAGCCACGGGTGGGGGAATCAGAAAAACCTGGAATGGTTTGGGTTGGAAGAGACCTTAAACCCCATCCAGTGCCACCTCCTGCCATGAGCAGAGACACCTTTTACTGTCCCTGGTTGCTCCAAGCCCTGGCCTTGGACACTTCAAGGATCCAAGGGCCAGCCACAGCTTCTTGGGAGACAAGTGCCTGTGAGGACAGACCTGGAAAAGGAAAAGAAAGCAAATAAAGCAAATGTGAGCAGAGCTCGTTTCTGCAACCCTGAGCTCTGCTTAAGAGCAGCTCTGTGCCCTAATGACCCTCTCAGCTATGGATGAGTGGAGCAGGATGAGCATCCAGGGAAGTTCCTGAGTTGTGTCCCTGAGCTGGGAACCAAACTGCTTCTCCAGCGTGTGTCATCCTGTGGTTTTATTGCTGAAAAATGAGGCTCCTACTCCCTCTCTTTAGAGACTTTTTGATGTTCCAGTAGTGCTTCATCACCTGAAGAAAACTCAGGATTAAATCTGTGAAATTGTAATGCTGTCACAGGAGCACAGCCTTGTGTATCGTTGGCAGATATTTCCTCTCTCTCCAAATACCAGCAGCCATCAGTGCACGTTCCTTTTTTAGCTTCTCTTCACTCTGGGGCTCTTCTGTTCCTGGAGCACAGGTGATCAACAAGCAAGTTTGTCATTATTTGTTTCCTTACATATTCCTTAATTACAGCACTTGAGGGCAGGGATTTTTTCCTGTCTCTCCCTCTCGTTCAGTTTGTCTCACCCTCAGCCTTTTTTGGGGGCTGGATTTAACTGGTGAGCCGAGTCTCAGGAACTTCAGCTGGTGCTCAGCCATCCCTCACTTTAAAAATCAGGTGGAAATCCATTCCTAGTGTTACATCTCTTCACTGTCTGCCTGCCCCAGTGGCCTTTTTTCTTTTTTTTCTTTTTTTTTTTGAGCAAACTGGCATTTCTGAAGTGGGGTGAATTATTCCCCCCCACCTCTGGGCTGTGTTTTCCCTGAACTGCTATGATTGATTCCATTCACTCCCTTTAAACAGCCCTTTTCACTTAGCAGAGTCAACACAGTAAAAGGAACTTGGAAAACAGATTTGTTATTCCTTAATATTTCAAACTCCCCAGCCTCCCATTTTTACTTTATTTTAACACAAACCTCCTCTGGAAATCCTTTTGTTGGAGGTTTTTATCTCGTTTGATGGCTGGCTCCAGGCTCCAACACTCAACACACTTTTAATGGCCTTAAGCATCATGTAATGCTTCCCATTCCCAGGATCTGTGAGCCTCGGGCAGCTCAACATTCACAGCTCTGGAAATTCAGCCTTCTGGGAGGTGGAAAAATGATTATTGACAGCAAGAACAGCATCACAATTTGGTCTGGGAGCAGAAAGTTGGGCTGAGGGTACTGAGAACTTCATGGCTCATCTACATTTGGATACACAGGCAAATTAATGAGAATTCAGCTTCTCAGGTTCAATTGTTTGAAGTTGATGAAATTTAGTTCTTGCTCCGAATGAAATTTGCCTGAAGGTTTGTCTTCATTTACTTCCAGAGTTAAAATGAAGGTAATTGGAAAGAAGGTCACTTCTGCAAGTAGAGGTTTTGTATTGTTGGACTAATTGCCTTGGATTAATACCCTTTTAGTTAAAAATGGAGTCATTTTCACTAAGTGAAGTCAGAGTTGGGGTAGGACCCAAGGATTCTTGCTGTTTTCAAAGGGATTCTGATTTACTTTGATTTATTTCCCATTTCCGTGGTGGCTGGACCCTGAATGTTTGTGTTACTGACCGTGGGCTTGTGTGTGTTGTCCACAGCAAATCCACCTCCTCATCAAGGAAAATCTGCCTTCCCTAATATATAAACGATATATATTTTATAAGTATATAAAAAAACATGCCTTGAGTCTTGCAGAGCAGTTTTAATTGAAAATTTATTTTAAAGCAAGCACTGGGATTTTTTTTTTTTTTGGCACAGTAAAGTAGTAAAGAAGAAAAGCTCCCTGGATGCTCATAGGAAATTTCAGTTTTCATTTTTAATTTTATTCTTTCTGAAATCTACAATGAAAAGAACATTTCTGTTGTAAACATCAAGGTTTTAAAGATGGTTCAAATGAAAGCTTGGGCAGCTCATGGATCTGTTTTCCTATGGAAAGTGCTTTTTTCTTGTGGATGTAGTAAAGGCTGAAAAATCTTGCTTACAATTTGATTTTCAGATTTCAGTGCAAGTTTGCTTTAAACCTCTTGAATCTACACACATAATTCATCCTTCCTGGCAAAAGCTCTGGTGCTGCTTTTCCTTGTAAAATCAATAAACAGAGGAAGGAAAGAAGGAAAACAAGTGCTGAGATCTTTGAGCAAAGGGCTGTGCTGCTGCTTTTGCAGGTACTTGGGAGAAATGAAATTTAAGGCAATTTCCTCATCTCAAGCTGCTGTTCTTTTTGTAGGTATTGACTTTTAAATCTTGTTCCTTTTCCAGTTCCTGCAAGGAGAGGAACACTTTACACTGAGCTGAACTCGAGCAGATGGTGTTGGAAAAGTGTGAACAGGAGAGAGGGACCTGCCACTGCTCTCAAGCACAGATTAAACACAATTCCTCTCTGTAAAAGCCCCTCTTAACATTAGACCTTGGCTATTTTACCTTGAGTATTATCCTTTCCACTTGAATTACAGTGCTGCAGTTTAATTGTAATAAATTACCAAGTGTAAATGTGATGACTGTTTCAAAAGCTTGGATCTTGCCTGCCTGATATTTGGATATGGATAGCTCTGATTGGCATCAGGAATTCAGCACAGTGGGTAAATCATAAAATCCCACACTGGTTTGGGGTGGAAGGAACCTTAAAGTTTGTCCTGTTCCACCTTCCACTGTCCCAGGTTGCTCCAAGCCCTGCCCAACCTGACCTTGGACAAGGAACCAGGGGCAGGCACAGAATCTTTGGGAATTCAATTCCAAGGCCTCTCCACCCTCCCAGCCAGGAATTCCTTCCCAATATCCCATTGAAATCCACCCTGTCTCTGCCCAAAGCCTTTCCCCCTTGTCCTGTCCCTCCATGCCTTTGCCAAATGTCCTTTTCCAGCTCTCCTGTAAGGCCCCCTTGGTTATCTGTACTGATAAGGGATGGACACTTTGCTGGTTCTAAGCACTGCTTCGGTCTTGTGCTGCTTTCAGAGAGATTTGGGGAAGAAGAAAAGCATTGGATTCATTTATGGATTTCTTTCTTGAAGTCAGGAGTTTTTTTTTTTGGTCTCACTAGAAGCCTAAAGCTGCTTCCCTTGGAGCTGAGGTGTCTCGGGTGGTGCTGGAATGTGCAGTGCAGAGAAAGCTTGGAGTGTCTCCAGAAGTGCTCAAAGAAAGAGATTTCTCAGATCTTTTATAGCAGAAAGTGTTTTAGTGACTGACGGTGGCTTTTGGCAGGACCTTTGCAGTGAGGGCTCTTTGTTCTTGTGGTGGGATCAGAGTGTGACAGGCAGCCCATGGAGTCTGTGTGATGCCAAGGAGAGCAATTGCAGCACTCAGGGGAGGATGTGAAGCCACCTCACCTCCTCTCTGCTGTGCATTTGGAGCGTTCCTGCTCAGAGTTCCATGAGCAGGGGCACTGCAGGGTTCTCCCCAAAGAAACACTCACCTTTTCATTGTCTCCTCCACGTCCATCCCCAGTCCCTGGAGTCTCTCTGGGAGCAGTTCTGGCTCTGGGATGTCATTGGTGACATCCCAGTGTGACATTCCTGCCCTGTCCCCTGGCCTCAGCCCACCTGGCTCAGCCTGGGCACGATCCCACTGTTAAACTTCCAGCTCCAAAATCAGGACAGCTTGGTCCCAGCTCCCTTTGAGGACATTCCCCAGCCTGAGCCATTTCCTGATCTTTTTCTTGGACTGTTTGTGTCCACTCTGGCTTGGTTTAACTCATTATTATAGATCCAGCTTCGGGTTTAGTCCTTGTCCCTGTCATTTAACCCCTGATTTTTTTCCTTGTGTCACCTCTCTGTGTGGGAACTGAGCCCTTCCAGGTGAGGGACACTTTTCCAGGATGGTGCCCATGGGGCCATCTCTATTCACACTAATATTGGCATTAGAATTGTTGATAATAATTGGTTTTCCCATGGCAGGATTGTCCCTTTTTTGATTTTCTAGTCTGACTTTTAAAAAAGTGTTTAAGGCTCTGGCAGAGGCTTTTCTCTATAGTCCTGTCTGGAGCCTCAAAACTTTAATTTTGTCACAACACAGGACATTCCTCTGATTGGTCTTTATCCTAAAATTGGTATCATCATGCCAAATTCTCTCTTCTACCAATGTGCTCAGGCCTTAATATGAAATTAAACCACGGGAAATCCAAACTACATCAGCAAAAAACCTCCCAACTTCTGGTCATGAGGTGGCTCAGGGTGGCTGGGGAAGCAGTGCTGATGGAAATCTGCACCATCCAAGGGCTTCTTAAGCACAAGATGCTGAAATCAGCACCAAAAGAGATAATTGGCAGCATATTTCTCAGTTTGTGTGGTTTTAATCTATTAAGTAATTTACAAAATGCAATCCCACGTGGTTTAAGGTTATGGGGAGAGAGAATGAGGCTGATTTCTCTTGGTGAGCAAGGAAGTTCAAAAGCAATAGGCTGCCTTAGGTGATACCTCACTAAACTCTGTTTCTTCATCCCATGGCTACAACTTTAGACTTTACAAAGGCTGGTTTGTTTGCTTTGCTTTGTTTTTTGTTGGTTTTTTGTTTTTTTAGGAGAAATCCAAGACAAATATTGACACTTCTTAGGTATTCATATTTGAGGCATGTCACACATCTCGTGTTGGCAGAACCAGGCACAGTTGAGGCTAATACACAAAAGTGTAATAAAATAGATATTTTACTCCTGACTGCTGTTACCATGAAATTCACATTTCAGTTTTCTTTTCTGAACAAAATGTTACCTTTTTATGAATCCAGATCTGTAAAGGATGCTGAGCTTTCAAGTTCATGTGCACCTTTACTGGCTGGGATGTCTCATTCTAAGGATGTGGGACTCTGTGGACTGTGACAGTGGAAGTAAGGAACTGGTTTTATTCTTTTTAGTGCTTCTTCACAGCTTCTGCAGCCTGGAAGTGCCTCCTTCTAGAAGCCACATAAAATCAAAAGGAGATCTGAGATTTTCAGTGTTGTGGTTCTTCTCTTTGCACAGCTGGTGCTTCTCAGAGATGTCTCAGACGGGGAAGTGAAACCCCCAGCTTTTATCTGTGGAGCACTGCGTGTTGATTGCTTGAAGTATTGCAAACTCCCAAGTAGTTAAGTGAAATTTCCAGGAAATTACCATTATTTAGGTCAGCTAAGTGCCTTTGAGTTACCTTTTGTGTGTATCTGTTTCTTGTTACAGCCATACTTCAGAAAAAAATGCAGCTGAAAGACAAAAGTGCTTTGTTTGTGATGGAGTCATGGAATGGTTTGGGTGGGAAGGGACCTGAAAGATCTCATTTAACCCCCTGCCATGGGCAGGGACACCTTCCTCTATCCCAGATTGCTCCAAGCCCTGTCCAGCCCGGTTTGGACACTTCCAGGGATCCGGGGGCAGCCCCAGCTTCTCTGGGAAACCTCTGCCAGAGCCTCCTCACTCTCACAGCCAGGAATTCCTTCCCAATATCCCATCCATCCCTGCCCTCTGGCAGTGGGAAGCCATTCCCTGTGTCCTGTCCCTCCATCCCTTGTCCCGTGTCCCTCTCCAGCTCTCCTGGAGCCCCTTTAGGCTCTGCAAGGGGCTCTGAGCTCTCCCTGGATCCTTCTCTCTTCTCTTCTCTTCTCTTCTCTTCTCTTCTCTTCTCTTCTCTTCTCTTCTCTTCTCTTCTCTTCTCTTCTCTTCTCTTCTCTTCTCTTCTCTTCTCTTCTCTTCTCTTCTCTTCTCTTCTCTTCTCTTCTCTTCATGCTTTAGTGCAAGGGAAATGGCCTCAGGTTGCACCAGGGGATGTTTAGGTTAGATATGGGGGGGAAAAAAAACATGGAAAAGGTTGTAAAGCATTGAAACAGCTACTCAGGGCAGTGCTGGAGTCACTGAGAACGTGTGAATGTGGCACTTGAGGACATGGTTTTGTGGTGACACTGTTTGATTGTTGGACTCGATGATCTTGGAAAACTTTTCAGAGTTTAACAATTTCTGTGTGAAATCCAGCAGAGGCTTTGGAGAGGAGTCTGTGCTGTGTGAAGTGTGAGGCACAGGATGAAAGCAGACAGGGAGCTCCTCCCCCCCCGGGCCATCAATGGAGCGTTTTAATTGAAGGCAGCAGGGCGCGGCGTTAATGGCAGCAGCCGCCTGTCCCTGCCCAGCTTGGTGGCAGTTGTGTGCCAGACATCGTCATCACAGTGTCACATCTCCAGGAGATGGGGGCATGGGGCAGATCTGGAGTGTTTATTCCATGAGTGCTGTCTGTAGTGCTTGTTCTCCATGGTCATTCTGGTGCTGGGATGAGGAACAAGGATTTAGAATAATCCAGGACTGAGTGAAGCTCTCAGGGTTCAAATTCTGCCTTCCTGGCTTGGAGTGACCCCCACGAGCCACTGAGGCTGTGCTTTCCTGGCTCAGAGTGACCTTCATGAGCCACCATGTGTCCCTAACTCAGAGTGATCCCCATGGGCACCAAGGCCTGGCTTGGAGCGACCCCCATGAGCACCAAGGCTGTACCTCTCTAACTTGGGAGTGACCCCTATGAGCCACCAAGGCCTGGCTCAGTGACCCCCATGAGCCACCACGGCCTTTCTCAGTGACTTCCATGAGCCACCAAGGCTTGGCTTAGTGACCCCATGAGCCACCAAGGCCTTTCTCAGTGACTCCCATGAGCCACCAAGGCTTGGCTTAGTGACCCCATGAGCCACCAAGGCCTTTCTCAGTGACCTCCACGAGCCACCAAGGCCTGGCTCAGTGACCCTCATGAGCCACCAAGGCTTGGCTTAGTGACCCCCACGAGCCACCAAGGCTTGGCTTAGTGACCCCCACGAGCCACCAAGGCTTGGCTTAGTGACCCCATGAGCCACCACAGCCTTGCTCAGTGACCCCCACGAGCCACCAAGGCCGTGCCTTGCTGCAGATCCGTGGAGGATGAAGGAAGCAGGGCCAGGCTGCTGTGTGTGAATGCTGAACAAATGGCTCATTTGCATGGAGGGTTCACATGTTTGCAGAGTCTGTTTCGGGCTAGGAAGTGCTCGGCTTCACTTTCTGACGAGCAGGTGTTTGGCAAGGAAAGAACCCTCACACCATCAGCTGGGAGAGAGGAGGAATCTGCTACCAGAGTGTTGATTCAGAAGTCATGGCTGCTGTTCAGGAAACTTTTATTGGATGACTTTTCTGAAGTTCTTTCCTTGAAAATTAAATGAGACCTGCTGGGCTCCCACTCTTGTGCTTTTAACTCCCCTGTTCCTTGGGAGAAATCCTGACCCCCCTGGCTGTCCCCTCCTGTCAGGGAGCTGTGCAAAGCCACAAGGTCCCCTCTGAGCCTCCTTTTCCCCTTTCCCAGCTCCCTCAGCCTCTCCTGGTGCTCCAGCCCCTTCCCCAGCTCTGTTCCCTTCCCTGGACACGCTCCAGCTGCTCCATGTCCTCCTTGTCCCAGAGGTGTCCCCAGGGCTGGAGGTGCCTCAGCAGTGCCAGGCATCAGGGGCCATCACTGCCCTGGTCCTGCTGACTTAATTAAATTAATCAGTGTGGCCTTGTCTCTTTGTTACTGTGGAGTTCTCATTTATCTTTTTGCTGTTTGCAAGGTTTCCTTTAGGACTGAACTTCTGAACATGACTCAAAATAAAGCCACAACTCCAGATTTCATTCAGACCTCACCAAATACCCCGAATGGATTGGCTGGGCTCTGAGGTGATTTTTGCTCATCCTCATATCCTGCTTGTATCTGGTGTGTTCCTGAGTTGCCAAATGGATGAGCTTAGCCTCTTTTGTCCTCTTTTTTTCCTGACTCCATGCCTGGATCCCTGAGGTGATGGCTCTGGCTGGAGCTGTGGGATGCTGCTCACTCTTGGGCTCTTCCTCCTTGGCATTCCCACATCCTTGGGTTTGTGTTCAGATTGGTGAGTGGGAACGACCGTTTTTTGAAACACTCCTGCAAGCTTTCACCCTGAAAAAAAATGAATCCTGTCTGCCCTTTCCTCCTGGAATGATTACAGAAGGGTTTTAGCTTTAGGGAGATTATTGGACAGAAGTGCTGTTGGAAGGCAGAGGTGCAAATGGGATTTCCTAAACACAGCCTTGCTCCAGCTCTGCCCTTGTGTAACACAGTGGCAAAAATAGCAGTTCTTTCTGGGAAAACTGGAGCAGTCTTGGAAGGTCCCACCTGTTCTGTGTTCCTTATAGTGCATTTTCCAGAGAGATTTCAGTGCTGTGGGAGCTGAGCACAGGAGCAGGCACGGAGCTGGGGCTGTTGCCTGTTTCTGTGGCCCTTTTGTGGGGATAAGTAGGTCAGTGGTACCAGTGCTGCTCGTGACACTTCCCCCTGAAAGCAGAGCAGAGCTCTGGGGCTGTTTCCTGGCCTCTTGCTTTATTCAGGGTTACGTGTTTGGCCTTCAGACTGGCACAGGGTGACTTCAGTCTGCTGCTGTGGCACTGCCTTGCTTTTGTGAGCCACTGATCCCATAGCACAGATGTGCTGAGGGACTCATGGGATCCCTGTGCTGCTGCTGGCTCTGGATATGGGAAGGTGATGGGAGAAAATGCTGCCGAGGTGCTCCCATTTCTACCATAACTTTTTATTCCAGATTACCCCATGTTGCTTCCCTGGTGTTGAAGCCTCTCTGAGGGGTTAATACATTGTCTCAGCAATTCAGAGTTGATGGGGAGTGAGTTTTAGACTGGAACTTCCATTATTAATTTGTTTTGGCCTTTGTTTTGAGGACCTCAGATTATTTTACAAAGAACTACCCCTACTTTAGAAAACCAGCAAAGGTCCTGGATACTGGAATATGTTCTCTTCCAAAAAAACCCCAACTTGAGGGCCCCATGACTGAAGGGTCAGCAATAAGCACCCTTTCCTCCTTCCTTTCATTCTTTTATTGTGTTTAACTTGTTGGGGTTCAATGCCTTTTTTAAAAATTTTTTAAGCTTCAAGTTTGAGTTTTTGTATGTTCTGGCATTTCTTGCTCCCATGCTCAGATTTCATTTCAGAGTCAGAGCTGTGAAGTCAGACCAGCACAAGATGATTAATTTTTCCTGTCTCCCAAGATCATCTTTTGAGACTATCAAGACATATGTTCTCAAATAGATTGCCTGGTGGTGTGGGGGTTATGGGAATGGCTCAGCAAGGCTGTGCCCTTTCCTTTCCTTCCTGTAAAACTGGGATGGTTGGAAGATTCCAATCCATCAATTTTGTGTAGTACTTACATCTTTTGGTCTCCTTACAAACAAATTTGTAAGATGCTGAACAGGAAGTAGCTTTTGATTATATTTCTCCTCTCAGCTGCTGTTTGTGACCCGTGAGCTCCCTGGTGAATTCCCAAGGAATGCTGCGAGCCAGGGAACTGGAGCAGAATTCCCTGAGGTTGTGCAGAAGGATCTGAGGCACATCTGGGAATCAAACCCCAGTCACCCGACACCCTTAACTCCTGTACAAGAATTTCCTCCTGCTGTGCCTCTAATAGAAACTCCACGGCCAAATGAAGTGGGCAGATTGTAATCACTGCTGCTGAGTTATCCCAGCGGTGGAATTACTGCAGCCCTCTGCTTTTCACGCTAATTTGGAAAGTTTGCTGCCTCTTCCCCCCCCTGCCCGAGCTCCACCTTGCCACATTCCAGGCTCTGCCTTGTGGGAAAAAGAGCCCGAATGACCATAAAGAGCCCAGATGTTGTAGGCTGGGGGCAGGAAGCACAAGTCAGCTCTCCCTGATTTGTGAAGCTAAAAATAGTGAGAGCATTAATACGAATTTCTGCCTTCAGCTGGCTGGGCAGCCCAGCCTCTCCAGAGGCATCTTCCTTGTGGGAGCCATAGGGCACAGGGAGCAGGCAGGATTAATTCCTCCGTGCTGGTTTGGTTCCTTGTTTTATTTGCATTCAAGGAGTGCCTGCAGGCAGCTTAGACCCCCAGCTAGGCATGGCACTAGAGCATTGCAAGAGACTGTGTGAGCTTAAAGATGAATTTCCGAGTAAGGAAATGCAGTGAGTGACAGGGAGGGGACAGAACCTGCAGCCACGTGGCACCGACAGCAATAAACCTGGGGTGAGTTGTTTATTTTCTGTTACAGCACAATGAATGTTTTCAGCTCTTCCCCAGCCCAGTCAGCTGTCACAGGCTCCTCACTGGGAGCTGTGGGATGGCTGGTGCTTGGTGGATAATTGGGAAAATCAGGCACTGTCCCCTTGCTGAAGCAGCTCAGGAGCGTGGTCTGTTGCTTAGGATGGTTTATCTGGATGGTGAATATCCTGCACAACCTTCCAGAGTCACTCTCAATCCCCTTTTCAGTGATTTCATATCACGGGCAGTCAATGGGAGAGCAACATTTGGGCATCTGGGGACTGGGGAGTGTCTGGACAGCATTTTCCAGCCTTATGGGTGGGGTGGGGAGGGTGGGAACAACGTGATCAAAGTGGCTTTTGTTCCCCTGCAGCATAGATTGTAGTAATGTTGCTATGGCCACAAATCTCCCTCAAATTGCTGCAGACAATTCATGAATTTCCTTTTTTATTACATCCTAACACTGAAAACCAGCGAGGCTGCCAGAAACCTCTCCCAGGGAAATCTGGAAGCGCTGGAGATGTCAGGAGCTGCAGGAGGGGTTGGAATACAGGTAGTGTGAGTATTGCTGTTCTGGGGGGATGCTGTAAAGGGAATCTCTTGTTGCTGGAACTTTGGGATGCTTTTGAGGTAAAGTAATTAAATTAACCCAAAATATCTAGCTGCTCACTTCAATCCCAAATCTCCTGATTAATTAGTTATTCCCATCTCCAGGGTAATTGGGAGTATCAGGATGCCCTGAGTCATAGGCAGTGGAGCCCTGTAAGATTTATCCTGTTTTGCTTCCTTTCCTAAGGAAACTGTGTGCTCAGGAGAGCCTCACCTGGCACAGCAGTGTGGGGTTCCTGAGGTTGGGCTGGGACATCCCTGGCTGGGACATCCCTGGCTGGGACATCCCTGACTGGGACATCCCTGACACTCCTTCCTGCTGCTGCAGCACATGGGAAGTTGTATTTTTTTTCCTCCTGTTTGTAGCTTTGCTCACTCACAAAGGAGCATGGACCTTCAGCAGCATTCAGGTGCTCTGAGCATTGGGGTGAAGGATTTGTGATTTGTTTCTTCGTGGTTAAAGTCAGGCTGTATATCTTGTGTGAAATCACTCATTAAAAACTCTTGGCTTTGTGGGCAGAGAGGGAGGGAGAGGGGAATAAATCGGTTTTGGCTGCAGCTTTCTCACCCCACAGCCCCCTGTGAATTAGTCTGTGGGGGTTCTCTCAGGGCTGTGAACAAAACTCCTAAACACCACTTGGTCACTGCCTTCTATGGCCCTGGGCAAGTAATTTAGCTCTTTCTTGCTTTAATTGGCCTAATTAGTGCCTTCAAGGTATCTCAAAGTTCTGGTAATTGGTGTTTCTGGTGCAGTGACCAAGAGCCCTGGGCATGTTCAGCCTGGCTCCTTGTTAGTCTGTGGGCAAATAAACATCAAAACTCCTGTGTGCTGTTTGATGTGACAGCTTGGAGGTGATGATTGAGCTTAGAATCTCAGGTGGTTTGGGTTGGAAGGACTTTAAAACTCATTCCACCGCCTGCCATGAGCAGGGACACCTCCACTATCCCAGGTTATTCCAGCCTGGCCTGGGACACTTCCAGGGGTGGGGAAGCCACAGCTTAACCCAAAGCTGTGGCCATTCCAGCACTCAGATTGTACTGTTGTGACCTTGTTGTCTGAAAATCAAACCTCGTGTTATTTTCATCAATTTGTTCATTTGATCCTCACTGAAACCCATCCTTGGTCCTTTAACTCTTCTGGATCATAGGGTAGAATTTTTGGTTCCATGTGACAGAGCACGAGCTTTAGTGCATTAAACTCTGTTCATTTCACAAGCTTAGACTCACATTTTGTGTGCCTACAGTTTGTATTATTTGAGAAACTGTGAGATTTATGGTTATTAAACGTGATGAAACCTTTCTGCCCAAGAGAAGGAATCATGGAAACACAGGTTTGGGTTTTTCAGGGACCCTAAAAGTGTAGTTCCAACCTCCTCCCATGGGCAGGTTATGTCCTTTAAGTAGCAGGGTAAAGCCCAGCCAGTGTTTTGGATCTTTCACATTTATGGTTTGTTCTTCTTGGGCTGCCTGTTTTTTGTGAGTATTGTAGATCTCTTGTGTAATGCTTCAGGCAAGGATCAGCATTTTGGGGAAGAAATCCTCATGCATTTACTGGAGCACCCTGGAGCACTTCTGTGATGACACAGAGAAGGACAAATGTGTAGGAGCTGAGAAATGGAATGAGGATTGTGGTGGAGTTGGAAGCAAAGGAGGGAAGTGTCCAGGATGAGGAGACGTGTTCAGTTTGTAGGCAGAGGCCATACACCCTGATTTCATTCTTTTTTTTTTTCTCCTATATTTTTTTACTTCCTTCTCCTGCCGTTTGCCCTCACCATACCCACACTTCCAGTTAATTTCTAAGAAGAGAAATAAAATAGTGAAACCGTTTATAGTCTGCTTCAAAAGCAGGAAATCCACATTACTGTGGTGTGGCTTTATCAGCCCGTTCCCATGCTGGTGGCCTCAGCTTTATCACCCTCGAGTCCCCTTGCCATGGCACAGTGAGCTCAGACTGGGCTGCTGGGGCTCTCTGAGCTCCATGTCTGGCTGCAGAAATCCAGGCTATCCCAAATGGACAGGCTTGGACAGCTCCAGCACCCCCTGGCAGCTCAGTGCACTTCTGTTGTCCCCACATCCATGGTGAATTCTCATGTTCACCCCACAAATGGTCTTGTAACTGATGGAGCAGAAAGATTTATCTTCAGGGGAAGTCATAAATAAGCTTTTCTCCCAGCACTTAGTGTGCTAAATGTTAGTGTGATGTTTTTCTTCCTCCACAGCTGGAATGCTTGGCACAAGAAGGATGTGGATCTGTTAGAGTGGGTCCAGAGGAAGCACTGAGATGCTTCAAGGACATCTAGAGCTCTGGAGCCAGGCTGGGAGAGCTGGGGGTGCTCACCTGGAGAAGAGAAGGATCCAGGGAGAGCTCAGAGCCCCTTCCAGAGCCTAAAGGAGCTCCAGGAGAGCTGGAGAGGGACTGGGGACAAGGGATGGAGGGACAGGAGACAGGGAATGGCTTGGAAGTGGAAAAGGGGGGATTTGGGTGGGATATTGGGAAGGAATTCCTGGCTGAGAGGGTGGTGAGGCTCTGGAATAGAATTCCCAGAGAAGCTGTGGCTGCCCCTGGATCCCTGGAAATGTCCAAGGCCAGGTTGGATGGGACTTGGAGCAACCTGGGATAGTGAAGATGTCCTGCCCATGGCAGGGAATTGATTTTTTAAGAGTCATTGACAAGATGATCTTTCAGGTCCCTTCAACCCAGACCGTTCTGGGATGATTTGTAGTGTCACAAATGTGTGTCAAGTGTTATCTCTGTGGCCACATTTTGCAGAGGACACAGCATGGAGCAAACAGCACACGTGGCTCCAGGTATGTTCCCTGTGAGAGGGATGGATCTGTTCCTTTGCTGCAGGGAATTCTCTATCGTGCAGCAGGTGGAATGTGCTGCTTCTCACCCAGAACTTGCTCATTTTTCTTTTCCTTGTTTTCCCCCGGAATTCTTGCTTGAGTGGGCTCAGGAGCTTTGTCATAAAAAGTTTCCTGCTCTAATCCCTCAGTGTGCCATCAAAATAGAGATAAAAAATACTACAAGTACTCCTTAGTGTGTGTGTGTGGAGGCAGAGAGGGGCTGGGAGGTGGATTTTTGGAGGAAGGACTGTGTGGAAATCTTTCTCAATTCCCTTTCTGCAATCAGTGCTTAACATTCTTGTTCTGTGCTTCAGCCCCTCACCTTTAACTGGAGAGCTCTGAGATTGCTTATCTGAAAGAGGCTGAGGTTCATTATGTTAATTGGCTCCGAAATGACTGCATCAAATATCAGTAATTGGTATTATTATTCTGCTCTTGTTGTGTCCTAGGGTTTTCAGGGAGCAGAAATTAATATGGAAACTTGCTCTTTGTGCTGTGGTTGCCAGCAGAACCTCACGTGAGGTTGGGGTTTCAGTGATTCTGGCAGCAAAGAGTGAGACTGGTGACATGGAGAGGGGAAAGATCCCTGCTCAGAGATGTCTGTGTTTAATCCCAGCTCCAGGGAGAGCTCCCTGCTCTGCCCGAGGGGACTCAGAACTGTGAATACAGCACAGACACGGCCACTTGGCAGATGAACTATGGATGTGTGGCTGGAAAATTGATTTTAGGAGGGAGCAAGCATGGAATAAACTGCTGTTGCCACTCTTGACTATGCTGCCTAAAATTGTTTGGAGAAGGGATAACTCTTTTCTGGCGTGGTGTGTCTGGCTGCTGCTGACAGCACTATTTCTACCCAGTTAGGAGATAGTTTTTCAATCAAAACTCTTCCCTCCCAGCTCTCCAGTTTGTCCAGAGTGGTTTTGTCCCTCCGTGAGGCAGAGTGGAGCTTTCCTGATGGTACTGACAGGACTGAGCTCAATCCTCTCTGAGCTGCAAAGCTGAGCAACATTTTTGGTAATTTGCTGTAATGGGATCTCTGTGCTCAGCAGAATTTTGTAATGCAGGTTAGGATTTGGTGTGGATGGGAGGATGTCAGAAAGAAGGGAGGGTGGCTGGATAATTCCTCCTGAGGGCCAACAGTGAGGCAGCTTTGATCTCTCTATGAGCAGGGACAGGACACAGGGAATGGCTGGAGCTGTGTCAGGAAGGTTTAGCTTGGATATCAGGGAAAAGTTCTTCCTCCAGAGGGTGGTGGGGCACTGGAACAGCTCCCCAGGGAATGGTGATGTTCCCAGGGCTGCCAGAGCTCCAGGAGCATTTGGACAGTGCTCTCAGGGATGCACAGGGTGGGATTATTGGGGTGTCTGTGCAGGCCAGAGTTTGGATTGAGATCATCATGGATCCAACTCTGGATATTCCACGATTCTATAATGGATGAGGAATTTCAGAAGGTTGGATAGGAGCCAGAAGCTGGAGTAAGGACAACATGAGCAGGTAGGAGATGAGATCCACAGAGAGGAAATGAGAGTTAAGGAAATGTGAATCTGCTTTTAATTCCTCCATTTCTTTCTAAGCACATCTGTTTGTTTGCACTGTGTTCCCTGGTGATCCCCAGGCATTTGTCTCTGGCAGAGGGCTGGAGGGTGACCTGCTGGGGAGTGCTGGGCTGCTGTTGTGGTTTCCTGACTGGGATAGGGCCAGGACACCCAGGAGCTGTTTGGAGAGGTGTGTGGCCATCCTGACTGGAGGGAGAGGAAGAGCAAACCATGCTCAGTGTGCAGGACACACGAATTATTCCTCCTGCAGTGTGGAAGAGCAGGTGTTTGTAAGGATTCCCCTCCTATTCCTTCCTGTCCTGTCACAGCCAGGCTGGAAGTTGCTTTTTCCATCCCTGGGGTTCTATAATCAAACCACTCCTATGTTTGTCCAAACCAAATTACAAATATGTGAGAGATGTAAATCAAGCCAGGTGCTGATTGCACTTTTACCCTCATCTACAACTCCAAGCATCCTGGTTTCATCTCCTGCTCTCACTTTTCCAAGTGTTACTTTACCTGGCAAAACCAGAGGGATCTGCATCACCTCTCCAGCACTGGAATCAGAGAGGAGCTGGACCATCATTCCTGATGCTCATTAAAAGCTGAGTTCCAGCTTTGGAGGTGCTGTGAGTTGGGAAGAGTGTTAGAACTATGTTACAGCTATATGGGATACTTAAAAATAATGGAAAATATTGATTTGCAGAAGGAGAACTGCTTGGAGGCAGTGGATGGGAACACGGTGGGGAAGGGAATCCTCTTTTCTCTCCAGCTGCCTCGTGGATGCCTGGAGCTTTGTAAAGAAATTTGCCACAGCCTGATGAACTCATTGTGGAATTAAGGACAAACTTTGATGCTACTGTTTTAGGACTGCTTCCTTATTATTTGAATCTTTGCTCAGAAAAAAGTCTCAAGGTTTTTTTCACCGTGTCTCTGGTCCTGTCTGAGCAGCACAAGACACTGTTGGCCTTTCAGTGGAGTCAGATTTTCTGAAGTTTTGCCTCTTTTTTTTTTAAAAAAATATATTTTTTAAAATAAAATATTCCTTAGATTGAAGCTGGAGTGATACAGCCTCCATCTGGGAACTATTTTAGATAGAATTTGAAAAAACAGACTGTAAAACACACACTCATAAAAACAGTTTGTCCTTTCCAATGTACTAGAAAATGATTCTCAGCAGCCTCTTAATGCCCTCTGCTCGCCTCTATTTAAACTCCATGACATGCTCAGAGACACAGTTACAGTGGATTTTAATACTGAGTCATACATAAATTCCCAGTATGGATCATTTGGGGAAGATTAATATGGAGAATATGTTAATAGTAAAGAATTTGAAGTCATTGCAGATTTTGCAGCACTGAGTGTGCACGAGGAGCTTGGTGACTGTAAAGTTGCTGTCTGGTTTGGCTTGAAAATGAGATTACACAAAAAATGTGCTTTTAACTTTGGAAATTGTGTCCCTGTGGGTGTGCACAAATGGAATCCCAGTAGGGTTTGGGTTGGAAGGGACCTTAGAGATCATCTCATCCCACCCCCTGCCATGGCAGGGACACTTTCCATTTATCCCAGGCTGCTCCAAGCCCCATCCAACCTGGCCTTGGACATTTCCAGGGATCCAGGGACAGCTTCTCTGGGCCTCCCCATCCTCCTAGGGAAGAATTCCCTGTGTCCTGTTCCTCGTGGCACTATCCCAAAGTTCATCTTTGATATCTTTGGATCAGTTTTCTGCAGACTTCTGGAAACCAGCTCCCCACTTCTGGCTTTTTAGCATTCCTCGTGCCTCCAGCTCTATAGTCAGGGCAATTTTTTTGGTATGAGGCACCACTTAAAGGCTTAAGGATTTACCAGCTGATCCCATCAGTTTTCCATAGGGTGCCACTGATTTCCCAGGCTTTGATTTGATGCTGTTATTCACAAGCATCTCCCTGAGCCCCGGGGAGGTCCCTTGATTAAGTCATTAGTGCTCCATGGGACCTCATGGGGAGCCCAGGCTGCCTCAAATAATGAGCTGGCAGCATCAGATCCTATCAGCATCATTGCCCCATCCCTTCCCCTTCTGATTCCTTATTATTCATGGTGGGCTTGGTGTTATGGTGCCACTTGATTTTTGTGAGAGGGAATTTTTTTTGTTGCTTGGCTGTGGAGAAATAGAATTGGGCAAGGATCACGTGAAAAACAATGTCTGGTTATGTTTGACCTCCCTTTCCTCTCCTTCATCCCCAGCTTCAGGGTTTGCTGGAGACTTTAAAAAAAAAAAAAAAAAAAAAAGAAACAACCCAAAGCAAACATCAAATTGCTTTTGAGTAACGTGAAATCCTGATTATGGAAATGTGAATCATGTATCACAACACACATATTCATGTTCTGTCTGCTCAGAAATCCTGCTGGTGGCCTGTGCATGAGCATCTAAAGGGAATTTTTAAAAACTTGTTTGGGTGGCTGTGTGAAAGCAATACCTTCATGGCTAAAATGGGTGGTTTTGGGTGCAGGGCAGCACTGATGTGTATTTTATGGACAAATAAACTGCTGAGATCTTTTTCCAAAGGACAAGGCAACCTAAATTGGGTATTGCAGTAAAGCAAACCAGCAGAGAAAGGTGAATGAAGAGCCCTGAGAGGGGATTGATGGATGTTCTTAATCTGGGACAGGGGAATGGTGGCATTTCTAAGCTTTTTCTATATTTGAAAATCCTGTTTTCAGTTATTTATATTATACCAAGCTTCAGGTAGAATATTCCAACTCGTTGCTTGCTGGTTCTTTTTGGGAAGACTGTAATGAAAACTGTTCAGCTGCTTTGGAGGATGAAACTGAGAAAAGAAATTTCCTTACAAATAAAAATAAATACAAATAAAGGCAGGGTGACCAATTCAAATCACGGTGCCTCTGCACTTGGGAGCAATGATTGGATGGTTGGCAAATAAAAATCCACCAAAGCTGGGCCAGTTTGGAAACACTGAGGGAATAATGGCAGGGAATTAAGAGGGAGAGGAGGGAGAAAAGCTGTTTTTATTAATCATCACTGAATTCCACCCTCAGGTTGGATCCTGTCCTTGCTGTTCCCATGGGCTGTGTCATTTTAGGGAAGCTGCTGGAAACAATCTCTTCAGAAATATTCTTCTTCCCAGAGCACTGGTTTTGAACACCTTGGATTTAGTTTTTGCAGGGATGACGGAATTCAGTGGGACTTGGCCTCTCTGTGTGACTGTATGTGAAAATGTGTGTGTATATATAGGTGTGTGGTGGTGAAAATGATAAAATATACCTGGGTATAAATGTGAAAGTGTTTAAGGCTGAGCTGGATGGGGTTTGGGGAAACCTGGGATAGTGGAAAACGTCTCTGCCTGTGGCAGGGGGTGGATTTTGGGTCCCTTTCAACCCAAACCATTCTGGGATGTATTAAAATCTGAGGCACCCCCTGATGAGCAGAAGCTGCTGGTCCTTGCCCATCCTCTGAGACTCCTGTCCCTGTGGAAGGACAATGTTGGTGCCTTAAGAGCTTCATCCTGGGCCAAATTTGGGTTGAAACAACTTCAGAATTTTTAAAAGAAGTGTCAGAAAATACAGTTGTATAAATTGTATTTCTGTAACAATCCAGGCTGGAGGGGGGATGGTGCATTGAGCTCTTGGCTTGGAGCCTCCTGGGGGACAGTGGGGATAAAAACCCTTCTTTTCCTTTTGGTGGAGGTGCTGGTGACCTGCAAAAAACCAAATATGATGAGGCATTACAGAGTATTGTGGGGCTGTCTTCCTGATACAGGAAATTTTTCATCTCCCCCATGCTCAGTGAACCCAGCAGGAATTAGTGCAGGAGATTTGTTGTGTAACACACCAAACCAGCAAACAACCTGCTTGACTTGGAGATGGAGCCTGTGACAAAAAGCAGCAGAGCTCTGGACTTCACAGCCTTCTAATAAAGCTTTTGGACACGTTGAATTTACAGAATTAAACATCACTGTGGTGACAAAGGCCTGCAGGAGTTCCAGGTAGCAGCAGGAAAATGTGAGAATCACTGAAGGATGATTTATCTTATCTGCTGGGCAAACACTTATATTTGCCAGTTTTTTAAGGTTATTTTTGTTTGATAGAGAGCAGAGAAGCAGATTCATTTTTTAAGGAGTGTTTCTGGTGCTTAATCAGTTTTCTCTTGGCTGTAGTGAAAAGGGAGGAGTGTAGTAAACTGTAGTAAAATAGGGAGGAGTGGGTTCTCCATAATTTTCTCTGAAGAAATCCATCTTTGTGTGACCAGGCAGCATCAGAACTGTCAGGAAGATCGTGTGAGCCCCTGTCTCAGCTCTTTTTTTTTTTTTCATCAGGATAGGAAATAAAAGTCACGGAAAAGCTGTGATAAAGCTGTAAATGTGATCGTGGGAGTTCTTAGGAGTAGCTGCATCCTGGCCCTTGTGATTTTCAACAAGTACAGAGAACTAGAAAATCTGTGGAGTTCACAACACCAGTGGAATAATAAATTGTACCAAGAATATGAGAAATGATTTGGAGCAATCCAGATGATTTTTAAACTGGAGGATGGAGTGCCTGGGGCAGAAGGCTCAGCCCTCCAGGAACAGCCACAGTGCAAAGGTACCTGTGCTTGGACTGAGCAGCCAAATCCACTTCACTTCCCAAAATAAGAAGTGTTTAATGCCAGCTATGTGAGCTGGGAAATAGGAACAAAAGATGTTTTCACTCCAAAAACTGAATTTCTGAAAATACTGTTCAAGTAGCTTATTTAGATATCCCTATGTTAAAATAGATGTGGGAAAAGCTGGAGATGCTGCAGAAGGAGCAGCTTTTAGATCAGGGTGAAAATATCTATAGAATTGAACTTTTAAACTTTCCCACTGTGTTTATGGGTCAGGAGAGAGACCAAAACTTGAGTCCCTTCCCTGGGGAGAGGGTGGGGAGAAGCTCTTTGGAAAGTAAGATTGAAAGGTAGACATGGGCTGGGATTAATCACTGGAGCAAATTGCCAGGAAGGGATGGATTTGCTGCCTCTGGATTGATTTTTGGAGGTTGAACTTGCTTTTTCTTTACCTGTGGGAATGCTGACATGCAGAGAGGGTGACACCAGTTTGGTGGCAGTGAGCAAAGGAAGTTTCCATTGCCTTTCTTGAAGACAAAATCTCAAGGCAACTTTTCTGCTGTGAAAGCAGAAAAAATTCCCTCATGGAACAGAGGGTGGCTTTGCACCATAAAATCCTGGAAGTTCTTGCTTGGACCAGTTCCTTTTGAATTTTGGCAGTGGGCTGAGAGCTTAGGACAATTTTCTGAAAGGGGATCGTTGCCACTTCTGTGTGTTCTTCCTGCTGGAGAAGGAAGAAGGTGCCAAGACAGACTCTGATGTGCCTGAATTATTCTTTGCAGCAGTTCATTTACCCCTGCTGAGCATCCCTCACTTTCATGCTCATTCTCTGTGCCACTCAACTGGTTTAAGGTGAAAAGGATTTGTAATATCCCCAGCTGTTGGTTCAGGTGAATAAGAACAATAAGAACCTTAATTTGAAGGTCCAGTTTTTATCCCTGAATGTCTTGAGTCTCTGAAATGTGTGCAAAGTGATTTATTTAATAAATTTTTTTCTGAGTTAGGTAAGGGAAGGGAAAAAGTCTTTTCTCTCAAAAGCAAGTCCTAATCATGGAATCAAATAGGTTGGAAGATTTCTCTAAGATTATTGAGTCCAACCATCCCCCAGCACTGCCAAAGCCACCACTGCCCCATGTCCCCAAGTGTCACATCCACTTTTAAATCCCTCCAGGGATGGATGGGGGCTCCACCACTGCCCTGAGCAGCTGTGCCAGGGCTGGACAACTCTTTTGGGGAAGCAATTATTCCTAATACCCAATTTAAACATTTCCTTTTGTTGCTCCTTGCTGATAAATAAATGTTAGGAGGAACAATTCCACGGTAAATGTCCTGTTTTCCTTATCCACCTTCATTTCCTGGTTGGAAATCCCTGTACATTCCTCCTTTTCCTATGCAAAATCCTCTCCATCGATTTGCTGACTTGAGCTTGCTGAGGGAATTTAGGGATTTTTTAAAAGGAATATTTGGGATTTCAGTGGTCACTTGGCCATCCACAGGTCAAGGTCTAGAGTTGTGTGTCCTGCAAGAGGGTGTGAAAAGGGGAATTGTGGGGTGGGTGATTGGGAACACCCAGAGTTCCCAGTGCAGCATTTCCAGTGTGGGTTACACCCTGCCTTGTGTTCCTGCTCAGCTGGAAGGTAAATGATTACCTTAAATCCCTTTCCCTTCCAGTGATTCAGCAGCTTTTAGGGCATCTCCAACCTGCTTCAATTTGGATTGTGAGTCTGAACCCAGCCCAGCAAAGCCTGTGAAGTTACAGGATAAGAAAAAGGCAGGAAAAAAATTCGGTGGGAGGTTGGGACTTGACTCTTGGGGCCAGGGGGGATAATTTCCCAATTTGTTTCTGAGAAATCAATCGGTTTTGTTCAGGTTTATGGAAGAAACTAACAGTTTATCCTTCACCAGCCTGTTAAAATTCCTTTCTCACAGAGGGATCATAAAATCTTTGACTTTCTCTCTGCTTGCAACAACAGGTCTTAATTTCCCTGTTTGTGGGATTTTATTTGCTGAAGTGGAACATAAATAGGGGCTTTCTGGAGTTTTCTTGTGGGGATTTATTCCCCAATAGACCCCCTCCTGTGTTATCCCACTCATAATAACAGGATTCCCAAGCACTCCTTCATTTCCAGCTCTGCTTTACTTGTTCTTTTCTAGAGGATTAATATACTGAGTAACCTCTGTGCATAAACAATTCAGGAGCAAATGCTGGAGACTGAATGCAGTTAATGGACCCAGATTATTTTTTTTTTTTGTAACCAGTTGCCTGAATTAGCCTGGGAAACTTTTCTGTTCTTAAATATCAGAGCTCGATTTAATGTTTTGTGTTGTCCAAACATCTGCTGCACTTTGGCATCTCCTTAATGGCACTTGGAATGGAGTGCCAGGAATTCTTTCCATGCAGGCCTGTGGATCTGGGCTTGTGCTGCTCTGTCTCCATCATGTTGGCCTTGAGCTCAGATTGGAGCATCCCAGGAATCATTTCCTGGGCATATTTCAGTATTAGGTTGCAATATTTGTCTGCCTTAGTGCAGGAGAATGAGCTTAAATAACTGTACTGAATCCAAATTTGAGATTGGCAGTGGCACCTCTGACAGTAGGAGAAATAATAGTGGTGCAGGCAGGTAAGGGAAAGGAAAAACCAGCCTGGATAAGAGCTTTGAAAGAAGAGAAAATAGGGAAGCAAGTGGAGATAATTGCCAGGGAAGAGTGAAATGGAAGCAGATTGGGATGTTTTTGTGACCAGGAGCAAAGGAAAAAGCTTTTTGGTGAACACTGTGAGGATAAACAGAGGAAAATGGACAAATTTCTCTGGCTGGTGAAGAGATGAGGTCAGAAAAGAAAAACTGAGAGCTTTAAATATCCCAAGATGCCATTTAGTGCTGTGTGTTCCTCTCCTGGCCTTTCCCAGCCCCCATGAACAGGGATTGCTCTGGGCCACCTGGGGCTGCAAATTCTCCATCTCTATTTCCTGCAGGGCAGAAGGAGATGTGTGGACATATCTGAGAGGCTGGCTTTAATTTCCAGGAGGATGTAGGTCTCATTTGTTTATGTTGGAGCAGCAAGCAGGAGAGGCCAGGAGGAAACCATGTGTGTAAGAGCAGGGCTGGATTCCCCATGGAGCAGAGGAGCCTTCCTGGGCATCTCTCCACAGCTGCTCTCTGCATCAGGCATGAAAAAAAAAAAAGAAAAAAAGCAATTTAAATGTTCTTTAAAAAGCATAACAACAGCAAAGTTTTGTTTCAAAGGGTGGAAGGCTCCTCATTCACATCCTGTGATCTGCAGGGACCTTTAGGAGCTGCAGCTCACCACATCAAAGGAGTGTCCATGGGGCTTGGAGGACAAACATGGAATATTCAGGTGCCATAGGGGGCTCACAAGGCTCTGAGTCCATGCCCAGGGAACAGATATTCCCTTGCTAAGACACCATCTGACAGCCTCCTCCTTCCAGACAACTCTGCATCAAAGGTGACCTGAAAAACATTTTTAAATACATTAAAACATGTCCCGAACTTAAAAATCCTAAAGTCCAGATTTAAGAACTTCTCCTCTGCTTAAAAATGTTTCTTTGCAAAATAAGTTTTGCTTGTCCTCACAGATTTTAAGCTCTGGGAACTATGGACCTCTCCTGGCACAGTGTCTGCATGTGCTGAAGGGGGACAGATCCATGCTCCAACACTTGTGTGGCATCATCTGGTAATCTGCTGCCAGAGGGCAGGGCTGGGTGGGATTTTGGGAAGAAATTCTTGGCTGGGAGGGTGGGGAGACGCTGGAATAGAATTCCCAAAGAAGCTGTGGCTGTCCATGGATCCCTGAAGTGTCCAAGGCCAGCTTGGATGGGGTGAGGATGAGGATGAAGATTTCTCTGCCCATGGCACAGAGCGATCAGGGTCCCCTCCACACCGAGTCAGGATCAATGCAGGTGACCCCATGGCCCTGTGACCCTTCCAGGATTGTCAACCTTGGGTCTCCCTCTCTGCCTGCACCCCAGGAGTGGGATAAGTGACCCACATGTGTTTCATGGCTTGCTGTGTGTGGTAGGAGATGGGGACCTGAGGAAAGCTCAGCACCCTGCAGAGCAAAGGGGACACCAGGTTCTGTCACACCATTTGTCTGCTCTGACCAGGAATGGCCCTGTTCATTCCACCCCCCCATAAAGTAACATTTCCCTGTTTTTCCAGGATAGTTTCCCTAATGGGACCTGGAATCCAGGCAAGCAGCCAGCAGATATCTCAGCAGTGGGAGGGATGTCCTTTCCCTCCAGCCCTGCAGTGTCCAGGGCAGCTGGATGGGCATGAAAACCAACACCAGCCTGGGGTGGTCCCTGAGTTCAAGGAATTCATTTCCTTTTTGATCATTTGTAGGGAAGAGTCCAGCAGAACCTGGGGTGATTCTCAGGAATCTTTAAAACAATTTCTCCTCTGGCCAGCACTGCTGGGTTGAGTCTGTGCCAGCCTCGTTGTGTTCCTGTCCCCAGTTTGTCACCTGCCTTGCAGTGTCCCAGCAGATGTGACAGAGCACTGTGGCTCCTGATGGTGGGGACAGTCACGACGTGGTTCTGTGTGTTCCTGTGCTTTGGCAGTGCTGCAGAAATCAGCATTTCCCCCCTCTTTTATGGACCCTCCCCTCCCCTTCTGCCAAGCAGGAATAACATTGCAGAAAGTGCCTGTCTCCATGAGGGAACAATTTGGTGGCATTCAGGAGTTGCTGAGTCTTGAACAGCTTCTGCTGGTCCAGACAGTTATTTGAAAGTTGGAGTTTTTGGATACTTTTTTTTTTTTTTTTTTTTGGTTCAAATAGCAGCTTGCAAAGGGCCAGAAACTGTTGTGACAGTGCCTTTAAAATCCTTAAGCTGCTTGAATCACTCCAAGGAGCCAGGCAATAAAAGGGCTGGAATAAAATGTATCCCACAATGTCCTTCACTTCTGCTGACAACTGCACTTTAAATTACTCGTGCAACCTTTTAGCATAGCTGGCTTGTAAAAACTAATAAAATGTACAATGAAGTTGGAACAGTGACTTGCCACCTCTTCTCTGGTGGAGAGTAAGGAGAAATCATCCTTTTGTTTTGGGGTGAGCTTGTGCTGGGGTGCTGTTATTGCTTTAATGACAGTGATCAGAATAAAATATTAATATATGCTGGAATTTTTACATTATATTAATTATATAGTGTTTATGAGACAAGGGCTTCACTTTAATCATAAAGTGGCATTTATTCTATGAAGAGCCTGTTTTCTAGAGCTTACATGAAAATTAGGCTTTTTAAAAAAAACTCTTAACCTCTCTTCTAGTGGGAGGTGCCCCTGCCCATGGCAAGGGGGTTGAAATGAGATGATCTTTGAGGTTCCTTCTAACCCAAACAATTCTGTGTTTCTCAGAAGAGTGGTTTGTTTGATAGATTTGGACATCCCATTGCCAGATGCTCTGATTCCTTGGCTCCTTTACCTCGAGTGGCTGGAATTTCAGCAGGGACTCCAAATAATCGGTGGCTTTAAAGAAAAAAAAAAGCAGATTTTTATTTAGTAAACTGTCAGCATTCCAAACTTGCCAATAAAACATCTGCAGACCTGGGAGAGGCAGCGTGGGTGAGCTTTGGGATTGGATATTTCACAGGGCACGTTGAAATGAAACCCTCGCCTGTGACTGTTGAGTAACAGCTTCACTCGTGATTTCTGCACAACTCCCGGGAACAACTTTGCAATCAGGGAAGGAAGGAGGGATGGAAGGGTCGTGGTTTTTCTTGTTTCTGCAAACATTTTGTAGCTGTGTGTGTGAATGGAGCCATGCCAGGACCTGCAGCTTGCCAGGAGAGACCAGCTCCCATCACGATGTGTTTCCTTCTTTGTGTATCCCAAAGATGTGGGCACTCAGGAAATGTTTTGCCAGCTGAAGTGGAAGGGGATGGAAAGGGATGGAAGCAGCAACTTTATAAGCAGCACCAACCCTGATTCCCTGCAGGGAGCTGGGAATGGGGAAAGGTTTGGAATATGGAACACATTAATGAGAGTCAGGGTGGGGAGAGGGAGCTTGAGATGCTCTGCTGTCCCAGAGGCTGTGTAAGAGGATGAAGGCAGGATGTGGAATGCTCCTTTTTGTTTTAAAACAAAGGGAAATACCACTGACAGCCAAGGAAGGGATAATCCTGGAGCCTCGGGCTTTTCTTAACAAAAGGTATTTTATATTTATTTTAATTTTTTTTAATCTGTTTGTCTGCTGAGATCAGACAGGTTGTTTGCAGCAGAGGTGTGGCTGAGAGAGGATTTGAGTTAAGGAAAAAGCTGCATGAAGAATTGGTGGGAATTGCTGGACTTGGTGGGTGGAACTCGTGGTGTGTCACAGAACAGGTCGGGCTGGGTGGCTTGCAATGATCCTCTTGGACCTCGGCACTTATGGAACAGTGAAGATAATGATTTTATTTAATATTTCTGTGGGAAATAATTGCATGGATGGAACTTGAGAGCTGTCGATTATCAGGTGTTGTAAGGGAGGAATTTTGTGTGAAGTGAGCTGAGAAAGCTGAGGATGGCTGGAAGCAGGCTCAGAGCTGATGGAGCAGGGAGCTGATGAGCCACATCTGATCCTTTTTAGATTTGCACTATCCCTTCTCCAGGTGGTCTCATATGTACCTGATTCCCCCTTTAGTTCCTTCAGCCTCTCTTACTCCTCATCATCCCAAATTATCAAACTTGTGGGAGCTTCCAGGCTTTAGACCATGTCATAAATCACAGAATTTCGGGATGGTTTAGGAGGGAAGGGACCTTAAAGCTCATCTTGTTCCACGCTCATGTTCCACCTTCCACTCTCCCAGGCTGCTCAATCCCTGCTTGGAGAGGTCCAGGAGGAATATTTGTGTCAGAGTGCCTCTCTTGCACGATGCCTCGAGGCCATGCATCATTTATTTTTGAGTCCGTGTGGTTTTGTCTGTGTTTTTCTGTTAAACAGGAGGGAAACTCTTTGAGATCAGCACTGGGAGAAAGAAGAGAGGTGGTGAAGGAGTCGATGTGAGATGTGGGACAACAGGTAAAGCACAAAGGAGCACTGCAGTGTCAGGCTGCCCCATGCCCAGGGTTAAATTGCTTCTTCCCTTTCTTCCCTGGATTTAAACATAATTTACCAAAACATCTCACACCCTTCTAACAACACTCTCCTCCTCCCCATAGTCCAGTTGAAATAATGGTGAGATGAGGAAAGCTTGTAAAAATAGGGCAGGACCAGCACAGTGTCACCTCTAGAGCTTTAATCGAGCCCCTTACATATTTTTTTTGGCCATCAACTCTTTCATTTAATTATCCATTAATTGCTGAAAGTTTTAGCCAAATTGATTTGGCAGAACTGCAGGCAAAGAAGCAGCATTTCACAATATTCTAGTTTCAGCAGTTTGCAATTCTGATTTTAAAAGCAGTGTTGAAAGTCACTGATGGTCTGAGCTCAGTGTCTGGGTCCCTCAGGATCCAAATCCCTGCACAGAGCTCAGGGGGAAGTTGGGCTCTGAACATTTTTCTTCTTCAGCATCATTCTCTGGGCAGATTCTTGTCCCCAAACTCTTTGTAATCGAGGTGTGAGGATTAGTCCATGGGTGCTGATCACAGCTCTTGTGGGGGTGTGTGGCTGCCTGGGAGCCTTCCAATCTCACTGCAGAGGCTGGAATTGCTGCCAGCAGCACATTTCTCCTTCCCCAGTTTTCTTCTCACTGCTGTAAGGAAGCCAGAGGATGAGATTTTGTGCCCTGTGCTGATCTCCTTCAGGCAAACTCAGGCTCTGGAGTATTATCAAAACTGCTGATGAGTTTGGGCTCCAGCAAAGGACTCACTCCTGCCTGTTGCAGGGACCAGCATTTCCTGGCACGGGGACACAAGGACACCACGGGGCAGTAGCATCCTGCACAAAGCCACTCTGTCAGCCCAAGTTTTGGAGTGGAAGCAGCACATGGGTTGTGACTGGGGGGCCACCAGAGTTACTCAAGTCAGAATCTGGCTGTTAAACCTGACTCTTGCTCTTAGGAAAAGTGGGATGAAGTGTTTTGGATACAGCACAAAGCACCTTAGGTTCTCTCAAGGTCCCTTTTGGCCATGAACTCTGCATCTCTAATGACACATGGCCAGTTCAAGCTCCTGTTTGGACTCCCTGTCAGAGGATTTCTCCAGGAGCTCCTTGTCCTTGTGAGCTGTGCTTGGAGCATCTGCTCTGGATATTCTTGGGCTGAAGTGCTTCCAGCAGGCTTAGCAACTGTGCCTGTGATTTCCTGCAGGAAATCCAACCATGCTGGATGGTGTTTAGCTTATGGGACTGTGACTATCAAACCATCATGGCATTCTTAAGTTGCCTTTTTTAATTATTTTTTTAAAACCTGTTAGTTGTCTCCCCACCCCCAACTCTCTATCTGTGCATCTATGGAGTTTTTTTTTTTTTTTCCTGCCTTGTTCAAGTGAAAGAGTAAATCCTTTTTGATTTATTCCAGAGCAGCCCTCGAGCTCAGCTCCTGCTGACTTGGAGTTCAAAAGATCTCACGTCTTTGAGGCCAGGCTGTGGTCTTCATCTTTCCTCAAAGTTAAACTGAAAGAGAAAATTCCTTTTCTTCTTAAAAAGAAAATCACCAGGCTGTGTAAGGGAATCAGACTTACCTGGAGCAGCAGAGAATGCCAACATGCAGAATTCCAGGTTAAAATCTGGTTGTTTAGCAAGGCTTTATTTTCAAGCACTGAGCACGCTGTTTAGGAAGTGTTTCATGGAGATAAATACTCCTTTAAAAGCAGTGCTGTTGCCTGGCTGGGATCCAGCCTGTGATCCTACATTAAAGCATTTTTGGAGTGTTTAAACCACTACATTACCACAGTGGCTAGAAATGGTAGTTCTTACCCCTAACTTCCTGCAGATTTACAGGGTTAGATGAAATATTAGGAAGAAATTCTTTACTATAAAGAGTGATGGTGAGGAATAGAATTCCCAGAGAAGCTGTGGCTGCCCCTGGATCCCTGGAAGTGTCCAAGGCCAGGTTGAACAGGGTTTGGAGCACCCTGGGATAGTGGAAGGTGTCCCTGGGGTGGAATGGGACAATCTTTAAAGTCCTTTCCAGCCCAAATCATTCCACGATTGAATGAGGTGCAGACATATCTGACATATTTATGTGTGTGTATGATTTATGTACATATATAGAGCAAAACAAAGCTGCAAGAACTATTTATATCCTATTTCACTTCCACAGGGCCCTGCTTAGTCCAGATTTATGCAGTTGTGGCTGCAGCTGTGAGCTTGGAAGGGCAGAGGTAATGGATGGAAGACTTTAAATAACTGTAGGGACCCTCCTTTTAAAATCCAGCTCCTCTGAGCAAGGTGACCTTGGCTCTGCTTCTGATTTGGGAATCCAGCCCTGCAGGGGGAAGGAGATGCTGATCCATGGAGCAAAGCCAGACAGCAGCAGAAGAGAAGGCAAAGGTTGGGCTGGTGGAATTTTCAGCACATGTGAGGTTGCAGTTAAAACTATGGCTGCTCTCCCAAATTTGAATTTACACCTGGGAGGGGTGCATCTATGCTTTTTAAAAAGCTCCAGTCCTGGTGTGGCATTCTGGAAAGAGAACCAGTTTTTTTACCTGCCTCCAAGCAGCACAAAGTGACAGCTCAGGTGGCCCTCACAGGTGTGAGGAAAATCTCACGTGGTGTTTTGCCAGCCCTTCTCAGCAGAACTCTTCCAGAAATCTTTTCTTTCAAAGTTTTTGGGCCTGTGGAGATTGTGCATGGGAGCACCTTGGTGTTTTACCCCACTTGCAGGAAAAAAATGTGTAGAAAGCTGAAACTGCAATAATTCTCTGGCATGTGTGAGTACAGTAAAGCCACAGAGCTCAGGTGACAATAAAGGACAGGTAACAGACTGGCTCTTCTGCTGTTCTGTCCCCACTCTTCCTACTCTTTCTTCAGCAGAGAAAACCCACATCCTCATCTTCTCCTGTGTTTTGAGCCAGCAATAAAGTAGGAAAATGTTTTTTTTTTTCCCCAAATCTAATTTGAAACAT
The DNA here is from genome assembly GCF_052056855.1 of Sturnus vulgaris. NCBI lineage: Eukaryota > Metazoa > Chordata > Aves > Passeriformes > Sturnidae > Sturnus > Sturnus vulgaris. The sequence goes on along the minus strand of NC_142245.1, from coordinate 113,277,286 downwards.
GATGACTGGACCGTTCTTAAACAGCTTCCAACTTAACAATAAAGAAACTTCACAGAGTGCTTGGCAGGAGCCTCTGTACATAATTTAGATCATAATCAGATGCATTAACACATTTTATATGGATCTCATGGGGGCCAGGAAGACGAGGTGTGCTGGGTAATTTCTTTCCAGATTTCTTTACCTGATTGTTTATTACTCTTGGGGACTTCATTTGTGGTCCAAATGTCACCAGCAGAATCCTGCTGCTTCATGTGCCTGCATTCAGAGTAGCTGCTAGCAAGGCTTCAAATTCCTTTAATTGCTGTGTTCTCCTCAGTCTTTTCCATCTGTGGTTGTCAAAGGGAGGATGGGGAGGGGAACAAAAGCAAGGATCCAAATCTTTCAGATTGCTGAGCTTTCCCCTGTGCCTGGAGCTGGATGGGAGGGAAGGTGCTGAGAGTGCTCCTGTTTCCCCACTGAGTACAATCAGGAGCTGCTGCATGGGGGAAACACTTCCTTTCCCTCCCTTTCTCTTTGTGATGTTCAACATCAACAGCTCTAATTTTATAAATCTCCTGAAAGCTTTTCAACACTCAGAGCAGAGAAAATGGTCGTGTGTCTGTCTCTTGTGCTGCTTGATTGTTTTGCCATGATTCCACCCATGCCCAAAACGTCCTTGTGAAATCTCTCCTTCGACACAAAAATCTGTTGCTGCTTTGAAAAGTGATATTTTGGATGTCTTTATGCTCTGCTGGTTTTTATTATTCCCCACAAAATGTGGGAAGTTCCCTGTCACTTCAACATCTCCTTTGTACATGCTGGAGTGATAACCCTCCCCAGGCTGATGGGATTTATTTGTTACTGAATGCCATGGAGAAATGCAAAACTGGAATTCCCAATCCTTCCCCAGCCAGGGGCCAGGCTCTGCTCCCAGATGGGTGCAGAGCTCAGGGTTGGGACATGAGCTTGTCCAGGCTGGAACCACCCAATGGTGGCCTCAGCCAGCTGCCATTGATCCAGATGTGGAATCAAACCTCCGAGGCAGGCCAGATGTGGCCTGGGTGTTTGGGCAGGTGAGAAAGCTCAAGAGCATGAAAGTGGCTGGCTTCCACCCCTGGATTTGGGCCCCAGAACAGGCCTTGGGACCACAGCAGACCATGCCAAAACCACAGAGCTCCTTCTTCCCCTTTTTCACTGATGTTGATACTGAAAACCACCCCAGGCCAGATGAGAAACATGGATTTGTTTGCCTCTTTTTTTTCTCTTTAATAATAGTTTGTAACATCAGGTGGTGATGCAACAGCATCCCAGATTAGCTGAGCTCATAAAATTCCTTTTACCACAGAGCATATCAATGATGGAGAAATGAGTATCCTTAAAATTGGAGTTGATGGGGTTGCTGAATTTCCATTTTGTGCACTGAGTGAATCCCTGTGTGTCACCCTGTAACTCCAATACCTTGTGCTGTTGAAATGTCCACAGGGAGAGGGTGAAAAGCTGTCACCTGGGGCCTCTCCCACAAACTCCTGCCTTTCCCTGCCATTTCCAGCCAAGTCCTGAGGAATGGTGTTACTTGCAGGATATTCTCCCTCAGGATATAAAAGTTCAGGTTGTTTTTGCTCTCCTGAGCAAACCCTTTCACCTCCATCTCGTGATTCAAAACTGGCAGGAGAGCATCAGAGCAGATCCAGGCTCTGAAGGGTTCGTGTGAGCAGGGCAGGCAGGGGTTGATGAGAGGGAGAAAATATCCCCAGTCCTTTGCTGTTTTTAGCCATGTCACAAAGTGCTCCCAGTGGCCAAGTTCCCAGCTGGCATTGATGGATTCTCCTTAGGTCGGTGGCACACACACTTTGGACAAGCTCGATGCCTTCTGGCTGCTGCTGAACAGGAGGAATGAGGAATTCAGGAATTCTCTCTAACACAGCAATATACTCTGCTGCTTTAAACTGACACAGGGCAGAGCTAGGCTGGATTTTAGGAGGAAATTCTTTACTCAGAAGATGGTGAGGCCCTAGCACGGGGTGCCCAGAGAAGCTGTGGCTGCCCCTGGATCCCTGGAAGTGTCCAAGGACACGTTGGACAGGGCTTGGAGCAACCTGGGATAGTGGGAGGTGTCCCTGCCCATCCCAGAACTGGATGATTTTTAAGTTCCCTTCCAACCCAAAACCTTTTGCAATTCTGTACGGAGGATGCTCTTTAAATATCACAAGGAAGGGAATAGACATAAATCAGACAAAAATTGGGAAAGATGAAACAACTCTTCTGGTGGTTGGGAATGGGAATAAAGAGCATTTTTCTGTATGAGGCAGAAGGATTCTGCCTGTTGTGAACGTGTGTGGTTGCCCTCCTCTGGCTGAAAACAGAACAACTTCCCGAGACCAGAGACTTTTTTTGGGGGGCAGGATTGTTGTGTTTCTTCAGAGTGACTTTGGAAAGAGTCAGGATCATTTTAGATGCTGAGAGTTGATCAGTGCAACATCTCACCCCTTCATCTGCAAAGCCACCATGGGCAAGGGGCAACTTCTGAGCTGCTGGAGGAGGACGAGGGATGCACCAAAACCACCAAGAACGTGTCACTGAGCATGGACAAAATCTGCAGAGGTGGGTGCAGGGCTTGGAGAGGCTGCAAAACGCAGCTTGCAGCAAGATGTGGCTCTGAGGAATCTGTCACCAAGGCCTGGTGACCCCACAGCCCTCACCCCTCTGACCCCTGCCTGCCTCTCTGCTCCGTGGAGCTGCCTTGAGTTATGCATCAGGCACAGAATTATGTGACAGATTTAATTAGCAAATCATTTGCTGACCTTCAGTTTTATGAAAATTGCCTGAAAGTGAGTTTATCAGCAGTTAGCTGTTCCAGCAGAGAAGCAGAGGCTTAGAGGATTTAAGGGAACTGCATCCAGCACTGGTGATTTCCACTCGGCTGTGTTAGACCATGTCCTTGAATGCTGCTGATACTAAGCCAGGTAATCCTGGTCAGCAAAAAAACCTGACTTGTGCTCTGGGGGTTTTTTTTTACCATCTGGATCAGGACCAGCTAAGTCAGGGAGATAGCTGTGTGCCTTGCAAGAGTGTCTTAAAGGTGAAGCTTTTGCTCTGCATTTGGAGCTGATTCAAAATGTGAATCCTAGGAACTATAGATTTTGTCTTCTATGGATTTTGGCAAGACAGTTCTTGGAGCAGTTGAAAGGGAAATGAACCTGAGAGGAGCTTTTGACTTTGGTGAAACTCAATAGTTACTTTCCAGTAACAGGGAGGCATTAAAAAACCAGCCAAACCTGGTGACATGTGCAATTCAGATAGCATCTAATCCGTGCTTTTTTTCTCCCACTACAGCAAGCAGACAGGATCCAGGGTGGGATGTGCACACCTTGTGTATCTCTCTGCATGTTGGATCCAATGGGAGGATTTGGGGAAATGATTTTGTGTAGTGGTTGAGCAGAGAGCTGGTCCTTACCAGGCTGTCCCTTAAATGTCTTTTAATGCCAGCCTGACCCATTTAATCTCACAGCATTGCTCTCATGAATGTTTTATCACCTCCTACAAGTATTAAGTCCTACAATGCCACTAAAACACGTTGAATTTCAGTGTGAAAGTGCTGTAAGTGTCTTAATTGAAGAGATGTATTCCTGTGTCCAGAGGTAAGAGAGAAGGAAGCACAGTGTGCTGGGAGGCTCCTCACTGCTACCAGCTCATACATCCAGTGAAAAGCTTACAAAGAGTTACTTTTGTTACCCATTACAGCTTTATCTAGTTCAGATATCTCCAGGAAAGGCTTCCATCTTCTCTCTGGCATTTCTTTGAATTGTAGAACAGATACATTTGGAAGGGATCTTTAGAAGTCTCTAATTCAATGTCCTGCTTATGGCAAAGGTAGATGGGATTGCTCGAGGCTTTGTCCAAAGTTTGGTTGTGCTGGGCTGGGGGGTTCCACCAGCTCTCCAGGCTCCTGTTCCAGTCATTAATTTTCCTACTGAATATCCACAGAGGAGACTACATCAGAAACCTTGCTGCTGTCGAGGTGATCAACATCTGCCAAGGATGGTTTCAGAAGACAAATCAATGAGGTTCAGTTTGCCCACAGCACATCTTCTTACCCTTCATGGCCATGGCAGTGGATTCCAGGAGGGTTTGCTCCATCCATCCCTGCCCACACACTTCAGGTGTTTCTGTCCTGTTTATTCCAGGTCCAAACCCTCTGCAGAGTGAGTTTGTGCTGTCAAAGTTAATACTCAAAAAGTGAGTGCAGGTAACCTTGGCTTCCTCTTGACTTGCCTGCTTTCATTGCCTTCTTTACAATTGCTTAGAGATACTTCAAGTTGTTCATGTTTAAATAAAGGGATTAATTTCAGGCCTCCTGCTGCTAAACTTTGAATTTTGAGGAAGTGCCTTTTCTCTGCAAGGTACAAAGGGGCTCCCTTTGAGCAGCTAAATGGACTGGAACTGTCCTGAGGAGCCACTGAACTCCTCAGCATCGATCTGCACTTGCCAGGCAATGGAAACAAAATGACTCCATGAAGAGTAAATACAGAGGGATCTTAGGGCATGGATGCCTCAGGAATGCCTGCCCTTTAAACCTGTTCCTGCTGTTGATTTTATTGATCATTGAATTGGTATTTTAACATTTCAATGCATTCGTTTCCCCACCTATAAATTACTTGTGCCTTCCTTTTGGGTTATTGAGCTTGGCTGACACAGAAAATTTGCCAAGGTAGGGTGCCAAGCTCACACAAACTATTTTATTTTTAGCGTCTTTTGAAATCTTGGACTTTTTGTTCTCCCTTTTATCTGTCTCTTTCTTTTTAATCACACCAAATGGAAATAAATTCAATCACAGCTGGTGCCTGGAGAAGAATCATTAGGCCCATCCAGCTGGCTGTCTCGGGGCCAGAGTGGGATTGTTCCCTACGCTGCATTTCCAAAGTATTTCATCTCCTTTAGTCCTTAGTGTTTGTAGAGTGATGAGCTCCTTTCACTTCTGTCATCGATCCTGAATGGGAAGGGCTATTTTTAGGTGGCTCTAAGTAAATGGACATCAGGCACCATGGAAAGGGGACTGGGTTATTTTTGGAAACCCATCAGCAGCCGTTCTGGCAGGTCCTGCTCTGGGGATTTGTTTTCAGCTCGGCTGTCTCAGGTCGTGCTATCAGTTCCCAAGGTTGTGAACCTGGTTTCTTGCATGTGATCTGCATTCTGAATGTGGAATTAGCAGCTGCTGTGGAGATCCCGTTGATGGCATCAATTTCTGGGATTTAATTCCCCCTAAGCCAGGTTGGATGGGGCCCTGAGCACCCTGATCTAGTGAGTGACATCCCTGCCCGTGGCAGGGGCTGGAATGAGATGAGCCTTAAGAGCTTTTCCAACCCAAACCAGTCTGGGATTCTGGGATTCTAAACCAGGAGGGATGCAGGGTGATGCTTGAGCTGGAGATTTTGGGGCAGAAGATGAGGTTGGGTTAGGGGCAACGTGGGAGATGCCCCTGGAGTGGAGCCAAGCCATGGAGATGATCTCATAGTTGGAGCCCCCCATGAATGTGCAGATTTGGCATCTGCCAGGGGCCACCCAGCAGCTTTTGGGGTGCTCTTGGGAGTTTGGGATTATTCTGCTTCAGTGGATTGCAGAAGGGTGATGTTTTCTTGGTTTTGCTTAGTCCTTTTCATGAAGAATTTTGTCATGTGGGGACATGGTTTAGGGTTGGCTTGGCAGCACTGGGTTGTTGTTGGACTCAGTGATCTCAGAGGGCTTTTCCAACCTTAATAATTCCATGATTCCATGATTCCATCAGCATTTTGGGACAGCTGTGCCACAGTTTATGTGTGGAGCTGTTGCTGTTTGGAGCCCCTGGTTTCTCCAGTTACTCAGCTGTGAATGTGCAAGTTGGAATCTGGGTGCAGTGACCAAATCTGAGAGCTCAGGAAGCCCAAGCACAAAACCTCCAGTGCAGGATTTAGCAGCACATTATCTTCTCTCTGTGCCTCAGCAAAGACCCAAATCTCATTTCAAAGGTCAGAACATGCTCTCACCTGGGCGTTCCCTGCCTTTTATAGAGTGGTTGAAGGCCATTTCCTAAAATTAGCTGCTGCAGGGGAAAGCTGATACTGGTTCCATATCAGAGCCTTTCCAAAGCTCTGGATAATCATTTACTTGATGGGCTCCTATTGAAACTCATGGGTAAAAGGTAGAAAATGGAAAAAAAAAACAGAACCTGATGCTGCTTCCTAACTGAGAAATAAAATATGTGGGTTTTGGGGCAGAATCCCCTTTCTTGGTTGTTTTTGGAGATTTTTTTTTGTTTTCCTGAAGCTTTCCCAGGCAGGCCGGTGGCTTGCCTTTAGAATCAGACTTATTTTTGTTTTCCTCAAACTTTCTGGTGATCCAAACATGCTGGGGAGCTCTGGGAAGGGGAACATGTGACTCTGAAGGAGGCTGAAATGGTAAAGCACAGTCAGATCTGCTAAGCAACAGCATTGACACGTTTAAATAAATCTGCTGTTGACTAATATAGAGTGACATATTGAGAGCAATTAAAAAAAAAAAAAAAAGGAAACTAGGCACAAATTTGGGAAATGAGTGGAATGGGAACAGAACAAAGATGTTAGAGGGGATGCTGGATAAAAGAGAGGGAGGGCTGCTCCACAAAAGGAGTGTGCTGGAGATGCAGGGTGTCCATCAGGAAGGGAGAGACAATAACAGAAGTGCAGATTTGTGCTGAAATTATCCCTTGGCAGTAGGATCCTTGTATTTCTGCTTCCCTGCCAACTCTGCTGGCTGCCAGCATTGGAAAGATTTGTACTGCCTGGTGCAGAGAGGAGCATGTGGTGGGATGTCAGGCAGCTAGGAGAAGGTAAGGTGGCACTTCTTGTTCCTGGTGGTGGCTTTGGGACTGTTGTTCCTTTGGATCTGCTGTGATTTGGGTGTGAATTCTGTCATCCCCATGCCTGTGGATGTGTGTAATGCTGGAGAAGGGAGCAGAGACTGAATCAGGAGACCTTAAAGCTGGTGAAAGGAAATCCCTTAAAATCCTTGAATGGTTTGTATGGGAAGGGACCTTAAAGCTCATCCCATCCCATCCCATCCCCCTGCCATGGGCTGGGCCACCTTCCACCATCCCAGGCTGCTCCAAGCCCCATCCAGCCTGGCCTTGGACACTGCCAGGGATCCAGGGGCATCCACAGCTTCTCTGGGCAACTTGCAGATCTCATCTGTGGAAGTTGCTGCTGCAGGAAGCTGTGAAACTGAGTGCTTGGTGTGTTTTTCCTTCCCTTTTCACTCCCCGATTTTTTTTCTTTTTTTTATTACAGTTCAGACTCTATACTATTGAGAATGTCTATGATTGATTGCTTCAAAAAAAGATATTTTAGTGGACAGCTGCTGTTCTTCAAGGGCTCCTACAACTCCTATTTGTTAATGGTTTGGGGGAAATTGTCCTGAATAAACTGTTCCATGGCTATGATTTATGGTTATTTTACACCAAAGCAGCTGGAAATGAGGAGTGAGGGGCTGAAGTGAATGGATCATTGGCTTGATGTAATACAGCCATCCTAGTGCTTCCCTAATATTTTTTTTGGACTCTCTACAGAGGCCAAATTGAGTTGTGAATTTTGTTCCCATCCTAATGACTTTGTTCCAGGCTGATGCCTTCGTGTCCATCCCTGTGGCACTTTCACAGTGGAGCTGTGTTTGCCAGCAGCTTTCCCAGCCTCTGGGAATGGCTCCCGTTTTTCCTGGCTGACCATCACGTGTTTATTCTGGCTACTTTTGTGCTGTGGGTGGCAATAGAAAATTCCCCACACTGTCCAGCCTGGGATGGTGTGAGGCTGAAAGGGAGAGAGCAGCTCTGCTGCCCCTCAGGGAAATTTTGTGCAATCCATTCGTGGCTCCAGCCACTGAGATGAGAGTGAGATGGCACAGCTTGAGATGCTGGGGCTGCCTCTTTGTCCATAATAACTGCTGTGAATGGCCAGAAGAGGCATTTGTGGATTGCTCATCCATTAGCACCTCTCAGCATCTATTTTCCAAAAGGTCCCTGAAGTGAGCTGGAACCAGCTCTGTGAGTTGGAACCAGTCTGATCTCTGGGATGATGGCTGGGAGACAGCAGCTTGTGTTGGAAGCAGTTCCTTCATCTGCATGAGCCTTGTGCTGGCACTGTGACCCATTTTTTTGAGCTGCTCTCAGGACATTTGGCCTCTCTTCCCTACAAAAATAGCTGCTGTGTGTTGGAGATTCCTGCCTGGAGAATTTGGGAGCCAGAGGAGCTCCAGCTTTCCCAAATGTGCCCTCTCTGCTGACATTTGGATTCCCTCCACCCTGTGCAGGAGGGATTGCATGGTGAGGGTTATTTTGGTGATCTCTGGAGTGCAGGGTGTATCCACAATATCCGTGATTTCTCTGGGAATTTTCCCTCCTGGCCATAGAATCACAACAATCTCTGTCCTGAACATCCTGCTGCCAGTCCAGTGAAGCTGTTAAACCATTAACTCTGCAAAAAAAACCTGCAAAAACCTGGCTGCTTTGAAGTGACAACACTACTGGTGGCTGAAGCACTTGGACTTGGTGTGATTGCAGCAGACAGATTGTCTCAAAGCCACAAGGCATTAATTGGCTTTCATGTTCCATACCAGTTAATAAAAATTTCCTTAAAAAGACACATTGCTTAGCATTAGATGCTCTTTAATGTTGTCAGAGGGTTCTAATAAAACAGGGCTTTGGCATCTGTTTTTACCTGTTAGTCTTCCAATAACTGTTGAATCCATCAGCTGTTTGCACTCAGATTTGAGAGATGGAGCTCACCAAAGCAGTAACTCTGTCTAAATGAGCTGAAAATACAGAACTGAAGCTCTTCATGGGGTACTGGAGAACCCCATGGAAAACTGAAAGGCATCAGTCAGTAAAAATTCAGCTTCATTTATGCTGCTCTTCCCAGAACTCATGGGGGCACATTGACACCACAGATTTTTTTTTTTTTTCCAAATACCATGCTGAGAATTGCAGGGCCATTACAAGCACTTGACAAAATTTATAATCATTGCAGCTCTTTCTCCAGCTAAGAGGACACCATTAGGTTGGGAGAACAGCTGAAAAGTGCATTTGGACCAGGCTTTAAGCTTGGCAGGTTTTGGGTTTCAAAGGCATTTGAAAAGTGCTCCCCCAGCTCACACAAGGAGCCATGCTTTGGTGCCTTGGCCTGGAAGGCAGCATGGAAGCTAAAAAATCTATTAGTGGGTTTCAATTTACTCAGGATAAATCCCTCCCTGAGGATTGCTCTTGTTCTCTGGAATTACAGGGTTTTTGAACATTTTTCTCCTTAATTTGTCCCTTTTGCACTTCCTTGGTGTGAGCAGGCAAAGCAGCAGCAGAACTCCAGCAGGAGAGAGGTCGAGGATTCTTTTGGACCAGGAGATGTGTGGAGGGTGCAGAAGGAACAGTGAGGCACCAGAACTGTGGGAAAGGGAAGACAGGAGAGACCCAAATGGGTGGAAATGGGATTTGGACAGCAGGAAAAAAAGCTGGTGAGAGAGGGGGGCAAAGAAAACGATCTCAGCAGCTGCATTTTGTGTGGCCACTCCTGTATCCTGCAGCTGTTCATTAGAAATTCTGTTTATGCCACAGGGAGTTTTGGAGTCTCTGAAGCTGACACAGTTTTAATAGACAAAGACATTTTGAGTGCAGCACATCTGCTCTGGGATGCTAAGGAAGAGGTTCCATGCAGTAGTGCCATTGGTTAAAGCATTTCATCGTGCTTTTTTTTTTTTTTTTTTATTTTAAGGCTTCTCTTTTATCCTAAAAGGTAATTTTTGAGGTCAAAAGAAGTGCTGTGTTTGCTCATTAAGTTTGCAGCCCTCAAATTGAGAGTCCTGCTGTATTCTTCCTAATATCCCCTGCCCTGGGAGCAGGCAGAATCACCTGTGACTTGGAAGGATTCCAAAGCATTTCTCAGGAGTGGCCATCACACAGGTGTGAAGCACAAGCACAGGCCTGGGGCAGGAGGGTGCTGCTCCAGAGCAGAGACCTCCTTTGACCAATGCTGCATTACTGAATATTTTGCTGAGTAGGTCTTAAATTGACCAATTTATTTCTCAGCAGGCTCAATCTAACCCTCAGCTTAACTTTTATAACCCGTGGCTCTCCAGAACCCATCTCATCTCACTCAGTGATTGAATCCACCTTGTGCAAGTGGAAAGTTAATTCCTTCCTTCACCTCCAGCTCTGGGCAAGTTCTTTGGATCCCTCCTTGCCTGACCTCTCTCTTAGCCCTCCAATAAACAGAACAGTGTCACTTTGCTCTTCCTAACTGCTGTTATTGCTGCATCTGCCCTGCAGCATCTTCTGGATATTTTCTGCCTTCTTGTTTGGTCTGGATGCACGTGCTGAGTGGAATTTGCCATCTCCCATGCTGCCTTTTCCAAGGACTGGCTGTGTTGGTCTTCTCTAGGCAGAAACAGCTTGAGAAAAGCTTTTTTATGTTGGAAGAGAAGCACTGGGCACCAGTGACAAGACAGAGCACAGCGTGTGTGCAATGATCCATGATCCAGCATCCCAAATCCAAGCAGCAGCAGTGCTTTGGAGGAATTTAATCACCATGGATTGTGCTGCTGCTAATCTCCTATCATCCACTCTGCTGCTGGCTAATGACTGTGTTAGGCACACACACACACACACAAACCTCAGGTGCCCTCAGTGTGTTTTGAATTATTTGGCCACGTCCACATCTGCAAGTCCCGTGTAGTGGAGTGTCCTGCAGGGACCTTCATTAGGTTTTATGGAATCTCAGAATGAGTTTTATGGAATCTCAGAATGGTTTGGGTGGGAAGGATCTTAAAGCTCATCTCATTCTGCTCCCTGCCATGGACAGGGACACCTCTCACTGTGCCAGGTTGCTCCAAGCCCTCCAGCTTTGCTCAGGAGGGAGAAATGGAGATATAGAGAGATGATCCAAGGGCTGGAGCCCCTCTGCTCTGGAGCCAGGCTGGGAGAGCTGGGGGTGCTCACCTGGAGAAGAGAAGGATCCAGGGAGAGCTCAGAGCCCCTTGCAGAGCCTAAAGGGGCTCCAGGAGAGCTGGAGAGGGACTGGGGACAAGGGATGGAGGGACAGGACACAGGGAATGGCTTCCCACTGCCAGAGGGCAGGGATGGATGGGATATTGGGAAGGAATTGTTCCCTGTGAGGGTGGTGAAGCCCTGGAATAGAATTCCCAGAGAAGCTGTGGCTGTCCCTGGATCCCTGGCAGTGTCCAAGGCCAGGCTGGAGATGGGGCTTGGAGCAACCTGGGATAGTGGGAGGTGTCCCTGCCCATACCAGGGGGATGAGCTTTAAGGTCCCTTCCCTCCCAAACCATTCTGGAATTGGATTTCCAGCTTGCTTTGCAATAAACTGTGTAGGATAAAAACCCACCTGCTGTATAAATATGGGTGATCCAACACATCAGGTAATTTATTTTTTTTGCTGGGATTGATCAAGCTGTCTGGAACAGAACAGATCCCATTTTTAGGTGGTGTTGAAGCATCTCCAAAAAGTGCAGAAGGCCCTCAGCATGAGGCTGTGGGTGGGTGCCCACCCCATGCATCTGAGAGAGGAGGGAGGAGCTGGATAACATGGGATAACACAGGATAACATGGGATAACATGGGATAACACCAGGGATAACATGGGATAACATGGGATAACACGGGATAACATGGGATAACACCAGGGATAACATGGATAACACCAGGGATAACATGGGAGCAGGTGAAGGAGCTGTTACAGGGAGGGAAGGTACATTTGGAGTTGGTTAATTTGGCACTGATGAATGTCACTGAACCTTGCTCAGATGGAGCAGCCAGGGCTCCCAGGTTTGTGTTGGCTTGCCCTGGATGTGAACTTGCTCGTGTCCCTGGGCTGTGAGGACTCAGTCCTGAGTTCCCTCCTTGCACAAAAACCCATCTGTGTGATTTCATGTTTGTTAGAGGCCTCTCAGTGGAGGTGCTCAGTCTCCAGAACTGGTTTATTCCTTGTGTGCAGGAAAGGGGCAAACTTTCCATAAACCCCACACAGATGGATTATTTTCCATAGAGACCCACCCTGCTGAGTGAGATGCTGTTGAACACTCTGTGTGTGTTTCTGTGCTTTTCAAGCACTATTTCCTTTTCCTTATAACTTACCCAGGACAATGAAACTTTTAAATTTGTGCTTAATTATGACCTGAAGCTTCTGTCAGAGAGCAGGAGCCTGAACCTGCCACGTGCTTATTTCCTACTGTGGAAGCAGCAACGAGGGTGTTTTAGGGAGGTGAGAGAGGCTTGTGGTTTTGCCTTGGGGAAAATAACGTGCCTGAGTTATCTAGGGCTGGAAACCACAAAGAATACCAAGGATTTGAACTGTCTCGTGGAGTCAGTGTTTGGGAAACCATCCCACTCTTCCTGCCTGGAATTGACCTCCTCTCATGTGATGGGGAGCGCCCGGCCCTTGGATGTGGTTAAACCTCAAGAGAATTCTTGTTCATTAATTACTTCAAGGTAAAAGCAAAGAGAGGCTTTGCTTCCTCCCACACCTAATTTATCCCTTTTAGAAGCAAGTAAAAGCTTGTGCCACTGCATCCTGGAGCATCCTTGGTTTGCTTCCCACGTCCCGAAATATCTTCAGCACTTTGTAAAACCGGGAATGTGGTGAGCACTGCAACATCAGCCACGGTGGTTGTAGGGATTTTCCAACTTTCTTGGAAAACTCTGCCCTCTGAGCTTTGAAGAGGAGAGGGGTGAACTTGGCATCCAGAATTTTCTGCCATTCTATCCCACAGGACACAGAAGGATTTACTCCTAAGCTGGATGTTCCTTTGGGCTGAGAAGTGCTTGTGTACAGCCTGGAAGAATAAATAAAACACTGTGACTGGTTTATTACCAGAAAACAACACTAAATAATGAATTTAAGAGCTAAAAGCTCTATATGTAAAGTAGATTTCACAATGCATTATGCAAAAAGCAGAAAGGCACTGGAGAAGGAAACCACTGGAAGAAGGCAGGCTGGGAAGATGGATGATCTTGTGGACAGGATGAGGAGACGTGAAGTGAATCCCAAACTGGCACAGCTTCTCAAGTGACCTTGGGCAAGTTGTTTCTCCACACCTCCATTACCTGCTCTCTAAAAACAGGATGTGGTTCTCCTGGCTCCAGGATTTCATCAGAATCGTAAGTGAGTGTTTGTGAAGAGCTTGGCTGAGCAGCAGGGACAGCCCGTGAGCCTTTGGCAGAGGACAGAGCTCAGGTACCTGTGAGCACCTGGGGGAGAGATTTCTGTATTTTCTGTATTTTCTCAACACTGAGCATCTCCTGGAGCACAACCTCATCCCAATGCCCAGATGAGAACACAAAGCTGAGAGCCAGACTCAGTTCTTCACTCTGCCTTGAAGCATTTGAGGTCACCTTTGTTTTGTGGACAGACAGATGGAGGTCTGGGGGGTGCCTGATTTCCCCTGGGTGCTGCAGAGAGGCAGTGTCAGAGCTGGGGGCAGGTCCAGGACATCTTAACTCCAGGTTTCTCCACACATTCCTGAATTTCTGCCATCTGGAAGCTTGGACACAGAGCCATACAATCATTTAGGTGGGAAGGGACCTCGGGATGTCTCTGAACCTGAGAATTTTCCAGCAAATTTTGGGTGACTGTTGGCCTCTTATATCCTCCTTCAAATCCTATTTAAAGCTCTTTCCCTGAGCCCTCCTAACCCCTGCAGGATGATCCTTTCCTCCCTTTGAAACAGCTGAACCCTGCCTGTTGCCACCAGACCTGGTGTGGTGTAAACCAATCCATGATCCAAAGCCCCAAAATTCTCTTCCCCAAGAACTTGGGGTAGCAAAGTCAAAGTTCCTCAAATGCTACTTTTAAAGCCTTCTTCAGCACATGTGGTTTCCTACTTGGAGGGGCTCTTGGAGCATTTTTCCAGGATCTCTTTACCCCATGTGGATGAGGAACAGGGCTGGGAGCAGGTTTGGCTTTGCATGGATCTCTAAATATTCAGAATGTTCCTTGGTTTGGATAAAACTCCCTAAAGCCAGTTTATCCCTGGAATTTCCAGATTACAGCCCTTTAACCTGTGCATGTAACAGCACTGATCTCAGCCTGGGGGAATTGCTCTGTACCTGGGAGCTCTGGTACAAATCCCTCGGGATGATCCCTAAGGCTGCTGCATGCAAAACATTTCAGAGTCAATTTTCCATCTGCTCCTTTGAAGGATCTGCTCCCAACCCACTGTACCTTAAAGCACACACCTGATAGATTTCTTCTCCTTGTTCAACTGCTCCTGTTCCCAAAGTGATTGGGAGATTTGGGATGTAATCCTTCTCTTTGAGAGCATTAGGAAATAGAAAGTTATCATTGCTGAAGGGTTCTTTGGAGTTTGTTTTCTTCCACTGCAGCCTGTTCTGAAGGGGAGAATACACTGTATTTTTATTTTCTCTCTTTGATTTCATTCTTAGTGCTGATGAAAGAGACACTTGGCAATAAAAGGTGTCTCTCCAAGCCCAGATGAAGCAGGGGAAGCCACTTCCACACTCCCTGAGCTCCTTGTCCATTTGCCAGGAGGGAGCTGGGTTTGTTCTCCACGGAGAGCAGCACAGCAGAACTTTGTGGATAATAACACTGTAGACCCCTCATTTCTTAAGGAAAGGGGGTAAGGATGAGTATGGATACACACAGAGAGTTTGGGAACTCTGATTTAGCAGGTGCAGGAGGATTTTCCTCCCCACAGTGCAGTCTGTGCCACCGTGTTCTGCCTCACACTTGTGCATTACTTTGCTGAGCTCTGAAGGACCGTAAGTTTAAATTTTCCAGGCTCTGTTCACAAATATGCTGAGAAAAGAGCAACATTTCCCTAATTTTACAGGGAGATGGGTAACAGAGGTGTAAGCAGGGAGGAGTAGGTGAACTTTTGCACGGTAATGACTCCACAAACACTCGTGGATCAGAGCAGCCAGGTTATTTCTGAGGGAGAACCTCAGGTATTCCCATAACTTCACTGGCACAGGGAGTGCCTGCTGTGGAGCTGAGGAAAGCTGGGAATGCAGCCTGAGCTTTGACAATGTGCTCTGAGCAGCTGAATTTCCTGGGAGAAGGAGCTGTAGTGTGCAAACCTGTCGTGCCTGAGAATTCAGTCAGCTTGGCATTTGGTAATTATTGATCTGCTGATCTCCTAAGAGCTCTTCCTGCCTCTTTCTGTGTGTGTGTAATTAGCTCCATCCAGGCAGCAACACTGTGCTACAACATCAACAAGAGTTTTCAGTGTGGAGCTTGGTAAGTTTAAAAAATTAAATAGTACTGGGGAGTGAAAAGGATGAGTTGGCTGGAAAGCCCAGCAGCTATCCTGCTTCTCCTCCTCCCAAATTTCTTTTTGGGAATGATGGGAATCAGCAGCCTTTTTCTCCAGGGCTGATAAATACAGCTCTGAAGTCTCTCTTGATAAAACCACAGATTGGTTTTTTTGCTTTGTCTTTTTTTTTATATGTCCTAATGGCAACGTGTGACAACCTCAGGCTCTATTGAGTTGATGAGGAAATAAAGTCTTAATAGTGAAGAAGAGTCCAGGAGTGTGTCTAAAGTGCTCATTTTATCACCAGCACATATTTCATACTGACAGTCCATACTTTTAGCTAATCCCAAGCCACGTGTGGTGCATTTTTAATCCCTCTGCTCTTTCCCATGTGGTGTTTTCTAAGAGAGCAACTGAGTCACAGTGGCAACCTCAAGACTTATGAGCATAAGGATATTTTTAATTCACAACCCACATTTTGAGGTGAGGAGGATGAATTTTGTTCTGTGTCAAGGAAGGGAAGGAGCAGAGGAGCCACTGGAAGCATCAGGTGACAGAACAAATGCTGAGGATCAGGTGTGGGGTGATGGATTTGGCTTTTCAAAAAACCCCAGTTGCCATTTCAGGGAGTCCATTTCATTACCATTTATGGCTTATAAATGAGCAAAGTAACCACAAAGGAATAAGATTTTGATGGAGTTTTACCTTTGAGGCTGCAGTTTTTTCTGACCAGCCCAATGCAACGTGTCCATGTGGCCACATTTATAATTCTGCAGGGTTTGACCCCACTTATCCCCCCCAAAAACCCAACAAAGCTTGTTTTCCCCGTGTGTGCCTTGAAGTTAAGCTGATTTTTTAGATTCTGTGGTGTTCAAGTGAGTGTGTGCTTTGGCATTTCCCTCAAGAAAAGCATTATTAGGGCAGCTCATCTCCTGGCCAGCTGTTTGCAGAAAACTGGTGACAACTGGAGGATCTTTGCAACCCCCATGAGAGCAGGCTGAAGTAGCAGGGACTGGCACACACACAGAACATGAGCTTCACTTCCTGCAGAGGACTTGAAAAAAGGGAGAAAGAAGGAAAAACAAAAGAAAAGCTTTTAAAATATTAATATTATTATTATTTTTTGCCTTCAGTTGTATATTGGTGCCTGCTAAAATCCTGCTGCTGGGCAGAGCAGTCCCAGAGGCTGGAGCCTCCCATCTGCCCATGGCTGTGTGCTGCCAAGATCCAAGAAAGCTGATTTAGCCTTTTGCTGACTTTTTTAGCCCCTTTATCCTCCTGGCTTTTTGAGATTTACACCACTGCTGCTTGCCAATGTCATGAATTTAAAATCTGTCTTAGTTTTAAGTGTTCATTCTGCTCTGTAACTGGGTTGGGGGTGGTGGGGGATGGAAATCCCATTTAATCGTGGGGTGTTAAGTTAGTGACAACAAATGGCTGTGTAACAGTAGGCCTAGGGATTGTGCTTTATTACCCCACATATTTCCCCTCTTCATGATGATTTTTCCTGGTTAAAATCAAATTTCCCCTTTATTTTCTCTGATGTGCACTTGAGTACAGCACTGAAAATTTCTCCTGACTTCACTCTTCTGCTTTAAGGTGAACTTATTTTGCTTTTGGCTCCTTTCCAGATCTCTCTTTCAGCTGGGATTTGCTTCCTCACCTTCTTTCTGGGAATTCTTGATGAGTAGATGAGAGGGGCATTAAATAGATTTAGTGAAAAATGACCGTCACCGGCGTGGATGACTTTCTTCTAATTAAAAATTGAAACGGAAATGAATGAGCTTCTCTTGAGGCCGTGCAGGAGCTGGTGCTAAGCCCAGCTCTATATTCATCAGTGATGTGGGAAGTCCAGTGTATGAAAGAATATCCCAGAAACTTCAGTACCTTGGAGGATGCCAATAAAAGAGATTTTCTAGTGACAGCAAATTGATGTGGCCTAGATTTAAATCTGTTGACCTAGAGCTGAGTCAGAGCTGAATTTCATAGAATCCCAGAATGGTTTGGGAGGGAAGGGACCTTAAAACTCATCCAGTTCCACCTGCCATGGGCAGGGACACCTCCCACTATCCCAGGTTGCTCCAAGCCCTGTCCAGCCTGGTTTGGAAACTTCCAGAGATCCAGGGGCAGCCTCAGCTTCTCTGGGCACCCTGTGCCAGGGTCTCACCACCCTGACAGGGAAAAATTTCTCCCAGGAGGTTCCCAACAGATCCTGACTTCAGCATCTTCACTTTGATGTACATTGTAGACTTTTCCAGTGTTGACCAAAAAATTCCCTCATATGCAGCCAGCCAGTTAATTGTAACCAACACAAGTACGTTCCCTTTAAACTTTCTCATGCACTGAATCAAAATTTTCCAGCAGGAAATGAAAGCAAAACGCTTCATCTAAAAATTCCTCATCAGCTCCAGTCACCAGAGCAGAACAATGGCGATTAAAATTCCCAGCACTGCTGTGTCCCAGGATCACAGGGAGAGCAGGTGGATAAGGACAAGGATTTGACAGGAAAGTTTTACCAATATGTATTTATAACAGAAAGATTTTTGAATGTAGAATTTGAAGAAGGAATAAAAATGATAGTAAGATTTGATATAGAATAAAAAAAATTACTGAGTCAGTCTTATTGGATAACTAAACAGCTAAAAGGTCAAATGAGTTGGAAGGAGTTTTTATGACTCAGAACAAAGGATAAATTTGCTTCAAATAAAAAATGTTTTTACCAAACAAAAAGATTTTTACAGGTGAACAAAAATGCCACGTTGCAAGTAAAAAGAAAAACTTCAACATTTTCCCCTGCAAAAAAACGGAAGAACAATTTCTGAGCTTAAACTGTAGCATACTAACTTTTTGTGATTGGAAAATAGTTACATGAATATAATAATGTTGATAGTTATAATAGGCTGTAGGTAATAGTAAAAGTATTAATTAGTTGTGGTGTTTTAAGATGCCCTACAAAATAAAGTCTCTAATGCATTGTAACCAGAACTGGGGTGGCTTCAGCGGAACCTGCAGCTGTGGGCTGGGCTCTTGTACCCACGACCTGTGAATTGCTGCATCCTCTGCATACAATAAACAGCATTTTAAAAATCAACCTGGAGTCCCTGTTTTGGCTCTTACACCCAGAGGTTGTTCTTTTGAGAGAGGACAATTGCTGTTAAATCTGAGCATGCCTTAGGTCACCAATGGGTCATTTCGGTTGTGTTGCCTGACTGTGTGATTGTTCTCTTGTAGGAATGGCAGAGCTTCACCCTCCCAGCAGCGATGAGAGAGACTGACAGTGCTGTGAGTCCCTTCTGGCTCCTCCTGCACAAGGGCTGCTGCCTCTGCATATTCATTGCATGGTAATGCAGGATGTCGGCGGCAGCCGTGGAGTTTGGCTCGGTCCCACTGTGTTTTTCTTCCGCCGGTTTCGACTCTGAGTCACCATGACAACGCTGTGACACTTCCAGCAAAGGTTGCCCGTGGACCAGGGGTGGGCTGGGGGGTGGGTGAGAAGGTCAATGATCGAGTCTAACGGGATCAACAAAACGACCGTGGAGGAGCCGCCGGCACGGCAAGAAGATGAAATTCCCCTTCCATTGGCTTCTCGTTGAGCAGGCACAATAACATTTCCCTTGGAGAGACTCGCCGTAAAAACTCTTTTGGTTATGGCTACTGACCCAACGTGATTGCGCGCGCGGCGACTTCGGAACTCATGACTGGCTATACGATGTTGCGCAATGGGGGAGTGGGGAACGGAGGCCAGCCCTGGGTGTTGAGGTGGTCCAGTAGGATCCGGCTCACCTGGCTCAGCTTCACCCTCTTCGTCATCCTCGTTTTCTTCCCCCTCATTGCCCACTACTACCTGACCACCATCGACGACGCGGACGATGCCGGCAAACGCATCTTCGGCCCCCGCACCGGCAACGAGCTGTGCGAGGTGAAGCACGTGCAGGACCTGTGCCGCATCCGCGAGTCGGTCAGCGAGGAGCTGCTCCAGCTCGAGGCCAAGCGGCAGGAGCTCAACAGCGAGATCGCCAAGCTCAACTTGAAGATCGAGGCGTGCAAGAAGAGCATTGAAAATGCCAAGCAGGACCTGCTGCAGCTAAAGAACGTCATCAGTCAGACTGAGCATTCCTACAAAGAGCTGATGGCTCAGAACCAGCCCAAGCTCTCCTTGCCCATCCGGCTGCTGCCAGACAAGGATGATGTGACCTTCCCCCTGCCAAAATCCAACAGGAACTGCAGGCTGCACAACTGCTTTGACTACTCACGCTGCCCGCTGACATCTGGCTTTCCAGTCTATGTCTACAACAGTGACGATTACCCTTTTGGTAGTTCCTTAGACCCTTTGATTAAACAGGCCTTTGAGGCGACTGTCAGAACTAACGTTTATGTTACTGAGAATGCAAATATTGCTTGTGTGTATATAATTTTAGTGGGGGAAATGCAAGAGCCCGTAATGCCAAAACCTACTGAACTAGAGCAACAGTTGCACTCTTTGCCATATTGGAGGACTGATGGACACAACCATCTCATCATCAATCTCTCGAGGAAGTCGGAAACTCAGAACTTCATGTACAACATCAGCACGGGGCGCGCCATGATCGCCCAGTCCACCTTTTACGACGCCCAGTATCGACCGGGGTTTGACATTGTGATATCGCCTCTGGTCCACGCCATGTCCGAGCCCAACTTCCTAGAAATCCCACCCCAGGTGCCGGTCAAGCGTAAGTACCTGTTCAGTTTCCAGGGGGAGAAGATCGAATCTCTCCGCTCCAGCTTGCAGGAGGTTCGTTCTTTCGAGGAGGAGATCGAAGGCAACGCCCCGGCCGACTACGACGACCGGATCATCACCACCTTGAAGGCTGTTCAGGACAGCAAGCTGGACTTTGTTCTGGTGGAGTTCACCTGTAAGAACCAGCCTAAGGCGAGTCTGCCCACTGAGTGGGCTCTGTGTGGAGAAAGGGACGACAGACTAGAGCTACTGAAGCTTTCTACTTTTGCACTGATCATCACCCCCGGGGACACCCATTTAGTGATCTCCGCCGGGTGCACCATGAGACTGTTTGAGGCCCTGGAGGTCGGGGCCATCCCGGTGATTCTCGGAGAGCAAGTTCAGCTACCCTACAACGATGTGATCCGGTGGAACGAGGCAGCCTTAATTATACCAAAGCCACGTATCACAGAAGTGCACTTTCTTCTGAGAAGCATTTCTGACAACGATCTCCTTGCCATGAGGAGGCAGGGCCGCTTCTTGTGGGAGACCTACTTCTCCACCTCCGACAACGTCTTCAGCACGGTCTTAGCTATCATAAGGACTCGAATCCAAATCCCAGCTGCTCCTATCCGAGAAGAACCCGCTGTGGAGATCCCCCACCGCTCTGGCAAAGCTGCTGGTACAGACCCCAACATGGCAGACAATGGTGACCTGGACTTGGGGCCTGTGGAAACAGAGCCACCCTACGCCTCTCCCAAATATCTCCGCAATTTCACCCTCACCGCCATGGATATCTACAGGAATTGGAATTCTGCCCCGGGGCCTTTCCACCTCTTCCCCTACACTCCCTTTGACCCCGTTTTACCATCAGAAGCGAAATTTTTGGGGTCTGGGACTGGATTTCGACCCATTGGTGGAGGAGCAGGTGGCTCTGGGAAGGAGTTCCAGGCTGCTCTGGGTGGTAACGTCCCACGGGAGCAGTTCACCGTGGTGATGTTGACTTACGAGCGGGAGGAAGTGTTGATGAACTCCCTAGAAAGGCTCAATGGTCTCCCCTACTTAAATAAAGTGGTGGTGGTGTGGAACTCACCCAAGCTTCCCTCCGAGGATCTCTTGTGGCCAGACATCGGCGTCCCGATCATGGTAAGAGAGAGACGATGCTACAACGGGGCTTGTCCTTGGTGGGGTTTGCGTGTTGGAGTCGGCTGTGACGGCTCAGGGGATGGTTGAAGGTGTTTGTGCCTCATTTGAATATTTGTATCAGCGGAGAAAGTCAAGAGGTGCCAGGTATTTAGCACTCAATAGAATGGGAATTGCTTTTGAGGAGCCTATTGTCAATTTTGGTGCTTAAAGCTAAAGATTGTTGCTCCTTGGAAATTTTTGCTGAGGCTCTTTAAGTGCCTCCCTGTGAGGACAGTTGACACCTTATAAATACCTAAGTAGGAACTGTTTCTGCACTTTGCCAGATGAATTTTTTATTAAAACAAAAGAGGGACCCACTGAATTAGTGTCACTGCAAAGACCTCAAAACTCACTTCTCATTTTAGATTACAAGAGAAGGAATTACAAGCCAAGGCTGTGAGAGCTTCCATGCTCTCAAGGTTGTAACTGACTTCTGCATGTATTTGGGTTGATTTTTTTTGAAGAAGTGACACCTTCAAAAGCCAACATTAATTTTCAGACCAATTAAAATGTACTCACTTGGGCATTGACCTGTAAGGAGTGAATTCTCCTCAAATTTTTATTTCTTTTAGGACTTCCTTGTCTTCCCAGCACAACTTTCTTCACTGGCCGTTGTTAACAATCAAAATTAAATATACATCTCTGCTCATAAAGAGAGCAAGGGAGCAGAGCCACTAACAAGAACTAACACTGAGTGCTCTGAATCTGCTTGTGTTTAGAGGACAAATGGAAGGATAATGCCTTACAAATCAGGGAAGGGAAAAATAAAAGAGGGAGATGGTACTTAAATACACAAACTGCATGTGGTTTATGTGACAGGACGCTACTGAGCTTAATAGCCATGTGAGCTTTATGCTGCATGCAAAGAGATTCATTGATTTAATATTTCGTTTTATTATTATTATTGTGATGAATAAATCCTTCTGCCCACATTTAAAAACCCTTACGGTCCGGGAACAATGAGGAGAGAAAATTGCTTGCTTAATTGCAAAATAATCTTTCACATTAGTCCTTTTGAACCTGTGAATTCTACAAAATCTTTGTATTGTATCTGCCAAAAAAACCCGAGTGGGGCTTGTTCTCCTTGGAGCTGCTAATGGGTGTTATTTGTGAAAGAAAAATGCATTTCTGTTGATGGAAGATAATGGCTTTTTGTACCTGACTCTCATCTGCACATCTGTTGTGTTGGAGACCTGCTGGTTTTTTTGGGGGGACTTGACACACACGAGTTGCTTTGTGTCACCTTCCTGGGCGGGGGTGGGATGTGCCTTGGGGAATATTGGGAACCGTGTGGTTCCAGAGGAGGGAATTGTTGTGTTCCTGCTTTGGGATGGTGGATGGTGACACTGTGCTGGTGTGCCAGGAAGTGGCTGGATCACAGAGAGCTTCTCCAGGTCTTTTCTGAAAAGGTGTGTTGGTCTGATAGTAGCTCTGCTTTCTTCTCGTTTTTCTAAATCCCACTTTTTAAAAGAGCCCAAATCTGGGATTTCTCCCAGGAGGGTTAACCCTGAGCAGCCTCCAGGCATCCATCCCCCTGACATGCCATCTCCAGACTGGATGTTTAATCCTGCTGGGAGTTTGTACCATTCATCTACAAGGATGATTTGGTGTGACAATGATGGAAAACTTCCCTGGCCTTCATCAGACACTGAGAAATCCTGAGGTCTGTGCTGGAAAAGGGTGACAGGAACATTGGGAACAGAGGGCAGGCTCTGTGGGAGCCTTGCTGGCTGAGATGTGGGATGTGCTGGCCAGGGGAAGAGGCAGGTGGGGATGTGGGATTGGCAGGAGACACAAACCAGTGTGTGCCAGTGTCAAAAGAACGTGAGGAGCTGTGATTCTGATTTCTTTATGAGGAAAAAAAAGCTCTTTTGATGGGGAATATCCAATTCTCTCAGATCTGGCAGTGATGCTGCATCTCTTTGTAACAAACACCTTCCCAGTAACTTTGGGATACAAAGAATTGCTCCTTGTTCAGGTCCCAAAGCACAGAGCTTTGTGGGGAAACTTGAGGGGAGAAGAGAAGGGGATGAGGGTGAATTTGGGTTGTGATTGAAGTGGGTCCAGGCACCACCTGACTCCCAGGAGGAGCAGCACAGCAGCAGCACACGTGTGCCACCATGATCCGGGATCAGAGCACCTGGAGCCAGAAGGTTATGGAAGAAAATCCAGCATGAGAAAGATGTGGAGCTGCTGGAGAGAGTCCAGAGGAGGCCATGGGGATGTTCCAAGGGCTGCAGCCCCTCTGCTCTGGAGCCAGGCTGGGAGAGCTGGGGGTGCTCACCTGGAGAAGAGAAGGATCCAGGGAGAGCTCAGAGCCCCTTGCAGAGCCTAAAGGGGCTCCAGGAGAGCTGGAGAGGGACTGGGGACAAGGGATGGAGGGACAGGACACAGGGAATGGCTTCCCACTGCCAGAGGGCAGGGATGGATGGGATATTGGGAAGAAATTTTTGACTGTGAGGGTGGTGAAGCCCTGGAATAGAATTCCCAGAGAAGCTGTGGCTGCCCCTGGATCTCTGGAAGTGTCCAAGGCCAGGCTGGACAGGGCTTGGAGCAACCTGAGATCGTGGGAGGTGTCCCTGCCCATGACATGGGATGATCTTTGAGGTCCCTTCCAACCCAAACTTTTGAATTTCTCATTTTATGTAAATTGCAGGCTAATGAGCCAAAGCAACGTGTGTAGCATGTTAAGAGCTTTTGGAAGCAAAATAGAGCCCTAAACCCCCCCAGGGCCTGCTGGTGGCAAGAGATGTGTGGCTCTGTGCTAGCAGAATTGGACTTCTCCTTACTCCATGTGTCAGCTTTATTTATTGATGAGTTCCTTAAAACATCATTTGCAAACCTTTGCTTGGCTGTGATTTGGGGGTTGTCCTCCCAAGCAGATTTCTTTTCCCTGGTGGGCTGGGAATTAATCAAGAGTCAAGCTCAAAGCTGCATTGGAACTTTGAATCTTTCATGGATAACGAGATAAACAGGGCTACAGAATATATTTTGATTTTTTAAAAAAAACCAACTTTGACTTAAATATAGATGGTATAATTTACTAAAATGTCAGAAAGATTCTTAAGCTGCACAGGAGTCTGATCAAATATTCTGTCCCTGTCCCCAGCCTGAAGTGAGTAGGTGGAAATCCAACGTAATGTGAAGTTGTTTGTAGTCACTCAGGGCTGCCCCTGGAACAGATGTAGGCACTTTACCCTCACATTTCAAGCTGTAAAAACTCTTCCCATCTCACGTTAATCAGTATTGCAGCAAAACCCAAAGGCTGTGAATGAGAAATCTTGTTTGCCAAGCTCAAAAACTCATTTTCCCCCAAGTGTTTGTATCTCTAGCACTGCCTTAGGAGACCTCCCCAGGATAGGAAGAGTGTGACTGTTCCAGCTCCAGCAGCCACATCACAGCCACTGCTGAACTTCTTCTTTGTTGCCCAGAGCAGCTGTGGCTGCCCCTGGATCCCTGGAAATGTTCCAGGCCGGGCTGGTTGGGGGTTTGGAGCAGCCTGGGACAGTGGAAGGTGTCCCTGTCCGTGGCAGGGGGTGGCACTGGGTGAGCTTTAAGGTCTTTTCCCTCCCAAACCGTTCTGGGATTCTGTGATTTGGGGCTAAACCTCATTTAGCCCAAAGCATTATTTTCACAACCTCTGCTCACATTCTAAGAAGTGACAGCCAGAACTTCCAGCTCCTCTCCCTCTGCTGGGTTTGTGAAGGTCCTCAGTGGCTGGAAAAGCCCTGCAGCAGTTTGGTTTCTCCTCCTGCTCGGGGCTCAGCTAAGCTGGGAGTGCTGGAGGCATCTCTGAGCACTTAGGCTGGGTTCAGTGCCAGCTCCTGTGGCTGCCAGCAGTGACTAATCCCTTCCTCCAGCTTTGTTCCAGAATAAATCACTGCCTTTGATCCCTGCAGCCACTTCCAGTGGTGTAAAGTCCTTTGCTGCTGGCCTGGTGGGCTGGCTGAGAGGGCTCATTCCATTTAGCTGCTTGTTTAAAAAGGAATCATCTGTGGAAAACGGCAAATCTGGGTCTGCAGACCTGTTTGGCTGCACACAGCTCCCTCGACATGGCATTTATTAATCAGGAGCAGGCTGGGCAGGGAATGCTGTCCTGACTTTCCCTTCTCTTTGGGCTGTGTAAATGTGCTGTGCTGAGCTCACATGCCTGAGGTTTGCACGTCCTTTCCAGCAGAAGGGTTTTTCGTGTCTCCATTTTAAGGAGCACGGCAGGATCTGTAGGTGATGCTTCTGGCTAAGAGGAGGAGGACAGAACCTGGTCAGGCTGGTGGCCATGGTGGCAGAATGAGCTTCTCTGCTTGTCCTTCAGCAAGCAGCTGGATCCTCAAGCTTGGTTTTCTGATAAGAGCAGCACCAACCTTCCAAACTAAGCAGCAGCTCAAGATAAGTGTGTGTGATCCAGAGTGAGATCATCACTCTGACCAGGAGTTAAAAAAGAGAATAAAATCCCCATACTGATCAACACAATCATTTCAGTCAATCCTTTTCCTTCCTGGGAGCTTTGCCTAAATACCAGCTCTGAGTCTGGTTCAGCTTGGTAATTTCAGTTTTTACCAAACTCTTCCTTGGTGATGTGACTTGTGCTTTTCTGAGCCGACTCACCTGCAGAAACTCTTTGGTGAGTCCCAGCTTTATCCTGCTTTTCCCTGCCTTACTTTAACTCACAGCTCTTGTGTTCCAAATCAGGAAAAACCCAACTTTGCTTTGAGCTCCTGGATTGGTTACGAAAGCGGGGAACTCCAGAAGGAACAATTCACACAAAATCAGCTGAGAAAATCCCTTTTCCTTAGCACTGACTCCCTTCTCACAGGAGATTTGTCCCATCCCTGGCTTGAACAGTCTGTATTTAATGCTCCAGGGTTACCAGCAGGTTTGTGAGCTCAGTTTCTCCACGAGAGCAGTTGTAGGAGGCAGGGAGATGCTCCACACAAGTGCCCGAGTGCTGCTCTTGAGTTTGCAGCACCACCTGCTGCCCGCGGAGCCGGTGCTGAGTTCTGAAATCCCTCGGTGAGTTTTGACATCTCCATATGTGGTTTTTTCTTTTTTTTTTTTCTGTTGTGTAGCAGCAGAGGAAGGAACAAATTTGCTGCTTAGTTTACCTGTGAATCCTAAAATCCAGATGCTTGTCACTGCAGGGCCCGAGCAAAGGTGCAGCCATGCGTGAACGCGGGATGATAATGGAACAAGCAGTGCCGACTCCTCGGAATTTACACTCGGAATATTAACTCCAACACCCTCACTGCTACTGCCTAGACCCAGCATTTCATTCTACCCATGCCATGTGCTGGTTTGTGATGGTTTTTCTACTGAGAAAACCTTCCTGTAGCCCCAGCTGTGTGAATCTCCTCAGCTCAGGGTGCAGTTAATGGGGTTGGTGACCAGAAGGAAGCGTGTTTGGGGCATTGAAAAGGAAAATCAAGAGGGGAGGAAGCATCCTTGCATGCTGCTGGGGATATAATTGGGTGGGTTTTGTCACATGTGAAAGCCTGAAGGTGTCACAGGGGCCAGTGCCCTGTGCTGAAGCCATTAAACATCACCACAAAAGCTGCCTGTGCATCTCAAATGCTCCCCTGTCACAACTGCTGGGGGACAAAAGCAGCACGGCAGGACTTGGCACCAGGGGCAGTGCAGCAGCAAAACCCACATTGATTTTCCAGGGCTGCCTTCCTGCTACTTTTAGGGCTTGTATTGTGACCTGTTTAAATACCAACAGAATTCCAAATGTCCCCAAATTATTCCGTGCACTGGAACAAGCATGGGGGGGAATGGATTTGGATGGATTTTCTCTCTTTTTTCCTTTTGTTTTCACTTACTTTTCATCCTGTGTGACTTTGTTATGATGGAGCTGAGTGTTGATGTCCACTTCACTGCAAGCCATGTCCTTCTTCCCATGAAGTCCCAGAGCCTGGATATCTGCATTTCCTTTCTTCCCAGGCTTTTATCTGTCCTGGTGGAGCAGTTCTGCTCTGCAAAGCCATTTGATTGTGCATTCTGCACGGGCTGCCTTATTTGTGAAGACAGCCTTGTCTCCCAGGGTGGCCATAACTTGATGCTGTGCCACAAGACACGGATGGATCCCCTGGTACAGGAGGGAAGGAGCGAGCAGGACTCACTGAGGTCAGGAAATCGGGTATTAAATAGACAGGAAAAAAGAAAATCTGTGTTTGCTGGAGCCAGGAGGGAGCTCGTGGGGCATTGGGACATCAAAGAGGCAGCTGTGAGGGACATGAGGAGGTTACAAAGAGGAAGGTTCCTCTTGGAGGTGAGGTTAGAGAAAGAGAAGAGAAGCAGCAGAGAGGTTTTAATCACTGCTTGTTGCTGCATGTCTGTTGTAGCTCCCACGTGCCTCCCCAAGCTCTGTGGATCGATCAGCAAAGACATTGCAGCTCTCAAGGAGAAGGGGATGAGATTTACTCCCAAATTTTGGGGTGGGCTGGCAGCAGCAGCCACTCCCTGGGCAATCTCCTGCCCCTTTCTTCCCCTGTGTCTGCTGAGGAAGCAGATGCTGCTCTCTTATCATCCTCATGGATGCTTTTCGTGCCCATTTTCATCAAATCAAACAGTGCTTGGTGATAAAGCCTGATGGGTCTCCCTGCCCTCTCCAAAAAGCAGCACTTGGCTTTTCCAGGACTTTTGGAAAAGGTTCATCTCCTGTGAAAAGCCACTGACAGCAGGTGATGGAGTAGCTGGATTCAGAACCAAGGGCTGCAGTTTGTTTTCCCTCTGTCCTGTCCCCAGAATCCCTGGAATCAATTGTTTCACTGCAAACACCCAGAAAGGATGGAGCTTTTTCTCCTGACGACAGTGAGGGGATACAATTTTAGAGCCTGTGAGAAAATCAGGAGGGAAATCACTAGTTTTTAGACACTTCCATTTATTTAAAGCCTTTAGTTAACTAATGAAAATCTGTGTTAGTCCTGTTAAGAAAAGTGAGGATTTTTTTCCTTCCCCTGAAATTGCCAAAGGACCATCAGCTAAGGGCACTAGAGGGAAACTGAGGCACAGAGAAAGCCACACCTGGTCACTAAAACATCCACTTTTATGTCTCCATATAAGTTCACAGAAATGCTGTTTTTACCTATTC
The DNA here is from genome assembly GCF_052056855.1 of Sturnus vulgaris. Classification (NCBI taxonomy): domain Eukaryota; kingdom Metazoa; phylum Chordata; class Aves; order Passeriformes; family Sturnidae; genus Sturnus; species Sturnus vulgaris. Next base: position 113,249,064 of record NC_142245.1, on the reverse strand, counting down.
CCAGATTTTCCAACAGCAGAAAGATGGGAAATCTGGTGAAGCTTCTGTTTTCCCAGGTAATTCTGATAAGATACCCAAAGTTCAGCAGAGTCTTCAGCTTCCTGAATGCTCATTGGAACTAAACTCTGAGGGCTTTGAGCTTTGTGGAGGGAAGAGAATTTGAGTTTTGTTCTCAACATGGAAAGCATTTGGGGCAGGGAAATTGCATTTCCAGTCTGATCATGGCTTTAATCTCTGAGCTGCCCAAAGCTTGGTTTATCTCTGTGACAAGGGACAGCCCCATCCTGGGGCTTCAGAACAGCCATAAACTGAATAATTCTTTCCAGTAGGGCTCATTTTCCTCTTGCTCTTGAATGCAGGTGACAAAGCAAATTGGTTTCAAACACTGATATTAATTAGGTTGATTTTATTGGAAATTTATAAAAAGGAATTGTTTGGAATTGTGACTCATTTATATGATCTCCATAATTTCTAACACATGCTGGTCCTTAATTCCCAGCCCATACTGTGACTTGTGGGAGGTGGTTCTGGGAGTCTGGATTCATCCCAACCATGTGTTTGGCAGTAATTATTAACTGCCTCTTGATGGAAGCATTTTTTTTCCCCCTGGATTTTGTTGAAGCAAATATTAAAAGCCTTGGTTAAATCAAGTTTTGAAGGACATGACATTGCTCGTGGCTTGAGTCCTCTGCTCCTCTGGGTACAATGATGGGCTGGTGTGAGACATGGAGCAGGTAAAGTAGGATTTAGCCAAGGATTCCAGCAATTAGAATCCAAAAATTGAAGTCTACAAGCAAAGGGAAATTCCTCAGAAACCCATCTGGGATCTGTCACTGGCTGGCTCTGCCACCTGGAAGGGAAATTGTGTGTTTGGGGGAGATCCCTGTCCCTTTATTTGGCCACATTCAGGAGGACATCCCAACCCCATCCTGTGCTGTTGGAGCTGATGGAAATTGCAGTTCTCAGTGAATTGTGTTCCTGGAACAGCAGGAACAACGAGGGATAAAATGCCACTTCGGGGTACTGGGACAGCTCTTTTCTTCTGACATTCCATGAAGGAGCTCCCATCCCTCCATGATGGATTTGAGGGCAGCCATGCTGGCAGCAAGGTGTCTTCATTTCACCCAGAACTTCCCCAGTGAGATCTCAGCCTTCCCATCTCAGAAGTCCCCAGAAAGATTCCGGTCTGGAATCAACCTGGAAGCCCAAAGTGAGTTTATGTGCCTGAATGCTTTATGGTTGCTGCTCCCATCCACATAAACATTAATAAATCCACTGTCCTCTTCCCATCAAAACAATAACCTGCCTGCAAACTTGATGGCTTCTTGGCTCTGCTTGTATCACACTTTATATTCCAGGTTTTTTAGTAGCTGCTCAGTGAGTTATAGTCTGACTCCAGTTCCCTCCTCCCTTTGTTGGGCTGTGATGTTCATTTGGATACCCTCAGATACAAATGTTTGCACTGAAGCTCTTGCAGGATGGGTCAGAGCAGCTTTTAAATGCTGGAAACATTTCTGAGCATCCTTGGGTGTGATGTATTCCAAAGAGTCAGATGCAGCAATGTGAACAAATTTACAAATAATGGCACCTGCTTTGCCAGGTGTTTTGTTTTCCTGCTGTGGTGGAAATCCTGGCTGACAGATCCCGAGGAGGAACCTGCTGAAGAAGTAATTGCACAACAATACAGAGGATTTGCACTGGTGAAAAGCCTTGGGTAATTAAAGCAGCCGGGCCATCGGCCAAAGAGCAAAGTGTGGAAAGATAAGCTCTGCCTCACTTAGTGAGCAGAAAGGAGGTATTTCCAATAATCCCCTGGGATCACAGCCCTTGGATTTCCAGCTCTTTGCTCCTCTCTGCTGTGCATTTCTGTGTCTCCAGGATGGAAGTTGCTGGGTTTCCCCCCCATGCCATGACCTGGTGCTGCATGGCTCTGGTGACTTGGCAAGGGGAGGAGACCTCAGGGCTGCTCCTGAGCCCCCTCCTGACTTTTCCACCTCCTGTCTCACAGATGAGATGTGAGAGCCCCTCTCACATCCACCCCTGAGCTCCCAGCCCATTTGCTGCCAGACTTCTCAGCACTGGCAGTGTGCCTTTCCCAGGGAAATCAGAAGTGCAGGAATTAGCTGGGGATGGGCTGAGGGGGGATCTGGGCTTTCATACTTCAGAAGTTTTGGGCTTTTGCTTGTTTGTTGAAATCAGGTCGGGGAGCTGCAGTCTGTGAGTGGTTCTTGGGCTCCTGTGTGGCTGTTCCAGTCTCTTGTTTGGCTCTTCCAAGGATAACAAGGAATTTGTACCTGGCCTGACACAGCCCTGAGTGCTCCACTGGGAGCACATCTGGGAAAGTGAGGCAGGCAGGGAAAATGAATATTTTTTGCCAAAATAAGGCCAGGCTTTCCCAGTCGGTTCCTTGTGCAGCCCTGCCCTGTCTGGTGCAGTGGCAGCTTCTCTGTGATTCCCAAACCAGATCCAGGAGAAGGGAGCTGCTTCAGGGCAGTGATCACTCCAGCCTGATGTTCTCCTCGGGCTCTCTCTGCTCCAGGGGTGTGCAGCTGGCTCAGCCAAACTCCTGCTGAATCCCAGGGGTCTGAGTTGGGTCAAATCTGAAGCAGGAGGGTGGGATTTGTTCACTGACTGCACACATCCATTCCTGAGCTGTTGGTATTTACCAGTCTGGGAAGTTTTTGTTACCCACAAATGGTTTGAATCTTTCATCCCTGAGCTCCAGGCAGTAACATTCCACCTTTTGGATGGAAAAGTTAAAAGCTGCTGCCTGCCCTCTTTCTGTCTTTTTTTGTGTTTTCTCTTTCTCAACAGTGGTCCCAAATGGCATCTCTGTGTTTTACCTAATATTAGCAAAGTGGGTGTGGTACAGGCAGTGTGAGCAAGGTGTCCCCATTTCATCAGAACAACCTTTTTTTTTACTGTTAAAATTGCCACTAAGGCAGCCAAGGGGTGTTTGGAGATGAAGAAGAGGCACAGAGGATGAAGTTCAGAGTTGATAAATAATGTATGGATGCCCTGCTTGTGCTAATCCATGCTGGGGACACTCCTGCTGCCATCCATCATCTCCCTGGGGTGTTTCAGCCCTGGCCTCTGGGTCTGTTTCTGGGCTGGGCAGAATTCCATTGGAATTTTCAGGCCTTGGATTACCAGGATTTGCAAGGTGAAAACAGATTGGTGGAGCTGCAACTTGAGAGAGCATTGATAAAGAACAGGACAACAGTCAGGACATCACACCTGGCATGTGCTGGGCACTGCTTCAGTTTGGGGCTCCTTGTGGCAGGAGAGACCCCGAGGGGCTGGAGCTTGTCCAGAAAAGGGAACAGAACTCCTGGAGCACCAGGAGAGGCTGAGGGAGCTGGAAAGGGGCTCAGCCTGAAGAAAAGGAGGCTCAGGGGGGACCTTGTGGCTCTGCACAACTCCCTGACAGGAGGGGACACCACGGGGGCTCAGGCTCTGCTCCAGGGACAGGATGAGAAGGAATGACCCCAAATTGTGCCAGGGAAGGCTCAGGTTGGACAACAGGAGGAAATTTTTCCATGGAAGGGGTGGTCAGGCATTGGAATGCCCAGGGCAGTGCTGGAAACCCCATCCCTGGAGATGGTTTTAAAACATGTGGGTGTGCTGGGTGTGGATCATGGATTAATGGTTGGATCTCTGCAGCCTGAAGGATTCTGTGATTCCATGATCACAACTTTGGGAATTGCCTATTCCACTGCAAAAAAAAAAAAAAAAAACCCAAAACAAATCCAAACCACCAAACTAAAAATTTGAGTTATCAGTATCAAAACTCTCTTTCTTCTTGAAATGACTTTTCTTGGCTTCACAGCAAACAGCAGCTCCTAAATCTGGCTCGTGATCCCAGACCTGCCAGTGGAAGTTGGATCATGAGCTTTACACTCTGCAGTTTTTCCCTGTGAGCTTTCATGAAAAGGACACACAGGAATTTCAGGAAGTTGAGAAGGGAATGAGCTGCAGCAGTGGAAGTACTGGAACATGACAACGTGTTATCCCAGGGACCTTCTTTGAGCCAAATAATTACAATTAATTGTAAAATAAATCTAATTGGACAACCAGCTCCGTGTGCATCTCTAATTGCACAGCCACTAACAGCAGCACACAGAGAATAAAAATAAGTATATGCATCCCTTTAATGTTAAAAAGAGCATCCTTCTCCTTTAGTTTCTTTGGGAAGATGTGACAGCTGCTCCTGTATGAAAATGAATAAATAATCAGATTTATTTGTATCTCAAGCTGTTTTCTCCTCTCGGAGATGAGCGATCCACTGATCTCAGTTTAAAGGGAGACCAAGTGTTTGCACATTTTCTGTGCATGGACACAGCATCAGTTTAAAAAAAAAGCCTTTCCAGGGTATCTTCCTGTGTGGTTTTGTTCTCAGCAGGGGATAATTTATGCTGGGTTTTATGTTGCATTATTTAATTACACGTATTTTTAAAATGCATCTGTTTTGCCAATTTATATTCAGAGTGTGCTGCCTTTGGATGGCTTTGGAGCTAAATACCCTTCTCATACCTCTGGAGATGAGTCTTAAAATAGTCTATAAATCCTTTTAATTCAGATTTTGAAAATGCTCTGAGTTGGAGGTAGCAAAGCTGGAGGTTCAGGGCATAAAGGAGAGGCTGTGGCTTTTTCAAGGTGAAGAGGAAGGAGCAGGGAATAATTAATACATGAGAAAGGGGATAACAGCAACTTCCCGATCCATCTTTACAAGGCAGGATTAAAGGGAAAACAAGAAGGTGAAGAATTGCCAGGGGAAAGCACTGTGAAAAGCAGGGACAGCTCCTCAGGCAATGCATGACTGAGGAAACATCCTGCTCAAAGTGTCAGCTTTGGGATGGATGCTCAGATAAATGGAGATTTTTTGGTGCCATCAAGTCAAACAAGGGAGCAGATTCCAAAGGATTTCTATGGGATGGGTGAGCACTGATATCCCCCTTGGCTACAGCTCCATCCAAACACGTCCTGGGACTCATCCAGTCCTGGAACAAAACTGGGAGCCAGCTGGGAATGGTGGGGAGGGACCAGTCAGGAGAGGAGCACATCCCCTGTGGCTTTGCCTGGATGCAGGAGGATGCAGGCATCTCCCTCTGGATGTGTTAAAGGAGCTCAGGTCCCAGCCATTCCCATTTATTGATACATCAGGATCTGAGTGTGTTAACACCCAAATATCATTGTCCTAACAGACACCTCAAAGCTGCTTTTTGTGCATCTGCCATTTCACCTCTAAAGTTTTTTAAACGTTCGTTGTCACAAACAGAGCCAAAAGAACTTTTTTTTTTTTTTTTCTTTCTTTTTTACAAAATGCCAGCCTGCTCAGATCTGGCAGCATGTCTGGAAGGGGCTTTGACATCATGCTCACACAGTGTCAAAGTGCAGGGCAGCAATTCCCACTGGATTTGCAGCTCATTGGGAGCTGCCACAAACACCCTGGAGTCCCATCTTGTGCCAGACTCATTTCCTCGAGCTTTTGGGTCTGTTTTGGGGAAAAAAACCCATGGTTTTGGGGAGGAAAAGCATCATCCCAGGGGCTTGGCTCTGGTGGAAATCTCCATCTCCTCCCTGCCCGTGCAGCTCTGGCAATGAGCTGGGAGGAGCCTCGTGTTGTATCGAGTGATTATTTGATTTCTCATGAAACGAAGAACTCCTGGCTGAGCCGAAGGTCTGGATCTGTGCTTTTGGCTTTGGAAAACAGGATGCTGGCCAGGAGGAGCTGGATGAATTTCTGTCCTCTGAGGGTTTTTCTCATGGTGGGAGTTGAGGTTGGCAGGAGGGAAAAGGTTCTGCGTGGGCAGGGCTGGGTGTGAGGCTGCACTTGGAAATCTTCAAAAAGCACCACCATGGTTGTCCTTGGTAGGGGCAGCCAAGCAGATTTCAGGTCTGGGCTGAGAGCCACGGTGATCCTGCCAGCTTTTGTGGAGCAGCTCAGCTTGGCCAGAACAGGTAAAACACTGAGAAAATCGGGTTTAAAACGTGGCTGTGGTCAGACTCAGGGGATTTTCTCCAATGTAATTTCACTGGGGATGGGCTGCAGAGGTTTTGGTGATGACAGCAGCTCCTTTGGCTTCTCCTTGGCACCTGTCCTGGCAGAGAGCTTGGCTGCTTGTCCTGGAGCCAGGATCAGCCTTTTCTCTCCTTCCATGAAATGAGACAGAGCTCAGAGACATCAGGATCCAAGTCGGCAAAGGGAGCCTCGGCTGTGTAGTTCCCATATGGAGCCTTGCCCAGTGCCACAATTCCTGCTGTAGCCACGATGTTGAGAGAATCCCAGAATTATTCAGGTTGGAAAAGTCCTGCAGGGCCATCGAGTCTGATCTGTGCCCCCATCCCCACCTTGTCACCAGCCCAGAGCTCTGAGTGCCACATCCAGGAATGCCTTGGACACCTCCAGGGATGGGGACTCCAAACCTCCCTGGGCAGCTCCTTCCAAAGCCTGAGCACCCTTTCCATGAGGAAATTCCTCCTCTTTACCCAGCCTGAGGCTGTGTGCTTTGTCCCTGTCTGAATTTGTTCTTGGCTCAGTGCAGGCTCAGTCTGACAGCTTCACTTCCAAAAAATGACCCAACTTCCAGGAGGATTGTGTTTGGTGGGACCAGGCAGAGTTTTGTGTTCTTTGTGCCCTTCTCTGCTTGCATTTGCAGAGCAGCAAGTGCCAGTCTGATCTCACACCTCAGCTAGAGGGAGCAGCAATGGAGTTGGCTGTGGTAATAAAATATGTGATTTATTCTGTTTCTGGATCTGCACACCCTTCCCTCTTCCAGGGAGTCTTGTAAATAATCCCAGCACTTGTGCCTGATGTGTAGAGGGAAGAGACCCTGGTGGATCTCAGTCTGTGGGTCTCAAATGCTGATCTGGGCAACTTTCTTAATCAAAACATGCCTGGATTTGGCCAAACCAGGAGTTGAAATTAAATGTACGTGACAGGGTGGCTTCAAGGATCCTTGGAACTCGTTGTTCCCTTTTCCTAGAGTTTGCCATCTCCCAAAGTCCTCCAACAGAGCCCTCCCTGACCTCTATTAAGCCTAGATTGGCTGATTTTTAATTGATTTCTTTCCCCCATGTGCACATGGGAGAAGCTTTGGCTTCCTGTGTGCTTCTGCAGAAAAAAAAAAAAAAGGAGGATGGGAAGTGACCTGCTCAGCTGGGAAAGGGGATTTGAAATGAAGGTGGGATGAAGATCATCACCTCCCACATGTGACACTCCTTGATGGGTGGGGACAGTGGTGGCACCTCTGGAGCCAAGAGGATCTGAGTCCTGCCTGTTTTTCAGTGAGGCAAAGGGAGCCCATGGGTGTCCCCACCCCACCCTGCCCTTTTCCCCCAGCCCATTGGGGCAGAATTTCCCAATCTTTGGCAAAGATGGAAACAGATCCTGAGAGCTCATTCACTGTCTCCCCAAATTACCCAGCTCTCCTAAGGGCATCCTTCAGGCTTTTTTTCCCCCCTCACAGAGACCTGACATGAGCAATGAGGTTCACAGTTTCTTGCAGAGTTTGCTCTTTGCCCAGGAATCAATCCAATTCTAAGTTGAGCTGTCAAAACTTCTCCAAGGGCACGGGCATTCCTCATGTTTCCACCATCAAATTATATGTGACACTTAATTTAAAGCTTAAATGTGAAGCCTCACTAGCAAGGAGATTGCTGGAAGGTATTGATTTTGCTGTGTTTTTTTGTGTTTATGTATAAAAATGTATTTTAAAGTGTTGGTAAAAGGATATTATTGCTGGGCAGACTCTGGATTTATGCTCTGGTTTAGTTTTTTTCTCAGGTTTTTTAAGATCCATGTGTCTGGCTGCCATGGAATGTCAGGGAGTTGTGGGGTTTTTTACTCTTTGAGTCAAACCAATCCCATGTTGGGGGACTGAATCACCTGGAAGTGATTTTCTAAAAGGAGAAATGTGTGGCCTGTTGGGTGCTTGGAGACATTTTAGGTGTCTCCAAACCTTGCAAACTGCTCAGGAGGTTCATGGTTTTGAACACTGGGCCATTTAGCTAATGGCAAAGTGTTTGAAAGAGAATTATTCACAAACAAAAGTCAAAAATAACCAAAATAAGGTGAGCAGGGCACAGTCTGGCGTGGTTTTGAGTTGGATTTTGGTGCAGGTCTCACCACTGATGCTCTGCTTGGTGTTTGGAGTCCTTGTTGTGGAGTTTTGGTGATGGGCTGGGGTCCCTTGCTGTTCTCTGGCTGATTTTGTGTTTGAATCTCCTTGGGAAGGAGAACTGCTGACTCCTCATCCTGCCAGAGCCTCTCAGCTTTGCTGAGGGAACATCTTTCCTTGGGTTTTGACAAAGCTCTTGGCTCAAGACCCTTAAGGAACAAAGCTGTGGCAAAATGGGTCATGAAAATGATGGAAGGGCAGGAGAAGATGTGCTGGGGGAGAGATTGAGAGCTCAGTGTGTGAACAAGGACAGACAGAGGGTTGGTTATGGCACCTCTGGGCTCTTCTGGGGGGTGAGACCCACCCAGGGCAGGGGGTGGGAGCTGAAGGGAGACAATTCCCAAGGAGCAAGGTTGGTGTTTGAGAGGGAACGCGGCAGAGGAAAGGTGGAGTGACAGCTCCACTGCCCTGGAGCACACAGGAGGTTCATGTTGGTGACTTGGAGGATTCCAGAATGGTTTGGGTAGGAAGAGACCTCAAATATCATCTCATTCCACCCCTGCCACGGACAGGGACACCTCCCACTGTCCCAGGCTGCTCCAAGCCCCATCCAACCTGGCCTTGGACACTTCCAGGGATCCAGGGGCAGCCACAGCTTCTCTGGGAATTCTATGCCAGGGCTTCACCACCTTCACAGGGAACAATTCCTTCCCAATATCCCATCCATCCCTGTCCTCTGGCAGTGGGAAGCCATTCCCTGTGTCCTGTCCCTCCATCCCTTGTCCCCAGTCCTTCTCCAGCTCTCCTGGAGCCCCTTTAGGCTCTGCAAGGGGCTCTGAGCTCTCCCTGGATCCTTCTCTGCTCCAGGCTGGACTCACTCCAGCAGATCCTGTGCTGAGGACCCCTGAGCTGAACATGGAGTGTGGAGTTGCCTCCTCCTGCTTCCCTCCTCCCCCCATTCCCACCCTGATTCCTGCATCCTCTTTTCCAGCAGTTCCCAGGCAGAGAAGATCCCCCCTGGGAGCATCTGCTGCCTCTGGATAACCCTTCAGCCAAGCCAAACACTGAGCTGAGTTTTGTGATGCCTCTGCACCTTGGGAAGGAGCAGGATCAGACATTCCTGTGCTGCCATTGTCCCTGCTTTTTCCATGTCCTAATGAAACCACAGAGCTCCCAGGGTGGGAATGCTGCTGGCTCAGCTCTGGCCCTGCTTTTCCATAGCCCAGAGCTGCCCAGTTTGCTCACCTGCAGTAAATTGTTGGTGCTTTTGATGGCTCTTCAGTGAAATATTCAGCATTCCTGCCCAATATTCCATCCCCCCAGAGCTATCAGCAGATGAAAGCTCCAAGACTGGCTTTCCATGGGAATTTAATCATCCCATCTGTCACACAGATCCTGATACAAATATTTCCACTGTTAATGGTTTCAGCGTGGGCTTTTTTGTGGGATCAAATATAATCTTATTTAATGGAGTTCTATTGCAGTGATGCTTTGGTCTTTTCACCAGGCTGGGCTTAATTTTTAAATGGAGATTGTTCAGAGCAGAGGCAGGGAAACGACTGAGGGGGTTTTAATGGGGTGGGAAATATGGGATGGATGGATGGATGGAGTGGCTTTGGATCAGCCAGGAGAGGCTGAAAGTGTAAGAGCAGGGAAAGGATCCAGGGTGGATGGGGCTGTCAGGAATGGTGTGAAACTGTGCCAGGAGAGGGTTGGGCTGGATATCAGGGAAAGATTCTTCCCTGGAGGGTGTTTGGGCACTGGAATGGTGACATTCCCAAAGCTGCCAGAGCTCCAGGAGTGTTGGGACAATGCTCTCAGGGATGCACAGGGTGGGATTGTTGGGGTGTCTGTGCAGGGTGAGTTCCTTCCAACCCCATGATTCTGTTCTGTGCCTCTTGGAAGAGGGGTGAGTTCAGAGGGGTGAGTTCAGAGGGGTGAGTTCAGAGGGGTGAGTTCAGAGGGGTGAGTTCAGAGGGGTGAGTTCAGAGGGGTGAATTCAGAGGGGTGAGTTCAGAGGGGTGAATTCAGAGGGGTGAATTCAGAGGGGTGAATTCAGAGGGGTGAGTTCAGAGGGGTGAATTCAGAGGGGTGAATTGAGGGGTGAGTTCAGAGGGGTGAATTCAGAGGGGTGAATTCAGAGGAGTGAGTTCAGAGGGGCGAATTCAGAGGGGTGAGTTCAGAGGGGTGAGTTCAGAGGGATGAATTCGGAGGGGTGAATTCAGAGGGATGGATTCAGAGGGGTGAATTCAGAGGGATGGATTCAGAGGGGTGAATTCAGAGGGATGGATTCAGAGGGATGGATTCAGAGGGATGGATTCAGAGGGATGAATTCACAGGGATGAATTCACAGGGATTTTACAGGTGTATGGCTGGGGGTGATGGAATTGCTGGAGCTGCATGCCGATGCTTTGTGCCTCCAGGGGCAGCACAGCTGGCACAGCCCCCAAACCCCCAAACCCGTCCCTCCCCCCCAGGTGGTGCGCACGGAGAAGAACAGCCTCAACAATCGCTTCCTGCCCTGGGACCAGATCGACACCGAGGCCATCCTGTCCATCGATGACGACGCTCACCTGCGCCACGATGAGATCATGTTCGGCTTCAGGTGAGCGCCCTGCCCTGCCCTGCCCCCAAACCCCGGGAGTGCCAGGGATTGGGAGGGACAAGGGTTTGACAGAAAGGTCTCACAGGTATTTATGTGTAACAGAAAGATCTTTGAATGTGGAATGTGAAGAAGGAATAGAAATAATGGCGAGTTTTGATATAGAAAAAAAAAAAAAAGAATTGCTGAGCCAGTCTGACTGGATAACTAAGAAGGCAAAGAGCAAATGGGTTGAAAGTGTTTTTTTATGAATCCACCTCAAACAAACATGTTTTTACCAAGTAAAAAAGTTTTCACAAGCAAACAAAAATGCCATGTTGCAAGTAAAAAGAAGAATCTCAAAAATTTCCTCTGCAAGAATGTCACTGTAGGGTTAGGGAGTGGTGAAAAATGCAACACAGGCTTCATCCAGAAAGCAGAAGAAGTGATTTATTGCAGGAGTAGGCACGTTTTTATAGACTGGTTCACTGAACCAAGGATAGAATCAGCTCATTGGCCCAAGGAAGGCAACACCTCTTGTAAACTTGTTCTTAGCAAAACATCACGGTCCTCAGGCACTCCTGTCCACAGCACCAGCTGCTAAACTTTGGTATTAATTCTTTCCCTTCTGTTTTCCTTTGAGTAGCTTGGGAAAAATCAAAGTGCTGTTTTTCCTGGCTCTCACCAGCATCCACACAAGAAAACAAAAAAACAACTTGTGGCTTAAACTGTAACATACTAACTTTTGTGATGAGAAAATAGTAACATAAATATAGTAATGTTAGTAGTTATAATAAGCTGAGGGTAAAAGTATTAATTGGTTGTCGTGTTTTAAGATGCTCTGCAATGAAAAGTCTATAATGAATGTAACCAAAACTAAAGTGGCTTCAAACAAACCTGCAGCTGTGGCTGGAAAAGCTGTGAGCTGGGCTCTTGTCACCCACAACCTGGGAATTGCTGCATCCTCTGCACACAATAAACGTTTTAAAGAGCCACCTAGAGCTCCCCTTTCAGCTCTTACAGTTATGGGTTTGTATCTTCAAAAGAGCTCAGCACTTATTATAAAGTTGTTCATTGTAAAGGCAAAAAGTCAAAAGGCAAAAAGTCCCAAATGTTCAAGTCTGTGCTAAAAGATTTTGGCATAGAGTCCCAAATAGAATGAAAGTCCTGATTAGAATTAAAGTCCCAAATAGAATTAAAGTCCCAAATAGAAGTAAAGTCCCCAATAGAAGTAAAGTCCCCATTAGAAGCAGAAGCAGCTCCTGAGAGGGCCAGAGCTGCAGGCTGGAGCAGAGCCCTGAGCAGAGGCTGTGGCTGGGGCAGAGTCTCCAGAGGCAGATGCTCCCTGCTCTGTTCTTTTGTTCTTTTTTCTTCTTCCTCTTCACGTGGTGCTAGTGATGGTGATGATGGTGAGGAAGAGAGAGCCAGAGAGCTCTCACTCCAATACACAGATTCTTATTTATCAATTACCCACTGAGCCAAACCCACAACTCTGAAACGTTTCTTCTAAACCTATTAGAATTCTAGTTTTTTAATAGGAAAGTTTACATATATATGGCCTGTCTGTTCTGTCTGAAGAATATAACCAATATTCTTACTATATTTTTATTATGCCTAAAAGTATGTTTTTGAACTCTCACTAAAACTTGTTTTTCACACTAAATTCTAAGGCTTTTACTTCTTAAGGCACTTAAAATATATTCTTAATTAAACTTACTTAAAACTTAAGCCTGCACCTCTATTTCACGTATGAGTGGCTTAATATACTTTATTCCATCCAAAGGTTTTAATTCAAACCCTGCATCTGTTTTTCAGACTCCAGCACTGCCCACAGCCAGGGGCACAGTTAGGGCTGGCACATCCCTTCCTGTGGCTCCCCAGCTCAGTTTCTTGGAGAAACACACATTACTGGGGTGGGGAACCCCATTTCCCTCACTTCTTAACCCAACTTTCAGCTTTTGATGTGCTGAAAATGGTCCCTGAGTGGTTTTAATGCCCTCCCTGGGGCGGGTAGAGCCTGGAAAACAAATCCAGGAGGCCATGATGCTCACACCCTCTGCTCTGTGTGACACCAGGGTGTGACACTTCTTTGGGCATTTGCTCCAGCAGAGCAGGCAAAGGTGACAACGATGTCACCCAGCAAAGGCAGGTGCTGCCTCACTCCCACCCCTGTGCTGCTCCAGTTTTCCCTTTTCTTTTCCCTGGCAAAATCTTCCTGATCACAGGAACGAGGGGGCTCCTGCTGGGGGAGGTTTGTGCTCCTGCAGCTCCTGCAGCCAAACCTCCCTCCCTGCCAGCCACTGCTGGGGACTGAGGCTGCCACCAGGAGCAGGGACTGCCATTCTGGGCACCAAAACCTGCTTGGGAGGAGGATTAAAGGCACCAAACGCCTGCAAACCCACCAGGCTCCCTCAGAGAGATGAGAAATGAGGTGTGAGAGGGATTGAAGTGCAGGAGGAGGCGTCAGGATTCCTGGTTTCCCTTCCCTGCCCCACTCCAGGCTCTTTATCCAAACTGGGCTGTGTTCTCCCCTTTTTTAGTCTCTATTATTTTCTCCCCTTTTTTAGTCTCTGTTTTCTCCCCTTTTTTAGTCTCTATTTTCTCCCCTTTTTTAGTCTCTGTTTTTTCCCCTTTTTTAGTCTCTGTTTTCTCCCCTTTTGTGATCTCAGTTTTCTCCCCTTTTTTAGTCTCTATTTTCTCCCCTTTTTTGGTCTCTGTTCTCTCCCCTTTTTTGGTCTCTGTTTTCCTTTGCCTGGCTGAGGTTTTGCTGATTAGCCCTGGGGAGCATCAAGTGAAGGTTGTAAGTGCCCTGTGTTATTCTCACTCACATCCCTGCTTACAGACACCCTGTTCCCACAAAGCCTCCCTGTGTTAACACATTCCCAGCAACTTCTGGAGTCTTGGCATTGGAGTGAACCTCTGCCCACAACAACTGTGCTTTGTCAAAACTTTGCTCCAGGCTTTGATTCTTGGGGCCAAAAGCATCATTTTTTTCCCTGTTTGCCACTCAGGAGGGAGCTGGAGGCAGCTCTCTGAGCACCCCCACAACGATTCTCCAGAGAAATCCTGATTTTTGTGGCTGAGCTGGGAAGGAAAAAGCATCACATTCATAGGAAAGCCAAGATGTGGGAGAAGTGAGAGGAATAAGTGGTTTCAATTTCCAGCTTTTCTAAACAATCACCCTGGATTGACAGGAACTGCAGCAAACAAGTGCTGGGGGGAGGATGGAGCCAGGGAAGCTGCTGGTGGTGTTGATTCCTTGAGATTATCTTGGAGTTTCATTAATTGGAGTGGAGCACTGAACAAACACCTCTGTGCTCCATGAGTGTAAGGAAAGCTCAGGGAATCTTCATCTCCTCAGCTGCTCTTTTCCTATAGCTCTCCCAGAACAGGGCTTGTGGGAGAAACTTCCATCCAAATGAGGGAAAAACCCCAAAAATAGCACTTTCTGCCCAGTTTTGTGCCTGGGAAGAAGGGAAAACCCTTTTGTGTCCACAGGGAGTTCTCTCATGCAGTCTGGAGTCACAGCTTGGGCACTGAGCCCAAGGGAGAGGGCATTGAATGATCCAAAGGAAAGCAGCACCCCTGCCTCTGGAAGCTGGATTTGTTTCCCAGCTTAGGCATCAAGCATTGACTTTTTCCTTAATTATTCGTGCCAGTGTTGCAGCTCTCCTGGGGGATTTCTCTGGAGAAGTGTGAGTGCAGATGAGAGCAGAGCATTAAGCAATCCCACGCTCCACGTGCAGAATTCAGGATTTCATTCCCAAGGCTGAACTGGGAGCACGTGTTGGGGTGAGGGAGGCACTCAGGGCCCTGGAGGCTTTTCCTGTATGGCCAGAGCCTGGGAAGCTGCAGTTTGGGATGAGGAGCTGTTTGAGGCAGTTTGGCAATCCAGGTCCTCCCTCAGGAGACACCAGGGCCTTCAGCATCTCAGCAGCCTTTTACAGAATTATGGAATTATGGAATTTCCAGAGTCCTGGAATGGTTTGGGTGAGAAGGGACCTCAAAGCTCATCCAGTCCCACCCCTGCCATCAGGGACACCTTCCACAGTCCCAGGGTGCTCCAAGCTCTGTCCAGCCTGGTCTTGAAGCTTTCCTTAAGGGAGGTTGATTTTATCTTGGCTTTACTGAGCTGCAGGGAGATGGAAAGTCCCAGGGATTTGGGGAAGAGGCCAGGAGATGTTGGGCTCCCTCCAGGCTGCTCTGGCCTTTGTTTTTTTTTTTTTTTTAAACCTCCAGAACAGCCTTTATGAGCTACAAAATCCCTAATTTATGGATTAGGAACCCTTTCCCTGTGCACAAGCATCTCAGCTGTGCTCTAGGACAGGAGCACATTTTAACATTGTTTTCCTTTTTGCCCTTTGGCCATTCCTTGGGTAAGCAGTCGCCAAACTCCTTTATGTACAGACCCCTCCACCCCTCGCAGCCCCTGTGGCTGGGCTCCCAGCTCTGTGTCTCATGGACATTTGTGTGTTTGCAGGGTGTGGAGAGAGGCCAGGGATCGCATCGTGGGCTTCCCTGGGCGCTACCACGCCTGGGACATCCCCCACCAGTCCTGGCTCTACAACTCCAACTACTCCTGTGAGCTCTCCATGGTGCTCACTGGTGCTGCCTTCTTCCACAAGGTGAGACCTCCCTGGAGCTGCCCCTTCTGCTCACAGCACCCCAGGCTGCAGCTTTGGGAGGTTGTGGGGTTTTTTTAAGGACAAGTTTGGGAGCTCTCTGCTGCTGTGCCCTCACTCTCTCCAAACTGCAACACAACCAGAACCTGGTGCTGAGTGCACTGGGAAGGATATCCAGAGGTTATTCCTGCCTGGCTGAATCCACAGCAGCAGAGAGCAGGATCTGAGGGGGCTGGGACCCCCATTCCTCGGTTTCTGTGGTTCCAGGACCGGGTGGTGGCTGTGGGAGAGTTGCTGCTGCTGTGGCTACAGCAGATCTTGGGATTAACTCCATTATGGGGAATGTCACCACTGGGATCCCTGAGTTTTGAGTCAGACACGTCCCAAATGTCCCAAATGTGTTGCTGTGCCCTGTGGAGCACCTGGAGAGCTTTGCTGTGCCTGTCCCCGTTGCAGTACTACGCATACCTGTACTCCTACGTGATGCCCCAGGCCATCCGGGACATGGTGGACGAGTACATCAACTGCGAGGACATCGCCATGAACTTCCTCGTGTCCCACCTGACCAGGAAACCTCCCATCAAGGTAAAGCAACCCCGGGCTTGTCCCGGGGTTGGCATTGCTGGACAAGCTGTGGTTGGGAAGTGAGTGGTGCCTGCTCCAGGGAAATCCATCTCCGGTGGAAAGCTCAGCCTTTGGAATCAGCCAAATCCCTGCCACAGAGCAGGTGAATTGAGGTTTGACATTGCAGGGCTAAACCAGACTCAGTTCCTGTCTGCTGAGACATTCCCTGCCCATGGCACAGATGATCTCTGCTCTGGGGCCAGGCTGGGAGAGCTGGGGGAGTTCACCTGGAGAAGAGAAGGATCCAGGGAGAGCTCAGAGCCCCTTCCAGAGCCTAAAGGGGCTCCAGGAGAGCTGGAGAGGGACTGGGACAAGACATAGAGTGACAGGCCACAGGGAATGGCTTCCCACTGCCAGAGGGCAGGGATGGGTGGGATAGTGGGAGGGAATTCCTAGCTGGGAGGGTGGTGAGGCCTGGCACAGGGTGCCCAGAGAAGCTGTGGCTGCCCCTGGATCCCTGGCAGTGTCCAAGGCCAGGCTGGATCAACCTGGGATGGTGGGAGGTGTCCCTGCCCATGGCAGGGGGTGGCACTGAGTGAGCTTTAGCTCCCTTCCAGCTCAATCCATGCTGAGAATCCTCTGTATCCGAGCCCCCTGGCAGTGCCCCAGGCTGGCACTGACACCTCTGTCCCTGCTGCAGGTCACCTCCCGCTGGACCTTCCGCTGTCCTGGCTGTCCCCAGGCGCTGTCCCACGACGATTCCCACTTCCACGAGCGGCACAAGTGCATCAATTTCTTTGTGAAGGTGTACGGGTACATGCCCCTGCTCTACACCCAGTTCCGCGTCGACTCCGTTCTCTTCAAGACCCGCCTGCCCCACGACAAGACCAAATGCTTCAAGTTCATCTAGGAATGGGAGCAGAGTGGGAGCAGAGTGGGAGCAGAGTGGGAGCAGCTGGACACTCCCAGCTGGCAGGAGAGGCTGGCACGGGGCTGCTTTGTGGGGCTGTGAGTGTTGTTTGCTGTGGACTCCGCCGGCAAACAGGACTGGGACGGGCACTTCCCTCCTTCCCTGAGCTCCCCCAGGGCTCACCCACACAGGGAATGGGATCCCATGGCTCCTGTAAGGACACTCCCATGTGGAGTGGGACACTCCCACGGATCGTACACTGAGGAATGGCTCGCTGGCCACTGGCTCTGCCCCTTCGCTAGCCAAGGGCAGCCGTTCTTTTTAATTATAATTATTGTTATTTAAAATGAAAGTGTTTTAGATTTGCCGCCTGAGGCGCTTTTTTGTTTTCTTTTCTTTTCCCTCCCCTCTCCCCACCCCATTTCCCCCTCTGGACCCTTCAGCCCATCCCAGGGGACCTAAGCAAGGCCAGGTTGGAGGTGTTTGGGTGCAGCATCAGGGCAGCTCCTGTCACCACTGCTGTCCCTCCCCATCCTTCCTCCCATGGCACAGCCCTTCCCACCCACCAGATCCTGGCTTCTCTTGCCCTGTGGCTACTACTGAGGCCTCTCAGGTGTCACCTGGTGAGGAGCCCTTTTTCTCTGCTCTGCTCTGCTCCCCACCCTGAGCCCCTGGAGAGGGGCAGGGTTGGCCTGGATGATCCTTCCTGGCCCCAGCTCTGGCCTGGTGCTGTTCCCCTGCAGCCCAGGGGGTTCAGTTGCTGCTGTCTCTGTCTTTTCCCACCTTGTCCTGCTGATCCTCTCAAGGCAAGGAGTGTGTTTGGGGCTTAGGGAAGATCCAGCAGCAGCAGCAGAGCCATGGCTGGGGGTGCTCCAGGCTGCTGGAGGCTCTGGCCCTTCTCGGTGCTCAGCCCAGCCTGGGTGTGCCAGAGCTGCAATTCCTGCTCTGCCTTAACCCAGCCCAGCCTCACGCCCTGGCTTTGGGCTGTGTCTGAGGCTTAATCCCAGCAGGAGCTTTCCAGTGTGTGATGCTGCTGGGATCACATTCACAGCGTGGATTTGGAGCTGGTTCCTGTCCCTCAAAGCAAAATGCTGTCACATCTGTGACCCCCTGAGCTCAGCTGCTGCTCCATCCTGCTTCAGGAGGGAAGGGCACACCTCGTGTGATGTTCTCCCTCAGCACATCCCAGATGTTTGTGAGGTGGGAAGGTGACACTTGTGTGGTCACTTCGATGTCCCTGGATTTTCTGGATGTCACCCCTGGTGTGTCTCTGGTGTGTGGGAGCAGGGATGGTCCAGCAGCAGCTCCTGGGCTCATTCTCAAGGTCAGTCCTGTCCATGCTCCTCCTGCATCACGTTTTGGGGCCTCTCCAAACTCCTCTCCCCACGTTTTCCCATCAGCACTGACACTTCCTTGGGGGAAGGGGAGGGAAGGAGCAGCCTGTTCCCAGCAGAGCCCATGGCTTGTGCCTTCACCAGCAGCACTGACCACAGCAAAACACAGATCAAGGAATCTTTTCCTATGTTTTTTTTCCTTTCCATTCCCTTTTTGCTTTAATATCAGATGCCCAAAATGCAGCACGTGTTACAGTCTCCTTAAAAATTCCACAGGAGAGGCCCTGGCACACCTGGAAGGATTCTTTTCCCTGCACAGAGTGGAAATGTGGCACTTATCAGGAGCTGTGTCAGCTCCAGCATTCCCGAGGGGCCTGAGCTCCTCTTCCTCGGCTTTAATTTCACCCTCATTAGAGGGGGTTCATTAGTAATGATGCTGTGGCTCAGGTAGAGCCCAGGCCCGGGGTCAGCTCTGCCTTCCCAGCCCTCCCAGAGCACGGAGTGATGTGGCCATGGACTGCACTTTATCCAAGCACAGGCATTGCTCACAGCCCTCAGGCTTCCCAAAATCCAAAGGGAAATTCCAGTGAGAGCCTGGGGGAACACGGGTGGGATGGGAAGTGCTGGCATTGCTGAATGGTTGGATGCTCAGGGTGTGGGAGCCCCAGACTGGGAATTCTGCTTTCCCCTGCTGTGTTTAGATTCAAGGCCAGTTGAGATCAGGGATCAGCAGAACAAACCCAACTGTTCTTCCTCCCTGGATCTTTGGCCTTTTTCCCAAGCTGGTTTTTTTTTTTTTTTTTTTTTTTTTGTTAGGAGGATCCCCCTGTCCATTGTGCTGGAGCAGGGACAGATGTGCAGTGGAATCTCTCTGCCTGTCGTGGGATAAATTCCTCCTTTCTGAGCGCCCCTAAAGGGGAAGGATTTGGGGGTGAAAGGGTAAAAAGGCTCATAAAGGGAGATACCTGGGCAGCAGCAGCGTTGGGAGGGGTGGGATTCTGTGAGAAAATGAAATGCCAGCAGGAACATCTTCCCCACCCACAGGGCTGCTGCTGCCCCTCCTGCTCATCCCAAACATCACCAAACTCCCTGGAGTTCAGGATTGGGATTCACAGCCCAGCTTTCTATTCCTGAGACACACCAGGACCTGAGCTGTCCTGAGGCCCCTCCACCAGACAGGAGAGGGGCTTTTCCAGAGAGTGCTCCTGCCCGTGCCACCATCCCAAACATCCTTCCCTGCTACCACCCATCGTTCTCCCGGGATTTTCGGGGCATCCCAGGCTCACTCCGAAGCTCAGGTTTGGTTGTACGATCCATCCCAGCTCCTGGGGCCTCCACCACGCCAGCCCCGAGGAGCTGGGAAGGGGCTCTTGGCAGCTTTTCCCCCCATTGCAGAATTTCTGCTGCTTCCCCCGGGCACGGAGCGAGGCCTTTCCCGCTGTAAATAGAACGAGTGAGGTCGTGTCACACGGCCCCTGCCCTCCCCTTGTGCCCACGGTGCCCTGAGCACCAGGATTTCAAATCCAACAGGAACTGAGAGACAAGGAACACTCCTTCGACACGAGCACAATGTTGAGTTTTTTGTAAAAGGTTCCAATAAATGGAGAGTTTAACTTGGGAGTGTCTCGGTGCCTCTTTGCTGGGGTTGGGAGAGGGGTTGGACCAGGATGGGGCTGTTGCTGCTCCTGGCCCTGGGACACCCCAAAACCAAAACCAGGCATGTCCTGAGCCTCTGTTCCCACTGTGCAGGTGAGCTGGTGTGGAATGCTGGAAGCTCCTCAAGGATGGCAGTGCCTGGAACCAAACCCCATCCTGTCCCTGGTGAGCTCAGGGCTGGGCCAGGAGAGCCCCAGGGAGGGGTTGGACCCTGAGTGGCTTCCAGGGATGTCCCAGCAGCTCTGGGGCTGCTGCTTGTGTGGATGTTTGTGGGCAATGAAACCTGCCCATCCCTGCTGGGGATCCAGAGCCAAGAACCTTTGGGGACAGTTCCTGTGGCATGGCTGGCTCAGGATGCTCCTGGTCCCTCTCCTGTGCAGGAGGCTGAGCTGGAAAAACCAAAGGGATCCACGAGGTTTGTAAGCAGATCCCCAGCTTCAAACCTGCAGGGAGGAGAAGAAGGGAGGAATGGAGCCAGCTGGGCCATGGGATCTCCTCCACCATGGGATCCCCTCCACCATGGGATCCCCTCTACCATGGGATCTCCTCCACCATGGGATGTCCTTCATGCTGGCCTGGGAATCCCCCAGGATTTCCTGCATGTGGCTGGATTTCTTCTCTTCCTTCCTGCTTTTGTTTTTTGCCCTCTCTCCTGAGCAGCTGCTTCCTCCATGGTCACTTTTTACCTCTGTTGTCACTTTTCACCTGTGTGTTTCCTGCCCTTGCTGCTGCTCCCACTGGGAATTGTGTCCTTTCTTTTCCCTTCTGCCTTGGAGTAAGGCTTGGTTTGTGCTTGGGTTTGTTTGCAGGAGAGGTTTCAGAGAAACCCCAAAGGATTTTGGTTCTGGTGGATGCTCAGCCTCCCAAAGCCTGTGATCTCTCCCCAAAATAGGACAGGGGGGCAGGGCCATCACTGGCAGGGCAGGGCACAGAATTCCTCACTGCAGGATGCCCCTGGCAGCAGCAGTGGATGCTGCTTTGGGATCTGCCTCTCAAACGAGCCCAGCAGCACTGTGGGCATGGACTCAGCTGGAGCTGATTTTCTCCTGAGGCTTTTCCTGAGATAAAAATCTCCTGATCAATATTTTTTCCTGCTGTAACTGCTGTGTTTGGTGAGGGGAGCCAGAGCTCTGGTTCCATTTCTCTGTGTTAGGGTTTGTACCCTGGGACAAGGAAACAGAGGTGATCAATCCTGTTAATCATTCATTCATTCATTCCCTGCTCCCAGGAGGGCAGGGTGAAGTGCTTTACACTCCACTCCTCTGCACTACAAAGTGCCCTTGATTTTCCCTTTTTGGATGATGCACTCCTTGATAAATAACAATTTCACTGGTATTATGAATTTATGGCAGTGCCATAAAAGCCACCAGCTCCTGCTGGACCCAGGAAAGGACCTGCTGCCACCCCTTCCCAGGTAACTGGTCCCAGCTGATGGGTCCTTCAGGGAGGACCTGTCCCCTTCATGGTCTTCAAGGGATTGAGGTCACAGTCCATGGATCCTTGAGGGATGGGGTCACAGTCCATGGATCCTTGAGGAATTGGGGTCACAGTCCATGGATCCTTGAGGGATGAACTCACAGTCCATGGATCCTTGAGGGATGAACTCACAATTCATGGATCCTTGAGGAATTGGGGTCACAGTCCATGGATCCTTGAGGAATTGGGGTCACTGTCAATGGATCCCCAGGTGACAGCTCACCTGTGACCCATCAGATCCCACCTTTCCCACCAGGAGCCTGCCCAGGCCATGATGTGCAGCCAATCCCAAACCCCTCTGCTCTCATTCCCACTCCTCCCCAAGGCTGAGCTGCTGCTGGGGCAGTTTCCAGTTTCCCTCTGCTCCTCCCAGTGGTGACAGACCCCAGTGCCAGTGACTGAGTCTGGGCAGGGACCTGGCATTAACTGACCTGGTTTGTGTTTTCATTGGGTCTCACGTTAATGGAGAGAAAACACAATAAACTCTACCCAGGAACAGCTGTTCCATAAAAGCCATCCAAGAGCAGAAATCTGATTTTTACCTTTCCTCTCCATTATTCCTGTGGGAGCACAAGGTTGGGAAGTCACTGGTAATTAATCACTTGCCACACCCCCCATTAATTGTGTTTAATGAGGGGAGCAGTGGAGAGAGGCTGCAGCAGCTCAGGGAGGGATGTGGGATCCAGGGAATGGCCACAGCACAAGGAACCCACATGGGGGCCAAGGGATTTATTTTCCCTTCTGGAAGAAGGAGAGTGAAACCAGGAACCTTTGCTGTTCTTTGGCCATTAAATTGGGAACTTCTGGATAAAACCTGGATTGCATCCATGGTAATCTCCTCCCTGGGCTGCCACAGTTCCCTCTGCAGGACTGAGCCAGCCCAAAGAAATGCTGTTTGTTTTTCTCTCTCTATGCAGAAGGAACAAGCATTTCTTTTTCCACTTTAATTAGGGTTTCTCATTAAAGAATTCCCCTCCCAGAATGTTTGTTTTTCCAGCAGGCACAACCTGAATATAACAAAACCAATCCACTCTCAGCTGCTGGACTGATGGAACAACAAGAAGTTTTCCTGCTCAAAATGACAGGAAGAAAAATGTCAAAGCTTTTAATTTTTACTTTCTCCCCCTGAGGAGGTGGGAAAGCCTTGGGAATGTGAAAAGGAAGGGACTGGAGCAGTGGGATCAGTGCTGGAGCTGAGGTAACCAGCAGAAAGATGAGTTTATTCCATGATCTCTCTGGGTTAGGAACAATCCCTTTGGAGTTTCTTAAAGTGGAATTATCCCAGTTCTTTTACTCTGGTTAAGTGATGCTAAAGCAGCAAACCTGTAAACCCTGATGAGGATTTAATTCCACTGCCCCAAGCTTTTCATGTTGCTGACACCACTCCTCACCTGTGGCACACACAGAATAAAGGTGTGGGTGCTGGGATCTGCACACCCAACCCAACAGAAATCCTTCATGGCAGTGAAATGGGATGGGGACACTGCAGTGGCAAAGAGATTTTATTACAGAGCTGCTTCCACTGCCTCCATCTCCCCAGAAGGATGAACTGGAGGAGCAGCTTTATTTCCCAAAGGTGTCAGGACAAGGATGTGGAATGGACATGGAGAGGCTTTTATAAACCACGGGATGTGCTCCCTCCTGGGCAGTCTCACTCTGCTTTTTTATTTTTTAACACCAAATAAATACAAAACAGTCCAATAAAAAATGAACAGCAGTAAATCTGAGAAATGGGTCGCCTTTAAAAGCAATATTATTGACTGAGGTGAGGCCCCAAATACGTGATTTGGGGAGGGAAAAGCCTCCCCAGGTCTGCAGTACTGATGGCTTTGGATAAATTACTCAGAATTCCACCCAGGATTTGGGATGGGGGAGCTGCAAGGACGAATTTTTTGGAAGGTAGAAACAAGAGGCACTTAAATCTTGAAAGGTTTTTTATGAGCATTAGGAATTCTCCTACTTTATGGACTTCCCTAAGTGTCTTCCTGAGCTGTTTCCTCCACTGCTGATGGAGGAACCCAGGAGGAAGCAGGGAAGGGCCTGGAACTCCAGGGATGGATCTGGGTGTAACAGGTGAGGCTGCAGCATCAATAAACACTTGAATTCCTAAGGGATAAAGCTTTTCCAAAGTGCCTCTGCTTGTGCAGGGAATGGCCAGGCTCTTCCCACTATCCTCCATGTCCACCAGACCCCCTTTTCCCATTTTTATTTGTACAATTTCTGCCTCACCAGCTCTCCCCTCCTTGTGAACACCAGGCAGGGAAGAGAGGCAGGGAATGGGCTCTGGGGACTGGGAAGCAGCAGTGGGAGGAAAAAGGCCATTGTTTCAATATTCCTGCAGAGTTCTGGCAGGTGAAGGACTGGGGCAGACACTGCTGAGGGACACAGAGGAGCAGCAGTTCACCCTGATGTTGTAAATAAACACTCCAGTTATTTACTCTGCAGTTCCTATTTCCTGTAAGATTCCCAGCTCCCAATTTTACACAACAGGAATCTCCTCCAAAGTATTCCAAAACAAGTTAAAAATAAGATTTAAAAAATAGATATTAAAAATACTCCCTTGCTCCTCCATGAAGGGGAAGGTTTCTGGTCTGTCTGAATTACAGAATTCTCTCTCTCTCTGTCCTTGGACAGCTCCAAGTTCTGCTGCTCCAGGCTCTCTCCTTGCAGAGCCTCCTGATGTCCACGAGCTAAAATTTCTGCAGGAATTTGAGCACCAGGTCCCGCAGTTTGACCCTCAGGGGCTCATCATTGTCACAGATGATGTGGGTGGAGTCCTCCTCCAGCTGGATGAGGGTCTCTGCCTCCTGCAGCAGCACAATGTGGCCCTTGGCTGTGTCCTCCACCTTCACGTCGCTGAAGCCGTGCTGGGTTTGGGGTGGGAGAGGGACAGAGAGGGAAATCAGCACAGCCCAGGAAAAGTGGGAGAGAGGAGAGATCAGGCCACAGGGGTGAAGGGGAATTCCATGGAATCACAGATTGCTTTGGGTAGCAAGGGACCTTAAATCTCATCCAGTGCCACCCCCTGTCACAGGGACACCTCTCACTATCTCAGGTTGATCCAAGCCCCATCCAACCTGACCTGGGACACTTCCAGGATCCAGGGGCAGCCACAGCTTCTCTGTGCCAGGGCCTCCCCACCCTCACAGGGAACAATTCCTTCCCAATATCCCATCCATGCCTGCCCTCTGGCAGTGGGAAGCCATTCCCTGTGTCCTGTCCCTCCATGCCTTGTCCCCAGTCCCTCTCCAGCTCTCCTGGAGCCCCTTTAGGCACTGGAAGTCTGCAATCCTGCCCTTTTCCCTGCCAATTATGTCCAATTATCTCCTGCAGGTGAGAACATGACTCCACAGAACAGCAACCAAATTTGTGCAGCTTCCTCAGGAGGCTCCTCCACCAGTGGAGACATTTCCAGGATCTGTTCTTCACTTGGTCACCTTCTCACAAATCTTGTGGAATCCACAAATCACCCACCCAAAATCTCTGCTTCCATGGGAAACAGGAGGAGATCACTGACATGAACCCCACACAGCAGGACACGGCTCCACAGGGAACAATTCCCTCTATTCTGAAGTTCAGGGACACCCTGGAGCACTTTGGGAACTCACTGGCCTTTCTCCATTTCAAGCTACACTAAAATGATTTTTCCCCTCTCTCTGCTACCAAAGCAGCAGATCTGAGATGTGCAGAAATCTGCTGGAATCCCACCTGCCACTGAAGATTCCTCACCTTCTCCAGAGTCTGCACAAACTGGTCCACAGGGATGGAGCCACTCAGCAGAGGCTTCAAAGATTTGCACTCGGGCACATCATCACTCACCCGCTTCCTCTTCTTGCTGGCAGGAGGTTGGGGAGGTTTTGGAGGCAGCTGGTGGATGAGAAGGAAAAAAAAATCCCACTCTGAAGGATGCAACAGGTAGGGGAACAGGTAAATTCACAGCAAGCAACTACTCAGGGAATGAGAATGTGGCTTAGCTGCAGCTATTTATGAGGACTCAGGCATTTTAAGCCCAGGTCTAAGTTTATTTGGCAGCAGGAATGAGTGGAGAAGGGAGTAAATGAACAACAGCAGCCTCAGACAATTCCATTGCAACACTTCAATGTTTCCAGCACTGCTGAGGGTTTCCAGGGAAGCAGCTTGGGAAGAGGAGGGCAGCCTGTCTGCTGTGCTCTGACAGAAATCCTCACCCAGCCTTCACATCCCTGACATTTCCACACTGGGCTCTCTTCCCGAGTGTCCTGGGCCCAGCCAGCTCTGCTGCCCAGTGTGGGAAGGGTTGTTCAGTGAGGCCCTGCAGGCTCATGGAGCTGAGGGAAAGGGGAGCAGGGTCTGAGCAGGCTCTGGGCATCACCTCCACCTGCAGAGCTCTCATGCCAGGAATTCCAGTGCCAGCCTGCAGGGGGTGGCAGGAAGGGAGGGTACAGAGACGTACAACCTCCCAAGTTTGATGTCCCAGGTCATCTCTCTCCTCTAAGCCTTGATCCTGAGAGGTTGACTGACCATGGAAGACAGCAGGATGATCTGCAGCCTCTCTTCAGGAATTATCTCATTTCCCCTTTTATCTCAGCCAGGCACATGGCCAAGGAAAAGAGGGCACAGAGATTTATCTGCATCCCACTCCTTGCTCTGGGTGTAATTCCTCACCTGCACATGCCAGGGCAAAGCCTCTGCCCAGGGCTCTGCTCCAGAGGGAAGGAGCTGCAGGAGGGGTTGCTGGGGTCCTGGATGGCAGCAAAAGCCAGAATAAGGATATTTTTCTCCCTTTCCCATTAGACTGTACCTGCAGCACATGCTTGTTGTCCTTAGTATGCAGCACAGCAGAAACTGTTGCCAAGGAAATACCAGGCTTGATCTCCAAGGGCACGAGGGAATCTGCAAGCTGAAGCAAAAGGAGATTTTGTTCAGCAAGTGATCAGCTCGAAACGTGCATGAACCCAGCTGTGAGATAAATTGGCAGTGTGGTATTTTTAAACATGGGCTAATGAACTGTAAACACAAAGCCACTGATAGACTGAGAGCTCCTCGGACCTGCCCAGCCTCCTTCCAGCTCCCAAAATTATGGATTTCACACCATGAGCAGAGCAGCACGAGGTTTGCAGGAAGCAGGGCTGGTCTCAAAAACCATAATAAGCACAGAGAACCCTTGTGTGAAAAGACAATTGCTTCATTAATAATTTTAGTCAGTGAAACTCGTGGTCTAATCCAGCATTATTATGTTTGTTATGCTGATGGACAATGAAAAATCAAAGTGAGTTTCCTTTCAGTTCCTGACTGCAGAATATCTGGAATAAGAAGGGTTTGTCCTTAAAACCCCAGTGTTTTCAATCAACCCACTGCTGATTAGTTTGAAATGATTCCAACAATGCTGCACAAAACCCTTCCCACTGCCTTTTATATAATTCTTCCCTGAAAGACATAAAATTTAGTCTTGGCTTGGAGTTTGGATCTAACACTGCTGGCAGTGCCTGGAGTGGGCAGTGCTGCACCTGCTGAGACCAGTGGAAGTTGGCCAGTTGGGAAGCACCTCTTCCAGCCACCCTTCCAAAGGAATTCTGCAGAAAACAGTGCTCATGAATGGAGAAAATGATTCCCTTTTATCCCTCCAAGGGAATTCAAGGTGCCAGGATGTCTAATCCTTTTGCCATGAAAGCACTGAGAGGGTTTTTCTGTTGGCTTCGATGGTGGCAAAGTTCTTTTAATAAGTTCTGAAAATCTCACCTGCCACTGTTAAAGCTGCAGGAACATTTTGAGAGCAGC
The DNA here is from genome assembly GCF_052056855.1 of Sturnus vulgaris. NCBI lineage: Eukaryota > Metazoa > Chordata > Aves > Passeriformes > Sturnidae > Sturnus > Sturnus vulgaris. Next base: position 113,222,044 of record NC_142245.1, on the reverse strand, counting down.
TCCTTGGAATAAAGCAGTTGGTGTGTTGGAAAAACACAGGCTGCATTTAAAGTCCCTAAATTTTGTCTGTATTCAGCCATGGTGAATCCTAGAAATCCAAATCTGATGGAGCAGTTCAGCTCACTGTTACTCTGGGACTCTACTGAAGATCTTTAAAACAGGCAATTTGAATATAGCCTTTATGGTTTGCTGTTGAAGGCAAAGAGAATGAAAATATAATGACAATCATTGCTTCAGATTTCTCCTGGGACCTAAAAATAGCACTTGCAGCAGTGAATTCTGCTGCCTTCCCTGTGGTCGAAGGCCCTTTCCATTCCAACCACCTTCCTGAGGAGGATCAATACAAAACAGGCTCTGATGATGAGCAAAGTGACAAATCCTGTGAAGAGAAAGATCCTTAAAGAACAAGGAATGGCTTGGAACCAAAGTCTTCTCCTGCCTGCCACGGAAGGATTTTGGTATTAACATTTCTGCAGGTTTTAAACAGGCTAAAGAGCAACACTTGGATTATTTACAGTCAGAAAGACAGTAGGACAGGCATTCATTTTTATTTCCTTCCCAGCTCACAGCCTTCTCCATGTGGCAGCCAATCCTTTCATTATAGAAACTCAGTGACCCAAACCAAAAAGGTCATTTAATCACATCCAGTAATTCACCCACCAAGGCCAGGCAGCACTGCTCCACTCCTTTCAACTGACCTCCTGCACACACAAATCACAGAACTCCTCCAAAAAGCTGCATTAAAGAAACCCTTTTCACACAGGCAGCAAGTCTTGTCTGAACTCCAAGCTGTGGCAACTCCACGGTTTCCCCTCACAAGTGGTTTCAAACTTTAATTCTCCTGGCAGCCAGGAAACCTTGTCTCATTTCAAGGTTGAATTTGTCCAACTTGCAGAGGCTGGCTCTTGTGCCTTTGTGTGGGAGATTGAAAAGCCCCCCACCATGCAGGAATAAATGAGTCTTCCTTCCAGTCATTATCCCGAGCCTGATGTCACATGCTGGCACCAAGAAAGCCACCAAAGCAGGGACACTGAGATCTAACACCACATTAATCAGTCTCCTGCCCAAGGATGAGCACTTGGACTGCCTTGGGATAAATTTGGGGGGGGGATGTGTGCACTATTTCAGATTTTAGCTTGGGATCTTCTCTGCCTGTGATCAGAGCTGTCTGCCCACGCTAAACCAGAGGAAAGATATTTTTACCATGAAGTCTTTCCTGTAGGGTTGCATTTTCCACCCCAAAAGGGGATTTGACACACATCCTGTGAGCACAAACACTGCTGTTGGCCAAACTAAAGATGTTAATAAAGAACAACGTGGGTTAAGTCACTTTTAAAGACTCTCCTAAAGGCTTCAATGGGGACAATTCTCCCCAGGTTTAAGTTGCCTTCAGTCACCAGCCAAAAATCCTCTTGTTGGCAATGAGGGGCTGAACAACCACTGAGGATGGGACATGAAACTCCACAGTAAAAATAAAATGAGGCTAAATAATCAGTGAATAAAATCAAGGCAGGACCAGACTTTGAGCACACATGGTCTTGTCCTGTGGAGGATTCTCCCAGGGACAGACATGCTGGATTGTACAACAGTATTTTAACATCCCAGTAATTTCTTCTTAGATTTTTGGGACATCTCCCCAAACTCCTCCCTTTTCCCTTTTTTCCTCTGGCTTACACTGGAGAGGGTGCAGAAAGCTGACCCTGCAGGGAGAGGCAAAGTTTGGTGTGAGTGAGGTGAGCTGGATGTGGAGAACAAGCAGGAGCACAGCAAACTGACCAGCAGTTAAAATCCCCTGAACTTTTAGGACCTGAAATCACTGATGTGTACATTAGATTCTAGCATGTGTATTTAGAAAGAGGGTCAGATGGGTTTTTACACCATTAAATGTCTTTTCCAGATTTTCAAACTGCAGAAATGTGGGATCTCTGCATTAGAGGTGGGATCAAACCAGAGAAGCACATGGGAAATCCCAAACTGTGGATTTTTCTGGCAGTCCTGAGGTGGGGAAAGCATTGGTTAAAGGCAAGAGATTCCCAGGCAACTCCTGGGCTGCTACTGAAATTCCTGAAGGGTCATTCTTGAGCCTAATCCCAGTTTTCATTAATGACCTCAGGACAGAACAAGGAGGAGTGTTCAGAAGTTTGTAGGGCACCTTTAACAGAAAGCAGGACCAGGCTATAAAAGAGGAAAAACTCAAAAGATCTCAAGAACTGGAGTGAGAAAACCAAGATGAAATTCAAGAGCACAAAATGAAGGCCTAGGATGGGGCTAACACTGAGAATTTCTGCTGTGGACTGGCAGCTGCTGCAAAGGACAGAGATGAAGGGTTCAGGTTTATTAGTCCATCCCAGGAGAGTCACAAATGTGACATGGCCATGAAAAAGCTAAATGCAAGCCCAGAAATTATCAGGTAATTCTCTCTGAGATGGGTTCTCGTTCTTATATTGGGCCTGGCAAGATTTTACCTGAACTACTTGTAAATTGTGGGTAATTTCAATTCAAGTAAGAGATTCTGAAGGGTAGATTTGGGCAGGAGGAGCTGTCTTGTAAGGAGAAATGAAATACCTTGGCTTGTTTAGCCTGGCAAAAAAAGAAAGCCAAAAGGAGAATTTGATTATTCTACATAAACACCACAGGGAAAAATACCAACAAAAAGGAAAATGTATTTATGCTCAAACATGATGTTAGGAATAAATGTGTGCAGGCCAGCAGTGAATATGTGTAGGCTGCAAATTAGGATGTTTCTAGAGACAGTGGGGACTTGAACAGCATCTACTGGGAGCAGCAGGGGAAAAAAGTCTCTGCAATTTGAAAACCTTACAAGTTTTTGAGGCACATTATAAACACTGTTGGTAACTGCAGCTGGCTTCTGGCCACGAGGGCACTTCCATTTCTAGGTGGGAATGATGGAATATAACTTTGCAATTCCCACCCAGATCTCAGTCCCTGAATAGGATAGAATTTGTATGGGACAAAAAAAATCCCCTGCCAATTATTAGAGAAGCCCAAGGATTTTAAAATCTGCCTGAGTTCAGAGAAAGCCCTGAAGATCACACCTGCAGAGGTTTTTATAGTAACTACTCCTCAACAAAATCTGAATGGAGAACCTGCCTCATCCTCCATCCCTCCACTCCCCTGCTCCTCACACACACCAAATCCAATTTCTGGGTGCAGGAAAGCATCTTTAATAGGATAAAAATTGCTTCAAGGCTGTGCAGTAGCCTTTTCACAAGCAGGGAGGATGTGTAGAGTCAGTACTGTAAGCAGAATTAAAACCATGGTCTTTGCCATGTCACTTAAATTTGGATGGTCAGGAGAGAAGGATAATTTCCCTCACCTATTGTTTCCTTGCCTCCTCTTATCCCTTAATTTTTAAAGGAATTGAGTTACTAATTAATTAATTATTTAGGTATCAGGAGTCTCCAGCAGATCCAGCCTTGGTTTTACGGTCCCTGCTGAACCAAGGGCCAAGTGCAGGAATCCTGCAATTGTCAGATCCTTCAGAGGGACAAAAAAATGTGGGGTCAAACACATTTGAAGGGTGAAGCAGGAACTGAAATGTGTCTGTGGGTTTGTGACCAGCAGGCACAGGGAACAAGGCACAGGAATGCTGCAGGCAGGATGGAAATTGGGGAATTTTGCTAATGAGACCTAAAGGAACAAAGGCTTTTCCACCAGAGAACATCCCAGAAATAAAAGGCATCTGTAGAATCATTAGTGGGTGATCTGAGTCAGGTCTGGTTGGGCTTTCAGCCTCACATTTGACACAATCCAAGGGTTTAAATTCAGCTGCTGAGTTAACCCCAACTTCACAGAGCTGTCACTGACTGGGGGTGTCCCACAGCTCTCCCTGGAGCAGATTTTAAAATCTCATTAGCTTCAGTGGGTAAAGAATCCTACCATGAATACCTAAAAGGTTTTGCTATTCTCACTTGCAAAAGCCCAGATCTTGCCTTTGGACTTCCACAGAGCCAACGTCCAGTGAAGAAATAAAAGAAGCACGAGGTGCAGTCTGCAGTTTTGAGCAATTAATTCAAACTCTTCTTTTCCATGGGCATATGTTCCACAGGCAGCTACTGGATCAGGGCTCCAGATGAGCAGGAGAAATCTCAAACCACAAAGACACCAACCAACCAGCAAGGAATAATCCTGGGTGGGATTCCAAGCACCACAACTCACTCTAACCACCCAGAACTAACTCTAACCGCTGGCTTTTTGTCAATCCTGTGCCAAAAAAAAAGCAGTTTAAGGAGTATTTAAATAGTGTAATGAAGGAGATTTATGGCTGTTTAATGAAGCTCTTCCCCAGGAGCCTGGGAGCAGGCAGGGAACAGTTATTTGAGGAACTTACAAAAGGATGGTGGAAAACAGAACCAGCAGAAGCAGAAATTATGCTTGGATTTGAATGAAAAATGACAGGTAGGGGAAGCAAGGACATGAAATATCTTCAAAGTAAAGGCAGTAAAGCTTGCAGATGCAAGAGATGAGTCATTTGAAAGACATAAAAATGGCATAAATCAAAATATTCAAAATATAGTAACTGTTTTATGGGTCAGAATGTCAAGTCACGATGGGATGTTGTTGTTGAAGCTGACTGGGAAGAGAGAGCTGAGTGCCTGGCTAGAAAAGTGTTATCTTCCAGCAAGCCATCAAAAATGAAAGGAAAAAACAAACCTAGACATTAATAGAGGCAGGCAAAAGCAGGCTGGAAGCAGAAAAGCACATCTGAGTTCCACCTGACTAAATAGGACAACCTGTGGCTAAGACCAAACACAGAAAAGGTACAGCAACAAAAAAAGGCAAAGGAAATGAAGGAAAACACATTCCAAGCCCACAAAAGAGAAGAGGAGGGAGGAAAATTCTCTCAGGCTGAATGGCCAGGAGAGAAGAGACACCAGAGTGAGATGGGAGATGTTTTTAAGGAGAAAATAAAGGCTGCAGTGAGCTCTGCTGATGTAAATCAGAGGGATTTATCTGCACTGGTTCTGGCTTTGTATGAGGCAAGTTGGTAAAAGCTGGGAAAGAGCAGTTTTGGTGGAATGTCAAAAGGTGAGGTCCAACTCTGAGAGAGACTCCAGGCAATTCTGCAGTGAGCTGGGAGCTGGGGCAGGGCTGAGCAGCAGAAGCAAAAATGTTGTATTTCATTTAAACAGGCTGTATTTCATTTAAACTGGCTGTATTTCATTTAAACTGGTTTTTCATTTACTTTTTGTGAAGCTACAGCACATTGAACCCAGGGGGAATAGTCAGGGAAAAAGGAACACAGAGGTCAGAGACTGGATAATGTGGGGTCACCAAAATGAGCTGAGGGTGGAAAGAAGGACAGAATTCCAAACTCCTTAGTCCCTGAAACACAGAAGGAAGTTGGAAATGTCAGGTAAAAGCAAGGAAAAGGAGTCAAGATGAAAGCTCCATAATTATAATGGCTCTTTTTCTAATTCTTCTCTGCAGTATTTTCTGATCATTTCACTTGGTGTCAGGCTGTGCCTTGTACCCTGACACTCTCCTGACTGGGCTGTGTCCTGAAGAACTGGCAAATGGAGAATTTGAAAAGCACAGAGCCCTCAGTGAAGTGTCTGCTGCAGGCACTGAGTGATCTGCACCATTGTTCAGCTGTAATTAAACTGCAGGCACTTTATTTGCTCAGACACTACTGTTTAATTTTATCTGTTTGCTCCAGAAAGTGTTTTCCATTTCCCATCTTTCTCCTGTGAGCAGACAATTTCCAGGAAGCTTTTTAAAATTTTTATTTTATATTTTTTTTTAAAGTGAAAGGCAAATGCTGAGAAGAAATTATTTAAAGTGTAAAGGTTTGCACAATCCCTGGGAGAGCCATTCCAGCCTGATGCCTTGGGACTGTTAAAAACTCTCTCCAAACAAAGGCTGCTGTGAGTGTAAATCTCATTATCACACAACAGGCCTGCCTGACCTGCCTCTGCTCCTCGGTGAAGTGATTGAAATATAGACAAGGTCCAGCAGTAAAAGTAAATTTCCATTAGTCTGACAAGCCAGGATCTGCATCGCTGCAAGTTTTGGGAAGCAAATTTCACTCTACCACAGCATCAGCCTGCAATGAGTGGAGCCATGCTGAGCCAACCCTTTGGTTTTCAAAAGCTGGAAGAATCCAGGAAGAACTTTGAGCTGTGAAAAGTTCTGACATCCTGGAGATGTCAGGAGAGGGTCCTGATCAGGACTTCACTGCAGCAGCCATTCTTTTATGAGATTTTTAGGTTTACTTCACACACAAATCCCAGCCCTGCAGCAGATGTAGCAATTACTGGTTTTTCCAGGGTGGATTTCATCATTCCATTTCAGGCTAACATGGTTTTGACAAATAAGAAGCCATTGCAAGGTTTCCAGGAGCTATAAAATACCCTTTCCAATTGCCACTTGAGCCTGTACAGAACCCCAGGGCTGGTAGGAGCCCATATTAAATAAATGCCCTTTCCTTGCAGTACAGAAATTTCTATATTCAGGAACCCTAAACTACTGAAAAGGGAACATTAAGCAGCAAATACTCCCACACCAGGGAGCCCCATCCATCATGTCTGAAATCTGTCTTGCACAACCCACTCAGCAGAAGGGGAAGCTGCATCCATTTTTTACCAGGACCATGTAGTTCCCTTAAAAAGCAAGAGCAAGATCCTCTTTTGGAGGATGATCTGCATATCTCAGAGCTGAGGAATGGCATCCTGTTAACAGTCCTGAAGCACAGCCCTGCTCTCAGGAGTCTTTGCAGGAGCATCACTACAGAACAAGCAGTTTTTGCAAGGAGTTGTGAAGAGCAGCTTTGGAACCAGGGAAATCCCAGAATTTGGGATTTGGGTTGGGAGGAACCTTAAAACTCATCCAGTGCCACCCCCTGCCATGGGCAGGGACACTTCCCACTATCCCAGGCTGCTCCAAGCCCCATCCAGCCTGGCCTTGGACACTGCCAGGGATCCAGGGGCAGCCCCAGCTTCTCTGGGCACCCTGTGCCAGGGTCTCCTCACCCTCACAGGGAAGAATTTGTCCCCAGTATCCCATCTAACCCTGCCCTGTGGCAGTGGGAAGCCATTCCCCCTTATCCTGGCACTCCACCCCTTGTCCAAAATCCCTCTCCAGCTTTCCTGGAGCTCCCCTCAGGTGCTGAAAGATCATCCCAGAGCCTTCTCAGGCTGAACAATCAGAATCCTTGGATATGGACAATCACAAGCTATTTCTCCTCCCTGAGCATGGTTAGCTCTCAAATTAGGACCCCTGTGTGAATAGAATTGGATGTTATTTGTTAGGGGAGGAGAAAAAAAGGTAATTTCTGTCCTTTTCCCCGATTTCTGCTGGACCTCTCCAAGTTAAAGGGAATGCAATAGAAACCACCTTGCTTTTCCCAGGTTGGTGAATGCCACATTCCCTCCCTCCCAGCAGCTTTGGGAAGTGCAGGGAGGGCTGGAATCCAGTCCCTTCAGAGGCTGACACAAAGGACAGGCTCTCACACAAAGGCTCAGTTCCACCCCACAGTTTAGGTGGAAACCCAAAGCTTCAGTGGAATTTGAATAATCAGTGAGCCCCAGGCTGGCTCCCTGCACTCTGAACTCAGGATTGCTTTCATGTTGGTGAATTGAAGCCACATTTCACCAATCTCAGGTTTAATGGGATCCAATAAACATGCAAATTTCCCAAACAATTAAATATACATGGCAGGATGGAGCTGCAGCCAAGCATATTTTGTAATTAAAGCCTTCTTGTCTCCAAGCAGTGGGCTGGGCAGGCTCCTCACAGAAATGGTGTGAAATGGTGGCAGTGGGTGTTGTGGGCTGGCTGAGGGATTTGTTATGTGGGTCTCAGTTCTGCACTTCATATTTGGCTCATCTAAAGGATGCTTCTTCCTTCTACACTCCAATGAAAAGTCACTCAATATTCCAGTTTCCAAAGGGCAGTAATGTCTGCTTGCAAAAAGCCACTGTCACCTTTGATCCAAGGACACATTTGTGCTGATTGGATTGTCAAAAAAATATTTTAAGCTCGTGTCTGTCAGAATATGGGTCACCCTTGGTAATATGGGTACATTTGGATTTGACTTACAGGGTTAATAAATCATTAATAGATGTTGTGGGGATAAGTAATCCACATTTTAGATGGCTACAAGCAATCCATTAACCTGCTGGGCTCCTGCAGCCTGTAGGAATTAACCATTTATGGAAATGGTTGGAATACAAATGAGCCTTTTCACTGCTTCTTTAACATGACTGAAAACAGAGCCTTAATGGAAAGGGTATTTCTAACAGCAGGTGAATTTGGGGAAGGAGAAAAACAACTCCTGGCTACAATTCTAGATTCTCTGGATCCTTTCCATGGTCCTGGAGCACTAATTCAAAATGTTGTGCCTAAAACTTCCTCATATTGAAACTGGAGGTGACTGGTTGCTTCACTCATGGCAGAGATCACTGTTTGTCTTGTGAGGTGGGATTTTCTTGCAAAGGACAACTCACCTGAACAGAGTTTTTGCCTGCTCACAATCACAGAGTCATGGAATGGTTTGGGTTGGAAGGAACCTTAAAGGTCATCCCACTCCAATCCTGACACCTTCCACTATCTCACGTTGCTCCAACCTGGCCTTGGACACTTCCAGGGATCCAGGGGCAGCCACAGCTTCTCTGGGAATTCCAGCCCAGCCCAGCCCAGCCCCTCCCCACCCTCCCAGCCAGGAATTCCTTCCCAAGTTCCCACCCTAATCTCCCCTTTCCCAGTGGGAACCATTCCCTCTGTCCTGTCCCTCCATCCCTTATCCCAAGTCCCTCTCCAGCTCTCCTGGAGCACCTTTAGGTCCTGGAGCCCCTTTAGGCACTGGAAGGGGCTCTATGGTCTCTTATCCAGGCTGAACAGCTCTCTCAGACAGCCAATGGTTGTTTTTTCAGTTCCCATTAGTTTATAGAGTGAAATTATCACTCAAAATGCTTGTCTAGTTGACAGAATGTGCTTTACATGGTGAGATCAACTGTAAATCCCAGCCATAAGACATAATTAGGACAAATACCTTTAGTTCTGAGGCTGCACCTCAGTCCTGAGAGCAGTTCTGGGTCCCCCCTGACAAGAAGGACATTGAGGGGCTGGATGGTGTCCAGGGAAAGGAACAGAGCTGGGGAAGGGGCTGGAGCACCAGGAGAGGCTGAGGGAGCTGGGAAAGGGACTGGAACACCAGGAGTGGCTGAGGGAGCTGGGAAAGGGGCTCAGCCTGGAGAAAAGGAGGCTCGGGGGGACCTTGTGGCTCTGCACAACTCCCTGACAGGAGGGGCAGCAGGGGTGGAGGGGGGTTGAGCTCCCAGAGAACAGGGACAGAGGAAACAGCCTTGAGCAGCACCAGAGGAGGTTTAAGTTGGATATTTGGAACAACTCCTTCATGGAAAGGGATGTGGAGGAGTCCCCACCCCTGGAAGCGACACTTGATGCCAACCACAGCGGCGTGGCACCGGCCACCAGCACAACTCCATGACCTTACAGACCTTCTCCAACCACAGCAACTTTATAATTCCATGACTTCCCAGAGGCAGCAGGGCTGGAATTTGACTGCGTGAGCAGGAACCCCACCCTGTGCCCTGCACTCACATCGGGCATGATCTCGATCTTCTCGTAGCGGCGCTTGTAGGGCAGCGTGAGCACCTCGGCGCGGTGGTACGACATGGCCGGGGGCTGGCAGTCAATCATCAGGTCTGTGCGGTGCGACTGCGTGGGAGGGGGCTGCGTGTACTGCTCAGGGCACACCACGTGCAGGGGCTGTAAAAAAAAAAAAAAAAAACATTGTGGGATTCTCATCAGAACCTCAATCAACTGCTCCAGGAGTAGGAGTTGAATGCAGAGAGGTGACCCGCCGGGAATTTATGGCTTTAATCGGCACTTTGATATTTGTCGCAAGGAGAGGAAAAAAATAAAAATATTACATAGCTTTTTCTCCCAAATCTTTGTCAGATAAACTGGAAGGAAATGGCAACAGTGGTGGAGACCATCTCAAGTGTCAACATGTGAAGCTGCAGAAATCTTGGCTGTCAATAATCAAGGCTGCAAAAACAACTCCTGGAGTTTTCCAGCTCCAATTTTCCAGCTATATGTTAACAAAGCATAAACACGCTGGTTGCCACTGCAGGGTTTAAGAAAGCCAAAGAAGAAACCAGTGGTTCTGCAAGCTGCCCTGAAGACAGCACAACACATCAGTAACATGGAAGGAAATATTTATCCAAAGCCAGGAAGTGGCAGTTCTTTTGTTGCCTGAAAAGGCTGACCTGGAATAGAGACTAGACAGGGCAAAAGGAATAAAATAGGAATTTACTGAAAGGACACACTTTGGGCAGTGCAAGAGCCTGGCAGGGCTACACCCAAATCAAATCCAAGATGGATCCCAGTCATGAGTTTTTACACTTTGATAAGTTTTGGTTCACCCACACATTGGGGTCAATTATCCAAGCACAGCCCCAGGCTATGAAGTCTCAGCCCCCCTGGCCTGCCCCTTTTCCTTCCCTGTTGTTTCTGCTTTTTGGGTACCAGTTGTCCTTGATTTTCTAGCTAGGAAGGGATTGTTTTGTCTGACTACCCTGTCAAGAGACCTTACTAACACCTGATATGACATTTCAGAGTTACACACTAAGTAGCAGAGATTCTGAAAAATATAAAAGCTAAAACCCAGGGCATCACTATCAGTTTGCAGTGACAAGCCAGGCTGCAGAACAATGAGATAAAGTGATGCAGGCATTGCTAAGAGGTTTGGAAAAATGTGTATTTCAGAGTTCAGCAAGATAGAAGACAGAGAAAAACTCAGCCAGAAAAAAAATCTGGTTATTATTTTAATTATGTCATGAGTCAGAGAGCAAATTTTAATAAAAACAAATGGGATGGGCCACTAAAACCCCAAAGAATCAAGGGGGAACAGTAGATACTACAAGAACTTTCTTTTTCTTAGACCTCTCCTAAAGCAGAGCTCAATACTGGGTCCTCTTCATGGGAAAAGATCTGGGTGTTGTCTCCATTTCTGTTTAATGCAACATTTGCTCACAATTCATTCATTTAATTTCAGCTGTGTGAAGAAACACAAGAAAAGCCAAGAGAAAATTCATTACCTGGACTTCTTTGAGTAATTTAGACACTTGAATAAAGTTGAGTCTTGTGTCAATGGGACAGTAAACACATTTCATTGCCAAGGGCTGATAGGGAGCCAAGGCATCCAGGTAAGAGAAATCAGGTTCTGGAAAGAGAAATGGTGAAAACATTTAAAGCTCATTAAACAACAAAAACTGCCCAATTCCTCTCTAATTCCAGTTTACTCAGAGCTGTTGCTCAATGTTAATTCTGTTACAGATTTCTCTTCCCTTCCTCCTCCCCTCACCCATTATTTTCAATTAATTTGATGAAAATTACGCCCACAATTAATCTTATCTTAATCAAGCAACACAGCAATACTATTTCATTTGAACACATTATTGCATGATTTTTAGAACAAATTTAATCAAGACAAAAACATCATCTCTTACTTTTAATCAGACCCTGTAAAGGAAGGCAAAATGTAGACATTTTGAGTCTTGTAAGGTAATCCAAATGACAAGTTGGTTTTCACTATGACAAAAATGCAGCATAAAGATGGTATCTTGATATATAAATATATATCAATTTATTCTTTTGTATCTAAGAGCCAGGTTTAGACTGGTGGGAAACCAAAGGCTCTTTTATTACTGGATTAGAGGTTTGCCAGGGAAAAGTCAGACACTGAATGGGCTTTTACTCCCACAGAGAGTAATAAAACACTGAAAATACTACAGAAAAAAACCCATTATTTTTCTGGTGAATGACAAATGTAGATCTCAGGTGACACAGTGTAGGATACAGGTAACCTCTTGATTCTGGGGGTCACCAACTAATGGTATGGAAAAGATTATGCCATCCCTGTCTCCCTGACAGTTGTGGGATAGATGGGACAAAGGGAATGCTGGAGAAAAAAGAACTGGTATTAGTTTGATAAGTAAAAAATGGGAAAAAAGAAAGGGATGCATGAAAATCTCATCTGCTGGATTATCCTGAACCACAGGGCCTCAAATGACATCAGGCAGAGTGAAGTGCAGTTCAAACCTGTCTGGAGCACAGCAGGAGGAATTCTCTGGGACCTGCTGAGGCTGTGAAAGGATGAACTTAAAGGAAACTGAAATTCAAAGTCTCCAGTCTAGATTTAAAAAATCCATCTTGGATGTTCTGACATGGCAGCAGAGCAGAGCACTGGTTGGATTTCTCAAGCAGACAGCAAGAAAAAAAATCTCCTTCAAACATTACCAGAGGAAGTTCAGCACCAGTGTGACATTCAACAAAAAGACAAGTTAATAGCTCACCTAAAAATCTCAAAATCTCAAAATCTGCTGCTGGCTAAGCACCACTGAGCACAATGTGGGGATATTTACCCTGAGAGAACAGAACATGGCACCAGGCAATGATACAAATGTTTGGAACTGCCAAAAGGATAATTTCCCCAAGTTTAAAGCAATTGTCAGAGTAGCTGCCTGGGAACGTTAAAGAGAGAAATATTAACAAAAAATGAGTGTTGTACAAGGATGTGCACATAAATCCACAAACATGAAATAAAAATTACTCTGGGCAAAAAGCCACGTTAAAAGCTGATGTGGTGGTGGCAATGAAACAAAGCCTAAAAATATCGATGTAAAAATGGCATTTTATGTGAGTTAGGTTTAATAACAATAAATAAAAATGTAAAAATAGGAATACTGAGAAAGTTGGTAGTTGAAGAATGATCAGTGATCAGTTAGGGTTAAATGACAGAGCATTGAAAAAGTCATTAGGTGAAAAGAGAAAGCTTAAGTCAGGCAGAGGTTCTCTGCTAGAGATGTGCCGTGAAATTGTAAAAATGAAATTTAAAAAGTTACCAGAAGGGAGGTTTTCCATCCCATCTGGAGTTGTGGAGGACACAGAGATTTGAGGCAGCACCTATTCAGCATTTCTGAATCAGCAGGTTCAGAGAATGCACAGACATGGAGGAATCCCATATTAAATCCAGCCCAAAGCCTCTCTGAACTCCTAATTAGGACAGGAGAGCCTTGGAAAAGGGAGACATTCTAGTGGAGGGATCTTAACATGGGACTTGGAGATTTAGAATATTAAAAACAGAACACAGGGAATCCAAAATCCCAAAGTCACCTGTCTGAGGGCAGCAAGTGCTTGTCAAGGACACATATTGACTTTTCCTGACAGAATTACAGGTCTTTTGCTTTCCCCCCAAGACTCCTGATTTACTGCTGTGTGACACTGACTTATAAAACCTTCCACTGTACAGCACTGACGTGCATGAGCTGTTTTTACATCTCCCAGGGAGCTGGTTTTTAAAGGAGACTTCTTTATACCGTGTCTTCTCCTAGAATTTCTTTGTGGCTTAGTGGTATTCGATATTTTTAATCAATAATCTCCTCAATAGTGCTCCAGCAGTGATGTCTGCAGGTGACACCAGCAACAAAGCAGCACCACAGTTCCTTCACAGCCAGGTCCTGGCTGCTTGAATTTATATTCTTGTCATTGTTTTTTACATTATAGATTGGAAATGTGGAGACTGACTGGTTCCTATGGACTAAACAAGCAGTGTTCATTAACAATGTAGGATGGTCTGGAGTTTAAAGGTTCTAATTAAAAGAAACCAGGATTTTTTCACAGGAAAAGCTACAACATCATCTGCTCTCACACACTGCTCCAATGGACTGGGGCTCTTTCATATCTACAGGAGATTTTAGCTTGAAACAGAAAAGTAATTAAATAATGGAAATCAGTGGCATCAGTGGAGATGCTTCAGATTTTCACTGGAAAAGAAAAGGAGAATTTAATCTGCTAGGAATTTCTATAGACATAGAATCATTTAGGCTGGAAAAAAACTCTAAGGTCATCAAGTCCAACTGCCAAACCAGCACTAAACCCTGTGGTAGTTCCAGCTGAGACAACCATAAGGAAATAGGCTTAGGACTAAACAGTCATAAGGCAGTAGCACCATCCTGCCCAGTGGATGTGCCCACCGAGAGAAACAAAAAACACGAATTCAGGAAAAAAAAAACAAACCCCACAAGCATCTGGAATCACCGTGCACTCAAAAGTCACCCAACTAAAGCAGCTTCCAACTGGAGTTTCACTAAGTACAAATTGGGAATGAATCTCCAAGACTGTGACCTGCTGCACCCCCAGGTTGGCAGGAGTGACATTTTAATTCCTTTACAACCTGCCAGGGCCAGGCTTTGACAGAAGTGCTCGATTGCCTCAGTTCACTGAAGGATTAGGATCTCACACAGAAAGGTCAATTGCCTCTCCTTCCAGAAGAGGAAGAGTTCCTGCCATGAAAAGCCAATTCCTGACACCCTGGGCAGCACATTCACAACGTGATTAATGCCACTGGCTCCCCGGGGATTCATGGAATACACACCCCAGCAAAGGCTCTGCAAACTCTGCTTTCATTGAAGTCTTCACTGGAGTACAATTCACCATTTCCAAGACAATGCATATCCACATTGCAATTTTATCCAATTACTGTAATTAGGGCATGTCTCCTGAACTGCCTCAAAGGTCAGGAGGGATGGGCACTGCAGCAGCTCTACCTTTAGTGCTACATTGCACCATTTTCCAGCACAAAAATAGTATGGATTTAAGTTCCCTGCAGGAACCCCCTCATATCTCCCCCCTCACTGAATAGGGTTAATTATACATTCTAAATATCCCCAAATTGCCTTAACAGTATCATGACACTGTCACACTTTTTGGTGCCAATATCGTGAAAGAGTCAAAGGGACTTGCTTGTCACTGGCCTTGAGTCTACAGTTAAAAAAAGAAAGAAGAAGGAAATAATCCTTTCCCAGCCCTCTTTTCTTCAGGTTTTGTGCTTTCCAGCAGCTTTCCTATTCACTAAAAACTGGAGGAAAATAAAATTAACACTGGGACTCCATCCCACCCTTGCTGTGGGAGTAGACTTGATTTGTTCCTCAAGGCTCTCTTCCCCAGTTCTAATTACTTTGCCCAAAAATCCACACCTTTTTTACCTGGCTAAGTCATAGAGAACACACCTCTCAGTATCCCAGAGCACCTTAGACACAAAATCAGGAGTAAGGACCTAAAGGATTATTTTTTACCTTCCCAGATCAGGGCAATGCCCACTGCAGGGCTCTGTCTGGGTGACACATCAGGTACAAACACACCTGCACAGAGCCTCAGCTCCAGGGAAGGCCTTGAAGGATTTTTTAATCAGGGTCAGCACTAGAAGCAGATGGAGAGAAGTGGAGGGACTTAAAAGATCTGTTGAGCACTGAGAAAGGAAACAGCTCCAGTGGGGAACGAGCCAGAGCTGTACCTTCAGCTACAAATGTGTCTGCCAGCCAAAAAGCATCTGAACAAAGCTCAGCCCAAAGGCAGGACCAGCTCAGAGCCCTGGGCCAGGTCTGTGTGAGGTGCAACTTCTGGGACAGCAGAGAGGACAGAAACCTCTTTAGAAACACTGAAAGATGAAAAGGCAGAAGGGATGAGGAAAGGTTTGTGGTTCCACTGGAAAATGGAAAAGTTTTCTCCTTTCTGACCAGCATCCATTAGGTCTTGCCTGGGTTTAACTTGCAGCCAGCTGCTTTTAATTCAAAAATTAATTTCCTGTAGGCATTTTACTGCTGTGCATAACAAAGATTTTGCTCAGACGTGGCAGGAATGGACTCTGCATGGCAAAGGTTGGCTCTGCAGGGCTACACTGAATTAAATGGCACAATAATTACATTTGTCCCTGCAGCCAGTCCCGGGGCCTTAATTTAGATAAGCTCCTACTGAAGTCAAAAACTTCTGTCCCAGAACAAATGACTAAAGCCCCAGGGATGTGGCCACATTTAAGCAGAGTGCACAAACTGTTAATTTGATAATGGTATCAGCATTTTACTTACCTGTGAATATAACAGTGTTCAAGCTGGATTTTCCCCACAGCTCCATGAAATGCACCACATCCCCAAATCTGAGAGAGGGATGCCCAGTGAACACAACACAGGGCTGCTTGAAGTCATTGCTGAAGTCTCCATGGATGCTGGGATAATGTTTCAATTTGTTTGTCTGAATGAGCTGAAAGAAAAACAAAAATCCAGACAGTGCAACTTTTCATGCCTGTGTGCTTGAGCGTGTTTATTTACATGACATTATAAATGCTCTACAATTTATTCCTAACTCATCAGAGAGTCTGTATACCCCTCAGATTTTTCCAACAAATTTAGTCATGACTGTCATAAATGTTATGAAAAGGAAGTCAGAGAGCATGGGGCCTCCAAGTCCTTGCTCTCACTTCTTTGGTACCAGCAGGATGGTGACTGAGAGGAAACTCTGCAAACACTCCCTGCTTGGAGCTCCCTGGAGTGAGCAGAGTGCTCAGCTGCCAAATTCACAATAAGCTCCTTTTTCCTATTTGCCATGTCTGCAAAGAGCTCTGGGCTCATGTTTAACCTGCTTTTCTTGCATCACAGCAGTACCAGGCACTTTTGCCTTCAGCAGAATGCTGCTGAGCTTCCCTGGTCTAAAGGGTTCACACAAAGTCAAACCTGCTGAAAAAGAACAGATTGACTTTCCTTTCCTCTAACTATCTCTGAAACCAGCAATAAACATGAACTAAGAGCAATAAGATGTTTTGCAGACACAGTGCAATCAGCTCTGCAGGTGGAACAGATTTCTTTACTAAGATGGAGAAGTTTATTTATCAAGGCACTTTTCAAAGAGTTTTGCTTTATTTCTTCCTGCTACTGTTTTCTAATCTGCAAAACAAGGTGCAACTTAAAAAGCAATTTAATAAGCAGGCTGTGAAGCACTTTCATGCAAAATTTTGCAAGTTTTCCTTTGGCAGGTATATGCTTCCATCTCCAGCATGAAAATAACTGTAAATACAGTTTAAAAAGCAAAGAATTTAACACATGGAATCACAGACTGAACAGCTGAGAGAAAAACCACAGAGATAAAGAGTGTGAGGGAGGGAAGGGGGCTTCCTTTGTCAATCAGTTTTAAAAGGAGGTTGGGCTGTCCAACAAATCATAGAATTCTGGAATGGTTTGGGTTGGAAAGGAACCCTAAAGCTCATCCAGTTCCACCCCCTGCCATGGGCAGGGACACCTCCCACTATCCCAGGGTGATCCAAGCCCCATCCAGCCTGGTCTTGGACACTTCCAGGGATCCAGGGGCAGCCACAGCTTCTCTGGGAATCTGTGCCAGGGCCTGCCCACCCTCTTAGGGAAGATTTTCTCCCTTAATATCTCATCTAAACCTTCTCCTCTTCAGTTTAAGGCCATTTCCCCTTGTCCTGTGTTAATTTTTACCATGACTGATCTAAAGTCCCTGCATGGAAATGAAGAGAAACTGAGAATTCTCAGCAACCTGTGCACCACAAAGCACCTCAGAATTCAAGGTTATTGTACAGTCCTGTAGATGCACATGGATCATTTCCATCTGGACCCTTGAATCATGGAAGAAGTAGAAATTGGACTAAATTTTCTGCAGTTTACAAGTAATAGCTAATTCCTATTTAATCTTCAAGAGGGAAATTGGATCAAAACACCCAATAACTGCTCTGGCAGTTGATAGGCACTGAATCTCAAAAACATTCCTGCAATTATACTGGTAAAGATTTCTGATTAACACATCTGGAGTGCAGGGTTTAGAATCTAAACTTAGCTTCAGTAATAAAAACTGCAGCTTAGCAGACAATGGGTAAAACAAATTTGAATCCATAAAATACTGACATTTAAATGAACTTGTAGGAAATGGCCTCAAAAAGCTTTTTTCTGTTTGTGTTTTGTTTTGGTCTGGTTTTTTTTTGAGGGAAGCCAAATGTCTCAAAATTGAAATTGCAGGAGCAGTTTCAACTGGGTAAACTGGAAGAGGAGGATGATTTCTATTTCAAACATTAAGTGGGATATGTGACATTCCAGGGGAAAGCTTTTCTAAGGAAGGCAGAGAGGTCAAGGAAAGACATTTCTACAGCCAGCATTGATCTAAGACACCCCTGAAAACCACAAACTGTTGTTCCAGCATCTTCTTTCACAGGTTCTATCAAATTACATTTATTTGTATGGAGCATTCAGATCTTTGGGAAGATTTGAGAGCAGCACTGGATGTGGAAAGTGAACAGCTCATTTCCCTGCCATACCTCCACAAACATTCACTGCTCAGCAACATAAAAGCTGTATTTTCTTCAAAGCATTATGGAAGCTTCAAATCCCCTCCTATTGCTTTGTAAAAAGACACAGGAGCTCTAATCCAGTTTGCAGGAGCTCGTTGGTGATGATTCTTTTTTCATCTTTTCTTTTTATCTTGCCAGATCTTTTCTGATAAGTCTGGTGATGCTTTAGAGCTCAGCTCACAATCCCTGACTCTCACAGGTGGACAGAGCAGGGGTGAAAGGCTACAAAAACAAATTTAGAGACATTCTACTCACTCCAGTGAGAAAGCAGCTGGTGGATTTTAGTGTCTACAGTAAAGTCTCTTCTAATCACCCCATCAAAAATATATGGAGCTGAACTTGCAAAACAGGTCCAACAAAATTTCCTAACTTATTAAGGGGACTGAGTTTGTAATGATTTGTGCAGGATTTCTGTAGCTCCAGATGAGACGGGGTGTGTAAACCTTTGCTGTGCCATGGTCAGACCTCCAGCCTGGACACCAAACCCCAATGCCTGGCAGTGAGCCAGCCAATATTTCCACAGTGGGGTCTGGTTTCTGGAAAGCACAAGCAACGTTCTGAGCATCTTTTTACAGCAACAACCACTATTGACTGAAAGCTTAAGAGATAGGGGCTGGTAAAGTACTGAATCAAGAGTGAGAGCTGCATTTTTCTGAACTCCCAAATGGTTCTGTGCTTCCCTTTAAAGCTGTACACTTGATTTACAGGGTCAGCAACTGCTGCTATAAACAGGATAAATCTCCAGAGCCTTTGTGTACCCTTTGTTGAAGTGAGCCAAAATACACTGATATTTACTCTGTGTGTGTGTGTCTGTGTGTGTGTGTGTGTGCTCTGTATCCAGAATTTGGAACAGATGTGGCTCCTATCAGGGAATGAGAAATGCATTTCTTGCTTCACCTCCCTCACTCCCTTCATCAGATCAACACTAACAGGGGCCTAATTTTATCATAGAATATCCAGAGTTGGAAGGGATCAATGAGCTCAACTCCTTTATGATAATATTTATAACACAATTCTATAAAACAAACCATAATACTCCACAATCACCTGATTCCAGGTATTTATTTAAATGTGTTATGCAGGAACTGGTAAATGCAGGAGGGAATCAAGGATGAAGAAGACAAATAGTGGTATTTAAGACCACAAAATCAATATTACTCCCACTCTGGCTCTTTTTTGAGTCAGAAAAAAGGGTTTTTGCAGCCATTCCTCTTGGATCTTGCTAACAGAATCCTTAATAAGAGCACAGTAAATCCAAATCCTCCCTCCACTGACAAATACTGATCAATACAAATTACCTCTCAAATTTTATTGTTGCAGACATTTAGAGAAGTCTGGATTCACTTATCTTTGAGCCTGAAATTGTAAAGAGTGAACAGAGAGGAACAATTCAGCTCCAACAATTGAGCCATTCCTTTATAAACATAAAACCTCCACCTCCACAGAAGGGATGGGGCAGAGTCCCAAGGATCCAAGGATCCTTTGAAAATGATCAAGGAGACCCCTAATTCCTCATGTGGGGATGTGCTGGGATGGAATATTCCCATATGGAATTTGCTAAGACACCACACATTGGTTCTGGGATACCAGAATAACAAATCTAAGCTAAACAAATGACTGGTTTATGCTCCACAGTATTTCAGCAAGGCATTGTGGAGCTTTAATCTGAGCCTATTTAGACAGTTGATCCTTGGATATAAAATGGCTACAGGGCCTTGGAAGTGAAAGCCACCCCCTGCCTTGCCAGCCTGTGTTGACAAATATTTGGGATCTCCAGTTTTAGGCTTTGCAGTCAGAGCAACTCTTCCCTCAGAAACACTTTTAAAAAGAAGCTCTTTTAGTGAGTGCACCACTAAAAGGCTGCAGGAGAGACTTCAACAAGAACCTGGCCACTCCATTTTTATTAACTTTAGCAGGAACTGATGTTCAAATCCATTCCTACAAACCTGAAGCACTTCAGCTCACATCCCTTGTTCCTAACAGAGGGAAAGTATTCCCTGTTCACTCAGACTGCCACCACAAGAACTACCAGGACTGTGTAGGAGGAGATAAGATGAACATCTACTGCTCCATTAAAGTGGAGTTAAACAAGGAGGGAGAAATGTTTTAGGTTCTCTGTAGAGCTGCTTTTAGTCAGCAGAGCAGATCAAGGAATGAGTTCAAAACACTCAACAGAAATCATAAAACAAAAAATTTCCATGCAGAGAGAATGCAAAAGCTTCAAACAACTGAGTGCAGAGAGTGAGGGGAAATAAAAATAGTAATTGTAGAAACAATGAAGATGTTTATATTTACCTTCTTGTGACAATAATAAAGGCATAGTTAAGTGAAATGCCAAATACAATCACAGCTGATTAAAGGAAGGAATTATTCTGTTTTACCACACATCAGGATCTCATTGCTACAAGGGACAACATCGAGGATTTGGGGGATTTTTTTGCCTTCTTTGTTTTTAAATCTTGCTGTTTATACAACTAACAGGAACATCAAATTTCAGGACCAGCAGCATGCTGGGCTGGGCTTGTTCTGTGGATAATTAGAAGCTTATTTCCTGGCCTGTCCCTCTCTGATGTATCATGCCAGGCATGTTATTAATGCTTCCTAAGAAGTAAGAGGCATGTCTGAGTAATTCCCTATTTTCCTCCAACAACTGAGCAGTTAAGCACATCTTTTCATGATGGGCAATTTCAGCACAGGTTACATTGCACAAGCCTAGCATTACTTTGAAAAAAGCCAAGCAATTCTCCACTAACAACCTCTCCGATAGAAACCATCATTCACTGTCTGCTTCTGATACTCATTAAAAATCCCCTGAAGTGCCAGTAAGGAAAGCTCCTGCCTGGAGAGGGGTGTGGAGGCCCAGGATTGTGCTGGGAAGAGTTTCTAGGGATGTTTTACACTGTGTGAATGAAATACAGTGTCTGGTGTGAGATTTTTGGAGCTTTAACAAGGGACCCGAGGCAGGGACATCCCATGGGATGTTTCATCCTGCACCTGGAATAGGCACATTCCTCCCTCTGTGCAGGGAAGCTGAGCTGGGATCCACTGCTGGGAGGCCTTTCCTGCATAACTACCCTGATCTACACATGAAGCACAGAGCAGCTCTTTGCAAAGCTCTTCCAATAATTTGGCAAAATCTCACAATCAACAGGCCCCCAGAGAACATAAAACGTCTCAGGAATTAGAGGACAGAGTTATCACTCTATAAACACAAAGACCCATCATGTAAGATGGGTTAATTAATCCAGTCTTTGACAGCTGCATGTTTGGTTTCTCATTTTTTTGGATGGGTTTTCACTTAAATCTGACAGTTCTAGTGGATATTGTATAGCAGAATATGGGCTGTCAGTGAATCCAATGACACTGTGCATCAACAAGGACACCCCAGAAAGCAAGGATGGAGGGCAAGACAGACAGCACAGCCAGCAGCAAGGCTGCAGAGCCTTGTACTGAGAGAATTTGGAATTGATTTATCAGTGGGAATGAATTTTTTGGTTATGAAATAAGTGGTGAACAGGTGGCTTGCCCTGCAGTCCACATTATTCTTGGTAACAGATTATACATAATTCACTGCACATCCTGCTCAAAACACATTCAAGCATCTGGAAAGAGTGAGGGCTCCTGGACAGATCCTACTTCCAACAACGCCTTTGAAGCACCTACAGATGATAGATATGATGGGGAATGGCAATTTCTAGAACAAGTCCCTGGATGAGATATCTCAGAGGAAAAAAAAAAAACCACCCAGTGTCTGTAAAAGCATTGAATTTCTGGGCTCTTAAACCTGCCATGGCCCCTCTGCACATCTCATCAAACAGTCTGGACCACAGCAGCTAAAAGAGGCAGGTTTCTGAATGTCCCAAATGGCTCAGTGGCTCACAGGAGCAGGATTCAGTTAAATTCTCAGTCCTGTTTCCTCCTTTCCCAGCCTGCCTCTTGTTTACTTCAGTGGGAAAACTACCCAGGGGAGAATTTCCTCTCCTGATACGTGAGGTAACTCTGAAGGCATCAGTTATATTTAATGTCTGCTTGGCTAAAGCTTCTCCTCAAATTATTATTTTGTTGTAGGGAAATCCTCCAGATTTAGATGCCTCATTCCTTTTTGCTTCATTACAATGCTCAAGTAATTTCATTTAAAATTGCCACAGACAGCACTCAGTGCTGCAAACTTTAAATTTTTATATAAAAATCTCCATTTCAAGATACCATTCCTCCTGCAGCAGACATGGTGCCTGATTCAGGGAGGGAGGAAGGAGCTGGCATGACTAAGCTGTCTCTGATAATAAGCTCTTAGTTTCACAGACTTGGAAATAAACTGCTTGGACAAAGGGAATGCTGGTGGTTGCAGTTGGTAAGAGCAAATATCCCACACCAGATCTCATTCTGTGGGGGAAGGAGTGAACCAGGCCAGCCTGTGCAAGTGACAGGCTGGAATAAACAGGGTAATTTTGGAGTTTAGGGAACACCATCACTCATTCCTCCCCCACGCTCCCAAATTCATCACAGAAAGCAAAGGAAAACAACACTTTTATGAAAAATTCAACAAAACTTAAATAGCTGTAGAAGGGTTCATCAGAAAAACGACAGCTACATTGTGTGGACTGTTATCCAGAAAGTGAACAAGACTCACCTCAGCGTGGGGAAAAGGAGGTTCTGGAAGATACACCTTTGTTTGTTTGTTATGACACAACCTTTAAAAGAAAAGGAAATCAGCCAGAGTTAGAGGTGCAGCACATCCTGCAGCATCTGCTGCCATCTACTGTTACACTTTTGGAGAAAACCGGTTTGGTTCTGAGGTGCAAAATCACCGATTTGTCCTGTTGCTGCCAGTCTGTGGTTGGAGGACCCACACCTGCAGGACACAACACCTCAGTCACAGCAGGATGACACAGAGAAGGTGCAGGGCAGCTGAAGGTAATTCTGTACACACTGGAACAGAGCTCCTCTGCTGCTCAAGACAAATCTATAACTCAGCATCCACAATGGTTCCTCATCCAGATCCCAGCAGCTTTTGCAAAGTCAAATCATCTGTCAACAGAAAAATCCCACTTGCCTCATCCCACTTCTCAGCAGTGACTTGGTGCTTTTGCTCTTTCTAATCTAATTCCCCCGTGCATTTAATTATTGCAGTTCAATGTTGGTAAACTGCTTCTCCCAGGGCCCAAGGCTCACTGTGACCTGACATTTTCCATCAATCACTTCTCTTTAAAACAGATATTGAGAGCTGTTGATGAGCTCTACCCAGACTCCTGATTCATCCTATTAAAGCAGCTAAAAAAAGCTGTTTGTCAGAGATCTGGGTGACGTTACAATGATCTGCAGTGACACTGTCTTGGTGGCTTTTCTGGAAAACACTGCCTGGCTCATCCTTAATGTTTTATTTAAAAGAAATGAGCCTGGGTCAAACCAATTTTGATAAAGTCTACGGGATACTAAGAGCAAGACATTTCCATTTGTGTAAAGGGTAGAATTAAAGGCTGGAATCCCTGAATATCAACCACATCTCTGACCCCAAACCTCTGTTTTACAGATGTTCAACCTTTGCCTCCATTTCCATGTAAATCCACCAGATTTCAATCCTCCTGAGGGATCAATTCCCACAAGATTTCCAGGGCCTGTCTTTTCTTTCCTGAACTCCAAAATCTGGAGAGGAAGAAGAGAAGAGCTGCCTTATTGTATTTAATATTCTAGAGCATGCCTCCATTAGTAAGAATTTGGGAAGAGTTCCAATTGGTTGGATTCTCCTTTCTAGGGTTCAGAATCACAGAATGGTTGAGGTTGGGAGGGACCTCCTGGGATCACCAAGTTCAAGCCCTGCTCAAGCACTCTCAGCTGAGCAGATCATCCAGGACTGTGTCCAGTTGGATTTTTATGTCTCCATAGCAAAGTCTCTGCAGTGTTTCACAAATCCAGAATTATGGAATGGTTTGGGTTGGAAGTGACCTGAAAGATCAGCCAGTTCCAACCCCCTGCCATGGACAGGGACCTTCCACCCTCCCAAATTACTTCCAGCCCTGTCCAACCTGGCCTTGGACACTTCCAAGTCCCAGCTTCTCTGGGCAACCTGTGCCAGAACCTCACCATCCTCACATGGAAGAATTTCTTCTCAATATCCCATCCAACCCTGCCCTCTGGCAGTTTAAATCCACTGCCCTGATGGAATTTCACATGTTTTAATTTGTTCTGCCAGTTGCCCCTGCTGAAGAAACTGAGCCTTTATCCTCATGACTTCCTATCAGGTGTTTCTAAACAATGATAAAATAAAATCCCTCTGAGCCTTCTGCTCCCCAGGCTGGAGAGTCCCAGCCTCATTCCAGAAATCCCTCATCCTACTGGGGAGGTGAGAACTGCACAGAACACTGTCCATGTGGCCTCAGCAGTGCTGAGCAGAGCAGCATCTCCTCTCCTGACCTGCTGGCTCTGCTCTGCCTCATGCAGCCCAGGACACTTTTGGTTTTTCTTGCCATGGCTCAGCAAAATTAAGCCTGAAAACTCTTTATTTTGCTTAGCCAGGGACATCATGGTAGAATTTGAGGAGCTAAGACTTGCAAACAGGCACGGCTAAAACTCACTCAAGTCAGGAACATAATTTACTCATTAAGGTAAGCACCAAAAAGCAGAGATTGAGTTTGCACATTCTATAGGAAATGATCCTTCCCTAATTACAGAATATGTTCTTACACACACACACACAGCCCCCTGGTGACTCCAGGAACGTGTTCACAATCCTAACCAGGTGTATTTTAGAATCTGTCAGGTAGAGATAACCTGCACCTGCCTCTCCCCACAGCTGAGGGTGCAGTTGGGGCTGCCCTGGCATACCTACCACTCAGCAAAGATCTGAGAGAACTCCAGGGAGCTGTTGGCAACAGGTGAGATGAAATAAAAGGGGACATTGGAGAGTCCTGCAGAGTCAATGTACTGATAGAGACACTCCAGCAGGTCGTAGATCACTCCAGAGGGGTAACAGGGAACCAGGACATTGCCTCCATTCCGGACAGTCATTGCTAAGGGAGACACACAGAGAGAAATTCAACTTTTAATCAATTCCTTTCATCCAAATACTATAGAAAAAGCAGCTTTTGCATGAATTAGCACAACACATTATGGTTAGGAAGAAAACCTCTGATCATTAAACACATTTATTTCCTGCTTTCTCCAGGCTCAGTAGAGCATTTCTACTCCTTGAGCTGGGGGCACATGACAGCCTGAGCACATGGAAAACTCCTGACAGGAGAGGGCAGCCGTGCACTGGCACAGGAGGATAAAGGAGTGACACAAACCACCTCACCATCAAAATAAACCCAAAATAAATCCATCTCTCAGCTGCCTCCAGAGGGGAAGGACAACAGCTCCCAGGTCTCAGCCAAAAGCACTGCACATGGTGAGCTGTTCAGTGCTTGGATTTCAGGTGAAAGCAGAATTCAGTGTGGTTAATTCAAACAGCCCTCAGAGGCAGAAATGGGTGATGGAATGTTTGTCCTCCTTAAAAACTTTACATATTTCTGTTCTTTCTGTATACCAAGAACAATTTAAAACTTGCAGATAGCACGAGACTAAATAAAAATGAGCAGAAGAAAAAGGAAATATCGGTTTATTCTGTAACTGAGACTCTGTAATTGTGTTCTTTTGGCAGAATGAATTACAAAAACACTGCACCTTCTGGGAAAGGAGAAATACTTTGTTCAGCTCAGTGAGCAATTTCACCTGTGGCTGTGGGGTAGAACCATCCACTGCTGTTAAGTGCAGTCCAGCAGCAGAAACATCATGCACCAAGTATTCCACAACAAATATTGCATACCCTGCAAAATCACTTCCTTGACTTCAATTTCTTGCTGAGCTTTGTTGGGGTATGGATTTAGCACTTCAAGGGTTTCTGCCTCTGATGGGACAGAATCTTCCTCAAGGAAGATTTTTCTGGCTGGATGTTTAAGTTCTATGGAGTTCAGGGAGATGCAGAGCCTAGTAGGATTTTTCACATGCATTTGTGGTTATTTTACTCCTTGGAGCAGTCAGTGCCTCTGACACGGTGTTATCAACAACTGCTGATCAAAGTCCCCTTGTTTATAATTTTTAATACAACTGCAGGGTAGTGGATTTATTTCTCCAGGCCATATACAAACTATACCATCCAAATATTTGTGGAGATGAACAGCAATAGCTCACATTAGTCCAGAACTCGAGATGTTCCCAAACATCCCAGCAATGTGTGACATTATTCCCCTCACATGGGCAAATCTAAACGATCCCAGCTGTAAACAGGATGTGAAGAGAGCAATGAGGAGGTTAAGAACAACATTTTCAAAGCCATCTGGAGGTGGAAGTTCAGGCTCTGGCTCCAGGACCTGAGACACTGAGACATCACACATCCAAAAATTCTGCAGAGGAAAGGAAAATACCTACAAACCACTGCAGCAGGAATGGTGCACAGGCCAGGGATGGGATGCAGAATAGAGGTTAAAGAATGTGTGAGGCCACAAAAATATGTCAGTTCCATTCCTTTGTGGTGCTTTGACCCTGGCTGGAGGCTGGGAGCCCACCAAAGTTGCTCTATCCCTCAGCTGGGCAGGGGAGAAAAAGTAACAAAAAGCTTGTGGGGAAGAGATAAAACCAGGGAGAGATCAATGAGTAATTACCATCATGGACAAAATGGACTTGACCTGTGGAAACCAGTTTAATTTATTGCACTTCTCTCCACAGGGTACAGGCCTGGCCAGGACCCTGCTCCAGTGTAGGCTTCCCATGGGGTCACAGCCTCCTCCAGGCATCCCCCTGCTCCAGTGTGGGGTCTCCAGGTGGATTTCTGCTCCCCTCTGGGTCCCCATGGGCTGCAGGGACAGAGCTGCCTCTCCCTGCTGGGCCGGGAATCTCAGCTTTGGCTCCCGGAGCAGCTCCTGCCTCTTCTTCCTCACTGCCCTGGGGGTCTGCAGGGCTGTTCCTCACTTATCCTCACCCTCCTCTCCCCTGGCTGCAATTACTCCTGCACAGTAACTTCCTTCCCCTTCTTCACTCTGTTATCCCTGAAGTGCTGCCACCTCTGATGGGCTTGGCCAGCAGTGGGTCCATCCTGGAGCCAGATGGGATGGGGGAAACTTCTGGAAACACCAGAAACCACCCCTATAGCCCCACACTACTGAAACCTGGCCATGCCATACCCAATACAGCCTGAATTCCCAGCTCTCCCTTCCCCACAGCCAGTGGCTCCCTAGAAACCTCAAGCTTTTTCTGCTGAAAACAAGCACAGGTTCAAGATTGCTGGGGTCACAGGAGATAACAGAGGGTAAAGTCTTGGAGGAGATCTCAGCTTGAGTTTGTGTCCCCAGCAGAGCTGGTGAGCAATAATGGATATAAAATCACAATCCAGGCAGTGGAGAATTATTCCAGCCAGGTGCCCACCAGGCCAGGGATCCACAAAGGGATAAGAATCACCACCCAGTTTCTGCAAAGCAGGGGTGAAAACCTTTCCAAAAATATTGCTTTCCACACAAGCAGCAGGTCCAGCCTGGCTCTCTGCAGCACTACAACAACTTTTCAGAGTTGTCAGTAAGAGGATACATCTATCTGAAAGTTGTTTAAAGCCCAATTTATCTTGGTGACTGATGGATGCTCTCTCCTGATAAAAGTTGTATAATAATCTTGGCATTTCAAATTTAGTCTCCTTCAGCAGCTCCATAACAAGTTGTTCAATTTACAACTCACAAAGAGATCCTTGCTTCCCCAACAGCTGCTGCCACAAGGTCGAGTTGGCACCTAAAAAGCAAACTGTGCTCTTTTCTGCTCTCTATAAACACACACAGCCTCACACTCACACAAAATATCACCAACTGTCCCCACAGACAGACTGGCAGCTTTGCTGCTGGTGCCCAAGGCAATGTGGAAATAAAACTGCTCTCCTTGAGCTGCAGAGTGCTGCTGCTGCAGAGCTGAGCAGGGAAAAAAGGGGCTTGGGGTAAACTGAGAGGAAGCTGGAGGTGGGACAGTGTGGGGAGGAAATCGTGTGTGCCATGGGAATCCTGGGAATTAGGGCTCTAGCTCCACATGCTGGGATGAAAACAGAGATGAAGGTGGAATTTTCACACTTCCATTTCTGTGCTTCACCCCCCCCTCCTTCACAAGCATGCTGCTATATCCTCATACACACTTTTGGTGAATTTTGGTCTGCTTTAGAGATTTTACCTTGAGTATTCTGTGTGCACTCCCTTGCACATTTTGGAAGTGAGAAAACACAGATGAAAAAGCTACTCTGCTCAGCCTGCTTACTCAATTGCTTTTCCCAGTAACCCATTGCTTTTGGACTTTTTAAGATATTTGAAAGAAAACTGATTCTCTGTTTTTCTGAAGTTGGGTAGATAAATAAAGCTGGTGTCATGTAAAAGACAGCCCTAAACTGCATTAATATAGAATTATTTCATTTCTCCAGATTGCTGATTTTTGGCAAACACCACTCAAATTCCAGATTATTACAATGGCATTGTTTTAAGCATGTATCTTCCTTTGGTCTGTAATGATTTTCTAATTTCTCTAAGTTTGTCTCAAGACAGAAACTGGCTTGAGGACCTGCAAACTCCTGAAAATAGTTCAGAATATTTCTGTAAACCAGAACAAGTTGTGCAGACAGCCACCTGCACTGACACATGTAACATGTTTATTTATATACAGTCAACTCTTGGATTCTGCTTTGGCCCAACTACAGCTCTAAGACTTTAATTTGTAAATGCATTTTAATTAAGAGTCTCACTCTTGTTTACTCAGTGTGATAGGAGGGGATTGTGTCACTGCCTGTCAAGGGGACAGTGACCCCCATGAAGGTCCAGGAGTGACAGAGAAGGGCAGCACATCTGGATTTACCAAAACAAGGTCACCAGAGCTGATGTGTGGCAGGGTAATAAAACTCACAGTGTTTAAAACCAATGAAAATGCAGATGAGATACCCACACATGTAAAAACACACATTTAGGAAAGGAAGTCACAGGTGTTCAACACAGCTTCGAGGAGAGGTTGAACAAAACCACTGGTCATCATTAACTACACAATCACATCCAGTTCAGGAAATTGCTAAAATAAAAATACTTAAAGATCATGAGAAGAAAATATCCCAAAATCTCACCCTACTTTTCTTCAGGCATCTGCACACAGTCCCTGTTGGAGCCAGGATGCTGACAGAGAGGATCTTCAGTAAAATCCATGATTATCATTCTTATAAAATACCAAAATGTGCTCTATTAACAGACATTTAGGATCATTGAGTGGGTTGGGTTGGAAGGGAACTTAGGGATCATCCAGTTCCAACCCTGTGCCATGGGCAGGGTCCCATTCCACCAGAGCAGGAATTTAGTCTGATTTAGTCTTGTCATGTCTTTGGTGATCTTTTTAAGGATCCTCCTATCATGAGCTTTTAAATTCTATTTGTAAAATGTAGAGAATTTAAAATAAAGGGAAAATTCTGATGAAAGAACAGACAACATAGAGCAGGACAGACAAGGAAAAGTGTTTTGATGAAAGGATGAGAGCACAGAGGAACTGAGCAGGGGGAAGGGGAGAAAAGGAGAGAACAGCACTGGATGTGACATTCCAAACAGGCTGGAAAATGCTGCCATTCACACTGATATCACAGCTTTGCAATTATCAGCTTTTCCAGCTGTGAAAGCGTCTGATTAGGTTTTATATTTCTGGGGGTCTATAAATATATCTTGACTTTTTTTTTTTTTTTTAAACAGAGATTGTGCTGTTTGCTTTTGATATATTTAAAAGTCAGGTGTAAGAAGGGAAGCAGATGTGCTTGTTTTCAAAACTGAAAGTCATAAAAAAGCATGTAAAGATTTTACTCTGGCTGATACACAGGAAGGAAATAGTAATATTTCAGCTGGGAACAATATCCACGTAGCCTGTTGGCAGCCAAGTGACATACTTAGCAAACCAGGAGCAGCAAATGATTAAATCTCATTATACCTGTTCCATTCCAAAACATTTTAGGTACAACTTGTGTCTCTCCAAGCACTTACTGCATTAATGACATCAGGAGCACATCGTAAAATCTAAACAGGTAATTTTATGCCAGGAGCTATAGCTGGACAACTTATTCAATTCCAGGAATCTCAGAATTATTTCCCACCCAAAGCCATGAATAAGATGATAAAAAAGGCAGGAGATTTCTCTCAGTGACCCACCCAGGTTGCTGCAGAACTCTCCCACCATTCCATCAGGGTTGGCAGTGGGGATCTGGGTCAGTCCAGTCAGGATGAGAACGTCGCTGTTTTTAAGAGAAGCCTGGTCCATGGGCTGCAACAGAGCACAGGGAAATAAAATCAGGAATGGGAGAGTTTCTCCAGGCAGGACATAATAGATACAATCATTTTACACCTCACACTGCTCCATCTGTGGGAACCTAACTTGTTTTATACTGCTATTTTATTAAAGCAGAATGAAAATGCAAGCCCATTTTTGTGCATTAGCAAACAGAAAGCAGATATTCAGAATTTAGGCATGAGTGTGACACTAAATACATATTCTTGATACTGAAAATGTAGCATGATCCAATCTTGATAAGGTAAAATCCAATTTTCTCTCTGCAGATGGTGAAAAGGTAACTTTGAGCCTCACTCTGTGTTGGGATGCCCTTCCCACAGCTACTGATTAAGCAAAAGTGGGCAACTCCTGGCAGCTGTGTGGTATTTTATGGCTGTTTACTCTCAATAAACAACTCTCTGCAGTCTCACCAACCAGGAAAGATTTCTGCCAGGAGAGACAGATGAAGAGATTTCCTCTGCTGAACCTCCAGGACCACTGTAAGGTCAATTCCCCCGCTCACAGCTCTCCACTCTGAAGCAGTTGAGAAGGACCCTGCTCTGTTAAACACACAGGGGAATTTCATATCAACTCTGACAGGAGTTGGTATGTGCACCCCCTTGTAGGATCAGACCTGACACGTGAGATTTATCACAATCTTTGACTCTCTCCAGTGTGTCCATGAAAATGAAATGCCAATAATGCAATAAAAAATAATATGGAATCTGCCTGTGATAATGTACATAATGATTATGGCATATTAGATCCACATAATTTCAGATGCCATTGCACTGAGAGGGCCTGCATTGATTTTTGTAGGTTAATGTAAAGAATATGTCTTAAAAGGCTTTTAGTGACATGTCTGAACCTGTGCTGTCAACTCCTGTTCTCCACTTCAGTGGCAACACTGTCAATTCCAGCCTCAGGAGAGCGGGAGGCAAAATTTCAATGGAAACCATCTGCCAGAAGAACAGGGAACAGTCAATGGTGCCAGGCTTAAATCCCAATTCACTGGAAAAGCAGCTCTGGATATGTTCAAAGTATATCCTTTTTTAAAACAAAATGCAGTGACTGTTTTCACACACCCTGCTAAAATACAATGGAATTTCATTATGAACTTCTCATCATGATCCTATGGAGAACCAGGACAGACAAACAGTTTTTCACTCCCTGAGGAAGAAATGATTTGTTGCTCTGTGCCACTTGAGATACTGTTATCATTACATATTGTCTGTCAAACATCAAAGAGAAGCTGGTTGGAAGCTCCCAGAATCCACATACAGAAACACCAGATTGTAGCAGCCTGTGCTGGTGCTCACAGGGATTAACCCCAGGACAAAAGCTATCCATTGTCTTCAGAAAGCATCTGGAAGCAAATGCAAGACAATGATTATATGGGGTAACAACTATAATCTAGTAAATAACAAGGGAAATACAAACTGAATGTGATTTTAACTATCCTTCTAAAGATGTGCCCATGAACCATTCTCTGCCACTGGGACTTAATTTCCTTAAAAACAGATTTTACCAGAAGCTTCCAGAGAAATGTTCACCTTTGGAAAATGATGAAGCCTGGCCAGTCTGACCTGATAAACTGAATCACATTTCATGGCAGTGAGGAGAAAACATTCTCAGTTACCAAATTACTTGGTACAGGGCAAAGTTTCTCCTCACTCCAAATATTCTATTCACATATTGTCAAATCCTGCTGCTCCTTCTCTAGGAGGGGGTGAGAGCACAGCCCAGGATGGAAGGAGGCTGATGAGAAACAGGGATTTAGAGGCTCTGATACATTTTGTGCACCTAAGGATGGCCCTACTATTAAGGATCATTTATCTACTGTAGTTTCTCAACTGAGAACAAGCTTTTAAGTGAGGGATGCTCAGAAGCAAAGCTCTCCAGCAGATACCCACCTTGGGGGAAATCACTTGCTGATCAAAAACCTAACACACCTTCTAAATTATTTTTAAATACCTCCTGCAATAATGCTTTTAACTATTCTGACAACTTCTGAAGAGCACGGCACTGCAAACTTCAAGCCTTTCTTTGCACTAAGAATTTATGGATCTAGAGAGAATTAATTTACTGGAAATTACATCTACAGCACTATAAAGACTTTGCCCTTAGCAGAGCAGGGTGGAAAAGTTGGCAGCCACTGAGCTATCATTCCTCCTAAGGAAGGATGTTTCAGAAGTGATATAAAGCAGTCTGTGAGATGTCTGTGAAGATTCTTCAGTCAAATATGGATTTTTTTTAGAAAAGTCACTAATGCTCTTTTGTTTAACTGTTGAAAATTTCCTCTTTAGAGTGAAAGATAATTCCACAGTTTTAAGTGAACATCAAATCACTAAAACAAAGAAATTTAGTTATCTTTTCCTCATAACTATTGATACCTGTCATTTGTCAGGGTGTATCTTATCAATGCCCATTAAGTCCAGGCACTGATAACAGTTACCTTAGAGTAGCCTCTATCCTAAACCTGATCCCAGCTGGAGCATCCCATTTTTTTTTGAGCAAAAGTTCCTCCTAAAGACTAGGAATAGTCAGAGGCTGTACCTGAGGGTGTGTTGTAAGCAGAGAAGATCCTGAAACATAAGAAACCTTTTCATAGTGTGACTGGATAATCCAGTTGGAACTCCCAAGAGCATAGCCCGAGCTCAGAGGGGTGACCTGCACAGCACCAAACAGCTCCTGAAACACACAGTGAGAGACATTAACTTCAGAGAGCCCCAAAAGAAATCAGGACAGGTCATTTTATCATCACTGATAGGAATTTAAAAAGCAGCTCTGCTGAGAATTACATCTGCTGGTTTTACCCACCCATGTCTAGCAGGACACATGCTCTGAAAAAGGCTTTTCCTGAGGCAGGGCCTCTATAAAGTCTTTCTTCCATGTGAGTTTTATGGCATCTGAATTCACACTGAACAATGTCTCAAAATGAAGGAATCAACCTTGATCCTCTTGATCCTCTGCTTGCCTCTGCTGTACTGAAGAAGTTTGTGGGAGCTTTGCATCTTTGAAGACTCTATTCTCCTTTAGTCAAATTAAATTGGTATTGGCCAGCAGGAGAGAAGGAAGGACAAGTATTTCTATATTGATATAAAACCCTGCTTGGCTTGCAAATTTTACTGAGGAAAACAAACTTAACCTCAAACTCACTCACTTTCTAATTTTATTTCTTTTAAAATGTTACCTGCTGGTGATTTAGCAACAACACCCTGCAAACTCAATCCACATTTTAGTTTCAGTGTAAGCAACCTGACAGTTGCCTCCTTTCTAGGTGTCATAAGGAATTGTATTCCTTCATCTGTACCCAGGAATGTTGAACACTTGTTTGGAGAAAGGAAAATAAACCTTCATGTACAGACCTTCCTAATGTGATCCACCTTCTGGTTACTGAATAATAGAACAAGCATCTGATTCATGCAATACTAATGATTTTCCTAGTATTTCAATACATATTTGGATGCCTTGAAAAGCAAGGCAGGGGGTCTTCATCCCTCAGAGTGTGTAAACCAAGGCTCCAAAGTTTGATTATTTGAAAAATTAGCTTTGGGAAGAGAAAAAATATTTTTTTTTTACCCCAGTAACTATAAAAGAATGATTGGCTCAGATGCAGAGATCTAAAATTAGGGGAGATGCATCCACACTGTGAGGACAGTCAAAAATGAACTGTAGCAATCCATGGATAAAAAGGAGTCACAACATACTTTAACCCATATTTTTATTTTTTTTATGGCCTCTGAGCAGCAAAACCAGGTATCACAGCCCAAACAAGTGCAGGGATCATGACCCACATGCTGCCTACAATCCATATGGGATCTGCAGACTATGGAATTGTTGGTTCAGTTCATTCTGGAAACTACACTGGATTATAGTCAACAGCATTACAGACAATAACTATTATCTAGGAGCCCTGGGAAAGGAGTTTCTGAAGTTCACATTGAACCATTAGGTTTTATTTACAATTCCTAATTTACAGTATGAAACGAAGTGGAGGCTAAAGCACTCAAAAGATTCCCAGAAGTGAGATGGGGAGCTGGGAAGGGGATGTGGCTTCGAGACAGAGAGGATACATTCACTCCCTGCATCCTCCCAGATCTCAGTGGGCCAGCCATCAGCTCCAAATTTGAGGGCATGCTGCCTTAAAATTGGCCTCCCCAAGGAAGAGAAGAAACAAATGGATATTCCCTGATTTCACCAAACAAGAGCTCTTCCTGGGAGGGAGACTGAGGGGCAGTCTGTGTAATCCTGTCTTGCTTGCCTAGGCCAGGGTAACTGGATCCAATGTAGGATTTCGAGGGGGGAAAAAGGTGGGGAATGATCGTTGCTGTTGCCCTGAGGGCAGCTGTGCAGGTACTCACGATTTTCTGGGAATAGCCCACCAGCTGGATCTTGCTGAGGGCTGCATTCACTTCTGGCATTGTGTAGCACTTCCTCCACATGGACACCTCCACTGCATCCTTCAGCGGGGCTGGCAGCAACCTGTGAACACCAGCAGGATGTTCTGTGGGGAATCCAGAACGACAGCTGGTGCTGGGCCAGCTTCTACAACCATTTACATTCTCCTCATCTTTGATTTTACCATTTTAAATTTTTATTTTCAGCGTGCCCGGTGCTTCAAAATGAGGAGCAAAACTGCTGAGGAGCAGAGCCACACTTCCCAGTCTGCCTCACCCTGAGGATTGCTCTCCTCCAGCTCTTTGTTGCTGTTCTGTCCCTTGCATCAAAGAAGGAGCTGTGATCAAGGTGTTATCACAACTCTTGGAGTATTTTCACCACTGATGAAAGGTGGCTGATCTGAGATGTCAACATGAAATGCACCTCCAGCACTGGGATCTTGGATCAGTGTCTATTTTTCATATCACAATAATCTGAATAATACCCTAATAATCTGAAGCAATCTGGTGATTCAAGTACAGTTACCAGAGCACGAGCAGGGATGGCTCTGCCCTGATTCCTGCCACTGGTCTCTTCCAAGAGCATGTGTCCCTGCAGCTCAGCTTCCCTGCCTTCAATCCCACTTCCATTCTGAGTGCCCTGGCAGGGAGACACGAGCTGACACTGCAGAGCTCTTTGAAATCCCCTCCACGGAAGTATTTAAGATGTTTTACACCAAAGTGAGATCCATCCATTCTGCTCCTCGCAGACACTGCAAGTCAGCTGGCTGGTGTTGTCAAGGGAAGAAGTGAACTATAATGTCACAGGCTGGAAGAGGGATGGCTAACTTCTGGGAAATAAATCTTCCTTAGCAACATGAACTGAGGCAGGAAGCAGCACAGCTGCCAAATGCATAAGAAGAATAGGATTTTTTTTTTGTATATTAAACCAATGCTAAATCAAAGGCTAATTCAAACCAATTTCCAAAGATTTATGGAAATTGGTCAAGTTTCCTTGATCAATTTGTTTAAAGGAATTTAATTTATTGTTATATCTACTAGGTCAGTGAACTCCTCCATAATTTAAGATACTGAAGAAAGGATTAAGGGCAGCTCTTGCCAAGACCATAGCACAGGTCCAGAACGATAACTGTAATTCCAGCATGAGCTGGCTGAAAGCACCCTGTGCTTCAGGAAACAAACAAAGCCTTCAAGGTCTTTTTTGGGAAGTCATAAGCAACAAAAGGCCACACAATGTGGAGAGTTGTCCACCACTGCACTGAAGCAAATTGCCTGTAAAAGCCTTTA
The DNA here is from genome assembly GCF_052056855.1 of Sturnus vulgaris. Lineage (NCBI taxonomy): Eukaryota > Metazoa > Chordata > Aves > Passeriformes > Sturnidae > Sturnus > Sturnus vulgaris. Next base: position 113,185,891 of record NC_142245.1, on the reverse strand, counting down.
ACCTACCATAAGAAGCATTTAGTGTTGGATGCTTTCAGGAACTTCACTTCTGGGAAGAGGAAAATGTTTCTCCAGGTAATGGAGAAAGTGGGGAATTGTCCTTGGTGACTGAAGGAAGTTTCTCTTGGCCTTGACTGTGGCTACACTGAAAATACTCTGATCCCTGGCAGAGACCAGTGGCATCAGTCTCCAGTGGTTTCATGAAGCTGAGTGGCAACGAGGTGCTGGTGCCTCAGATGTGCCCCTGTCAGCATTCAGTCTGTCATCTCACTTCTAAATTCCCTACAGAGCTACCAGAGGAAATTTTGTGGTCTGGAGTAAATCTACTGCCACCATGGCAACATCTCAAAACAACCAGACATATGAGGGCAGCTGCTGGGACAGCCACAAACAGGGAGGTACCATGAATCCACACGGTTGAGGATACAAAATGCACACTTAAAAATCTCAGGGATTTGTATTTTTCCCTGGGATCTGCACAAAGACAGTCCCTCCTGCTCAATGCAAAGGGTGACATTTAATGTATGACAGAAAATCCCAGAATTGTTTGAAGGGAGAGGAGGATGGCAGCACCGAACTACATCAGGCCACGGCCTCTCTTGTGCCTTGCTCAGCCTCGGGAAACAGCCTGTTTCAAACACTTTAAATGATACAGGAAACCATCAAACAAGAAGTCAACAAAGTGCTTTTCATAAGGCAAACTTCCTCTTTAGCCCCTGAATCCCAATCAGTGTGAAAGATATCCTGGCTGACATCTGCTGAACTTCCACGAGACTGCTCACTTGAAATAAAACCCAATAAAACTGGCTAAGCAATTAGTTCAGACTGGATCTGATAATGGAAAAATGTAAACCACTATAATGAACTTATTATATTTTATACAGTATTTGCATTTAAAATGCTCCAGTGCTTTATCTAATGAAGATGATAATACTTTGTGTTTTATACTAACTGTTTGGAGTAGAACTAGCTGAACTGTAAAGCAGTAATGGGGATTGATCAGCCTGAAAAATTAAAGTTAGACTCAGAAGTAATAAGTATTCTGTTCTAGCAACAGTCAAGTAAGAAAAAAAAAAAAACCCAATTCATCAAGATCACATTTTCTTAAGTAACGGATGTCAGTCCAAGCCTGCATGTGCCATTAGCCAGGTGCTAATTTGGGGATCAGTGGATGTTTTGCTCTAATAATCAGCTCCATTCACGCCTGCGTGACACTTGTCACCAGGCATCTCAAAACACTTTGCAAACATTAATTAAAGTCCCCGTGTGCCCTCTGTGCTGGATGGGAGCTCTGTTTTACAGATGCACAGGGAGGTGAAGGGGGAAGCTGAGGCCACAGGTGGGGCAGAGGTGGAGAGGGAGTTCACATTTGTCCCCTTGTTCCAGCTCAAATTCAACATTAGTTCATATCAGCAGAGTTTATTATACACCAATTTATGCTATTAAACAGCTCTTTAGTAGCTCTCACCTCCCTGCTACCCCTTTACAACAACTACAGGATGCAACTATGAATTTTGGGGGACATCCCCAGCAATAGGAGAGAGGAACATGTATTTTAAATACTACTTCAAGGAAAAAACAGGCTCCAGTCTTCTACAGCACAAGAAGACTGAATCAGAACAAAGATTCCCTCTCTGTGTTCTCCTCTGGAATAATCAGCAGCATGCAAAGTGCCAGGCAGCACTTTTGCTAAAATACGACCACCAGGAAAGTGACATTATATGAGCTGCAAGATATACGATTCTCCTTTGAGCCATGCATACAAAACATGCCTGGTGTGACAGGAATAATGGCTCCAGTTCTCTCTCTCCACACACTGGGAGCTTCAGCAGTGGATCTGGGCAGGCCAGTGGACCCCAATATTTAAAAAAAAAAACACCACTGTTCTGGAAATCCTGCTGAACTTAAGTGTATTTAGTTTTGATTTACATCTGCTTGTCTTCTTCAGAAGAATGAGAGTTAGAGTGTAAAGACTGCTCCTAAATTCAGCAGGGAAACACAAAATACAACTAAAACCACGGAAATTTGGATTTTTAATTTTTGCTTTGTGATATTGGAAAATATCAAGACTACTCTTCTAATGTAAGAAATAATTCACTTTTAGGAAACTTCTAAATCAAGCCATCTTAAGAATTAGGAGTATAAAATGGGAGATCAATTAAAAATGCACAAAGCAGCTTTTAAAAATAACTTTTTAATCAACCAACCCTATCTTTAAAATGTGCTAAAACCAAAACTGTCTCCTCCAAGGAACATCTTGTGCACCTAAAATTGTTTTTATTCCCAAGGAAAGCATCAGCTGCAATTAGTAAACTGTATGGATAATTTTTAGATTCCATAGGCTTTCAAAACCCTGAGCATCTTGTTTTGATGTATAGCTGGAAAAATGGAAATGGTGCTTCCAAATAACCTTCTTTATTCGGATTTTAATTTCCTTTTAAGCTTTGGAAAGCCAAAAAGCCCACTTCTGTTGTTCAGGTGTAAAAGAAGATGGGAAGAAAGGTAACACCAGCGACCTCCACCAGCTGTATCTTGACTTTCTTAGTATGACAGCAAACATGAATGTAAATAGCATTTAAATTTAAATTATTCCAACGCAGTATCATTAAATTTAAATAACCTGGTCATCTCGATAACTTTTTATGATGTTAATACCAAAATCTGCTGGTTTTTGCTACCATCATGGAGCTGAACTGTGTGAGGAGAGATCAGGTGAGGCTTTGCTGTTACCAAGTCTTTCTCCAAGAAACAAATTTGTGAGGTTGTAAAACCCACAACGTACAAAAATGATTAAAGAAATAATCCACCCAAGGAGTCAGAGGAACAAATCCCAAATGGTGGGAGCTGAGCCATCCTCACAGAGACTCCCAAACTCTGGTGCTTTGGGACAATCCCCTTTCCTGGGACTTCCTCCTTACCTTTGCACCTCCTTGTTCTTCCACATGGAGGCAGACTGAGCCTTTGGCACGCGTTCAATGGAATTCACCAGCTCTTCCATGAGGAGCCTGAAAACACAAATCAAACCTAAATTAGCACTGCCTCCTCTCACACAGCAGAGAACTTTGGCCCAAATCTTTCCAAAATACCATAGAAATTGTGGGGCTCTTCCCACAGAGGCCATTTCCAGCACTGCCCCTGTTTCTCCACAGAGTGTTTCCAATTCCATCTGCTTGCAACAGAGGTGGATCTGGCCCACTGGGTTATGGGCTATTGGAAAATGCAAGATAATTTCTTCATTACTGACTGCTTGTGATATGTAATGAGACAAAACACACAACAAAAACTCCTCAGCTTATGTCTGTTTATCACTGAGGGAAACCAAGCATGCTGTCAGAGTGAACTCTCCTCATCTGCCAATGCGTATTTGAGACAGGAAAAGCATTGAAAATTGTCACTGCAGATTTCCCAAAACTAAACAGCAGTTGTAATTGTGTGCAGGCTTTCCCTTGAAGTTTGGAGCAGAAGGACAGCATCTGGAATGACTCGGGATGGGGAGAACCACACCAGTTCACTCTCCCACCAGAGTGTGCTTGTTCTCTCCAGCTCTGCACCAGCAAAGCCCCGAGGTGTACTACTCGTTCATATTTACACAATTCCTTCCACCTACAAGGCCTTCAGTTTCTGTTTGTTTTCACACAATGGAGGAATTACTCTGGCGTGGGAAGTTTGCACAGGACCTTCAGTGGACAAAGATTCCTGCCCCAAAGTGCTAACAGAGTAGTCCAGACAGGAGGGCCTGATCTGGCTCCTAATTACTGAACGTGGCAGGTCTGCAGGAGAGAGGAACAGATCTCAGTTCCAGTTAGGCCTCACCAAACCTGCAGAATTTGGTGTTGAACCATCCAATCAACAAGACAATTTCGTAAAAATAGATTGGCAAGTTTGATGACTATTGTGGTTTTGACTGCACTGTCATGTCTTTCTACTTCAGTCTCCTATTTCTGCCATTTTTCTTAGAGCTTCTCTCTGGAGTTCAGAGCTCAGCTGTCATTTGAGATGAAGTCAGCTGGAATTCCTTTCCATGGATTGGAGGGAAGTGTGATTATACGGAATCATAAAATCCTAGAATGGTTTGGGTTGCAAGGGACCTTGAGGATCATTTAGTTCCACTCCCTGCTATGGGCAGGGACACATTCCACGATCCCAGCTGGATAGCTGGAGGCACTATCCCCTCCAACCTGGCCTTGAACGCTGCCAGTGATGGGGCAGCCACAGCTTCTGTGGGGAACAAGTCCAGTTTTCTGACTGGGAAGGCTCCTTTTGGTTAAGGGGAACAGAGAAGAGCAGGAGAACTCTTTGATCCATGGTTTTTGAAGGAAGTTGCCTATGTGGCAATTACTGAGGTGTCTCAGCCCACTCAAATTCCACTGTCCCACGTCTATGGCCTGGACTCAACACAAAGCACCTGCTGGAAACGTTGATGGTTCCAGAGGCTGGGAAACATGGAGTTAACACATTTGCAGCACTAAGGACTTGGCTGGCATTCAGCTCCTGCCTGAAAGCCTCTTTGGAACATTAGACACCACTCCTCTCCCCACATTGTCCTTTACACCTTCTCCTCAGCAGTGATGAAAGGGGAGCAGAGAATATGAAGGGGCTTTTTACCTGCCAATTTGAACGGTGGGCTCAGTGGCATAAACTGTTCCAGTGAATCCTGTGTACTCTGTGATGTAGGGCAGGGCCATCATGCAGTGATAGTTGGAGATCAAGATTACATCCACTGTGGAGAGGTCAAGCAGTTCAGTCTAAAACAGAGCAGAGAGATAAGCAACTTGTAACCCTTTCATGCAGTTTAACAAATGACAGAAAAACTTCTTTTTTAAAAACTTTATTGCAGAAATATAACTGCTTTATAAAAGCATGTCTCAGCTGTGGCAAAGATTAATGTTGCCTTTAAATTAACAAGATATTTAAAATCCCCCTAAAATTATTCCATTCTCCAACCTGGGAAGGAAACCATGCCCTGGGTTTTTCTGTCTTTCAGGTGATGAGATGGCTGCTTTTATGAGATGCATGATTATTTTACTTTTATCAAAGAACTGACGTGTGCACCTCCTTAGGGAGGAAGAGACACCAAAACTTTTGCAGCAGTGATTTAGGGTGTCTCGTATTTTTTTTTTATGCAGCACATCATACTGTACCCCAAGAAAGAGATGAAGGAAGATTGTATTTATTCATATGCTTAAAAATAATTCTTATATTTTCCCAAAGTAAATGTTTGGCATTTTTATCATTCACATTTTCTACAGCAGGAGATGAACCCCATTCACAGGATACAACAAAATCGATGGGTGGGCCCAATTCATTTTGATGTGACAGTTTAGACAAGAGTTCTGAGAGTGAAAGAAGATTTCACACATTGTTAAAAGAATTTTAATTAGAAATATTTACTGGTAATGCTGTAACACAAATGGTGTCAAGTCAGAAATTTACAAGATTACTGACCTCTTACTCAGTTATTATAGAGCAGCTAATGGAATTCAACACTCATCAAGCACATATTATCTGATTACAAGGCTTGGTCCAGCAATTTGAATAAAAAAGGCGAGAAAGTAGGTCACTCTGCTTTGCAGAGGGCTGACACACTGCTCTGGTGACAAGCTGCTTAACTCCTCCTAAGCACTCGTGGTTTCAATCCATGATCACAGCTGATGTTGGAGCAACGATCTCCGAGCTGAGAGCAGGAGGTGAAACAACATCCTCAGCTCCATGATAGGGCACCTTTCATCTTCCTGGGCTCCAGCAGGAGCAGCACTCTCCCTGCAAGGTATCAAAGGATCTGCTGATGCTGCTCCTGCCAAAGCTTGGATTGTCCATGCCTTGGTTTGCAGCTGGGTCCAGACTGTACAGGATCAAATCCTGAACTGGTTTGGGTGGAAAGGCTCTTAAAGACCAACTTGTTCCACACGGGGACATCTCCCACTATCCCAGTTTGCTCCAAGCCCCATCCAACCTGGCCTTGGACATTTCCAGGGATGCAGGGACACTCACAGTTTCTCTGGGCACCCTGTGCCAGGGCCTCACCACCCTCACATCCAGGAATTCCTTCCCAATATCCCATCCATCCCTGCCCTCTGGCAGTGGGAAGCCATTCACTGTGTCCTGTCCCTCCATCCCTTGTCCCCAGTCCCTCTCCAGCTCTCCTGGAGCCCCTTTAGGCTCTGCAAGGGGCTCTGAGCTCTCCCTGGATCCTTCTCTTCTCCAGGTGAACACCCCCAGCTCTCCCAGCCTGGCTCCAGAGCAGAGGGGCTCCAGCCCTGAGCTGACTCCCAGCCCAGGAGAGCCATCAGGAGGATACACACCAGCACTTTCCAACCTTAAGCAAGCCACATCTCAGTACCCTAGAAGCATTTACTGATAGGATGAAAAGGGTGTCAAAATCAAAACAAAGTGAAATCTTCCCTGGGGCTTGTAGCGATCTCACTAAAGTGCCTTTGAGCTGAAGAAGCTTAAAAATGTTTCTTGCATGTGAAGTGAGAGAGTAGAAGGTTGCCAAGCAAAGAGAGGGCTGCACCCTGCACTCTGACATGTGTGAGAATACTCTGCTGCAGAGACAGCCTCTTATCACCTTGTGGCTGCTGGATTAGATCCAGATCTTGGCTTGCTTTGGCAATGGTGCTCTGGAACTGAGATTCTCTGGCTAACTGCTTCTGCAGACAAGTTTCTTCAAAAGAAGTGGCATGGAAGGAGAAAAAGTAAAAGCTTCTTTCACACGAGCTCCCTCTTATCCTATGTTGCCAAAGAGCAGCAACATTTCCACTCTGTTTGCAGCTGGCCTTGACTCCTGAACCTCCTGCAGACAGCTGAGCTCAAGGTGTGAGCTGGGTATCACAGCAGATCCCTTCCCAGTGCTCATGGAGGAGATGTGGCATGTGCTGGGAATTTTGGGAATCATCTGAGAGGCCATTTTTTAAAGTCCCTGCAATGGTGCTGTGCAGTTGGTTGCCATCTTCTTGTTGTAGGATGGGCTGCTGGGAAGCAGCTTCGTGCAGTGATAACTGCAGTAAAATGAAGCAGTGACTCCCTGTCATATTTAGAGCTACACATGTGGCTATTTTCCAGCCCAAAGTAATGAGAAATTCTGTCTAAAGAACCTTAAACCCCAGTAGATAATCATTCCAAAGAGAATCCAGCACATAAACCCTGTCCTAAACAAGATCTGGGCCATAATGGCACTTGCTGCACACACAGATGCTTCCCCCATCCCTCAGTTTCACAGGACAGTAACCAAAAGGCTCCCAAGAACCCAGAATTATTATGGTTTTGGGCTGGTCTTTTTTTTTTAATGTGATTGGATTATGACAATTCCAGCTGGCTTGGAATGGTTATAATCTGTTGGAACCACTTGCCAAAACCAATACCAGAGTTGCCAATTTGTTGGGAAGAATCAAGGTGACAAAAATGATGTCAGAGGTGAGTTCCATGGGATCCACACATGGGAACAACATTGCCAGAACCTCAGCAAGCTGACAGCAACCTTCCAGGAGTGCTTTGTGCTTCCTGTATGCAAGGTCAGGCAGAAAGGAAAAAAAATTGCTGCCCAAAAGCAATGAAAGACAGAGAAAATATCCCACCAGGAAATGAAAGAACTGATGTTATCACACTCTGAACACACTGAGGAAAGGGATACTACTCCCCTGCTACTCTCCATCATTCAACCCCACCTCTCTCTGCTCAGCTTTCTACATCTTTATTTCTCCCACAGCACTCCCCTGATCCATCAGGTGACTCCAGGTAATCCAAACATCTTCAAAGTCTTGCTTGATTTTTCTAAATCCAGAAATTCCAGTAAAAACCAGCTTGAGCAGCCATTTGCAGCCATGCCTGTGGATATGAAGGCTCAGTTCTTCCTTTCAAAGAAGCTGTAAAAGTTTTTAACCTGAAAGTGCTGCTGGCAGAAGTGCAGCCCAGCAGAATCCAACCTGACTTAACCACAGCTGGCTCTCCAAGGAGCTCCACTGGCATGTCCTGCATCTGTGGTTAGAAACAAGCAGCTTTCCTTGCCTTCACACCCTGTCCTCATCTAGATCAGGTTGTCTTTGAAAAGGTCACAACAAGGGACAGCTCAGTCTTATTCTTGTGTCAGATATTTGCCCAAGGAGACCTTCCATGTCTCCCAAAATCACAGTTGAAAAGGGCTCTTTCCATCCTTTTTCCAGTGTCTAGAGCCTGGAGGCACCTTAACAACACAGTTTTAACAGTATTATTTACTGAGTATTAATAAATTAGCAGGAACATAATAATAGTAGTAGTAATAATAATAGTAGTAATAATAATAATAATAATAATAATAATAATAATAATTTAAACAAAATTTCCCCGTGTGATTGAATGGAGTCAGATTTTTCAGTGAGGCTTTGAACAAACTCACCTCTGGTAAGCAGAACTCAGGCACAGAGTCTACAAACACATGGCCAGAGCACTCCTTCAGCTCCTGTAAAAAAACCACACCAACAGAGGAGACACAAAAATACAACACAGTGTTACTCCAGGGCAGCTCATTTTGGATTTTTCAGACATTTTCTTTATCACAGGTGATTTCCAGCCCATTACTACAGGACATTTTTCCCCCTTATAGAAACAATTTGGTGCAGACAGATCTGCTGAAATTGTTTTCATGCCAGATGAGGCTGCTTGGTACCTGAAGGGATGAAATCCTCCTTGGGAAGGACAGAGAGAGAACTCTGGTAGGTAAAGAAAGAGCCCTGGTAACCACCAGGAAGGCAAGTTTGGAATTTACTTTTGGTTCCAAATAACATCCAACCTCTTCTGTCTTAGAACCTAAATACAATTTATAGCCACTGTCTCAAGAGTATTTGATGAAACAATTTTTGGGGATCTAATCTCCACATGGCACTTTTTGTTCAACTCTCTCCCCTATTTTCTTCCTCTTTTTCAAGGCATCTAAAACTTTTGTCACATGGAAAGTCATGTTCTTCAGGGTGGAACAAAAATATTCCCAACTTTACTCCTAGCACATCTCACAGGCTCCCTACCACCCACCCTGCCTTCTCTCCTGTCCCAAAGCAAGTGGTCTCAGCCAGCTTCACACTGGCAGAATTAAAGATTGAATCCAATTCTTAATAATTACAGTGCACCTGCCAACTAATAACAAATGAGCAACTACATCTAGTGGCAGAAGTCTCCTAACCTCATCTCAAGGGAGTTCAAAATGATTAAAAGTAGATCACAGCACATTTCAATGCCTCTCCAGGACTGAAGTTTTATAACTGAGTGCTGTAACAGGAATGTCCACCCCACATGATAAAACATCCCCCTTTGACTCCTTCCCTTGCCTTTTTCCAGCATGGGTCAAAGAATTTACCATTCCAAGCACTTACAGTGGTCAAGGTGAAGTTAAGAGATGCTGCCTTTGAATTTTTAACACGATTTCCATTGCCACTGTGTGAGTTTGGAGGTTTCTCCTTAGCACACACTGCAGCAGCAGCATCCCAGAAATTTAAATATATTCCAAATAAAACTACAGTGACTGTCCATTCTCTGGAGCCTAAAGCTCTGACACCAAAGCTGGGGTTCAGGAGACACAAATTCCAGGGAATTCAAACTGAGCAACTCCATTTCTGTCCCTGAGCCTTTGCAGCCATGCAATTGCCAGTTAGCAAGTGCTCTGAATAGAGCTGTTACTATTTTACCAACAGAAATGCTGCCTGCACAGTTTCTTTTGTCTCCAATGAGAAGAAAAACCGGGTCTTTAATCTATGATCTTCAGCTCCCTTGTCTGGAAAAATCAGATCAATTCATTTTGTCCACCTCAAAGTCCCCTACAAAAGCAACTATTATCACTGTTTCCTTTAATGTTCCCATAGTCAGAGAACAGTGTATTAAGCATTTTCTCCACTGGTACCTATTGCTGCCCACATTTGAAATGTATCTGCCTATTTTACTAACATCTGACATATTTTTGTGTTCATTGTTCCCCTATGGCAGATCAAGCTGGCTGCTGCAGTGCCAAGTTTTGGTTGAAGCCTCAGATAAATTCTGCCTCCAAAACTGATGGAATGAAAAGAGGGAGGAAATAAAGAGCAATTCTGTGTCTCTCATGTTGCTGAGGAAGTTCTGTGTCTTAGAATCAGGAGGTTGGAGATAATATCCTCCCTGCTACGTCCAGCAGCAGAACACATGTTGATTTCTGAGGCCAAAGCCATGCTTTTCCTCTCTGAGAGACCTCCCATAGGCAAACCATTGCCTTTCTCCTAGTTCTGCCTGAAAAAAGGGAAACCAGCCTCATTTATAGGCATGCTCTGAAGCCTCAGAGTCAGAAAAGTGAGACTGTGGAATAAAAGACACACTAAGAAGGCGAAGCACTATTATTTATGGAGCTCCATGAAATACAAAAATATTCACACTGACAACTCGTGCATTTTAAGCAGATTTTTTTATAATCTAAGCTACCTCTGAAGCCTGAGAGTTGCCATTAGCATTTTTGTTTCGAAATGTTCTGCTCTGCAAGGACATCCTGGCTGGTAAAGGTACACAGAGAAACCTTTGGGATGAGTCAGCGTGGAACATTGCTCCTGCAGCACCAGCTCCCAACCTGTCACGTGGTTTTTTGCATGGCAAGAAAATTCCAACCATCACTTCAGTACCTTGTCCAGAAATGTGCTTCCATCTTTCAAAACCCAACCAGGAAGTTTGGAAAGCCTGGGGCTGTGGAAAGAAAGAAGAAAAATTACTGCAATATGAACTGAATTATTATCAGTGGCTAAGCACAGAGTATCTAGTTGGTGTCATACAGGCAGAGAACACCATTTCTGTCCCAGGGAAGTAACAGTCCCAATAAAACAGACAGACACTTTCACTGTGGTTAAGTGTTCACCAAAATGACTTTTACAAATCATGATGATGACACTTAGAAGTAAAAAGAAATAAGAGGATGAGGCATGCAGGGAGTTTTTAGTCATTTATGGTGAAGATTTTAAAAAGGCTCAGTGCTGCTGAGTTCCCTGTGGTGAAACTGGATGAATAAACAGAAGTTAGGGCAGCAACAAACTCTGTGCTCAAAACAACACAAAAGCACTATAAAACTGTGGGACAGGGGACAAGAGACAAATATTCCCATCAGCAATGGCAGGGAAAGACTGGTGCTCTGGACTAAGTCATTTATAGACACAGGTTGGGATTTTATATCCACATGAACCATGGTTTTGTGCCTGGGTGTCACCCCGAAGACCCACACCAAGAGCTGTACAGGACACAGGGGCAGGGAGGCTTTGTGTGAACTGCAGGTTCTAAGCAACAGCAGAGCCCCTTTTTTCATTGTTTCAAATCCTAATAAAGGAATTTAAAGATAGAAATTGTAATTCTGAGTTTACAGCAACAATGGCTGCAGCATTTCTTGATGCTATAACTGAGAGATTTATTTGTATTTCACAGTGACATCTGATTTTTGTGTGAGCCTACAATTTAGCTCTAAACCCAGTCTCTGCCCAGACTGATGTTTATTTACACAAATAATAATAAAAAAAAAGTTGAGTAAACAAGAGAATTGAACCCACCTGAAACCAAACTCTGCAACAACTTCAGATTTGGACACGGAACTTGCTTGCAATGCATTTTGCAAGTGCTGTGCACTAAGCTCTACAGACAAGCATGGTTATATCCTAATAGGGCCTTCAAACTGAACATCTTGAAAATAGGAAGTGATTCAAGGGCTCAGAGGAATGCTGTGCTCAGACTAACAGCAGTATAAAAGAACAAATTCTGACACTCCAGTAACTCACAAAGAAGGAAAGGGGGAAATCCAAGAGTCAAGGAGTGAAGACAGAAGGTAAAAGGTGAGAGCAGAAGGATCTGTCATGGAGAAGCTGTGCCAGAAAAGGGCAATTCCCTTCTGAGAATAAAGAGCAAGGTTGAAGAAGTCTGATGATAGAAAAGATGAAGTGGCTAAATGTGCTCCCCAGTGGATTGTTCAAAAGCACAATTTAGGAGCAGTAATTTGGATACTGAGGGGGCTGAGTAGAATTGGTGCAGTGAGTCTAAAAGAGTTATGGAAAAAGCAAGAACAAACCACTCTGATATCCAACAGCTCTGACAGATACAGGAGGAGAGGACAGGAACTGGAAGGGCCACCTCGAGGGCTGCAGTCCAATGTCTCAGCACCAGCACAAGGTCAGGTCAGTGGCTTGTGCCTTGCAAATCCCTGGAGCCATCTGTGATTTCAGCAGCATGAGGCAGAGAAGAATAAACTTTACTTGTCCTACTCCCCATAATTTAATCTAGCAAGAGCTTTTCTTTATTCATGATAAAAGAGCACTAAACTTGTACTAAACTGGCATCCACTGAGGAGTGAAGAGTCAAGGGAGGCAAAATGAGCAGGTGTGTCTCGTGTGTGGCCGAAAGCAGAACAAGCAACACAGGACAGAAAGGACTCTACCTTGAAACCAAGAAGCAACACAGCTCCTCCTGACATAGTTGTGACATTGTAATAGAGTGATTGATTAATCCAAAATAGCTGGAACTGTCCCATAAATAATGTGAGCAAGTGTGTCATGGCTAGACAGGAAAGGTTAAGAGCTTCCCACACGTTCATTTCACCGTTTTGCATTTGACTTTGGTACAGGGGAGAAAACTCCATTGGACAAACCTCCTTTAAAGTACAAGAGCATGAAGAGTTGGGCAGCTGCAGGTGCTCTGCACATTGCTCCATGGGCTGGTGAGAACAGGGAAAGCCATTTCCAGGGCAAGGGGGAATCTAAAATATCTTTGCACTGGCATTTCTTTGAAGAGCAAAGAGCTCTAAAAAATGCCCAGACCCTTTAATGCCACAAACACTGCAGCACTTTCCCCTCTTATAGATTAAAGCACAGGCTCTCAAAAATATTTGCATAAGGAGGGTCCCATGCCAGGTACGACACAGGACTGAGCTGATAGCAAAGACCCTCTGTAATATCACACATTTGGGCAGCTTTGCAGACCACATACTGAGATGTGCAGAATCCAAGGAGCTCATGGATCCTGCTGGAATCTCTGGTTAAAGACAGCAGAGAGCTCCTCTCGGGCTAAGGTCTCACTCACACCCATCTCCAACAAGCACATCTGATTCTGAGAGGGCACAGCTGGTGAGAACCCCAAATCTGACAGACCTGTGTTCAAATCAGTCCTTCCTGTCACCTTACCTGGCATCTGATGACAATGTCAGCTCTCTGTCACCCCAAGTTATGTTGATAACACACATTTGAATTTCAGAGGTGTTTGGACATCATGGTAATGGACTCCTAATCTCTAATGGTACAACTGTGAGTACTACAGAGATAAGAACTTTGTAGTGGCAGCCACATTCCTCCTCACATTTCTAACTTATTTCCACAACTCTCTGCAGGACACCTGGTTTGCAGAGGGGATCAATTACTTGCCCAAGTCCATGTGCTCAGGGCAACCCTTGCTCCAAGGGGTGTTCAGTCACCTCACCGACAAGATTGATTGGATTTAAATCCAAGTGTTTGCTCCCATTCCGCTGGGCCATCAGGGGTCAAATCTGACATCCTCTCTTATTGAGTTTGAGTCATTCTAGTGCCGACATTCTGGAGGTGCTTGGGGAATTCCAGGTTGTGACCTGCAATTTGGCTGTTCATTCCCAGGGTCTGCTATCAGCAGACAAAGCTGCCACATCCCAAGGGAAGGCTGATTCCTGCTGCTCTAAAGAACCTCTTAAGCCTTTGTTCAATCACCTCATTTTGCTACTTTTTCCTCTCTCAATTTCCTTTTTTTTTTTTTTTGGGGGGGGGAGAAAGCAAATGCAAGGCAATTCTGTCTGTACCTGGATTTCCAAAATTTGCTGGACCTGTTCAAAATCCATTACTGCACCAGTTGTAGCAGTCAGCAGTTACATTATGGAATGGGACAAAAATTGACTTTCACACTGATCCCTCTGAGGGCATCTGTTGCCTCTCTACAGCAGATCCTGAACTCCACGTTCTTGCAGAACAATGCACACATTGTCTATTCCTTTCCTCTACTTTCCAAAAAATAACAAATCATAGGAAGTGCTGGACAAACTGCTTTAACCTCACTAGGTCACTTAGGAAATTCCCTTTTCCAATCGTATTTTCCCCCTCTCAATCAAGCCTTCCCTGAACCCAGAATGTTCCTCACTTGTTTCCTTGTGGATCGAAGTTACTAAACAGCTTTTAAGGAAACTCCTACTGCTTCCCATTACTGAGAGTGACTCATTCCCACCCTTCCAACTGCTAATTTTTGTCATTTATTCCATTTACACAAAACATGTCACCCTACCTGAATATCCAAAGCAGTCTAAAAACCTGGGGAAATACAACTTTGTGGCAGGGCACAGAAAGGAGATCTCAGGATTCTGTTCTAGACTCTATTTTTGTTTCTCTGCTCTTCCAATCCCGTGCCCAGCTGCACTGCCCTTTTATTTATTTAACTTTTTAAAAGGGAACAATGATGCCATGCAGGCAACTAACAGGGGCTGCTAAATGCTGTTTTTCTTTGCATTAGTCCGTGCTCTGAAGAACAGCCTGAGAAGATGGTGGTTAAACAGGACTTGCTGGGCTCCACGCACTCCAGCTCAGTTACCCATTTATCTCATCTTGCATGAAGAAGCCAGAAAGATGACAGATATGTGACCTCACTTGTGCTGAGCAGTTGCAGCAATACTTTACTGAAGCTTAGAATAAATTATCTAGAAAAACCAATCAATAAATCCATAAAATGTCTTCCGTCTACTGAGCCAAAGGACGTTATTTTGATAAAGAGAATTTTTAAGTGAACAAAGTCTATTTATGATATCAGATGATGCTGTTCATTTGTACCCATCTCCTCCCTCCTTCCAATACACCATTTCAGGCACAGCAACCCAAGAAGATGCAGACTAAGTGCTGACAGGCCACAGAACTCACCTCTGGACCAGAGGCAGTGGGAGGAAATTGAGGGTAGACGTCATATCCAGCCCACAGTCCAGCATGATGGTGGTGGATTTGAACTTGAGCACGTTGCATGGCAAGGTTGGATGTCCTGACAGGCAGTACTGGAAGAAGAATGAGGAAGAGTTACTCAGGATCTTTCAGAACATGACCCTTCCCTGTGTGCTGGGCACTGGTGAATCCTGTGTCCAGCTCTGGGCCACTCACTGCAAGGACATTGAGAGGCTGGAATGTGTCCAGGGAAAGGAACAGAGCTGGGAAAGGGGCTGGAACACCAGGAGAGGCTGAGG
The DNA here is from genome assembly GCF_052056855.1 of Sturnus vulgaris. NCBI lineage: Eukaryota > Metazoa > Chordata > Aves > Passeriformes > Sturnidae > Sturnus > Sturnus vulgaris. Next base: position 113,170,698 of record NC_142245.1, on the reverse strand, counting down.
GAGCTGGGAAAGGGGCTCAGCCTGGAGAAAAGGAGGCTCAGGGGGGACCTTGTGGCTCTGCACAACTCCCTGACAGGAGGGGACAGCCAGGGGGGTCGGGCTCTGCTCCCAGGGAACAGGAAGAGAGGGAACAGCCTCAAAGCTGCACCAGGGAGGGTCAGGTTGGACACCAGGAAGAATTTCTTCATAGAAAGGGTGGTCAGGCACTGGGAGGAGCTGCCCAGGGAGGTTTGGAGTCCCCATCCCTGGAAGTGTCCAAGGAACGACTGGATGTGGCACTCAGTGACAAGGTGGGGTCAGTCACAGGTTGGGCTCGATCGTGGAGGTCTTTTCCTACCTCAGTGATTCTGTGGAGTTCACAAATTGCCTTTCCCCCCTTGTTTTTAAACACAGTTCCTTATACACCAAAATAAAACATCATTTCCCATGAATCTGTGTCCCACAGCTGTGTGTCTTCATTAAGATTTCCCTATGTCAGGTTATTAAGGGGCAGATTTTCTTCAGACACTTTTTCTGATCCCAAGGGTTGAATGGATGGCAAAGCTCTTCTCTCTGATTTAAGACACATGCAGAATCTCTTTTTGTCTTGCAATCACCTATTTTCCCCAAAAACCCAGGAAATCAGCTTCTTCCAAACTCAGCCCTCCTGGAAAAACTTGTCTAGAAAATTAAAAAATGACTCGAGATGGACAGGGAGGCAGAGAAGCCCTGCAGGAACACAAGTTTTTATTTTGGTAAGAAACCTGCCCCAACAACCCCTGCACAGGTGCAGCAGCTCTGGGGCAAGTTCTCACCTGCTTTTTTGTCTTACTAAACACAAACAGGAAGCAGGAGGGAGTGGGCAACCCCACCTGAATGGAAAGGTTTGTGTATCCAAATCCCAAAGGCTTTGCAAGCTTAATGAGGCGGTGAGCAGGTGATGTAGGGGGCACTTGAGCATCATTGAGATGCAGCCACCTCCTGTCTGGAGTGACAAACATTTAACGAGGCACGGCAGCTTTGAGGGAGAACAGAACAGAAAGGTCGGGTTTAAAACGTGGGATTAGAGACAAATGTCTGAGCAGAGCGTGGCCACCTCTGCGGGAGAGCTCCTCTGCTCCGAGGAGGGATTTTTTTATTTCCAGTCTCCCAAGTGTGGGCATCTGGCAGCTCAGGTGCTCAAACTGGAGCTTTGAAATTCAAGTTTTTGTCAATGAAGATGAAAAATACCACTTGTTTGGCTGTGCACTGCACAAAAACAGACTCAGTCTTTCTCCAAGTCATTTATCCCTTAAGCTTGTGTTCTATACTTCCCTCTACCAAGTGGAAAAAAGGGAGTTTATTAATTTCATTTTCTATCAAGTGGAAAGAAGGGAGTTTATTAATTTCATTTTCTAACTCTGCTCACAATAATGTTAACACAAGACTGCAACTGTCTGGATTAACAGCCCTCAAGGAGTCTGTTTACATACATTCCTCAAAAACCTGCTTTAAACTATATTTAAATAGTAAAACCGACTAAGCCCCAAATATTAAATTTAAAATATCACAGAGAGTTCTGTTTTAAATTCACAAAGCCTTAATTATTAAGGAGTTACATCACATTTTGCCTTTCTTTTAGTAAAGTTTAAGAAAAATATGCAAAGCCAAGCTGGTGAAGGAGTGAAGAATTCACTTGGTTTATTCACAAATGTAACACACTCACGTGAAATTAAGTTCTCACCAGACCAGAACTTTGACAAATGAAGCTATAAATTGAAGTAAATAGAAAGAAATGAAGGGAAAAATAAGTTCTATTTTTGCAGCTTTCAAACTATTGGTAATTAAAAAAGGCAATGAAATATCACCACTTTATCAGCAAAACATTTTCTTGCCTTTTTTTATAATCATGAGTAGTATCACAACCCTGACATCTCGAAGCTAACTGGAAAACCTTGCTTCCTTCTTTAAAAGCAGTTAAAATCATCTCTCTCTGTTGCTGTCACACTGTGGTAAATGGAATCCTGAGAGTCAATGGATTCTTTCTACCAGATTCAAAAAAAGTGACAGAAAAATTTAAAAAAATAATTCATATTTTCTATACAGCTGTTTGCACAGGTGACATTGCTGGACCTGCACCTCTGTTAGAATTTTAGATTAAGAATCCAGGAATGGGAGTGTTTGTACTATGTGTGTCTCTCTACACATTACAAATGTGATCATTTCCACACAGTTTATATTTTTTACTGTTTAAAAGAGATCCAGAGCTTTCAGTCATGTTCCTGACTGGACTAAAATGCAAGTTTTTTGTTCCAAGATTTGCTTCCAGCTTTATTCCCTTATGGCTAAAGATTGGTGCAGCCAACACACAAAGGTGCCTCACATCTTAACTCCAAAAGTCATGTAAAAAAAGACACAAAACACACAAAAGGCATAAATATGCCCAGCTCAGCTCACAGCTTTCCTGGCTGTTACAGAGAACAGAGATGGTGGCCCAAACTTGCAGCTCCAAAACACTCAGAGTTGTGCAGGTTAAAGGCAATTCAATTAAGAATTGAATTCCAATTCACTTGGAATTCCAAGTGGAGCCAACAAATCCTGCAGTGCATTCCTCAACTATTAGTATCACATGCCAGCTTAAAATCTGAGCAGAAATGAGCACTGAGATTTGCCTGTGTCAAAGGACACTGGAGTTTGCGGGAGTCTGACATTTTCACTGGATTCTGAATCAGGCCTGGAGTCAGAATCCCAGAATGGTTTGGGTTGGAAGAGACCTTGAAGCTCATCTTGTCCCAAGCCCTCTGCCATGGACAGGGAACATTCCACTGGTCCCTCTACCCTGTTCTTCCAAATTGAACCCAAATCTATGAGAAGAGAGGATGAAAAGCATCTGACTCCTCTCCTCACAACCCCAAACTCAGACACATCTCCAGAAAAATATAAGGTGAAGAATCTCACCGTATAATTCTCAATACTTGAACTTTAAAACAGGTCTAAAAATGCTCCAGTGCAGACTCCAGTTTGTATTTCCCTATTTCCCCTCCCTACCCCTTTCCTCTCTCTGTCCCTCTGCAAAACTCTAAACATTAAAAGTGCTCTGCATTTCCACTGGGGTCTTTAAATAAAGATTCCCCAGTTTGTTTTTCCCCACTGAATTCTATCAGTCTCTACAATCACACCCAGAAGTGCTTGACTTTGCAGTGTTTGTCCCACTGGTAATATTCATCCCTGCACAGATCCTTATCACACAGGTAAGATTAAGCAGGATCAAGCTCCTTGACCACCTGCCTCTGGAATTAATTGTAAACACTTCCAGAGAGAGTGGTTAAAACAGCCCAGAATCCACATTTACTTCTATGAAGCTTTGTTATAACACACTGCTCAGTGTCAAAACCAAGAGACAATCTTCAATTGAATAACGGTGTCACTTCAGATTAAATAAATCAAATATTATGCTCAGGTATGTTGAAAACTGCTTGGGTTTTCACCTCCAGACTGAGGACTGCAGCACATTGCGTGAAACTGAAATTCTTCCTGGAAAACAAAGCGGCGTCTGAATCCGAGGTCTCCAGGAAAGTTAAACAGCTCAAGAGAGGAGACCAATATCATGGGTCATGTACTTTCTGACAGAAGACTGTAATATCAGAACCAAAATTCCTGTCAGAAGCAAGGTGCAAACTGTTCCAAACTGATTTTTTTTAATTAGTATGCCCCTGTATTATCACACTGCAGATGGAAAACGTCTGTATCACAAACCACGGGGATTTATTCACGTTCCTAGCTGAGTCCACCAGAAGCCACACGTGCAGGAGGAAAACTCCACGCCAGAGACATGTTTAAGGTTAGGAAGGCTAAGAAACATTTTCTCCTCCTCCTCCAGAATCCTACTAAGATTTGATCCCATGTAACACCTCAAACAGGGGCAGCGGCCCCCCCTACACCCTCCCCACTCAGGGCCGACCCCCGCCTTCCCCCACACCTCAGGACCGACCCCTGCCCCTCCCTCAGCCCTTCCCCGCCCCAGTATCACCCTCTTTTCCCTCAGTCCACCCCTACAACTCCCTCAGGATCATCTCCTCCCCTTTTCCCTCAGGCCCCCCTCCAGCGCCTCAATCTCCCCTCACGCCTGGCGATGCTGAAACTGCGCAGCCTGGAGGCGACCCCAGGAGCCCCCCCGCCGCCGGGGGAAGGCCGAGACCCCTCCCCACCCTCATGGCCCCCCAGCCCGGGCACTCACCAGCTTCATCGCGTCCCCCGGTTCTATTTACCGGGACAATCCTGCACCCCTTCCTGCCCGCCCCGCCGAGCCCCGGGGCATCATGGGTGTTGTAGTCCCGCCCTACCCTCCGCCTTAGATAACGTCATGGCCGCCCCGAGGCATGCCGGGAGATGTAGTCCGCCCCGAGCTCAGCCCCGGCGCCCCATTGGCACGCCGCGCACCCGCGGCACGCTGGGAGTTGTAGTCCTAGCGCCGCGGGTCTCCCCGTCACCCTGGGGAGGGGGAACTACAAGTCCCAGGGTCTCACAGCTGCAGCAGGTGGGGGCTCGGATGTTGATATCAACATGGCGCTTGTCAGACAGACAAAGACAGTCGGTCTGGTGTGATTGAGCCAAAAAAAAAAAAAAAAAAAAACCAAAAAAAAAGAGAGGGAGCGGGCAAGGAGGAGGGAGCGGCAGGAGGAGCGCCGGGCGGGGAGGGGGTTGTGTCCTCGGGGGGCGTGGGGGGGCTGAGGGATTTCCTCCCCCCTATTGTTCTCGTCCCTCCGCGCCCCCCATTAATCCCCCCTCAATCTGGGGCGGGGGGACCCCCCCAGTCCAGCCGGTCCATGGTGAGGCGGAGGCGCCGGCAGCACCCAGAGGTGAGTGTCGAGGGGGGATACGGGGGGGGGAGCGGCGGTGGCGAGGGGAGGGGGCGGGCGGGTGGGTGGGCTGGAGGGAGGGAGGGCAGCGGGAAGGGGTCCCCCCTCCGCCAGCACCGCCGGGAGTCGCGCCGAGCCGGAGAGCGGGATGTGCGTGAGGGGGGCAGCCGGGGGCAGGCAGGGGTGGGCAGGGGCAGCCCCTCAGCACGGGCGGCAGAGTTGGAGCCTCGGCTTTTGGGGGGCTCCGCGAGTGCCCCCGGATCGGGGGAGGAGGAGGAGGAGGAAGGTGTCCCTGGGAGGCTGCAGCGGGAGGGCAGGGCACCTTTGGGGCTCGCTGTTCCTTCCATTTGTATATTTATTCTGATTCCTCCCATCTCCCGGGTGTGGGGCACGGAGTGGCGGCCGCGGAGCCCCCCTCAGCCTGGGTGGGTGCTGCGCTTTGGGGGTGTTCGCGTCTTGTTCGCCGCGGAGTTTTGGGGTGGGCTGGTGCGACCCCCGGCGCTCCTTGTCCCGGAGACCCCCGGGATCGGCAGGGGAAGGAGGGAGGCTCCGACCTGCGGGGATGGAGCCGGGCACGGAACCCCCTGGCTCTGCCGAGGAGCTCTGCGCTGTGCGAGGGATCTGGGAGCTCCTTTTCGGGAGCTTTGGGCCGGTGGAGGTCGGGGAAACGGGGCTCAGGGGTGCCCTAAATCCCGCCGGCTCCCAGGGTTATGAGGTCTCTGGCAGCTCCTAGGGCTTCGGAAGGTTTTCGGGGAGGGCAAAAGGCGTGAAACCAGAAGGGTGTCTGTTTGCTGGAGAGTTTAACATGGGAACGGGTGGGGGAGGAGGAGGACCCGGAGGGAAGTCATTCCCAAAATGTGCGAGGAGAGCTTGGGTGGGGTGTCAGACGCTTGTTTGTTTTGTACTTCTTGGGAAGAGGTGGGGAACAGCGGTGCAGGGTAAAGGCTTTTGTGTCCCGTGCCCGGGATGGTTTTGGGTCAGAACGGTTTGACCGCAGGAGCGATCGGGGGAGGCAGGAGATTCTGCTGGAGTGTTTGCCTCAGCTTCGGGGTTAAAACAAAACAAGAAGCGAGTGTATTTAGGTGCAGAATACACACCCGAGCCAGACCCCGCCGAGTTATTCCACCTCAGTTTTGTCTGATGGGTTCTTTCCTATTTTTTTTTTTTTTTCCCTAGTTGGTGGAGTGTCTCTTGGTATGTTTGCAGAGCACTTCTTCGGAAGCATTTTGTTCTTTGCGATAGGTCTGGAAAAGCCTTGGTTGGACGTGCTGTTTTTTCCCTAGTTTTTTCGTGTTAGGGACAAAAAAAAAGCTCTTTTGGGGGGTGGGGAAGGAAGAAGGAAGAGGAAATGAAGGTTTAAGCATGTTTGTGGAGTCGAGTCCGTCTTAATTTGCTCAAGTAACACTGGGAGTGTGATTCGGTGGCTTTTAAGTACAAAACGTTTATGAACAAAAATCTGGGGAGATTTAAACTTTGTAGGGAGGAAAGCGTTAAAGTGATGGGCAGGGAACGCGGATCTGGGAGACGCTACCTACGTCTCCCTGCTTCACACTGGTAGCGATGAAGGGAAGAAAAAAAGAAAACACTGGGGAAAAATACCCCTACAATTTGCATGAATGATGCCATGTACAATACCGGAGCGAGGAACTGTGCTCTGCAGACGATTTGTGGGCTGGCGAAAGCCTGAAGTGCCTGCTCGGGTCCCGTGATATGACTCGCTCATTTCTGCAGGGCTCATCAGGTACAGGCTCTGCTTCCTTCCTGGGATGGTGCAGCTGGCATTTGATTTCCTCCGTGGATGGGAGAGGAGGAGTCCTGTGCAGTTTTTTTCCCTGAGATGATTGCATTTTCTTTGGCCTTGCTGTACCCTGCCTCATTAGTAGGAACTGCATCTATACTTATTTACCATTATACCGTGTCCCTTGGGAAGCGGGGTGTAGTTTGGAGTAGGTATATATGGATTTATCACTCCTAACATTTTTTTTCCTCCCATCATGCTAAGACCAAATCCGTCAACAGCGGAGAGCAAACTTAATTTATTTCTGTGCTTTGCATCTCCTTTTTTACCATTTCTCTTCCAAATTGCTAAGAAAACATCTCTGAGACAGAGAGAGGGGAGAAGGAAGAAAGGGATGGAAAATATTGTGTGTGCAGGGATGCATTTGTTATCTGCATGTCCGGGAAGCACTGGGCTGGGGAAGGGCAGGGTTTGTTTCTGCATGTGAAAACTGAGGTTTGGGAATGTTCTTTTCCCCTTATGTGAAGATTATTCTTTAGCCCTGCAAGGGCCACAACTTTTTCTGTGTGGCTGACAGAATTACCCGACGAGCCTGGGCAGGAGGCTGGGAACAAGGAACTTGTGTTTCACTCCGTGCTGCCTGTTCTTCCTCCCCTCGTTCCCTTAGCACCAGTGCAAGCACCAGAACAAGCATCAGCATTTTTACTCCTGTGTCATCCCACTGTTCCGAGCAGGTCTAGACGACATTGTGGTATGCAGGCTGCCAGCTGGGTTACAGGAATGCTACCCTAGGTGAAACAGCAGGATTTTTAAGGAGTGGTAAGGAAATCTGGGAGAAAATCCTGTGTGAGTGAGGCCTGGTTATCTCTAGAACTGTTTCACTGAGCAGTGTCAAGCTACTCCCTGGGTTTATTGACCTTTCTGGACAACGTGCTTCTCTCTAGCATTGTGATTCTGATAATTCCATGCAATCAGTAGCTGGTGTCAGCTGCAGGAAGCTTATTTTTAAGGCAGTTTCTGTATGGGTCTTACTGGTCTGTTAGAAAAAAGGTATTAGAGGTTGATAGCTGTGCAGTGTTTTGAAAACTAAATATTATGGAGTGTTTATAGTGATAATCCGTAGGTTCATGGGAATGTTTGGTATGTTTTTTCATTGCTGTCTGGATTTGGGAAAAGAGTGGGGCTCTGACATTCATTTTTATACTAATTTACTTTTTAACAAAATGCATTAAGTGTGACTGTCGGGAATTGTTCTGTCATTAACTTTTGGGACTGCTCTTTTTGTGTTGTGTGTCAGTGGGGCAGGGGTGAAATTTGGGTCTTTGGGTGGAGAATTGGGAGAATTAAGAGAATTAATGAAACTGAACCATGAGGAAACTGCTGTTTCTTATACCAATGGATTTGGGAAAGTGTTTGGTTGTTTTTGTTAGAAAACAAATGAATTTTCAGGAAACAACAGTACATTTTGATCTAAAGAAAGCAACTTGTGCTTCACAGTGATTTCTGTGCAGAGCTTTTAAGGACATTACAGAATGACAGGCTACAGTATTGGCATCTGTAGCAAATCTTTTTCATCTGCAAAGTTCTAGAATTTGAAATCAAAATACTGTCAGTTTAAGAATCTTACTGCAAAAAACAGATGCCTTTGTTCCTCCTGTCCATAACTTCATGCAGCTTTTATTCTAAAGTCCCTGAAGTTGATTTCATGTTACGCTGATTTTAACAGAGCGGGGATTGGATTCTCCATACATGTCCTCGTGGGATTGGACTTTAATTATACCTATGCTGATGATATGATCTTGTGGGTTATCAATGCAGTGAGACCAATACTGTGATTACAGCAGGATTTTTAGGACATAATGAGGAGAATTTAATTTTTTTTTGAGGGGAGGTCGGTCTGACTCGTAATCCTAAAGCTGGTTTTATTTGTGAGATTAGTAATAAACTATATTTTAGCATTCTAATATTCCTGTATTGACTAAAGCTCCCTTCTGACTCGTATTAAATTAGGATGCCTGGGTAGCAAAGTGTACTAAGAGTTTGTATTTTGAACACTCAGTCATGCAAACGGGTTGTGTGATAGCTGTGAATGCAATTCCCAGGGTTAATGCTAAAGATAAGTGTTTTGACAAATGCTTTTAATTTGGGGAACAATAGAAGCAAGAATGACAGGATATGAAAAGCAAGTGCTATTTTTTGTCTCGCAGGTGGCAAACAAAGGTGTAGAGAGATCAACTTGCCCAGGTTCCTACAGGGAGTCTGCAGCAGAACTCGCAATCAGTCTGTGATCTCAAGGGTTTGTCAGGGCTTTAATCAGTTTTTCTTCCTCCCCTCGTTAATTGGCTAACTTTGACATTTTGAAAATAACATCTACAGATTATTTCTCTTTTCTCCAGTTTCAAACTTTATCGCCTGAAGTTTTTTTTGTTGTTGTTGTTTTTTTTTTCATTTTCAGTCAAGCCTTGAAAAAACAAGGTTGGAAAACTTGATCTGAGCAGCACCTCCCTGACATATGATACTATCTCCAAACAGCCCCTGACAAGTGAACCCTCTCATTGAAATCATGTGAGGAATTTTATTACTCAATTCTGAAGATCTTCTGGGGGAAAGGAGGTTGCAAACTATTAACTATGTGGTCTTCATTGCAAGTTGGCAGATAAAATGCTCTTACGTATTTGAGGCTGTCATGTGGTCCACAGCCAGAAGTAGAGAATCAGCTTTGTAGTCACTGACCAACCAAAAATTTCATCTTGTCACTATGAGAAACACATTTATTTTTGTGTTGTGCCTGCAGATTTCAAGTGAATATATCCCTTTCTTTAAACAGGCTCTTGGTTATATCCTTCCCCTCTCAACTGGGTGCTTACACAGCGTTACACTGTGGTCATATGAGCACGTGGAGGAGCTTTTATCCTTGATAACCTTAAAAAGCCTGCCGGGTTCGGGCAGCTCCCGTTCTTTGCTGTTGCAGTCGGCTTTAGCAGAGGTTTGGTGGTGGTGCAGGCTCCCCGTGTGACACTGCAGGGCTCGTGTCACAGTCCTGGAGCAGCTGCTGTGACAGTTACAGCGTTGTAAAGCCCGGCCTAATGAGGGCTGATCGATTTATGGCCGTAGCTCCTGTGGTGGCCGGAGCAGCGTGGCTCCAGTGGCTCCCACTCGATTGTTCTGGCCGAGCCACTGCCCTCCTTTGCTGTTCCATGTCAAAACAATGCTTTCTGCCTCTGTTTGTAAATCTCTAAAAGTGCTTGACAGAGGTATTACTGGTGTTTTACAGCTGGAGAAACTGAGGCCGAGTGGCTCGTGTAAAGTCACAGACTGAGGCAGCAGCACTTCGACACAGGTGTCTCCTCCCATCTGCTGCTCTTTCCATCTGTGATATATTGATATACAGTAATCTTACAAGGAATTTATTTGCTGGTCACCTGACGTGATCATTAACAATATCTAAGTCGAGAGATTATTTTTATGATGATGGGAGGATTTCCCACTGTGACTTCTGTGGCTGAACACTTACTTACTCAGTTATTTTTCTTGCTTTTAAATCCATTATATTCCATCTCCCATCAGGTCCAAAGCAGACTTTCTCCCAAGACTGTGAGGGATTCCTTTCTTTCTTGTACTGATTTTCTTCTGCTGAATTCAATAGGATTTTTTTGGTGTTGAGCTTCAGATCTATGTCAGGAATGCACAGGTGTATTTGTCACTTGTTCTACTTCAGCCCCATGTTAATGCAGGTTGAACAATCGCTGTTTTCATGTGCTTTATTAAGAATTAAATAATCTATAGCTGGTTATTCTCCCTGTCTGTGTGGAGGTGTTTCCCTTTCCCAGTTCTAAATCAAAGCTGCAGGCAGAGTCTGAAGTTCAAGTCTGCTCTTAAAACAGGGAACTGCCGTGGTGCCCCTGACAGAGTAAGCTCTGCTTTATCTTCCTGTGCAGCCAACCAGGAGCTCTGGAAGGTCAGTTCACTTTTTCCTACAGAATTCCACTCTGAACTTTCACTTCATCATCTCGTCTTGGTTTCAGTGCAATTACCAGCCTAAAACTCGTTATCAGGCAGAGCCCTTCCAGCAGGTTGTACATGAATACACCTAAATGGCTTCTGTAATAGGGCTTGACAAAGATCCCACTTCATGTGTGTGCCCATGGAATGCTGGCAGGGAGTGCTTCCAGTCTCCATTTGCCCAATGGGTGGAGTTTTGCTTCCAGGGAAGAGTTTCTTCCAGCCTGAGGAAACAAATTTTGATACCTGCCTCAAGCATAGAGGTGGCATTTTTTTGTTCCCCATATGTACAAGTTATGTTTTTAAGCTTTATTAAATTTACATGAATCTCACTCACTGCTGTCGTGGTAGATGAGATTTTAATGTTGGGTTAAGGAAGGAATTGACAAGCCAGGCATAAAAATTCTATTAATTATGTTTGGCTCTGCCCCCAGTTGAATCTTGTCCTGAGTTCCTGGTATTGGTCTTCTCCCCACTTCTGAACTTAATATTTAAGAAGCCTTTTTTTCTTTTCACTTCCTTAGCATTTTTTAGTTCAGCAGCAGGATAACTACAACTGAAACAATAGTGTAGGCTACTCTTTCAGTGGCCTTGTGAACAGCCAGTTTTGTTCTTCTGATAAGCTTTGCCCTATCAATTGGGAAGTGCAGCATATAGTCATTTCCTGCATTTCGAGCTGCCCGTTCCTTCTGAGCTCTGAGGCAAGCACTGAATCTGCTTTTTGTTCTTGCTGTGGCACTGTAATACTGATGGCAGCAGAAAGCAGTTAGTTAGTTCATCAAATACAAGCACTCTTCCTGCTTGGATATTTATTCTGACCTTTACTTTGGACAGTTTCTCTGCCATGATCAGATTCTCTGATTACAATGTCAGCTTTGACCAGAAATCTCTTTGTGATTTAACTGGCAGCGTTTGGGGGGTTTGATCAACTGGGTGTGCAGCAGCTCTGATGTGGAAGTGGTGCTCGAGTGTTGGAAAGTTCTTCCTGGCAATGAAATTTCCTTTCTAGGCTCTGCCATAAGTTTTATTTTATTTTATTACCCACGGCAAACTTTCTGAGTTGCCCGTGTTCCAGGGTAGAATATGGAAATAATCCTTTCAGGGCTGTTGAGATGCTTTTATGTTTCAGAAGTCTGTAGAGATTCTTGGCTGGCTTTTAGTGGGTGCTGCTGCTCTTGGGAATATAACCCTGGGTGTCAGAGGTGTAGTTACCCAGAATGAGAACTGGTTATTTAAGCTAATACTGATTTTTCATGGCGTAAGTGGGAGGGATAGGTAGCTGAGCAGAGTTTGCCCAACTAAAATTGCATTACATGTGATTTCTAGACATCATAGCTGGTCATTCCCTGTTTGTATTTCATGGGAGTTCCATCTGTTTGGTGAAGTGGTGCTGTTTAGTGATAAGTCTGAAAAAGAGGGAACTTGCTGAGCTTGAAACTTATTCCTCCCTCTTTAATTTCCTGGTCCACAGAAGTCGAGTCATGTTAACATATTGGAGATTCATAAAATTTAAGGTGAGAACAGATAATTAAATTGCCTTCCCTGATATGTTTTATATGCTTTGTATCACAGGCCTTTAAATTTTAATCATTTACTCTGAAACTGAGACCAGTAAATGATGTTTGGCTAAAAACAATGTGAAAGCTTTCCAGCCCTGAGTGTCCATCACTGGTAATTTCAGGCTCATCACTTCTCTTGGTAGTTATAAGTGGCTGATTTCTAATTTGAATTAGTCTAAGTTGTGCCGCTGGTTCTTGTTAGGTTTTCCTGACAAGATTAGAGCCCTTTAGTATCCAAGACTTTTCTTGCCATGAAGGTACTTACACTATGTAATCAAGTTACTTGATAGATAAGGAAACAGAGTTGAGCTTTTAAGTTTCACTCTGAGGCATTTTCTCCAGCACTCAGATCATCCGGTGATTCTTCATGGTCTCCGTTTATTTTTAACATTGTGGAGAGCAGAAAAGGTGCCTGTTCCAGCCTGTGCTTGATCCATACCAAATTCTGAGGTGCCTTTAGCCCTTTTTGCTGCACAGCCATTGAAAAGGTTCCCACAGGGAAATCCTGTTCATGAGCCTCGCTGCCCCAGCACTGACATTCTTTACTCAAGTCAAGTCTGCCATTTAGTAGTTACAGTCTGCATTTTTTAGATTATAAATTAGCCTTTGTATTCTGATGGGTTTGGCTTTCCTGAGCTAACTTAAGGCAGGTTTTCAGTCTCCTTTCTCCTGCTGTCCTTTCCTCCTAATAAAGTCCTGTTGTGCTACAGGCCTGGTGTCACTCACAGATTTTTATCTGCAGTGATAAAAATGTTGAACTGCATCAGACCTTAAATTTAGTGACAAAAAAAAAAAAAAAAAAATTAGCATGATGCAATCCCAGGAAGTAGATGAAGAGCTGGCTGACTGACAGCTCTCGGATCCGGAGCAGCCAATGTGGGTTTCCACCAGAACCAGAGTGTGCTCTGTGCATGTACCTGACTCTGCTCAACTGCATTTGTAATCTCCAAAAAACAAAGTTAGTCCTTTATCAAGACATTTAAACGTGCTGACTGGCACTACCGGTGTCCTTGTTCTCAGAATTCTTTACTGGGAAAACGCAGATTTTTTTTCTTTTCCTGTTCTTTGCCTGGATGGACACCCAGCTTACAGCTTTGCACATTTGCTCCATCCCCTAAATGAGCATTGGTGAAATAGCAACATCCACCTTGCTTGGGGTGAAAGGCCTCTTTGATGCATGGGTTTTAGGCTGATTTAAATGTTTCCCTGTTAATGGATTTGCTGGGAATCATCTTTTATTGCTGGTGAGTTAGAAGGTGCTTCATATGGCAAAGGCATGTTCCCCCAGTCTACACAAAGCTGTTCCCAGTGCTCTCAGTGATTTTTCCTTCCACTGGAAAGTTAGTGGGGTTTAAATTTTATTACTGGTACTGTGTTTGTTTTTTAAGTGAGTCTTGCACTTTGGTTGTTAAGGGAAGCATCCCCTTTTTGTTTCTGGACGTCCTCAAGTGTAAAATGGCAGCATTTTTGGGGTGGTTGTGCTGCATCTACTGCCAGATCCCATGGCATTGTGGCAGTGGTGAACTTCCCAACTTTACAAGCGGCTCCTTCTGAAGACACTCATGAATTACCCTTCAGTTCATGGGCATTATACTCATAAATACTGGTGTCACTCCTCTGTCACACTCAAGGAAATTCTGATTTATTCATAGCACTGTGCCTTCTTGCTTTTTGTTAAAAATGCAGCTGCCTTTGCTTGCTGGCTGTTCCCTTGAATTTCCCTTTTCCTGTCCCAAACTGATTTTTACTCTCTCAGTGTTGCAGCTGTAATCAGCAGTGCACAGGAATGTTGTCTTCTGCAGGAGAAGCAGTATTTTTGCCATTGGTTTTTAGGATCCTGGACAATATGGAATCTTGAAACCAAACCTCATTTAAATACCACTAAAAGGAAGAAGTAAAATATGTGGTATTTCAGGGTTTTTTTGTTTTTTTTTTTCCAAGTTGGGTGTTTTTAAGGATTTGCTCCCTATTTTGAAACCTGCAAATCCCAGGCAGATAAATTGCAGGGAAGTCGGGCAAATATCTAAAGTTTGGGATGTCTGCTTCCCTTCTGGCTATCGAGGGGGAAGCTGGCCACAGTGATAGGCTTTGAGGAAAGATTGGGAAAAGAAAGGGGAGAGCACTGAGGCACAGGATCTTGGAGGCTGGAAAGGAAACTCTGGAATAAACTGGTGCCTTTTGTACCCCTGCACTGCAGGGTGTGGAAGTGGAAGGCAAGCAAGGGGACTCAAAGCTGTGGAGTTTTGGTTATTTCATATCATGGCAGCCTCTGAGCTGAGCCAGGTTAAATCAGGATCTGATTTTCCTGTTCCTCTGCTGTCTTCTTGCAGGAGTTGTTTATTGACTGAAATTGTTTCCATATGGCTGCAATGTAGAGCTTGATTACATTAAACGTGGTGCTTTCCTGTGGCATTGCAGTGCTATGGAAAGATCATCCCTCCTTCTTTCCCCTTCCTCCATAAAACCTTGGGCTTGGAACATGGAATTTGTTCAGATATTATCTTCTTTCCCCTCTGAGGCTTGTAAAACCAGAAAACTGGGATTCAGATCTTTTTTGGGTCGTTGTATTTGATTGCTTAGGTGGGTTACCTTGGTGTATAAATGACTCATAAAATAGTTAAAATGAAGATTAAAGTGGCAGCAATGCTGGAGCTAGGCCTCCAGGGTCTTAAACACTGAACAAGCAGAAAAGTCTCTGCTTCTAAAGAGGTTTGGGACAGTCCATTTGGGTTGTATTTGTTGACACTAATGATCAATTTAAATGCTGCTCCAGGAAGGTGTTAAAATTCCTGTACTCTGGATGCTGGAAGGCAGATTCCCTGCTTATCTGGAGCCTGGAGGCTGTGTCCAGTTTGTGGGAAACAGATCTGTTTAATGGCAAATGGATGCATCTGTATCTTTGATAAGGATAAAAGCTGATTGTTGGCTAAGTTGGCTGATAAAACCAGCAATGAAGCATCTCTACCTTCTCTTTGTAATTACACCTAAACTTGAGTTCATAACCTGAATTCAAAATAAGGTTTTTTTGTTAAAAAAAATGTTTTCTGTTATAAGTAGGTTAAAATATAAAAATGCCTTTTTTCTAAAGCCTAAGCCTTTATGCTGTAATGCCTCTGTTTCTTGTAATGGACTCCAACAGAACCTTGGCATTGTATTTCCACTGCCAATATCTCAAATCAAATCAAACCAGTGGAGTGGTGGTTGTCACTCTTGGCTGAGCACATGGAATCAGAGTCTGATCAAACAGTAAACCTGGTTTTTTGACAGAAGTAGCCTCTTCTGCATATGCATAGAGAATATTTCCTTTATTTTTGTGCATTCAGATAGTTCATATCACAGCCTATTTAATTCAAAACTGAGAAACCATTTGGGAGCTGTAAATGCCGAAATACTTGTTTTCCTCCCCTAACATAAGGTGGAAAAAAGAACAATGAGGGAGGAGATTCACTAATACTAAAATCTTTCTGTGGAGGACACAGCAAGGTTCAATTCATTTAATAAAGAGAATTCATTTGTTTCCACTAAAGCATTTTAAAATGCAAACCATGTTTCTGTAACCCTTTTATGCATCCTGCACCTATGATGTATCATTCAAGATTAATAAAACTGTAATACATAAAAGCTGGCATTTTAAAATTGTTTTATAAACAGTCTGGCTAATAACCCAGGGTGGAAACTGGAATGCAGGTATGCTGCTCTTCAGGCCTGTTCCTGGCTGGAGGATGAAGCTCCAAGTTCGTTTTTTTTAAATTTAGTGGAAAATGAAAGCTTTAAGGGAAGATTTAAGCCCTGAGCACAGGTTATCCAGTGATGTTCAGGGTGGTGTTGGTCACTCT
This sequence comes from Sturnus vulgaris, assembly GCF_052056855.1. Classification (NCBI taxonomy): domain Eukaryota; kingdom Metazoa; phylum Chordata; class Aves; order Passeriformes; family Sturnidae; genus Sturnus; species Sturnus vulgaris. The sequence continues at coordinate 113,154,746 of NC_142245.1, read as the reverse complement.
CAGGTATCTGTGACTCAAGAAAGGCTCAATGAATGTCTCTCAATAAATATCCCTCCTAATTTAAAGGTGAGCTGGCAGATTAAAGGGACACAAGTGACCATGGAGTTATCATGGCCATCTCCTCTGCTTGTCCTTAAAGGAATTGCTCCCCAATGCTTAGAGCAAAGAATGTGGGCACCTTCTCCAAATTGGGATATTTCAAGTCTTAAAATTGTGGGAGCTGCCTCCCTTTAGCCTGACTGAGACACAACACTCAGGGAGGGTGGATTTAAACCCTTCCATCCTGCTTTGTGTTTCAACACTGCTCCTTGTCCAGCATTTCCAGTATCAGGAGGAATTTCTTCATGGAAAGAGTGGTCAGGGATTGGAAGGAGCTGCCCAGGGAAGTTTGGAGTCCCTGTCCCTGGAGGTGTCCCAGGAAGGCCTGGATGTGGCACTCAGAGCTCTGGGCTGGTGATAAGGTGGGAATCAGTCACAGGTTGGACTTGATGATCTCAGAGGTCTTTTCTAACCCAAATGATTCTGGGATTTTTTTGTTTTTGTTGATGGATGGCTTGTAGACACTGTGAGGAGAGAAAGGCTGGGGATCCTGCAGCTGGATGCTTCCAGATCCTGATTTATCTGGAAAACATCTCTGCTCCCTCCCTGTTTTGCAAAACACTGTGGGAAAGGTAGGCTGGAGAAATCTTAGTTTTCTTCTGTCCCTCACACAACCCACTGGCTACGTGGGAGCAGAAATTAAGACAAGAGACATTTAATTTAAAGTGTTGTCATCTTCACAGAAAGTCACAATTTATCTTTCTTTCTCCCTGTCACAGAGCTTGTCTGTGCTACTTCTCACACATCAGAGCTGCTTTCTGCTTCTTACCCACTGCATGACCAGCTAAAACAAAAATAAAACTTCACTGCTCTGAGCCCCTCCAGAGCTGCATTCGAGGAGCAGCTTTGCACTAATGAAGTTTAGTTGGTTTGCCAGTTACTTTTGAGTGATTTCCAGAACTGCTGAAACACAATGAGCTGGTGAAGACTCTCTAGTGTATTTTGTGTGAGCTCAGATATTTGAATATGGAGTAGATGAGTACTAAATATCTGCAATTTCCATTAAATTTCGATATATTAAAGGGATAAGTCCTTAAAACAAGCTTTTACTGATGTTAGAGGCAGTGGGATTGCTCTCTGTTGGCTCTCACAAGAACTGAACTGGAACTATACTGTGGATATTGTGTTTTTAATTAGCAGATCACTGAGTTCTAGGTCCTTTCATATTTAAGAATAATTAATTCTCCATTGTTTTTGCTTCTGACAGACTTACTGTCAGCCTTCCAGAGGAGACATTGGCCCTCCTTCCAGTTATTTGACAAAATAATTTACTGTGAGTGGCCTTCCCTCCACCCCTCATGGCAGAAATTCACCTCTGGTCTCCTCCTGGGTGCTGTTTCCCAGCTCTACTTTATGCTTTCCAAATAAAACCTGCACAGGGATGGGATTGAAACACTAAAACTCCCCTTGCCCACTCCTGAAGAATTCCACAGTGCTGGCTTTCCAGTGAGCAGCGTGTGTTAAGTGTCCTGCAAATCAGTGGATGAAGAGGATGATCCTTTAGTTTTCTTCTGATGAGAATGACTTCTGACAAGGCTGCAGGCTCAGGACCATGCTGCCATTGCAGTATTATCAGTACATTTTGGCTGCAAATATGTTTTTTTTTTTTCTTTAATATTAAAGGGAGGGGTTATGACTTCTGAGCTATAATTGTGTGGAGACATTATTTGGGCAGACCTCCTAAGCTCTCCTGCATTAATTTGGATGTGCAGGATATGAGCTCTGCTCTTACAGCTGCTCAGGAGAGTTTTGGACTGTGACTGAGAAAATTGCAAAGAATTTGCAAAAGAGAAATTGCAAATTATGTGTTTTGATGTTGCACCTCGAGGTTTTTCTTGCTTGTTTTCCCTGCTGCTGTTGATGTCCTTTCTTTTGTATCCATTCTTGTACCATTTGCAGTCACAGTTCCCAATTCTAAACTTAAACCCAGTTTTGACTTAACTTTTTGGTTTTGGCCTGAGTCAGGCACCAAGCAAAAGTGATTTAGCAACACCTCCCTCGGGTTTCAGAAACCACCCTGCTGGGCCATGCCTACCCCAGGGCTCTGAGGCTGCTGGGCTTTGTAGGAAAATGTATTTTTGTAGTCCAGTCATTACCCCAGCACCAACCTAAATCCAGGTGGATCATCATGTTCCTGCACAGTTATTTTTGGAGCAGGTTGCACTGGAAAATTGCACTTAAGGCAGGGGTTACAGTCGACAAGCTCCAGAGGTGCTGTCCAACCTCTGCAGTTCTGTGGTCTGTGCAAAGGGGGAAATTAAACTGGTAATTTTCATGGAGATACATCCATTGTGCTTTTCATCCTGTCCCGTTCTCTCTCTCACCTTATTTTTGAAAAGGGAAGCTTTTCAAGTGTTTTACTGTAGTTTTTAAAGACACGTAACTCTTACTGAATTGAGCTGTGGCTGATAAAGAGGAGACTTAGAATGCAGTTGTTCAATTGGCATTTTACACGGTAGACTTTGAAATTGGGGATTGAGTGAGGCTCCTGCTTTGCTGCTCTTTTTCTGCAGGGCAGCAGTGGTACAAAAATAAGGGGGTATGTCCTGAGAGTGTTGCAGGTCTGTAACTCTGCATTCGGGCAGCTATAAAATAATGTTTATGCAAGAAGTGCAAAACCCAGCATAGGAGCTGAGTTCAGTTAAAATCAGGTGTAAGGAAAATGCTGTTGGGGTCACACCAGAAATTTGCCTTATCTCTGGCTGAGGAGAGCCTGGAAGAACAAAATAAACATTTGAGGCCTCCCTAGCACATCCTTGCAGCCATTCTCACAGTGTGCTTGCAGGTGTGCTGGATAATCTCTGTGTCCCCCCTTTTCCACCCAGATGTGCTTGATCCTGAGCCATGTCCATTGCAGTGTTTTCCCCTGCTGAATGTCCCATACCTTGAGGCCAGGCAGCCCTTGTGAAGGGAGGTGCTGTTAGTTCAGTTCCTAGTGAGCAAGTATCCTTAATTTCTAATTTAAGTCACTTTTTTTTTTTTTCCAATTTGGCTTGTTTTATTCTTTTTGTTGTCCTTTCAATCCCTGTTCAGTCCTGTGCCACTTTAAGCATGAACAAATAAAGTATTTAAACTCTGTGGGGTGAATACTGAGTCCTTCCCATTCCCATCCTCACCAATGTGTTCACAGGGCTGTTTAATAACTCTTGGTTCATGTGGAATCAATTGGAGAACATGGACATGTGTGTAACTTCACGGTCTGACAGGAATAAGGAATAGTTTAGCTGCAAGTGATTTGGGGAGTGTTCAAAGTTTTGAGCCAACAAAACCCTGCAAGTGCTCAGCCCTAGCAGGGAGGGGAGGACAGGACACAATTTGGGTTTCTGGTGGATTTGCATCCAGAAAAACACACCTGGCTGTGTCCAGAGTGACACAAACCCCGGGGGAAGAGGGCAGGGAATGGCTTCTCTCCATTTTGGGCTCTCTCCAAACATCTCTTGGACTCTCAGTTACTGTTTAACTCCAGCTCTGTGTACTCTTCATACACAGGGACTAAGTCTGCTGTCATTTGGAAAATGAAGGTTTTTTTCTTACCTGTCAGTGTCTTTTTGGTGTGGTGTGATTGCTATTTGCCTGTCATTTCTCTAACTTGTAAAGCTGTCTCCAGTGTATGCAGTTTTATATCCCATTAGCTCACTCTTTCTCATCTTATCACACAGCACTGTAATCATCTGTCCTCTTTTTACCCCCAAATACTGGCTTTAAATACTGTTTTCTAAAAACCTTCCTCCTAAAAACTGCCTCTGTGTGACACTTTCCTTGCATACAGTGATACATGTAAGACAAGGAATCTCATATTTATTTTATTGTAATTTTTTTTTCCTAGATAATGTATTTGATAGTTGTGGTTTTTGGAGCCTCCTAATTTACCTAAAAAGTTATTTTTTATAGGGGATGTGTTAACACACTGTTTCAAGTGCTGTACAGTAGTAGTGATTCTTTAGCAGGGAAGGAGCTGAAAGCAAAGGAAGTTCTGTGAGTTGCATCACTGAAAGCACAAGGGTTAATTTTTTTTTTTTTTGCCAGTTAAGTCTGTTTCCTGCTTTTACTTTAATGTCTGCATATAAAAAGATTTTGGTTTCTTTGTCCCTTTGCACTTGAACTAGAAACTGTAATCTATTTGTGGTGCATCGTAGAGAAGTTATTTTTTTTAGTACTTTTGGTTTAACAGTTTCTCTGTAGAGAAAAAAAAAAACCAGATTGAAGCATCCTTCCAGTGAAATATAAAATGAGAGGATTGTGATATCTGAATTTAGCAATGCCTCTGTTAATAGGACCAAAGATGACCAACCAGATTGAATGATCCCTTATCCCTCTGTTTTGGAGAGAGCCAGGCTGAAGAGAATAATCTACAAATAAATGGCTGGAAATGACATTTGCATTTCTCCTTGTAAGAAGTTGGTAACAGTTCTACAAGGAATGGATTAGAAATGAGTTTTCTTAACCTGTAATGAGTAGGGAGCTTAAATTTCATTGCTGCTGAGGATTTCTAGCCAAAGAGTTCTGTTTTACAGCTGTTATTAAAAATTTATGGGGCAGTTCGAGATCAAAGCAAATATATTTTTTCTTTATTATGTAAACTTGCCTTTGTGCAACATATGCATTGCATCTATATAGTTTAGGCAGGATTTTTTGTTCTAGCAAAGGCAAACAGCCTTTACATGGTGCAGTTATACCCCAGTGACTAATGGTGGTTTGATTCTCTCTCTTCATTCCTTCTTTGCCAAGTAACTCAGGAGAAGTGAGGTGCTGCACTTGCCTTGTTTCCTGGTGGAAATCTTCTGTACTTTGCTTCATACTGAGGTTTTGTTACAGCTTGTTTTTTCAGTGTTCCACATAAGCCAGATTTCCCACTGGTGTGCTGAAGGACTTCCTTGGACTGACTACCTTTCACATCTTAAAGTCCAGACCTGAAAATATTTATAGAGATATTTAACCTTATGGGGTGGATCACCTCACAGTCAGGGCTTTAGGCTACAGGAGGTTTTTAGGAAGGGGGTGGCCTGACTTTTGTGCCACATTCCAGGTACCAGGCTCCTTATAAATGCCTTTTGTTCATTCATATTTCTTCTCTGAATATCTTCTTGCCCTCCATTCCCACCTTGCTGCACATGAAAGCAAACTGTCAATATTAGCATCTTCTATCAAATTTTTAGAGTGTGGGGTTATTTTGTATGCTAGCTTTGAGGATTTATTGGTTTTCTATCTCTAATTTTACCAGGACCTGCGATCTCATTTTCAAAGTGAAAGCCTGGACATGAACCCTGATGGTTCCAGTTGGAGAAGACAACTGGAAACACAAAAAACTCAGGATCATTAAGGCTGGAAAAAACCTAAGAGATCAAGTCCAAGCTGTGACTGATCCCCACCCTGTCACCCAGCCCAGAGCACTGAGTGCCACATCCAGGCCTTGCTTGGAGACCTCCAAACCTCCCTGGTACTCCCTTCCAATGCCTGACCACCCTTTCCATGAAGAAATTCTTCCTGAACCTGCCCTGGCACAGCTTGAGGCTCTGTCCTGTTGCCATGTCACGTTTTCTGAAGGGCTGTGGTTGCTGTACTCAAGCATCTCATAGAGATTCACTCATTCCAGTTCTTCTTTGATTCATGTTCCTTGTTTCCCACTTCTGTCCCCTGTTCCCAGCTGCCTGGTGGTCTCTGAGCTCTCACATGAGCCTCTGCTTTTTCACTTATTGGGGTTTGTGTGCACAGCCCTGGGTGTAGCTGAGCCCTTGGTGTGCTGTTACTTTAAAGCACTGATAAAAAGACTGTAGAATAAGGGAATCAGGGAGGGAAGGCAAAAATCTGAAAAGCTGCTGGATCTTAAAGATTAATCAGCCTGGTTTAAATAGCAAGCAAAGCTACAAACAGCCTTTTCTACCCAGCGTGCTTTCTTCCATTGCTTTTGCAAAGTTGTTTCTCCAGGGGAAGATTTCAGGCTCCATAAGGCTTGTGTTCTTATATTAGTGTCAGGACAAGGGCTAAGATTATTTGTGTGAATATGTACAAACAATTCAATTACCTGGGGTTCTTTTCACGCGTTCTCCCCGGTGGAATTATGGCCTCGTATTGCATGATGGTGTATCTATTCCTGTTCTTACAGGTCTGTGTTTACAAACTCGGGCCAAGGAGCTCCTGTGCATGAGCTGAGAGAAAGAGAAGTCAGTGTAAATGACAGCCTGTGACACAAAACCAGCCCTATTTATAAATATAATGAAGGATACACAGCAGTGCTCTCACAGAAGGGGTAAAGGCAGACCTAGGGTTGCTGTAACGTGGGTGGGTTTGTGGGGCTTTTTGTCTTTTTTTTCCTTTGAAGAGCAAATACCCCCACATCTGTGAACAGCTTCCTGCACCCTTTTAACTCACAAAGATTTGATTCAGTTGTGCTGCAGGCAAGGAAGTGATATGAGCAACCTGGAAGATGGGGGCAGCTCCTAGAACACATCATCCCCCTGCCCTGCCCTGGCAGCCACTTCTCCTCCCTTTGCTGGGCCTTTGCAGCTCCTCTCCCTCCTGGTTTGTCTGCTTCCCTAATCAGGCTCAAAGAAGGGCTGTAAAACTGTGATGGGGGAGGTGGAGAGTAAAGGAAGCAGGTAGAAATGATAATTTATTCCTTTACATTTTCTCCTCTTTTCCAAATTGATTACCAGTTGTGCTTACAAAGCACCATTTACAACAGAAATCAAACCCAAGGAGGTCTCGTTCAGATCTGGATCAAACAGCAACTTTCCATATTGGTGGTACTGACTTACTGTCTCCTGGTGGACTGTAAGGAGTTAGAAAAAGGTCCCTGAAATAATTGCAGCAAATGTGAATGTTCTTTCTCCTGGGCATGTTCTCAAGTGCTGTGTGTTCTCAAGTGTTGCTGGGATTGTCTGAGAAGCAGAAGTGATGCAGGTTTTTATCAATATTTGTAATTAAGAAAATGTTCTGGTGAAAATGGTGAGTGGTTTTATGAGTCTGCTGTGTCTTGTAGTATTAGTGGGATACAAGGTAGCCCATGGAGCTGTTTGGAAAAAGTTGGACTTTTTTTAAGGTTAAGAAACGAGATCCTGGCGCAAGGCAAAGGGAAGAAGTGCTGTACACAGCAGCCAGGGTGGACAGGGCATATGAGATTGTTGTGCCTGTAAAGTTGATGTGTTTTGCCACCATCAGAGGTTGAGATGAGAATTAATAGTTTCCAGTGTGCTCTGGTGATGGAAATATGTATATATATGTGTATATATATGAGTTACAACTGGAAGTGTGTATTCATTTGATAGCATTTAATACAAGATTGGAGTTTATGTTTAGAGAGATAAAAGAGCTTTTTTTATCTCACCCCATGAAAAGCAGAGTGAGAAGGGCAAGAGGGCAGGTGGAAGCTGGACTGGATGGACTGGGAGGACTTTTTGTGGGACAGTGGGGCCCAGGAAAGTGGTGCTCCAGCATCCTGCCACTGTGGCAAAGTGAAACATCAGCGGTGATAAGTGATGAAGGGAGAAGATTTTGTGGTGGTTGGACATTTATTAGGAAGGATTTTTGCCTTAGAGAGGCTTAAATCGTGATATCCATCAAAGAGTGGTTATTAGATCACCTGGCAAGCAAGAGAAAATAAGGAAAAACAAGAAATTGTGTTTCCTAGCACTCAATGTCCTGTTGCTTCCCTAGTCACGATTTTTTGGGGAAAATTGTTTTTGCTGAATAGTGGATTCTCAGACAGCAGTTAAGGGAGAAGAAGACTATTGCTTTTATTTGAAACATCTTGGAAAGGAAACAGTCTTAAAGGCAACAATAAATGTTCTGGCATAATGCAGACTAAACCATCCTTAAAACAAGTCTATATCCATCACTCTGATATACTGGAGTCCCAGTCTGCTGATTTGATGTCAGGATGATGAATGATGACCTTTTATTATTTATTTATTTTAAGGTTTAGTTGCAGACTTCATGTTTTTATAAAGTAGCTCTGGATTTGGTTGTGAGGTTTATGGAATGGCTGGGAGAAGCTTATGGATTTGGAGCACAAGTGGGTGGCTTCTTTTCCTGTATTTGGGTATATTTTATGTACACCCAAATGCATTTGTATGTACATAGAATTTATGTTTATTTCTATGTACACACCTTACACTGGGTGAAATTACAACCAGGTATAAATCACTTTTACTTCTGTGCAGGGCAGTGGTTAGAGGTCAATTTGTGGGTGCTGCCTCCTATGCTCAGCAGGGCTCCCACGTGTGGAGACACAAATTTAAGCTGATAGGGAACCAATTTCAGGTGAAGCTTTGTGAGGCACTCACAGTGACACTCGGGTTGTGCAGATTTATTTAAATTGCTCTGAGGTCTGGTTTAATCCTTTCAATTTGTGTAGACAAGGCCATTGGAGAACATCCCTGAAAATACCCTGCAAATGCTGTGCACAGCAAACACGGTGCTCCAGTTGTGCCAGGCCATTTCAGCCCTGGGATACCATGGGATGTGTTCAAACCCCATTGCCTGCTCTGTGTCCCAGCAGAGCTCAGTGCTGCAGTGTTCACCTGTGCAAGGAATCATGGAATGGTTTGGGTGGGGAGGTTTATTTAAAGCTCATCCCATTCTATCCCCTGCCATGGGCAGGGACACCTCCCACTACCCCAGGTTACTCTGTCCAGCCTGGCCTTGGACACTTCCAGGGATCCAGACACAGCAACAGCTTCTCTGGGTACCCTGTGCCAGGGCCTCACCATCCTCACACCCAGGAATTCCTTCCCAATATCCCATCCATCCCTGCCCTCTGGCAGTGGGAAGCCTTTTCCTGTGTCCTGTCCCTCCAGGCCTTGTCCCCAGTCCCTCTCCAGCTCTCCTGGAGCCCCTTTAGGCTCTGCAAGGGGCTCTGAGCTCTCCCTGGAGCCTTCTCCTCTCCAGGTGAGCACCCCCAGCTCTCCCAGCCTGGTTCCAGAGCAGAGGGGCTCCAGCCCTTGGAGCATCTCCACGGCCTCCTCTGGACTCTCTCCAGCAGCTCCACCTCCTTCTGCTGTTGGATCTGGAGGCAGCTCTGCAGGTGGGGGTCTCACCTGAGCAGGGCAGAGGGACAGGATCCCCCCATCCCCTGCTGCCCACACTGGGGGATCAGCCCAGGCCATGGGGCAGTTCTGGGATGTGAGAGCTCATGGATGGGGCATGTCCAGCCTCTCATCCTCCAGCACCCCCAGCTCCTTCTCCTCAAGGCTGCTTTGTATTTAGTCAGATATCAATGGAAAGGTTGCACATTCCTGGTCATTTGTTTTAAAATAAAACTCTCCTAAACGACTCTTCTGACCAAAAAACACAAGTTTTTTGTCCTCTTTGAGTTTGTCAGTGTGGCTGTTGGAAAGCTTTGGCCTTGGCTTGTGATATTGTTGATGTCTCATCTTGGTGTCTCGAATAGATCTGATACAAAATTTCATCAATTGCCTTATTCTTCATTTAGGCTAAAACCTTCTCTACTTCTTGACAGTGAGTAAATTGCCTTCTAAATTTCTTGATATTGCTTTTACAGCTTCCTAGTGTGGAAGTGACCAACTCTGCTTGCTCACAGCAGTTTGATAATTTCTAAACAACTTACTACACCTCTTTGAATATTTCCTTTATATTCCATGTGCTACAAACTCATGCCCAACCCCTTCCAGTTCATATTTTTAGAAGGTGATCAGAAAAAGTGATTTGGTTTTAATTTGCATGTTTTTTCCTAAAGGAATGATGCATTTGCTTACTGAAGTAATACTCAAGACCCAAATTCCTCTGGTTGTCCTCTCCCAGCATTTCCTTTTCTCCTCTTCCCTTAGCTGCTCAGAGCAGAAGCAGGTTTGTCTCCCAGCTAGATAAGATCCATGAAATCCATCCCAGAAGTTCTTTTCCTCCAATAAATGCATCCCATGGACCTGAGTGTGGCTTCAGAGGGTGGGGAATTGTACAAAGTTAACACTGCAGCACGTGGATCGATGCAAATCAAAGTGGTTTAAAAAGCAGGAAGGAAACTTTGGTTTGAATAATTGATCCTTACTTTTGTTTTTCACTTGTATTTCTTGGGCTTTGCTGAGAACTTCAGGGTTTTGTAGCAGGTGTCAGGATGTAACCTGAGCAATTACATTGCTTCCTATACATTTATTACATGCTGAATTAGAACATGGTTAATCCTGCATATTTCCCAGTTGATTCCTATTTAAAGTCATGTCAAGCTCCATTTGGATGGAAACTAATTCAATTCAAAGTGCAGTTTTACTTGATGTTAAGGCTGTGTTACACTTCTGTCAAAATACAGCTTTTCTTCTAAAATACATTTATTAAATACAGTGAGTCTTGCTAAGCTAAATTTCACCTAATTTCTGGTTACCTTGTCCTTCAAAACCATAGAGCTGGCAGAGCTCATCAACTTACCTTATTTTTATTCCTCATTTAAAAGCGAGAAACTGTTTTTCCTGCTTTCTGAATTCCCAACTGATTTCTCAACTTTGAAAGCTGCAGTCATTGAACTGAGCTAAATAAGCAAAGTAAAAAGAAAATGTTTGTTCTTTTGTACTTGCAGACAAGGATTCTGCCTGAAAGATGGGTTGGCACTTCATCAGACACTGGTTCCCAGTGCTTACCAAGTGACTTCCACTGCCTCACTGCCTTGAGATTCTTCTCCCTTGGAAAATTTTTTTGCAAAATACGCATCTTAAAATCGTTTTTCTAATTTAAATTATTTCAAATTAGAAAGTCATTTTCAAGCTTTTATTTTTAAACTGCATGACTTTGCAGTGATGCAGATGCACCTTTGCTTGTGAGTATTGCAGCTGTGTTTGTGAAGTCAAGGGCACGTGTGGTGGCAGCCCCAGCCTTGCTCCGTGGATATCCTTGAGCTGGATGTGGGATTGGCATCCTGCTGCTGCTGCTGCCTGGGGATTGGTGAACACACAGCCCAGCACTGCTGTGCCTGCTCTAGGACTTCATTTCCCAAATTTGGGTGCTCCTCTGAGATCAGCCTTTCAGTGGGATGGACTAGGCAGTCATTGAACTGGAATCACAGAGTGGTTTGGGGTGGAAGGGACCTTAAAGCTCATCCAGTGCCACCCCCTGCCATGGGCAGGGACACCTTCCACTATCCCAGGTTGCTCCAAGCCCCATCCAGCCTGGCCTTGGACACTTCCAGGGATCCAGGGGCAGCCACAGCTTCTCTGGGCACCCTGTGCCAGGACCTCCCCACCCTCCCAGGGAACAATTCCATCCCAATATCCCATCCATCCCTGCCCTCTGGCAGTGGGAAGCCATTCCCCCTTTCCCTGTCTCTCAAGGCCTGTGTACCAAGTGCCTCTCCAGCCTTCTTGGAGCCCCATTAGGGTCTGGAAGGGGCTCTGAGCTCTCCCTGGATCCTTCTCTTCTCCAGGTGAGCACCCCCAGCTCTCCCAGCCTGGCTCCAGAGCAGAGGGGCTCCAGCCCTGTCCAGCCTGGCCTGGAACACTTCAGGGATGGGGAGTCAGTCCATAACCTCCCTGGGCAGCCTGAGCCAGGGACTCACCCCCGCCTCAGAGAGAGAGGTGATGCTGTCCTGGAGCTGCAGAGTGAAAAACTCTGGGTATTGCCCAGTTTTGAGTATTCCAGGGATTTTTTCCTTGAGGGGAAAGACCCTACAAGTAAGAATGTATTCATGGCATGTCTGGACTTCAAAAATACCTGAAATAATATGCTGAGCGTGAGCTCTTAATATGTAGTGTCTGTGTGAAAGCCTTTAGCTGTTTCAATAACAGGATTTGGTTTGACTTCTTTCTTGTTCCTGCTCCAAAGTTCTTCAGATGAGTCCCTGGAAGATTGGTGGGAAGGAACTTCCTAAATTGTTCCTGCTGCAGGATCCACGTCCATGGCCTGTGCTCACTGGCTGACAAGGCTCTGCTGGCTATTTTGAGCTCGTTTATCTTTGTAGATAATGCTTGTCCTGGCATCATTCGTTGCACTCCTTTAACTTTTAAAGGCTCTAAATGTGAGTTAAACATAGACCATCTACTTCTAAATCCTTCTTTTGTGCTCACGTGAGACATTAGAGGCAGCAGCAGTGTAGAATTGGGATGGTTTGAGTAGGAAGGGACATTAAAGCTCATCCCATTCCATCCCCCTGTCACAGGCAGGGACACCTTTCACTATCCCAGGTTGCTCCAAGCCCTGTCCAACCTGGCCTTGGACATTTCCAGGGATGGGGCAGCTTCTCTGGGCGTGTCCTTTTCCTGACAAAGCAGTGCGACTTTGGCAGGTGGCAGAGCTGTAAAGGTTAAAATTGGAATTACTGTGTAGAAGAATAATTTCTTATTCAGAAATGGTTTAACTCTGCTGAAGGCAAGGCAGGCAAGTCTCCCTGCAGTCTCTTGAGCAGGAGCTCTGCTTGCAAAAAGAGCATCCTCGACAGATGCAGCTTCTGTGCAGTAGTTAAAAATAAATTGTGAGCAGTTTAACAAGAGAAAAAAAGGTTGGGAAACAAATCTGGGCATCAGTTTATGACAACTCTGGTTTTCTGAGTGCATTGGGGAGTGAATTTTTAAGATCTTGAGGCAGGAAGTGTCTGTACACAGCCATAAGAGCAGCTTCTGCTTGCTTTTTGGGATATTAACTTTTCCTGTTCCTTAGGTCTGTGCTGTTTGCTCTCCTGAAGAGAGCTAAGCTCCATCTTTTTAAAAATGGGGAAAATGCTGTTTGCTACACACAGGGATTTGAGGTAGGGTTTTTTTGGTGGTTTGTCCAGCTAGGATATTTTGGGTCAGCATAATAATCTAGTATTTATAAAGTTAGGGGTTTTTTTTCAGTGTTGAAGAAAAAAGTGCCTTTAGTATGATCTGAGTTTTGTCATCTAAAAATGTTGTCATTTCCTATTGCATATTTTGTTTTATTTACCAATTAGTGATAACTGACTAGATCATAAATACATAGATTTTGATAAAGCTCCATCACTGTTTTCATTCCTTCCCTCTTAGTTTGAAGTCAAAAGCATAAAGCTGCTTAGGGTCTATAGCTTCCTGGTTTTCTTAGGAACAGAATTCTTTTTCTTCCACTGTTTTTTGTGTGTTGGAGATATCATTTAAGTTCTGATCTTGAAAATGCTGAAGTATACTGGTAATCCTGCTAAATCCACTTTGAATCTCCCAAGTGGAAAAGCTCAGTCAGGGCCAGTCGTTCTCTAACCAAGAACTTTCCAGCATGGTAACTTTAGATGGAGAAGCTGCAGCACTATTTAATCTTTAAAGTACTGTAATACTTTAAAATGTATTGTAATTGGATCAAAGTGACCAGGATACAGTTATTGGCTTTGTGCTGTTACGTTAAAATGTTTGCTTTTAAAAAAATAAAACTGCCGGGTACTTGAGACAGTCATGTTTTTGTGTATGCCAATAAAATAGGTAAAAGCACTCAGTGGTTATTTTTTGTTTTTGAGAGCTGTTATTTGCATAAAATGTTGTGTGAGCAGAGCATTGTTTGAATTCTTAGTAGATTCATGTGTTTGAAAATTCATAGAATGCCAGAAGGTTTGGGTTGGAAGGGACATTAAAACTCACCCCATTCCAACCTCCCTGCCATGGGCAGGGACCCCTTCCACTATCCCAGGTTGCTCCAGTCTCCATCCACCCTGGTCTTGGACACTTCCAGGGATCCAGAGGCAGCCACAGCTTCTCTGGGAAATTCATTCCAGCCCCTCATCACCCTGATTTTTTGACTTCAGTTTGTATCATCCTGCCATCCTTTATGCTCTCATCTCCTTTCAGCTTCTCCAGCGTTTCCTTCCTTGTTGTACCTTGAAGCAGAAGCTTCAGGATGAGAAGGCAGAACCAAGGAGAAGAGTTGATATCTGAAAGGGTTTGAGCAGTATCAGCATGACTGGAAAATTCAGGTGAAGAGTCTGAGGGTGAAGGAAACGAGACAAAAATTATGGTAGCTGTGAAGGACTGTACAAATCAAAAATAGTTTTTGTAGGAAAGACCAAAGCAAGCCAAGGAGGACTGGGAGGAAAATCCGACTTTCACAAGATGGATAGAATTGCCCAGTTCCACTCCCTGCCATGGGCAGGGCCACCTTCCAGAATCCCAGATTGCTCCAAGCCCTGTCCAACCTGTCCTTGGACACTTCCAGGGCTGGAGCAGTTCTGGGTAACCTTTGCAGTGCCTTTGGCAAAGACAGTTTTCCTGGAGTGAAGGAGCTCCTGAGCTTTGTTAATCCCTGCCTTGCTCCCGTGATCAATGCGGGAAAACAGCGTGCTGTGAAAATTTACCACCATAGATCAATAACCCCTGGCTACCCAACTGTATTAAAGGGAATTGATGGGCTGAGGGAATCTTGGAAACACTTGTTTGTCCCATCAGCACGTTTTGTGTGTTTGGTGATGGGCAGGATGTCTCCAGAGCCCTGGCAGCAGGGGGATGTGGCTCTGGGTTGTGCTCGGGGATTACCGCGGGATCGCCTCCGTTTATCTTCCAAACCACTTCGGCTGCCCCAAGATGATCAGACATCAGGAATGGAAATGTTAGGGCTGATAGGGAATTGTAGAAATTTTTAAGTAAGAACACAGAAGCTTTATTTATGCTGGCTGAATTGAGATTTAGAGAAACACCCAGCTAACTTTGGCCCCTAGATGACATTTTAAGGGATAAACGATCAATGTTATGCAAATGAGTGAATTGATCAAAACTGGTGATTTAAATCACTTTGATTTACATCAGCAAGAGGGAAGCTTTGATTTAAGTCATTGATTTTAATCTTGTTTTGGGATTGTACTTTCATTATTTTCCTAAAGATAGGTTGATTTTCATTGGCTGGTAACTGTTTGAAGTGTGCTTATTTGCAAACAGGTACAGCTCTGAAGTTAATTCCTTCATTTCTTTCTTTGGGCAGGAGCAGGAATGCTTAGCTGGTAGGGTAAGTGGGGTAGGAATATGTCCTGAAGGTACATAATTCAACAAATCCTCATTTAAATTGTGTAACGTTTACATTTATAAATGAACAAATTATTCCTTATATCTGCCAAAGAGGGCAAAAGTGCTTTAGCACTTGACTCTTCTTCCCAGTGCTTCTGCCATAGTTTTCACCAGCCAGGACTGGGATTTATTTCCCTTCCTTTCTTGCCTCCCAGAACACAGCAATAACTAATGCTGCTAAATACTTTCCATGTAATTTTAAATAACATTGTACTAAGTGTATATTTTGGAGTAGTTGATCAAAATTGCAATGTAACGGCTAAAAAAATTAAAATCCAATTCAAAACTTTTTCTTTTTTACATCTTGCCTTTCAAATTCTAATATGAATTCAGGTAGTTTCCTAGCATTTTTTTGGTTGTGAATATAATCCTGGTTTGGTAGTCAAGGTGAAAAATGCACTAAGCTATGGAATACATATTAAATTTCTTATTTCCTCTCTGAAGGACTTCAGCAGGTTTTTTTAATTTGAGCGTGGAGTGTGTCTTGCAGACGAGTTCAAGTGGTTTGGTCACTGTTTAAATTCTTAAAGCTAACGAGGCAGGCAAACGCTGCTCTGTATTCTTATGATTAAAACCAAAACTCTTTCACCCTTGTATTTTTTTGTTCTTGGGCTACAAGATTTACTGCAGCCTAAGAGCAGCTTCAGTGGAGATGGAATAAGCGGAGGCAGGAGATTGGGGTCTGTTAAGATTTTCTATTACACTTTGTTAACATTGATGGGATGATGATAGCTTTGTCTCAACTCTAAGGAGCACCTTAAATCCTTTGGTAATTAACTCATTGCTTATTACTCTGCATCCTCAGCACTGTGTAAATATTTATGTTTAGGAAAAAAAAAAGCAACAGTTGGAGATGTTGAGTTGATAATTCCTATCTTCCACAATATCAAACCTGTGGTGCTGCTTAGAGTGCAGTGCCTCTGCTGAAGCTTTTCAGCGTTTGAGTACAGGATGTTGCAGAGCCTCCCTTTCCCCCTGCCAGAAAATTAGAATGAATTATTTTAATTGTACTTTTTGACTTTTGTACCACTTTAAAACAAACACCCTCCCCATGCTGATGAACCAGCACTCCTTTGTTGAATATACTGCACTGTAAATCAGGGCAAAAGTGAGGTCCCAAGGTTTTGTCACTCTCAGTTTCACTTGAGTTCTGTATTGTCAGGTCATTCATTTGCTGCTGTTTGTGTTCCTTGGTGATGGGGTGATAAATAGCTGTCCCTGCCATCACTCAAGTGGCTTCTGCTGGAATTGACAAAGTGATGCAAGAACCAGGCTCTTGCAGATGTTAAGCTCTGCTTAATAAGTTAGAAAACAATTTTTTTTTCTGATGAGGACAAAAAGCCTTTATATGAATGCAAAACACTTGCTGCTTAGATCTGTAAAACTGGAAGGGGAAGTTAATGGTCCACATGACCTTCCACCTCTGGGTGCTTCTGTCCCACATCCTAGATTAGATTTTTAATTCAGAATCAAAAAAATTCCACCCGTATCTGACTGCAAATCATATGTTGGTGCCCGATGCAACTGACTGAGATAGTTTATATATTGGAATATCCATTTGCAATAAAAACAAGTTGAGATGGAATAGAAATGTCAAATAGTAAAGGGAAATTAAGTGGGAAGAGTTGTTTCCCCATACTTGTAACTCAGGGAGTGGTAGATATAAAATGGAGTGGAAGGATATCCTTGAGGTTATGTGCCAGCCTGGATAAAAAATGAGGATTTCTTGTCCATTGCTGTGAAACACTTGATTCTTTTGTTTTGTGTCTGGTCCCTCAAAGATGTGGATATGGGAGCTGCAGTCTTTGATCCCTGCTCATCAGCCCCTGTAGATGCAGCTCCTGGGCAGCTGGAGCACACTCCTGCTCTTGCTCAGCTGGACAAGCAAACCAGAGCAGGATGGGAATGTGGGGCAGGAACAGGACTGGAAACAAGATGTGAAATTCATGTAGAAGCTGAGAATGTGGCAGGAAAAGGATGGAGAGATGAATTCTGAGAGGATTCCTACAGTGGAAGGAAAGAAGAGGGACCTTTAAAGTGAAGCTTTCGATAACCCACCCCACCTGCCAGGAGTTGTGCAAACCCAATGTGGAAGTTTCTTGTAGGAAAATGAGGAATATGATGTTTTCTCATATTCTGTGGGGAGTCCAGGAAAGAGTCAACCTGATTTTCAGCAAGAAAAGGATATTAGGAAAATAATTTCTGTGCTGGACTTCTGAAATAGCTCACTTGGGGAGCCTTAATATTCTGGTTGCTGTTCCCTGAGTTGCCGTAAGCTTTTCCTGCCAGTAACTTCATCTCAATGCAGCAACAGTTATCTGTAAAGTCTAAGTGATCCTGCAATAAAAGGGCCTTCTTAATCAGAGATGGTAACGTCTGAGACAGTCAGTGCTTTCAGCATTGGCATCCTGTTCTGCTCAGGCAATCCCACGTAGGAGGAAGACAGACACAAAAAGTGATTTGGCTGTAATGCAGCAAAACAAATTCTGGCCAAATTGTGGACTTGGAGTTAATGGGTACACAGTGTTACTCTGCAAGTCTGCAGCGCTGCCTGGAAATCAGGGGCAGTTTTGTAGCCTGTTAACTACTTAGGACTGTTTTGTTATTTCAAGTTTGGCTTCAGCCAGTGAAAAATGGGGCACTTCCACATCTTATATTTCAAAAATAAAAACGTTTTAAGAATATTAAGGGCGAGTCTTACTCGATTGCTTTCGAGCGGGCGCTGAGGCTGTGATCTCATCCATTTATATGCCATGTGTGTGTCATCCCCCTTTCTCCCCCAGCCAACTGGATGTTGACTTATGGTGTCAGTTTTCTCCTTGTGGATGTGGAGGGAGCCTTTCCTGCTGTTCCGTGTTTTACAGTGCATCCACGCTCCGGAATGGCTGCACATAAATTGTGCCCAGGCCATTTAAGAACATCGGATCCTGCAGGGTCAGACTGGGCAGACGAGCCCAGGAACCCTGTCTGTGATGGCAATAAAAACATTCCTTGCAGAAGTCAGCTTTCATTTGGCAGCTGGAGAAGTGGCAGAAACCACACCCAGGTTTTGGGGTTGTTCAATCTGGAGAAAAGGAGGCTCAGGGGGGACCTTGTGGCTCTGCACAACTCCCTGCCACGAGGGGACAGCCAGGGGGGGTTCAGGCTCTGCTCCCAGGGAACAGGGACAGGAGGGAAAATGGCCTCAAGCTGTGCCAGGGAAGGGTCAGGTTGGACACCAGGAGGAATTTCTCCCTGGTCAGGCATTGGAACTCCCCAGGGAGGTTTGGAGTCCCCATCCCTGGAGCTGTTCAGGGAATGCCTGGACATGGCACTCAGTGCTCTGAGCTGGTGACAAGGTCACGATGGGTCACAGGTTGTATGTGATGATCTTGGAGATCTTTTCCAATCGAAATTATTTTGATTTATAGACTGGCAAAATTAGGGCCATGAGGTGTCATTTCTCTGCCCCTGCCCAAATCTCTCCATTACCATTTTTCCTGATAATCCTTGACACTCATTCTGGAGCTCCTCTGCTGTGAGCTCTTCCCACCAAGGCCACTTGCTGGTTCTTGTCTGATAAGTCTCAGTCACAGGTAAAAGTGGCCCCAAACTCATTTTTACAGGTTAAGAAAGTTTTTTAAGACCAATCCTGTTTGGTTTTTTGCCAAGACCTTTATATTCCAAAGTATTAAGGCTGAGTAGTCTTTTGATATTAACTGCTGCTTGTTATTTACAGCATCACATATACCAAATAAATTCTTATTAAGTCAGGGTTTGGCGAAGTGAAGGACACAGGAAGGTATATGATGTATTTATTTACTTCACATCTCTCAGCTTTTATTTTTTCACTTCAGATCATTTGATTTCAGGAGCTGGAGCTGAAATAAGAGCAAATGTGAACTGTGTGAGGACAGTGGGAAGGATAAGATGTTTCACTTTCTCCTTTGGATTCTGAAGGAGGATTCTAAAAAAGAGACTTGTCAGAGTTACCCACTTCTCCATTTCTTTCTCAAATCCTGAAATGGTGCAGATCCTTGGCGGGAACTGCAGGACACCAACCAGCACTGTGTAATTATTAACCCTTTCCAGTGATGCAGGTATTTCATTATTTCCATCACCCCTCTCCTCTAGAGCTCATTATGTGTAATCCAATGCCAGCAAGAGAGCAAAAGCTAAAACAGGTCCAAGGGAGTGTCCAAGGCCAGGTTGGATGGGGCTTGGAGCAGCCTGGGATAGTGGAAGATGTCCCTGCCCATGGCAGTGGGGTGGAATGGGATGAGCTTTAATGTCCCTTCCAGCTCCAACCATCCCAGGATTCTGTGATAATCAGATTTTTTTTTTTTTCTTAATTACAAAATCAGTCTAGGAAGATCCATCTATTTTGACTAAGAGATGAGAGCTCATAGCCAGTGACTTTTATGCTGTTGTGTTCTCCAGAGGAACTTGCAGCAGTCTTGCTGCTGTAACTTTGGAATGTCTTCCAGAAGTTGTTTAAATTCTAGGACTCACCTCAGGCATGGGAATTTGGCTGTGCTTTCAGTGGTAAGTCATGTTTTAGCAGGGGTTAAACTGGCTTAACAAATTGTCTCCTTGGGTGGATGGTGACAGAAATTTATATAAGAGATAAGTGTGCCAGTGCATTATCAACTGGGTGTAAAGAATCATAAAGAACTAAGTAATAAATGAAGTTGAAAGTACCCCTTTATTTAAGTCAGTGTTTTGGATAATATTCTTAGAACTAACTAAAAAGATAAAAACTCATCCTTCTGTCTCCTGTGCTTGGCAGCAGAATTGTTGGTCAGCAGGAATGTGCAGAACTTTGTGAAAAATTGTTTTTTAGATAATTGCCTGTTGCAGACTGTCTAGAGGAACTCACATTTTATTTTTGGCATTTTGCATTAAACAGTAGCTTTTACATTTTAGGCCTGATGTGTTGATTTATATATTCTCCAGTCTTCTGGTGGACATCCAATTTCCAAACTTGGATACCTTTCTTGAGTAACTGGAGTCAAAATTTTTAGTTCTCAGACAGGAAAAATAACTTTCCAAGTCAGTACCTGTCCAGCTCAGAGAAAAACCTTAAGGTGATGATGGGGATGGGTCTAAAAGCTTTCACAGGAAAAGTTTTACACTCATTCCCACCTGGATTTTGGGGTGTAGACCTCTGAATGTCTTGGCTGTCCTTTTATCAATATCCATGCACTTGGAGAACGTTTGGAGACTTATCTAAAAGTTCAGAATCAAAGTTGAAGTCATGTTTGAATTAAAAATACTGGATCTTTTCTTTAATTGTCCTTAAAACTGGAAGCTTGTTAACAGCAGCTTGTTTTATCACTGATACACAGGAAATACTGCACAGATATTTTTGAATTTTGTTAGCAGCAAGTGTTGCAGGGGGAAAATGCAGTTCCTTGATGGTACAATCATGACTCTTGAAATATATTTTGGTGGGATGCTGCTGGCTCATCTTGGTACCCCAGCAGCTGGAAATCAAGGGATGGAAGCACTCACACCACAAAAAGATCTTGCACCTCTGTTTAATTGACAGTCATTGTAACTTGAATTCGTATTTGAATGACACATTTGTAAATCTGGGTTTATTTCCATCTGCTGCTTCTCTTGTTTTAGAGTGAGACTGAATGGGATGGGATTAATGGACTCTTCCATTTATTTGTGTTTAAAATAAAATGTATACATAAAAAATACATCAACCTATAAATACAAACCTCCCTCCAGGAGTCTGAATGGCCAAATATAAAGAATCTTCCCAGATCTTTGAAACACAGGGTGAGGTGTGGAGCTGGAAAGAAGTGTTTGGAAATGATGGAAGACAGGGATGGAATCATTCCTCACATGGTTTCTGGTTATCTCCTTACAACACTGAAATGCAGCTTTGAGGAGTCAGCCTTGCTCTGAGAGGATCCCTTTGAACCTCTGAGCTGGTTCCTGGCCCCTTTGGGCTGGAACAAATGGATATCTTACATTTCCTTGGCTGTAGGAAAGGGTGGAGAGCTCCTCTCAGGAAAACAGCTCCCAGAAGATGCTGCTGCAGAGAGGGTTTAGGGAATAAGCTGTGTCATGGCCAGGAAGATTTTGGGTTAGGGAGAAGTTTGGGGGGTTACAGAGTTTTTTTTTTTTTTCTGTGGATTGTCATTCCAGCAGGTAACACAGATTGAGTTAAGAAGGTTTTGGACAAACCCTGATGTCAGCAGCCCACTGGTGGTGCAGAACAGCTCAATGCTTTGGAATATCTGAATGTGGGGGATAAATTAATGTTTTTTACATATTATTTTGGCCACTTTGCTGCTGCTTCCCCCAGCACCAACCTGGACTTGTACTTAACCTAAGATCAAATGTTTGGTTCATAAACCAGCTGTAGTAGATAATGCATTTTCTGTTTGTTTCTGGAAGTGCAAAAACTTCATAATCAATCAGCTTTGAGCATAAACTGATGGCAGGTCTGTGTTGAGTGCAGATGATTTGTTCCTAATTCTTCCCATCCCTTTACCTTCTGACTGGCTCACAGTTAGCAGGTTTCCTGCAGACACTGCCTGCATCCACTTGCATTATGTATGGAAAAAAAGGAAAGTTTTCAGAGAAGTTAGCAAGTGAAAATGGAGAATGTAATGGCAGCCAGAACTGTAGCCTTTGCTGCCAGTGAAAGCTATAATTATATATGGGGCACATACATTCTAGCAGATCCTTCCATTTAACCACCCTGGTTTAAGCACAGACCAAATTTAGGATCTGAGCTTGGTGACCATGGTACTCACTAAATCTCTAATTCCATCTTCTGCCATTTACTGTCTTTCTCAAATGCTCAGTGAGACTTTTTTTCCCTGGTTGTTCTATGGAACAGCTTTGATTTTTCTCACTTTGTGGTTATTTTAAGCTTCAGAAAACAATAAGAATGTACTTTCTTTTTTTTTTTTTTCCCTCTTTCCTCTGTGCTTTTATGAAAGCAGAATCTGTGTAGATAAAGCACAGTTGATCTGTTAGGGATTACTGTTTCTCAGTTATTCTTTTGCTCTTGCATATCATGCCTTTATGTAGAAGAATATTTAAAGGTGCCGTGTAGAACAGTGAGATGAAAGATTCTTTGTGCATTGAAGAATTCTGGTGTCACAGGAGTCCACCTGTTCTCCCCTAACTTTTTTTTTTCTTTTTTTTTTTTATTTTTTCAAACTGAAGTTTATTTAAAGTGATTTTTTTTAGTGCTTAGAAAAGCTGCTGGCTTTTGACAGCCTTCAAGATTGAAAGACTGTCCCCACAGGTGGTGGCAGCAGCACTGTGGCCTGGAATTCAGGGCACAGGAGTGGGAATCAGAAGATCCACGTTCTGTTCTCATCTTTATCTCAGCTGACCTTGAGCCAAGTAGCAGCAGCTGAGGCTCAGTTTTCTGTGAGGAATTTTACCCTGGCTCACGAGGACGTCGTTGTAAAGATTTGCTGCTCGCTTAGGGAAGAAAAGACAAAGGATAAAAACTCCTTGTATCGTCATCAAGCAACAGAGCTCGTGTCCAGTCTGCCAGCCACGAGAATAATTGGCATTTTTCAGGAGAAGGTATTACCAGCAGCCTGTGGAAAACCTTGGGATGAGTGGAGTTCTTTTTGTCTGTGCAGAATTGTCTCAGAGGGGCTAACAAAGCCATGCTGGTTTCTTTTGCTGTGTCCTACACGAATGAAATCGTGGTGATTTCTGTGGAGAGCTGTGCTGGATCAGCCCAGAGATCCACTTTGTGTGTCACATCGTGGGCAGTATGGGACAATTAATGCACCCATCCAGCTTGTAAAGCTCTTCCTGTGATTAAGCACCAGAGGAGTTTGCTTTTTTGACCCTTTCAGGCCATCAGCTTAATTCCCAGAAGCTTCAGATTTAATTACCCAAATCATTACCACAGTATGAGGAGCTGCAGATTTTATTAATGACCATAAAATTACTGAATCCTCTTTAAAAGTGAGTGTGGATTCCCAGCCAGAAGTTCCCTTCACACCTCAGCTCCAGTACAGGTGAATACCACAGGTTGGTGCAGCACCTTTCTGCACCTGATTTCCTCCAGATTTACTACCACTAGTAAAAGCCTTCTGCAATTCTGCCACCAAATTCAGGTGTTCTTTCCTCTCCAATGGCAGCTGAGCTGAAGTTTTACAATTCTCAAACCCTGTTCTTACACCTTTAGCAGCAGCCTGACCTTTACACTTGTTTTAGATTCCTTCCACTCACTCTGTTGCTTTTGTGCCTATCCCTAAAATGTCCCTTAATCCATTTCAATTCCTTCTCCCTGCACAATACTTTATGACTTTGTAAATCAGCCTGAGTGGTACAAAATCAAATGCTTTCCTGAGATCCTGATAACTTATGTCCACTGTTTCACTCTTGTCTAACCTAACGATTTGGTCGTATAATAAAAAGGATTTCAGCAGATTTGTCAGGCATGACCTTCCTTTTATGAATCTGTACTGAATGTCCTCTACTAAATTATGCATTTCCAAATGTTCTGCAATTTTGGCTTTTATCAACACTTCCAATACATACCCACAGCTGAAGCTGGATTTCCTGTTCGAAGATTCAGCAGAACTCTGTCACAGCCCAATGAAATTCATCAGTTTTTCAGAAGCCTCCATCATACAACTTCAGCCTCTTGTCTTACTGAATGGCTCTTTCTGAGAGAGGGGAGGTTTAGATTGGATATTAGGGAGAAATTCTTGGCTGAGTGGATAGTGAAGCTGTGGCTGCCTCTGGATCCCTGCAAGTGTCCAAGGCCAGGTTGGACATTTGGGCTTGGAGCAACCTGGGAGAGTGGAAGGTGTCAGGGTTGGAATGAGGTGAGCTTTAAACCACATTTCTACCCCAAACTATTGTGTGATTCTATAATCCTTGACACTGGAAGTCAGTATTTTGGTTTCCAGAGCTCTGACAGTCCTGTGTGCTCAGGAAATACACAGCATTGGTGTCACACATGGAATGAGTTGCTGAGTCTCAGCCCACTCACAGGTGAGGGGGTTTAGGCCCATAGCTCAGTCTAAATTTGGTCCCAAGCTTCCTAAATAATTTCAGTTGAGACTGGAGGTCAGTTCACCCTCTCTGTGCATCCATTTATTTTCCTTGCCTGTTTCCTAAGGAGTATTTTCCATTGCAGACTTTTGGCTGAAAATATACGTGTGAGGGGGGAAGGGAAACTCCAAATCCTCTGAGTGTTCTTGTTTAAAGCCCTTATGTTTGTGCTTATACCTATTTTGAATGTATACCTTGTCACTTGGGCTATGCTTCCAAATCTGGATTTCTCTTGGAGGGATGTTCTGACCCACCTACTTTGCCCTGCTGATATATTTAGCAAAGTTTTACTTTAATAGTTCCTCTGGTGCTGTCCCAAAGCTCTCACCTGCTCTGCTGCCTCCCTCCTTCCCAGGACAAGGGAATGGCTTTAAACTGAGAGTAGGTTTAGAATCTGTGCTGGGGAGAAATTCTTCCCTGTGAGGATGGGGAGGCCCTGGCACAGGGTGCCCAGAGAAGCTGTGGCTGCCCCTGGATCCCTGGAAGTGTCCAAGGCCAGGCTGGACAGGGCTTGGATCAACCTGGGGTAGTGGAAGGTGTCCCTGTGACAGGAGGATGGAATGGGATGAGTTTTAAGGTCCTCCCAACCCAAACCATCCTGAGAGTCCATGATCCTCGTCCCCAAGCCTGGCTCATGCAAACCAAAGTTGCTGCTCAGCCTGGTTATATTGAGAGTGGCACAGGAGGGTCCCAGCTGGATTTACAACTCCCTGACAGGAGGGTGCAGCCAGGTGGGATCAGCCTCTTCTCCCAGGTAAAAATAGACAGGACAAGAGGAAATTGCCTCAAACTGTGCCAGGGAAGATTTAGATTTGATATCAGAAACAATTTCTTGAACAAAAGGGTGGTCATACACTGGAAGGGGCTGCCAGGGAGGTTTGGAGGGCCCATCCCTGGAGGTGTCCAGGAATGCCAGGAGTGCTCTGGGCTGGTGACAAGGTGTGGATCAGTCACAAGTGGGATTTGATGATCTTGGAGGTCTTTTCCAACCTCAGTAATTCTGGGTTCTGGGATCCCAGTGCTAGAGCAGAACACCTGGGGATGGAGTATTTAAGACCACAGAGAATGGTCTATTCTCTAGCCTGGACCCAGCTTTTAGAGCACAAGCATCACTAGAGCCCTGCTTGGGTCTGTGTCTGCCCTGTATCTGCTGCTTATTGAAGGAGAAAATTGGAGTTATGGAGATACTTAACTTAAAATTACAAAAGATGCTCAGTGTAATAGATTGGCTTTTCTTTAAAAAGCCAGGTTCTGCCTCCCTCCTCCAATCTTCCTGTTAGATGTCATCCAAGATGGATTCCAAGTGCAAAAAAAAAAAAAAAAAGAAAAGAAATAAAGCAAGTGAACCTGCAGCAAGTGAATCATTCCTACTAAATTTAAACCACTTATTATGGGGAGGGAAAAAAAAAAGAACTCGGATTACAGGTTTAGCAAGCGTGAGCACATACTTCAGCATGTATTGCTGGATTTGCAATTGCCAAACTACTGATTTCTTGGAACTGTGCTATTAACATTGTTAAGCAGTGTTCCAGACAGTCACTTCTATAAATCCTGTTAATATGTTAAGCAGGAGAAGGCCTATGAAAGAAGAATATTTAGCTGGCAAGTGATCTCCATTTGGGTGTGTGGTCTGGGCTAAGGTAGGGCAAGTGGCTGTGCTTGCTCCTGGAATGTTTTGCTGGAGCATCCAGTTGATGTTTGCTTGAATGTTACTGCCATTTCTAGTGGGTGCTTGGGAATATTTTATTTCTTTTTTGGGAATATTTTTTGGGGAGTATGAAGGGACCAACAAGAAAGCTGGAGAAGAACTTTAGACAAGAACCTGGGGGACAGGACACAGGGAATGGCTTCCCACTGCCAAAGGACAGGGTTAGATGGAATATTGAGAAGGAATTCTTGGCTGTGAGGATGATGAGGCCCTGGGATGGAATTCCCAGAGAAGCTGTGGCTGCCCCTGGATCCCTGCAAGTGTCCAAGGCCAGGCTGGACAGGGCTTGGAGCAACCTGGGACAGTGGAAGGTGTCCCTGCCCCATGACACAGGGTGGCACTGGATGAGCTTTGAGGTCCCTTCCAGAACAAACCATCCTGTGATTCCACGATTCTCTAGCTCTTGACTTTGGAATCAGTGTTTTGTTTCAGGTGGCTTTGAGAGTGCTCTGTGCCCACATCAGAGTGCCAGCAGTACCTGCAGTTCAGCAGGGTGGGTGTCACACGTGGAATTGGTGTCTGAGTCAAAGATCTGTGAGTTCCAAGCCCCTGCTCTGGGCAGGGAGAAGTCAACTCTGTTCTGCACGAGTCACTGGGTAGAAACAAGATGAAGTCTCTGGTATAAAGTCACCAGAGTACAGCTTTACCTTGGACTGAAAGCTCATCCTCTGTGTCCCTTGTGTCTGCTGCTCCGTGTTCCTGTGCAGGGGTGGGAGAGCCCCTCAGGCTTCTGGCAAAGCTGTGAAAAAGGAAACTTTGATCGGCCCCTTTGCTTGCCACGGATAATTCCTTTAGAGGAGAAGCTGATCAAAGTCCAGCTCAGCCGGGAGGAAGAAGAGGGGGAAGCAGAAAAGGACGGTGGAGCCACAGATCGATATTTTCAGCACAACAGGTTGACAAGGGCACGGGGTGGAGCGGGCCAAGGGGACGCGTTTGATCTGTGCTGCTGCACTGGGGACACGTCTGCCACATCCCAGCCCTGTGCCAGCATCCCTGGCAGACTCAGGATTGTCACAGAACTCCTCGTGGTCTGAAGTGAACAACACATGGGTGCCCTGTGACCTCCAGCAGCTGTGAGCAGAGGGCACACCCTGGTGACACTGCCCTGCTCTCAGCCTCTTTTTATGGCACAATTTTTTGTGTAGACTTTTCTTGGAGGTGAAAAAGAGCCTCATTCTTATTTTATTACAACTGAGTGCTCACAGCATTTTTCAGAACACCATTTTATATTTTGTAAAGTTCCTACCAAGTTTATTGTTTGTACAGCGTTTTATCACATTGCTTTTTGGGAAAAAGTAATGATGATCTTAAATCCAAAAATGTTTTAAAACATTTAATACTTAAATTTTATGCAGTGAATTTGCTCTTGTCAAATGGTACCACTTTCCTCCTAATACTTTTTCTTGTGCCATACTGCAGTGTAAAAATAAAGGATTGTGAGACATGACTTATTTATCTTGCTTGTTCATGGTACAAGTGATGGCAGATACAATTCTGGTTTCTTTTTTTGGGTCAGCAACTGTTTGTAGGTTCTTGAACTCAGTTCATCTGAATGTGCCTCTTGTATTGAGCATCTTCATTGGATTGTGTAGTTGCAGTTCTCTGTGCCTGCCAAGGGTTTTACATCCATGCAAATGCAAATTCCAAGCATGATGGACCACTCCATGAAAAAATGCAGCTTTTGGAAGTGTTCCCTAATTTGGCACGGGAAAAGTTAAAATCAAGTCAAATAAAAAGGAAATCAAGTTTGATTCAATCAACACATTTCAAAGCCCTTGTCTTGCAATGAATCTCCCTCTGTCACAGACCCAATGCCAAGTGCAGTTTCTGGAGTTTCACTCAGGAGAGTTTGGGGCATCTACTGAGGTGTTCCCTGGAGAAGTCATGGATGAAGAAAAGTCCTTTCCTGTCCAGTTGGATGAACACTCTGATTTCTTGGAGCTGTTGTATCTTCTGCAGTGTCCCTTGTTGACCTTATCCTTTCCCTACTATAACCTCTGTAGAATCTGAGAGTTCCTCTTCCTGTTGGACTCCTGAATGCCCTTTGGGGCAAGCAGTCTGCAGTGGAGGTGGATTCATGGCATGTGGATGTTGTGCTTGGCAATAGAGAACTTCATTTCACTGGGCATGTCCAGGGCTCCTGTGTCCCTCACAGAAAACTGTCAAGGTAATTTGTGTTAATTGGGATGGTTTTTGAAGGAGCCTCTCATTTATTGTATGTTTGGCCCAAGCTTAGACTCAAGGACTTGGCAGTTTCCCATCCATCAGTTTTGTCAAGATGTCACCACTTTTGTCACCAGGCCCTGCTGGTGTCATGTAGGGGCTTTAAATCTCAGTTCCACTCCAGGGCCTGTCTTGCCTCTTGTAGCTCAGCAGGAGTCAGGTGGCTCCTAATTCACTCTTTCTCCCCCATTTCAGTGGTCAAACTGATTTGAGGTGACTGAGAACCTGTTTGATCCCTAAAGAAATGGAGTTGTAGCAGTCATTGGCTGTCCCTGCTGGTCAGGAATTTGTGCCTTGCTGCCATTCTTCTGCTGATGACATTCACATGGCACCATTTTATTCAATTTTAGTAGGAAAAGCCAACTCAAGTCTGATCTTTGATTCCAGGCATATTTTTAGCCATGATTGGAGGGTTCAACATGCAGCAGTCCAGGAGATAAACGAGTACAGATGGTTGGGATGTTGAGGCTGGAAGCTCAGTTGTAAGCAATAACCAAAGTACAGCTTGGGTGCTCTGCTCAAATGGGTCTGCAGAGGTGGCTTGGTGACACCATTTCATTTCCAGCTGCAATTAAGGACAAAGCAACACTAAATTACATCCTTTTACTGGGATTGCATTGCCTTTGATGGATCTCTGGGACTTCTGGAATAGCTCAGGGTCCTTCTCAGTTAAATACAGATGGTCCTTTCTACCTTTCTGGAAGCCTTGGAGTTTGGGAAACCTCATGATTTTGTGAGTTCATTTTTTCTGTAGTGGGATCTGTTGCCAGTGTGCCTCAAAGTGGAGCCTGGCCTCTGCTCTATGCTCTAGGAAATTCCAGTAAATTTGGGCAAGGAGGTTTCTTCTGCGTGGGATTTGGGAGGGAGAAGAAGGGAGAAATAGTTTTGAGTGTGATCCGTGGCTAATTGTCCTGTGCAAATGTGCTGCAGAGCATATTGTAGGAGAAATAATTTATTTGCTTTTTTATATTTACCAGTAATAAATGATAAGCTGTGGCTGTATCATAAGATTGAGGTGTTTGTTTTCTAAAGGGGAGAGGCTTCAGCTGGTATTTTCCCCTCAGAGTTCAGAGGAAAAAACAAGATCCCATAAAAAACTTGTAAACTTGTTAACTTGACAAGGAGCTGCTGCATTCCCTCACCATAATCCCAAAATATGGCCTGCTCCAGGGTTGTACTGTGAAAGGTTTGGTAAACAACACAGTCACAGTAAGAATGAGAACAGCAATGACTGGAGGTGACTTCTGAGCATTTTTTTCCAAGGATTTTTGTGTTCATAAAAGTAATCTTTTGCTGCTTTCCACTCACTGGCGCAGGTTGCTGTGAGAAAATGAAGTCTTAAATTTTGAAGATACTCAGGACATGGTCCTGAACAACTGGCTTTGGTGGCCCTGCTTGAGCAGGGAGCTTGGAGAAAAGGATTTCCACGTGGAACTGGATGCTGCACGTCACCGAGCCGTGGGGTGTGCTCAGGAGCTGGCAGTGCCTGGAGAAGGTTCCTAGCCAGGGCACAAATAAAACACATCCTCCAGTCACATGGAAGAGCTTTTTTCACATTTTTTTTCCCCCCTAATATGCCTATTTTGGGAAAGTGGGCTAGAGAGTCCTAGATTAGCTCCAGTATTTTGGACACTAGTCCTACTTTTGTGCACGTACCCAGATGAATTTAAGTGTTGATACAAATGCAGTACCTGGACTTTTGTGTAAATAAAAGCCTGTCTGAACATCTCCCAGGAATAAAGGACTTGGAGCTGGCAGAGGAAGGCTACTGTCTGGAATGTGAAGCCAGGCATCTTCAAAGTAGAAATCAAGTACAGATTTGTTGTGGAGAGGGTGATTAATCACCAGAATGAACCAGGGTGGATGGATCCTTGCTCTCTGGTTTTGGGGCAAGATGTCCTGGGACAGAAATTAAACCAGGTAACAGCTTTACTTCACACTGGCCTCAGTGTAGAGAAGCCAGTTGAATCATTTAGGTTGGAAAAAACCTCCAAAATCATCCAACTGGGATGAGTCCCACCTTTGACAGATGCTTGTCACCCAGTCTAGAGCATGGAGTCACACATCATTTGTGCCTTGGGCACCTCCAGGGGTGGGGACTCCACCACCTCCCTGTTCATATTGCAATGTTTAACAATCCTTTCCATGAGAAATTCCTCCTGATGTCCAGCCTGAACCTCCCCAGCGCATATTCATGGACATGTGTGCACAGAGGTGCACAGAAAACCTCACAATTACACACCTTAAGCTGTGCATTGAGTAAAATACCTAAGTTTTAATTTTTTTTTCTGCCTCTAGGAGAGTATTGGTTTGCAATTATGCATGGAGTTGGGGATTTGCCTTTACTGTGAGTTCAGCAGTGGTAGAACTTCGTTCTTGGGGCTGAATTTCTGGACCTTGGTGGTTCTGTGTTTCAGGGGTGATGTGACAATTGTAGTGCTGGGGCCTCTGCTGTGTTCAGCCACTGATACTGCCCTGGGTGGCTTTAAGCCAAGATTTCTGCCCCTCTGTTCGTGTTTTACTTATGTCAAAATGGTGATGTTTGTCTTCCCCAAGGACAAAAGCTTTTAGTTTGTTATTTGTAAAGCCCATTTGAAGAACTCACCAAGGAAGGTATTAGTGAAATACAAAGTGATGGCTTTTTTTTTTTATTATTTTTATACTATGTGAGTCACTCAGAAATTAAAAGAGAAAATGAGTTTCTTTTCCAAATAAGTGATATCAGCCTCATCTTTACCAAGTGACTTTCTCCTTGCTTCTGTAGGGTGTTGTGGATCAGGGCAAGCTCTACTTCAAAACATTTAATTGCACACAGTGAGAAATGAAGAAAACTGAAGGGGATCCCAAGAATGTATTAAAAATCAGAACTAAAATGAGAATGATTTCATGTCAAGTGAGACAAATGCAGAGTTGATACTCCAGTGCTTCACACTTCCACTTGTCCTTGGCACCGAGAAAATGAGATTTTTAATATCTGAAAAACAGATTGCCATGAAGACTCATCCATTGTAAATTTAAGCTGCCTTTATAGCAACTTAAGCTGGGGACAAGATTGTTCATTACATCTGATTCTACAACTGCAGCCATGATTTCCATATTAATAGTGGCTTTTTTTTTTTTTATTGTCTCTACCAGAAATAAGAATGGGAGCTGGTTGTGTTTTCCCTGGGTTAGCAGATAATTTATTTAATGAATAATTCGAAAAGGGCAAAGGTTTGTGAGTTCTTACTCCAATATCACCACAACGAGTGGTGACACCTGCCTTGGCTGCTGTGCTCGGACTGCTTTGGTGCTTTAGTTTGTGCTAAGAGGGATATTGAGTCACGATTCAGAGTCAGGATTTATTGCTGATGCAATTTATGTTGGTCAGCATTGAATTGTTTTGACTCAGATTTTAAGTGAAGGATTTGCTCGTTCCCTGCCTGATGTGCCCTTAAAGTGACAAAAGCATTGAAGCAACTTCTCACATGTGTCTGGGGGTGGGGAAGGTATTTCTGTGCCGCTGAACTTTAGACCAACGTGGAGTCAAAGACTGTTTGTGTCCCTTTTCAATAGCGGCCGCTCGGGGCTGGCAGCAGCCAGAGGAAGCACCAGCTTCCTCTCCTTTCTCTGGAGCTGGGTTTCCTTTCAGCACTCCTGCTCCCAAGGCAGATTTGAGCATTCCCTGTCCTTCCTTACTTAGTCTGGGACAGTTTGTGGTTGCATTCTGAGTGTAATAAACCTGCCTGACACTTTAGTGTAGCAAAACCAGAGAATTAGCCCTATTTTCTCGTGGATTTGCTGATGTTTATTTCTGCTGAAATGCTGTCGTCCTCTGTCTGCACTCACAGATCTGGAGTCTCTTGGAAAAGCTCGTCTTCCTCCTCTAATCATGTCCCAAATTTGGTCTAGATCCTAATGGCTCTTCTCTTAAAACATCTCAGGTCCATACCAGTTTTTTCCTCTTTCATTGCTATCACTAATACGATCCTCCTGCCTTTGTCATCTCAAAACCTGAGTTACAGCAGCCTTTTCTTTGTTTCTCTTATCTCTTTGTCTTCTACTTTTAATCCTGCATTTCATGATGATGGAAGGTGATTTTTTTCTTTCCTGTCTGGGTTTTCTTCTTTGCTACCTCCACACTCCTCACTCTGGAAGCAGATCTTTCTCTGAGGAATCCAGTTCTTTATCATTAGCCCCTCTGACCTTCAGAAAGTTTGTATATATTTAAGTCTAATTTGTTCCTCTTTGGAAAACAAAACAGCTCTCTGTATTAAAATTTGGCAAGAAGTCAGCAGCATGATCTCATATTTTTTGTGACTGCCTCGGGGAATATGTTGAAAATGCAGTTAAGAGATTTGACAGAGGAGGGGTTTGGTGGGGGAGTCTCTCGAAAAGGTTTGGGGTGGTTGACAGGGAGGGACCTGGGTGTTTGGCTCTTCCATCCATCAGTGGTTTGGTGTCACTGATTCTCTCCCAGCTCACAGAACGTGGCCTATGAGGGTCTGCTGGGACCATTCATCTTGGTGACCTCTTTTCCTGGAGAGAAAGAGGCAGCTCAAGACTTCAGTGAGGGCCAAATGAGTTGTTCTGGAAGGGCAGCAGCCAACTGTCAGCACCTCCCCTCCCTGGAAACACCCAGAGCTTTCCCTGGCCACAAGTGGGTGGGAGAATGCTCTTATGGACAGGCTCCCAGGAAAGCTGGTGGCCAAAAGCTGAGTGCTGCCACTTCTGGGAAAGCTCTTTCAGCCCAGCCTTTGGTCCTGAAAGTTCATCAGTTTTTTCATGGAGGAAAAAAGGAAAAAAAAAGCCACATAGAGATGATATCATCATCCCTTGGAGGGATTGAAGAGCAGCATGCATGTGGCACTTGGGGACATGGGCCAGTGGTGGCCTTGGCAGTGCTGGGGTAGCAGTTTAACTCATGGTCTTGATGGAGGTGATTTTCCTCCTTTGTGAGACCTCACTTGGAATTCTGCGTCCAGCTCTGGGGTCCTCAGCACAGGGAAGATGTGGAGCTGTTGGAGTGAAACCAGAGGAGGCCATGGAGCTGCTCCAGGGCTGGAGCCCCTCTGCTCTGCAGCCAGGCTGGGAAAGCTGGGAATGTTCAGCCTGGAAAAGGCTCCAGGGAGAGCTCAGAGCCCCTTGCAGAGCCTAAAGGGGCTCCAGGAGAGCTGGAGAGGGACTGGGGACAAGGGATGGAGGGACAGGACACAGGGAATGGCTTCCCACTGCCAGAGGGCAGGGATGGATGGGATATTGGGAAGGAATTCTTCCCTGTGAGGGTGGTGAGACCCTGGCAGAGGGTGCCCAGAGAAGCTGTGGCTGCCCCTGCATCCCTGGAATTGTCCAAGGCCAGGCTGGATGGGGCTTTGGAGCAATCTGGGATAGTGGAAGGTGTCCCTGTCCATGGCAGGAGGTGGAACAGGATGAGCTTTAAGGTCCTTTCCACCCCAAATCATTCTGGGCTTCTGTGATCTTAGAGGGCTTTTCCAGCCTAACCAGCTCTGTACTGCATCCCTGTGTGCTCAGTGGGCTCCATCTGGGAGAGGTGCAGTTCTTCCACAACATCTTCAGCAGGTACTGAGGGAGGAAGAGTCATTCTCTAATATCTGGAGCACTTGTAACCACTGAGAAAAGCCAAGATTTGTCCATCCATGACTGCTCTCCATGGATCAGCAATCCACGATTGCTGATGTTACAGGTGGAGCAAAGGAAATGATCCCTGTGCTGCTGTATCCACTCATTTTCTATCCCAGCTCTGCCTGGATATAACATCCTGCTTTTCTCTTTCCTCTTGGTTAATAGTTTTGACTTTTGGAGCACTTTCAGTCCGTGTTAGTTTGTAGAGAAAGACATCAGCAGTGATAGCTGAGGAAAATTCTATTAGGTCATTCCTCCTCAGAACACAGCACCTGTCTCCTGAGCTCTTTGCGGATGTTGGCCAAATAATCCTTTTAATAGCTTTTGTGAGTTAAAAGGCTAGGTAACTGTCATAAGGCTAAATGATTGCATAGATTAATTTACTTGTGGCCAAAAGAAATCAATTGTAATTTAAATTTTTGTCTCTGGACTGATTACAACACCAGACATCAACTTTCTCTGTAAGAATCTGCCGTGTACATTGAAGTCTGTGAGTCTGGATTAGTGACAGATTATCCAGAATGATGTGATTGGATCTCTTTGCCTCTCCCAGACATCTCTAATATTCTTGTTTTTTTTCCTTGTGTTTTACAGAATGGTGAATAACACTGAAGACCCTCAAGAGGCTTTGTAGCGTCCCATCCTCATGTAAAGTATGCTCAGAACTTTTCCAGTAGTGTAAGTACAAGCTGAAGAAAGTCATAACAATTAAAAGTAATTTTGTGGTGTTCTTCTGTTAAATTGTCTAAAAAGAGCAGAGAGGTGGTTACAATGATTATGAGCAGTTGGCTGAGGTGGAGAGTTTCCCTGGTTTAGTGGAAGATTTTAACCAGGGAAGACATTTAAACCAGGAATAGGAAAGTAACTGGACATTTAAATCAGAGAATAGTAACAGTGAATTCCTCACTTGGTCTGGTTCATGAGTTGTTTGTGCTTCTACATTTCTGTCACTGAAACAGAAGGAAAAATTATGCTTTTCTTAGAAAATCAGTCTTGATCAGAGAAAAATCAATGTAAAGGAGAGATATCCATACAGCAGCTAAACAAATGAGAGGGATAAAGAGTTTAACACCACTCTAGATTTGCTGAAAGGGATGAGCCACCTTCAATTTAGTGGCCTCTGGCAGAAACAGAGAACCTGGGGCACCTCACCTAACCCTGGTGCTGGATGTGTTGGTCCAAGCAACTCGAGTATCTTGAACTCCAGTGCCAGTCGAGATTGTCCAAATCTCATTGTGCAATTTGAAATCAGTTTGTTCCTTTTAATTACTTCTGTCATATATCTTCAATTTAATTGGTTTCCATGCTGTTTCTTCAATAAATAAGCAAATTAATTCAAATTTTGAAGCTTCTCAGGCTGAAAGGAAGAGCTTTACCTGCACTGTGCTGTCACTCACCTCCCACTGGCCAGTCCTGTGTTGCTGTTCTCAATATCCCTGTTACAGGCACAGCCAAATGCTTGTCCCCTGCAATCAGATTCCTGAGATACTTTGACCTCTTGACTTCAGATTGTTCTTTCTGTCAGACTGAGCTGGGAAGAGAAACCTTTTCTGCAGGATAGGTGGCAAGGAACTGTGCTGCTGTGAATGCAGCACATTTTCCCAAATGGATTATTTCAAGGATGAAGATCTATCCTTGGACAGTGATAGTGCAAGTGGCAGTGCAGTCACAGCTTTCTGTAGAAGGAGTCACACCAAAAAATAATGACTGACAGGGATTTAGTGTTGGAAACCAAGCTCCAATGGATTTCAAAAAGCCATTAATTAGTGATTTTCTATTGCTGGTGATTTAGTGTTCTGTTCAAAACTGGTGGTTTCCTACTTTGCTGCCAGTCCCTTGAGCCACCTCCTCTTCTTCCTATTTAGCTGAAAATATGTTGGATTTCAGTATTAAAATCACCACTTGAAATTGTAAGGATCTGCTTCACAGCAGGAGAGAAGTCTGGAGGTAAGGCCACATCACCCTGGGCATCTTTGTTATTCCAGTAATTCTGAGTTTGCTGGGTGACCTCAGAGCTCCTCTGTGTTTTGAGTGAGCACAAGGACATCTCACAGCTTTGTGTCAGGCTTTTGCCAGAAATTTCCAGACTGGGAATTGCTTAGGTTGAATTTCCTGGGTTTTAGCTTGATTTCAGTCATGTTTTGCTCCTGTGCAGTTTTCTGGAGCAGTAGCAGCTTCCTTGATTTATTCCAATGTATGTACAGTTAATATGGCTGTGGAAGATGCTGTAGAAGTAGAGGTGAATAATTTTTGACTGAGGAAAAACTGGGGGGGAACCTATTTGGAGAGGATTAGAGAGTATTAAATTAGAGGAAATGGGCCAAGATGACCCATTTAGATAGAAAGTTTCCAGATTAAACCACAGATATCTTTAAAAAAGGGTAAATGGGATTGTGAAGGGGAAAGAAGAAAATGGAGCCTTAAAAAAATTTTAGAAGTTTGAATTTAAGTAGTGATTAAGATTAAGATTAAGATTAAGATTAAGATTAAGATTGAAGAGTTGCAGAACTGCCATGGTAAGAGTAGTTGAGTTACTCCTAAGAGTAGGAGTCACCTGGGTGCAGTTACCATTTCACTGCCTCATTTTTACCCTTAGTGGGATGAGAGTCAGTGCTTGGAGAGGAGTTTGGGGCATGATGTGAACACAGAACTCTTGATCTTGGCCTCACAGGAATTAAGAATTTATCTAAAACTAAGTCCTGTAGCCAACACTGCTTTATCTCTATTGGGCTCCCCATAAATATAGGAGTAATTACTGGAGCTTTGTAGTCCATATTGATTAATTAATATGTGTTAATAGTGAGCTATGACCATCAGTATGTTTTACATCCCTCAAAGTATGATTTCTGATAGAACCAGACAGTTTCACTGTCATCACTTCAAATTTACCTGAATTACCAGGCCAGTGCTTAGGAATTTAACTGCCAGCAATGGCAGGGGTGTGTGGGGAGTGAGGAAAAGAAAATCAGGGTGAATAATGCAGATGGAGAAGGACTGGATTGAAGCCTTGTCATCGTTTAGGAAAAGCAGCAGGAAGAAAAGAGCAGGAGTGTGAACTCCACCAAGTCAGCACAGATTGAAGAGCAGGCACTGGACTTAAAGTAGCTTAGAAAATCACCACAGGCTGAGCTGTAGCTGTCCAGTGTCCTTAAAATGTGACACAAAACAGGTTAATTCAACTCAGGTAACAGAAAACTCAGCTGATTTTCTCCTTTTTGTCTTCGGTGACAAGGTATTGTGTAAATAGACTGTGGGAGCATTCATTTGGCTTTTTTAGCTTCTTTAACTGAAACAATGTCCTGCCTGAGCCTTGGTTTTACTTTAAAATAAACCAGATGAGTTAATTCATGATTTCACAGCAAAAATGACCTAAAGAAAAAAATCTTGTTGAATGGTAAAGTTTTTTTTTCCTCAAAAGGGTTTGGCACAGCTGCCCAGAGAAGTGGTGGATTCCCATCCCTGGAGGGATTTAAAAGTTGTGTGGATGTGACACTTGGGGACATGGGTCAGTGGTGGCCTTGGCAGTGTGGAATGTAGACTGGGTCTTGTCTGTCTTGTAGGAAATTTCTCTGCTTTGGGTCTGGGTTACACAAAGAAATGTTTGTTGCTTTAAGAGCATTAATTAGGATATTCATTTCTTTCTGAAATGCTTTTAACTAAAATAAAACTCCAATATGGAAGCAGCAGTGGCCAGAAGCCCATGGTTTTTGCTGTTATGATTTATTTTCTTCAAGGAGACACTGTTATCTATTCCTGAGTTCTCCAAGTGTAATCTCTGTCTTCACTAAGGCTATGCCAGTAATTCTGCACTTGTAAACTATTTTCCTAGTGGAAAATAATTTGCTTTGTAGTTAAGCACAAAAACAGGGATAGATGAGGTTCAACTGTTTGCTGGGTTTTGATTTTACTTTTCTGAAGTAATTAATTTCTCTTCTAAGGAAGTGTTTTAGTTGTTAGTGCTGGTGGTAGAAGCTGAAGGAGAATGAAGGTGCCTGAAATACTTCAGAATGTCTCTTTTTCTTCATATGTGGAAGAGGTGGTGGAAATCCTGGTGATGGCTTTGCTTGAAAGTTTTCCTGCACCTTGTCATGTGTGATGCTATAGATGGACCCTGTATGTGTGGTGAGAAAATGCTCAGAGTTTGGCCAGGCTCTTGTTCTGTCTTCTTGGAAAATTCCTGTGTGACTTTGGACTTGTCCAAAATCCAGCCCCTCTCTGTGAGCTCTTGGTCACAAAAATTAGTGTAGTGTCACTTCCCTGCCTCAGGGATCTTGTGATTGGAGTATTTAGATAGCCCAGGTGGCAGAATTAATGGAGAAGAGTTCTGAGATTCTGCTTGAAATTAAATGGAGGAAGCAGAAGGTAGCACTTGTAATCTTGATGGGTAAAAATTATGAATTATCATAGAATCCCAGAGTGATTTGGGTTGGAATCCCAGAATGGTTTGGGTTGGAAAGGACTTTAAAATTCATCCCATTCCACCCCCTGCCATGGGCAGGGACACTTTCCACTATCCCAGGCTGCTCCAAGCCCCATCCAACCTGGCCTTGGACACTTCCAGGGATGGGTCAGTCTGGTGATTAGGGCAGACCCATGTCTCAGTTTTATTGATGACTTTTTAAATGACTTTTAAATGACTTTTCTTCACATGGATTACACGATTTCAGTGTATTAATGAGGTTTACTGTAACTAAAGCACCCAAGTCCTGCTTTTTGAGCTGTTACAGAGCTGATATATCCAAAGTTTAGTCTTTGGCTCCCAAATCCAAGAGCTCCTCCTTGCTCTTGGCATAGGTTTGGCCTTTGGGCCCTGCTTCAGCACTCAGCTGTCACTACAGTTTTTCTCTGTGTTTGTTAGTCCTGCTGATCCCTCATTCTGCCCTTGAATCCAGGCTCAGAGTTTGAATTCCTGCCTTGTTACTGTAGAATTGCAACAATAGCAGGAAACCCAGATTTTGGAAGTAGGGAAGGTTAGGGTTAGACAGATAAGGTGTCAGTGTGAATCAGTGTGTGCCTTGAGTAGAATTCAGAAGTATCTGGCTGCCAGCCCTGTGCTTAGTCAGAGGTCAGTCCCTTTTGTAAGACTTGGATTATGACAATAATTGCCATTTATATTATATTTTTGCCTTGTAAGATCAATCTCAAGCTCTCTCTCTCTCTTTCCCAGAGATGTAAAGCAGAGTAAGTTACTCACCCAAGTGGCAAAACGACTGGGTTTGCTCACTGCCAGCATCCATTAAAATTATTTTATCAGCAGAGAATTTCAGAGAGTAAGTAGAAGAGCAGCTTGTGTAGAGCAGTGAGTCGGGGTTTGGGGTTCTTTAACCAGCTGAGAAACTCGAAGGCTCCTGAAGAAATGATGTGTTGATATTCTGCTCTCAGCTTGCCTCCTCTAATTTGTGTAGCGGTGAGTATTTGATTACGCCGGATTTATTTTCAGAAGTTTCAGGCTGCTCTTATTAATTGTCCCCATTTTGATCTAAGGCTTGTGGCAGAGCTCTGCATTCCAGAGCTGCTGTTTTGCATCCCTAAACAGAGCTGCTGACGCTCAGGCTCCGTGCCTCAGCTCAGAGCCTCATTTCCCTCCTTGCTGCAGCAGCTCCAGGCTCTCGTTTCCCCGGGATGAGAGCAGTCATTACAAGA
Organism: Sturnus vulgaris; assembly: GCF_052056855.1. Classification (NCBI taxonomy): domain Eukaryota; kingdom Metazoa; phylum Chordata; class Aves; order Passeriformes; family Sturnidae; genus Sturnus; species Sturnus vulgaris. The sequence goes on along the minus strand of NC_142245.1, from coordinate 113,115,485 downwards.
ATTACATTTTGTTTGTGAATCAGGATGAATGGGAGTAGAGGCCTTTTTTTTTTCTTTTTTTTTTTTTTTTTTTTTTTTTTTTTTTTTTTTTTTTTTTTTTTTGAAAATCAGAACCCAGAGATGCAACTGCAGGAGATAATTATGCAAACGTATGGGTGAGGATGGCTCTGTGTTCGTTGACATGATGAGCACTTTAGGCCTGAGGTTTTTTCTCTCTCTCTCTCTCTCTCTCTCTTGAAAACTGGTACAACTCCTCTGAAAATACTGGAGTTGCAACTGATGAGCATAAGTGATGAGTCAGATCCTTAATCCTCTGTTACGCCCCAGAATTCACAGCATCAGCTCCTGGTTTTGAAGGCAGCTTTGCTTAATATGGTGCAAAGTTTTAGGTGGTTCTGAAATACTTACACTGCTGTGAATCATCGAATCACACAACGGTTTGGGTTGCAAGGAACCTTAAAGATCATCTCATTCCAATGGCAGGGATGTCCCAGGTTGCTCCAAGCCTGGCCTTGGACACTTCCAGGGATCCAGGGGCAGCCACAGCTTCTCTGAGAAACCTGTGCCAGGACCTCACCACCCTCTGAATTGAAGGAGATTGATTTGTTCAGTAAGAACAGAAAAGGCCAAAGCTTGAATTTCAGAAGACTGGATACTGTTATGCCCTAAATGCCCAATTCTCTTCCAGCAGTGCCTTAGAGCTGCCTTGGAAGGGTCACAGTCTTTGCCTCTGAGCTTGATGATCCTGGTGTGTCCCTTCCAATTCAGAATATTCTGGGATTCTGGGGCTTTTTTGTGAGTGCTGTTTGTGAACAGCTGTAACTCAGTGAAAGCCCTTCCTTTGAGCAGTTTGTAAGAATCAGCTGCATCCTTTGGGATGGGGTGAAGATTTGGATGGGGCCCTGATCAACCTCGTCTCTCAATGCCATATGCTTGGTCCTCAGAACTCATAAATATGATAAATTGCCAAACCCACAGTGTTGTACCAGCTACTAGGGAGAAACTGGGGATTTGTCTTTGCTGCACATTTACTGAGAGTAAAAAAATACAAACTCAGAACATGGCAGAACAGCCACCTAAGTTTGAACAGAATGTAGTTCCTCCAGTTCATGGAATTGCCAAGATTTTCCTCCCTGTAACAAAAACAAAAGATATGTTTGCAAAAGATCCTTTTTAGTCAAAGGACTTTACTACATTGAAGCTGTTACTTTAGTAATCTTTGTATTCTTTTTCTTGATCTTGAATATGTCTCGTTTTGGTCAGAGAGGCCATGGATTTAACTTCTTTTCTTAATTCAAGTGGTGTGTCTCAAAAGAAAAAAAATACAAACCTAAAAAAAAAACCCAACCCCCCCCCCTCCCAAAAATTCACCATCCTTAATGCCCATTTTTAATATCAGGAGGACATCCACCTCCAGAGCTGTTAAGGCTGCAGTTCTCACCAGTAGTGGATGCACAGACACACAGGAATAGGAATTCAACTCTCAGCTGTGATGGTGGATAAAACCCTGGTTTAATTAGCAAGTTAGAAAGTGATTTTTAGCTGTTTACTTTGGAAGAACCTGTATCAGCTGGAAAGCCACCATTTGCATTGTGGTTTTGCTCTTCCATTTAAATGGTGAGGTGGCAGTGAGTGACACCAAGGAGGTGCCTGTGATGCTGAGAAAAGTGTTGGTGCTGTAATAAATGAGGTGACAAATCCTGGATGTCCCTGTGAGCAGGACAGTGCAGGGCAGGGGGGTCCTGCCCTGTGCTGTGTGTCACAGAAGGGTAAATGTTGGCATCTCTCCCCATCCTGCTCTCCTCAGTTGATGGGACTTGATCAGAATCATTCTTAAACCAATTACCAGACTTAGGATCCTGTTCTGAACACTTTGGCTCTTGCCCACATCCATATTATGCAGATTATATCAAATATAGGACTTATAGCAAAAAGCACAACTGGTTTTGTGAGTCTTGAGCTTTGCTTATTAGATAAAGCAGTGAATTTTAATGGGAATTGGAGAAGGACCTCTGCAGAAGAGCATCTCCTCAGTGATGCTAGAGTGCTTCCTACTCATCTACAGTGAGTAGAAGAGTGGAAAAAATGATTTCTTGTGATCATTAAAGAGTCCAGAGCCATTTTCTCAAGTGTTAGAGGTGTTAAGGCTGCTGTCTGGCCTTATTCCCAAACGGGTAATTGAATTGCTTTGAACTTCTGCGAGTTCAATTGGACATGGACTTAGCTTGTAGCTGTTTTTATGGGATTATTCTGCTGTGCTCCATCACCTAGAAACTTAAATGTTGGGTAAATGATTCTTGTATCAGCGTGGGCTTGGGCTGTGAGAGTAGGTGAGAAAACCCTTGATGTATTTTTCCTTACTTTTCCCTGTACAGTGCAGGAAAATAAGAGAAGAGAGCACTCTGGCCATGTATCCCCACTGGAGATCAGAGCAGTCAAACTGGAGAGGGAACCTCACATCCAAAGGATGAAATTAATTAAAAAAAAAGAAGTTAAATAAATCTTGATGGAATGAGGAGGAAAGGCAATGCTGGTGAGAGCAGCCCCTGAACAGCCTGCACTCCACAAAGAAGGAAGGAGTGGTGCTGCACTGGGCTGGTTGGGACCTGCTGGATATTTTATATCTGTGGGTTTAGGAGGGAAAATAAATTCCTTTTTATTTACCTTCTTAGTGTTCTCCCTTCAGTGTGATACTCAGGTACCTCAGGTTGATTTTGGATGAGCCATGCAAGATGAACATGGAAGTTTTAATGCTTTAGAATGGTAAAACTGGACTATCTTTCTGGGATGATTGCCAGTTTAATGTAAGGAATGTAAATAATTTTGAAACTTTAGGCTACTTACTTTTTTTCTGTCAGAACCTAAAGAAACTTTGTTTTAAAGTGCAAGATTCAGTTGTTAAAAAATCGGTCACTTTTAGTTTTGAGCTTGATTAGAAATTTGCAGAGATTTTACATGCAAAATTTCAAGGAGAAAAATGCACAGCTCTTCTCCCTTGGTTATGTCTCTTTTTTTTTTTTGGTTGTCTCCCCAAAGAAATTTGGCAGCCCATTGTCAGGGGTGAGAGTATTGATAGCAGATAAAGCATGGGATGTAGAGGATATTTTGCTACACAGGTAACAAAGTTTGCCTACAGCAAAGCCAGTCCACAATCCGTGTTCTCAGGAAAATATTTTCCAACTTGATTTTCTCCTATACCCCCCCAATCATTCTGCTTGCTTCTATCTTATTTTATTCCTTGCTACTTTTGCAGTTGATTGTATTTCACAAGGAAAAAGAGGGGGAAGTAAATTGAATTACAGGTAGCCAGAAGAGTGCAGGAGGATAAGAGGCTCTTACTGCAACGTGGGGGGGATGAAGTGGTGGAGAATATCCACTCATTAATGAGGTGAATGAAATTAGGGTGATTCTAAAATGGCTGATTTAATTAACTGCTTTGTAAATTGATCTTTAAACAGGGTAAGTTTATTAAAATATTTTAAAAAGGGAAAATAACTGAAGCCCTGCTCCAGTAATAGTTTGAAATAATGCTTGCTGTAGTTACTCATTAAAAAGTTGGGGATAGTTGGCAATGTTGGAACATGTTCAATAATACCACATTTTGCAATATTTGTTTTAGGGTTTTAATGGAAAATTCCGAGTTTCTACAGTTGTTTTTAATACATAAAAGTCCCTCAGGAGTGTTATTTCTAGATCTCATGGCTGTGTAGAGAAGCATGTGAAGATGGGAACAGGAGTTCTAGATCAAGAAGACCAATGAGATGTGTCAGTGCAAATTTAAACAAGGCACTTTGGACATCTCTGTATGACATTAGTGAGACCAGCAGGGAGATGCTCTAATTTTGGTGTTCTTACCTCTTAAGTGTTGAAAAATTACCCAGAAGTTGCCTTAAAAGTGTTGGAGGGCTGAAAGAATTTTTTGCATGGACAGACAAGCAGATCATTGATTTTACTTAGTTTCTTTTTTCAAGTTGTCCACATTTTTCCAGAGGTTGTGTTGAGCACAGTGTCATGGGATTAATTTGACAGTAGTTTTGCTACTCTTAAATTATTTTCTGCAAGGCTTTAAAATCCACTGATGAACAGGACTCCAGAATACAAGTTGGAAGCCATTGAATATCTTTATTCTTTGGGCAGAGGGTGGCTTTGCCCAGCAGTCTTTGCATCCCTGTGAATTGAAATTCCTGCACAAGCTCAGCTGTATCAGAGGGACAAATTGAGACCAGAGCTCTTTCCCTCATATGGCCACGAGCAATGGGAGGTCAACCCCTGCCCCTGAATCTGAGAACTCTGCACCTCATTAGCTGGAATTCACTTAGGATTCACCAAATCATTATGTGTAATTCACTAAAGGAGATTAATTTGGCCTGGGCACCCAGATCCAGGAGCTGAGCCCTGGCACTTTAGACAAATTAGGAATGACACCCAAATTTTAGAGAGAATCGCTGGCCATGGCCACCAACTGCTGCAGGAGGTGCTGAGGCCCTGGCACAGGGTGCCCAGAAAAGCTGTGGCTGCTCCTGGATCCCTGGAAGTGTCCAAGGTCAGGCTGGACAGGCTTTGGATCAACCTGGGATGGTGGAAGATGTCTCTGCCTTAAGTCCACCTTTACTTCCTTAGGTATAACTAAATGATTTTACAGCCCCTTTCAATCCAAACCATTCTGTAATTCCATAATTCTGTGTTTCTTGACATTCTTGAAGCCATCTAGAAAGTCTTGCTTTTGTCAGATGGCACTGTTTTAGTTCATGAGACTACAAGGACAAAAGTTCAGGGTTTCTGTGTCTGTGATAAATGGATGATTAAATAATTTAGAGTATATTTTAGTATTAAATGTTGAAGAGTCTGTAAAGTAGGGATTTCTGGCTCATTAAATTCTCCAGTTCAAACAAAGAACTTGAGCACATGAAACTTGGTATTGACAGATAAATGATCCAGGAAATGGTGACATTAGAAACACAGGTAAGAAATGCCCAAACCAGCACATCCAGTGAAAACCACCTCAAGGCCAGATGGTTAAAGAGATTTTCTGTTTGAAAACTGTGCTGCTCAGAGCTGTCTGTGATGAGTCAGTAAGTCTGTGTGACACTTCTCCCAAAGCTGGGACAGGAGGATGGAGCAGCCCTGCCTCCATCTCAGAGGCCAGACCTAGAACACAAAGTCTGTTCCCAAACGCTCCCTGTCAAGCTCCAGAGGTCTCAGGCTGGGATTCCACTTGCAGATTGTGGTTGTTACAATTCCAGTCAGTTGCAGGTCGACTGCTGCATTGCCTGCCGTGCCCTCCTGTGCTTCAACAGTCTGGGTGCTTGTCTTGGAAAATTGAAAATGGCCTGGACGTTTCCAGTAATCAATTTTTCCAGGACAGCACATTGAAGCGCTGATGTGGATGTAGAACGTCTGTCTTCTCACTCAGGCATTTTCTTGGATGGGAGTCATCCCCTTGCCTTGTCCTCCTGCTTCCTTCTCCCACAGAACAATGGAAAGGGCTCAGTAGTCACTGGATAAAGGCAAAGATGGGATTTTCTTCTCATTTTTGTATTTCCCAGGCTGCAAGTGGCTTTTTTGTGGATTTGTGCATCCTGGCTTTGTCTTTACAGCTTTACTCCAACAAAACAGATCTCAATGTTGTTCTTCAGCCCCAGTTATGGATTTCCAGTCATTCCATGACTCCTGTTGGGAGCTTCTCTGTGCCAGGGCAGAAATGGACATGAGGAGTCATCCTCAATATTTGTGGGGAGGAATAGGCAGCCCTGTCCCTGGAAGGTGTCTCAGCCATTGTCCCTTTCCTGGCTTTCACAGGGTCCTTGGAATTCTTCCTTGACTTTCCCTCAGCTGTGATTTGCTCTGGCTCACAGGGATTGTACATCAGCTCTGTCACATCTCCTGGAGTTTGAGTGATCTCTTCACCCTCCTCTCCTGCAGGAATGCTAATAAACCCTTGACTCACGAGAAGATTCCTGAGAAGGATGGAAAATGCCATATTCTGCTTGCCAAGTTCTGCCTGCCCTCCATCTGCCATCCCTTCTTCTCAAGATCTAGAGTTCTGAAGGAGGAGATCTTGTTGTTTGTGTGACATTTGGATCTGTAGCCAGGAGACTCAGGAAAGAAGAGTCATTAAGGGAGCACACTGTGATTTTTTTTTTCAGTTCCATTTCTTAGGTTTTGCAATAAATAATATTAATTGTTGTGGTATCTTGGGAAGTTTAGGAGTTAAAAATTATTTTGTTGAGCCACCAGGATGGGCGAGTTACCTGAGAAGCCAGTCTTTGGAGGGGAAAAGGCTGAAGACTTAATTCTTTAAATGAAAGCTCAGGAGTAATTGGATGTGCTGCACTTTCCTTGTCAGGGCAGGCAATCTTTGACAACATTCCAGGTTCAAAAGTTCCTAACTTCAGAAATCCAACTTCAGTCAAATCAACTTGGGTCCTACAGGCCACTAGAATTTCCGCTGGATGTGTTTTTATCTTCTTTTTTTTTTCCAAGGTAGCAACAAAAGTTAGGGCAACTTGAACTCTTTGTAGTTAAGATTTGAAAGAGTTGAGATTCACAAATCTCATGTCATAACTGGTTAAAACGTGTCCAAAAAAAAAAAAAATCAGATCTGTGGCCACCACAGAAATCTGAGATGCCTGTCTGGTGGGTACTTAACACTGGGCAAAATTTTATCTGGAATCAAGTTGCAGCCTTAATTACTGAGCAGCCACAGTCCCTGTAGCAGTGGTTTATCCAAAGCAAAAGGGCACAAACTGCAGGGTTGGTGCAGGTGTGGGGGATGTCAGGGAAGGTCTGAAGTGCTGTTGGAGCACTCCAAGGAAAATAAACCTTTCTGCTGTGTAGTGAGATGGGCATTCACGACAGGCGTCTTGCTGAGGTTATTTGGATTTTGGAGCTGTTGCATGTGTGTGTGTGTCTTATTTGCACCAAAATGTATAAAATATTTTCCATGTGCCACATAGAACTACTGAACTGAAGTATTTTGTATTTTACCTCGTTTCCAGCCTGCTGGAAACCATGTCTCACTACACAGACGAGCCAAGATTCACCATAGAACAAATCGACCTCCTGCAGCGCCTGAGACGCACGGGAATGACCAGGCACGAGATCCTGCACGCCCTGGAAACCTTGGACCGTCTGGACCAAGAGCACAGCGACAAATTCGGGAGGAGATCAGGCTACGGAGGAGGCTCCTACAGCAACAGCACCAACAATGTGCCGGCATCGTCCTCCACGGCCACGGCTTCGACACAGACGCAGCACTCCGGGATGTCACCGTCCCCGAGCAACAGTTACGACACCTCCCCACAGCCTTGCACTACGAACCAGAACGGGAGGGAGAGTAACGAGAGGTTGTCTGCCTTCAACGGGAAGATGTCACCCACCCGCTACCCCCTGGCAAACAGCATGGCCCAGAGGTCCTACAGCTTCGAGGCTTCCGAGGAGGATCTGGACATCGATGACAAAGTGGAGGAGCTGATGAGGTGAGTGCGGAAAGTTTGGAGGTGGGAAGGGACTCAGCGGGAATGGGTGATAAAATAGGGATTGTAGGGTGGTAAAATGTTGGCACCGGGGAGGTTGGTGGATGCCTCATCTCAGGAAACATTCAAAGTCAGGTGGGACGGTTGAAGATAACCCTGCTTATCATAGTGGGTTTGGACTAAATGACCTGAAATGTCTCTTCCAACCCACACCAGCCCGTGAGGATTTGATGATGGTTATCAGGAGAGCAGGAGCTGCTTCAGGCAGTTGTCATCCCAGAATCTCTCACCTGCCTTGTGGAGGCAGCCCCTGGCCCTGTGTGGGTGTCCCATAATCTGACTGTTGAAATAATTTTTCCAGTGTTCTACCAAAAATTGAGATTGATTAGAGCACTCGTTTTCCACCCTGCTTTTATTCAGGATTCTGATCAAATATCAATTCAAATATCAAATATCCTCCACTATTTCACACCCATTATAATTCCTTCCACAGAGAGGGAGAGCAAGGAATCCAGCTTGGATTGGTCAGTGATTTCCAGTGGGATCTGGAGAGGATGAACATTGTTTGTTTATAGTTTGTGGCAGGGATTTGCAGAGTGATGCAAGAAAATACAAATAATAAAGAAGAAGCAGAAGTTTTCTCTGAGAGCCATTTGGGTTTTATCAGGGCTGACCTTCCTTTACTTGTAGCAGCTTCCTTTTCAGCATTATGGCAAAGATGAAAGAAGGGGATTATACTCCTGAGGATGAAAGTCCAAGTCAGTGGGCTTTGAGAGCAGAAAGAAATAAGAAGAAAGGCCAAATGTCTCAAAACAATTTTGGTCATAATGTTGGAATTTATTCCTTTTCCCCCCCCAAAACTGCACCATTCCTGAAGTACCTATGGGAGAACTGGGGTCCATAAGCTCCAGAATAGAAATGTGTTGGAATCAGTTTGGAGATTTCAGGGAAAGATGTGGCTTTTGGGGAAAGGATTAGAGATGAGCACTAAGAAAAGCCGATCAACCTCGTTTGCTGTCGGCTGCAGGAAGGGGGTGAGTACAGCACAGTGCCAAATTCCCATGGCTGAGGTTTGGGTTCCTGTGCAGTGAGTCTCAGGTAATGCTTTTAGTGCTTATTTAAACTGAAATTACTCGTGTTTTGCAGGCATATAGAAGATGAGTGTTGGGTACATAAATAAAAATGAACCCAGAGCACAGCATTCATTTTGCATTTTACATTGGCAAGCTTGAGTCAGCCTTCAGTGTAGCTGGGGCAGGAGAGGAGAAAGGGAAGGGAAATGTCTCATAAATGCCCTTCTCAGGAAGGGAGAGAGGAAGAGGAGGAGAAAAGTATGTGTTTATTGCAATTGAAATTTGCTATGTGTCACAGTACATGTGCAACCTCCAATTTATTTGCTTTTTAGCACAGTTTCAGCCCCTTCTGAACTACCTGTGCAGACCTCTTAAAAATCATACCAAGACCTCAGTTCATTCAGGGCAAGCTCTGGACTAAGAAGGGGACTAAAGGAGGGGTGTGAGGACAGAGGTTGCAAAATTTTGGATCTTTTCCTTGGGGTGCTGGGGGAGGGTTGGTGTATGCATATTCATTTGGGTAACTAACCATGCAGGGTCTGCTATCCTTTATTTTTTATTTTTCTGCCTCATTTTTATGAGTGAGGTTTTTTATGCTGGTATGAGAGATTTATTCATCCCTGTGTAATGAAACTTTGTACATTCCATATGGCAGTGCTGCACCTAATATGAATTATATGGGACATGAGTCATCCATTCTCCTGCTATGGTACTTTGATCAAACGTGACACTTGTTAAAAGAAGTGTCCAGCACTGGGGCACTATTTTAATGTCAGCCTTCCCCACTCCTTGTCCCCTAAATAAAGGAAAATAAAGGTATTTTGAATCTTGCAGGTACACTTTGGTCTGTCCATCTTTTTGTGTGTCCTGTTGTTGTTTTGTTTTGGTAGGAGGGACAGCAGTGTGATAAAGGAGGAAATCAAAGCCTTCCTCGCCAACCGGAGAATTTCCCAAGCAGTTGTTGCACAGGTAACAGGTAAGAGCTGGGAGAGTCCTTTCCTCTTTTTGGGAATCTCTGTGGCTGAACTGCCTGTCTGAGCATGGTGCAGATGTTGGAATATCACTTGGCTTTCTGCATTGCAGTGCAGATCTGTCAGCTTAGTCATGATAATGTATGCCTTTGATTTAAGACCCATTGTCCTGCACATCATGGAACTTCCCCAGTGAATCACTTTTTTTTTTTTCCTTTTTTTTTTTTTTCCTGTGGCTTGTGCTGGCAGATTTTATTTTACAGCGTTATAATAAAGCCTGAAGTTCTTATCTTAAAATGAAAACGGTTTTCCTTAATTCTTAAATTGTTGTTGAGTGTGGCAAATAGATGCATATCTGCATCTCTGGGTATGGAGAGAGAGAGATAATGTGTATTTATATATTAAAAACTATATGAATAGTCAGGAGACACAGCTATAGCTAGTGCCACTGCAGCCAGGAGTTGGAGGATGAGAGTTGGAAATTTTATCCATCCTTTGAGTCACAATTAATGAAAATTCGAAGGGAGGTTGAGGGATGAGTAGACCAGCTCAGGTTTTACCTGGAAGGAGCAGGGGGTTCTGGGTGTCCTGTGCCCTTCTCTCTCACATCCAGACAGGTGAACTCACTGCAGTGGTGCCACTTCTTCCCTGGGTGTGTTCCCAGAGCTTTACAGAGAGGGTAACAAAGTCCTTTTGCTCCTCCATGGGGTGGGGTGTTACTGTTTCTCCTTTCCAGCCCTTGCCTGGAGCAGCCAGAACCATTTTGATTGGAAAATCCCTCTAAGACCATGGAGTCCAACCATTCCCCAGCACTGCCACCACTGATCTGTGTCCCCAAGTGCCACATCCACATGGCTTTTAAATCCCTCCAGAGATGGAGACTCCACCCCTGCTCTGGGCAGCTGTGCCAGGGATGGACAACCCTTTCCAGGCAGGAATTGTTCCCAGTATCCAACCTGAGCCTCTCCTGGCACAGCTTGAGGCTTTTCCTTCTCATCCTGTCCCTTCTTCCCTGCCAGGGAGTTGTGCAGAGCCACAAGGTCCCCCCTGAGCCTCCTTTTCTCCAGGCTGAGCCCCTTTCCCAGCTCCCTCAGCCTCTCCTGGTGCTCCAGCCCCTTCCCCAGCTCTGTTCCCTTCCCTGGATTCACTCCAGCCCTTCTTTTAGGATGAAGACTTGATAAAATTCAGAAAGCTCAATCCCATGTTATACCTCTAAGATTTGTCAACTTTTTAACCCAAGCTTGGATAAAGATCTTGAAACAGATAATTTTTAAGGTACCCTGATGTCTGGGAATGCCAAAGCAGTAGGAGGGAAGTTGTTCTTTTATGATATTTCCAAGATTTGAAACGTCATAGGAACCCCCCTGTCTGGGAACTGTGGGTTTGCAGACATGGCAGCATTTGAGGTGGGCAAGCACAAACTGGTGCTTGAGCCACAGAACCAGGAATTCCTTCCATGTCTCCAAGTCTTCTGTGATCCTGGGTAAAATGACTTGTCTCAGTTTCATCTGGAAAATCGTGAGATTAACAGTTTGTGTAAATGTAAGGCATGTTACTGCTCTTACCAGATGTTAGGACTAATGCTTCAAAAGTTAATGTGTAAGTTGAGTTGCTTAAATTGTACCTGAACTCTAAAATTTTAGTGAGTCACTCTCCTGCTTTTGTTCATTCCTTGCCTGAATATAGTCCTGGAGGAACCCATCTCTGAATTAAGCCCTGTGTAACACCCAGCAAGTCAGGCTGGCTTCCCCTACAAGAGGAATAGTGCAGAGAGGGGAAAACTGCACAAAAGGAATCTTTCCAAAAGGAGCCAGTGTTTGTTTTTTGGTCAGTGAGACTCCCACATGTGGGGTCATTGAGTCAAGTCTGATCCAAGTCTGTGTCTGTGGAAGGAATGGATCTAATTATAATTAACTGAGTGTTCTGGTGCATGTGTTTGATACCCTGCAAGAAGCTGTAGGAAAGGCAAGACCAATCCCTTCACACCTGATCCTTTCCCTCCTTCCCTGCTGAGCCTGTTCTCTTGGATTTCAGTGGGCATTCAGTTGGCATTGAGCCTTTGGGAGCTCTCATTGTTTCCTCCTGTGAATAAATGACACCCTTCCCACTCAATTCTCCTGCATAACACGAGGGGGATCCACAGTGTGCTCACCAGAGAAATACTGCAGGGTGTCAGTGGGACAGAATGAGGGCTGAGCTGAAGGCACTGTGTTATTATCTTGTTTTTAAGCCAGATCCATGGGAAGCCAGTACATCTTTGCATCTCAGTCATCCTCCCTGTGCTTGGTGGGAGCTGATTCATTTTAAATAAACCCCTGGCCTTGTGCAAGCAGATGTGTAGCACTTCCATGCCACTCTTAAGTACATAGTAATGGCTTATCTGAGAGAAAAGGTAAATCTCAAAGAGATGTTTGGAAGGACCAGATTAAAGAGTGAGCTCGGCTCTAGCAGGGAGAAACATCAGCTTCCTCTCAAAAGCAGGGAGTGGTGAGGAGTGACTGAAATAGCTCAGGACAGATCCAGAGCAGAGCGTCCCAGGGCTCTCCCTTCCAGAGCTGGCTCAGGCCTGGTGAGTGTTGGATGACTTTGAATATTCTTCAGATGCCTCCAACATCCCTTTCAGATGGGGAAGAGATTCCCAAGGAATGTCTGGAAACCACTTCTGGTTCAGTAAAAAAGCAGTTTGTATAGGCAGATGCTTTGCAGAGTGTATCATTCCAAATGGCATCACCTCAGGATTTACAGCCTTAGTCTTACTGATAAAGATTTTCTGTAAAAAGTTACTTGTACAAGAGGAAAACAGAAAAATTAGCGTTTAGTCTTCACCCCTTCTGCCCTGGGAAGAGGCAAGAAAGAAATGAAAAATTTATGGCTGGAATTTCTGTCCAGGAGAGTGGCTTGGCTTGGCTTGGCTTGGCTTGGCTACCTCTGCTGGCAACTTTTCCTTTCAACCTCTACCAATTCTCTGTTTCCTCAGTCCTTATGACTTTATTTATCCTCATTCTGTAACTTGCCATGTTCTGTCCTTGGTGCAGAAACCTCAGCTGTAACTGTGACCCCTCAAAACCTCTTTTTAACCTTATTCTGTTAATTCTTTAAATTACACTTTCATTCAGAAGCATGTTTCTTCTTTTTCCCATCTTAATTCTAACATTGCAAAGCACAGAATCCACAGTCCTACAGAGCAGCTCTGCATCAGTAAACAGTTTTTCCTCTTGTTTTTCCTGCTGTAGCACAAGGCAAGTGATGGAGAGGGAGGATACAGGAGAGAGGAACACAGAGCTGAAGGTTAAAGTCAGCTGTTGAAGTAGAAAAATGTTGAGGCTCTCTTAATTCTTATAAAACTACCAGAAACTTTAAAAGTCATTTAGATAATGAATCTGACAGAAAAAAATTAAATGTGGAAGACATTCTACAGAGCTGCCTGGTGTATGGAGAGGACAGGGCAGGTTGGAAAATAGTAACAGGGTATTAAAAAGTGACTTGAAAATAGAGGGATGATTGATAAGAAGCAAAAACTTAGCATAACACTTCTTAGTGCTGGTCCTAAAAACAGGAGCTGCTTTTTATAGAAACTTTTTTAATGGTGTCTGCAATAAGATAAACAAGAAGCACTTGGGTTGGGTTCTGTATAAATAATCTCCTACTGATAAGAAAAATGACAGTATAAACAGGAGCTAATAATAGTTCCTGCGGAATTTCCTATCCTGGTGTTTGGAGCTCCTTTTAACATCACTGCAGCCTGCTCAGGGCTTGGGGCTTCAGCCCCACGTGGGGCAGGTGAGCTGCCAAATTTTTATCAAATAAAATTGGAAATTGTGTGCTGCAATTTGTTTAAATTGCCACAAGAATTGTGCTTGGGCACCAGGTTATGATCAGAAGGTAAAGGGAGAAAAGAGAGAAATGTAAACTTTTCTCAGAGATGCTGTCTGAGCTTGCAGAGTTACGTGGAGGGTGGGGAAATGTTTGCAGGAGCTGATGTCTTTCTGTTCTACAGTAAAGGAGAGAGGGAGGAGAGCACAGGGATGAGCCCTCTGCAGATGGGCTAAAGTGGTTTGATGGATGATGCCTCTGCAAGGTTTGGAAATATTACCTTTCCTGTTTTTTACACATATGGAGTGAAGGAATAAAAAAAAACACCCTTTTTTTTCCTCAGGTTACAGAGCAGAAATTTCAATTCCGTTTTCTCAGTTCTTAAAAACGTAAAAACCAAACCACCATTTAAAAAAAAAACCCCAAACCCATCAACAGTAAAATGCAAAGTCATTTTTTGGGTTGTTTTTAAATACACATAGAGCTTTGCAGGGTGCTGTTCTGGTACCTTTCCCAATTATTCCACTTGTGCAACCCAGCCCTGTCCTCCTGTCTCTGCCTTAATTGATAGGAGATGTCCAGGACTTGGCTTTAGATTATGCTAAACACAGTGGAGGGCAGCCTTGAAGCCCTGCTGGAACAAATAAAATCCCCACAGGTTTGGAACCCACACACAGGGATGCTGAGCAAATGCCAGTACACAGGGGAACTTAACTAGTTCTATTGTGAAGAGAATTCACAAAATTTCTGAATTGCTGATCCTCTCAAATGGCATGAAACTGCATTTTGAGAAATATTTTCCTTCCTGTTTTTTTTTTTCTTTTAATACTCATGACAGCACAGAGATTTGTTTTTCTATGATTTTGATCTTTTCAGGTTTTCTGTAAACAAGCCTTGCTAATCTCCTGAATTGATAGATGTCCTTTGCAAGCACTTGTTCTCTGAATCTGGGACTTTGCTTACAAAGTGAAGAATTAAAACACAGGCAGTTAACTTTCTTCTCCAGGTCTGACGTATTCCAGGGGCTCTGAAAACCTCTCCTGAAAGAAACATGAAAGAAATGCAAAGCAGGGCTGCTGAACAAATCTATCTGGGAAGGTGAAAACCAGTTCCCAAAGACTTGATGAACAGCAGAGTTGAGAGTTATGAGCAGATTTGAGCTGCACATAGCAGTGGCCTTCTCATGATGATTTATTTTGCTATTTATTTTATATATTTGGAAGGGAAACTCTCCCCAAATCGGTTGTGTAGGAGACAGCAGGGCTGGCCAGGGGAGTGAGCACAGATTGTTTTATCACTGGGAAGTGTGATCTGCTGTGGAAGGAGTGAGTGTGACACAAGCAGTCAGCATCTGAATTGCAATAATCCTTTGTGGGTACAACTTTCCTTCAGTGTTTTCTGTGAGAAAACTGCTGGTGTCCATAACCAGGTGTGTTCCTGGCCCTGCTGATGCTGATCCTGGAGCACCACAGCCCTCCTTGAGGTCCCTGCTTCACTTGGAGAGTGAATTTCCTCAGCACAGCTGGGTTTTCACTAATCTGGAGAAGTTATTTCATTAATTGCTTCTGGCAACAGAATGATTTCTTTTTTCCTGCCAGTGCAATTCCCTAAAGCAAAGTGTGATTAGAGACAACGTGGCAGGAGGGTCCTGGTGGTCACTGTCCTGTGAGTCAGCTGTGTGAAACCCACTTGAGATGCAAGAAACTCTGACATGACAATCTGGGGGGGTTTGGGTTTGTTTTTTTACGTTAAAAAGAGTTAAGGGTGGGTTTGGATCCCACAGCACTGGGATTTGGGAGATCCTGGATGAATTTCTTCTGAAAGACTTTGCATGTGACCTTGGCTTGGTCAAGCTTTTGGGATATGGTTTTGGGGCCTCTAAACCTTGCTGAGGTACAGATAAATGTTAAGCCTTAAAAACATTTTGCAGAAGCAGCTTTATGAGCTGTGAGTACTCACAGCAAATCAGAGGCTCAGCTACTGTGCCTAAATGACAGCCACAAAAGGATCCCAGCACAGATCCAGCTCTGTTTGGGAGAACTTTGATGCAGTTCAGGACATTGGAACAGTGCATAATTTGTGGAAAGAAGCTTTTTATAATGAAGATGGCACAAGTTGGTCAGGAAGTTGGTGTCTGCCCATCCCTGGAAACATTCAAGGTCAGCTTGGACAGGGCTCTGAACAACGTGATCCAGTTGAAGATGTCCCAGCTCATTGCAGGGGGTGTTGAACTAGATGACCTTTAAAAGTCTTTCCAACTCCAATTTTTCTGTAATTCCATGAAAGTGGCCATGGCAAGACCCAGCTTGAGTTTTTTTGGCTCCTGCTGCTCTGCCTTGCCCTCCAGTAAATTGGAGTGGTGACATCTGTGCCACATGTGACAGTGTCAGGCAGCCTCTTGAGCAGAATTTGGATTTTCCACTCAGGGCAGACATTTAATCTCTATTTATAATTTTTATCTACCAGTGCTTTGTGTTTGTATCTTAGGTTGTTATCCAAACACTCAACACACACTAATTCACTGCAATAAGTGTAAGTGGACCGTAGTAAACAAGTAAATGACTGGAGCTGTTACCCAGTGATTAATTAATGAGAGCAGGGCAGCCAAAAGCAGTGAGACACAAACCTTTGTGCCCAACAACCCAGCACAAGAAATGCCTTTTATAAATCATAATAGGTCAAGAGCTGTGAATTTTCAAAACTTGGACTTTCCACTGGTGATCAGATGGCAACATTTCAACTGGGCTGGAGCCTTGTTTTGGGCCAGAGAATGTTATCAGCTTACACGGCTTTCTTTTGGTATTAACTTGTGTGCTTCCACAGTTACTTGATGTAAACTTGGCAGGCTCTGAGGGTTGTGTTTGGTTGAATAATTCCACTGGCCCAGTAGTATAAACTCAGTTTTAGATCCCACTCTGGGCCCTGGGGGTAGGCAGCTCTTGGCTGCCCCAGCTGTTGCTGAATTCTGTCAGTTAAGGGCAAGGCAATCTCTGGGAGTGGGTTCTGGGAAAATCAGGGTCTGTTTTGTGGGCACAGCTCTGCTGAAGAGCAGTGAGAAACAAAACACACCCAATCCCTTTCCCCCAGGACAATTAAAACTTCATAGCCTCCAGAATTCTGTTTGAGGAAGAACAATTAAGAGTACAAACCCAGTGATTTTAAAAATGTGGTTGCTGTAAACCCACTTGAATATGATACCTGAGAGTCAAGTTGAGACATTCTGAAGTTAACTACCTTCAACACACAAAAAAAAAGAAAAAAAAAGCATAATAAACCCCCACATTAGAAGTGGTAAAACTACAGGGGGCTGTTTTTCATGAGTTAAATATGATTATGAGAGCTTATAAAAACCTTGATGCATCTCTAGAGGGGGGAGGTGGTTTGGGTTCTGTGTGCAGACCAGCCTCTACCTGCCCAGGTGGTATCACCAAGCAGGTGGTGGCACAGGTGGTGTTGGCAGTATATTGGTACTTGGAGTACCTCCTAAAACTTCACTTCTCAGGAGAGTTTGGATGTTGTTAACCTGTTCTGATGGCTGAAGGGCCTTGTGGAGGGCACAGGGAGTTCTGAGCTGGTGCTTCAATTCCTCAGCAAACTGCATTTTTTATATTTTTAGATGAACCTATTGCTGACCTCTTCATGCACTTTTTGTTTTATTTAGTTCCTCTGCTGATCACTTTTTGCCCTTCCTGCATTGATCCTTCATTCCCTGTCACGCTTTGGAAATAACTGTATTAACTTCTAGGATTTTTTTCCCCTTCTTACTATTTTCTTAGAACTTTTGCTTTAAAAACTGCAGTGTTTTGTCCCTGATCATGCCTGGGTACCTTGGCTCCTGCTTTGCTGACAGACAGCTGCTCTTTCTGGTTTGATTTCTGGCTGTTGTTACAGCTGCTGACAGTTGGTTTGCTCCGTTTCTGGGCTGATGTGATCTATATCACATAAACTGTTTTCTGTGTTTATCTCCCTTCTTGTTCAAGCATTGAATGATAAGGATTTCCTAACAATCATTATTTATATATAATAGTGGGGAAGGGACTTGTTCCCATTTCACAGATGAAGTTTAGCCATTAGGGAAGGTGTGGAGAATTCAAGTCTGTGATAGTTTTGGCTTCCCAATTTTTACCCTCTTTGCTTTTGGGCTGATCATGCAGATTCCTTGAGTGTTCCTTGAGTAAAGTTGAACATAACCCCAGGGAGAAATTCAAACAGTTTGGGACAGAACAGGGAAGCTTCAGCTCTGCTTTTTCTGGGATTGAAACATCACAAGTCCCTGGGCTTTGTAATACACCACCTGTTATCAGTAGATAAACCACTTAAAATGTTTGGTAAAGGACTTTTCTCTTTCTCTCTTTTTTTTTTTTCTCTCCTGGTTTTTGCAGGTATCAGTCAGAGCCGGATCTCCCATTGGCTGTTGCAGCAGGGGTCAGACCTGAGTGAACAGAAGAAAAGGGCATTTTACAGATGGTACCAGCTTGAGAAGACAAATCCTGGTAAACAAATGCAGCCTAAACATCTCCTGCTGTTTATTTACAGAATGGAAGCTTTTTATTTATTAGCACTGATAATTCACTTCTTGGTCTGGGGCACTCCAGAGCTTCTCTCTCTGACCAGGTTACTTTTTAGGAGGGTAGGAACAAATCTGCTTTTTGCTTTGCAACAAATGATGCAGAGCTGCCTCATCCAGAGCTGCCTCATCCAGAGCTGCCTGTCCAGCTCTACCCTCCCACCTCTCACTAAATCTGAGAATCAGAAGCAGCCAGTGAAGTTATAATCACTTAATGTGAAATATAAACTGAAGCTCTTCAGAATGAACAAATAGAAACCATGAATAATGGCTGCATAATATAAAGTTGCAGCAAAAAAAACTCACACAGTTTGTCAGAGAGGATCTTCAGAGGGTTTTGGGTTGGCTCTCAAGCTCATGGATGAGATGTTGATAGTTACAGTGATAAGCTGGAGATGTGTCTTTCAAATCCCACCTGCTTCTCCAAATCTCAAAATAGATCTTGAATACAAAAAGAGAAGTAAAGCTCCTCATTATCTTTAACTAACCAGCAATCTTCAAAATCACAGTTGAATTAATTTCCTTGTATTGTTCTTCTCCATAGATTTTGTTTGACCACAGTTCTTATTTTTCCCTTTTAACAGTTTTATTGTAAAGATCAAAATATTTACGTTTAATTTCCTTTAAACATTGGCTTGATTAAATTAACTGGGTAATTGTTTTAAGGAATTTAAAACGCAGCCTCTCTAATGTGGACTTGGCTTCAATATCCAGAATTCTATTAAGAAAAATTTCAGTGGAAACAGAGCCTCAAAACTTCTGCTTTGTGTGTAAACTGAAAATCAAGAGGCTCCAGCTGACAGTTGGCCTGAGAATAATTCAGATTTAAGTTGGGAGGGTTCAGAGGGACAGCTGAGCCTGTTTTTTTCTGTTAAGCATTATAAGATGTTCATATTTCTTTTTCTTAAAATTGTTTTAAAGAGTCAAAGTGCCAAGAAGCTTTGATTTTTACACTGGCTGGAATTGTGGTACTGAGGATCAGCAGAATCCCTGGGTACAAGCATCCAGTACCAGCTGCTTGGAAGGGCTCAGGTTTTACCCTACAAAATAACTCCCAGACATTTCCCTTTGATGAAAGATACTGCCTCCAAAATAATGGAGAAAACTTGAGAGTTTTTGGAAAGTGTAAAAACCACCAAAACCCTGTCCAGATGAAACCTGTTGTGTGGATTTATCCCAGCCTTGCATTCTTTATTTGCAGTATCACATGAAGCTGTTTAGGAAATAATATTTTCTGCTAATAACAGAACCCTTGCTCAACTTAGCTCTAAAATCTTTAATTTTTCCTCTTTACCTTCTTTTTTTTCCCCATATCCATGAGCTCACACCTTATCCTTTTGCTCTTGAGAGATGTCTAAGGAAGGAAGATTTCCCACACTGAAGGTTATGGCTGAAATGGAAATGAATCGACTTTAACTCTGCTTTGCTTTAGACATGGAAAAACTCCTTGAAGAGTTGTTGTTTTCTTTTTCCCAATAAGAGATCTTAAACAGCATTTTCAAGGAGTGTAAAAGGCAAATTGTTTCCTCTGCCTAAGCCAAGGGACTGCTTGGATGCACTTAAATTCCTTTTAGAACCAGACAGCACTTGGTTTCTTTTTAGAGGCTGAGGTAAAGGGAGGAACCTTCAGTTTTCCTGTCACTGTTGGGAAAATCTACCTGAGGAAAATGGGGTTGCATTTATTTATTCACTGTAAGATAATCCACTGCTTTGAATTATTGCCATCTATTATATTGCAGGTCAGAGCAGATAGCCAAGAATAATTAACATGGGTATGAACAAGTGTGTAAAGGGAGGTACCAACCTTGTCCAGAGAATCCTGGCTTTAAATCACTGTTAAAAAACCAATCTGGAGCTGAAGTTTTGGGTACTATTTAGAGTATCTTGTGATTAGCAGACAGAGTAGCTGGTCTGGTGTCTTCCTTAAAACCAGAAAATGAGGAAATCAGTGGAGCTTCCTGCCATGTTCCCAAAAAAGTGTTGCCATCACCACAGTCTATGTAGGATGTGAAAGATTGTCCTCATTGGAAGAAACTGGAGAGATGAAATAACTGCCATGTGTTTATTTTCTAGTTGCTCACTTACTAAGAGGTGACATTTGGCTTTCTGTTCTCATCCAATCCCATCTTTTCCAATTCCAGCTGCTGGGAGGGAAATCTCAGTCCTTTGAGAGAAAGTCAGGTCTGTGTGCAGAGGGACCTGCAGGTTTGAGCTATCAGAGGGCAAAGTGAGGCTTTTGGGAACTATTCTATAGTTCCCCAATTTCTAGAATTCCTTATCTTGAAAAACTACACCTTCAGAGAAAATCCATTTTTTGACTGAATTTGTGTAGTAATGGAAAGAAAACCAAAAACTGAGCCATTTTTGTAGGACTAGACAGCAGATGTAATCACTTTCTAAACTGTGAAGGGGAAATAGTTTGTGTAGAAAGGACTGGAGGTCTCTTGGCAGATTTTGCCTTGACCCTGCCAGTTTTTCTGTACAACTTGTAGGATTCACCTTTTCTCTCTCTTTCCCATCTCCAGGATACAGGTGAGACTTTTCCCTGTTGGTGACACCCCTGCCTTGCCTTCAGCTCCTCACAGCACGACCTGTCTTTTACTGTGCTTATACAAACAAATTATGACTTAAAATATGTATCAAAAGATATTTTATTTATCTTTTTTTTTTTTTTTTTTTTTTTTTTTTTAATGTGCTGTGTGATGTTTTAAATCATCCACAAGCAGTTCTGCATCTACCAACCAAAGGGCTTGGTGCTGGGGAGCCTTAGGGCAGTTTTAGGGCCTTGCTGGTTTTCAGATGTTGATCCTATATGGACAAGACTCAGCAATTCCATCCCTTCCATTCTTTTCCAGCTGGCTTTGAGCTCCTGAATGTGCTGTTTATTTGCCTTGGTTTGATTGCTGGTTTGCATGGGCAGTTTCTGCATTTCTCCTGTCCTTGGTGGTGGGTGTTCAGACAGCACCAGACTGGAATGTTGCAAAGGAGACTTGAAGTCTCATGGAACAAGAGAAAAACACCCACTTGTCCCACTGTATGCAATAATCTTGCTCAAAAAAATGTCTTAATCAATGTTTTCTTGGTAGGAGTGATGTCAGAGTTAATGGCAATGCTGTGAATTCCAGTGTGCTACTGAGTGTAAATTTTTCTGAAAGAAGTTGCCAATTAGGGTGAAAGGCAGTTTTTTTTTTTTTTTTTTTTGCTGTTGGAGGAAAGAAGTCAATGCTAAATGCTGGTGTTTAAAGGTCTTTATTCCAATTAATAGGGATGCTTTTCATTTAGATGGAGCTTTTTTTTCACACAGGCACCACTTGTCTGTCCTGTGTTTTGTAGAGAACTAAGAGCCTGTTGGCAATAGATAAATTTTATATATTTCAGAGGCTGGTAGTGTCCTGCAATGTTCTCACTATTTTTTTTCAGAGCCCATCGGTTTTAAATAAAGATTTTATTTTTTTTTTTTTTAAGATTGGTAGTTGTTAGCCTGATTAGTTTCCCTGGCACTGGGTGTTGGACAATGTGGGAAGTTTGTTATGGAGTAACTTCAGCTTGTCTCTTGCTTCTGCATAGTGCAAACTGAAGCTGGCACCTCGAAATGATGTGTTAAAGTTACAGATGGATACAGACTGCTTCCATTTAGGCTGGGTATTTATTTCTGCCACTCTTCTCTAATAGGAAGGCAGCTGTGGTCACCTTGGAGAGAGCCATGGGCTCTTCCTCCTTGAACAAAAGGGAAAATGAAAGGGAGTTATTATCAGGACATAGCATCTCTTTTGTTATTTTCATAGCAATTCTTGTTTAGCTGTGAAAGAAAAGCCAACCCCAAATCAGGGCCTGGCTGTCCCACGAGGTTTGCACTGGGAAGGGATGGTTGGTGATGTGCTGTTCCACAGAGCTGCAGAGCAAACAGTCCCTGCTCTGCTCCTTTTCCTCCCTACCTGTAGGGTGCTGCTCATTTCAGCCCAGCACGGATCACTCTGACCAAGAGGTGTTTATTGTGTGATCTGGGGTCAGCCTGCCTAAAAATCCTGTGAGGCATCTGTTCTTACCAGGATTGCTGCAAATAAAAACTTGCCAGAAATGGTTTCTTGGAGCTGGGAGATGCCTGAGGATTTCTGTGAGTGTTCCACAGCAGGGCCTGGGGATGGGAAGCAGTGAGTGCTTGTGATGCTCTTGGAGCATCTCCTTTCCTTTAGGATGGGCTCTGGGATGTACAAGCCTTGGCCAGGAGGAATTTTGAACGTGGAGAAATCCACAATCCAATTGGAGAGCACCTCTGCCTGCAGCATCCTCAGTCACACAAAAAATTCACAGAGAGCCAAGTGCTGTAGGAGAAGGTGCAGGGAGTGAGAGCTGTCTCCTTTCATTTGTGTGTGTGAAGGGAGTTCTTCCCAGGCACTTCACCTCTGCAGCCCTCACAGGTGTCTTGCTGTTTGATGCATACACTGAAAACCTTGCACTGAGTTTTCTCCACTCTGTCTGCTCAGGAGAGAAGTTTCACTTCTCCTTAAAAGCTGTTTGAGGGGTTTAAAAAAAGAATGTGAACTGGTGACTAGGATGTAACTTGCTAAGTTATAAAGAAGTGGAGCTGAGTGGTGAGAATATTGTGATGGAGTGTTGGAGCAGCAGAAAAATGGGAGCTTATTGAAGAGAAGGGGGATGAGGAAAAGCTCCATAGGTTCCTTATTTATAAATTATAAATTTGGGTTCAAAGTATCTCATTCCACCCCCTTGCCATGGGCAAGGACACTTTCCACTATCCCAGGTTGCTCCAAGCCCTGTCCAACCTGGCCCTGGACACTTCCAGGGATCCAGGGACAGCCACAGCTTCTCTGGAATTTCCATCCCAGACTCTCCCAGGGAACAATTCCTTCCCAATATCCCAATATCCCCTCTGGCAGTTTGAAGCCATTCCCTGTGTCCTGTCCCTCCATCCCTTGTCCCCAGTCCCTCTCCAACTCTCCTTTAGGCTCTGGAAGGGGCTCAGAGCATCCCATGTCACCTTTTTTTCCAGACATTCATCCAAGCCCATTTTGGGCCTCTTTATGCATTCAGATCCTCCTCTCTTGCTGTGTGGGGGTACTTGCTTGTAATTCTCAGCATATTCTTCTCTTATCTGCTGCTGATATTGATGTTACCCCATAGAAAAGAGAAATGGCTAAATTGATCAAGGAAGGCTACTAAAACAAAAAAACTGTATTATATTCAGTATGTGAACATACCTGTAGCAGCAGCAGAAAATTTATGCTTTCGATGCAGATTTTTTTTTCAACCTTTGTCTGAAAAATCTCAGGCAAATTTAATGGAAGGACTCTGCAGCTCTTGCCTTGATGTTGTGAGGCATCACTGATGCTCCTGTACTCTCCCTGTGAAATCAAATCTTCAGGTGGAGAAAGTATATTGCTAACACAATGCAGGGAAAGCTAATTTCTTTTCCTGTTCTCCCCTCTTTTTAAATTTTTTTTTTTTTTTAAAGTTTTTGAAGTGTATTTAAAGCCTGCCAACTTGATAGCCACCCAGCCCCCTAAAACTGTGCAAGTAGCAGAAAGACTAGATAAGGAGCTCTCCTTGAAATGGCCTCCCAGTAAATTGGCACTATAGGAAATATTTCATGTTCCAGTGGAACCCAGTAATCTGTGTAGGCTCGTTAGCTGGGAATTAGGGAGAGGCACCGTGCCTTGTGTGTGCAAGGCAGAGATTGTGGGCTTCACTTCCTACTCACTCCTCCTGGGGAACATTTCTAAATTATTTTTGGGCTCCACTACCTAGCACAGATGCAAGTCCCTGGCAGGAAGGGAAAGACTCCGTGTGCATTTCTGGAAAGGAACACGGCCAAGTGCCTAAACAGCTCATTTCTTGCTTTTTAGCTGTAATAATTTGTTTATTGGTTAAACTCTTTAAGTTCCCTTGACCCTTTCACTCCTGTGTGTATTAGAGGAGCAGTGTTATTGCACTAACATTGTTTTGATGATTAAATCCCAACAATTCTGAGTGAGCCTGAGCACCCAAAGGGCTTTGCTGTCACAGCCCTGCTCTTGAGTGTGCCCAGCAGTGTGAGCAGGATTCCTGCTCCTTCTCCTGCATCTGTCCAGGCTGGCTCAGTGCAGGAATTCCACTGGAGCTCAGAATATTTATGGGGTATAGGTGGTGATTTATCTTTTCACACAACCTTTTTTTCTAATTTTTTTTTTTTTTTTGTTGCACACTAGAACAACTCTCTCTTCCCTGCAGTGGAAGTCACTGAACACAAAGCTGTCCTTCCCTGGTTTCTGTCCTTGTGTCCTATCCCAGCTTTCCATCCTCACCCAGGGATGTAGGAAAGATCGATCTCCCAGAGTGTCTTGATTTATCTTGATTTATTAACTGAGAGGCTGTTGTGGAAGGGATCAGGGGTAAGTTTCAAAGGGGCCTTTCCTGAAGGCATCTTGCCAAATCCTGTCTCATGCCTGATGCTTTCCAGCTCAGACTCACAGAAAGGAGAAATAAATCCACAGAAGGGGGAGCAGGACAGGAAGGTTGTAATGTTAATCTGTTTTCAGTGATTTTTTTCAGGCACCCTGGCACTCTTGAGCCCATGTTTGCCCAGGCCACAGGGTGTGTTTCTATTGGTGGAGCTGCTTCAGGTATTTCCTCAGCTCTTTGGACATGTCGAAATACCTTTGGTATAAATTTCCATTTTGCTTCGTGAGACTGCTGTATAATTAAATAGAAACTTGCTATTTCCTATTTTCTGACAGCTGAGGTGGCAGCACAACCTAAAAGAATCCCAGCTGGGGCACAGCTCACCCTTTCTGTCTGATCCTTTTCCTCTTGATGAAGACAGGACAGATTTTCCTGAGTGCCCATCAGCTCCTTGGATTTCCATAATCAGCTCCTTGGATTTCCATAGTCAGCTCCTTGGATTTCCATGGTCATCCCCTTCTACCTTGGAGGTTGGGAAATGGGAATTCTAGCTGGCTTCGTGTATCTTGAAGGCACCTTTGATAATTTTTTTTCCCCCCAGTTTGAACGGTTTCATCACCTGTCTTGTCTTGTTTTTTTTGTTGTTGTTGTTTTTTTTTGTTTTTTTTTTTTCTCCCACGAGCAGGAGTGACAGGATGGGCCTGACTTTTAACCCTCTGGGAAACACAGTGTTTATTGTCCTTAGGGGCTACACTAAGCATGAGACCTGCTCCCATGCCAATAGAAGAGCCAGAATGGAGACAGACACCTCCCCCAGTCACAGCTACCTCTGGGACCTTCAGACTACGGCGAGGCAGTCGGTTCACGTGGAGAAAGGAGTGCCTGGCTGTTATGGAGAGGTATGTGCTGGCTCTCTCAGGGGGTTTGGACATGGGACATCAAAAGCCAACATAAAAATCCTTTTCCTTGCTCTATTGAGCACCCAGTGTTGTCTTTATGGATGTGCTGTAGCTTCAAGAGTGTAAGAGTTTTGGAGTAGGAGGAGCTGTTTTGCCTCTTGTGTTGTTTAAAAAATTGTAACACTGCTCTTGACAGTTTTTTGGGGTTTTCTTTGTACATCATGTCCTTAGCTTAGTCTGAGCATGTTGGTGTTCAGCTCTTCCTTTGCTTTTGTAGAAACTTTTCCACTTATCCTGATCCAGATTCTCTTGGGAGGGTCTTGCAAGCTCTTTCCATTCTACATTTCTCCTTTCCACTTTTCTGACTTGTCCTCCTGATGCCTCGTGGTGTTTTAAAGTGGATATACCAGCATTTCAGCAGCGCTGTAATTGTTCAGGGCACAGAACTTTGCCTAACAAGCAGGAGATTCCTGGTCCAAAAAGGCTCTTAGAACCCTTTTACAGGAGCTGGGAGCAGCACAGAGCAAAGTGGATCTTTCAAATCCATATGCAGAGGTGATCATTAGAGCTCCCAGCTCTCCTCTCTGAGCCCAGGCATGCTTTGCTCTTTCCCTCTGCTTACAGGAATGTCTCTTTTGTGGATAATGTTGTACAGTAGAAAAGGACTGGGGAACTTGGATGGAGTTTAGGGATTAATGCTTATTTCTGTCGAGGGCTAAATGGCTGGGAGGAGTTTTTTCCCCTCTGAGAATGTGAGGAGCCTCCTTCCCATGGCAGGAGTGGATGACTGTGTGTGCTGCACTCCTCCTGGGTCTGCAGCCCCAGTGAGATCTCAGCCAGCAGATTTGTAGGATGTGCTTTTACCATTTCTTTAATGTTTCCCTTTCCTCTTGCTTGCATGGGGGGTCTTGGGAACTGATTAGGAGCAGGAAAGCATCTTTTGCCTGAGGTAAGACTGAAATCCTGAGCTCCCTCAGGAGCACAGGCTGGACACATTTCTGTGTCTTTACAGGACTGGAACCAGTAACTTAAATGTTTGTTTCCCTATTCTGGCCTGGCACTGATATTT
The DNA here is from genome assembly GCF_052056855.1 of Sturnus vulgaris. Classification (NCBI taxonomy): domain Eukaryota; kingdom Metazoa; phylum Chordata; class Aves; order Passeriformes; family Sturnidae; genus Sturnus; species Sturnus vulgaris. The sequence continues at coordinate 113,089,219 of NC_142245.1, read as the reverse complement.
TATCTGGCATTGATATTTTTGGCTTTGCCTGGATGTTTCCCCAAAGGAAATAACGTAAATGTTTGAAATCTGTTCTGCTTTGTTAGACCCAACTAATGCAAAGTGTGATCTGATAGTGTGTTTTTCTAGTGTCCCCCTCCACAGAGGCAGAACAAGGGGCAGGACAGGATTCTTTAGCACTTTGAAATGCTTGTCTGAGTGTCCTGATTGTGTGTGCAGAAGGACAGAACGACCACAGCTCTGTGTGCCATCTCCTGCTCACCCCTCTGTGTGTGAAATGTTTATTGGGAGTAGACTTAGAGCTCTTTGGGCATGGCTGGTTTTTTTTCCTGGTTTCTGTCTGGCCCAAAGTGCAGTAACTGCTGTTATTTGCTGTTTGAACCCTGATTGTGCCTCAGACTCCTTTGCTGGATAAACTGCTGATAGAGAGCTGAGCAAGCCACCCTTTCCTCATCCACCTCTCTCCTCAAGCCAGGCTCTGCTGGGACACTCTAGAAATTAAAACTGTGGTGTTTTAGTACATCTGTTAGAAAGATAGGAGATTTGGGTTTGGATATTGAAAGAATCAAGTTGGTTTTGACACTGGAAATCATCCAGTTGTGAATGCAGATACATAATTGCCCAATCTAAATTTTCATTAAATTCTTCTTCTTTGTTGTTCTTGGTTTTGTTCATTGTGTCTTGTGCTCTGTAAGGTCTTTGCTGCCAGAGTTTTCTCCTTATTCTGCTGCTTCCACGTTGCCTTAATCCTGGCTTTTAATATTAATTTGCCAAACCCTTGGCTGGGTCACTTTTGGGTTTTCACAGCCTTTTGTGGGGTATTGGGAAGCAAAGCTGAGGAGTTTTACTCGAGGCAAGAACACAGTAAAAGTGTTGTGTGACAATAAAGCTGCACCATAAAGCAATGGGAATCTGGTTGTTTAACTGTTGTGCTTTAATGGGCCTCGTTGAGCTGTAAGGATGAGCTGTTTTATGTGACAAGTTTGGAAAGAATGGGAGAAAAAGGCTCTTCTGGGAGCCCTTGGAAAAAAAAAGTCACTAATTTCACTTACAGGTCACTGGAGTTTTCCAGGCTTGGCCATGATAGGATTCATAACAGCAGCAGGATGAAGGTAACCAGCCCCCTCTGGCCCAAGCAGATCAGGTTCCCTTGATGGCCCAGGGTCAGGAATAAACATTTGGCCACTAAAATGGTGTTTGGCATTGCCTGTGGGCTGGTGCCATTTGTCTGGTAATTTACATTTTCCTCTGCAGGATTAAGTTTTGACTCTGAGTGGAGACATCTCACTTTTAATGGACTTTTTCTCCCTAATGAAATGCAACTTTCAGTGCTCTGTGTTTGTGTGTCCTGCAGCTTCTGGCTCTGATGCTGGTGCACAAAAGGATTTAGGCACCTGGTTTGGAGCTGCTGCTCTGGGAACCTCAGGAAAGTTCTCGTTTATTTGGGCTGATACCTGTCCAGGAAGGAGAAACAGAGATCCAGGAGACAATTCCATCCCACTAATGCACTCAGAGAAGGGCTCTGTGCACCTTTCTCTCTGCAATTAGAACTAACTTTGATGGTTTAGTTTAATGGCTGAAGATAAGAGGATGGAATCCAGGGCTCAGTGGAATCTCTGCAGAACTCCTCCTTCCCTGTGAAATGCTGCTGTGATGCTGTGTAAACATTTTTTGGCTGAGGATAAAGGTGTTGACCTGCTTCATCACTTAATTGTGCCCCCTGCTTTTGCTTTTGTCTTGGATTCAGTTGGTAAAAGTTGGAATTGCTGAAAGTCCATGTGTCAAACCAGCTGTGAGAGCACTTCAAGGGAAGAATCTGAGTGTGATTGCAAAATTCTGATGGATTTGTTTCTTAGGAACAGGCTCTCCAGTTGAAAATGCCCAGCCCTGGTCAGGATTTGATCCATGAACTGAATGAGAAGGGTGAGGGTCGAAGGGGTAATTTTTCTTTTGTTAAAAAGCTTTAAATCAACAAAAAATTTCAGTTCAATTAATTATTAGATTGGTGCCAACCTGATAGAATAAAGATTAGAGTTAGGGCCATATCCTGCAATGTCTGATGTACCTGAGGGTCTGAGTTCAGGGTATGTGTATTAAAGGAACTAATTGGTTTATACTGGATTTCCAGGATGCTGCTTGTGGTTTCTGTAATTCAATTCTCCAGCCTTCACTGCTTTTTTGGAATCCTCCCAGGGTAGTTTATTAATCCCTGGTCTTAGATTTTTTTTTTTTGGACAATAGATTCGGGTCTCTTTATTCCCTTTACTTTTTATTTTTCTGTAGATATCTCCCTGAATATTTATACTCTGAAGGTTAAGAGGAGCAGTGGTTCCAGAAAGTAAAGTTCTATATTTAACTGCAGACTAGGTGTGGTTCAGACAACTGCAGTGCTACTGATGCCAACCTTGACCTGTTCTCTTTTGGAGCCTCCTGCTCATGGAATATGCTGAGTTTTGAGTGTGTGCATGTTGTTGTGTGGCTTTGGCCTCCTTTGGGAGCAGAGCTAAGACTGCAAAAGTCCTTTCTGTGCAAACCCGAGGTTAAACTTGAAAGCCTCTTTCTGCTTCACTTTCGTGTTCTTTTTTTGTTACCTCTTGTCCCACAGATAATGTTGTGGGTTTGTTTTTGTTTTTTTTTTTTTCTTTTCTGTGCTTTGCTTCTTCTTTTCAACCCTTCTCATTAGAAGTATGAAATTGAAAATTCCCTTAGGGCTTTCTCTTTTTTTTTAAATGAAGCTGTGTTGTCTTGTCAGTCTATTTTTTAATTATTATTTTTCCCCCCCCTGTGATTTATGCTTCTCTTCTAATCATATGTTGGAGTAGAGGTTTATCTTGTTTTTCAGGCAAAAAAGAATAACTAAGATTGGCAGCAGAATCAGTTATTTTATACCCATTTTAAGGCACTCTTCATGAGTGCTGTTAAAGACTGAGGGGGGGAGTTGAGTGTTGTTTTTTAAGTATATTCTTTATCCAAAGATTAAATTAAAATAACTGTAAATTCTGCCCTAAACAAAAATGAATAATTTATCAGTTGAACTTACTTCAGTTTGTCTAGGGAGCAGAGACTTGAGGGTTATTTGGTTTGATTTTATGGCTCTGGGTTTTTATTTTAACACTCGTCTGTGCTTCTGAAGTTCCTTTCATGAAGGTGTATTTAGATTAAATAAGACTGAGATGCTACAGATCCCCATCATCCCCATTTCATAGGTGGCAAAACAGAGTCAGGTGTTTCACTTGGCTTTATTCAGAAGAGAAATGGGTGTAGATTTCCCAAGATAGGGGGGTACAGTTTCCTGCTGGAGCTGAGCTGAATTAACAGTTTGTCACCAGCTCATCCTTAGGTGTTACCCTGCCTTGCCACCCTTCTCAATTCCTCCTCCTCAGTTTCCCTGCTCCTGCCACCCTGCTCTGTGCCAGAGATGTTTCTTGTCTGATGGAAATAGCAGCCAATTCAGCCTGCTTCAGGAAAAATAAATTCTTTTTATTTCCCCTTGCATTTTCCTGAATTGTTTTGGCTTGCTGTGCCAGGGCTGTGCTGGGGCAAAGGACAGGAATGCACAGCTGGGGCACCAGGAAGTTCAGGAAGTTTTAACAAAAAGATGGAGATTCCATGGAGTTGTTTGCTCTGCCTGGTTTTGTTCTGATTTTGTTTGGTTTGAGTTGGATGAGTTCCTGGTTTCTTTACAGGCATGGTTGTACTGGCAAGCATGGAAGAGGGATCCTTTGATTTTGCTGAGCTACAGGAGAGCATTAGGTCCATGAGGATTAGGGGAGCATCTTTTCTCTCAGAGAGTTGGGGTTTTTTTTTTTCTGGAGCAGAAAAGAATCTAGGGAGAGCTCAGAGCCCCTTGCAGAGCCTAAAGGGGCTCCAGGAGAGCTGGAGAGGGACTGGGGACAAGGGATGGAGGGACAGGACACAGGGAATGGCTTCCCACTGCCAGAGGGCAGGGATAGATAGGATTTTGGGAAGGAATTCCAGGCTGTGAAGGTGAGGAGGTTGGCACAGGGTGCCCAGAGAAGCTGTGGCTGCCCCTGGATCCCTGGAAGTGTCCAAGGTCAGGCTGGACAGGGCTTGGAGCAACCTGAGATAGTGAAGGTGTCAGAATTGTAACAAGATGAGATTTAAGATCCCTTCCAAGTCAGACCATTCCATAATTCCATGATTACTGCAGCATCACTGCCCAGCTCTGTGTGATTTAACCAGTCGTGCTTTTGTTACCCTCCAAAGTGCACCCAAGCCAGGGAAGGTGATCTCCATGCCGAGATCAGCCACTGCAGCATTCCCATCGTGATGCTGGGAGATTCAACCTCATTTCCCCTCCAGGGAGAGGCACATCTCCCTCTCTGATCCCAAAGAGGTGTCCTGGGCATGGTCCTGGCCCCGAGTGAGATGAGGGCTGACGTGCCTCGTTAGAAATCCTTCCGACTGTGAAAGCGCTTTTTACTGCAGCTCTCCTGAGCGCCGGGGCTTCCACGGCTTCCCTGGGGAGCACGAGAGCTCTATTAGCTCCTGAAATTCAGTTAGGAAATTTTCTTAGTTAATTTCATCCCATTACTCTTAGTTATGTCTTCCAGCAGAACCTTAATACCAGCCCCAAAGGGGATCTAAGTTTCCTGTTGCAAGGCTTTGGAGGAGATTTAAGTTTGGGATTCATTGCGTTTCTCCCTTTCCAAGCTGACAGCAGAGCAGGAAGTAATGTCCTTTGGCCCCTTCCATTAGGCTGCTACATTGTTAGAAACAGAACAGCAGCTTCTCATCAATATAACCATGGCCACGGGTTGGCTTGGGAATGCTGCTCATCTTTCCTGGCTTTGCTGGGAGGTGAGGAGGGCTGGGAATTATCTCTGCTGTCCCTGTGACCCTCAGGTGTCCTTGAACCTTTTGGTGACTCGCTGTTCTCAGCTGTAAAATATCCACTACCAGCTTGGGAGATGAGTCAAACTAAGGGAAAAATGCCAAAAGCCTCTAATTCTTGGCTTACCAAGGAATGCTGGCATTAGGAAAAACTTCCTGACTTCAGGAATGGCACAGCACTAAGCAGGTTATCTACAGGAGCTACAGAACATTTCTCAGGAGCAAATCAGCTGAAATCTGTCAGGATGGTTCTGAGCTACTTGATCTTAATGCAGAGAGAAACATCAGGTGATTTCTTTATATTTTTTTTTCCAGCTCTTTCAATCCTGTCATAAGGTGTTTATTAGTCAGCAACTTCCAGGGGGAGATTCAACTTCATTAAGTCCTTGGAGACTCAGGGAATGGGGTTTTTTTTAGGATCTTTGCTGTTTGTGCTCCTGAAATGCTTCGAGATGTGAGCGAAGGCACTTTGCAAAGGCACCCAGCAAAATTCACTTTACCATTCAGACACAGGCAAGAATCATCTGCCTGTGTGAAGGTTCAAGTGGTTTGGCTCAGGGTCATTTCTCTGTGTCTTCATAAAATGCAAGAGCAGCCATTTTCTGCTTGGCACACAGGATCTGCCTTATTTTGCATTAGATCAAGCTCTGTTCCCTCTCAGACATGCATAATATACAAGCTTCCTATTCTAATCAGCTGTAAGCAAATCCCAGTTGTTTGGCAGATTGCAGGCAGTAAAATAGAATGCAAGGATGTCTGTCCAAAGCCTTGCCAGACTCTGGTTTCTTCAAGGATCCAGCACCTCATGAGTTATTTTGCTTTCTAGAGAGCTCAGGTGCCTTTTGTATCCTTGTGTTCTCTGTCTCTGTCTCTTTTTAAAAATAATAAAAAGATGATCTGCGGGAGGGGCAGCTCCTTGCAGCAGATTTCAGATAAAATTCTTTAATCTGCCAAGGTCAGAATAACTGAAATCAACATTTAGAAAAAGCAACTTTGTCAGTCTGATCTGTAACAACACTGGCTTGTGCAGCAAACCCACATTTTAGGAATGGGAATTCTCCTTTAGTCCAGGTACTCTGCTGCATTTCTCCAGCACCAGTTGAGATCCTCAGTGTTCTGCCCTCCTGCTCATGAAGGTGACAAGCAGGGTCTCCTCCCAGCTGATGATGGTTGTGGTGTTTATCATTCTTTCTACCTGTCCTCTCCATCCTGTGCCTGGTTCACACCTGGCCAGCAGCCATGTGGCTGTGGACAAAAGCTCTTATCTCCTATCCTGTATTTTTAATCCTGCTATTGCAGCCCTGGGTGTTCTTATTATTCACATAAATATGTAATTCCTTCTAAATCTTGCTGAGGTCTTCAGGGTACTTCCAGAGAACTAATTATACCTAGTTTCATTTTATATGCTAAAATGTGTTTAAAAAGTCAAAGGTCCCTCTGGCATGAGTATCATGAGAAAGAATAAGGCAGAATATTGCATTTATCCAGGATCATTCTCTGTACATGCTGCTATCAATGTGCTGCTTGTTTATCTCCTCTCTGAACTTAACAGTCACTCTCTTATCTCTTCTCAGACACCAAGGCTTCCCTTGCCTCTAATAATATTAATTGTCACTCTTCTCTGGACCTCTTCTATTCTTACATTCAGTTTGTAGTGACCTGGGGCAGGTGAGTGGGGACCCAAGCAGAGCTGATTTCCATATTTCCAGGGTGAATATTCCAGTTTACACAAGCAGCTGAATACAAGTCCTGTTGTTCTCCTGACCTCCAGCCTAACATCTGTGTTGTTTTGTTTTTTTTTTTGGCTGATCACTTTCGTGTATTGATTGAGAGTATCTCTTCTTGGAATAGTCTTTCCTGAAGAAGTGCTGCTGATTTACACTGGTCATGTATACGTGAGGAGTTGGAATTTGTTCTTTTCCACGTGCAGTGCTTTGCTTAATGCCAAGATAACAAATGAAGTTCAGTCGTGGGAGTGTTAATTGCTGTGAATTTCAAAAATGCCAGCTTTATTTGTATCCAGTATAAATAATTTGCCTTGCAGAGCTGTATTTAATGTAATTGTTAGTGCCAGTCATTTTAGGGCACAACTTGTGTGAGTCAAGGGCTTGTGCTGAGTTCATACACAGAACCTCTTGCTCTTTACAATCGTGTTGAGACCTCTAGATGCTGCCTGCTGTAAGAACACTGTAAAAATACAAGTCTGGTGCTGGGATTTCTCTCTCTTTGAGATTTCTTGATTTGCCTCAGTCCTTCATGGTGTTGTTCTTCCTGTGACAGGACACAGAAGGAATTAGGAACAAAAAGCTTTTATTAATCAGCTAAATTTTCTCAGCTATTTTAATGTGGATTCAGGAGGCAGGGAAAGCCATGACAAACTTGTCACACAAACTGTGTGAAGTGGCCCCTAGCTGCATTTTTTGTTCATAATGTTTGGTCTGTCCAGAAAAGCTCTGAGCTGAGGGAAGAGTTACCCCTCCCAGCAGGATTCACCCAGCCCGTGTGTAATGTTAGCCCTGGAACAAACCCACTGAAGTGAATTACAGAATTAACTTCCTGAGCGATCTGGGAATTGTTCAGAAGGAATTGAGGACCAGGCTGGCACCTTGTCACCTCTGGCTTTGCTGCTCCTGTCAACAAGGAGGATCCAGGAGCACCGTCCAGCCCAGAGTGTGGTTGGATTTTCCCATTCCTGCTTTCCAGAACTGTGCAGATCCTTCCTGACTCTCACTGCACTCAGCTCTGAACAGAGTCCAGCCAGGGGAAACTCTGTGCCATGGAGTAACAGATGTGAGCTCTTTACACAAGTAATAAAGAGAGTCATTACCAGGAGAAGGGAGGGAGGAAAATTCCAAGTCAAACTCTTCAGCTGTTGCATCATGTATTTATGGGCTCTTGGTCAGACTGTGGAGCACTTTAAACAGCCTGAAAGAATGTTCTATCAGAGAACCATATGGGCTTTAGCCACAAAAGTCACTACCACATCCTAGATTATTTTTTAATTCTTTTTTTGGGGCTGTTTTTTTTTTTGGTGATCCAGGATAGCACAGCTTTCTTATTTGTTTGATTTTCCTTTGGAAGACACATAATTTGTTTTGAATACTTGGCTGTGTGTGAGGAACTCTGTCAACAGCATAGAAATAATGCTTTTCTCTCTGATTTGGGAACAGCAGCATCCTCAGCTATGTCAAGCTTGGCCTTTTTGGTGCTTTTGTTGCATTGTATCTTTTGGTCACAGTGACTTCACAAAAACTGATCTTCCCAGCTGATGATCTTTTTGTGCCTCTGAAGTTGTTGTTCCCAAAGTGGGTGACCTTGGATGCTGCACCATTAAATTTCTGTTTAGTTCTTGCCCTTAGGATTCTCTGTTACTTTTTATGGTGCTTCAATTCATTGTATTGATGTGGCTTCTGACTTTGGTCTCAGCAGATTCATCACCATGTGCAGACTTTCTGTCAGGATCATTGTTTTTGTTTTTAAGATGCTCCAAAGATGATATTTGAGGAGTATCCCTGATTATTGCCTTCCATGCCATTAGTTTAATTTTTCAGCCTCCTCTTAGTTAGATGTTTCCTTTCTACCCTATCTCATAATTATACTAATCTTTGTCTTTTCCAAAATCATGAAGAATTTCCCCTTTGTCACTTCATCAAATACTTCAGTAATGTCTAGAAATGCTAAGAATAATTAGTTTTTCTGGTCAACAATTCCTCAGTTGTTTTTTGGAGTTTTACTACCAGCACTGTTTAAGCCATGCCTCCTAAAAGGATTGTCCTCAGGAAACTCAGCTGGTAGGAGCCAGGGTGACAGTGACATTTAAACACATGGCAAAAACCATGGCTCAGGGCAAGGAGCACAAATCTTGGAGTAAAGAGCTGTGGATTGATTTAATCTGGTTTCTTGGCTCTGTATCCTTTAACTTTGCTGTTCTTCTACCTGTAAATTCTTGTAATAATATTAAAGGGTAAGATGAAAAAAGACAATTTCAGAATGCTTTTAAAGAAGTTGATGATCTGGGTATAAAAAGTGCTCTTAAAATAGAAGACATGATGGGTGTTGGTAAATGAAATAATCTTTGAGTCTTGGGAGCTTATTATTTCCAAGATAGCTTCACAATCCTGTAGGCAAAAAAAAAAAAATACTATAAAAAAGTAGGATAATAAATTCACCTATTTCCTCTCCCTATGGATGGTGAATGGTCACTGAACAATCCTTAGCAAATAAAGAAAATGATGTTGCTGCTGCCGGGTTTGAGAAATATTCTTTAAAAGATCCCAGAGTTTCCTGATGGCTTAAAACTTCCCTTAAATCTTGTTCTTTGCTGTGTTGTGTATGAAGAACCTCCTGAAGTTGGTCTTGGCACTGTAGTAGTTTAATGCACTGGCATTATTGGGCTCATTCATTATTTCTCATTTTCTTTTGCTTCTGTCCATCTGTTATGTTGTATTTAGGTTGCAAGGTACAAAATAGATTGATATTAAAAAAGGAAATACATTTTCTGCTACCTGGCTGTACAACACTTAATGGAATAACAATTTTGGCCCAGATCTCAGAGATACATTGAGTGTTAGGAAAAATACATGTATTGAGCCCAAAGTCAGATTTCATCTTGACTTTAGGTGCTGCAGGAATTGGCCTTGTCTGTGGAATCCTGCAGGATCCTCTCATTTAGCTGAATTTTTTATTTTCTGAAAATGCAGCAGCAACTGAGGGCTCTGCTGAGCTGAACCAAATCTGGTCCAAGACTGGAAACTGAAAACAAAAACTTGTGGATTTTTGAGGGTAAATGCTGGTGGTGATGTTGGGAGCTGTCAGTTTATACTAAGATTAATCCCAAATTTCATGACTTGAGGCTTAGGAAAATGGGAGGCTCCAAGATTCCCATCCAGAAGAACAAAAACCTTGATGAGACAAAAAATGACAACCTGAGGGACCTTGGTGTTCACACTGACATTATTTACACACTGAGCTTCCCACTAAAGCACAGTTTTCAGGCAGGGATGGGCTGTTCTAGGAATACCCAACCTGATGAGCTGAAAACCTGCTGGCTCTGCTGAATAGAATATTTTGTTCCAGAGAGCAAATAAAGATATTCTGCATTGAGTAATGTAAAAAAAACCAAGATTTGCTATTTATTTACGTTGCCATATAAAGCCTTGGAATCCTCTCTTGTCTTGTGAGTGGTGTCTGCAATAGCCTCAGTGTTGATTAGAGTTTGTCTGCTTGGAATTTTGGGTCACCAGCAGCAGAAGTGCCTTTCCCTGTGGGTGGCCCAGGGCTGGTTCCTGCAGTGCCTCATCCCTCCTTGGACACCTTTCACCCATGGGCTGTGACCCTGCTTTGGCTTTGCTTGTGAGGAGCAGATAATCCAAAATACAACTGGAATAATTCATGCCCTGTGCCACGTTAAAAAATGAAGAAGAGATGTTTGTTTCACAGTTGTTTGCAGAAAGGTTTTGTTTATCACTCATAAAGTCCAGTGGATTTAATGCACATAAATATCCCTGCAAGCATGGAGGTCTCCATTTAAATATTTTAAGTAAATAAAAGGGAACAAGAAATCCTATTATTCATTCTTAGATGCCTTGTTAGGAAGAGCTTTGAAGATGCTGTTTGCTCACACCAACCTCGTTGAAATATCCCAGGACAATTCTCACTTTATTTTGTCTCGATGTGTTGGCTTCAAAAAATGTCCACTTTTATTTTATGAACAATTCAGTGAACTCTGTTGACTTTGAAATTCTGGTGGTGCCAGTAAATTTAAGGATATTCAAAATTTCAGCTGTCAGTGTCTTCAGGGTGCCTTAAGCAGGAAGTACCTTTGTGTTTCAAATTGCTGCAAATTCCAAATCTTGCCATTCAGAAGAAGCCTGTTGTGTAATTTCAAAAATGCTCTTATCACCAAATCCAATTACGAGGAAGAGTAAATCACCACCTCGGATGTCTCAACTATTCTTTTTTTTAATTGTTAATTATCTCAACAGTAGGGTGCTAGAGATTAGGAGTGACAGATTATCTTCTGCAAGTACGAGGCTTTCAGAGCTATTATCAATTAATTCTATTTCTAAACAAATTTGAGGATAATATTAATAGCTTGATAGGATTGTGGTCCTGGAGACCACTGTCAAAATTCTGAGAAAGTGAGGTTGAAAAAATGAAAACCTCGTTGTTCTGTTAGCTCTGAAGGTCATCCAGCTTCACCCACTCCCGTGCAAGGTGTATTTTTGGCATTTTAATCTACGTGGCAGAGGAGGTTCCTGCTAAGAAACATCAGTGAAACAATTCTCTGAGTTTAGACATGATTTGTAAAACCAGAATTGAGAGTCAGCTCTGTTGTGTGAGGGTTTTTAATGTGTACTGACATGGCTCTGGAATTGATGTGTGCAGACACATCCTGAGGTGTGAAATAATTTCAGTTTCTTTCTGTCTGGTGCTCTAAGTGATCGAGTGCTGGTGAGATCTCTCCTCCGGATTTGCACTTGGAATGAAAAGAAATCTAAGAATGAAACATTTCTTAGAGTGAGAGGTTTAAAAACTGTGCTGGGCAGAGTGTGGCAATACCCTGAGCCTGAAAGCTCAGGTTGAAATTGAGAGAGATTTTTTAAAAATTAGGATTTTTACAGTTTGTTTGTAAAGTTGGAATAAAGTTAAAGTATTCCTGCATTGGATAAACCCCCAATTTTTAATGTTGGGACTGGGTATCTGCAGGTTGGACAGAAGATCTGGGCTTCATTCCAGAATTGCTGAGTGACCTCTTGTCAGTGCTGTAGAAGAAGTCAGGATACAGTCCTGCAGTGGTTTCTCCATTCCTCTAAATCCCTGGACCTGTGGAATCCATTGGCTAAATGATGGTGCTGTGGAAAAAAACAGCAGAGAGCTGCAGCCATCGTGTTTATCAGTAGTTTTTCTGGGTTAGGGATTTTTTTTATTAAATTTGTTTTGCTGTTTAGAAGGTCTGGTTGAGCTGATGCCTCAACTGAAGTTCACCCAGTTCACCAGGGAAGTTCTCAGCTCCATCAGAGTTTATCTGTGGAGGGGATATCTTTAAGTTTTAATTTTGCTGTCAAAAATAAAAATGACTTTATATTGTGGGTTTAGTTGACAGCAATGTCGTTACTAGGGAATCAGTAGAAATATCAGCAGATAAAACTGGTGTCATCTGCTGACCTCACTGAGAATGGCATTAGTGATATTCTTGGCCAGTATTTACTGGGAAATAAACCAGTCATTACACTTTCTGATGAGATTATGCTCTGAATGTCACTTCTCTGACAGTCTGTCTCATGCCATGCTGAGATAAGATCTCAGGCACAGATGACAGACTAACTTCAGAAATATTTCCATTGATTTGACAGCCTGAATAATAGTTCTGCTAAAAGCCACAAAGCCTGGAACAGTGACCTCTGGCTGCTGGGTGATACTGGGGTGATAAATGCACTAATGAGAGATAAACAGGTAACTCCATTTGAGTGTTTTCTGTACTTTGTCAGTGGAAAGCAGAGGAACTGTTGGGAGGGAAACCAGATAGGGAGCTGAAATTACAGGCATCTTATCAGAGCCAAAGGAGCAGCTTTCACCTCGTGTATTTTGAGACACCAGAGGGTTTGGCAGGGAGCTCCATCCCTGGGGACAGCACAAGCTTCTGTTCATCCACAGGGGTGGGAGCTGGCCAGTTCTGCTTTTCCATCCCTCCCTGGGCTGGTGGCCGAGCCTGTGGCCCTGGCTTTGCTTTCAGCATCCCTTTGGAGAGGATGTTTGGGAGCTGCTGTGGAAGGAGCTGGGCCCAGCTGCTTTTCCAGCCGTGTCCTCCCGCCTCCCTTGGCTGCACAAGCGCTGCTCTTGGCACGTGTGAGGAGCTGGACCAGGGCACAAAACATTCCTGCAGAAAAGGGGAATGAAGGAGAGGATGGGATCATTCCCTTTGCTCTGTGATTAAATTGTGCTAAGCTGGACTCCAGCCTGAGTTTTGGGGAAGATGAATCTCCCATTCCTGGAAGTGTCCAAAGCCAACTTGGACGGGGCTTGGAGCAACCTGGAATGGTGGAAGGTGTCCCTGCCCATGGCAGGGGGTGGGAATTAGAGGGGTCTTCAAGGTCCTTCCAGCCCAAACCCCATCCTGTGACTCTCTGGTCTCCAGCAGAGGAGTTGGAACCCCAAGAAGAGAACCCCAACAAGTGTATTTTGAAATATTCAAAAGATATTTCACTGGCAGGTGAAGCTCCCACAGGGATGGAAGTGGGAACCCAGGGATGCAAACACGAAGTGAAGTAAGGGAGTGAGCTTGCAGCACATGTGCTGTTCTTCAGGCAATATCCATCTGTGTATTCTTCCCTCCCATTAATTGCAAGGTCAATTATTCCTCCTCCAGTGAGGATGATCTGTGTCCCCATACCTGAGTGACCTCACCTGAGTGATTCAGCTGCAGCAGCACCTGAATTGTTATCCTGCAGCACACTGGAGCCTCTCCACTTTGAACCCTGCCACACTTGGAAGTTTTAACCATTAGGTCCTGCTTTAAAGTAAGCATTTCCTCGACTTGGGGTCTTCTGATCAGTTTTTGGGGGGCTTTATCTCTTTCCTTATCTGGAAAAGCACCGACCCCACCCGTCCTTCTGCCACTCCGTGTTTGTCATTTCAGGCACTTCCCTGGCAGCTGCAAAGCTGATAGGAAGCAACAAAACTTTCAGTGTGGATTATCAGGAACACTACTGAGGCATTGCTTAATGCATCTGATATCTCAGCCTGGAGAACAGAAGGAAAAAAAAAAAAAAAAAAAGATTGGCAGCTATTGCAGGAATTCAGAGAGGGGCACCTTGGTAAAGAGTCAGGGGGAGGCTTTTCCTTCCATTACAGAGCCCTGGGCTGAGATGGATTCCCTCTCCATCATTGTCCTAAGCACATTATCCCTGAAAGAAAGAGGGTTTCTCTGAATCTGCAATTTTTCTGGGCTTCAGTGTTATTGAAATGAAACGGCTTCAAGGATATCTACATTCTTTACCATCATATGGATTCTCATCTCATGTAAATTATTTGGCCACTTTTCATTTTAATCCTCCACTGTCATTTTCTACAAAAGAGATCATTTGGTTTCTTCATGGAAGGTATTCAGCTGACAGCTGCCCTTTGTCTAGAAAGCAGTGTGCCTTTGCAGGAGTTACTTGTGCCTGCTCCTTTGCTTTTTTTTCTTTCCTTTTAAGTTCATATTGCTTCATATTTTTCATCTGTAGCTTTCAGAAACTTTTCAGATTGTGAACAGGTTTGTGGCTGTGAAGGGAATTTCAGACATCCTGCATTCTTTCCCTGTGTACCTGACTGATAAGAAACAGAACTAGAGGCAGAATAATTAATTTACTGCAAGAAGAACTGTCGTCCAAAAAAAATCACAGTGTTTTCACAACTTCTACATGAGCAAACAAAATAGTAAGTGATGAAGTCTTGAATTTTTTTTCCATGGCTTCCCTATCTTGAAAACTTAATTACTCTCATCTACTTTCCAGGAATCATAGAATTATAAAACCATAGAGTCATTAGGGATGAAAAAGACATTTAAAATCACCAAGCAGCACCATGTTCACCACTAAGCCATGTCCTCGAGTGCCACATGGTGGGAGGTTTTAAATGTTGTGCTTTGTGTCATGGCATGCCAGCCACAAGACCTTGATGGGATGGGGATAAAATGTGATGTGTTGGTAGAGTTTATGCACAGGGAAATTTGGAGGCTGAGGAGAAAAATCAGCAATTAGGGTTTGGATATTTTGGGTTACCTGAATTAGGGTTTGGATATTTTGGGTTACCTGGAGCTGGGAGACTTTTTCCTTTCAGGGTATGAGCTCTGATAAAGCAGCTTGCACTCCTTCAAACACTAAAATCACAATATGGTCATGGAGAGGAACTGTATGGCCTCAACAACAGCCTTAAGCTGAAGGGGAGAAGATTTAGGTTGGATTTTGGGGAGAAATTCTTCCCTGGGAGGGTGGTGAGACCCTGGCACAGGCTGCCCCTGAATCCTTGGAAGTGTCCAAGAATTGGAACAACCTGGGATAGTGGAAAGTGTCCCTGCCCATGGCAGGATGTTGGAACTGAATTCTTTAAGGTCCCTTCCACCCCACACCATCGTGGGATTCAGTTCTGAGGAGAAGATTCAATTTTGGGGAGCACAAGTTGAGGACTGGCCAAGTTTATAGGGAGGTTGAATATGTGGGGGAAGGAGAAGTCACATAATTAATGAGGATAAGGAATAATCAGGCAGGGGGAAGGAGAAACAGGTTCTAAAATTATTGTCAATGCAGAAACAGATTTTTAACTGCTCCACTAATTCCCCTCTCAGCTGGTACCCACTTGCCTTTGTGATCCCCACAAAAAATGACCAGGACAGCTGTGTGACAACTCACTGAGATTATTGATGCTTTTTCATAAATTGGAGATGTAGGATGAGAATAATTTCATGTTTTCTAGTGAGAATCACTTTGCTTGTAGAAATTTTTAGACATTTTACATGAAAAGATCAGAAATTCGTGTTTGAATTTAAAGAAAACGTTTCAGAATGATGAAAAATGTCAGGCAGATGAATTTTTTATAACTTAGTTGTAAAATGTTTAGAGATAAGAATTACTGCTTCAGCAGTTTCTGAATCACAAAAATGATTGGAATACACAAAACTCCCTCATTTTCTAGAAGAGGTGTCTCATTCATTGTCCAGTTCTGGAAATTTGCTCCATCACAGGGAGATTTCCTGTTACCCCAGAGAACTGTAAGCATGGCCTGAAGTTTTGTTGTTGGTAGAAAATATTTTTGTTACTTGTTGGAGGCAGCAAAAGCCTGGTTGTGGCTTGATAAAGGGACATTGTTGAGTTAGGTGACAAGAAAAGGGTCACTGGTGGCTCTGGTGTTGTCTTTGCTGCTTTAATTAGTGTCTCCATTTTTTTCATCAACAAGAATGGGCAGTTCAAAGACACCTTGATTGATAATTTTATGTGTTTTGTGATTTCTTCCATAAATGTTGGTTTTTATACATGTGGTGCTGACCTGGATTCCTGGTTAGGAATAACAATAAATAACAGAGCAGCAGTTCTCAGCTGTGAGCTCTTGGTGTTCCTTTATCTCAGGGTGCTCAAATGAGGAAATGATTCTTAGTTCTGGGCAGAGGACAGTGCTGTGTAGGTGGGAGAGCTGAAATATTGTCATGGAGCTGGAATATTGTCATGGAGCTGGAATATTGTCATGGAACTGAAATATTGTCATGGAGCTGGAATATTGTCATGGGATCCTGAGCTTCTGCTTCCATCACTAAGTACTGGAAAAAGTGTTTTCTGCTCTGCTTTCCAAGTTCTCCATTCCCCAAAAATGCACCTTTGTACAGAACATGACCTCTTTGAACAGAAATTTGCAAGTTGAGATAGACACACACAACATCACTTCAAAGGTTGGAATCACAGAAAGGGGATAGACATGGCAGAGGGGAGAATACACTTTAAAAATTATCATGTCCAGAGGGTGTGATGTTCATTCTAAATTCTCATAAAGCTGAACAAAAATACCAAACCTGTGTCAGGGAACTCCTCCTTTGATTTCTCAGTCACCTTAATTCCAGTAATTAATTCACTCCAATAGTGGAAGTGTTGGCTGACAAACTCCCAACTTCTCCAACACTTGAAATAAAGTTGAGGGCAGAGCTGCCCTAAAATTCCACCAAATTTAGAATTCAACCTGAGTGTTCAAAGTTTGGACAGAAACAGTTCCTGTATGGAACAGAATCTGGATTTCCATAGAAAGTAACTGGGGCCAGTCCACTGGATGAATAATAATGGAAAATAATAATTACCTCAATATGTCTGAATATCCTACTTCCAAATGTTCTGCAGTTAAAGGAAATAAATATCTTCTTTTCAAATCCAGAGCAGCTGTCCAACAGCCAGACCTGCTGCTGATCAAAGTTGATAAAAGAAATGCAAGGATTATATATTATGGATAATCTACAGAAAAAACAGTGGTAGTCCCTTGTGCTTGTGGTGTGATTAACAGAGTCCATTGAAGTAAACAGGACATTTTGTTGGTTTTAATGCAGATCTGATAAGCTCTGTGGAATGTAAATCAGTTCATTAAAATTTGCAGAGCGGTTCAATGAGGTAAAAACAGGAAACAGTTTTAACTTTTATAGGATGTTTACTGCATATAAAGTACAATAAAATCACAATTATTCCAGAAAAAAATACTGTTAGAAACGTGCTGTACTCATTGTGTTGTTCTGAGGAAGATGGAAACAATTTTAATTGTGGTTTTAAAAAAAATAATCTGGCTGTAGAAACTGTCCTGTGTAATTTCATAGCATCTCCACACCATATCTGTCTCTGCTGTATTTGTGGGGTTTTGCATAATATAGATATTAAAGTATGTGTGGATGTGTATATATTAACTAATATATATGAACAAGGATCAAAAGAAATGTTAAACAGCTCCTTCTACCTAAGCTGGGGGTGTGTCAGGGGATAAATAATAAATAAATGAAAATAAAGTCAAAGGCCTGCAGTGTCTTGGAGATGATGGTTCACTTGACAATCTTAACTCTGATATCCATGGAATTTCCTGCATTCTTGGGTGTCCTATTATTGGCTATTATTATTATTGTTATTATTATTATTATTATTTGGGTGTCCTATAATATTCCAAATGCTAAGAAAATACTTTATTTATCTGAGGGATTCCATGTGGACATAAGTGCAGGCTGATGTTACTTTACCCATAAAATTCACTGTTACTGGTACCTCTGGAGTAGTGCTGCATAAATCAGCAGCTGACACCTTTTAGTGGAGCTGCTTTGGTACCTTCATGCTCTGATTTTTTAAGAAAAAATCTGTTTTTTTTCTTTCTTCTTTTGCAGTTACTTCAATGAGAATCAATATCCCGACGAGGCAAAGAGAGAAGAAATTGCCAACGCCTGTAATGCAGTTATACAAAAACCAGGTGAGGAGCTGCTGGGGGGTCCTGCCCAAAAACAAAGAGCTTTCAGCACTTTTGTTCTCTGACTGATATTTACAGAATCATTTGGGTTGGAAAAGACCTCCAAGCTCATCAGCCTTTGACTGATAAATCAGGATTTTGGAGGAGGAAGGAGCTCAGCTCTTCTGTTTTTCAATATTTTTCAGCTTCCAGGCAGGGATCTCATATTAGAACCTGAGAATGGAGAACCTTTTCTTTAGGTTAACAGGTTGCATTTTCCCTGTTTCTGGAGAAGTTATACTTGGGAGAGGAGAATGAATATTCAGTGTAGTGCTAGTGGATGCACCTGCCTTTGCTTAGTTTTGCTAACCAAACATTTACATAGATCTCAGAACTTGTGTTTTGGATATATTTAGATTTCATACAACCAGAATAAAAATTAATGAGAAGGCAACTAAGGCGTGAGTCATGCACATGGAATCACAAAATCATTTAGGATGGAAAAGCCTCTGGGATCATCGAGTCCAACCATTCCCCAGCACTGCCAAGGCCACCACTGATCTGTGTCCCCAAGTGCCACATCCACAGGGATTTTAAATCCCTCCAGGGATGGGGACTCCACTCCTGCCCTGGGCAGCTGTGCCAGGGCTGGGCAGCCCTTTCCAGGCAGGAATTGTTCCCAAAATCCAACCTGAGCCTCCTCTGGTGCAGCTTGAGGCCATTTCCTCTTATCCTGTCTCTATTCCCTGGGAGAAAAGATGGATCCCCACCTTGTTACCTTTTCAGGGAGTTGTGGAGAGCTGGGACTGTCACCAGGGTGACAGAGTCACACCAGTTTGGAATGGAAGTGTCCTCTGGAATTCATCTGGTGAGGCAGAACCAGCTTAGATGAGATGGTTCAGTTTTCAGTATCTCCAAAACCAGAGGTTTTCCCACCTCCAGGGCCCTGTTGTACAATGTTGAGCACTCTTAACACCTGCTGAAATTTTCCTGAAAAATCCAGCAGGTAGAGGACCAGAGAGAGATGAGGATTTGATTCCTGACTGTGCTGCTGGTTTTTGGAGCAACTTGGAACAAAGTGCTGCAAGGCCATGTCAGGGAGCAGTAAAATACTGCCAGTGGTGCTGATGCAAAGCATTAGGCAGCAGCCAAGCTATCAATTTCCAGAGTTTTCTTTCTTTCACTTGTCTCATCTCTCCTAACTTAACTTAAGTGTGCAGATTGCTGCAATTACATGGGTGTTTTGTATGCTGAATAAATAAAATTTGAGCAGGAGTGAGAAGCAGGGGAAGCTCAACCCCTGTGTAGCCTGCAGAGGTCTGAGGATGCAGATATGGGGAATATTTTATATAGGGTCAAGAGCAACTGAAAAGGTTTCCAGGATGTCCTTGGAATACTGAATTCCTCCAGTCTTCCCTTATTTATACTGATGACCAGATAAAGGCATAGTTTTTTCTATAGCTGCCTTCTGGATTTTATTGGGGTTTTTTTGTGGGTTTAAGTGTAAAAATCCAGTGATCTGGTTTCCAGCATCCACCCCCATTCTCTCAAAATATCCTGAGTGTCCTGGCACAGTTGAGAGGGTGTGATGGGTGCTGGGGGCTGAGAGAAAGGAAAGCAGATTGCAAGGGTGACACAAAACCTCTTCATTCATTTTACTGCTGTATAAAACAATGAACTGTACTCCCGTGACACATAGTAAGACAAGGAGCCCCAGGGATGGGCTTTGTGGCAGGAATTTCAGTTTTTGGAATCTCAGTTTTGTACTTGGACTGGAAAAGCAGCCCTTTCTTCTGCCATGGCTCTGGATTGAGTTGGTTGAAGCTGCAAAGAAATTCCTGTATTTCAGATTTTTTTAAAAAGAAGAATCTTTTTTTAAAAGGTTTTTAAAAAGAAGAAAAGGAGATATTTGGCAGTTAGTGCCACAGCACCTGAACACAGGAATTTGATCCACATAAAGTTCACTTTTTTCTCAGTTACAATGACTTGCCAGTGCTGTCTGTGTTTCAGGGGTTTATCCCATAAAATCCCGGAAAAGTTTGGGTGAGCAGATCCCAGGACAGGGACAGGGACACTTTCCACTATCCCAGGTTGCTCCAAGCCTTGTCCAACCTTTTCTTGGACACTTCCCAGGGATGTGGCAGCCACAGCTTCTCTGGAACCCAGTGTCTAACACCACTGAACAATGTTTTTTTTCCCCTCTGTTGCTTTCCTAGGAAAAAAATTATCGGATTTGGAGCGAGTTACCTCCCTCAAAGTGTACAACTGGTTTGCCAACAGGAGGAAGGAGATCAAGAGAAGAGCCAATATTGGTAATGTATCACAGAGCCTGCCTTGCAAGGCTTGGGGTTTGCTCAGGAGAGGTGGCAATTACGTAAGAATAAATTAGTGAAAACACCAGAGGTGCTGACAGCCTCAGGAGAAATGTGGAGGAATTATGAAAATGAGTCCCTTGCTGTTCCCAGATTTTTGGTGAAATACGTGTAATTTGTAGAATTCTGTCATCAGTGCAGGAAAAGCGATGCAGTTACAAAGTTTTACTGGAAGATCTGCTTTAAAAGGCAAAATGAGAATTTTGTAAGTGGAAGGAGAGTTGCATTTCCCTCCTTTGAGTATCCAAACTGAAATCTGAAATGAAACCTCAAAATTATAAATAAAGGAGATAGAGATGTTGGCAGGTTCACAAACTGAGTGTGGTGTTTATCCTGGTTATATCTCTGCCCCTGACAGCTTTCCAAGGTTTTGCCCAGGGACAAGTGGCTGGAAAAAAGCCATCTTTTTTGTTGATGATCAGGAAAAAACAAAAGTCACTTCAGAGTTAACCCTGTGGGTTCTTAGCTGATCAGAAGGAAATCAAAAGTGACTCTGAACTTGTAGGAAGGAGACCCTCTGATATTGATAATATAGAGAGAATATAATACAGAGAATAAATTACCTCAGTGGCCTGGATTCAACAAACTCCTGCCATTTATAAAAAGTTTAATGCTCTTACTTAAATATTATGCAGAATTACTTTTGCAACACATGAGTGAGCAGACATCCATATCTGCTTATTTCCAGTATTTTTAATTATTTCAAATGTTCCCCTATTTTGCCTTATTTCTGAATAAGAAAAGAACTCTTACTGCATCATTTAACACGTTACTGAAGTTTAACTAAATTTATTTTTCTACAAGTAAAAATGGCTTCTCAAATGGATGGGGGAATAAAACAAACTCTGTCCAAAGTGGGTGGAGTTTAGTGTTTGGGGAGGAGGTTTGGAAAAAGATTAAAAAGAACCAAAGGGAACTGTAGATATATGGATCCTACTGGAAGATGGATTTTTGTGTTTTCAAATCCCTGAAGTGATTTCAGAAATTTCTCCCATCTATTTTCAGACACTCTCCACCCCCTTCGAGTCCTGCCAGTCCAAACTATGGGGGAAGATTGACAGGGAATCCCTTTGCCACTGCAGTACCTTAGAAATGACACTGATTTCTGTATTTCTGTTAGGACTGGCTGGAAGACAGGGATTTGTACTCACAGACAAGTCTGGTAGTTGGCAGGGAAGAATTTCAGGCAAACCAATGTTTGTACCTGTGCTACCTTCCCAAATGTTGGAGAGTGAAGAGGAAGGGGCTAAAACTGTTCCTCCAGTTATTCTAACTTCCTGTAAAACTGGGGAAAAAAAACCCACCCAAGTTACTTTAACTACTCCAATGCATCAGATAAATGAGGGATCCATTTGCTTTTTTCGAAGAAGCAGCAATCCTGGAGAGCCATGGAATAGATGTACAGAGTCCAGGGGGTCATTCCAACAGCGACGACGTGGACGGCAACGACTACTCAGAGCAGGTGAGCACTGGAGCCTCATGGCCTGTCCTGGTTTGAAAGCCAGGTGTGTGCTAAGAAAGGCAGGAGACTCTCTTTGAAATGGAGAATGCAAATCCCCTCCCTCCAAATTACTATAATTTTGAAATTAAGAGGCTTTCCAGGTAAAGATGTGGGAATAGGAATAACAGTTCTTTACTAGGAAAATTAAAATAAAAATACAGTATTACAATAAACAAACCCAAAACACTGCCAGAGTCAGAATCAAACCTGACCCCCCATCAGTCACTCAGGGGTTGGTGCAGTCCCATTCAACGGTGGCTGCCAATCCTGCAGTGACAGATGTGGTTCAGTTGGAGCAGTGCTCCTGTAGAAGGTGCAGGTTTCCTCCAAAGCTCCAGTGATGATGTAGAAGGGTCTGGTTTTTACTCTGGAATCCAGTGGGAAAAGGCTGCCCTGGTGTTCCAAATCTCAGATTTTATCTAGGTAGGAAAGGCTTGGCCCCTCCCCCTGGGTGCAGCATCTCCCAATGGGATGATGGAATTTTATCAGCCATGCAGGGGGACTCCATGGGATGATGGAATTTTATCAGTCATGCACTGGGATCCAATGGGATGATGGAATTTTATCAGTTAATTAGTGGGACCCAATGGGATGATGGAATTTTATCAGCCATGCACTGGGAGTCAATGGGATGATGGAATTTTATCAGCCATGCACTGGGACTCCATGGCCCATTAACAGGAGATATCTCCTGGAGGAAGGATGGGTTGTGGAAAAGATCAAGAACACTGCCCCAGCTGGTTTAACAGCTGGAACATTAACAGAGAATATCTCCCACAGAGATCAGGATCACTGCCCCAGCTGGTTTAACAGCTGGTGATAGAATTCATACTGCTGGCCACATCCTGTATTACAACCTAAGAGACATGCCCCAAACAGGGAGAACTCAAAACACCTAAAAAGGCCCTTTTCCCTCTTGAAGATCCTGTTTTGTGTGGTTTTTTTGTGTCATTGTGGTGGGGAAAAGGTGAGAATGCAGTATTGACCCAGGTGGATTTGCTGTCTCACAACAGGACACTTGGCAAGTACGCAACGGGGAGGAGGAGGGACGATGTTCCGAGGGAGGCAGAGAAGCAGAGAAGGTAGAAGAAGACAGGAGGATCTGCTCCAAACAAGCAAGTTACAGCCCTCACACCACACACAATGTCTGAGACAAGGCAGGAGAGCCTCACCTCAGCCAGAGCCCTGCCATAGCACACTCTCTTTCCCCAGCACTGAGTTCCACTCCCTCATGAAGGGATGGACAAGTCTTTCACAGTCCTGTGTGTCAGGCACCAACAATTATCCCCAAAAATACTGGGCACCTCCTGCACCTCTGATTTCTTCCTGCAAATTCTAGTCAGGGCCACACCTGCTGTGAGCTGCTGACCCAGCCCCAGACATGAGCAGGAGGGAGTCCTGCCCAGGACCCTTCAGAATTCCTTGTGTCAGCCTTTCCCAGCAGGATTCTGAGCACTGAGCACCCTCCTGGAAGGTCCTGAGCTCCCTCTGTTCTGTGGGAAAACCTTTCAGGAGCTTCTCAGGATCATCCCTCAGTCACTGACAGGCAAAGGGTGAAGGGTGGGGGGGAAAGGATTTGATTTTCTAAGCTCTGACCTTTATTTGGCCTATTCCATATTGTTCTGCAAGAGTGTGCCACTGTTTTGATTGTTTACATGTTATCTGTCTTTTTGTTTTGTTTTGTTTTTGCATTTTAATTCTTGCCTGTTCTCTCTTTTTCTTGGTTATTTTTAACCCTTGACAGCAACTTCTTTTTCAAATTCTCTAGCAAAAGAATACCCCTTCCCACACTCTGAGCCCTCACCTACCCTAAAGCTGGTGACCCTTCCTGCCAGGTATTGCAATTGCATCCCATTCCCAATTTTCCCAATGCTGGCCAAACCCCCCCCAGGGCTGTGTGTGCTTGGCACCAGTCACTCAAACCAATTCACTCACCTGCTTTTGAGAGGAGATGTTTCAGGAGGTGTTTCAGATGATGCAGCTGGGCTGGATCACTTTTCACTGCCTCTTTTGGGAGAAGCTGGGAGTTCTCCCTCCCCAAAGGCTGCTGGTGGAGTGGAACAGCAGCTGAGTGTCCTGGAATGAGTCCCTGGCACACTTGGCACTGGCCCAGTTCAGCAGATCCTTGGCAGAGGCATCCCCAGCTGCTCTGCTCCTGATGGGGGTTGAGACCCTTTTTATAGGTCAGCACCAGCAGATTTGGTGGGACCAACTTTTCTGGCTCTCAGTGATGAGAAGCTGCTCTGTGACTGCCATAAAATATTTAGAAACCACTACCAAGCCCAGAAAATTCCCTGTGAGACAGATGCAGGACTGGAATACTGAGGTGGAGACTGATGTAGACTCCCAAACTATATTTTTCTTCTGTGTTTTTCTTTTGTGTTCTATATTTTTTTCTTTTTTAACTGGCATACTCCGAAAAGAGAAATAAATTGGTTTTTAAAATTTAAAGAGCTTTGTTTAGAGGCCGTAGAAATGACATTTCTCAGTAATCTGGGCTCCTCTACGAGGTTTAATTAGTAATTAACAGCAAAGCAGATTAAATGGCAAGTTCTCCTGATGACCATTTAACATCCCTTAGCTGTTAAACCCAGAAATTCTGTTTTCCACAGCACCACTTAAACTCTAATAAACTTTAAAACACAAAGTTCATGTAAATACTAAATAAGTGCCTAAACCCCCAGATTTTAGGGCTCTGTATTTGTACCGTGATAAAGATTTCTGAAAGGCCCTAAAATTTACCAGACCCTTGTTATAAATGAATGAATCCTTCTAAATAACCTCAGGATTTTACAAAATCCTGGCTCTTTTTTGTCCTTCTCAACATTTGCCACCCATCATCTTCATTTAAAAATGCTCTATGCACGTTTTAAATTTCAAATCACACAAGTTCATCACTTGAAGGCTGTTGAGAGACTGATAAATGTTTATCATTTCCTTTCTGTAAATGATAATAATTTAAAAAGCCAAGATCACAGGGGGATAACTATTAGTGCCCTATTTTAAAGAGGGGAAAACACCATGATTTTTCCCAAAATTCCATATTTTATTTATAGTTGTTCCAGTCCCCTTCAGTCACTGGTTTTCTTAGCATTCAAAGAGTTTTCCAGCAACTTTTCCCCTATATCTGTGTGAATTCAGTGTTTTCACAGGATGCTGACTTGGACCAAGGGTTAGGCTCAGTTTGTGACGTGGTTCTAGTAGCAGTTTGAGAAAAAGTTCTTTTAATATATATGGAATTATTTCATTCTAGTAACTCCCAGCTTCTGGAAGTCAGTAGTTTTAGGAGGCTTCCTGAGTTTCCATAATTTTTAGCACACTAATTTTCCCTGGATTTGTCAACCCCCCGCCTTTTAAAGCCATTTTTACTTTTGTCTGATGTAAAAATCAGTGAATCCTGAACTGAGCTGTGCTAAGTGAGCAGTGCTTCCCACTGCTGCCTTGGATCACATTAGCATTCCAGCCAGTGTCTTTGATTATTAGATCATAAAAAACCATGGACAATTGTCCTCTTATTTTCCAATTATTTGTAATAAACATTTATCATATCAACCATCAGCCATTTCTTCCCCAAACTGGAGGACTTGACTCTGTTTAGCTTCTTCTCATTCCCTGGGGATGTTTTTTTTTTCCTCTGCCTTTTTGACTTCTGTTGTGCCATCAAATAGAAAATCAGAGAACCACAGAATGGTTTGGGTTGGAAGGGATTTTAAAGTTCATCTCATTCCACCCCCTGCCATGGCCAGGTGACCAGAACTGGATATTCCAACGATAAGCATGGACCTGTGCTGTGCCCAGTGATTCCTTTCTTCATTTGCTTTCCTCACTTAACCTTGTATATCACTTCTGTCTTTATAATTCAATATTTTCCTCCAGAACTGAGTTCCCCACTCCCTGCCTCTCTCCCCTTTGTCTCCTAAACCCAACGAGCAAAACCAATCCAAAACCCACGTTGTGACCCCTCTCTGTCCCCTCCGCCATCACTCAGCGCATTTGTTTTGTCCTCTGTGGTTTTGAAATAACCCTGCTTCTCTCTGCTCCTTTCCCACATGATTGCCAGGATGACAGCACTAGCCACAGTGACCACCAAGACCCCATTTCTTTAGCTGTGGAGATGGCAGCAGTCAACCACACCATCCTGGCACTGGCCCGGCAAGGAGCCAACGAGATCAAGACAGAAGCTCTGGACGACGACTGATGCCAAGAAAGGGGAGGGTCAAAGCAAGAAGTAACTTAGTTTTAGACGTAGCACCTTAGCAGACTTTCCTCGGTCCTTAATATGTGTTCTTACAGTATAACTTTGCAGTTTCTTGTACGTCAGTTAGCTGTTAGGGTCTTGTTCTGTGAAGATGGCATGGTGCCCTCAGCCTTTGCATATACTCTCTCAGTATTAATTCCCAATAAATAATCAATCAACCAACCAACCTCCCTCTCCCGGCCCCCAGTGGCTAGAAAGGTAAAATCCGAAAAAAAAAAAAAAAAAAAAAAAAAAAAAAGAGAAAAAAAAAAAGAAAAAAAAAAATCTTGCTGCTCTGTCTTAGCATTCAAAGTGCTTCCAGGTATTTTAGACAGCCCTCAATTACAAGTCTTAGGCTACACTTAAAATCTTGGATAACCTTAGAGATGGTGTTAAAACCAATAGTCTGTATGCTTTCCCTGCCCTGAGACTGAAAGGATGCAAGCTGAGGTAGTGGCACAGGGTCCATGGACACCAGACCGGGATTATCAACAGAGAGTAAAAAGAACACTTAGAAACCCCACTCCAGCATGGGAATAAATGATTTCCAGCTGCAATAAGCCGTGCCTCACTGGTCATACAGTGACTTCACTTTCGGGTGCTGTGCTGAGAATGTCCATTGGAAACACATTCCCACATTTTGGTCGATGCTCACATATTCAACACAGACATCCTCTACTGTCACAAGCTGCGTGGCTTAGTGGAGAAGTGCTGCCTTCTGCCTCTGGGACCATGGTTGAAGCCCAGCCTGGGATCAAATGAAAAAATGAGCTGAATGTCTAATGGACAACAGTCCACTTCTCAGAACCACTGCTCCTTCTTGGCATGGCTGGCAGTGCCTGCTCAGAAGAGGTCTAGACTCTTTATCCATCTGTCATTAACAATTTTCACCTTTAATTCCTCCTCTCTCACCTTTTCTGTCCCCACCCTACTCCCCTCTCCACTTTGCCACTTCTGAAAGCAATGTTTTCCAGGAAGGTTGTTAAGGTCCTAAAATGGGTGAGTGGATTTTTACACGCCCATGTAAGTAATGCCTACGTCCTGACTAGCCTGAAAGGTTACTGGAGAATTCGACATCTGACCTTTGCTAGATAACCATCAGAGCATAAATATTCTCCTAAATATGAACTTTTTTTGTTTGTTTGAAAGCAGGAGGATCTCTTACCTGAGAAATGGGGTGTGAATGTTTTGTGTTCTCTTTACTCTGTCTTTGTTAAGGTGTGAGAAAGCTATACTGCTACGAGCAATTTAATTAATAATTGGAAGCCATACTGATAATGGATGTGGTAATATTTGTAAAGCAAACCTACTCTAAGTAGCAGGAACTAATGGAATTTTTTTCCTTGATCATATGTAGCACTTTTGTTACTTTTTTCTTAAAGATATTTATATTTGATAAGTCTTTTTTTTATCATTTGAGAATTCCAAATACCAAACAGCAAACTTGCATTACAGAGTCACCCTGCGATCACCTTGTCATCTAGTATCTAAATGATGAACTGTGTGTGCATCTAAGAAAATTACATCTGCTAGCATTGTGTGGAAATGATCTCCTGGCATCCTGATAAAATGATATGTTGCTGCCGGTAAGAGGAAACATTTTGATGGAAACAGCACGAGAAGTGTTAGAGACGGGCAGGGCTGTGTTACATTAACGGAGAACAAATTAAAAAGCTACGGAGACACATCTATAAAAAGTTTGCATAGCGTTTCCTCCACATTCCACTTGATCTTCCCAGTTTGTGTGGGAATAAAAGAGGGGGAAAGAGCTCAGTTTGAAGGATGGCTTTCCCTTTGCTCCCCTCCACTTTGGAGCTGGAGCAAAGAGAAATTCCTGTGACTCGCCTTGTTCTCATCCTTTCCTCCCTCTTAACTCTCAGAGAGCTTTGTGACCCCTCCAGTGTGGCTCCTCAGCAGGCTTTGAGCCCTCCAGATCAGCTTCCCCTCTGTCCCTGTGGAGCAGAGTGCTCCCCAAAGTGCCCCCAAGAGGAGATCCTGTGCTCTCAGAGGGCACTGCCTTGCCACCTCTTTGTCCCTTGGAAGATCTATAGGTAGGGCTTGGCCTCGACTTTCACTTATGGATTTCATTGGAGAATTTATGTGCTTTCCTTAGATGTAGATCACTGGAGCAGAATGAAGCCGTCTTTTTTTTTTTCTGTTTTATTGCATTTCTTGAGTAGAGAAATTCATGAGTAGCATCAGGGTGGACTCAGGAAAGGCAGGACTTGGATCAGTGACCATTGCACCACTGCAGTTATTTTCTTACTGCCTGTATGAATGTTTTGGTACAAAGGAGTGAAAGGATGGGGAGAGCTTTTATTTCTATTTTTGCACAGCAGAATGATCGAGCAAACTCGAGCCTTAGTGGAATTTTACCTACTTATTCATTCCACAGTCACACACTGAGCTGACAAGCAACATCCACGATTTATAGTAAAGAGATTTTAATAATCGATGACCTCTTTACGTTGGGCTTGCCACCACCATTTGTTCTGGCTGTTTCATTTTAAAAAGAACAGACTCAAACTGTTGGACAGCTGCAATTTTAAGAGAAATATTGCTTATTGCTTACTATAGTATCTGTAGGAAAAAAAAAAGGCATTGTTTGAGGCTTTGCCTTTTTAGAGCAATAGGGAAGAATAAAAATAGTATTAGAACTTCTGTATCCTGATTATAGGTTCATGTGATGCAGGAACAAAGTAACACCACTGAAACTGTGTGTCTTTACCATCTAATGTAGTATAATCTGGTCTTAATTCTTTTTGTCACTGTCAGGAAGCTGCTGACATCCCACACCAGTATCTTCCCTGAAGGTTAAACAGGTGAAAAACCCCATATGAACAACTGGAGATTGGCAGATCTTCCTGGGCTGTACACAGCAGTTTTCTACCTTCCCACATCATCATCTTACCAGAGAAAATCTCAAATATTTGGGGAATCAGCCCCTTGGTTCCGTGGGGTCTGTGTTTGGGGTGTGTCTGTTCTGGCTTCTCTTTGGGCATTGGGAGGTCCGAGGAGCCAGTGGCACCTCAGAGGAACAAGTGGGACCTGAGCTGTCCCCAGGGTGCTCCTGGCAGGCTGATCCCTTATTCTGCAAGTTCATAAGGAGCCATTTGCAGTTGGTCAATCCCTTTTTTAGTTTGAGGTGAATTATCTGTAATGGGACAGGTGCTGAGATCAGTGAATGTGATCTGGAGTAGGTGAAAGAAGGTGTGTCCTGGAATTCAGGAATCCTGGAATTCTTTCTTTTGGGTTTTTTTTTTTCCACAGTATGGGACTTGTCTTTCTGTCTGTGGGTTTCCTTGGAAATGAAGCCTCATTTTGGTAGCACTGCAGTGGAGGGGCAGTTGTAGCCAGGCTGGAGTCACTGCAGTTTGTTCTCTGGGGGTTCCCTTCAAGTGGCTCTGGTGGCAGATCCGAGTTAACTTTTTGTTCTGTGAACAGAGAAGGAGTTAATTTAACAAGCTCCTCATCTGTGATGGTCACAGATGGCTTTTACCTTCGTAGAGTGAGTTCTGGCTGATATTTTATCCCTCATAAAGTCTTTTTACTTGAGTTGCTGTTCTCTGACCGTCTTCTTAAAACAATTTCTACCTCCGCTTCTTTTCTGGATTGTTTTGGTGTTGGTTTTTCTTTTTTAGTTCTCCCACCCTTTTTCCTGAAGTATGAGATCCCAAACATTTGCAAAAGCCTTATGAGTTGATTAAAAAATCAGCAGATTTGTTTTCTGTTGATCTTCTGAATTCTCTGTAGACACACACGTGGTTATAGTGAAATCCTGTGCTCTGTGTGTGTGTCTGCAGTGCACCCTTGCAGCAATTAAGGAATCTCATTAAGAGCCTTCAGGAGGTCATGGAAAGGCTTTAGACCCCTCTGTCCATTATTTGTGGGACCATTGAGGGGGGAGATGGGAGGGCTGGAGCACATGTCACATAGTGGAAGATTGCAGGAGCTGGGATTGTCCAGGCTGGCTCTGGGGACATCCCAGATTTGGGGTTTTAACTGTCTTAATAAATTAGTTTTAACTTGAGGGTCCAGTGTAGGATCAGGAGTTGGACTTTGATGATCCTTGTGGGTCCCTTCCAACTCAGGATATGCTGTGATTCCAGAGAAGACAGAGCCAGGCTTTTCTCAGAGGTGCCCAGCAAAAACCTGGGGGGCAGAGGGCTAAAGTTGCATTAAGGAAAATCCCAGATGAATAGAAATAGAAATATTTTCATGCTCAGTGGTAGAAATGACCCAGAAAATCAGTGAAATTCTCATCCTTGGGGATACTCAAAATTCAACTGGACAGGGTTGGATTTGAGACTTCCAGAGGTCTCTTCTGACCTGAATTAGTCTCTGATTCTGTGCAGACCTGCTCAGGTTGAGGTGTTCCCTTGTTCTCATTTGTACATGTTGACTTGTTTAAAGAAATTCTTTAAATCTGTTGAGGGTTTTTTTTCTGTTTTGCTGTTTATATAAAAGTTATCTTTGCTAGTTTACTAATAGAGAGGAGCTTTATTTGCAGGGTCTGGCTCCAGGCTCCAATCAAGCCATAAGTTAGAGATTTCATTAATTATTTGCTCTGTTTACACAGTTCTTCAGGGATTTTTGACTTACTCTGTTTGTTTCATTGCCTAACATCAGACTGGTAAGTTTTTCATGTTTTTGTAACATTTGTGGTTTGTAGATCAGTTTTTGCCTTCATTTGTGAAGATTTATCTTTGTCTTGCTGCTGTGAGTGCAAGTGAGAAACTCCACATAGCTGAACCTATTTCAGGAAAAATTGGAGTTAACTCAAGCCCACTGGTGACTACTGTGGTAAGCCAGAAATTTTGGGTCAGTAAATCACAAATTGGTGTTAATTAGCAGCTGAAAGGGTTTGATTGGGAAAAAATCAGATTATGCTCACATATGCATAAAGAAGGGATCCCCCTTTCCTTATGCTGTTGGCCACTTCTAGGAAAAGCACTGTGGTATTTGAAATAGATTTTATTTTTCATACAGATAAACCCACTAAAATTGGGATAAGAATTTTCCAAACTCAAAATTGCTGCCTTGATGCAGGATGTTGGTTCCCTGTGTGTGATCCTAACTGGAGTCCAAAGCTGGAGTCACACTTCCCTTTGCAAATTGCTAAATTCAGGGTGAGATTCTGCCCATAATCCTGAGCTGGGGGTGTTCAGTTGGGGATGGTTTCCAGCCCCTCCTCTGCTTTATCCCTAACTCATTTTAATTAATATTTGTAATAATGTTCCTCCTCCCACTCCAGCTCCATCATGGTGCAGCTCCCACTTCCCAGTGCTCATCAGCTTCTTCCAAACTCACTGTGTAATTACCAGCAAATTTAGTTTTGTCAAAACTTTGCTCTTATTTTATCTGAGTTTTCCCACTCAAGTAGCTCTTGCACTCTTTGAAGTTATTTTAACTTGATAATATTATTTTGATCAAAGTCTTAAGCTTACAGGCAATAATCTTTGGTTTGGTGCAGCTTTTGGAATTTGGCAGGAATCTTTGTTGGCAGGATTGGTCTTCAAATTGTGTTACATGTCAGTGACCTTAATATATGTTCCTTACATGGATTTTGTGTGTTTGTAGCAGCAGTCAGGGCTTGGATCCTGATCCCAGCTACTTTAATGGAGTTTTGTGGAGTTTTCACTGTGATTCCTTGGAAGGGAAGGTTGATGGCCTGACCAAAAAACTACCTTGCAATTCCCAAGATTTGCAGAGACATTTCAACCTAAAACGTTCCCCCTTGGGCTTTTGAGCAGCTGAGATACTTAACTCAGGATATTGGATCAGTTATTGGCCAAAAGGGATTTGGTACAGCCCTAAAACCTTCATTTCAGCCTCTCTTTCTGCTGTCAAATTTATGGGGTTTAAACTGTCTGACTAAAGACATTGCACATTCATGAAAACCAGAGGCATTCTAGAGGTGGCAGCTACAAATCCAGATTTAAAAGACACTGAAATTATCCTTTTTCCTTTGTGAGAAAAGTGTTACAACTAAAAGAGCGTGGTTGAATGTTTTGAGGACTGTCAGTAAGGTGACAGCGATTTGATGTTGGTTTTTGTCCAACAAATGCAAATCAAACCAATGGAAGTTTATCTCAGTGAGGCAGAGGGAAAAAAAATTTAACTCTTTTACTAAAGATTTTAGTGCCATCCTTGGCCTTAGATTTTGTCACTTAAAAATAGGCTGTAATTGTTTGGTTTATAGTTTACTTCAGATAATTGTGGAATGGGAATTTTAAAGATCATCCAGTCCCACTCCTGCCATGGGCAGAGACACCTTCCACTATCCCAGGTTGTTCCAAACTCCAATATCCATGGTGGCCTTGGACACTTTCAGGGATGGAGCAGCCACAACTGCTAGAAAAGAATTTACCATTTGAAACACGCAGGGGAAAATTCACAAAATATTTTAAATGCCCCTTTTAATCAGGCTGGAGAACCAATGTGCTTGATGGCTGCAGGGTGGAGCTCTTTGCCATTCTTTCAGGGAGATCTGGAGTGCTCCAGCCAAGAGCTCAAGCAGGAATGAACTGAAGCTCATTGAGCTGGTGATGGGTTTTTGATGTTTCTGTATGTGCAGAGCATCTCTCCCTCAGCTGCCTTGGCAGAAACCTCCCTGTGCCATTTATTCCCTCTCTGCTCAATGGCAGCGGGTGTGTTCTGCTGATCAAAACAGCCAGCACACTTGTGCTGAATCCTTTCAGGCTGCAGCCAGGGTAATTGGGATGGGCAGGATAAATGCATGGGAGTATGGCAGTCACAGTGATGGCAGCTCTTTTTCAATGGGCTGGGTGTCCCTGACGGGTAATTAGCAGCTTTAGAACCACGGGGATTGGCATGGCCGTGATTAAAAGGATTTCTGTCTTTTCTGTGATTGAAAACAGAAGATCTCCCGCCCCCTAATTCTCTTTTAATACCAGTGTTATTAGTGACACTTGGAACACAGCTCCTCTGTAAACTTAAATAATGACCTCAGTGAATGGTGACTTACAACAGCAGGGACTGAACCGAGCTCAGTTTTCTATGCAAAGCTGCTCCCCCTGATTCTGTGTTCCCTGTTCCACGTGTCACTCCCTGTGAGTTTGGGAGACAAAGAGGACATTTGGTTGTGTGACAGCCTGGGAACAGATTGCCCAGGGCCTGCTTTAGCTCTTCTGGCTCATTTTGGATTTAAGGAGATGAAGAGGACGAGCCATGAACTCCACTGGACTCATCCTGAATTTTCACCTGTGTGCAGGTGGAGGTTTCCTTGGGGCAGGGAATGTCCCTGGCTCTTGGGTGCCACTCCAAATTCCCATTCCCTCTTTGGAAGCCTTAGCAGCACTTTGTTGCCACGTTCTCCTCCAGCTCTGCTCTCTCAGTTAACACAGTGTAGTGATAGGAGCTAACTCCCCTTTTTTCCTTAAAAAAAAAAAATCTCAAAATTTCCCCCCACAGGAGAGTTGGCTGGACACCATCCTTGCCATTCACCCAGGATATCTGGTGGTGACCCAATATCATCATTTTCCCCTGATCTGTTGCTAGATTCTCCAAAATCATCTGCCATAGGGTGTTCTGTGCCTTTTAAATCCTTTTTTGTGAGTATCTGTTGCCCACTGAGCACTCTGGAGCCATTTTTGCCCTTAAGTTTCTTGACCACATTTTTCCACAGTGCTGTTCTCCGTTTTTCAGGCAGGTTTCCACACTTTGTTGGCAAGTAAAGATGCTTAGAGGGACTCTGAATTAAATTTAGTAAAACTAGCAGGTTCTATCACCAAAAAATTCTTGAGAGAATTTAGGGACTTCCTTAGGCTTTTATTGAAATCTTCCAGTTACTTTTCAGCTTCTTTGCACTGAAATCTTTGTGAATCCCAGTTCAGAGCAGAGCTGTGCCCGTGGGTACTTCAGTTCTTCCAGCACAGTTCCCACACTGCACTCACAGTAGCAATGGGAACAACTTCTCTTTTAGAAAATACATTTTTAGATATTCACTTGCTGCTGTCACTGGCCTCAATTCAGCTTCCCATCCTCCTCTCCCTTCTCTTTAACTAATTAAAGTCTTCCTTGTTATGGCAAGATGGCATATGTAGCTTAAATAACCCACCTCTTTAATTAAGAGGTTGGATTCAGCCTTCTGAGATATATTTGACATCATTTGAGATTTAAAAATACATTTTACTTACACAGTTTATCCGTCAGATCGCTCAAGGAGGGCAAAGAGATAATGAAAGTAAATTATTAATTAATATTTCTCACCCAGTATATTCCATTAAGAATATTAAGCATTTATTCCATTCCTCAAAGCACGTTTGACTTCGGATAACATTTTTTTTTTTTAAGTCTGCCTGCTGATGAAGTTGCTGCTGTCTCTCTCTTTGACAGGGATGTAGGGACAGGGTGGAAAATGCCCTTCAGGAGCTAACCAGGGCCAGGAATCCCAAATATCCACTCACTGACCAGGTTTGCCAGTTCTTTTATGCATTGGGAGCAGATCTTATCAACCACGTAATGTCCCTGAGACATCCAAGCTGTTCTTACCTTGAAAACAATTGGTAAAATTAGGGAGTGAAAACAGCAGCAGGAGCATCTCCACTTGCAGTGTTTGGGATGGAGTGGGATGAGTTTGGGTTTGGAATGGTGAAGGAATTCAAGATGTTGCTGGGAAAGACCCAGGGGTGTTGCACAACATCTGGAACTGCTCCCTGAAAAGGGGGAACACGTTGGGATTTTTGTTGAGGAGGGAATTAAGTGGTTTAGGAGCAGTTACTGGAATTCGAGTTGTGCTTTTGTTCATTTTCTCACAGAGGTACTTCAGAAAATCCTGGAATTGTTTGGATGGGGAAGGGCCATTAAACCCCATCCCATCCAGCCTGGCCTTGGACACTTCCAGGGATGCAGGGACAGCCACAGCTTCTCTGGGAATTTCATCCCAGCCACACCTTCACAGCCAGGAATTCTTTCCCAATATCCCATCCATCCCTGCCCTCTGGCAGTGGAAGCCTTTCCCTGTGTCCTGTCCCTCCATCTCTTGTCCCCAGTCCCTCTCCAGCTCTCCTGGAGCCCCTTTAGGCTCTGGAAAATGCTGGAAGGTTTTCCTGCAGAGTTCCCTTTCAGTTTAACCAAACATTCCCACCTGGCACACAGGAACAGTTCAGTTCTAACAGTTCAATTCAGCACTTCCTTCCTTCAGAGCTCTTCACTCACACAAATCTTTATTCTGCAGAGCTGATTAAGTCTCAGTCCTCTTTCTCCAGGGCCTTGGAGAAAATAAATGCTCTTGAGATGTGGGAATGTTTATAAATCCATTGGATATATGTGATGAATTTGTAAAGAGTGATGCAGAATAGAGAGACACTTTCAGTTAAGGTTGGATTTGGTTTCTTTTTTTGTTTTGTTTTTTTTTTTTTTTTTTTTTTGTTAAGTAGATGGAATAAAAAGTTTGCATCAGGATTGTGGGAGGCCACCCAACCTCCAGGGTCTCCTTGTAGGTGACAGACTGGTCCCTTCTGGCCTTAATTGTGTATCTGTGACTCCAAAGAGATAAAATGTGTCTTTTACCTTTAGAACTTGTTCAGAATATTGAATAGTTTATAGAGATTTGAGTTCTGGGGGGGTTCTCTGCAGCAAATACTTTCCATCAGAGAACATGTTTGTGCCTTAATGTCTCTAACCCCAGTTCCAGTTCCATAAAAATCTTGTACCATTACCCCAAAAATTCAGCATAAATAGAATTTGATCAATTATGACCATTTCTTTGGGCTGCAATGCCTCAGCAGCTGATTTTCACAAATATCATTGTCAAGAGAGTTTCAAAAAATCCCACAGCCAGCACAACTAAACTGGTGTCTCCTTATTTCCTCCCTGGAGCCTGCAATCCTTGAGGAATTCCTGTGGAGAGTCTGAGCTCACCCCTCCTCAACTGCTCTGAGCCATTTGCTTCCCTCTGAAGTTGATTTTTGGTACTGAATTTGTCACATTATTTTCAGTGCTTCTCATCGAAATAATTTCTTTTATCTTCCATGCAAGCTGCTTCACACCCTGATAATCCCATTTTACCTGCTTTGCCTATTCTGAAGTGCTCTGACCTGAAGCTCTTGTCCTTGCAGCCTCCAAGGAAGGGATTTATGTTGTTTCCACTCTATAAAAAGCTGTCCAGTGCTAAACAGAAGCTTCCAAACTTTGTGCTCTGGAGTTTCCCAGCTCTCAGACCCTTCTCCTTTCCCTCCTTGCAGTTTCCTGATTAGAAAAATCACAGAAATAGCAATTTTAAAGTATTTTTTAAATTATTACTTGGACTGTCTGGTTTTTTTTACTGGGAAGATTTGTTTACTGGGAAACATTCCCCTTTCCTTTGGCCTTTTAGATGGTGCTGTATCCATTAATTACTTGAAGTCAAAGTTTATATGAAAAAAATAACAATTTTATCTACTTTGGCCGGTTTAAAAAAAAAAAAAAATCAGCTCATAAATTCAGCCAGTTTACAGCAGATTCTTCACTTGCACAGCCCTGTGTGAAATCAGGTAGTTGGACCATGGGAGAGGGACAAGGTGGAAATGGTTTTTTTCATAGAATTGTGGAATGGTTTGGGTTGGAAGGGACCTTAAAACTCATCCAGTTCCTCCCTCTGCCATGGGCAGGAACATCTTCCCCTACCCCAGGTTGCTCCAAGCCCTGTCCAGCCTGGCCTTTTTTTATTCCAATTTACTTTGCCTTGCTTGCCCTTTGTGCTGGAATCTTAATTGGAGCAGTGGATTTTCCCAGCTTGGGTGCCTGCTTTTAATGTGGGTGTTTGGGATGGGATGCCTGGATTTGGCACAGCTTTCCCAGGAGTCTGCTGCTTCCCTTGGACACTTCATTTATCCAGGGTTAGGGATCCCTCATTGCAGCCAGAGTAACTTTTTATTATTATTCACAAATTAGTTTAGGCTTGAAAATCATTGGAAAATCCTGAAGTCACGTTTCCAAATGAAAGAGTGAAAACAAAGTTTGGATTTTGAGCTTCCCATCTTCCAGTGTTATCCACTGAATTTTCTGTTGCTTTTTTTTTTTTTTGCCTTCTGTGTGAATTTGGGTGTCACCCTGAGCCTTGTGCTGACCTGAAGCTGGTGACTGGTTTTTGGTTGCTGTGGGGTCAGAGCCCTGTTTGGTCTTTTGGGAGGGACAGATTCCCCATTCTATCACCCAGTAAGAACCCAAAAGCAAAACCCCACTTTTTTCCTTGCTGTTGGCTTCAGGAATGTCTTTCTGGATCTCATCAAAGCCTCCCTGATTTTGTTTCAACAAAATGTGCTGAATTTTTGTGCTGCTGGAGTTCTGGGTGGTTCTGGGCAGCATTTCTGCCACCAGTGCTGCAGCTTGAGGCCGGGAGAGCTGGGTGTCCCATTGGGAGTCACATCCTGTGCTTTGGGACAGGCTGTGCCCTAGAGAGAACCCAGGAGGAGCAGAACTGAGATTTCAGCTCAGTTCTGTCAAAGGGTGACGAGTCAGAGTCAGTTGTGAGCTCTCTTCTCCTGACATTGCCTTGGCTTCTCTTCCTCTTGGTCTTGATGATCTTCCCAAGGCTGCCCAAAGCCCGGGAGATGCGTGCAGTGCTTCTTTCAGTTTAAGTTTTTGGGTTTTTTTTCTTAGTGTCGATTTAAAAAGTGCCTAAGTGAGGACCAGGACTCCAGAGTGAGCTGGAGGAATAGGATTAGACCTCATTTCCCTCTTAAGAAAAGAGCCCTCCCTGCATCCCTCTGCACATCCCTCCAGTGAATCCAGAGCGTGGCAGAATCCGGCTGGAAAAATCTCCCCGTTCTTCCCTCGTGCTGCCCCCCTTGGTTCTCAGTCTTTTGGGGGGATCTCTTTTCTCAGCCAAACGTTTGCAATCTCTCATTTGGGGTGGATGGCAAAGAGGGGGGAAGCTTGGATGGAATTCAGTAGGAAACTGCCTCTTGGATTGCAGATAGAAGGAGCTCTGTGTGATAAACATCCACCTCTGGAAAATCAGGTGTGGGTGGAAAAAGCTGATGTGCTTCTTTAATCACCTCCTTTGGAATCCCAGAATGGTTTGGGTTGGAAAGAACCTTAAAAATCGTCCAGTCCCACCCCCTGCCATGGGCAGGGACACCTCCCACTATCCCAGGTTGCTCCAAGCCTTGTCCAACCTGGCCTGGATCATTTCCAGGGATGGGGCAGCCAAAACCTCTCTGGAATCCCAAAGGCAGTTTCTTCCTATATTTTTAATTATTTCTAGGTTTACCATAGTGGCACCTGCTAAACATTTTGTCCAAATAATCCTAACTACTGGCAGGTGGTTATAATTTTGTAAAGGTGAGAATTTTATGTGAGTTTAAAGAATAAAGGTATGAGTGATAGTTTAAGAAATTTCATTTAAGGAAGATTTCTTCTGACCAGAGTGAAAGGAGGTAACAGAACACTATTGAAGGTGTTTTAGTACCACTTAAGGGTTCAGCAAATGAAAGCAATCAGTGTGTAGAAGTTTTATTTTTCATTAGCAACAAAATCTTTTCACTCTGACAACAGTGAGGTGGGAAAGGACTGTTGGCAAGGAAAGCTGTGAGGACATCTCTGCAGAGGGCAGAAACTCAGCCCCTGGGGAGTGGATGGGTGTTGATAGAAGCAGTGATCCTGTGGGATCCTGATGGAAATAGGACATTTTCCTGATGGAAATCCACTCTGTGGCACACACAGACCCTTGGCCCTGCTCTGAGATGCCTTTTGGAAGTGATATTTTCCCTGAGAAGTGATTGTCACTGGCAGAGGATGTTGGTGACAGCTGATGGATGCTGTAGTTGAGTGTTGCAAACCCACGAGCGAGGGCACGGTGGAACATCCTCAGAGCCACAGAAAAACGGAGCAAAACCCCAGCAAAGGCTGAGGAGCTTCCTCACACCCAAATTCTGTGTGTCTCAACTTTGTCCCACTGTGACCTCGACCTGGGGGGCGGGTGCCAGCCGTGCATCTCCTGTCACCTCAGTGTCACCAGATGTATCAGTGACACCCGAGACGAGCCGTGTCCCATCCCTGCCCTGTCCATTCCTCCCACCCAGCTGCTGGTTGGCCCCAGCTGGGCCCTGTGTCTCATCTGCTGTAGGTGTCCTGCCTACCTCAAGAGGTAACCATGGGATCCTGGAGTGGTGTGCTCACCCTCTGGTCAGTTTTCCATGAGCACTAGCGCACACTCACACTCACACTCACACTCACACACACTGGAATGTATATTCTCCTCCCCCCCAGCCCCCAAATAACCTCTTGACCTGATCCTTGCTGTAGCCACCACCAACTCCTCTTGCAAATTGGATGCTGCTTTAAATGTGAAAACAAATGTTCAAGAAGCTATAAAACCTGAATGAAAGCTAAAGCTGAATTTATAAA
Source organism: Sturnus vulgaris (assembly GCF_052056855.1). Classification (NCBI taxonomy): domain Eukaryota; kingdom Metazoa; phylum Chordata; class Aves; order Passeriformes; family Sturnidae; genus Sturnus; species Sturnus vulgaris. Next base: position 113,049,966 of record NC_142245.1, on the reverse strand, counting down.
GCCTTGTTGCATATGAGCCAAAAGTGCAAAAAGCTCTATATAATGAACTAACCTGCCACTCATATAAATATAAATATATATAAATATATTAAAATCAGACTGTTCTACAAAATTGTGTATTTGTATTTTTGTGTACGTACAATTTTCTGCTAAGCAGAAGGAGGATGTAGTATAGGATGATGTGAGAAGAGATTTTGTTTAATCATATTTCTTTGTTACTTATTTTTGTTAACATCCAGATGCCTGTCTTTGTCTTATGTGTATGACACTGTTCCAAAGGTGCAGTATCCCTCTCCTGCCGCACGTCCGACCTCCTTCCTCCACAGGGAATGAGTCAGGTGATGCCCCTCATCATCCTCCTCATCATCACATCATCATCATCATCATCCCATTCACATCCACCTTGGTCTTGATCTTAAGGGCTGCTCGGATGTTTTATTTCCCGGGCGCTTTTTGTTGTGAAGTTGAATTTTCATGTGCTGGCCGACTCCTCTGCACGTTTCCATGGTCTGCTGCTGCTCCTCAGCCTGACATTTTTTGGGGAAAAAAAAATGGATTGGATAGGTCAGGAGGGAGGATGAGCAGATCCTCGTGGTGGGAAGTTGATTGTGGAGAAGAAAGTGCCAGGATGGTCCCAAGGGTGAACCTCAGACCCCACAGGGGAGCTGCTCCTGGGGGCTTGGCTGTCAGGAAGGCTGGGGAGGTGATGGGTTGTGACCCTCCCTGTGCCCCCTCAGCAACATCCACCCCTGGTGGCTTTGGGGCACTTGGGCTCTTTGCTTTGGGAAAGTTGGAGCAGCCTTGAGAGGGGTCCACTTGTTCATGCCAGGTGCCCTTGAAGTGAAGGCACTGAATGTTGAGAAGAACATTCCAAACTCTTCTCCCAATCACTGCCTTTATCTGCAAGGTGCTGATGGCTCCCTTCGAGGAGAAAAGGAACAGTGTAGGAAACCTAAGAACCCTGGGTGTGCTTGGGAATCACAAAGGACCAAAGGAAATGAACAGGGTGTAGTGGAGTAACTGATGGAAAGCTTGAGACAGGAGATGCTGGAAGTTCACCTTCATTCCCACCACAGTCCCTTGAGGAAACTGGTCCAGCCTCCATCCCAAATGCAGCTGAGGGTCAGTGTCCATCACACCTTCCCCTGGCAGCAGGTGCTGTGAAAATGAACCATCAACCCTTTGGGCCCTTTTTTTTTTCTTTTTTAATTTAATCCCTGTCTTTGTTCGAGCCGACGGGCGGCCCGGGGAGAGCGATACTGCACCTTTCCATGTAGGGCTCATATTTATAACAATGTGTAATGACTGTAGCAAAAGTCCTTGTTTCTGTATGTGAATGGACAGAGAAACAAGTGCTCTATTGTATTGATTAAAATAGTTCAAATGAGTCCTGTATCATTGTATCTCCTATTCTGGATTAGTGCCTTTTGGACAGTAGACTGTTCTGTAATTAAAATGTAGTATAACTGCTTTTTTGTACAGTTTTGTTTTAATAAAACTTTTTTTTAATTTGTGTTTATTTTAGTATTGTACCTATTAGAAAATAAAAATGTATAACTCAACACTGACCCTTTTCTTGCATCGTCCTTTTTGTGCAGGGCTTGGCTGTGAGACCTAAAATGTGTGCTGAGAATTAAGTGAGTGCAGAAAATTCGGGTTTGTTTGGGGAAAAATTAATTCTTTGTGCACTCCCCCTCTGGAAAGTGCTGGACACGATGATGGTGGATTTGAAGCAGTGGAGTCACTTGGGATTTGAGCCATGGGCTGATTCCAGAGACCTTTTAGGGCTCTTTCCACTCAAAGGAGATGCTGAGAGTGGAGTTTTCCCTCCTTTGCCTGGGAAAGTTTTGGAGTTTTGCCTCCTTTGCCACAGGTCATACAAAGCTGTTGTGCCCTTCCCTCTGGGAACCTCCCCCACCTCAGGAAGGGCCCTGTGAGTCCCATCCCAACAATAAAAATCTCTTGCTCAAGCAGCTGAGAAGGTGTGGAGGGAGCAAACCTTGGGGCAACTCGGTGATAAAACCAAAAGATGTTGAATTATTGAGCACAGGGGTGATTTTGAGAAGCCCGAGGCAGGAGGGGGCTGTGGCTGCCCTTTGGTCCTGGCCTGGTTGGGCTGAGCAGCTTGGGGGGGATCTCAGAGAGGGTTTATGGGGTGGGTGGGTGGGTGGGGAAAAACTTCCTCAGAATGGGAAGAAATTCCTGCAGGATGTGGAAGCTGAGATGGGTGGCAGAGGAGACACAAAGTCACAGGAATTGATTTATTCAGTGAAATGGTGTCTGGGTCCTGCCATCCTGGTTAAAATCAGGATGTGCAGCTGTGGTTGGGGAGTTTGCTCAGGATGGACACCCCAAAACAGGGGGGAAAGCAGCTCAGGAGGGGTGCAGATGATGAATAATGGACTTCAGAGGTGGAAGAACCTTTCAGACTGCTCCTTGTGCCTCTCAGACATAAAAGAGGAGGATTAAATTTATCTTAACCCTCCCCATCATCAGCTGCCAGAGCTGCTGTGTTTGTAGAGGGAATTTTCTGGAGGGAGGAGGCTGAAATGGTTTGGGATGGAAGGGACCTCAAAGCTCCCTTGTCCCATCCCTTGCCATGGGCAGGGACACCTCCCACTATCCCAGGCTGCTCCAAGTTCCATCCAATCTGCCCTTGGACACTTCCAGGGGTGTCTGTTGCAACACCTGGGATGCTGGATGAGCCCACTCTGTCTTTCACAGCTGAAAACCAGGAATACAGAAAAAGCTCCATCTGGAGATGTTACAAGAAACACAAGAGGAATAAATCCACATTGGAGGTCTGTGCTTTGCAAAGAAGCTGCACTTCCAGCCCTTTGTGTGCCTGTTTTGGTGGGAAATGAGATTGATCAGGGAAAAAACAATAATTTATCACAGGTTGGTGCCCAAAGGTGAGCAAAACCCCCTTGGAAATGTGGCCAGCTCGTGGCAGGGCAGCTCCTCTCTCCACTCAGGGGCTGCTGCCTCCCATGGCAAAGTGTTTGAAGCCAAGAGAGGCCGATGGAAGGCTGTGTTAATTTGAAGGAAAACGGGGGGAAAAGTGTTCTTTATTAGTTTTGGAGGTTTTTAAAAATTATTTTCTTGCTCTTTTTGATGGGAGCCTTTTCAAGGCAGCTTTGGCTGCAGAACAGAACGTGGCAGCGTGGGGAAGGTGCCACAGCCACCTTCCGGGAAGAGCGAGGTTTGAACAAAGTGATGCTGCTTCAAACAACTCCTGTGTTTCAGCCAAAGAGGGTTTTTTTTTCTTTCAGAAGGTAAAACATAAAAGGGAAGTGGCTTTAAAGAAGAAGAAAAAAAAGCTGTTTTCGTGTGCTGATTGCAAGACAGCGCTGATAAAAATATCCTTTGCTCGCTGAGTTTCAGTGGGGATGGGGGGGGATCAACACAGCATTTGTTGCTCTAGGAAAAAGCCAAGATAAACTGAAAAACTACACAAAATAATCCAAATCAAACCCTGCCTGTTGTTTCCAACATGAAACCCTGTCTGGGAGAGAAACGGTGCCAAAGAGAAAGGAAATGATGTGGCCCAGGCAGGGGGTTTCAAGGACATCATGAAATATTGAGGGGGGGTGGTCTTATCACCCCGAGGTCTTTTTGGCTGGCAGGGTTGGTTGTGGCAGTGACCTCCCCACACCTGGAGCAAGGCAGAGAAGTTCTTGGGATCCTCATGCCACTGTGGATATTAGGAAAACCTTCTTCCCCAAAAGCGTGGTCAGGCACTGCCACAACTGCCCAGGGCATGCTGGAATCACCAGCCCTGGAGGGATTTAAAAGCTGTGAGGATGTGGCACTTGGGGACATGAGTCAGTGGTGGCCTGGGCAGTGTTGGGAATCAATTTTGGCAACTTTTTCAAGCTAAGCTATTCCAATTCTAAACATTTTGGTGCCACTAACGGGAACAATAAAGCACAGACATGCCAGCTCTAAAGAAGACGTTTATTCAGGTCCTGCAGGCGGCATCGCACGTATGATACAATATTACAGTCATTTAGTATGGTACAGAAATCATTAAAAACTTTACAGCTCATTACAAAGTCTCTTTGGATTTCAGCTCATTTAAAGTACACAGAGCCCCTGCAGTGTGTCACCCTGGCAGGGACACACTGGTTTGGGAACGGTGGAGAGGGCAGAAACCAAAGATGGACAGGGGGGATGGAGGAACAAGACACTTGACTGTGACCCCACTCGAGGTGTTGGGAAGTGTGACCAGCCCACATTGTCCCTCACTGCCTCATCCCCTAAAATCCAGGCACCCCGAGGCCACCCAGCCTCGCTGCTGGCCCCGGGATAAGGCACTGGGAAAAGGAAATCTTGTGCAAAGAACTGGAGGAACTGGCCAAGGGACAGCGGGAGCATCACCACAGACACGGCTCTGGCAGCTCCACAGGGCATGGACAGGGCTGGAAAACACCCAGGCCCTGCTTTTGTGGGGTTCCATCACTGTGGGGAGGAATGAGGGGGTCCTGCCTTTGTAGGAGAGCACAGGGGTGTTGAAATTTCCACCCCAGCCCCCTCTGTTCAAGGACATGGGTGGTGTCACCACACAGAATTTGCTTCTGTTCATTTTCCTCAACAACATCATGGAACAGCAAAGGGCCAAAGCCTCGGGGTGAACAGGCTTGACTTTGGACATGGAGATCAAAACACCTCAAGAGCTGAACCTAACACAGGAAAAAGGTGTGGCTTGGCTTGAGAAAACCCCAAAAAGTCCCCTCTGAGCAGCCTCCTCTTGGCTGGCTTGGTGCCACAGACACCTTGTGGGGTGGGGGGACTCCCAGCCCTACAAACACAGGGGAGGGATGGAGCTTTTCCAACCCACCAGCACCAATTTCCAAGAATCTGAGACCCACCCACAATTCAGGGACACAGCCAGCAGGACTGAACCCCCTAGAGACACCAGAGATGAGACACTGGATAAAACTGACACTCTCCTGCATGAAATCTTCTTCTTCCCTGTATAAAGTGCATGAAAATCTTGGAAAAATCTGCATAGCTATTCACACACCAGCCTCAGTGCTGGGTGGTTCCAGTTAAGAGCACCTCCTCCTTTAGGCTGAGAGTAGAGTTTTTCTAATATTATCAGTAAAAAACAGATATTACTACCTCCATGATGATTTTTACCTCTTTTCTGCTTAGTTAGCTTAGCTGGGGCAAAGTAAGATGGCTTTGAGTAGAGGAATGTGCACTCACTCTGCCAAAAATTTGAAAAAACACCTTTAGAAAAGACCACACGTGCCCAGGAAAGCTGCGAGGGAGCAGGAGAGAGTCGGGGAATCCTCCAGGAACAACCTCACGGCCAAATTCGATGTTTTTGGCTTTCTGGAGCTTGTACTGCATCAGAGTGAATTTAGGGTGCAATCTGAGGCCGGGTTTTGTTTCCAAAATCAGAGGAAATGGTGAAAACCAAGAGAGCTCTGAGCAAGGTCCTCCATCCATGAAGGCACCACGAGCTCCTCCTGCTCTTCATTCCCACTGGATTCCTGGGATCATCCCAGCCCTACTGCACAGATTTGCTTCCAGGACAGGTTATCCCACGGAGGCAGCAGGTGTGGGCTGCTCCAAGCATCCTTCACACCTTTCTCTGTGCTTCTGCAGCACGGCTGGGGGTGGGAGGAGAGGGAATCCAGCCTGGGTCAGTCGGATCAGCCTCTCTGTGTCCCAGGAGTGCAAGCACCAAACCATGGCCAGGGCTGGAGCCCGAAGAGGCCAGAGGAGTTTCTAACCAGCAGCAGAAACACCAAGCCAGCTCCTCCTGCTCCTCCCCTTCTCTCCTGCAGCCTGGACTTTCCACGGACCCTGAGGAAATCCTGGATTCCCAAAGAGCAGCACAAGAAAAGAGGTTTCAAAAGGACTTGGGAGGTTCCTCCCTTTGCATCTCCCCCAAACGGGGCTGCTGAGCAAACATGGAGGAGTTTTTTTAAAGACATCCCTAAATCCAAGTATCTGAAATGCTGAGACTAAAAACACACAGCTCTGGGGAGGGGCTGCTTCACATCAGCTTCTTCCGGCAGCACATCAGAACAAAGTGCAATTAAAAACACGGTCAGGGTGGAGTTCACAGAACCAACAAGGCAGTGTAAGAGGCATCAAATTAATTAGTGGGTGGTCTTTCATTGGCAAGACTCCTCAGACCCCAAAATTAAGAGTATTTCACTGTATGGGTTGCGTTCATAAAACCGGTTTTTAATTTTAAAACCCGGGACTTCAGCATCCAAATTCTTTACTACCAAATTCCTCCCCCATCGTAGCTTGGATGGACAGGAACTTCGTGCAAAGGGAAAAAAAAGGGAAAACTGTACACTAAAAATATCTTTAAAAAGCTGCTCTGTACATTTTATATTAAGATTTCTTGAGGAAAATTTAGGAAACACTGAAACTACTTACACCAAGCTGGAAGGATACACAACCCCTGGCAGAGCTCTACACAGGCTGCATCGGAACCCAGCCCACTTATTTCTGCTACAGATTAGTTTCTATTTTAATTTTATTCCTTCTGCATAAATGATATTAATTACAGTAAATCAGCATAATTATCTCCTTCACTAAGCATCCCTATCTCCTTTGATGCCAATGGAGCTTTCCCTTGGACCTCGGAACCAGATGTTTAAGGCACTTGGATACCCACGGGCAGCAACTGGAGAGATATTAAAGTTTAATCATTAATTTAGCATCCTAAATAGTCCCCACGTAGCTAAAACATTTATTGCTCAGGCTGTCCAATCCCCCTGTGATGACTAAACAAGATATAAACAGCTCAGCATAGAAAAATCTGTGGCTTTTCAGGATTTGATAGAAGAACAAGCGTTGGCTGATCCATGCATGGACACATGGACAGGGATACATCCCCTGTGCCACAGGCAGCTAAAAACCAGCCACAAATAAAATCAAGTTTTATAAAAGCCAGCCCAAACCTCCCCCTTTCCAAGAGAGAGGCTGGTTTTGGGGAGCACAGAGGCACCTCCTCTTTGGATGGAGCTGGGAGAGCTCCTCTGTGCAGCGCCGGGCAGGGATGATTGTAAAGCGCAAACATTTCATGTTTTAAAAGAATAAATAAAAATAAATAGACTGGATTGATCCTGTTATGAGGACAGAGAACCCCTGCTTGGCAAAATTGTGAGTGTCTCCAAAGGCTGGGTGGGAACAGGGAAGCTCTTCAGTGCTGACAGCTCTCCAAAAATCCTCTTGGCCCACAGGGAGGAACCAAGGAGAAGGTCCTGCCACTCTGGGGCAAGTGAGAGAGGGGATCCTGTCATGGTGACAGCAAACATTAAATGGATCAAAAATCACAAATAGGACAGAGCTGGGCTTTCTCCCATTCCCAACAAACCAGCTGGAAACACGACACTGCTTTCCACAGGAGAGCGGGATAACAGGGCAGCGATCCAAACAGGCACTGGTCCCAGCCACATAACCCAAGGGCTGCTGCTGCTTTAAATAAAGGGACTTTGGGGCTTCTTTATCTCCAAACCAAGTTCTACTTTCACTTTTCTGCCCGTCTGCAATCATTCCCACCTTGTCCTTTCGTGATGATTACACCATACCGACTCAGCTCTTCTGGAATTACAACAGAGCTGCTACTTTGGGGAGGTTCTTCAGGAACTGCCCTGCACTTGGAGGGTGCCTGGGGAAGATTTAGTGGAAGCTGTGCTGTGGTTTGACCAAATTTCCTCAGAAAGGAGGAAGAGAAGGAGCTCATTACACCCACCCCGGCTGCCATCGGAGACGCCAGGACTTGGGACAGGAAACGAAGGATCCAGCACCACCACGAGGCAAAGAATTATCTGTCAATCACCCAGAGCAGAGAGAACAAACCCTTCATTAGTGTTTGCCACCAACTGGAAGCTGCCATGCTTGGTTTTGCTTCCCGAAGCTCCCCCGGCCGCGTCCCAGGGCGTTTGCTGGGCTGGGATCTCTCAGTTCGCCCAGGATTTCCTGTTCTCCGCGTTTTTCTGGCTCTTCTCCAGTCGCAGCGTGGATCCTCCCTCTGCCTTGGCCAGGGCTGTGAGGGAGGCCAGGTTGGAGGCAGACCCAGAGAAGTTCCCGCTCCTCCTGTTGTCTCCCTGCAGCCTGAGGCCGGAGCTGCGGCGCCGCGCCGGGCCCGGGGCCTTCCTCACCCTGCCCGGCTTCACCAGCAACCCATAGCCGGGGTTACACCTGAAATACTGCTTCCCTCCGATGGAGCCGTCGTTCTTACCTGCGACACGACAAGCAGGGAGTCACACACTGCTCTGGGATGATTTGGAGATGTTAAATCCCCTCCCCTTCCAGCCCCGGCACCTTCCATTGTCCCGGAGCTGCATCGCGGCCTTGGGCGCTTGCGGGGATGTGGCGGCTACAAACTGTGCCACCCTCACAGGGAAAGGGTTTTTTTTCTTACAAAATGGGTTTTTATTCTGTGCAAATTGGTGCTACTGCACCCAGAGAAGAGGCAAGGGAAAAGTGGTGAGAGGGAGAATGATTGTTCCCTAAAAATCCACCCTGGAGGGAAAACTTCAGCAAGGGCACTGCATGGAGAGTGACTCTGAATGGGACACTCTGCCTTATCCTGCCTTCCCACCTGCTCTGTAATTTCTCCCAAAGTGGTAAATAATTGGTAATAATAATAATAATAAAAAATAATATGTAAAAATAATTTGATAATTCCATTACCACAGTACCAGAAAAGAAGGGAAAGCAAAACTTTAAAAGAGCTTTTGGCTTTCTGAACTGATGTTTGAAGCTGAGGATTGTCTCTCCTGCCGTGTCATAAACCCTGCACAGAACACGAAGGATGATTTTTCTACACTGGTGCTGTTGAGATCTTTCTATTTCTCCTTTTAGATCATTTAAAATTCTCAGGATCACTGTTCAGGGGTTGCTCCCATCCATAAAGGGAAGGTGGAAAGATCCAACAGCTCTTTAAATGATATAAAGTCACCCTTTTGGCTTTTGTTTCCTTCCCCCTTCCACCATCAGCACATTGGGTCCAATGTACCCCCACATGGCCAGGACTTGGATTCCCATGTCCTTGGAGTTCTGTCCCTGTCTGCAGTGTGACAAAGACACCACTTTGTGACCACATTCCCCAAGTGAAGCCCCAGATGTGCCAGAAGCTAGATATGCTCCAACAAATCAGGGTCTTAATTCTTGTGGAAACAGAAGGGGGGAAAAAAAAATTCCAGCAACATCAGCAGCTGAGTCCTCAGCAGGCCAAAAATCTACTGACTTTTCCATGGAAGCTGCTGCTTACTGGGATGTGCAAATAAGCACTGGAGCAGTCTGACAGAGGGAAGGTGACCTTCCAAAATTGAAATGAATCTGTAAATATACATATATATTTTTTTTTAAATGAGGCACAAATCTCGGACTGAATAACTAATATAGCTTGCAAAAGGATCAAGAGCTATACTTTGCTTTCCAGGATGGAAAACTCCAGAGAGTTTTCTGAAACCAGCTGGGAAGTCACTGCTCAGTTCAGCTCTGATGAGCACACGGGGCACAGGAGATTTGGGAGCTCTGGATCCTGGGCAGTGCTCTGCTGGATGAGCTGCTCCATCCCCAGGGAAATGTGCAGCAGAGAGGAGTGCAGGCTCCCTGGGATGTGCACATTCACCACCCAGCCTGGGAATGCTGCACTTGGCTAAAAGCTTTGGAATAAGGAGTTTTATGTGCCCTGGATAGCCCAAATTCTCTCACTGTCGCTGTACCTCTCCTGGATTTTCCACTGGAACTCCCTGACTTCCCCCAATCCTGCCTGCTCCTGGAGAGGAAAGGGGTTGGGAAGCCTGAACTCCAGCACGGATCAAATCCCAGCCATCATCTTCCTCTCCCCTTGTGCTGGAGACACCCTACTCCACACCAACAGCACAGGAACAGCAGCAGCCTCCCCAGAAACTGCACCCTGGTCCCAAAAAAATCCTGGAAACACTAAAATGTGGGAGTTCCACAACTGTACAGGGAAGAGTCAGGCAGGGATGACAAATGAGATGGTGAAAGAAATCTCAAATTATCAGTGGTGGTCAGTGGATGATTATTTCCCACTGCTTTTCACATGTATAGGAGTGTCTATATATATATAAATATATATACTATATATGTATATACACACACACAGAAATAGTCTTTTGCAATTTTAAAGCTTACTTTAAAATAAAATCCTATTACCTCTTAAAAACTATTAAGAGATTTTGCAACTCATTTAGCTTAAATGTCCCTTTGAGCTAAATCCCACAACTCCTGTTGTGCTTTAAACAGCCTTATCCTCACAGCAGAAGCCCAGGAGAGAATCCTATGGACACAAGGCCTATCTCCTGCAGCTATTGTTTACCAAAGTGCATGGAAAAGGAATCCTGATTCCTACTTCCAGTGTAAGAAGCCAAAGAAATGACTGAAAAGGGACAGTCAGGGATCACAGAATGGTTTGGGTAGGGATCTCAAAGGGGCTGGGAGTGAGAGTAGGTTTGGAAAAAGGTGACAGGAGGGAAGACCTTACACATTTCCCTTTTCAAAATGCCCCCTGCAATGGGCAATCACCCCCCAGTGGGTAACAAACCCCAAAAAACAGCTTTAGGATGAGCTCTGCCAGCTGGGACACGCCAGCTGCTTCCCACCTGATCCAGGGGATGTTTTACCTGAAGGCAAATCCAGCTCCACACCAACCCATGTTCCTTCCTGGAAGTCTGTGGGCCCAATGTATCTCACAATGCCAGTTTTATTCGTGCCAACTGTGACATATTCTCCTTCTTTCAGCCACTCAGGAATTTCGTTGCCATCTTCTGAGTCAGAAATCACCTCCAGTTTTTCCTCTGCTGTCTCTGACCCGTTGTGGTTCAGTCCACGGGCACTGGATGTGCTCTTTTCTCCTTCCTGCTGCTCTTCTGTGCCCAGGGAACTCGTGGGATCTGACCCCAGCATGCTCGTGAAGGATCTCAGCTCCGAGGTCTTCACCTTCTGGATTTTGAAGGGGGATGCTGCAGCGCTGGGCTGCTCGGGATGAGCTTTGGGAAACCCCAGTTCTGAAGCCCCAGAATATGTCTCCTTTCTCCTGGCTTGTCCTGCTGCCTCCAGTGATTGTTTGGATAGTGACTCCCTCAGAGTGGAGGTAGAGAGAAGAGGTTTTGCATCAGTGGCTGCAGAGGCATCGTTTCCCTGCTCGCTGGGATAAGGAGAAGTGCAAGACTTTCCATTGACTTCGGGGCTATCCCTCGGTCTGGGGGGAGCACTTGGAAGGCTGAAGGTGGGGGGATTCTCCCTCTTTGTGGCCAGAGAGCTCTCAGAAGCCCTGTCTGAGTGTCCCTGCACATCAGAAGGGACCTGAGCCACTGCAGGAGCAGGGGAGTCACTCCCTGCAGGTGTTAGACCTGGCTGAGCCACAGCGTCGCTTCCCGCAGCCAGGGCCTCGGATAGGGTGGCTGTGGAGACACTGTGGGAAAAATATCCACTGGAGGCTTCACTCAGGGGGCTTGGAGGTCCCTCCTGGCAGTCCTGGGCCTGGATTTCCCCTGTGGGTGGCTGCAAAGGCACTTTGGGTGTCTTCTCCAGACTCTTGTCCACCTCGGCTGTCTGTGCCACAGTTTCCAGAGGCTGCTTTGCTGCTTCCTCTTGGCTCATCTGAAACACAGGGGGAGAGGGAACGTGGGGCCTCTGTTATCCAAAATAAAATCCAAAATCTGGCCTAAAAGCACAGATACCAGACCTTTGAGAAGCAGCAAGGCTTTGAGCTTATCTAAATCCCTGTGTAGCTGCCATCTCCAGAAGATGGAAGCTGATCCCAAGTCAGCCCTGCCAGCGTGGGAGGATTGTCAGCTCACTCCTTCCATTAATAAGGGAAATGTCAACCCCAAGAAATACACTCCCCAATATTTACTGAAAAATTATTTATATTACAGGAATGGTCATTTGCTGTTTGAACAGCAGGATTTATATGGAATGGGAAGCAAGCTGTGATCCATAAGTCTCTCACAGATACTTGGCTCAACTCTCTGGGTGGATAAATCATCCCCCCCTGCACCTAAACTGTCATTTCTGTCCCCATTTCCAAATGCCATTCCCACCTCAGTGCCGCCAGCACCTCGCACTTCCAGAGGATGAAATTAACTGCACCTCATGAGATTAACAGCCCATTTCAGTGATGTATTTCTTGGCTGTAAAGTTTCCTAAATCTGATAGATCAATATCTTTTGCCAGCACATGTACTCTAAAAGATTAGGATGTCTCTAAATCTCTTTGGGAAGGAGGGAGGGGGGAGAGTCCTAATAGGAAGGAGGGGGGAAAAAAAAGAGGCTGGAGAAGGACAGATTTGAACAAATCCTGTCTCAGGTGAACATTTTTGGTCATTAGTCACAATTTTGTGATTTCTCCCATCTAGTGGTTGAGTGTCCCAAACTACAGGATTTTCAGCTTATTCCCAAAACACCTTTTCCACTGGAAACTTATGCAGCATTTGAAGAAAGAGGGATTTGACTGGATTATTAGAATTTCAGAATCAAAGGTTTGCTATTGCTAAGTGGAATGTAATGAAGAAAAAAATTAAAAAATATTCCAGAAAAACGTATTTTTCACTTTCCTATGGCAAGGGTGGTGTTCATGTGGACTCAGGAACTTTGCTCTTTCTCTGGATTTTCCCTTTGGATAACACAGTTTTTTAAGACAATAGAAGCACAGTGGGAGGAAGCTGATGTGCTGCTCAGGAGACTGAAGTTCTGATGAAAAGTGGGAGATCACAGGCTCTATTTTCCCTCCAGCTTAGCAAGAGTTTTTCCATGATATCATGGCAAAATGGAGAAATAAGCTCCACACTTAGAACAGACACATCCTGCTTATAGACCCTGTCAGAGCCTAGAAATCTTCCTTTTAAAGCAGCAAACCAGCTAAATTTCAGCTAATTATCTGCTAATGCTTTCAAACATAAAAGTGTAATCAGGAATAGGAGAGGAGATTTTACCAGGACCTAAAACACCCAGCAGAATTTCAGTGTCTCACAGCGAGGCAGCAGCACAAGAGCAACAGGTTTGAAGCAGCTTTGGCCACCTCTGGCAGGTGAATATAAAAATTGTATCCTGGGATGTGCTCACCTGTTTTATCCTTGCAGCACTGGCATCCAGACTGGCTGACTGAACCATAATTCGTGGGACAGCCTGGGGGGAGGGAAATGAAGAGAATCATTCAATGAAAGGATTAAGCATTGGCAAACTGGTAAACGTTAAAGCTGGTATTTGAAAATTTGGGATCCTAAGCAAACCTTTGCCATGAAAGGATGAAAAAACTGAATCAGACTTTCAGTGCTTGAAATGGGGTTTGTCAAAAAAAGAGGGAGAGAGGCTTTTTACACAGGCAGAGGGAATAGTTTTAAGCTAAAAAAGATTTAGGTTAGAGATGAGGATAGAACTGTTCCCTGGGAGGGTGGGGAGGCCCTGGCAGGGGTGCCCAGAGAAGCTGTGGCTGCCCCTGGATCCCTGGAAGTGCTCAAAAACTTCTGGATGTGGCACTTGAGGACATGGATTGGTCCTGACCACGGGGGTGGTGCTGAGTTATTACAACATGAAGGATCTATGGTTTGATCTCCAGAACTCTTTCTCCTTTTCCAGTCTCTAAATTCAGCTTGGATGTGAGCATTATTGGCTTGAACTCAGAAAGGAAGGCAGAATCCAGGTCTGTGCATGCCCTTTTCCAGGAGGACATTCCCTGGAAATTCATGTGCTTGCTGCACAGGGCTGGACACGCAGCCACTGACAAAAAACAGCCCCCACTTGCTCCATATTCAGGTTTTTATGTTGCAGATTTGAAATAATCCCTCTCCTGAGACCTGAGCAGCCCATTGTGACCCCTGATATAAATCTGAGGTTATGCTGTCAGCTTGGGCTGTCACACAGGAGGGGAAGGAACCACCAGATCAGTGCAGAACCTTGGGAAAGGGAAGCATGAAGAGGAGAGAGGAGAAAAAGGCAGAAAAATCTCTTGTGAACTGTTAAATATTCACTGCAAGGGCAGGTTCAGACTTTGAAGGGAAGAGCTCCTTAAGGCAGACACATTACATAGTTTGGGAGCTGCCTGCTTTTATTCTTTTTTTTTTTTTTCCAAGGGACTCAAGGATTCCTTCTGTACAAACACACAGGCAGTGCTCAGCTCCCAGACAAGTGATTCCCAGAACTGAACATTCTGTTTGAAGCATTAAAATCTTCCAGCTGAAGAGTGAGGAACATCCTCTTGCACCCCCCTTCTAAGCCCAGTAAAGCAGGAATATGATTTACCCTCAAGAGAAATAAACCATGGGAGAGAAAAAGCTTTTATTTTATATACAGAGATTGCCAGGCATTAAAAACCAAGGTGGTTCAAGGCAGAAAATAAAAAGACAAAAAATGGACAAAACCCCAACAGGGTCACCATGGACCCAAATAAACTTTTTGAGGACATTAAAGCTCCAGTTCAATAAAAGGAAGCAGGAGAGAGGGGGGGTTTTGCTTGTTCCTAAACCTGCTAAATGAAAATTCACCACTGGAATGGGGTTCAGAGCAGACTGGCTCTGTTTTCTGTGCACAAATTTGTGCATTTTGAGATCCTCACTGGGTCAGGACCTGGGGCTCCAGGAAGCAGATGGATCAGAATAAATCAATGAAGAAACCCTACAAAGTTTAGGTTTTATAAAATTTGTCCAGCCTTATTATCCAGAAATAAGCACTCAGAATTGGAATAAGGAAAAGTATTTAAAGCCATTTCTCAGTTCCTTTGAGTCCCTTTTCTCCCTCTAAAACAAATAAACAGAGTAAAGCGTTTGTTTGGGTTTTTATCTCTCCAAAACCTCCAGTCTTACAGCCTGCAGATCCACAAAAATCTAAAAATCCAGTTGGTATCACACAGCAAAAGAAAGAAAACCATTAGGTTTTAATCACTCCTCATCAAGTTCTCCTCCAGAAAGCATGACAGATCTCCAAAACTACAGCAACTTTGCCAAGAAAAATTTAGAATAACAGGGAGAAAAAAGCAATTCTGAGAGGGGGCACTTCCCAGCTTTGGTGCTGACAAGAAGCAGCTGGGCAGGATCAGCCTCACTGGGGCACCACACCAGATCTGTGGGGTGAAATTTGTGAGGTAAAATTCCTTGGGGAGGGGGGGGAACCCTAAAAACAAAGTGTTGGGAGTAGCTGGGAAGATGTTGCTGGATGAAAAATATTTCTGGATGCAGAGCCAAATTCTATCATGAAATGTTTGTAGATAGTGGCTGCTAAACTCCATGCCTCTATTTATCCACTGGCCCTTTTACAGTGATGATTTCTGGCAGAATTTCTTCAACCAAGCTGACAAAACTCCCTGAGTGAGGGAGAACATGAAAGCTTTTCACTTTAAAGCATCTTTGATTGTCTTCTCCTAAGAACTGCTGCTCTGTGCAGGGAGATGATGAGGATATAAAGAAGCTGGACGTGCCCCAGGGGGGTGAACTCACACCCCAGAAATCCCCCAAATGCTGGGATGATCCCACAGTTTGGGCACCAGGGGAGGGGGGGGATTCTGCCCTTCTCAGGTGAGACCCCACCTGCAGAGCTGCTCCAGCCCCGGGGCCAAGAGCACAAGGAGGTGGAGCTGTGGACAGAGACCTGAGGAATCCACAGAGATTCTCCCAGGGCTGGAGCCCCCTGCTCTGGAGCCAGGCTGGGAGAGCTGGGGGTGCTCACCTGGAGAAGAGAAGGATCCAGGGAGAGCTCAGAGCCCCTTGCAGAGCCTAAAGGGGCTCCAGGAGAGCTGGAGAGGGACTGGGGACAAGGGATGGAGGGACAGGACACAGGGAATGGCTTCCCACTGCCAGAGGGAATATTGGGATATTGGGAAGGAATTGTTCCCTGGGAGAGTCTGGGATGGAATTCCCAGAGAAGCTGTGGCTGCCCCTGGATCCCTGGAAGTGTCCAAGGCCAGGCTGGATGGAGCTTGGAGCAACCTGGGATAGTGGAAGATGTCCCTGCCCACGGCAGGGGGTGGAACTGGGTGAGCTTTGGGGTCCCTTCCAACCCAAACCATCCCAGTAATTCCATGAATCTTTGATCTCTACAAGTGCACATTTTCTGCTCACTGAGAGCTCACTGTGCACATTCTCTGAGGTGACCAAAAGAGAGCCCAACCTGCCATGCTGGTGAGCTTGAAGAGGAAAAGCATTTTGTGTGTCTCTGCCCAGTTACAGAGGCACCACCATTAATCCTGAATGAACATTTTTTCATCCCATATATTCCACAGGTATAAAATGGCCACCTCTTTAAAGAGCTCAGCAAAACACACTTGGTATGTCTGTGTCATTAAACACTTTGTGAAAAGCCTCTGGCAGCAGTGAGTGATGACCTCAGTGCAAAGCCTTTGATTTCGTGTCACTTGGATGAAAATCCCTCAGTATTAACACCCAATATGCAGAAAGTTCAGTGGCATTTAAGAGACCAGATCAGGCCAGTGCAGCCAAGAATTGCCTGTGAATGCCAGGTATGGTTTAGCCAAGGTTGACACAACCCTAAAGGGACATTATCCCAAACTTCCACTGCTCTTCTCTTTTGCTTTCCCATCACCAGACAGGAGTGGCTGAGCCCAAGGACCCTCCCACTGACAGTGTTACAGTCCCATCACTATTTAACAGCAGCTACTGGGAACTTCTGCAGCAGGACAGAGATTTAAATTCATTAAACAGAGATTTAAATCAGTTTGGAGCACTCAGGAGAAAATACTTCCACAAGGCATGCATGGAAATTCAGGGAGAATTCCAAATTCCCTAGTACGTAGCCCCACCCCAAAAAAGAATCAATTTCTAAAAGGTACCCCCCCACCCCAACAATATTCCTATTGAAAATTATTTAAAAATTGAGGGCAAAGTCATTAATTACTCAAATATAAAATCTCCTGCCTTCCACAAGGAGATCTGAAATCCAGTGTAAGTTAATTTGTTGGGTTTTTTTGGTGTTTGCTCATTTTCTTCTATAAATACACTCTGCATTTAAATATTAACCCAAACAACCCCCTCTTATTCCACATTCTGTATGTGGAATGTTTCAGCCCATAATAACACTTCAGAATTCCCCATTTCTAGTAAAATTTATACAAAATTAACCACACAATTTCATATGCAGCTCATTTCCAGATCCTGGCATATTAAAAGACTAATTCATAGCCATTTCTAAGTTAGTTGATAAAGAAATTCGACTTTTTGATTTGAAACTTCCAAAGCCAGTTTTCCACACTCATTCTCATCAAAAACTATTTGTATTTGAGGATGACAGGGAAAACTGATTTCAGGAAGAAATCAAAACACCAACAACTGAGTCACAAGGAGACAGACACACGAGCTCTGCTGATTGTAGCATCCAAATGATTTTTCACTTGAAACTCTGGGGAAAAAAAAAAAAAAAGCCTTCAAGATGTTAAAGAAGGTTCTCCAAGGCCACATTATTTACATTTGATTAAGGAATGTCAGTTCTAGAAATTATACAGTGCACCAGGCCCATGCATGAAACTGTTATTTTTTAATGGAGTGCCAGAAAAGAGGTTTTGTCTATTTAGAAAGCCTTTCATTAACTGCATTTCATTAGTTTTTAAGATTAATTTCTATGCCTGCATCAGAAGGTGGAAGGGAAAGAAGTGACAGCTGCCCTCTCCATGTGGTTACACCATAAAGCAAAAAATGAATTATATGGAAATTCAAAGAGTTTCTCTTTTTCTTTAAACAAATCTGTGGCTCAACATCTCTCTCTCAAGCCATGTGCTAACAAAAAGACATCTGAGCACCCAAAAAGATTCTTGGATAGGAAGGTGACCAAAATCCACTCACCAAATTTGCCACAGGAATTTCCTTCTGCCACAGCAATGCCAAAAAAAACCCCAGAAACTGGAATTTAATATGTCCATTTTAATGTCAGCACCCAGTGATGCCCTGAAATGTAGATTACACAGTTCCTGGAGAGCCATGGGGTTACAAGGGAAAAGAACAGGAATTCTGCTTGGTGCACACAGGGAAAGCCTCAGCATGTGAATAAAAAAGAGGAGTTTCAATTCCTGCATAATATAATTAAGCACAGACAGATGAATCTCAGCTTCTCCCTCCACCTCCTTATTTTATACAAAGATTTTAAACTTCTCCCCATCAGCAGTGAGGGTCAGAAGGCTCCAAATCTTGCACTCTGTGATTCTCAGCTTTTTCAAGAATAGGCTGGGAAAATAAAAAGCAATTCCAGCCATCGAGAAAGGTTTAAATTGTTGTTTTTTTTTTTTTTAATTTATTTTTTTTATTTACAGACTACTGGCAATTAACTTAAAGGCATCAGATAAAGGAGAAAATAGGCATTTTCTAACTTTAAAGTATATAAACAGCTTCATCAGAACCCAATCTTTTAGGTACATAAACAGCTTCATCGGAAGCCATTCTGTGAGTTACATAAAGAATCCTATTATGCCAAATTAATTCAATCTAACTAATTAGAGAGCAGGAAGTTCTTTCAATTATTTTATGTGCTGTCTGAGAAACACACTTGAATACGAGAGCAGATTTCATTAATTGCGGTTCATTATTCTCCAGATTAGTTACTAAACTTGCAGCAGAAGGTCAAAGACAGCAATTTTGTTCACTGCCACCACCTTGACTGGGATGTCTCTGCCTTTTTTTTGTTTTTGTTTTTTTTTTAAGCTCAAGCAACCACTCTGAACAAGGGAAGATCCCTTTGTAAAGGTAATTTTGTGTGGGCTCGCTCACCTTAATGTCGATGCTGCTTTATGGGCAGGACTGAAATAAAAAGCTGCTAAAATAATTTTTAAAGTGTATTTTTATAATGACTGATTAGAACTGATCTCCTTTTTTACCAGCATCAGAGATTTGGTACCACAGCCACTTGGGATAGTTGTGGTGACCTTAACTCTAAATCTGGGAAAAGGTTCAGTCCTGCTCATTTGGAAATTTCCTTTTCATGGAATCAAAGAATATCCTGAGCTGGCAAAGACCCACCAGGATCATCCAGTCCAACCCCTGGCTCTGCACAGACACCCCAAAATCCCATCCCTGAGAGCATTGTCCAAACATTCCTGGGGCTCTGGCAGCTTTGGGAATGTCACATTCCCTGGGGAGCTGTTCCAGTGCCTGACACCCTCTGAGGGAAGAACCTTTTCCCAAAATCCAACCTGAATCTCCCCATATCTCAGCTTCCAGCCCAGGAAAGGATGATTCAGACCCTTCCATCCCCTCTGTCATTTCTATTCCTAAACCCTGCTCTCCCAAATTGTTTAAAGCAACAAAACTCCAGCAGCTCCCAGTTAAGGGTCAGATCCCTTTGCAAGGAAAGGCAAAATTCCTTTAGGCTTTGCATCTCCCTTACATTTTTTTAGCTCACCACCCACTTCTCCCACCCTGCACGTTCATTTATGTCCCCTGCCCGTGTGCACTGAAATTCCCTCCTCCCACAGAGCTCCAGGTGCTGTTCTGTATTCCCTGGGGCTCACAAAGATCATTTTTTGTGTCCCCTCAGTGGCACAGTTTCTCCAGTTGCACAGGAATTTCTGCCTGCCTGGCTGGCAGTGACCCCTGAGCCCCCCATGTCCCCCAGCCATCCATCACCACCTCCAGCTCAACTCCTCTGCCCACATTTGCACCCTCAGGCCATTGGAAAGAACAGGAGATTATGGGATGGGACATTTATGATCTTCAAAAGCCAGACACCTCTTTATTTTTGTGCTGCACAGAAGAAACTGGAGCTGATTCTGGGGCAATTCCTTCAGTTCTTTTCTCTTCTTTCCCTAGGTTGGGATTAGAAAAGGTTTTTCCCCCAGAGGGTGTCAGGCACTGGAACAGCTCCCCAGGGAATGGTGACATTCCCAAAGCTGCCAGAGCTCCAGGAATGTTTGGACAATTCTCTCAGGGATGGGATTTTGGGGTGTCTGTGCAGGGCCAGGGGTTGGATCAATGATCTCTGTGGATCTCTCCAGCTCAGGATATTCCACAATCCCCTGGGATTGCTGACAGCAGAGAAGAGGCCCCAGTTCCCTAAAGAGAGAGCTGCAAGGAATTTGTAAAACCTCTCAAATCAGGGAGGTGCATTTGCAATACAGCTGATTTGTTCCATTGCAAAACCTGAAAGTAAAGAATTCATTCTATTCCACAGATCCACTGGCCATGGAAACCCTGGGCTGCTCTCCAGCATGGAAGCATCACATACTAATTTTTTATAAAACAAAGCATTAATAGCATTTCCTCTCCTATTAAAAATCACTGAGATCATGACCTGGTTGATTATCCATAGTAATCCATAAAATAAACTAAAAATCTCATTAAAGAGCTGTCTCTGTAGTTTAAAACTTGATTTCTAGACAAATCATCCACGACTGATCTTGAACAGGAAAGGAGTGGGAACAGGTGGTTAGACTAGAGGCAGGAAATTAGGCCTCGTTTCTCCTCTCAGCTCTCACTGATTCACTGAGGATTCAAGAAGGTGTGAAAGGCTCTCACTGCAATTGTAAGAGCACCTATTTGCATCTTTCCATACCCAAATACCTTTAAAGAAAGTCACCACCCTCATTTTAATTCTCCACAGTTCACACATGAGGAGGTTTGTACAATTCCAGCCTCAACACCAAGCAAAGGGCAACATGAAAATGTAAAATTAATCCCCAATCAAGCTAAAAAATACTTTAAAACAGCCTCATTCTTATTTGTGCTATATGTGCCAGAAATTACTTTTAAAAATATTTAAGTGTTAGCAGATTTTTTTTTGCTCTATTTAATATTTTATTGTATTTCTATTATGCCAAAACAACTTCCTGTACTCCTGGGATGTTCGTGTTTAAGTTTAGTTTTAGCAAACAAAATACCTGTATTCATAAAAAAAAAAAAGATTTTTCAGGGATTTCAGGGTTTGTTTTGAGGAAGATATTCTGTGAAATGTTTGACTGCATGGGAAGAGGTGAGGAAAAGTCTGAGTTAATGAGTGATGAGCTTCCAGAACTCCATGCAAAGGAAGAGGGTGAGAGCAGAGCCAGCATGGACAGAATGGACTCCCAAAAACTTTCACATAAGATCTGGCTCCAGATTCATCCTCACAGCAGTTAAACCTTCAAAATTTACTCTAGAGGGAAATATTCCTTTATAAAATAAACCACAGCCTCACAAATAAAGGAGATTTTATGATTTACAATAGGATTCTCTATTTCTGGTGGTTTTTTTTAAAAAGATAGAAGTGTTTTTTCAGTCAGCTTGACCGTGCATCAACTTCTGCTCAGAGCACAGAAGTCACACCTGGAGCAGGTGGGAGCTTTGCAGCACAACATCCAAAAGGAAAAAAGGAAATCAAATGTTTCCATGACATGTGGAACAGATAAGAATGAACAAAAGCAACTGCCCCAAGTACACAAGAAAAGATGGTAAAAGGTGACACAAGCTGGGCTGAGGGTTGGGAGGGAGGGGATATGAAATAAGGAATTAAAAATAGAATTACATTTTCCTCCTGGCAATACACAAACAACACTAAGTGCCCTCCATAAATTTCACCATTGTTGCTGTGAGTGGGAGGCCCATAAATCACCCAGGGAGTGGAGCTGGCACTTGTAAAAAGCCAAGTGGGCTGAGTGTGTGTGTGTCAATAAGTTCCAGCAGCTCCACTACCCCTGGACAGGATGGAGGGGAAATGGATCACGAGGTTTTGCTCTGCCTAAAAGCTTGGTTTGCTCTGCAACAACTTTTATAAAGCAGCTCTCTGCCAGCAAGCCCAGCAGCACTCACCAATATTGGATTTAGTGGGTGATTTAATGCTTTACCTGCTGTGCTAAGGGGGAGCTCTGCCTGCCCTTTTTCTCATCTCTAACAGGGAACAGGGACTTCAGCAGCTTTGGCATCTGAGGCACAAAGGACTTGACAGGATTCAGGTAGGAAGCAGCCAGGCTACCAATACCTGTTGGAAAAAAAAAATAAATTTATACATGAAAAGAATTATTCTCTGGAGAAAGGGGGGAAAAAACCCAAACAACAAACCCAAAGCTGACTTAAAACCTTCTATAAAAAATTTAAGAACTTCTTTTTAATCTAAGATGACTTCTGTGGTCAAAGAATTAGCCAAGGGAAAGAACTCTCTGACTTTCTGTGACACTCAAGAGCTGCAGTGACTTCATCCCACACTCAGAAAGTTCCCTAAGCTGAAGAAGAGCCCTTACCTGGATCAGGAATATTCCTGAGCTGTAGGAGAGCCCTTACCTGGATCAGGAATTTTCTGAGCTGTAGGAGAGCCCTTACCTGGATCAGGAGAGTGGTTTTGCTGCCCAGAGCCTGGCAGGGAGGTTCTAGAGGGACTAATGCCTCTACTGGAGTTTGTGGCACCTTGGGACACATCCTGCTGACTCTCCCATCGACCCTAGAGGGGGGAAAAAAAAAAGGATTTTTTCCAAGTTAGCACAACAGCAGGAGCACAACAAACCTCACACACCCTGCACAGCCCCTGTGCCAAGCTCAGAGTGCCAGAGCTGAGCAAAGACCCTTCCCCAGAGGTGCTTTTAGTTGGCAGACCCAGCCCTGCAAAGATGAGCACCCTCAGCCTGAAGGCACAGAAAAAGTTAATTTCTAGACCTCATAGCTTTAATATTTCACTCACTTGTGCTGCTGTGTTTTGGAAGCTGAGTATGTTACAACCAGGTGAAATTAATATGGTGCTGTCTGCCCAAAATTCCTGAATATTTCGTGTATCTGCTCAGGAGTAGTGGAAGCAGCACCAGGAAAAAGGGTGAGGACAGAGCTTTAAACAAGACAAGAAATACAAAACCTAAAGGCTGGATCTTTGTGCCTGGAGTCAGAGAAAGGAGCTGATCACATCAAGAGGAAGCAACTGAGACACAGCAAAGTTTTCTGGGAAAGAGAAAGTTGGAATATCCAAGCTGTGGACAGCAGCAGCCACAAAAAAAAAATAGGACAGGTTAGGGTTCTGAAGATGAAAGCAGATTATTTTCAGCCCTACAAAAGCCTGATGCAGATGAGGAAAAAACAGTGACAGAGGAAAGAGCAGCTCCTTTGCCTTCCCAAGATCCCAGGGTTCTCTGGTTGGGTTTTCTCATGGATCTCACACACCACCCTGCACACGAGGGGTGATTTCTCTTGCTTTCACCAAGGTCCACTGTGCTTTTGGAACTTTCCTCTCAAACTCACAGCCAAAAACTGGCTCAGTGACAAAACTTCTTGACTATAAGACAAACCCCAGGCCACTGTTTCACATCAGTGCGTGAGCATCAAGACTCTACTTGTCAAAAAATATTTTTTTATGAATTCTCTCATCTTGCTAGGTAAAGTCATTTATAAATTCATCTGCAATGATTACTCCAAGTGACTGGCCATGGTGTGTGCTGGAAGTTTCATGTGGATGTGCAGGACAAGGCTCGGTTTTGCTTCACCAAACTGAGTGTGCAGAGCTGGAAGGGAAACCAAAATTCCACGGGGGTGTCCTGAAAATGTTTTGACATGCAAAAGCACGCTGCCAAAGCAGCTCCTTCTCATTTACCTAATTTATAGGAGACTCATTTATGAGCCTATGGGTTAAAAAAGTCCAGCCTCAGACTCTTCAAGAAGTCTTAGGGTCTTGTAGGGAAGTGCTGTCCTGTTCAGGTGGCAAAATGCTCTCAGCACCTTTCCACAATCAGAGGTTGCAAGGACAGGATGGTGCAGCCAAACTGATAAAAACTGAAGTCTAATCTCTTTTTTTTAAAATTTGATAAAGAGTTTTACTATAGCTGGTGCAAAATCTGGATTTTATTGTACACCTGAATTGTGTTTGTGTTTTAAAGAGATGTAACAGGAAGAGAAATACTTCCACAGTAAAATGGTGCACGAGTTACAAGGGATGGAAGGACCTGCTGCATCCCAGACCATAAGTTTCACATATTTTTTCCTGGAGAAAGAGGGGGAAAATATATTTTTTTAACAAGCTCCCCACTGTTGGATGCAAGGAATTAATCTGACCTTGAACATAAAAATGACAGGCAGCCAAACTAATCTTAACTGGAACTTGGAAGTCATGAATGTTTCACAAATAATAAATAAGCCAGGATAGGAGGAATAGATTTCTCCAATGGGCTGAAGGTCACAGTGAGCAGCCCAGGGCAAGAATCATTTCCACTTGGATCTATAAGTCAGTCCCAGGGAAATTCTCCTGCTTTGAATAGCAAATAACCTCACTTGGGCAGAGCAGGACCTGTCCTCAGCCCTCCTGCTCCAGCTACAGGCAGTGCTGCAGCTGGGAAGACAAATTTGGGATAACTGATGGATGTCTGAGGCCACTGAGGCATCCTGAAAGTCAACGTGATGGAGGCCAGGCTGGGAGCAGCAGGGGTTTGTTTTGTCTGTTCTTTTTGAGGACTTTGAGGTGTTTAAGTCCTTCTTGAAAGCTCCTGCTCTGCCCATTCCTTAAGCCTCCAATTCCAGCATTATCTTTGACCTGCAACTCATTGATGTCTTACACACATCCAAAAGTCACATCTGAGGCTGGAAAATTCCACCAAATGCTTCCATGAAATCATTTTTCCCATTCCTCATCCCCAAACTCCTTTTATTCTTTTTTTTGTTTTGGCTTTTGTGTTTCCATTAGTGCAGATTTCTCTCAGGTGGCCTTACCATGTGCAAAGATTAGGAAAACATAGAAGACTCAAACCAAACAGCACAAGACTCAAAATAATCTTGAAATATTGGTTTTGTTGCCTCCTGGCCTAGTCTGCCATCAGCCTGGTAGGTGTTGGATTAGAAAAAAGAGCTACAGAAGAGTGAAAAGCAACTGAAAGCTTTATTTTTGGAGAATATAAAGCTTGATTAGTGATCCTTTTGGATCTTGAGATACTGATCCACTCAAAGACAAACACATCAAGGTGACATATCTTGAGCCAAGCCCAAATGCTTCTGGAGACCACAGAAAAAGAAGAAACAGAAAGAATATTACAGATACTCAAGAGTATTGTAGCTTACTAGAACATGGACTCAGTGCAGGTAAAGAGCAACTAAACAATTTTCTGAGTCATGATCTGTTGAGTCAGAATTGCCCTTCACTGACTGTTCCAAGAGAAAAATTATTTCAGGCAAATACCTTGACTTTCTAGCCCTGTTTGGGGAATGCTGAAAAAAATTGAGTAGCACTAAGGACCAGCAGAACACTTTCAGAATATTCATCCTACACAGAAAGAATGGCAGCATTTGGTGACTTTTTCTGTAGTAAAAAGTTTTTTTCCTAGGATCTTTTTGATAACTATGGATGAGTACATTTTCTAAATAAATTTCAGTATTTTGCCAGGCTAAATGAAGTGAAGGTCCTGAGAACAGGAATGAGAAAAGGATTTGTGTGGTTGTTTACTTAAGGCATGTTGGGTTTTTGAATTACACTTGCTTTGGAGAGTGCAGAGATCGTGGTTTTAACCTGAGGGTCAGATTTGTGACCCTCAACTCTGAGATGACAACAAATCATCAAAATTAGGTGCATCAGGGCAATGGGTGGAGAAACATTTGGAAAAGAAAACACTGGAGACAACTGGAAGTGTCAACTACTGTGTAGAGGGAAAAGGGAATTTATGAATGATTTTACTAAGCTGGAATGAAAGATAATCCATGTCATCCTCATTAAAATAAAACCAAAAATAACAATTAACTATATTAACTTGGTGAAGTCCCCAAGTTTCCCATCTGGATGTCATCCAGCACTCTCCCCAACTGCACCACTGCAAGTTTTAAGTCTGTTCTTTTTATTATTATTTAAGTGCTGTGAATCTTTTCTCTCTCAAGAAGGGTGGTGAGAGAAAGAGAGGAAGCTTATAAATCATTTGCCCAGAGGAGCCATCATTTCATGAATATATTTGCTCTCTGCCAAGTGACCAAACAGAGGTCAAGTGAATTTAATTTAACAAATCAAAGTAGCCACCAGAAAAATGCACGTCCCTTGATGTGTTTTAATGCAGGGCTGCTTATAAAGTGGTTTATTTTTATAACACCTTCTCCTCCTCTGCCTTCCCTTCTTTCCCACATCATCCATGAAAAGCCCTGGTGAATTTATTTCATGCACAAAACCTTTAGGGCAGGTAGGGATGATCACTACCTAAGTCATCTGGAGGTTTTACCTGACAAATCCTTCCTTGAAGTTGACAGACCATTAAAATGCAGCCACTGGGTAAGAGAAATGAATAGTTCTTGTGTTTTATTATTTCAGCAGTTAGGAAAAGGTGACCATGGAGCACTGGAATACAAGCACACAGCTGGGACACACAGCTGGGACAAAAGGCACTTGTTCTCATGAACAGCAGGATTATTCAAGTTCAATCTACATGGTATCAATTTGCTGAAAATAAACTCTGGTTCCCAGAAAAACTTGAAGGTTGGATGGCAACATCTTGTCTTACTTGGATTTTCAGCTACAAATACTGGGCCTATGGGGACACCTGTCCAAGACAAAATGGTTCTTTTCAGAGTGTTTTAAAGCAACTCGTGATATTTTTTATCAATATGTGATTTAATCTGATCTGTAAAACACCTCAGAGGTGCCTTCCATTCATTGTGCCTCTGATTCATCCAGTTTAGTCAACTCGATTTTTAAATTTAAATCCAACTGAATTGAATTAAATTTCCAACAAAAGCCCCCCTGAACATGAAAATTCAGCCCCTGTATCTGATATCAAGACTGTCAATATCCCTACATCAACTTATGTGCAAGGAGAAATCAAACTCAACTTCACCCTCCCCTAATCACATCTGCAGTGACAAAAGGAGTAAAAAATTCCCTTTTTCTCATTTAAGCAAGCAGACAGAACCTAAAGGTGAGGCCATGTGCAGTCCTGCTGACAATATGAAAGTCCAGAAAACTCTCCTGAAGTAAATTCAGAAATTAAAAATTCCCATTAGTGACTTAAATCCTTCCCAGGAATGCACAGCTCAGTGTGAGAGTCACCCTGGCTCCCTGGAATCCCTTGGTGCTGTCAGCACACTGGGATATTCTTGAAGGTGTTTTTCTCCCAAAATGTGCCAATCCCACACCTCTGCTCCAGTCCTGGGGAAGGACTTTTCCAGCTCTTCAGGAGGATGTGACCACCCATCCACGTTTTTGCTACCAAAGTCTGCAAGATGAATCCATGTCCTAATTCTTGAAATTCTCAGCTGCCTGTTGTAGCTGCTTTGACATCATCTTTAATTCTTATTTCAACTCATATAATAGTCTTGTTTAAATATTATTTTTTTAAATGTCTTTTTTTTCTTCTTCTTTTTTTTTTTTTTTTTTTTTTTTTTTTTTTTTTTTAATTTAATTTAAACAGGGGAATGAGCCCTGGCTCTTCTGAGTGCTGGAGAATGGAGCAGCATCCACATTCCAAACTTTTACCAGCATGGATGGTGCTTGAAATAGAGGAATGAGACTCAGGAGCCCTTTGCCCAAAGCTAAAAATCCATGGTAAAGGCAGCAGGGATGCAAGGAATAATTAGAGAGAGAAATAAAGTAATGGAATAAAAGTTAAGGAGAGGAATATTCTGGAATGTGCCAAAGGCTTCCACCAATATTCTGCACCCAGTTCAGGCGCTGTTACTGTCCTGTGACTGCTTTTTCCTGTGATACATTAAATCTCTTGTTTGGGATTGGCTTATTATAATAAACAACACCCAAATCCTGGTAAAATAACAACAAAATAACAATCCATGACTGCTGGAGAAGACCTCTTTGCCACCAAATTTCTCATCAAGAGACAGAGACATCCAGCTTAACCAAAACTTTGCCTATCCAGCCATTTTCAGGTCCTTTATGCTAAACTGGGACAGGACTGGTCTCACCAGTGAGTTTTGGGATGTCTGTGTGCTATAGGGACATTTAAGGATTTGTTAAATATTTCACTGGGATTCCAAAAGCTTTTGCTCACCTTTCTATTGAAAACTGGATCACTGCATGACAGAATAGTTTGGGTTGGGAGTGTTTCAAGATCCCCTAATTCCATTTTTCCCTGCCAGGGACACTTTGCACTAAGCCAGGCTGTGCCAAGCCCAGTCCAAGGTGACCTGGAACCAGGAATTCCCAGCTGGGGAAGTTGCACCTCCATGTCCTGAGGAACAAGTGCCTTGCATTGAAGCTCACTGCAAGCAAGGGGAGCAGCTGCACCACCTCAGCTCCACATTCCTGCAGCACAGAAGTCTCTGCCAGCAACTACAGCCACGGCCAGGAGCTGCAAAACCTCATGCAAACCACTGCCAATAATTCCAGTTAACCAAAGCTTGGGTAAAGGGGTCATTCCTCTGAAAAGCAATAACATAAAACTAAGGGAAAGCATGTTTTCCATTGGCCCAGTTATTATTTGAAAGTCATTTGTTCACAGAAATCAAGAGTTGCTCACACTATAAAAGCCATGAAGCCTGAGCAAGATTGGAAAGTCTCAGGTTTATGTCATCTCCAGGCTAATATTCACTGCAGATATTTAGATATTTGCTTGCTTTTGTGTCTATTTTTTTCAGCTGAAAGGGGGTTATGTGTGAGGTGACTTCAGTCTGTCCAAAAAATCTGTGAGAAATGGCACTAAAGAGCTGCAGCTCTGTAAGAACCCATCAGATGCACCCAAGGAGAAAAGTTCTCTGCTTTGTACCCGTTCACGCTGCATTAATGACAGGATTTCAATGGAAAAACTCGTTTGCTCTGTGCTATGCAAATGAGGCACCACCAGCAGCATCTTCAAAGCAGGAAATAAAAGCGTGTGAGTGAGCAAAATCAACTTTATAGTGAGATAAAAATTATTATCCCACTCATTAGGTGGACCTAATGCATTACCTCTGCTGGGACCTTTGGACTCTGAAACATGCAATGAGAGAAATCATTGAGGGAAAAGGAGGAGAAAAACAGAAATCATTAAGAATCCTAATCTTTAATTTTTGCTTTAAAAAACCTTACAACATTGAAACACCCCACAGTTCTCTCCAAACAGGAGTTGCTACAAACACTTTATCACCTGCACATATTTTAACATTCTCTCCATGGATCAGATGTAGCAGATTTAGCAACCAATGCTGGAGCACTACATCAAAATTCTATTATTCTGTGCAACTGCATTATGCATTAAAATGCCTTGTCACCACCAGATTCTCCCCCTCAAAATGACTCCACGCTTGCTGGGCAGAATATCTATCAGGAGGAGATCCTTCAGTTGATCTAGGATTTGGAAAATAAGCTTACATTTAATTTTTCACCTTTTAAAGAAATGCTTTGGGTCTACACTGGTGTTTTTAAGGCCTGAATTATGACCCACCACAAATTTAGGACCACTGGGAGGTCAGGGACTTTCTTCACAGCCTTTCCTCTG
The DNA here is from genome assembly GCF_052056855.1 of Sturnus vulgaris. Classification (NCBI taxonomy): domain Eukaryota; kingdom Metazoa; phylum Chordata; class Aves; order Passeriformes; family Sturnidae; genus Sturnus; species Sturnus vulgaris. Next base: position 113,020,686 of record NC_142245.1, on the reverse strand, counting down.
TCTAGAAGTGGACTTGAGCTGACATAGAGACCCAAACCTCTTCCTTTCTCCCACAATTTTTCCCTCCACCCAGCTGAAAGTTCTGGAAGAGCTCTTAAGCTGCACAATGCTCCTGAGCATCCCACAGGGGCTGGGACAAGACCTGGGAACTTCCCCAGAGCAGCACATCCAAACCTATCTGTCCCAAGGATCCAGGAGCACATGGAGTGGTCCATTTTTCAAGGATATTTCCCATTTATGTTCCTAATCACTGGTAGAATAATTTCCTTTTTTTTTCTGAGTTTCCCCAGGAGATCTGCAGATACTCACCCTGTTACTGCTCAGGTTATAAGGAGGGGCTAAATCCTGGCGGCTTGCAGAAAGCTGGAAGAGTTAAAAGAAGCAGAATTATTTCTTAACAAGAACTTAAAAAAAAATCACAGCTATGCCTCTTGACTAGTAAGGTTGAAAAGAAAGTTTTGTGGTTAAAGCAGAATCAAAATTCAAGAGATTAAAGGTGAGAATTTAATTCTTGATCCAGAGGAGCCAGAATTTGACACTGGTGTGATTACCAGTTCAATCAAATGATTATTTCCCAATTTTGGGCAGCAGAAATTTTGTGCATTTTTCTTATGCACAACACTGGTACAAAGCTTAAGTTCAGCATATACTTGCAACTTGTTTTTAAATCTTCTAAAGAAAAAGAGAAAAAAAATCCCCTCTTCAACTTGGAAAGGAAAAATCTCCCGTGTTCAGAAAAAAAAAAAAATAGCACAGAGGGGTGAAAAAGAAGGAAATTCTTTGCTCTATTCCATGAGTCCAGGAGCTGAGAATGAAGAGTGGAGCTGCTGGAGATGCCAGCAGGGAAAACTCACCCGATTCACGTTGGGGGAGCTCAGGCTCCTGCGGTAGAGTTTTCCTTTCCCCATCAGCTGCTCCTTTACAGCAACTTCCTGGCAGTCACAGAGAACAAAACAAAGAAAAGAAATGTATTTGGCAAGAATTAAAGCTCTGATTGTCCCAGGATAGCTTTGTCTATACAAGTCAAATGTTTCTAAGCTGCCTTGTGGCACAGGCTGCTGTCTGTAAAGTTTACACAGCTAAAATTATGAATGGATAAATTTTAACATCTGGTATTTTGCTGATTGGCACGTGGAAGATTTTGCAGCTAGTCTTGATTCTAGGAGATGACAGAGATGCAAAGACTCTCTTTCCTAGCTGAGCTCCTATTTTAATCCTTTAAACTAATTATAAATGACAGGAACTTGCTTTCAATATTTAAAGTGCATCACACTTCCCTGTGAATTTATAGTGGGCAGGCACAAGCTCCAGCTTGTTTTGCATAACTTTTCTCTTTGTGCTTGCATAATTTATATCCAGGAGAATTTTCAATAAATGCTTTTCTGTCCTGTATTTTTCCTGGTAAACAGATCAAGTTATAGTAGTTAAAATTAACCCAATCAATGTCTTTTTTTATTGGCAGGATGGCTTCGGTGAATTCAAAGTAGAATGTGGGCAAAGTGACAAAAATTCTGGCAATTGCAGAAAGTACTGCTAAAGCTTCAGAAATCAAAATCAAACACAATTCCTCTTCCTGAAGCAGAATTAGCAATGAAGAGCCTTAAAACCAACCCAAGCACCCCAGAACTGTGCCCTGAGCAGAGAACTCCCAGCCCCATCTGTGCTGGAGGACATCTCTGCTTGCCTGGATCTTTGCCACAGGCTCACTTTGGGAGGCTGAGGTGTGCACTGGGCTGGTTTTTGGGGTTGTTTGGTAGTTTGTGTGCACTCAGCAGCACGTTTGGATTGCACACAGTGCTCTCAGAGCACTCCCTGCTGCAGCCCTGCAGCCACACCTGGCGCAGCCTGTCCAGGGTGAGGATGTTCTCCACGGCCAGGACGCTCCTCAGGTATTTCTCAATGTAGGCTTCAGAGTCAGCTGAAGCTGCATCTTCCACGTTTGCTGCCATCCTGGCCAGTGCCTCCCTCTCCTCAGCCCCTTGAGCATCCTGGGGAAGCAAAAAGAGACGGGAAACATTTTAAAATAAACCCCAAATCTCTCACATCACTCCCGGAGAAAATGCATTTTTAAACCCCATGGCACCAGGTCAGCATTGTTTGTCCTTAAGCTCAGGGGCAGATGAGAATCATGGAATAGTTTGGGTTGGAAGAGAACTTAAAACTCATCCAATTCCACCCCCTGCCATGGGCAGGAATACTTTTCACCATCCCAAGTTGCTCCAAGCTCTGTCCAACCTGGCCTTTGACACTTCCATGGATGGGGAGTCCAGAACCTCTCTGGGAAATCACTGCCTCACCACTCTTGGAGAAAAGGATTTCTTCCTACTTTCTATTCTAAATTTCTTCCTAATATTTATTCTAAATTTCTTCCTAATACTCAATCTAAGATTCTGATCCAAACAAACACCTCGTGCCATGCAACCTGCACAGGTGCTCCTGTCACTGTCACAGACATCTCAAGCTGTACGTGGTTATTGTTTTGAGGCTTTTTGGGTTCTTTCTGAGAGTCTCACAGCAAGACATTGCCATTAATTAGCAAAAGGGCTGCATTCAGATATTTCATAATTAAAAAGCGCTCGAGTACATTTGGGGCGTTATCGAACCTGAGAGGAAAATAAAATTTCGAGTGAGTTGCAAGAAGAAAAAAAGTAGAACATTGCTTGAGAAGCATTTCAACACAGAGTGCAAAATGCAGCAGAACATGAAAGAGCCAGGCAGCAATCAGGGTTTTGGCTCCTCATGTGTTAATGTTTTCACAAGTGCTCTGATAGAGAATTCTTTGGAAGGAAAGGATTAGCATCTAACTGGGAACATGCTCAGGAATCAAGAGTTACATTACTGAGTAAAAGCCACTTTGTTATTTTTTTTTTTTTTCCACAGATTCTTGTGCTCCCTGCAGCAGGCACTTCACCTGCCCATTTTTCCTCCCTTTTTTCCCCCCCCTCCTCTCTCTTCAAGGACCTGAGCAAATAGATGCTCACTCAACAAAACACACAGTGACACTGATAAGACAGAGGTTGCTGCTAAGTCACAGCATGTAAAGGCTCCATCTTTTACAAACCACGGTTGATGCTGGCAGCAGCAAGAGCCAGCACGCTCAAAGTGATGGGAGAAAGCACAAAATTAGAGGCTCTTGGCCCATTTGAGACACTCGGATTTCTTCTTCACCTCTGGAATGTTGGAGACTATCTCAAAAGTGACGCCACAGCCAGGGATGGAACTTCGGGGGGACATTCTTCGCAGGAAACTCTGTGCAAAACCCTGCAGGGGAGGAAACAGGAGGAAAACGTGGATTAACAAATTCCAGCTGAAATAAACAGGAGGAAGATGTGGATTAACAAATTCCAGCTGAAATAAATACAGTTCACAACGAAAGAAGCCCAAATTCCAACGTCTAACCAACAAATATATAAGAGCTGAAGATTTCAACTTGGAAAAAATCATTTGCTTGCTTATTGCTGTTACAGAGAAGGATTCACTTCCTTCCTTGCAAGGTGACTGTTTCACCAAGCATCAGCTGCTTTTAGAGGTGGTTTTTTTTTTCCTGACAGAGCCCTAGGTGACTTCTCTTGAATATTGACAAGTACAGACATTAAATTCTTGACCAAAGAGATCGTTATGAAGAATGATTTAAGGGGCATGGTCATTGTTTATGCTGACTTGGCGCCTTGCAGGGTTAAGAACTGGACTCTTGAATTAATGCAGAGATGAGTCATTCAAAGATGCTGCTGAGACAAACTCCCAGGAAAGGTTATTGACGGGGGTTTTTAGAAAAACAGCAAGAAAGCCAAAGATTCTGTGTCGAATGAAAGTAAAAAATGGCATTGACTAAATCTGTAGAAAACAGAATTGATGAAGACTTCACCCGATTGTGATTATTGGCACATTCAATTGATCTGTTCAGGACAGTCTCCCATTCCATATGACCAAAAAATTCACTGTTCTTCCCTTGCTGAGAGAAAGCTTCTGCCTGATGGAAGCACCAAGAACTGGGGCTCTGCTTCCAGCACTGGGAGCTGCCTACAGGGTTTCTGGGTGTGACCACACCCTTTTCTCTTCGCTCCTGTTTCAGATTTTAACTACAGATGTGCAACCAGAATAACAATCCAGGCTTTCTGCTTTGTCATTATCACTGCCAGGGGAGGCTGGATTCTCAGACAGTGCTGAACAAACTCCTTCCTCCCTCATCATTCTCAGGATTTATATTATTTTCAGGGCATGATGCTGCAAATGGAATGACAACTTCACTGCCTGCCATTTATCAAACATCCTGCTCTCACCTACACATTACTGTAAGAGCACCAGCTGGAAAACATAAAGGACCAAGAGTGATTAACTCTGGTGAATTAACAAAAGGGATCTCTCCTCCAACTATCCCTGGTTGATTTCTAAATATTCTAAATTTCTGGAGGTGTAAAATACAAATGGTTAGCAGCAATGTGTGAACTTAATACAGGGCTAGGGAAAGAGAGAAATCCCTTTCTGCAAAATATTAACTCCGAGCTCAAGAGAAATTAACTCTTCTTTTTCCAGTCAGAGAGCACTTAGGGGGTTAAGAGGAAAAATTAATTTCTCATATTTAGACACCCTAAAAAACGAGCTGTGTCATCACCCACAACACAAGGGACACCAGGGGAAAAGACTTGGCAGCTCAAAGCCTCGCTGCTCCCAAACTTCCACCCAGGCTGAGATGGGGGGAGAGAAGAGGGAATTTTAAGTCGTGGGCAGTGGGAAGGGCTGCAGGGACGTGCACCTGTCTGCCATAGACGTTGACACAGATGCGTTTCCTCAGCACCAGCTGCATCTCTGCGGGGTGGCTGAGCTGGACAGTGGCTCTGACAATCAGGTAAACCCTCTCCTCTGCCACCGTGCCCTTGCTGAGCTGGATGCAGTCGTGGACCGTGGAGTCCCACGAGGCTTCTGCTTTCACCTGCAAAAAGGAGAAGGGGTGGGGGAAAAAAATAAAAAAATATAAATGTATCCTCTAATAAGCATAATTAGGTGTATAATTAACTGTAATTAATTAAGCGTCATTAGCAAAAATACATAATACATAAATTCTGAGAGTCAGCTTCTCCGTTTCGCTCCCTGGGAAGAAAAAAAAAAATAAAAAATCCCCTGCACTTTAGAAGAGGCCATTTAAAAATCAAGATCAGTTTGCCAAATGAAGACGTTGGGATTAAAAATGCCAACTTGCTCAAACTCTGGAACATTTCCTCTTGAAAAAAGATCTTTGAATACCCAGGATCATTGCAAATAAATTATAAAATATGCAGAAGTGCAGGACCATTTGGCCTAATTTATTAAGATAAACCAGAGAGCAACAGAGATTGCAGTGGAAATCTTCCATCACACCACAAAAATTTTCCTGTCTGTATTTGAGAAATAACTTTGCTGAAGCCTTTCTAGCAATACAGTAAAAGCTGGAATTTTTCTTCTTGCACGTTAAAGTAAAAGATTTTATTGAAGATTTAAATGGTTTCTCTTCAAGCCATAAGAAAACTGGCCTGGTAGCCAAATTTCCAGGCTCTAAATACAAATCAGAAGAAAAAAAAATCCCTAAGAGAACTACCAGGAATAAAGCTGCTCTGAAAAACAAAGAAGTTTCAGAGAAAGGAGCAAAGCTTTAAGGAATAAAATAAGTCAGAGATTCTAAACCTAATAGCAGAAATTATAAACTAACATTTGTAAAGTTGTGAAACTATGAGATATGTGGCACAATGGAAGATAATGAGTGTAACAATGCAGAGGTAAAAATGTTTACAATTAAGATTGATTGGTTTTCCAGCTGGGGTTTTTGCACTCTAATTTGCTCAGGGATTTTGCTTTGTTAAACACAATCTCAGGTTTTTGGAATGCCTGGATTTGGATGAAGGATGTTCCTTCAGTTTTACTCTTTTCCCAATCATGGTTATACTCCTACTGAACATTCCTTGAAAACACAGTTGCTCTCAGGAGAAACATTCTTTCAAATGTTTCATATGCATTTCTAGGACATATTTGATGTATTATTTTCACATGTGAACATATGAAAAGAACAATTAAAAGACTAAAATTCCCTGGTGTGCAGCTTCCCTTACCTCACTGTCGTGATGCTTCACAATCTGCAGCTCAAAGAATTCCTCCTCCTCCTCTGCCACCAGAGTGGCATCCCAGCCTCCTGCCTCTGGGTCATCCAGGTTATCCTGGGAGCTGAAGTCATCAGCTGCAAACAGGAGGGCATGTGGAAGGTGAGGAAACACAAAGCAATCATCCTTTTTAAAAAACATCAGCAAGTCATGAATTCATATTTTCATCCTCAGCTCCCCAGCTTGGCTACTTAAGACTTCACCTACAAAATTAAAGATGCATTGTTCCACTTAAAAAAAAAATAAATAAATCCCATTTCTACAGAGAAAATGTGCACAAAGATTTGGGGACACAGGCTCAAATGTGTCTAATAAAGGGCAGGAATCTCCCCCTGTGGCAAACACCCCTTCCTTGCCCACAGGTGGATTTTCAGCACTGAGCTCATTTGGCATTAAAGATGTGGTGCTGTTAAGATAAGCTGCTGGTTGAATAGGAGAAAAATTTTAAATCATGATCAAACAAACCCTTAAGCAGGGTTTTGAGAAGCTCAAACTTTTCCTGGCTGGAGTTCCTCCTCAAGAATTATTAACCAGCTCCTCTCTTTGCCATTGGATCCATGGATGTGCTGTCCCACGTGGAAAAACCACCAAAGTCAGAAGATTGCAGCTCAGGTCTCCTCACAACAGCCTGAGTGTCACCTCCCCTCCTCCCCTGACACTTCTCATCCAAATGTTAACCCTCTTTTAAACATCCCATCAAGGATTTATTTAATTGGATTGCTTTATTTAACTCCCTGGATTGCTTTGGGGCTGTCACCTTCTTGGTTCCAGTTGCCCATCTCTGGGCAGGACCATGTGACAAAGACATTGTTCAAACTGGATCTTGCATTGGGATGCACTGAAAACACGGGATATTAAAACTTATTGTTCCTTCCATACACAATATTGTTTATTTTGAAACATTAAAGAGTATGTTTCAGGAAAAAATGGGCACTTCTCCAATTAATCCACCTGCCATTCCAGGCTTTTGTGAATTTTAAGAGCTTGCTTCAGTTCTGTAATGACACTGGATGGACAAAATTTGTTTTCAAATTACTCTGCCATCTTAAGGGCCACTTACCATTCAGGTCAAGGAATATGACAGGAATGTGAGTTTCCATACCAGACACAGGAGTCCTAAAATACAAGACAGGGACAATGGTGGCATTTAAAGCAACAGAGATTTTACCCAGCACACGTCCCTGATGACCCAAAGCCCCAGGACATTGCATTCAGTCTGCAATTTTTAGCCAGACCATTGATAACCTTGCCAAACCTCTTTATTTTAATTTACTGCTGCAGATTCCAAGAGACTCAAATAAATTAGTATTTCTTTTATATCAGCTCTCTTGGAATCATTATCTTCTTTGACCTCTGCTTTCTGAAGTGTTTTCTCTCTCTTAAATGCTAATAGCAAAATTAAGTTTATTTACTCTGACACACACACACTCATGAAATGCAAACCCCTCTACTTCAGTGATGACAGGGAAAATGGGGAATCAGAAAAGTCAGTCTCAAAGTGTTTAAACTAATACTGATGCTGCCAATCCACACAGTTACTACTCTTCCTTACAAAACAAATATTGAAGAGGCAAAACTGATGAATTTATAGCGAACAAGAGCAGGCTGGAGTCTTATGTAATATATAAAGTGCTTGAATCACACTGAACATTTCCTCTGGTACAAACCAGATTCCTCCTGGAGCAAGTTTCCTGCAGCTCCACTGTTTTCAAACCTAATGAAACACATTGATGTGAAAGCTGATGTGTTTCCAACAAGAACTTGGTGTTTTCTACGTTTTAGAAGCTCTGACAAACTTCAGCTTAAAACTCCATGACACTCAATTCCATCAATAAACACTGTTAGAGGTTTTCTCAGAGAAGATGTTCAGGAAGTTGCAAGCAACTGAAGATGAGTTTGAGGTGAAACAACCCTGAATCCCCATCTGCAGTTGCTGCTCACAGCTGATCCAAGCACAGCGGTCTCAGTCTAGTGCTCTCTACTATTTTTAATGTTCACAAAATTACAGGGAACACTTGCTGACTAAACAGAGTTTGTTCTCAAACCAGGAGTGCAACAAAATGCTCCTGGAGATGCAGTTTTATGATGAGAGGGCAGCCTTTTAAGTGAATGAACTAGGTAGTTAACATATTAGCTAATTTTTTTAAATGGCGAGTGCAGTGGTAATAAATATTGATTCCTTTTTTCAGAAGGTTATAATTATACCCTGATCAATAACAGCATCGTTTACCAAACAGCATTTCTGGATTTCAGAGACACAACCTGATAAAATAATTTAAGCAAGAGGCCTAATTTTAACAACTTTGCTCATGCAGGGTACAGAGGCCAGATTGAGGAAAAAAAAAAAAAAAAAAGGTCATAATCCAAAGCCAAGAACGGGCTGTGCATCATTTTTACATCCCTCCTCTGGGAATGGATGTTCCTACCACTCTGCTGGAGCTCCAGGGATGCCACTGCCAGCAGAAGGAACCATCACAGCATTCCTTTCTTCGGTGAGAGTCAGCCTCATCTCCAAAAGCTGAGCCTCCCGATCGGCGTCGTCCTCTGTTTTATCTGCAAGGCAGGATGGAGGTCAGGACAGCAGAGCAGCTCTGAAAAAAAGTGTCTCTGCAACGTGGCACTGATTTTACAGCATCCATGGCAGGATAAACCCTGCTCTGCTCAAAATCCAGCACACAAAGATACACCCCAAAACTACAAATAACTTCATAAAGGCTTCTCCAACTTGAGCTTCGCCCCCCAAAAAAGCGAATTACAGCTGAGTTCAGAGATCCAAATTTCCAGGAACGTCTCTTCTAAATCTGATGACATATTAAGGTAAGAAGTGTGTGCACACCTCTCAACCTTTTACTGTGATTACCCTTTTAATATCATTTTCTTTACCAGGTTTGCCCACGAGTTTCTGCAGCTGCTGATCAAGGTACTCCTGGCGCTTTGTTAAGGCACAGAGCCACTTCCGACGGAGCCTCTCCAAATCCCTGTCCTAAAAAAAGAGAGGGGGGGAAAAAATATTACACTAAATATTAATATTAAATAAATGGAATTACATTTATTAAATATTGGCCCAGGAAAGCCAAGGTTTCCTCATTGTGGTTTATACATTTTCTCAACATTTCTGCTCATCCTACAGCCAAGCAGAAGAAAGGGAAGACACATCCAGACCCTTCAAATTTCCACGTCTTATTTGAAGTATTTTGCCTGCCAACTCTCTAGCTTTTTTTTCTGTACTACCCAGCTGAAAAAAACCTTCATTTTATACAATTCTTTGCCCCTAAACTACTCCAAAACTCTCTAACCACTGGAGCTGGAAACCCCAAGTCCTCACCATTCCCCTCAGTGTTTAGCAGACTCATGTCAGGAATCCATCCCTACCCCACACCATCCCACAGTTATGGAATTTGCAAAAGTGTCCTGAAAATAATTTTTTTCAAGTGCTCATATCCCTTAAAAAACCCAAAGCACCTCAGCATCCTTAAGAACATTCAGTTCCTTGTCTAGAATGCTTTGATCTGTAAACTTCTGCATTTGTAGGAGAGAATTTTAAATTTTTACCTGGTAACTGTCCATTTCATCCTCTTCTTCCTAGGCCAAAACACAAAAAACATGCCATTAATTTTTTTAATAGCAGGAGACACTGAATGCAAAAGGTATTTTAAGCAATATTAACAGTCTTACATAAAAATAAAAGTCTGAGTTTAGCAATGGCATGGTCACAGAATTAAAACACACTGAGATCCCAAAGATTTGCTGCTGTCATCTCATCCAAACACCAACCTGAACAATCCAATAATTATAATGGAAAAAATCACAGTAATGTAACTATCACAAGTAATAATAATTGAAGGAAAGTGGAATACAAGAAAGAAAAAGCTTAAAACCTCTTGATCCTGGATAGCAAAGAAAAATGCTGCTTTACCTCTAAGACTTAAGTGTGAATGTTACAGCAAGTGCTGAAAAATCAGTCTGGATAAAATCCCAGAATCTCAGAACTGATAAAGTTGGAAAAGAATTTTAAGATCATTGAATCCAACCATCAACCATCCAGATGTTTTTTGAATACTTCCAGGGATGGGGACTCTACATCTGCCCTGGGCAGCTGTGCCAGGGCTGGACAACCCTTTCCAAGAAGGAATTGTTCCAAATATCCAACCTGAACCTGCTTTGGAATAATTTAAGGCTGTTCTCTCTCATCCTGACCCTGTTCCCTGGGAAAAATCCCAATCCTGCCTGGCTGCCCCCTCCTGTCAGGGAATTCCAGGGAGGAAAATTCCCTCTGGAACCTCCTTTTCTCCAGGCTGAGCCCCTTCCCCAGCTCTGTTCTCTTCCCTGGACATGCTCCAGCTCCTCCAGGTCTTTCCTGTCATGGGGGACCCAGAACTGCCCCCAAAAACTGAGATGTGCACAAATGACTGGAAGAACTGTAAAAATCTACTATAATTATTAAGGAATTAAAACAGCAGCCACCCCAGGAGGACAATGCAGACCTTCAACCTTTTCTTCCCATTATTTTCCAATGGCAGACACCACTTTTAATTCCTGACCTTCATCCCAAGCAGAGTCACTTGCCAAGAGCACAACTGCCCCTCCTCACAGGGAATGGAAAAGGAAAGAAGACTCCAATCCTCAAGGAGTTATTACTTATCTAGTTAAGCAATAATGAGCCACCAGAGCCTCCTTTTCTACCATAATCATGAAAGCAAAAACTTAGCTAAGCTAAAATTAAAAGGCCATAGAGAAGAGGCAGCATTTCCTCAGTTCAAGGTCTTTAGAAAATCTTTCACATTCCAGAGCTACCTCATTTACCTGAGATAAGAGAAATGATAATAAAGGGACTGAAAATCCAGGTGTTGATATCCAAATCCTATTGTAAGCAACAGGTCTCATAAAATCTGATTTTCAATGGTCCTTTCCCATGGGGGTTATCAGTGTCAGGCACAACTCACTGGTTTCTCTCTTTCTAGTTGGGTTTAACAGAATGTACTAATTTTGGGGATTGTCAGCTCTGTGGGATAAGTCTGGTCTGGAACTGCTCAGTGGGTCAGGAATTCACTGGGGAATAAATAAGGTGAGGCAGAGAGGATGCTCCCCTGGGACTTGATCCTACAAAACAGCTGAAAGGGGCACTTGGAGGTTTTGGGTCAAGGAAAAACTGCAAGAATCAATCATTCTGTCCTAGGAGAGAAATTTGCTCCATTTCAGGAGTTTCCTGGCTTTATAGGAAGGAAATGTGGCTATCAGGGGCTGCTGTGATGGAAAAGCTGCAGGGAGAGCCAGCAGGAGCATAGTGGGAAATAACAGGAACAATCTGCCCAGGGTGCTGCTGGAAAGGTGCAAAAATTCCCGTTTTTGTACCCTGGACACACAATGGGAAAGGACTGCCCCAGTCAGGAGACAAGAGAAATCCCAAATACTTCAGAGCTCAAAGGAAATGCCATCCTGAATAAGAAAAAAAAGGGGATCAGACATGGATTGAATCACACACTGTCCACAGGGTCAATATTTTGGGATAAATATTTTGGGATATCTACTTTTTCATTTAGCTGGCCTTGTCTCAAGCAGGGCAGCAAATCAAACAAGTTCAGAGATTTGTTGTGCTGCACAAGATTTTGGCTGTGCCAGCCCCAGGGAGTCACTGAATTCTATTTTATCTGTTGGGAGGAAAAAGTTAAAGTGCACCAGAAACTCCCAGGAGCACTGCAAGAAGACAATGCCTAAAAAGAGAGGGATACACATGAGGTGCAGTGTGTATGAGATCATCAAAAAACTGTCCAACATCCACTGTGGGCCACAAGTGGTTCATGGAATTCTAACATTTGGAATTGGAAATTATTTAAATCTATGTTGCACTGGTTTACTTTAGTTTGAATTTTTTATTTGAATACTTTAAATTAATTTTTATTTCTAATAATTACTAAATATTGCTTTCCATGTTTAATATTTGAAGTAAAAACTACATGAAAAACTCCTAATGGATTTTAGTCATGTTTGTATTTTCTTTTCTTCTAAGAGTGGGGTATTAAGGCTGTGCTGCTTTCAAAGACAGGAAAAAAACCCCAACCAAAACCAGAAGAGATACAAAACATCTTACAAGTGTTATTTCTGCCATGGAAAATGATTCCCTTCGTGCTTTCCAGCTCTAGGAAAAAAGCTGCCAGTAAATATTCAGAGTTTTACCTGATAATTTTGAGACTTGGCATGTTTTATTTGAACACAGCCAATGCCAACAGATAATATGGATTCCTCCATCAGTGGCAAGGTCCCAGATTCCTGCACAGATTTCACTTCAACCTGGATTCGTCGAGATTGCCCCTGTCCAAAAGAACAATTTGAAATGCTCGTTTAAAATAAATGAATATAAAGTGCTGAAAGTTTAATTCCACAGAGACCTCTACTGGCAGCCACTGGCAAGGAGTATTATATTTTTCTTTTAGGAGGAACAAAGTGCTGCAATCCCAATGACCCAGTGTTCAAGAGATCCCCTTCCAGTTCCAAGGATTTGTAGCCATAGGATTTATGAATTTACAGTGAAAAATAAAAGTTCAGCATTCACCAACTCCCCAGTTTACTTTTCTGGAGGGTTTTCAAACATTCCCTTATAGGATTTTATTTTTAATACTTCTGAAGGCAGAAAACGGGATCTTTTCCCCACCTATAAAAGAGGAGAGCAAATAGTCTAATTTGGTGAGCTACTGGAATTTCAGTGAACTTTTCCTGACTCTGCTCTCCTTGGCTAAAAATTCTGACCCACTGTGCAGCAAAGCAAGTGCTCTTCAGTAAAACTGTAAAGGGGAAAATAAAAGTAAATAAAAAAAAAAAAGAAGATTAAAATAAAAAATCAAAGGAGTTGGTGAGGTCAGAGGAGCAGCCTGGATGTAACTTTTACTGATTCCTCGTGTTCTTTGGGCAGCAGCTTCTCAACAGCTCACCTTTTAAAAACGTGAGCTGCTCAGTGAAGCATTAACAATTTAAAGCAGGTAGAATTCAAAGAACAAAGGAGTGCTTGGCTGGTAGGATGGAATAAAAGGGAACTCTGGACCTCTTTAAAAAATAATGAAGTTCAGTGGAGACTGATGTCCCTTCTGCCAGGTGCTGGCACAGGACAGAGCAAAAAGGTGACAGGGAGGGCTTTGGTCACCTTTAAGCTGAGTTTTGCTGTCTCCCACTTTACATCTGTTTTCCACAACATCACATTTTACACCTAAGCTCGGTGCTTCCCTGGCCGTCCAAAGCCGAGGTCTCCAGATGTTTCCTGCACATCTGGAGCCCTGCCTGTGCCACCTCACCTGCCTGAGCTGGAAGATGCCTCCTGTGCTGACGTCCTTGGCAGGGGTCACCTCCACTGGGCAGTACTCCCCGTTCTCATTGAGCTCCAGGATCTGAACCCACAGCTCCACTTTTCGGGTCACCTCACTCCACCTGCAGAACAAATCAAGGTGCTGGGTTGTTCCTTTTGTTCTGTTGGGGTTTTTCTTCCCAAACACAAAGGAATTAAAACATCCAAACACTGAGCTCAGAGTGCAGACCGAAGCAGCAACAAACTTGCTGCAATAAATGCACCATTTGTGAGCACACAGGTAGCAGCTGTGCAGTGCTTCTGATTTTTCCTGACAGCTATTTTAGTCAAACATCAGAAATAAGCCTTTTCCTGATTCCAATACAAACCCCAATTCCACATTTAAGCTCTGGTCTCAAGTCCTGCCACAGAAGCCCAGGTGTTGTCAGGGCAATGAGATTGAGATGGAAGACAGAAGAATGAAATATGACATTGTCTCACAAGCTCTCAAGATTCAGAGCACTTTCCTGACCTCCTTCATATCACTGTTTTCTCTCCTACTCTTCCCAGAGATTAATAAGAAACAGCCACTTTTGTAGAACTTCAAAATTAAAAGGGATAGGAGTGCTCACTACTTAGCTGTTAACTCACTATTTTAGAGCATCCTTTTCCTCTCTGCTGTATTTCCCTGAATTTTATTTTAAATTTCCCTATATGCAACTTAACAGTCAACATAAGCTTAAGCTGCAAGTAAAAAGAGAAGTAATTGCCAATAAATTAAGATGCAGAGCTGCCTTCTAATTGAAGAGGCAAAACAACTCATATTTAAGAAAATCCTACAAGATTACTCTGGGGACAAAAAAAATGGTGGCAGCAAACAAACAACACCCCCCTGCAGTCTGAATTACCACAATATTGCATATTTATCCAAACTGAGGTAATAAGGAATAATACTTTTCCAGTGGAAGCATTACAGGGATGGCATTTCATGGCAAGGAATGAACTGGAGTGGACTTTCCAATTCAAAATTTTAACTCCTTACCCCAAAGCTGCTTCAAAACTGGGCACCTCAGGCAGTGATTTTTTCCTAAATTCGAAACCAAAAGATGCATTTTGCACATTCACCTGTCCCGAAGGCTGCGTGTTTTGGCTTGAATTATTCCCAAATCCCACAGGGCTGGGTTTTTGCGGTCACCGCTCTGCTTGTGACCATAAACTTCAATGGCCAAAGCACCATCATAAAGATGTTCCATGAAGTCTTCAGAAATATTCACAGAAACCTCCTGGAAGGTTAAAAAAAAAAAAAAAAAAAAAAAAAATCAGTTGGTAACTGTGGCTACGTGACACAGGTTGGGAGATTTTACTGCCTTGACTTTAATAAAATGCATTTAGTAAAAATTCCCCTGGTTCCCAAGATACAATCCAAGGGAAAGGAAGTGTTGTCTCAGTCTATAAAATCAGGAGGAAGGTTAAAGGTATGTGATTTCTCAAAGATTAAAGTCTATAAGGAGCTGAAAAATGATCACAGGCTGTTGCAAGCCCTGAGCCAATAGCTCAGAAAAAAATCAAAGCCTATGTTGTAATGGTCAGAATCAGAAAATGAAAACTCATCAGAAGGTGTTACATCCATTTCACAAATGGTAAGAGGAATAAATTGCTCAGTGTGATGAGGAGGGATAGAACACAGTGAGAACTGGGGTGACTGGGCTGGGATTCATCCAAACTGACTTTGGATGGCTCTGTTAAAGATGCCTCTGCTCCAAAGCCAGTGGGAAGAAAAGAGTTTGTCCTAAATAGTCTGTTCTGACCTCTACCAACCCAACCTCAGCATCCACAGCAGCCCCATGTCCCAAAACTGGGACATTTATCCTCATTTCATCAGAGTTCAGAGTGATCAGCTCAGTTACTGACATCAAATATCCTCAGATAAATATCCCTCATCCACAGTGAATTTTACTGTGGATAAATTCTAATATCCACAGTAGAAGAGTCTCTGATGAAGTGATGTTTTCCTTTATTAACCCACTTCATCTTCAGTACTTTTTGTACAAATGAACAGTGTAGAAAAAAATGGACTCTGAAGACATTTAAGTTCTTATTAAAAAATATTAGTGTATCAACATAATGAAATTAAAAATGGGATTAGGGCATCAGGAAATATAATGTGAGAAAAGAGGCAGATTAAATTGCTGCACAAACCTAAATTTGCTTTTTTTTTTGCCTGCCTTACAGTTAATTAATGAAACAGAAAAATAAATTACATTGCAGTGATCAAAGACAACCATGCACCGTGGCTCCTTGCTGATGGAAGACTGGGAAGGATCCACCTCAGGGGCAACAATAACTGGCTCCACTTGATCCCAAAATGTGTATTTGCAGAACACAAAGTTGGACAGGTGCTGTGGCAAACCTGTAGCTTGAAGTATTTTAATCTGGAAAGGAGGTGAGAAAGAAATGAAAAGCACTTCTTCATCAGGCATGGAATTAAAAACAATGTTCCACTGCAAAGGATAAAAAAAAAAAAAAAAAAAAAAAAAAGAACAGCAAACCAAAAACAATTTAGGAAATAAAATTTCTGCACTGATACTCATTGGGGACAATATTTGGAGTGCAGGAGCTGAAGACAGTCACTAGATGTCACCAGGCTCATATTTCCTGGAAGGGACATTCTGCTCATTTTTAATGGTGAAATGCACTAAACCCATTGCAACTGAAGAGGAATACAATAAAAAAATCTCGTATTTCCAGTGGCTCCTTTATGCTCCAAAGATCCTTGGTTTAAGACATTACTTGCTCTTACACTGTGATGCTGGAAATAACCCAAGATCAACCCCAAAGAATGCAAAATTAGCCTGTCCCCTCATCAAATCAAGGCCAAATAGGAAGAAAATGTTGTGAATTCTCACTGTGATCTAAACAAAGCCATCATGTTCACCATATATTTAATCACTTTTATTCCCTCTTTGTCAAATTAAGACCAAATGAGTTGGACTTCTGCAGCATGATCCCCACGATCAGGCAGAAATATTTTTTGCCAAAATACCCCAAAATACTGCTTTTAAGCACTGGAGCTCTATGGGACAGGATAAAAAGTGGGGGGGGGAAAAAAGGACAGTTTCTCCCAAATTGTTCATATTGTCCAGAAGTCAGCAAGGCTGGGGACCATTCCCTCTAATGTTTTTTTGCCTTTCTTTTCTTACCTGTAGCTTGTAGTTTTACTGTGACACAGAGCTGCTAGTAAATACTTCCTACTGATTTTCTTTTTATTACTAACAGTAACAAACACACTGTACATATTTTGCAAAACAGTTAATATTTAGAGAAAGAAATATCGAGAGAAAAAGAAATATTGAGAGATAATGATTCCTAGAATGATGGGAGCTTATCAGATTCTGTGACTCTTCTTGAATTGGACATTGCAGTGCCAATCCTAATACAGAGATCTTCCCTGCATTCCAGGAAACTTCCTGGGGTGAGCCTTTGGCATATAAGTGTAATTAGTGAAAGGAACAAATCCCAACTAATTATCTTGTGTTACTTCAGCCATTCTATAAGAAACAAAATGAAGTAACAAAGTCAAATCCAATATCCAGAAGCCAAGGATTTCTTTCTGACCCAGGATGGGAAGAGAAAAGGTTGCTCAGAGGTTGGGACACACGTGGAACTCACCCTGCAGACAAGTTTTCTCTCCTGGATGTCATTTTCGTTGGAGTAGTCAGGACTGTCCTCACCTCCCACCAGCCTGTCATCGATTTCCCCACTCACTCGAACAACTTCCACGTGGAGACGACCTGAAACCTGGCAGCACAGGAGTCACAATTATTTATGTGCCAAAAAGCAGGGCCAGGTTCAGCCCCTCCCAGTTCTGTAATATTTTATTCCTTTCTGTGCTGCTCTTGCACTCTGAATTTGTTGCACCACACGAAGAATGCTTCGGAGCGAGAATCGAAAAGCTTTTGTTGCAAAAACCATAAAGAAATCAATCACTGGGGTGACCTGGGGAACAATCTCACCTTCAAACCAGCCTCTGGAGAGGCTGCAAAGTGCACACTTGAAGCAGAGCATGGAGAACGTTGCCTGGTGTGCTCTGCTGCCTTTGAAATTGTTCTTACAGAATGTATTTAAGAATCTTATTTTCCTGATGGCAGGCAGTGAAACCAGTGGAGCTATTGCTCATCTTAAGGACTTATTTTGGGTTATTTCCCTCAGGAAGGTGCTGGAAGTTTTCTCCTTTCACAATCACTGTGCTGGGAGATTCAGAGCTGTCTGAAAAGCCCAGGAAAGTATTATGGGATTTACACAATTCCACGTCATTAGCAGAGAACTTGTGCACATGAAACTGGAAATTATCTACTCCATCCTGGCATAGGATCCCACAGGCTGTAATTAAACACTGGGTAGGGAGAGATGATAAAGAATAACAAACCTCTCCCTTCTGATTGATGATTGGAACAGCATATTGCAGCTTCACATCATAGAACAGGCACTCAAGGAAAACATTGGCTACTCCAATAAGGCTGTGGTTCTCCTGCTCATCGTAGAAGGGATCAGCTCTCCTGAAATAAGCTCTCATCACCTGCAAAGCAAATCCAGAGTCATGTCAGGAAACCAAACCTCCCAGGAAACACTTTCCAAAGTGTTGCACAACCAGCCCAAGTGAAAGAAAAAGGGGCTCAAGCAGGAGGCCAGATTAGATCACAAGAAGAATGGGAATGAATTTTACTTTGGGTAAAATTTACTTTGCCAGATTCCTGAATATATTATCTGCTGTTGTGTTACCTGCTGATTCCCATTGTGTGCTCCATTCCCTCACCAAACCATGCATGCAAGCAGGGATCAGAGTGACAAGATAAGGGCTCATGAAATGCTGAGGGCCAGTTCAGTACTAGGAAAAGCAAAACCTCAGGGAAACTCAGCTCTTTGCATATTCCCATCTCCACCCAACGATCCTCCTGAAAATGTAGCAGGAATGTAATTACAGGAGTAGTTTTTTACTTACTGGATTGTCTTCTTCACAGTCTTTCCACTCCTGGTAAAGGTCCCTCATATCCACCAGTCGATTTTCCAGCTTTTCCAGTGACCAGATCTGTTTGCCTTTCCCTTTCCTCCTCACCTGGATTGCAGGCTCGCTGAGAATTGCACCTCTCTGCAAAACAATTAAAAGGATGCCAAAAAGGAATTCCGTGTCACAACAGTGAAATAAGAGTTTAAAACTAACACAAACTTGAGAGTATCTTTGGGAAAAGTCTGTTCTTTTTTTTTAATTCTGGCTTGAGCAGCCAAATCCAAATGTGACAGGCTCTGAGTTCAGCTGTCACAGTGTATTGGTATGTTCATTTTAACTGGGAAGTCTAATCACAGCTACAGGCACTGGTTTCTGTGGATTTTCACCTCACATAAGTGTTAGAAATGGGAACATTTAAGCATTTCACAAATACCCTCAAGTTACAGCAGGCTTGGAGCTCCAGCTAAAATTACTACTGCCTGCAACTTCCAACAAGAGCAGACACTTAACTCCCTTTATCATCCTGTTTCTGGATGTGTCTTTCCCAGAAAACTGTGAGAAAAATTTATAAAACAACTAACAAAAATGATAAACCTGGAATAAAATCCATCTACTGTACTAAGGACTGTCTGAGTATCACCAAAATACTCATTTGGCCTCAAGAAATAACACCAGCTTAGGTAGCCAGCCTGAGACATGGAATTCTGGGTTCAGCTCTCCCCTTCCAAAATTTCTAAGATGCCTGGGAACAAATAATCCAAATCCACCCTGCTCCAGTTCCTCCCTCCACAATGGGCATGGCAGAATTTTCACAGCTCACTGGGATGATGTAAAGTCAAATGTGCACAAAGGGACAGTAAACACTTGCAATAGATGTTACTCAACCTGCAGACTTTGTCACTCTGCAACAGCATCAAGTGGGAACTTCAACACCAGGGGAAAGGTCTTGCACCAAAACATTTCTCTTTTAAGGCACATGATAGGATTTTCATGGTATAAAATAAGATAAGGACGTAGCAGAGACGTGTTTAATGCACATTAGTGGAAAACTAACTCAACCACTACAGTCAGAGTAAAAGAAATTTGAGGGCTAAACTTACTAAACAATCATTAAATTCAGGGTGACTGTACCTTGCTGTTGGCATTAAGGCTTGAAGCTGGGATCTGGAGGGTCACTTTGTACTCTGTCCTCTTGTCCAGTTCCTCTGCAATAAAACTGGCTTCTCTCACGTACAGATTGGCTTTAACAATCTGCTCTCGCAGCTTCCTCAGGCTGTGGGTCAGCATTTCTTCTCTGGAAGAACAGGATTGGGAAAGGGGAGACAGGAAAAATCATGAGGTTTATGTATTGAAAGCAAAACAAATGGATGAGGAGGCCACTGAGAGCTCGTGGGTGAGGACTGAAAAGGGAAGGGACAGGTGACATTAGAGTGAGGCTGCTACAGATAATGGACAGATGAGCCCCTGCAGAAAATCCAGAAAATCTCACATTCACAAGCCCTGGACTTCACCTGAACTTGTGCAAAGGTTTGGACACTGCCCTACACAGCACCCTTGGGTGCAGCTCTGGGGCTCCCAACATAAGGAGGACATGGAGAGAGTCCAGAGGAGGCCATGGAGATGCTCCAAGGGCTGGAGCCCCTCTGCTCTGGAGCCAGGCTGGGAGAGCTGGGGGTGCTCACCTGGAGAAGAGAAGGATCCAGGGAGAGCTCAGAGCCCCTTGCAGAGCCTAAAGGGGCTCCAGGAGAGCTGGAGAGGGACTGGGGACAAGGGATGGAGGGACAGGACACAGGGAATGGCTTCCCACTGCCAGAGGGCAGGGATGGATGGGATATTGGGAAGGAATTCTTGGCTGTGAGGGTGGGGAGGCCCTGGCAGAGGTTTCCCAGAGAAGCTGTGGCTGCCCCTGGACCCCTGGAAGTGTCCAAGGCCAGGCTGGACAGGGCTTGGAGCAACCTGGGATAGTGGAAGGTGTCCCTGCCCATGGCAGGGGCTGGAACTGGAAGGGCTTTCAGGTCCCTTCACACCAAAATAATTGTATCATTTTTAACACAAAAATCAGGTGTATGAAATTACATTTCAACTGGGGAAAAAAACCATCTATCTATATGAATTTAGCAATATGAAAATGAGGATGCTGCTAGTTTTGGAGACTTCTCCATTCATCTGCTGAACAGGCAGTTATTGTGTGACTCATTCCAGAGTTTTCCTATCACAGATGTGGATGTTCCATGCTACAGAGAAAGGTTTATTCAGACATGACCCCCCTGTTCACTGGCCACCCTGGCAAGGGTGACAGAGAGTGGCAACTGTGCAGCCCAGCAATCTGGGGCCAAAAACCATCCCAGGCACACAGCTAGCAGCCTTCTCAGGCTGTCTGAAATATTCTTTACTTCCAAAATTGCTTTTCTAGCCATATATATAAGATTTGTCTTTTTCATGACTATGTCCTTACCACACTCATTTATTTAGGGTTTCATCTTCTTCCTGCAGCTGCTCTTTTTGACAGTAATAGTGGAAAATATTATTTAGGGGCTGAAGTAAATAACCTCAGTGCCATCACCCAGGAAGAGGCAGAGTGGACAGTGACCCCTCTGTGGTTATTATATGGTTTTTACAATGAGCTGGATTAAAATTCTTTGTATCATCCTCTTACTCCCCTCTTATATTTGCACTCTTCTGGTTGTGAGAACCTGCTCAGGTCAGACAGCTGGATCTAAGCCAAGAGGAAAAACAATTTCCCAGCAACTGAGTCATGCATAACCCATGAAAGAATGAACTCACATAGGAACCTCAAAATTTCATCCAATTACTCCATCCTTAAGTTAAATTTGCTGCTGATCAGGACAGAGCTTCTCCTTCCTAACAAAGCAGGAACTCATTATTTCTTGTATTTTCTACCATTTTAGGTCTGGTTATTCTGGAGGTGTTCAAGGCCAGGTTGGATGGAGCTTGGAGAAATCTGGGATAGTGGAAAGTGTTCTCCCCACGGCAGGGGTGGAACTGGATGGTCTTTGAGGTCCCTTCCAACCCAACCTGCTCCATCACTCTGTAATTCTCAGCTAAATATTTCAACTGCATCCTCCCCAATCCCCGCCACGAGCCCTCAATTTCCTATAATTGTAGTGAATCTTGGAAATTCACTGCAGAAACTTCACTGAACATCCCTGATGGTCACAGGGGGTTTACCCACCTCTCCTCTGCCCACTGCCTGAGGCGCTGCTGGGCACTGGGGGAGTGGAAGGAGAACCTGTCCATGCTGCGGAATTGCTGCTTCTCGGGAGAGAGGCGCCGCCGCAGCTGCTCCAGCTCATGCTCGTACATCAACCTCTGCCTCTCCAGGGCTGATCTCTTCTCCTCCTCGTGCTGCTGCTCCAGGCTTTGCAGGATTGACTGCATGGGGTCTAGAAAGAATTTGAAAATGGAAGTATTACGGTGAAATCCATGCTGGGGAGCGTCCTGGATGCGTGGTGTGAGCACGGGCGTCGAAAACTCTTGATTTTGTTGAAGCGTGTGTTTAAAAAGTTGCTGGTGAATTCTGAAGCAAAAGAAATGTTTACAGGGCAGATGATTTAAGAGAATTAAGAAAAGGAAGAGCCCAAGCTGGGAAAAAAAAAAAAAAGTCATCCTGTTTCCCAAATAATGTCATTCTGGGACAGCTCCATAAGACCACAAAAACTCAAAAACACGGTTTCAGAGACAGAAATCACTGCAGTTAATGCCTGAGTGAGACATAACACAAGAAAAATAAACAGCCAAGTGAAAACACTTTGATTTGAGACTGCAGTTCCACCAGCATTCCACTTTTGGCTTTCCCCCTCAGCAAGAACTGCCAAACCAAACAGTCTGCCATGGTTATTTTTCCCTCCTCAAGCACAAAAATGACTGTTATGAGTCATTCACAAGAAAAACTCTCCAAAAGGAAGTTATGAGGGAAAAAACCAGTGGTTATTCTCATATTTTGTAGACATTCCCAATAATTTTTGTGGCTCCTTACCATTACTACCAAGAGCTTTCATGGTGACTTCCATCTGGGCATATTCATAGCTGAAGTTAATCTCACTGGACACCTCACTGGAATTGTCCCCATCTATATCCAGCTGCTCCACACTGTTACTGCACTTCATGGAGTTGTCCCTCTCCTCATCCTCATGATCTGCCTTCTTTTTCTTCTTTGGCAAATTCAGCCTTTAAATAAGAAGAAAACTTTTAGAGAACTATCAATTGGTCAGCTCTGAAAACACAGGGGTGCTTTCAAGAATTGTTAAAATTCAGTAGAGCCTCCAAAATCAGAAGATTTTGTCCCTTTCAAATTGTATTGATCTCCTGTGGGTGTAATTTTCCTCAGGGCAAAAACAGGAGCAGAAGGTGAACTAATTCATCTATTCTACATTCTCATAATTAAGTACCTGATACTAGTTTAGATAACCATGACATTTTTTAATCATTCCACATCCAAATAATTTAGGGGCAATAATGAAGTGATATCTCACTTTTCTTATATGGGTTCTCCTTTTAAGCATAAAATAAAGCAATGAAATTTCAGATTATCATTCAAATCCACTGACTTTTGAGACATTTCAGAGAGTTTCAAAGTACAATCTTGACAGTGATCCTGTTTTATACAGGAAGGTCACAGATATGGTTGGGATTACAAGAGACAAGAGAGCACAGTGACCTTGTAATAATATTTAGCATTAAAAACCACTCCAACATCAGTATTGCTTTTATAATCCCCATCTTTCCTCGTACCTTAAGCCAAAACAAAGTGGATGCCAAGTTACAATTGCTTTAATAATTTTTGTTACCTGAAGAAGTGGTTGTTTCCCCACAGGATTCTGTCTCCATGGTGGAGCTGGATGGGACACACGACAGCAGAACCATTTACAAATGTCCTGCAAAAAGGTAAAAATCTGAAGTAAATATATTTATATCAAGCTTAATTTTTTTTCCCCCCTCCTAATATTCCTTTCATTACTACAACAAGTAAAGGCAGGAGAAGAGATTTATGGATTGCAAACAGGTAAAATATTCCCACAAAATATATCTAGTGCTGTCTCACACACGCCTCAAATTCAGCTCCTTTTGACCTCCTAAGCTCATGAAGTTCACTACATTTAGACAGATCTTACTCCAGCTGTGTCTGGAGAGTAAAATTAGAGCTTAAAAATAAACAGCCTGAAAAAAAGGTCACTAGAAAAAAATACTACTTGCACACTGCTCTGAAATACAGATACGAAATAGAAATTTTAAGGGAATCTCAGGTTATCACCCAGTCCAATGGGCTCCAAGCAGGATCAGCCACAAATCAGGGTAAATGTGAAAAATTTGAATTTTGCGGTTTCTCACATTAACAAGAAATTACTGGAGATGCTGACTCTGCATGTCATTTTGTGATCAATCTGAATATGCCAGCTGCTGCTCAAGTAGAGCTACTTAATTGAATAAAGCAACAAATGCTTCAGCAGCTCTTTGCATATCAACAGATTCCCTAGAAAATTAATTCAAATTTTGATAGGAGTTACATCTACACAGCTGCAAATCAGTGAGTATCTGCTTGCTGAAAGCACATGCAATTTACTCATCTTCTCTTTGAAAATTTGGGCTACAAACCCCCTCCCTGAGAGAAGTCTCACTGGAATGGAACATGAGTTTACAGAGGAACAGGTGACAATTAAAATGTAAAAGCAGCATACAAGAAGCAGGATTTTTCTTCTTACTATGAAGGAGATAGAGAAGTTTGTTTTCCAAGTATCTTTTTCACCATTAATCATAAAATACTGGATAAAATGACAACTATCAAACAGCTGTGGCTGCATTTTATTCTTTCACCTGGTATTTTTTTGAGGGGTCAGCATAACCTGGCCTTCTGGGGTGATGTCTATGATGCAGTGCTCAGGAAGAATTCCCATTCCACACAGCTGGATATCTTGAGAATTGTCTGAGCCTATCAACGTGTGCTCCTGGAGAAAAATTTAAATTCACATGTTAACACTGCATTGCAGAGGTTCACTGGGTCTAATTCACCCATTCTCCTTCTGGGTGTGTTGTATCATCTGGTCCCCAAAATTTCACAGCTGTTCAATAATTCCCTTAGAGGGGAAAAAGAGAAGCAAATAAAAGCTTTGTCTTACCACAACAAGAAGCAGGGAAGTTTACAGGCAAAAGTTAAAACATGAAAATGTTGAATTGAAAATGAAGAGAATTTTATGATTTAATGGAGGAATTCAGTGCCTCAGAATGTTGTAGAAGCCAAAGGAATAAAGGATTCCAGGCAGGAATTAAGGGAGGCTCACAGTGGCAGATCCATGGTGATTATGGAAGTTCCACCTACATCAGGAAATTCCTGGATACTCAAGGTATGGGGAGATTTGAAGGATCACCCCACACATAAAATTGCTGAGGTTGGAAAAATCACTTTAAAACCATCCAACCACCCCCCCAAGCATCACCAAGGCCACCACTGCCCCATGTCCCCAAGTGCCACATCCACACAGCTTTTAAATCCCTCCAGGGATGGGGACTCCAACACTGCCAGGGCTGGATCCCCCTTTTGGGATAAAAATCTCTTTTTTAAGGCATCTCCAAGCAATTTTTCAGGAATAACAGATATAACAGTTTAGGCAGGTCAGTTCAGGTTGTTCTTCAGTACTTGAAGGACCTGGAGCACACACACAGCTCAGAGAGAATGTGGGCAAATATTCTGAGGAACAAGAGAGTTAAATCTCAGGATTTTAGGAAAAACAGCTTCAAGTAATTTTATCTTAATAATTTCAAAGCATGGGGATTTTTATACCAAAATTTCCCAGGAGCAAGACAAATCTGAGTTATTAAAAAAAAATAATAAAGACTAATTAAAGGAGATAAAATGTACCCCAATTTTTCCTTAGAAAAGGAAAACAGCACAGAACCACCTGAGACTTTTCCTTGTTCCCAGTGACCATTGGGAGAAAGTGGGATCTGTCCCAGTATCTGTCAGTGATTTAGCAGCTGAGTCACACTCTGGACATTTATGTGCAAGTTGTCTGGGAAAGAGTCAACCTCTCCTAAAACCTCAGCTCTTTTCTCCTTTTTAATGTGTTTTTTTTTTTAGCAGAAATAACATGGAAAAAGTGTTTTGCCTTGTTTCTATTGAGATACTGCAAAGCCACGATGGCTGATATAAAAGAGGATCACATATTTCCTAAAACTGACTAAACCAAAACCATCTTTCAGCCTAATTGCCGATTTTGTGGCTGTTTTGAGAGTAACTACCCCACTTCAAAGGGAGGAGAATGATTTAATGTGAAGCTCAAAACCACTGACGTTTGCTGTGAAATTTTTAGAACTTGCACTTCAAGATGTGACTTTAAAATGGTTGACCTCCTGAGTCCCCATCTACAATTAGTAAAAACTACAATTAGTAAAAACCACAATAAACTGCCCAAATATTTCAGCACAGGGTCCAAAGGTCACATCATGTGTTTGATGGTTAATATCAGAAACAGGGAGTGCACATCAGAAGTGCTGAGGCAGAACAGAACTTGTTTTTCACTGCTGGCAATTTGCACGAAGAGGATTAAAAATACATTTCATAAACTGAAGACAGCAGCCAGAATTTAGACTACACATGGAAAAGCTCACTACTGATATGCCCAACCTTCATATAGAACAATTTCAGGGTTAAAAATCTGTGAAAGTTTACATAAAAAAAACCCTCATCCCAGAACAGGAGATGACTTCTCAAAAAGAAAGCATCTGAATTTCTTTTTTAAAAACGCCAAAGAAAACCAAAACGAACAAAAACATCAAATCCCAAAACTTTTCCAAGAATTACAGTTGAAATAAAAAGGTTGTACTCATAAAACTCATAATATTTTCAGATTTATAGTTTTATAAAACTCTCCAAGTACACCTCTGCCAAATGAATGAATTAAGAGGTCCACTTCTGACATTAAAGAACTTGCATATACAAAAATAAATTTTTACCTTTAAATAGTACACCAGGAGTTCATTGAGAGCTGGATCTGCATTCAAATTAACCAGGAAACACTTATTATCCCCAACTTTAATTCCAGAGGACTGCAGGGATATGCCAAGGCTTTCCAGCTGTTTCTGACGCTCCTGTAAGAGAGCAGCCATCAAAATTTATGGGAATTGATGCACAACCCTTCGGAAATCCATTCCCATCTTTTGATGCCAGCAGGCAGAAATGATGGATTGATACTTCTAGAACAGGAAACTCTTCCTTCTGCAACAGGTGAGGCACAGAAGCCTCAGTTGTCCCAAGCTCTGAGCAGGGGTGTCTGTGATTCCTCCTGTCCTGGCCCCTCTGCTCTCGGAGCTTTGGTGCCATGCGTTCCCATATTCCCAGTGGGAATTGAAAGCAGCAGGGAGCAGCCTCCTGCAGCACTGCAGAGCTTCTCCATGACCTCACTGGAACAGCAAAATGCTACCACAAAGCCATCTCTAGAGCCCTTTATTCTCCCTTTCGAGCTAAAAAGCAACAAGTTAAGTTAAATCCTTGCCAAGCCAAGCTCCATGTCTATCCTTTGTTCCAGAGCAATCAAAATGACAAAAAACTGGCAACCTGCTATTTAAGTAATGCAAAGAACACTTCCTGCTGAACAAGAATAGCAGCATTTTGGATGGTGTTTTGTTCTTGTCAAAAGACTTCATAGAAATGCCCAACAAAGCATTACTGTGCAGAAATGTACATCTCTCAAAGGGAAGGGTTTGGGTGAGACCAGAGCAGTGAAAGAAGAACATTAAACATTTCTGACTTAGGA
This sequence comes from Sturnus vulgaris, assembly GCF_052056855.1. NCBI lineage: Eukaryota > Metazoa > Chordata > Aves > Passeriformes > Sturnidae > Sturnus > Sturnus vulgaris. The sequence continues at coordinate 112,993,512 of NC_142245.1, read as the reverse complement.
ACAGAAAGGGATTCTTCTACAGAAAAAATTCACTGGGATAAAAAAGTTGAGGATTGTTCCCAGGATCAGAGAGAAACTGAAGTGAGACTCACCGTCTGCAATAGCAAAAAAAAAAAAAAAGAAATAAATACGGGAGAGTTCTCATAGGATTACTGGAAGAAATAGAAACAGGAGAGGCTGAAACTAATAAGTAAAAAAAAAACATAGAAGAGACCTACAGTGCTTTCTTTCCATGTGCTGCTGAGACTTTTAAAAATATCACATTAGATAATGTAGGAATAATCCTGGAATGTTTATCTTTACCTATCAGTGTGCTTTATATTTAGAAACTGAGAATGTCACAATATTCAGGATCACTCTCTGCTCAGTTTTACCAGGTCTAATCAAGATTAAAATTGCAAAAAAATAGCACAACTTGCTCTTGATTTTTCTGTTCCCTGTCTCCCCACAGGCTTACGAACCCAACATAATGTCCTTGTAAGGAAAAGTCATGTGTGTGTGTGTGTGAGAGAGGGAAAACAAAGAACAGAGGAGAAACTGCAGCGTGATGTCAAAGATCTCTCTTCCGATCATCAGTGCCAGGCTCTGAAGTTCACAAAAATCCTTTTTATCTACAGAGATAAAGCACATCTTGCCCTAAGGACAACTTGGCCCACAATGTGAATCTCATAGGATTAACTGAGACAAAAAGAGCCAGTTCCTGTTAATTTTTTCTCAAGACCTAATGTTAATTAACTTAAACATTGAAAAAAAAAACCAAACATTAAAAGTATGTCAAATGCTCACTGCAAATGTGAAAAATTGCCTGTTCCTGTGGCTGGTGTTAAAGGCTTTGAATTCTTATTGATGCCTCTTTGATGGTCCTTGCTCTCTATTAGGAATCATCCTTTCCTCAAAGATTTACAAATATCTCTCCACCCTGACACACGAAAAAGCAACAAAGACAACGTTGAGAACAGAGTACAGCCCCTTTTCCCTATATCCCTGTCCCACTTGGGGGTAGGAAGTAGAAAACCAGGAGTGAAGTTGAGCCTGGGAAAAAAGGAGAAGAGGAGATGAGAGAAGGTGTTTTAAGATTTAGTTTTTATTTCTCATTACTCTACTCTGATCTAATTGGTAACAAACTCATTTTCCCCAGTCAAATCAGTTTTGTCCATGACAGTAATTGGTGAATGATTTCTCCCTGTCCTTATCTTGACCCAGGAGCTTTCTGTGACATCTTCTCTTCCCTGTCCAGGTGAGGAGGGGAGTGACAAGAGTGGCTTCCACTGATTCCAAACAGTCCTGAAACAGCCTGTGCTGCACAAACACTCATCCTTATCTCTCCTCTGGAAAAAACATCCCTTTTTCAAGGCTCATGGAACTCCCAGCTATGAAACATCCTACCAGGCTGGGAATTTAGGGACAGAAAGGTGGAGAGCTAAAGCAGCAACATGCAAACATCAAAGCACATTTAGTCTGGAGAGCTGAGTCCATTACTTCAGTTTTTCAATGTCCTCATACATCCAATGCCTAGAAACTATTGTGTAGGATAAGAGCAGGATTTTTTTACTATTATTATTTTCTATTTTTTTTCCACCCTTATACACAGGGAGGAATTGCAGTGAAAAGCAGGAAGCCCTCATAGTCACAGGCAGCACTTCTTACAATGGATCTTTAAAACCAAAGTCAACACAGTCTATTCTGATTGTGGCATCTACAAGAGGGCTTTGTACCAGAGGCTCCCTTCTCCCTTTATTTATTACACACTATTCATCACCTCCCAACAGTCCTCCCCCTCCAAAGCTCCCTTCTGCAAATATACACATCAGCATTTGTGTGGGAAGAGCCAGGAGTGTCATGCAATAACCGTGGTGACTTGCATCATTTTTCCAATGTAATCATCTCCAGTTATGGTGTGAGGCCCTAAATATCAGTTTAGGAGCTATTAAAACACACAGAGATCCTCAAGAGTTCTATTTTTTAACATTCTGAATGCCCTTTGCCTGGTGCATTGAGGCACTCAGTCCATAACCTTGCACTGAATGCTCTCAATGCTCCCTCATCACAATTTTTACTGCCTGAAGAATATAAAAACCCCTGTAATCCTCTCACCCGTGGATTATTATTTTTTTTTTAAATAACTTCTCCATTTGCATACAGTGACAATTTATTATTGTCACTGGAGTGGTAATCTGGGAGGCACCCATCTATCACAGGAATTAAGTGAAGCTTTTCAAAAGGGCAGCAAGCTTGACCTACTTACCCATAAATGTGGGGAGAGACTCAGACAACCTCTATGAACTGACAGACAAAGAAAACAAACCTATTTTTCATAAAAACTGGGGGCAGGGAAGGAGGAAAGAAAGCTGCAAACCTGAGCTATCTCTTCAGTTTTTCTCAATTTTTCTTCCCAGGTCACGGTCATCTCCTGAATCAACTTTTCTGATTCCTCCAATCGTTCTTTCAATTCTGGTGATTTCATAGCCTGCAGGAATGAAAGCAAATGAAACAAGAAAAGCTTGTTGTGCTTTGTGTTTTTTTTTTCCCTCTGCAGCCACACAGATGGGGGAATAAAGGCAACATGACTCATTTTTCAAGGCACACTTTGCAGTAAGTAAAAGGGGTCTTTAAAACACACATTGCACGTAAAGGCAGAATCCACCAGAAAGTTCTTTTAATTAGTTTCAAATACAGATGTTAACATGGAGTTTATGTGCTTCAACACAAACCAATTACATGATACTGGCAGATTTGCACAAAGATATACACAAACTAATTTTATTTCCACATCCCAAGTGACTCATATCAAAAACAGTTTCATTTTTAAAGATCCTGCTGCTCTGCCTATGTCCCCTCAGCTGTCAAACCCTCAAAATGACACCACACATCTCAGCAAACTGCCACACCACCAAAATATTTTTACTGCTCATTTTTAAATGATGTGTGCAATATTTTTTCTAGAGGAACAATGCAGCTCTTCTGGTTATGCACCTCTGCATTTCTACATGCAGTTTACAGAGTGAGTATCAAAGGAAACTTTACAACGTGCTTCTGGACACTAGAATTCCATTTTCTTGCTAATTGGCCACAGCTCTGATTTTGTTAGATGAAATATTCAAAGGCCCATGTTTCAAACAAGGACTACCTTAAAAATAAGAACATATTCCCATGGCCCCCAAAAATTGAAAAGGTATCAGCATCCCCCTGTCCCTGAAATGTCCAGGGATGGGGCTTGGAGCAGCCTGGGATAGTGGAAGGTGTCCCATGGCAAGGGGTTGGTCTAGAAGAGCTTTTAAAGGTCCTTTCCAACTCAAACTATTCCATGGTTTTTAAACTTCCACCTCCTACTAACCTGTTTCAAAAAGCCTGTGGACTTCCTCATGTCATTATTTCATTACTGTTAATGAGGAACATGGGTTTGGCTGGTTGGCATTTAAGCAATGCCAATTAAACAATGGGAGCATCATCCTCCAGCATCAGACATTCCCTCACCACAAACCCAAAACTTCTCAGAGGAATCCAGATCAAAGAGAGGCCTCATTACACTGCAGTTCCTTCAGGAAAAGGAGCAAGTGCCAGGATTGGAAAATCCTGTTTTAAGAAAGGAGTTTCCTCTGCCTCAAGACACAACAGTCTAGGAAATGTCAGCTGATGTGTCCTGTGTGGATTTCTTCTGCTTTAAACACCTAAATATGGGGTAAAAAGGAGAAGGACTTTGGACAAGAGTCTGGAGGGACAAGGAGGAATGGCTTCCCACTGCCAGAGGGCAGGGATGGATGGGATATTGGGAAGGAATTGTTCCCTGGGAGGGTGGGGAGGCCCTGGAATAGAATTCCCAGAGAAGCTGTGGCTGCCCCTGGATCCCTGGAAGTGTCCAAGGCCAGGTTGGATGGGGCTTGGAGCAACCTGGGATAGTGGGAGGTGTCCCTGCCCATGGCAGGGGTTGGATGGGATGAGCTTTGAGGTCCCTTCCAGCCCAAACCACTCCATGATTCTATGAATTCCACACAGCAAGGGAAGTGAAGCCAAGACAATTTCCCAAACAAAAATTCATAATGCCAGAAAAACCATGATCAGTGCAAAAGAGTTGACACTTCCAAGGCATAATGACAAAGCCCAGATACTCTCAAGGTTTAATTTGTCCATTTCTTTGGATAATTAGTGAACATTTTCACATATTTCAGTTGTAAAATGACCTGAGTAATTCTCCTCATTCCCTACAATGCCCAAATAAATCCTAAAGAAATGGGCTCAGCCTGATCCCAACCCACAGGATGCTTCTCTGCTGGAAGCAGGTGAATTCCCAGGAGGGACAAGATGGTGGCCATGGCACAGATAAATTAAAACACGATGTGAATTCCAATTAAAAAAAAAAAAAAAAGACCAAAATGCATGGATTATAAAAGGAAAGGGGTAAAGAGGATAATTCCATACTCTGTGAGGGGAAAGTCATCTGTCATGTTCTGTTCTGGCTCTTTGGGAAAGAAAAGGACACTGACACCAAAAGGTAAAAAAAACCCAAACCCACAACTTGACAACTTCTATATCTGGAAATGAGCTTTGAAAATGTAACCTGTCATAATGAGTCAGTGCTTTTGTTCACTTCAGGAAGTTATTTATGCACATTTCTGTAAGAACAATTAGATGGGCAACAAATGTAATGAACTGAAAAGAGCACAAGGCTGTGAGTGTGGGGTTTGACCTTTACTGTGCAGCCTCTTAACAGCAAATTGCTCTGGTTTTTCACTGCTCTTTGTCAATGCCACTGGGATGACAACTAGGGTGGGATTTTAATACTTGGGAAAGGAAATATTTATTATTTCATCCTTAGGAAACATTACTTCATTACTTTGGACAGCTGCCATTATTTTGGGAGTAATGCTAAAAAATAAAACAAACGGGGATTACTTGCAACTCTCAACAGTACTGTTAAGTCTGTGCTTGATATTTTAGAGGAGTTTTTAGATATTTAATATTAAGATATTTAACTTGAGATACCTTAAAGAAACTAATAATACACCCAGTGGATGCTTAGGATATTAAGCAGCTCAAATGAGGAGAGTCCAAAATCCACAAGTCATTTGCAGTATCACAGCCAGCATTCCCTGCATACCTCGTGATGCAAATGCTGTAATCATAATTTTTCTGAAGTGCAAACCACAGGGATTACATCACCATTGCTTTGTCCCTTTGGGAACAGAACTCAGAATTACAGTAATTCTTGGCCTTCATATAACATTTAAACCAGGTTTCTCTTGAAATTTCACTGTGGAAGAAATCACAGAATAGGCTGGGAAAGACCTTGGGTCCAACCTATGACCCAACACCACCTTAACTAATCCATGGGACTGAGTGCCACATCCAGTCTTCTTTTAAACATGTCCAGAGATGGTGACTCCACCACCTCCTTGGGCAGCCTGTTCCAATGTTTAATCACTCCTGTGAAGAATTTTTTCCTAATATCCAGCCTAAATTTCCCCTGGGGCAGCTTAAGGCTGTGTCCTCTCATGCTGCCACTGGTTGTCTGGGAGAAGAGACTGACCCCACCTGGCTACAACTTCCCTTGTAGAAGAGAGGGATTTGTAGAGAGAGATTGCCTAGTGCCTGTAAGAGATTCCACAGCTGGAAACAAGCAAGAAAACTTTATTTAACTGAAGTCACATCTCACAGGATGTGGTCACGATGAATTCTTGTAATGTATTGGTAGAGCTCTGCCTAGAAATCACCCAGCCTTAACTGGGACTATCCATTTCTCCATGTCCTCTGCATCACAGAGTAAAACCAAAAATGCTCAACAAGGTGTTCAATGTGTCAATGAATCACAGAATTCACAGAATCACTGGGTTGGAAGAGACTTTCAAGATCATAGAGTCCAACCCATGCCCTAATACCTCAACCATGGCACCGAGTGTCACATTCAGTCTTTTTTTAAACACATCCAGCAGGGATGCTGACTCCACCACCTCCCTGAGCAAACCATTCCATTCCAATCCAACGGAATGTCAAGATACGGGGGGAAAAAAAAACCGATATGAAAGAAGATGAAAAACATCCCCCCGCCAACGTTCCTGCACGGAATTCCTTTCGGAGAGCCGCGAAGGGTTCAAGGGGGAAATTCCAAAGCTCCCATTTTGGTTACCTCAGCCTTGGTGAGCTGCTCCCTCAGCTTCTCCACCTCCTCCCGGAGCTCACGGATGATTCGGGCGTTGGGGTCCTCGTTGACCACGGCGTGGTTGACGATGTTCTTGGCTCTGTCCGCGTAGCGCAGCGTCGACAGCGTCTCGTCGTAGTTGTCGGCAGCAGGGCTCACCGTGGCCACCATGGCTGTCTTGCTGTTGCCACCCAAGCTGTCCTGGAAGGTTGATGTTTAAAAAAAAAATCATCATTTTTTGTTTTGGTTTGATGGGTTTAAGATGTGTATGTTAAGAAAAAGCCGTGATTTGGAGTGTTCGGTTTTGAAAGCTCGTTCAGGGAACGTCATTCTTGGCTTTGGACATTTTTGGACAGGAATGAAAAAAAGGCTCTGTTTTGGGGCTTTACAGGGTCTGGTAAAGGCTTCAAAGGTTTCTTTCTGTGTTTTCTGCTTTACAAACCAGAAATGTAAACACTTCAGCACTGAACTTCTCAGATGCTACTGAGGGAGCTCAGGCAAAACCACGATGAATTCAGATGATCTCATTCTAAAGACCAGAGATGTCTTCAAGAAATAAATTACTGAAATATCTCTTCATAAACAATACAACTGATTTTATTCCTATAAACATTCAGAATGGGACCCTTCCTTTCCTCCCACTGGCACAGCTCACAAATCTAAACTGAGTTACATCAGGAATTACCCTCCTGGAATTGGGCTGTGAGAGAAGAAGGGCGTGAAACAAGGAAACAAGGAAGGAAGGAAACAAGAAATTAAGGAAACAAGGAAGGAAACAAGGATGGAAACAAGGAAGGAAGGAAACAAGAAATGAAGGAAACAAGGAAGGAAACAAGGATGGATTCCAGGAAGGAAGGAAGGATTCTAGGAAGGATGGATTCCAGGAAGGATGGATTCCAGGAAGGAATGAATCCTTCTTTCGTGGAATCCATCTTTTTATGGACCATAAGATTATGGTTTACAATTTAGACCAAATATAGATATCTAAAGATAAAATACTCTGGTTTGAATGGTGTAGCAGATTTTTTTCTTCTGTTTGGCACTTTGGTTTCTTTGGTCTGTTTGGAATTTTGGGGTGGGTTTTGTTTGTTTGTTTTTTACCCAGTATCTCTTTCTGAGACAAACCACGCTCCTAATTTTCATCTTCAATAACCCACGAAATGTAGGTCAGGCATTGCCATTAGAACAATCTGACTGCATTAGCTGCTTGTCAAACCATTTCAGTTCCAAAGCACACGTGGAGCTTTCCCCAGCAATCATTAAAATGCCCCTTTAATATTTCCCCAAGACTCTTCTTTTTGGTTGAATGATGCCTAAACCAGTTTGACAGCAGTCAGGCTGCTGGCAGCACTTGGCTGTCTCTGGTCATGCAAAAGGGCATGGAGCTCATATGAAACATAAATCTCTCTATATTTACAGTGTACAACACAATCAGCACATGCAGGTCAGTGTGTTTATACAGAAATCAGTGCCAAAGAACAGATTTCTGACTGATCTCACCGTGACTCTTCTCATCCAAGGATTAGCCAATGTTTACTCCAAATTAATCCATGGCTTGGGAGGGTTCCCTCTGTACCACAGAAATGTTTTTTAACTTAAAACTTTAAGACTAACAGGAGCACTAATGAATCATTCCATGGGATTTCCTGGAATTAGGAATGACACCCTGCAACTGCAATCCCTCTTCTGTATCAAAAGCTGAAGTTTGGCAGGGAGCTGGCCAGGTACTCCCCTCCCAAATCCAAACTTAAAGGTTTGCACTTTGGGAATGTCTTTCACTGCACTAATTAGCTCCAAAATAGGATGAATTCATTATTTGAATTACAGCTCTGCTGTAAAGGCAGCTGAGAACACTGTAACAGTGATACACCAGAACCCACAATACACCCACTATAAACTGGGCAAAGTCCCTCTGGTAGCAATTCAAGCCCAATGCCAGACTGTCTCATAAAGTTTCATGTATAAAACCCATGTGCTGATTTCACTGGTTTCTTTAATGATAAGCAAGAAAGGTGAAAAAATAGGATATCAGCCTCTAATTAATGAAGAGAGTCTGTAAACGAGTCTGACAAGGCTGGGCTTGCATGTGTTAGAATGGAAATAAATCAGTTATTTCTAAGAATTAACTAGCTTTTTCTCCTCTAGCAGCAAGATTACTGTGAAAACAACTCCAAATGTAGAGCTCAGAAATGATGTTTTTAACAGCAGCCATCAGGCTTCTGATTAAGGTGGGAAAACAAGAAATGTTTGTGCCAAAATAATTTGATTAAAACAAGAAGTTACAGAACTGACAAAACTCTTTTGCTCCCTGCACATAAGCTGATGCCATTGCTCAAGCAATGATATTTTTCACCTGACACTTTAGTCTAAAATCCTCAACAAAATTAAGCAAAAAGTGTCAGATCTTGAGGTCTCCTGAACTGATTTAGATGTGGGGAGAGACACTGTATGACAGATATTCCTGCACTTAGAACACATTTAATCTGCTTTGGTATCATAATTAAAAGTTGAAAACCAGGGAGAAAGGACAGCCCACCATCTCATGGCTTCTCTTTAAATGAATAAATCCCTCCTTTGATCTCTAATTTAAAAAAAAAAAAAAAAAAGTTTAAATTTTCCCCCTTTCAAAACAAAGCTTCAATGAGAACTTGTTTGTTAAAAAAACCCCAAAAGCCCCCAAAACCCTTTTGTTGCCATTAAAGTGGCTGATGTTGGACACAAAGAGGGTTTGCCTGAAAGGAGGCAGAACAAAAGTGGAGTCCCAGGCACGGTGGCCACAATGCCTCAGACAGGTGCTGAACAGGAATTGCAGTCTGCTCCCTGCATTTGTTTAGAAATGGAGCAGCAGAACTAATTGCAGCCAGGCTGGAAATTCATGAGGGAGGTTTCCACCCTGCTGCAGCCACATCAGGAACCTTGAGAGCACTGGGGAGAAGTGAAGCTGAGCAGTGGCTTGGTTGCCATCATTGCAGAGAGCCAAAAAAAAAAAATCACTTGTTTCTTATGAATGAGAGCAAAAACTGAGTGTAAATATAGAGAGGTAAAAATGTATTTAAACACTGAAAAAGCCTCAGTGCAAGAACATTGTGCCATGAGGATTTGTTTCACTCAGACACTGTTTGTGTTGTGCCATTTAGATTTTTACTTGGCTATTTGATGTCCATACCTGTTAGGGATAAATCATTTCATAAGTCATGCTAAAAGGTTCATTAAAAGGGAGCACTGAGAAAAAATGAACGTTTGTGTGTCAAGAGAGCTTGGATTTTGTTTTACTTAAGCACTGAAATCAACTTTGTTTTCAAATTTCTGCAAGAAAACATGTGTTAGTTTTTTTTTAATCTCCACACTTTTGTACAACCTACAAGTCACTTTGTCTTCTTCTTTCCACATGTGCAGTTAAATCCCAGGGATGTGAAATTTAAACAACACCTAAAAACATTGCTAAGAAAGGGTAGGGAAGCCAAGGCAAGAAAATGTAGCCAGAGCACCTACAAAAAGTAAGAGGACAAAGAAAGGCTGGTGATGCTACAAATCAGTTTCTTCTCAGATTATTTCTTTCTAATAAGTATCTCAGTTGCTCCTGGATAACAACTAAAGAGAGCACAAGGGGAAAAAAAATGAATTTGACATATATTAATCTCATATTTAACAATTCAGAAAATTATTTAACTGCTCATTTCACATGAACACCATCTCTGAAGTCTCCTGACCTGTTTCTCAGACTGTAAACCAGGAAAATGCTCTGCAATTATACTCTCCTGACCAAAGTAGAATATCTTAACAATTAAATTAGACAATTAGGAAAAGGTAATAGTCTTTATCAACATCTTCAGAGTTAATCATAGCAGTATGCAAAATCAGCTGCATGCAGACATAACCCAAATTAAATTAGCCCCAAGGTTGTGTGTGAAGCTGTACTTACACTGACCCATAAAATATACACTGCTTTTAATTTTATTTTTAAATCCTTAGGCCACTGCAGGTCAGCAGAAGACAGGGAACATATTTAGTCTGCAGAGATACTAATGGCTTACATCCAGCTCATTTTCCAAAGACAATTATGCTTAACATAAAACCCAGAAAATGAGACAAAAAGTACAGAATTTTGATTTAATTCAATGAGACTCTTCTCCCCCTTTCTTCTCTTTATTTCACTTTAAAAAAAAAAGAAGAAGAATAAAAAAAAACCCTTACTTACTTTAAGTAACCAAGTGAGCACAGAATCACGATATGGAACAAATTTGTTCTTGTTCTTGCCAGCAGCCTGATCTGCCAGGGCAGAAATAACCAGCCCCAGAGTTGTGAGGGATCTGCCCAGAGAACACAAGCAGTTATTAACAAGGGTAAATATTCATAAGTCAAATGCATATTTAGACAGTGACTTTCTCTCTACCAAAAATATGCTCTGAGGAAAAAAATTCATAGTTTAATTTTGATCATTCTTTCTTCACAAAAGCTCCACTCCTATTTTTTTCAGTATGTTTTCAGTCTTAATAATCGGGTTTTCACAATGAAATTCGTGGCAGGTGCAGGAACAGAAATGGTTTTGAAAAAGATGGAGATCTTTTTCCCATATCTGAGAGTACTGCATGCCAGAAGGAGAAATGGAAAGAAGGAGAAAGATTGACTACAGGAGCTTTGTAGGGAGAAGGAAAGGAGAAAACTGCCTACAAGAGCTTCATCCTATTTTACAATTAGGTTCTATTTAGCAGATAATGGTGATGAAAAAATGAAAAGAAATAAATCTCAAAGTCTTACTTGTTAATGTTGCTTCCTTCTTTCAGCCTGTCTCCTGCAGCACCAGTTTTAGTTGCCCTTTCACTGCCTGCCAAGTCCACCAGGCTGAGCTTGCCCACCTTCTCACCTGATGTCTGGGGAAGGAATCAGACAACAGCCCCTGTCAGGTCACTTCAATCAAGTTACATTGTTTGATATATTTTACAAAAGGAATCAAATTTCATTTTTTGGTTTTTCAACTCTTGTTCCAACCCCTTTGAGAATTGCTGGATTTGAACAGTGTCCTGGGCTAAGTCACCACCTGCAGCTTCAGAAATAACAGTGAAGTCAGGGATGATGTGAAGTCACTCTGATATCTTCAGATATCTCAGAATAATCAAGTGCTGAACCATGAAAAATTCAGAGTTTTGCCAAAGGAGTCACAAGCAGAGACATGAGGTTCACAATCTCATCTTGAAAACAGTCTCCTGAAATCCTTGGATTTTATACCAGGGTTTCTTCTGTTTTTCAGGAATGAACCTGACAAGTAGCATGTTATAATTTGCATAAATAATCACAATTGCAAAGTCTCCTTGATCCTTATCAGCCTCCTGGAACACAATCCCAGCTATGTGAGTATTTAAAACTGTAACATATATTTTGTTACAAATCCTTTCATCTCCTTTGACCCAAAATGACATTCTGCAACACTCCACGAATTCCCTAAATCAATTTGAAATTGAAGTCTGTGAGAACAGCTTGCTCACATCCTGTTCTTCTGCAGCATCTGCACCTGCAGCACCTCGGGATCCCAATGCAAAATGCTGCATTCCCATCAATGAATGGGATGATTAGAATCAATAAAGCTTTCAAAAATGTCACCCTAAAATTATCAAAACATGATGTGACCATGGAACGTTCCATTTCCAGGACTGAAAGGACCAGCAGATGGGCAAAAAGGGGAAATCTGCTGCAGAAATTCACACAGGGGTCACTGGAGGGTGCAGGGTAGATCACAACCACAAAAACCATGCAGAAGAGCCACAGCAAAACTGGAATGACAAATTATGGGAAAATCAAAAAGTTTCAGCACAGTATGATGCTGATTTGAAGTGCAAAGGGACAAAAAAAAATCCAAACAGAGAACGAGGAAAATTGTGTGGATAAGAAGATTGGTGAAAACTGAGAAATTAGGAGGAAAAAAAGCCCAAATTCTTATTATGCTTTCCAATATATTCAATATTTAGGTTCAGATTTGTTCTGTGGACACTCAACATTTCTCCAGGGCTTTGAAAATATTAAAGAATTGTCCAAGTATAGAATCTATCAATGAAGTTTAAAGATACTTCTTTCAGTTCATTCCAGTTTATCACCATTTTCTGTGAAGGACTAAATAATATTGACATAATGTATTTCACATACCCCTCCAAGGCATATTTATATATAAGGAAACATAAATTAAGTATTTGCAGCTTTAAATGCTTTAACAATAGTTAATACATACACATAAAAGCATTAATGGCATACAATGCAAAATATTTAAATTAAGCGGGTTTTTTTTAATTTAGAAAGTTCATAATTTATGCAAATTTGCATTAATTTAGAAAGCTGGTAATTTTTACAAATTTGTATTAAATAACCACGGGAAGGAGATCACCAGAGCTACACTCAGGCGTATTTCTATTTTTCACCTATTTTATCTTTAGCCTTTACTACAAACTGCTGCTTCCAAAGAACTGTTTCTTTTCCTGTCAAATATATTAAAGCAAGAGACACATCCTGGCCTGACATTTGGACCTTACAAAGTGGATTTTCTTACCCCTGACTGCACATCATAGAGGGTGTGGGTGAGGATGATCTTGAAGACAGCGTGGGACCGACTGCTCTCCTCGTTCATGTTGGTGGCAGCCACTGTCCGAGATTTGTTGCCCTCAGACATCAAGGACTCGATGTCCTAAATACAAATTTTCACAGCCATGAGAATATCTGCATTAAAATCCTTCCCAATTAACTCCAAAAATCATCTCATCTTGACCAAATATAGCATTTTCTCACTAAGCCTCCCATTTGTTTATTCAGAAAAATGTGAGGAAAAAATCAAAGTGATTTCCCCCCCCTCCATTTAAAGCCTAGAAACTCCACAGTGTCATAACTTCACCCACTCTTCAACATAGATATCAAATTATCAACAAAAATAATGCACCTGGCTGCACACAGCAACACTCAAAAGCAGAGAAAGAAGTGAGGATACAGCAACTTGGTTTTGAACCCTGTCACATTTTAGGCTCAGTTGTCATGGTCTGAGAATCTGGAATACTTACAGAAGGTTTAGAAAACAGAACCACACTGAACAGGTCATTACATTCCTCCAAATTTTAAGAGCTTGATCTGTTGTGATGCTTGAGAAAGGTGCAGCCCCCCTGCTTTGGGGTTTCACAGCAATTGTGTAAAATAATTCTAATTTTAAAATAGTTCTTATCAGGGTCTTGGGCTCAACTTCTATTTCTGCATCTCTAGCTGGGTGATGCTAAAACAACTCAAATAAACAGTCAAACAAAGGACCACCACAGACCACTGACTCCAAATTTTGGATTACACAAAGCTGCTGGGCAACATGGAAAGGCAAAGCATGAAATGTGTCCTGTCTTAGCAGAAACCACCAAGGAGAGGTGGATGAACACCTGGAGGAACTGCAACAGTGGGACTGCACTGTTTTCATGTTTTGGTTAAACTGACAAATTCCATCCCATATTTATCCATTTTCCCCACAGTAAATTAATGCTCCTTAAAAAAACCAGGGCATTTTGTGAATGCACATATGAACACTGACTATCCTGCAAGCCACTTTCATGTGATGCTCTCAAGAATTTGCTTGGTAAACAACCATCAGTTCATAATTCCAGTTACTGGGAAGGGAAATCACTGAGCAGAGCATGACAGGCAAAAAGTGACACAGTGTGGCACAGAGAGCCTGTCCCTGCTCAATCCTGGGCCTGTCATTAATCACAGAACACTTTCTCATGACAGTGTGCACTCATCTTGAGGTTGAGAGGAAATCTGCTCCATTCAACAGCTGAATTACTTCCAGAATTATTGTGTGGATAAGAAGATTGGTGGAAACTGAGAAATTAGGAGGGAAAAAAAAAGCCCAAATTCAGTATATTCAATATTGAGGCTCAGATTTGGTCTGGGGACACTCAACATTTCTCCAGGGCTTTGAAAATATTAAAGAATTGTAGCACAAGACGAAGGGAGTTTCTGCAGTCAGCCTTGCTCTCCCCAGGGATCACAACACAACATTCTGCAGCTCTCTTGCTCTAAGATTACTGATAAAAGAGCATTTTAGTGATTCTGTCCAGCTTAAGGGACAGCACCTGGTGTTTAGGATGTCAAGATAAACCTTTCATAAAGTTGATCCTTACCTTGTAGCTAGCAACAGCTAGTTTGGATAGGCCATCTACGTAAGGGCCATAAACACTGTGTTCTCTAACCTTTAATGACTGACGGCTTCTGGTTGGGGGGGAAAAAAAAAAAAGGGATTTATAAGCACATGACTGACTTAAGACAACATTTACACAAAGTTCATTTTCTCACTGACACATCTCAAACAGGATGGCCTCATAAATACCCACTGAAGCACAGAGCAAGGGCCAGACTGCAAACACAAAAAAAGCTTTATAACACGTAAAAAGCTGACACACACAGTGCTGTCACTTCACAAAAGGTAAATTTACTCCAAGCTTTTAGTCTTGCTACTTTATTTTGATTTAGAATGAGGAGATGCTAAGATCAGGAAGCAGCAAAAGCCATCCTAGGGAAATGTTTTAGATGGGATCCATTAAGGCAAACTGGTTATGGAAAGAAGAGTGTAGGACAAATAGTACAGTGCCATTCACACACAAATTCCATACCCTTTGGGGTCAAGGAGATCTCTGACTTTCTCATTGTAAATCTCCATGTAGGACACTTCCACTTTGAAACTCTGCTCTTCATTTTCTTCTTTCTGTGCTCTTTCAAAGAGCCCACTGCAAAGTCTAGGGATTAATCCAGGCTGATCAGCAGTTCCCATCATGGTGTAGGATTTTCCAGACCCTGTGTGAAGGAAGCTGTTATTAGAGAACATGGAACAAAATTCCTGCTGTGCAGAATATTGATAGGAAATAAAAGAGTTTAATGCATTTCAGTGAAAGATATTTGTTCCTTTTTCTGCCTTAAAGTATCCGAAACACCACTGAGCTAAAGACTATTTTAATTAAAAGGAAAACAAGAAATTTGCTTCAGAGTGCTGGAGAACTTTTAGGTAGATACAACCTTACTGTAGATGACAAGCCACTAACACCCACAACGAGAAAACTCTTCATATTACTCTTTAAACATTACATGAAAATGACAATTCAAGATTATTTTAACCACAGAAGCAGAAAATCTGAGCAATGCTCTGAGCTCAAGGACGATCATGGTCATGCCAAAGATTATAAATGAAGTGTGAGAAATAAGGGTAGCCAGCAGCAACAAAACCTTCCTTCTCATCCTGCCCACCTCGTATCTGATGTTACAAAAGAGGAAAACATTTCTTATCTACGTTAGAAGGTTATTTTCTCCTCAAACAATGTCACAAGAGCCGTGGAAAGAACACAACACCTTTGGAAGGAACGCTCCTCCCTTCCCCTGGGACTCACCAGTTTGCCCATAGGCAAAGATACAAGCATTGTAGCCTTCAAAGGCATTCTGCAGAATATTCTCTCCAAGGCACTTGAAAACAACATCTTGACCTAGAAAATAAAACACACAAGCCAACATTGTAACACAGCAAGAGCTTTTTGTCCCTCGATTTGGATTCTTTGATAATTAGGTAAGAGCTGAGAGGGTTTTCCTGCTGTTGCTGCCTAAATCATATCCAGGGTTTGCTCCCTGGAAAAGGAGCAGAGGATGTGCTCCAGGTTTATGCTGCTGTAAAAATCAGGGGCTGGGATAATCATGGATATACCTGGATGTGCTTAAAGTAACATCCTATCAAGGTTCATACTCAGAGGTTTTATCAGCAGAGAATCTAAACTAAGATCAACTGCAGAATTTAATCTGCTGGGGAAATGACACCTCCTCAAAATATACATTTTAATGACAGTCAGTTGATTTTAATCCAAGGGAATCAGCAGAGCACTGGAAAATTTTACTGGGTAAGATATTGGATAATACCACGAGGAGATTTTTGCAGAGAAGGAATCACAAGTATGTGGAAGATATGGACATTTACAGGATATTTTGCATTAGCAAAAAGTAAAGTGTATTCCTTCTTTTGTAATTGAACTTTGAGCTTTTTGGATCATTTTCCAAGCAGAGGAAGGAAGGCTTAAAATACCTGGGTAGTAACTACTTGAACAAAAACTATGTTCAGAATTGATTTTACAACCAGAAAAAAACCTCAAGTCTGAACAAGGCATGACAGAATTTTATGGACTGAAAAGTCCTCTCAAATAATGTTCCTTTAAACTCTTCCTTTCTCTCCCTGAAGTTCCTATCTTTAGAGCCAAATCCATGCTAAATTCCCCACCAAAAGCACCAAGAGCTGTGCCAGGCTCAGCTGGGGTAACACTTCCACAGTAAAACAGACCAAAATATCAATTATATAGGCACCACTGTTAAACTGAGAAACAAAGTATGTAATATTCCTATGTATGGCTGAAAGTGTCATATTTTTCTCAGTGCTTTGATAGGTTATTATTCATTAGTTATTTGTTAAAGAAATTAAAATTAAGCAGTGTATGTGTCATTGATTTTTCTTATGATTTTTATTTTAAAAATGTTAACAAGTTCAACTGATCCCAAATTTTAAAGGATAACAATTATGAAAGGAATAAATTATAGGAATGACAAGTCCAAATATATTTCATATTTATACTGTAACTATATGCCAAAATGCATTATAATAATACATAGAAAACTTTTTATTGAATACATTACACATTCTCACTAAAGCATCTGAATTCACATACACTTAAATGAAAGCAGGCTTTTATTAATATTCCTTTTTCAGTTTTTACCATGATGCCAAACTCCCATCAGCACTGAAAAACATGAAATTACATAAAACAATGCTGCTCAAAAGAAATAAACGGATTTGATGCATTTAAAATGACAAGAGTTGGAGCAGTATTTTAAATAAAGCTGTCAATAGGAGTTGTGCTGGGTTTTCTCCACTCTGCACTGCAAAGGGGTGGCAGTGCCCATTGCCACTGTCACCTTTAGAGAAAAGAAACTGGAATGATTGAGGATTTCCCTTTTCCTTTTGGCAGCAGCCAGTCATAGAAGGGACAGCACTTTGTGCCATATGGCCTGTGCCCTGCAGCAAGGTCTGCATTTTCAATCAGATCATTCCCACTTGGAGACAACCAAGCCACACTAAATATTATTACCTGCATATTTTTCTTTGACAGATTCATCCATAGACCAAAAGCAGTGATCATATGCAAACACCTGCAGGGAAATAACCAGGACACCTTAGGAGAACAGCTGCAAAATCCAACACCTTATTCACATTCTGACATTGTGAACTCAACACACATTCCCACTGAATTCCTTATTTTCTAGGAGTTTGAAGCCTAAACAAACACTTTATTTTCCTGCATTCTTTTATTTGTTCCTTGTTTCTATCTGCTCCTTTCTGTGCCAACCCAGTGGATGTCAAGGAGCTCTCCCATTTCTCCCTCCAAACCCATCCTTGCAATTCATTTCTCACCAGAGTTTCTCTTTTGCAAACTGACAGATGTCCTCTAGCTCTTTCTGCCTCCCATCTCCCCCTGCCTCTTGTCTGCATAAATTAAAAACAAGCCTTAGGGTAGGAAGCTCTTTCCATACAAGAGGAATATGTATTTATTTACATTCCATGACAAACCAAGGCAGCCATCAAAGTCTAATATTTGCAATGAATAATAGGAAGCAAATCAGTTTTATCATGAAAATATCAGCACTAGAATATTTTTAATAGAAAACTTCCAATTTTGCCATAAATCCATCAAAAGATCCACAGGCACCTTTCGTCCTGAAAGGTGACCTGAAATAATACAATGTATATTTTGGGACAGATGTTTGCAAAAACACCTCCCCTGGGTATCTGCATGGAAAAGTATTAATTAGGGTAATGTCTGACCTACATTCACACAGGCAAAATTTATTCTGTAGGATGTAGGGAAAAGGAAGTGCAAATGGGGGGGGCTCTCTGGCTGTGGATTTCCCCTCCAAGCTTAATGGAAGCTGCTCTTTCCCCTTTGCATGTCCTGCATTGTTACATTGCTGACTACCAACATTTTGAAAACACTTAACATAGCAAAATCCTTGAAATTTAAATAACTTATCTTCAAAAATACTTTGTTTCCCCCCCTGTACTACAGTGATGTACCAGCATCGAGAGATAAAGCAGTTATTTTATATCCTCTGAGGAAACAACAAGTTGTGTATTAAAAATTAAGGTGCTTTTTTTTTTTTTTTCTTTCCTTTTGAATTCATTTTACAGCTAAACATATTATTATGTTTAGCTTTCAGAAGATTTAGTAAAACACCACTGGCTGTAGGAGCACATCCATGGAGCTGAACCCTGATATACCAAGGCTGAGTCTTCAGAACAAGCACAAAGTCACGGGACCATTAAAAAACAAAATGAGTTTGCTTTAACACAAATACCAGAAAATGCTTTTAAAAAGCCCACAAAGAACAAATATCCTCCATTGAGAGCCTGCAGTGCTGAGTGTGGATGTTCTCATTTGTTCCTCTGACTCATTTCTTGGCACAGGCTGCACAGAGCATTTTTGCAGCAAGGAGATGCTTCGAGTTTCTTACTCAGCAGCTGATGAGAGACAGAGCTCTGCAAAATGCTTTTAATATCTGGATAACCCAAGGGTGAGCAAGTGATTGGACAACTCTCACACATTGATAAAAAACCCTTACCTTTGGGTGAGTCCTGCTGTTCCCCAATGCATCGGGAGTGGAAAGGATTTGGTACAAAGTCAGGGGAAGAAAAGACAAAAGAAAAACAAGGACTGTTAGTTGTAGTGATTTTAGCTTAATTGTGCTAGCATTAATCATTGGAACGCTGTATTTATGAAGTTCATTTCTCTCCTCGGATCTCTCCTTGCTTACAGATGCCAAATTGTTTTATAAACCCTTCTAGGGGCAAGATTTGAGATGCTGCTTAGAGCCGATTTAAAATTCAAAGCCACTGATTTTCCTCATGCTGCATCTCTTCCTCATTCTCTCACAGGTTTATTTTTCTTGTGACACCTCTCCCTCTCTCTGGGTGTCACTGCCTTTTAAAAACAAAGTACCCAAGCAACATAAAAATTTCCAAAACCACTTGAACAGGAACTTCAGGAGTGTTATTCAAGAGGAAATTTCAGAGTCCAGCCCCTGGGCTTGCCCAACCCAGCTCTCTCTGGTTGCTGGGACAGCAGAGCAAACATTTGCTTCCCCCAAAAGAATGAGCAGAGAACAGCAATTCCTCTACTCTGTTATGTGCAGAATTTAAAAGTTTGGAGGTTTTTGTCTGTTTGTTTGTTTTTAAGCAAGTACAAAATTACTGGAGTGACCTTTAAAATACCAGCAATACCCAGTCAATGACTGCAGGTTATGCAGCCTCCCCACATCAGAGGCTGGAGAAAAGCAGCAAACACACAACAAGTCACTGATATTCCCCTTGTCCTGGACCTTCCAAGCAACATCAGGGAACTCCTGACATCAGCAATTAGTGAAGTCTTGTGACAAGCAACACTGATTTCTTTTGAACAGAGCAGCAGAAAGACATGGGAGCCATACAGGATTACCCTCAGAGCTCCTGCTGCTCACTTGAGAAGCAAGTTTAAAAATAGGATTTTCCGAGCACTGTCTCTCAAAAACAATTATTTTTTAGGCAAATCCATCACCTCTTTTTACTCTGCCTGGATCTCTGCTGTGTCTGTTTGACAGGACAGGAACGACAGGCACTTGGGAGAGCAGGATGATTATTTAAGTCAAGGTCACCCTGTGTCACAGGGTCATCCAAGTCAGCAATGACAACATGACCCCTTTTCCTCTGCCATCTGGCTTAGCTGAAATAAAAGCTCTCCCAAGGTCCTTGGCAGCCAGCTTGGAGTGGACTCTTGGCTGTTGTTCCTGGGTGGATTTTATCGAGGGAATCTCCTTTGCTGGGGCTTTGAGCCAGACACAGGAGACTCCAGAGAGCCCCTCTGGATCCCTCTCAGAGAGACACAGGAGCATTTTCATGGCTTTCTGTGCTCTGAAATGCTCATGGAGCACTTTCCTGCACTTTACTGCTTTTAGGGAAGCTCTGCTTACAGGGCAGATTAATTACTGCTCCTACAAGAACATTCTCCTTTGTAAAATAAAGGGAACAGCAAGCCTGGATTCAGAGTCTGAGCTTAGCACACAGAGATGTGACACTGCCCTGCTCACATTCCCCAGCCCAATTCCAAGGCAGGATTAAATTGCAACAACCCAGCTGATCTGCCCAGCCCTCAATATAGGGCATATTATTGAGTATTTGGGTTAAAGCAGCCATAAGGACATAATCTGAGAAGTTCTGTCACAGATACAATTTTGAAATGATGGATTACACAGGGCTATGTATCACCAAGCTTAACTTAAGACCTTTAGTCTGAACTAAGAATCTCATTTTCTGAAGGGCTGCACAAACACACAAACCCAGCTCTTGGGTCTGATTTAATCCAAACACGAGGGAACAGAAGCCTCACAAAACCCAGCATGCAGCATTTGGGATACAGCACAACTACACAAGAGCTCCAGCTTGTTTGATGTACTTTTAACCATGGAGAGAATAAATGGGACAAATGTTTCCCCAAGGAAAGCATTAAGGGTGCAGCCTGCATCACACAGCATTGTGCTGTGCACATATGAGCCCATTAATGCTGCAGCTGCATGCTGAGCCCAGAAAGCCATGAAAAGACTTTTAGCCTGATTCAAAAATCCCTTGGGAAATGAATAGATGGGGAAACAGAGCACCCACAGCAGCTTGGTTGGCTGCAAGGACACACCAGGAGTTCACACCCAAGCGTTCCCATCCATCCCAGAGGGAGGAAAAGGTAAATACCAAGAACAGCATCACCCACACAGCAGGGAAGGATCTCCAAAAACGAAACACACATGACAGGAACACGTGCAAAGAACAGGGAGGTGACTTTCCCCCTTTACTCTGCTCTTGTCACATCCCACCTGGAATGCTGCACACAGTTCTGGTGTCCCCAACATGGGAAGGACACGGAACTGGTGGAGCAAGAGGACTGGAGCACCTCCCCTAAGGAGACAGGCTGGGGAATTTGGGGCTGTTCAGGCTGGAAAAGGTTCTGTGGAGACCTCACAACATCTTGCAGTGTCTGCAGGGTGACAGGGGAGCTGGAGAGGGGCTGCTCAGCAGGAACTGGAGGGACAGGACAAGGGAGAACGGGTTCAAACTGAAAGAGGGGAAATTTGGGTAAGATACCTGGAAAGAATTGTCCCCCATGAGAGTGGGGAGGCCCTGGCACGGAGAAGCTTCCAGGGATGAAACTGGGCAACCCCACCCTCCCAGGGAACAATTCCTTCCCAATATCCCATCCATCCCTGTCCTCTGGCAGTGGGAAGCCATTCCCTGTGTCCTGTCCCTCCATCCCTTGTCCCCAGTCCCTCTCCATCCCCAAGGACGCTGCCATCCTTGCAGGCAGCTCCTCGGCTCACAGCCAAAAATTCCCATCTAGCACAAGCATCCAAGGCAGGGAGGGAAAAGTTATCTTTCAGCCACTGAAGGATGTCACTGAGATGCTTCCAGCTACTTGTTTTCACTTGTATCCAGTCTGACAGGAATTTGCCAACTCCCTTCTTTTATCTCTTCTCAGCTCAATGTCAAACAGAAGTAAGGGGGGGAATCTAATGTATCAAATTTAATTCTAAAATTTAAAAAAGGAGGAAGACTACTCTGAAACAACATCCTACATTTAACAGTATTTCATTTGTTGCAGGAAATTGCAACGAGATGATCTTTAAGGTCTTTTCCAACTCCAATCATTCCATGATTCCATGGAATCTGTTCTGAGATTTCTATCTGCTGCTTTGAGAGTGAATGAAGACACGGAGCTTGGGGAATAATTTCTGTTTAAACTACCTCTTACACAGTTTTCTTTGGGAGAAAACCACACTGCCCCATTTGAGCAAAAGATTTTTTTTTTTTCAATCAGAAACAGCCTCTTTAAAACAAAATTCCCAAATACATGAAACAAAGCTTCTTGATCAGGACACGCTTGCTTTTCTATGAACATTTTGGTGGTTCCACAGATCTCAAGCACACTGTAAAAAACATGAATAAAATCAGAGCAGGTCCCAGCTAAGATCATCAGTGCACATGTAATACCACTACTACTTCAATCTTTTAATAGAATAATTAAATTACATATTCAAACACAATAAACTGTTCCAACCATAGTTATCAGCGGCATTTTAGTATCACCCAATTTTTCCACGCTCAAAAGGGATAGGAAGGTTTAGTAAGCTTAACTGGATTTCAGATTTTGCAAATGTTGAGGGGGGAAAAACACCCCAGCAAAGGAGCAGAGGTGAACCCTGGCTGGAGGAGAGCTCAGCCCCTTTCTCTTGTGCCTGGCTGAGCTCCGAGAGAGCAGGCAGCTGGCAAAGCAGAACATGCTCCAAATCAGTCACAGCACATCTCACTTCTTGTCTCCATCAGAAACAGGCAGCTGGGGCAAAGGGAGGAGAAAGGTGGGAGGTGGCAAGGCAGGAAGCAGGGGAAAGAGCTCCAGAAGTGGAGCTGACATGCCAGGCATGGGTTTTCTTCTCTGGGTGGTTTGGGTTTTTTTTTGTTTTTGTTTTTTTTTGTTGTTTTTTTTTTTAAATAAAATTCTTGTGGCAACAGCAACTGCAACAACATCCAAACTGTTTATTTGAGTGATACTGCCAAGTGGCACAAGGCTATGCTGGATTTATGGGATTGAAACATCATATTTTGTCATTTTTGGAAGCTTCTGGACTAATATAATACAAATTTGAGGGTTAGGAAAAAGAAAAAAAAAGAGAGGCAACAATTCCTACTACGAATCAGGAAAGTCTCAGCAAATCTCTCCAGAAATTCTTATTACTTCCCACTTTAAATGTTCCATAACCTTTGCACAAACAACCACATCAAATTTCAGTGTAATTAGTGTTATTTTATGCCCTTCAGCATAAACTTTAGAAAGCAGCTAAATATGCAACTAGAAAAAAAAACTGATGGGGGGAAAAACTCCTTGGTGTTTACAAGTGAAAAAGTGTCAGTGTCTCCCAGAGATCACTCTGGAAAGCCACATCTTTATGCTCCCAGCTGGCTTAAAAAAATATCATTATTAAAAATAAAGTTGCCATGATGTGTAACAGTAATTTACTCTTTGGATCATTCTGGAATTCTGGGATTTTATTAATAAGTTGTTGCAGATAGAAGCTGTGCAACAATTATCCTAGGTTCTGACAGACACAACACCATCGTTTACCAATATTCCATGAAATGAAAGAACTAAAATTACACTGGGCAGAGTTTGTCACCCCCTCAAGTCTTTCTTTCCCTGGTTAAGTATGGCTCAAAATAGCACTGCTATGGAAAACCCTGAAGCACAATTTCTTTTGAGGGCCCTGTACAGATTTTTTTATGGAATCACAGAATGGTTTGGGTTGGAAGGGACCCTTAAAAATTGTCCTGTTGCAATCCCCCACTGGAATTAAAGGTGTTTTCCCTTGCTCCTGCTCACCCACCTGCCACAGCAGAGCCAGGAGCACCTCAAGAACATCAAATCATCAATTATCATCACCTCAAAAATCAAATATCCCATTCTCAGCACCTCAGCACTGAGCTCTGCTAAGGAAATGAGGCTTTGTTTGAAGAGCAGTGGCTTAAAACGTGATGGATTTCATGGACTGAAGGGTTTCTCAAGAAAATTCTCTTCTTTCCCTAGGTTGGGATTAGAAAAGGTTTTTCCCCCAGAGGGTGTCAGGCACTGGAACAGCTCCCCAGGGAATGGGGACATTCCCAAAGCTGCCAGAGCTCCAGGAATGTTTGGCCAATGCTCTCAGGGATGGGATTTTGGGGTGTCTGTGCAGGGCCAAGGGTTGGACTGGAAGATCCTGGTGGGTCCCTTCCAGATCAGGATTTTCTATCATTTTATATTCCCTGGCTAGATCTCAGAGGGCAAATATTGGGTGTAGAGAAGTGGAATTCCAAAGGAAGTGCAGACACCTGCCTGAACAGGAGATAGGATTTTATTTTATTATTTAGTCTTTTATTCTGAACTAACTGGGGCTTATGATTTCCAAGCTTCCCTATCCTTCACTACAAGACCTTCCTAGAGTGGAGAAGCTGAGAAGTGGTGCAGGAATTACTGAGGAACTCCAGCACCAGCAAATCTCAAAGCCTTGCAACAGATGCAAAGGAGGCACAAAAAAAAATAAAATAAAAAAAAAAAAAATCAGGAAGATCTTGGATTTGTTTGAAGTTTGGGAGCCCAGGTATCTTTCTGAAGAAGATCCTTTAACTGGTAGCTTGTGTGTGTGTGTTTTTGGCTTTTTTTTTAAAGGACTCAGAATGAAGTATTTTGAAGAGCCAGCACTGCAGTAGTCAGAGTTTTATTGTTAAATAAAATTAGATATAAAATTGTTAAAATTAGAGCTGCAGAATTTCTTTCATGGCATAAAAAAAGCGTCAGACAATGATGAAATAAAATGTAGAGAATGAATTTAATGATTTTACTAATACAGGCACAACTGAAAGACAGCAGTATAACAGCTGGTAACAAAAATTAGAATTTTTTGAGAAGCTGTTTCCCCTCTCTCTCTCTACCAGACAAATACAACTTGCAATCCATTTTGCTGCTGCCAGGTATATACAATGAGAGGAAAAGTCAATTCAATCAAATCTGATCACTTCAAGCTTATCCTATGATACTTTAAAATCCATTTTCACAGAATATTTCAGATTGTAAAGTGCCTAAGGCTGTTTGGTTTCATAATTGTTTAAGAGTTGATAAATATTTTTACCCTATTTTTACATGCAGGCCAGGTGGTATCAGAATGCTGAGGCCAAACTCCAATTTTTGATGATGTCCTGCAATTAATATATTTCTTATAGAGTCCCATTTTTACTTCCACGACAATACTGAGCTCTTTGGGAGAAAATCCCACTGCCCCATTTGAGCAAAAGATTTTTTTTTTTTTGCAATTCGAAACAGCCTCTTTAAAACAAAATCCCCAAATGCATTTTGGAAAAAAAAAAAAACCAACAAACAAAAAAACTGTGAAAGAGCACACACAGTTCAAAGCCTAAACTAAAAGGAACAAAGGTAATCACTGTTCCTTAGAAAATTCCTCCCGTGCTCCAAGGCATTCCAGGCGTAGTTGGTGGTTACTTAGTTTCTACTGACAAAACTAATTTTTGCCAGCTCACTCAAAACAATTAAAAAAAAAAAAAAAAAGTCCCAAACCCCAAGAACTCGGGTTGAGCAGCAGCTTTGTGGGTTTGGGGTATTTTGTACTTGGAGCTAAATTTTCTGTATTGTTGGTACAATAATCTGCTTAGTCCTGACCACATTCAAGCAGAGCATGGATCCCATAAAGCTGGTGTTATGACAAGGGGATTACAACTTTATCCTTTTGTTTGTAAATACTCAGATGGCAGGACACTATTGTGCTCTAGAGAATGTTTGGTGAACAGCCAGTCCCCAAACTTTCAATTGCTATTGTGAATTACAGTATTTTTTTTAATGATGTGGGCTGCAGCTACCTCTTTATAACCATGTGAGGGAGGGGAAAAAGCCTCCTTAGGATGTGGCAGCTTTTTAACTTTTCCAGGAGATCCCAAATGGAAAATGATGGCAGGTGGAGCAGCATGTACAGGAAAATATCCAATATATGGTAATCTTGTTCTACAGCATCAACAAACTCAGCATTCACATCCAGGGTAATCTTTAGCCAAGCCACTGGTACAGGATTAATCCCAGAATGATCTCCTGGGTACTATGGAAAGCAAAAGATTGGCACTAAAAGGAATTTAATCCTTGAATGGGTATTTGAAGAACTCTCTCAAATCCACCAAGACTAAGTTTTCCACCTTTGGTAAATCACCCAGCTACATCACCCAATCCATAAATTCATTAGAGCCTCTACCTTAAACCAGTTTGAGTTTCTGTCTTCCTTGAAAACACAAATACATCAACCAGATGAAAGAGAGATGATTTTTCCATGGACTCTGTGATATTTACACAAGTACCTAAATACAAATGTGTGCATCCAATATTCTTTCAAGAAAGAAGAATCCCAGAACAATTTAGGTTGGAGGGACCTTAAAGCTCATCCAGTTCCACCCTCCTGCCATGGCAGGGACACCTTCCACTATCCCAGGTTGATCCAAGCCCCATCTCCAACCTGACCTTGGACACTTCCAGGGATCCAGGGGCAGCCACAGCTTCTTTTGGAATTTTATTCCAGGGCCTCACCACCCTCACAGGGAAGAATTCCTCTCTAAAATCTCCCTCAGCCCCTCTCTGCTTCAAACAAGGAAGAGAAAAAGATTTAAAAAGAGACATTTGCAGGAGTACAAAGGGATCCACAGCCATGGAGGCTCCAGAGCAGCCAACAAGCTCTTCACCCTCCCATTAATCAATCATTCCACACTAAGAAAATTACTGTAAGGACCCTTCAACTTAGGGAAACAAATGTCTCAGCAGGAGTACTCTAAAAATGTTGGTAATGTTTTCTATTTCTTCTAAATTAGCACTAACTCCCTCCAAGCACAAATGTCTCTGAGTACTTGCTAATTCCCCATCTACTCTCCTACTTATTACCAGCAGCATCTCTGTGCTCCTAACACCTGACAGTCCACATTTCCTGACATCCCCAGAGAACTTTCAGTCATTTATCCTCGTGACTGTCCAGGCAATCTGTGTTAGATAATCACAGATGCAATTTGGGAGGCACCTTCCAGCCCTGAGGTCTAAATAAGAAGTCAAATTGCTTCCTTCACTTTCTTTTTCAGTTCCACAGGTCTGCCTTGTCCTCCAGTGGAGAGAGCACCACCTTTCTCTCTCTCTGGGCTTGGTTCTCCCATTTTTTAGTACATCCACCAGGCATTAAGCAAGTAGGAAATGTCTGAAGTGGCAGCAATTCAAAAGGGAACATTGTTCCGGCCACATTTTGTAGAGAAATCAATCTTAATGGTGTGGTTTGTGCATGCACAGGGCATTTACAAGATTGGGAATTTCACTGGGTACATTCTGAATCTTGATGCAATTTCAGCACCACTGGATCTCCAGCTGATGAAGAGGGTACATGCCCATGCCAAAATTTAGACCTGAGTCATTTCTGGTGCCTCCAGAAGCAAATGCCTGCTAAGCACAATGATATTTTCATGTGGTAAAGTCTATTCCTGGCTTGTTTTGGATCCAGCTCCAAATGAGAGATTCCAGCAGTATTTAAAATACAAACACACTGGAAACCACAAATGATGTTGGTGTAATGGTGGATGGGGAGAAGGTAAGAGCTGCAGGCAAGAAGGGCTGGTCATTAGCATTAAAAAGCGATTTGTCTTGGCTCCACTGTTCAGTAACCACCTGAATTTTCTCACTTCAGCACATCCACGTTCCATGATCACAGTGAGAACCCAGAGGCTGCTGCACAAGATCTGGGTACTCTCAACCCAAACCCTCCATCAGCATCCAAGGAGCCTGGGAGGTGAAAGAACAGCACAACTCATCTGGACCATGCTGCTAACGAGAACAGCAGCTTGTCAAGGAACTGGCATCCCAAAAAGAGCACTTCAACAAAGCCTGATGAGTATCAGAAGCCTCAAACATTCAGTTAAAGTAAAATTAGTGTTTGTATGTCTCAGAAAAGAATGATGTCATGCTTTTGCTCTTCCCAAGAGCACAGACTCTGTACCCTCCCTGATCAAGGCTTTCAATGCTGTCTGTAATCCTCCAAACCATTTAAGACAACCTGACTGATAGCATGGAGATAAAGAAGCAGGCAGCAATCAATAATCTTATCACCATCCCTGGAGAGATCTAACAAATGCAGAGATGTGGTGCTTAGGGACATTTTTAATGGTGGGCTTGGCAGTGCTGGGCTAATGGTTGGACTCCCTGATTTTAAAGGTCTTTTCCAACCTAAACAATTCTACAATTCTAGTATTCCAATTTCTTCCCAATATCCCATCTACCTCCAGAAATCTTACAACAGGAGTACCTGGCACGAGGAAATAAATGCCAACTTTGTCCCAAAGAAAGTAAGAAAGAAGTGCTTTCCAGGGTAACATTTTTGAACCAAGCTCTCTTTTGGCTGACCTAGAAAAGCAATCCTTATCCTCAGTGTACAACTCCAATCAGCTGTTTTTCCTTCCCAGCACGAGGATGAGAAATAAGCTATAATTGACCTGTTTGCTGAAAAGCAAAGGGAAAATACAGCATATTATGAAAATTACAGGCAAGCCTTCACCATGACAGCTCGGCTCCCTTGTCCTGTATCTGCCCTGCTAATGGCTCCAGACTGCTGAAAAAAAATGTCAGAGTGCTCTAGGCAGAATTAAAGATTTGCTTAAACCTAGAATTGCATTAAAGTGAACAGATCTGCATCAAGACTTGCTCTGAAGACAAAAAATACGATCTTTGGAGTGAGCAGGAAAGAAATATATAATGAAGAAATATAGGTTTCTTCATTATTTGGTAGGCAAGCCACAATTATTTCTTCCTAAATAGGTGTTGCTGATTTCACTGTAGCATTCCTCTGTGCCCTAAATTTCCCAAATTCTTCTTTTGGCCACATGATGAACCTACCCATCTGCTTTGTCTATTCTTCTCCCTCCCACCTCAGCAAATGGCTGTGGTCATTTTTAAGTGTAGGAAATATTTTGTGAACTGTTCTTGAGTCAACACACTACAGAACTGTTTCAAAGCACTGCAGTTCTTTCATGTCCATTATGTTCCAACTGAAAGCTCTCATTTGGGCAATCAGATAATCCTGAAGAATTTAATGAGGAAAGTAATTTCGAATACACTTTTATTCCTTACTTCTTGTTCCAATGATTCTTGTGTACAAAAACTTCTTTCACTAAACACTTTTACCAACACTCAGCACCCCAAAAACCAAGGTGGCAGCTGCTGAAGGGTTTGTTCATTATTGCTGCTGATTTATTCATGCTGGGGAAAATGGGAATCAGGAACAGGCATTAGAGAGGAGTGGGAGTGGTAGGACCAAGTGCAGGAGCGATGACATTGAGAGTGCAAAACCATCTGGCCCCAAATGAATTCAGAAGTGAGTTAACAGGAAAAGGCACTGAAACTGGGCTTGGTGAAGATACACATCATTTTTTGGCTGACAAACATTCTTCCAGAGACTGTGGCCTGCAGGCCTGTAAGGAGCAATCAGGGATTAAGTTATCATTTCATGCTCTGGCAGCAGAATGCAGATATTTAACAAGGTGAAACACGCACCGTGCACCATCACTCATCCCTTGCTGCCAAATAAATTGTGTCAGACTAAATCCCACCAATCCTGCCAACCTGGGCCTGGATCCTGGCCAGACTTGCTGGATTTTGCCAGCTCTCACCTTGTCCCAGAGCAGGGCAGAGAAGTGTTTGCAAGGAGGATGCAATTCCCACCCTTGGGCAGACAGCTGGGACACTGCTCCTGGTGCTCCAGGATTAGATTAGGCTTCTAAAAAGTGCAAACACGAGTCCTCTGGTCTATCACCCATTTTTATCACATATTTTTGCAGTGAAGTGAAGGAGGAATGCAGGGTCTTTAGCTGTGGGATGAGAACTTACACTCTGCAGGTTGCAGGCAGATTTTCCAAGGGAATTCAGGTAAAACCCAGGAGCTCTGGCAGCAAATCTTTCCCCAGCAGCCTCAAAGCACCTACAAGCCAAGGTCAGAGCTGCTGCTGAAAATGCCACAGCCGCCAACCAGATTTCCTCCTGCCTCACTCTTATCTCGAATTACTTCTAAGAGCTTCCCACAAGCAACACCATGGATTCACTTCCTGTGCTGCTCTTATTCCCAGAGCTGTTTATCTCCCCAGCATGCCTCCTCTTTTGAAATCCCTTTCAACACCTCTGCCTCAAGCAAAAAAAACAAAAAAAACAAAAAAAACCAAACCACCCCAAAAGGAGACTTAGACCCTTCTTGTTTCTGGAGCAAAAGCTGTTTATGGTTGCAGATATTTAAAATAAAAAGTCACTTTCAGGACGTTACACATGTGCTGGGTTACATTCAGTTCAGGCCAATTTAAAGTTCATTGTATGGTCAAGTGTTCTGTTCTGCACAAATGCAGCTCTGTGGCTCTTTAGCATCTTCCCCTCCCTTAGACAATATAAAGGGGCTGAAAATAGAGAAAAGAGCAGACAGAACAGGGAATCAGAGAGTTGGATAATGAGAAATGATGCCCCAGGGCTGTGTGTGAACGAGGCTCATGAAGTCACTGAGAACAGAATTTTAGGATGGTTTGGAAGGGATCTTTTAAAGATCATCACATTCAACCCTGCAGGGACACCTCCCATTATCCCAGGTTGATCCAAGCCCCTTCCAGCCTGGCCTTGGACACTTCCAGGGATCCAGGGGCAGCCACAGCTTCTCTGGGCACCTGTACCTCACCACCTTTTCAAAACCCTCTTAGATCTAATCTAAAATTACTTTGTTCCAACTGCAGGACAGATCTAATGCTGTAAATTCAATGCTCCAAAGCTTTTTCTGGACTAAAGCATCTACAATGTCCACCCTGGATGAGGACAGCAGTTGTTTGGCTTTTCTGTGAACATCACCATTATAAACTGGTTTTATAGGAAGTCTCAGTGAACAGAGCAATGCATCACCCAGGAACTGGGACTTCTGTGCTGATTCCCACTGCCCACAAATGATTAATACAAAATGGATACTTGGGCATTGAGGAAAATATTAAAAATATATCCATTCTCATCACTGACCATAGGCCTGCAAAAATACTGTCACCAGTTAATTCTGTCAAGAAGCAATTAAAGAGAAAAAAAACCCCAATAACCAAGAAAAGCAATCACATTTCTTTGTTGGAATCTGAGGGAATTTCTTGTTCATACTTCTAAATTCTTCACCTAAAGGTGGAATTCTAGAATCATAAAGGTCAGGGAAGACCTCTAAGAGCATCAACCAGCAGTACCACCACGGTCACCACTAAACCATGTCCCCAAGTGCCACCTCCACACATTTTTTGAACACTTTCCAGGGATGGCAATTCCACCATTGCCCTGGGCAGCCCATTCCAATGCTTGACAACCCTTTCCACAAAGAAATTTTTCCTAATGTCTAATCTAAACCTCCCCTGGCACAATCTGAGGCTGTTTCCTTTCATGTTGTCACTTGTTACCTGGGGGGAGAGACTGACCCCCAGCTCACCACAACCTCCTGTCAGGGAGTTGTGCACTTTTGCAACCTTTAAAAATAATCCACCATCACTACAATATCACAATTAGAGCAAATTTTGTATCATTTCTTTAGGAGGGAAATACAGTCTGTGTTCCATGTGAGTTCTTGATCATTTGGGGTACAACACTCTCAGCAGAAAGTTGAAATTCTAGAAGTGGAAAAACCTAAAATAAGATTAAAAAAAATCAACTCCAACTCAAAATTTGAACTAATATTTACCTCCTCACACTGTTTTTTCATTCCACAGTAGCCACCAGCACCAGACACTTGCTGGCAGCTGGTTTCACTTAAAAATTCTCTTTTCCTTTTCCAAGGATCTATTTGGAAGACAAACCCTCGTACGTGCCATGTGGAAAAGAGTTTTGTATTTTCTGATCTCAGTGATTAAATAGTGTGATAGCTCCCATACACACACAGTAAAGAAGCAATTAATTTCCCTGAAAAAAAAAAAAAAATAACAACACCTAAAGGTGATACCAAATAAACTTGTCAGCTCCTGATGCCAAGTTTGCACTGTTAAAAAAGTTATTTTTAGCCTGCAAAAGTGTAGGCTACACAGCAAGTTGCTGGTATTCATAAACAGGGATGGGATGTGAGGCTTTCATGTGCACTGAACAGAGCCAAAGGATGTTTCCTGCTGAATTCTAACTTTGAACTCCCAGGCTGCCTGCTGCTCATCTCTTCTGGCTGAAAAATATTTTGCTTTTAGATGCAACTTGTTGTCTGCTTGACTGTGTTTCATATGGGACAGCACATGCAAAAGCCCTTTATGTGACACTATCATGATTTAGCACTGAGCACAGCAGTTCCCTAAAACAAGAATAAAAGCAGATGTCTACTTGTATCTTGAGAAGCTGTTTTAATTATTTTAAACACTCACATCACCAAGAAATGCGTTATTTTTGCTAATGCTAAATGGAATTTGGAGGTTAGAAAGGTGCTCAACAATACCTTCTGCTCATTCTGAATTACAAAGAGCAGCTATGAATATCTATGCTGATAAACAGGCAGATACTGGAATTTTATCAGATGAAAAGGACTGGCTTACTCTCAGTCTGAAGCAAATGCTCTTATAATCACCCATATTTTATTCTTCTAAATCCAAAATACACCAGACCCTTTTGAGAAGCTGGAAACCAAATACTAAATTGTCCATGAAAGATCATACATACAACACACAACTCTTCACAGAGAATGACAAAACAAGAATCATTAAATAAATTATTCCTCTAAAACTGTCCTGCTGGATTCCCTGGTGGCTGCATCACTCAGAGTCACAAAGCAGCTTCACAGTCACTGCAAAAACCCAACAATCCCACTTGGAACATAACATGGAATTTGAAGGTCAGCTCCTCTCCTTCCCATTTGTATCATTACCATAAAAAATATTTTCTAACAACAGTTCCTTGTTCCAACAATTCTTTGCCCACTTACATCAAATAAACAAATAAACACAACCATCTTCATTTCCATGGGGGTGTTTTCCTGGCTGTAACTCCCCCAAATTGTGGGGATGTATCAACTCAGTTGCTTCATTATAAAACAAAACCACCCACACGTACAAGTTTCCAAATGAAAACATCTTTAATGGTCAACCTCTGTTTTGGTGGGGGTAGGGGTGGGAATGGGAAGGAGAAGGAAAGTTATTGCATGAAAGTTGACCAGAAGCCTCAATAAAAACAAACTACAGAATATTTGTGGATTAATTATTCCACAGAGCTCACATTTTGTCCACCACTACAAATCATCAGAAAGCAGGAACTGAGGGGAAAAATAATCATCTCCAAACTGGTAACTTCACAAAGAAGTTTGCTGTACACCAGCAGCTAGAAGAGATTTAAAGAAACAAACTGAAAGAAATGCTGCACCATAAAAAACATAGACATGTAGCAAATATTTCCTTTCTGAACAGGGAGAGGGGGAAAATGAGCAGCCAGAATGATCTCTGAGAGTCACCAGCCTGCTCTGCTCATCTGGAGCACAGGGCTGAGATGAGGGAGATGAGCAGACACCAGGGTAAAATCACCCTGAACAGCCACACACATTTTCCTTCTCCACATTCCTTGCTGAATGTCTCACACAGCCCATGGCTGAAATCACTGTGAGACAGTGACTTAATACTTTATTAAATATTTATTTACTTAACAAAACCATCACAATTTTCTAAAAGAACCCGTGAAGCCAAAATGAACAAATCTGCATTTCAAGACAGCAAATCACATTCTGCAGAGCCTTTAGTGACAGTGCAGGACACCCATGGTCCCCTTGCACAGCCAGCCCTAAAAACACAAATTTGGACCCACTCCTTTAGCCAGACCAGGCCATCATCATCCTCCTCCTCCTCCTCTTGCTGCTGCTGACAACAGGAACAAGAAAGGAAAAATCCTTATTTTGCAGGCAGGTTGGGAGACTATCCAAGGTCAGCTGCTCTAGGATGATGCCTGTGTTGCAAAAAAATAGTTAACAGTTGTTTTTCCCCAAAACACAGTCCTGAAAGCAGTGGGTAAAAGAAGTCCTTTTCCCTCAGCTTTTTTTTTTTTTTTTTTGCAAAGGGAAAGGACTTTGACAAAAAGAAAACAAACTTAACATGTTTGAAATGAGTATCAGAGTTTCAGATAAAAACCTGTGACACCATAAGAACTAAATACAAGAATTGATACGGTACAGGAGAGGAAAAAAAAGCAAATGGATATTGATGTAAAGTTCAAATCACACGTTCCAGCTGAGTGAGTTCCCCAAAAATCAACCTTCAGGACCAGCCCTGCTGTCCTTGACTACCACTATTGGCTCTCCTTGAACACAAGCTTAACTTTAATATATGATATCAGCTAATTTATCCACTTTTGATATTACTAAACTGATTGGCTTTTAGCTGGTTGCATTTTTTTGTTTGTTTAATCACCTCTGATTATGAGCATCAAATTCTCAGCCATGTAAACACAATTATTTAGCAAAGCCCATATAAAAGACACTGGCATTGCTAAACAGCAATACCCTAAGGAGTTACCATTTCTCTATTGCATTCAGTTTTCTGCAATATTAAATGCCTGTTTGCCACATTCAGTAATGAAATATGAATTTCCAGAACCATTACAGGTGACCCATTGCATAAAATTAATTTTATAGCCTGTCAAGTTATTTAACAGCAGTTAAAAGAGACAAACTCCAGGAAATAAGCTGATATGGATTTCACACCACACATTTATATTGTTCTGCCCCTTCTCTCTGCCTCTAAATGTCAGGAAATTAAATACAGGCAGAAAGAACACTCTAAAAATCAAAGTATTCAGATATATACAGGAGAAAAATTACAGGTTTTAGGTAAGACAGTCTGGTACCTTTGTCACCTTGAGAGTATCCCTTTAACCTCATTATTGTTCTGCAGCCAGGATAACAAAATAGACAAGATGTCTAATTACCATAATTTGTCCACTGGCTTAAAAAAACCCTTAAATGCTCATTCATGCAGCTGATTGAATGAGTCTGTCAAGCATAACAACAAACACAGAAAAGATGTTGGATATTCAATTTGGTCACTTGATGCCACAGGAAAACAGGACACAGAGAGAAAATTTCTGTCTACAGGTACTGCAGCAACAGAACTGCCTTTGTTAGAACTGCCCACGCTCTTGGAATTTGCAATCCAGGATTTCCTAACCAGCTCCCATAAAAATAAAGCCACACAGAAATTTAAGGTGCTATTTTAAGCACAGGGAGAAGAAGAGAGGATGTCGAATGATGGGACTGTCACTGCACACTCATCACACCCAATTTCTTTGCTTAATTAATCAGCAGCAGCTTCTCACTGAACAGCAGCACAAAGGAGGGTTTCTCTTGTGGCTTATCACTACTCCAACATGTTTAGGATGAGGAGATGGGGTTTATCCTTGGGGACAACCTGTCCTGACCCTGGTTCAGGGCTGCACTGAGTGGTGACACCAAAGCATTGCTGGTCACAGTGTCCAGGAAATCAATCTGCAGGGAATAAAGCACTTTGTACAAGTGGCACTATTATAAATCAAAGGGGTGGCTTCTGTGCTGTTTGCTCCCTCCTCCCACAGTGCAATCCATAAATCAGAATTTATGCAAGACTGAAGCAGCCTCACCTGACTGCCCAGGCACCCAGGGCCACCTGCTTTTGGGTACAACTGATACCAAAAGGACACAGAGTTTTGAAACTCTCAATAATCAGTGCTGGAATGAATTCCAACACTTGGCCCACACAGAAGAGCTGCAAAACATTTTTGTGTTAAAAGCAAATACCTGATAAAAACCCTTCCTCGCACACATCTCCCTCTTTCCACCTCTATTTTTACCCTTGAACTTCAATTTTCTCATCAGGAATTTAATGACCGAACGCTCCCAGGGGGAAGAGTTGGGTTGTGCAATTCCAAACACACGAGTTTCCATTTATTGTTTCATAGAATAAGAGGAAAATCCAGCCTCTCCAAGTACAACACAGCATTTCAAACACCACATTTGCCTTCCAGAGTTGAAAGGCAAAGAAATGTGCTTAAAACATGACTTGCAAAAAAAGAAAGGAAGAGAAAATGTTACAGGCATAAATTGTAAGAGGTTACTTGAAAAGCTGCCAGTGCTGCAATTCCCCACAGCTCCTTTGTAACCCATGCACATTACAAACATCAGGAATACCTAGAATGATTTTTATTTTTAAAGCTGAAGTGGGTTCCAATGCCAAGAGATTGATTTTTAAACTCTCAAGCTTTTTTGTTAGACTTTCAAAGGGTCCTGGCTTGTGTCAAGTCCAAGGCTCCTTTCAGAAATCAGGCAGAGGATTGGGCCTGCCTAAAAATCACTGAGCAAACCCCAAAGAAATTAACAGGGGAAAAAATTAAAAAAAAAAAAAAAAAATCAGATCTCTCAATATCTTCCCCTATTTATTCTTCCCCAATGGAACTGCTTTTTTAAGTTCAACTGCTAAATGTAATTTTTTCCAAAGATTTACAAGAGCTTAAAGGAAAAATCCAACATGAAAACCTTTCAAATGACATAACCATTAATGGCAAACAACCCTTCATTAGAAAGAAAACCATGGACAAGTACACACATAAACATCCCTGCACTTGATGCAAATAAAATAAAATAAAAATAACCCTGCTTAGTTAAACTAATGAGCCCAGAGATCTATCAATTACCAATACACAATGAAGTAGGCAATATTTGAAGCCCAGTGAGTTTATTTGCTTTATGTTCTTAAACACATCCTATCAAACTACCACAGCACCCTACTTAAAAAAATATCCATATTTAAATATTATAAACCTTAGATCAGGCTGGGTTTGGGTTCCTGAATGCATCTGCCCAGTGGTTCACTGACATTACCTGTGCCATCAACACACACAAGATGATTCAGAAACAGATGGAATAAATGTGAAGCTTTCCTTTATTTTTTAAATTTTTTTTTTAACAAAATTAAAGAACCACAAGTCTGTTGATGCCTCCTTGCATTTTTCCCACTGCTTGGATATGACAAAGGGGAACAATGACTTATCCAAGGCTGTGTTGGCAGCAGAGCCTGAGCTCATTATTTCTCATCCCCCCTCCCCACTCCATGTTTTATTGGCAGTCATGCCAACCTAAGGAAGAGAATTTCAGAGCACAAATAATTTTGTCCAGCATTGAAGGCCTTCAGAAAGAAGGGAAGAAGCAAGGAGATGGTGTGAGAAGGAAGGGAAGGGAAGAAGGAAGGAGATGGTGTGAGAAGGAAAGGAAGGGAAGAAGGAAGGAGATGGTGTGAGATGAAAAAAGAAGGAGATTGTATTTCTTAAGGCCCAAAACCAAAGTATTGCCCTGCCTTTTCCCAGATGACTCCTTCCCTTCTGCCACATTAACTGAGCTTCGTTCGTGGAGCTGCTCCTGCCAAGGCAACCAGAACCTTGCAGAGCCTAAAGGGGCTCCAGGAGAGCTGGAGAGGGGCTGGGGACAAGGCATGGAGGGACAGGACACAGGGAATGGCTTCCCACTGCCAGAGGGCAGGGATGGATGGGATATTGGGAAGGAATTCCTGGATGTGAGGATGGGGAGGTATAGGTTGCCCAGAGAAGCTGTGGCTGCCCCTGGATCTCTGGAAGTGTCCAAGGCCAGGCTGGATGGGGCTTGGAGAAATCTGGGATAATGGAAGGAGTCCCTGCCCATGGCAGGGGTGGAACAGAATGAGATTTAAGATCCCTTCCAACCCCACAACCATGGATCCTTTCCAAACCACAACCATGGACCACACTAAGTCTGGCCATCACATCCTCTCAATATTCAGAGATATTAAAGCTGGAAAGAAATGCCACACAGCCAACCTGACCCTGCAAACAGCAGCTGCACAATTACAGCATTTGGCCATCACTGCTCCCTTTTGAAACATATCCTCATTCCTGCCAACAAGAACTCACTGATACCTGTCATAGCTCCAAAAGTTCATAAACTGTGCCCTTAAGAGTGGTACAGATAAATTCCCAATTTGTATTTTTCTACTTTTAGGCTTTCATACTCTTGGTCTTTGTGCCACCTTTCTTTTGTCACAACACAGGTTTCCAAGGTACCACTTTGTATCAAGCACTGAGGTCACTGAGATCCTCTGGAATGAAATACTTCACTATTTATGATCCCTCAGCCTCGAAAACCTGGGGTGTGAAGGTATATTTCAGCAAAACAAAGCAATTTCAGTAATGTGACAAATACACGTTGACAGAAAGTATCTTACACACAAAATATCACATTTTATCTTCAGTCCTATCCCAAGGTGTCTTACAAACCTTTCCAAGAGAACTCCTTGTCAACAATTAAGAAACAAGGGATAAGCAGCTAAAGCCATTCCATATCCCCAGGTTAAAGACTACCTGGTTTATATAATGGGAATGGATATTTTACTTATTACTGGGATTATTCCAATAAAATCCCAGAATGAAAAATGCCATGGAAAAGAGCAAACATGCAAGGCTACAGCACCGAAAATGGCCTTGTTTTCACAGAACTACTAATGCAAAAAAAATTTAAAAGCACCTAATTTTCAAGTACCAAAGGGCAGAAATAAAAATACTATTTTTTGGATTTAGCTAAATAGAAAGCTATTAAGTCTATTAATAAAATCTATCAACAGGCATTTCACATTTCTATCAAGGAAACTGTAACATCAATATTCCATTTACAGAGGCATCCCCACATGAGAGAGATCCTCAGCCAAAATCTCCATGGTATCTAAAGTTTCAAGTGCCAGCAGATGAGCAGACAGTATCAGTAACCAAGTGGGACAGAAGGTAAAATAGGGAATAATTAATCACTCAGATTATTAGAAAATATCTGTCATTTCCAACAACTCAATTGGCCCCTATTTACCTTGTAGAATTCCCTATTTACCTTGTAGAATTTGAAATGAGCAGTGTTGAACCAGCATTTGTTGCTGACACCACAAGACTTAGCAGCAGCAAATCTTTCACTGCAATAAGCAGCCTCAGGTGATCAACAATATTTCCATCTGCATTAGATCCTCAACCACTGCTAATTAAAAACCTGATGAAAGGGAATAGGCTGGTTTGAAGCAGTGATTCATCAGATAAATATGGTATGCATTGGTGGGTTCTGTGTGCAAGGTCTGCCTTTAACTACCAGGAATAAAGAGTTATAGCATGTAAAAACATTAAAAAAAAAAAATCTACAAAAAAACCTCAATTCAATCCACCCTAAGATTATGGAAAGATCAGTTTAGTTTCCCACAGCACAGAAGGATCATACACACTGAAAACCTCCTGGACACAGCATCAGTAGGTGATTCCTACTAAAGATATTTTTAAAAATAAAGACTTTGAGCTATGGAAAGTGAGTGTTTACAGGAAGGAACCTGCTCTGCCTGGATCACTGCTGTGAAGCAAAGAGGCTTTTGAAGTTCTCTGTGGCTGCATTGTTTCAGTTGATAAATGGCAAGGTAAACCTTGCAGGGGGGGGTTAAAACAAAACTCCAGCACTTGCAGCTCTTTGATGGCTTTGGGGAGAATTGTGAGCCAGCAAAGCTGCCACATGCTCACTTCACTGATGCCACCAAATTCTCTCAATTAGTGGTGAAGTAACCCATAGCTGTGTGCTACTTAAAAATTAATACAACATTTAGAGCAGCTGTGGTCACCTAGGCAAGAACACCAAGCCAAGAAAAGCACACCCTTTAAAAAAGGAAGATTCACTCAAAAAGGCAGAAAATGCTGGGTTTTGATGCCTCCTCAGAATTGCTGAGAAGTTAAATACCCTGCATTAGCAGCTCATAGGTGGAAAAGTGTTACTCACACCCAGCACAGGACCAAACCACCCCAGCTTGGTGTTACAACTACTCTGCATCATTTAACAGCTGATTGGAACCCAAAAATTCACTTCTCCATCTAACTCTGCTTCCTGGGCAGCAAACTGATGTACCA
Source organism: Sturnus vulgaris (assembly GCF_052056855.1). Taxonomy (NCBI): domain Eukaryota; kingdom Metazoa; phylum Chordata; class Aves; order Passeriformes; family Sturnidae; genus Sturnus; species Sturnus vulgaris. Next base: position 112,953,786 of record NC_142245.1, on the reverse strand, counting down.
GACAAGAATGAGAACTGTGCTCCCCAAAATGCTTCAGAATTGGTAAAACACTGGCAGAGGTTGCCCAGGGAAGCTGTGACTGCTCCTGGATCCCTGGAAATGTCCAAGGCCAGGCTGGGTTTGGAGCAACCTGGGATATTGGAAGGTGTCAGGGTTGGAATGGGATGACTTTTAAGGTCCCTTCCCACCCAAACCATTTTATAATTTGATATATTCCACTCAGACCAAGCCAACAGTTTGCTTATCCATGTCTGTACATCACAAACATGATGTTTCATCCATCATTTCATCAAGGGAAGAAGGGAGACAAGTGGGAAGGGGAAAAAAAGAGGAATCTCCTGAAAAAGCATCATCCTGAAAACACTGAAATCACTTCTAATGGGTTCTTCATCCTTTATGATCACTCCAGGTCCTCTGCAGCAATCCTGCAGCCACAGATAATTCTCTCTTTGGATAAGTTTGCTTTGTCTCAGGCACTGAGCCCTTCCTGGCAAGAGGCACTGCCATGGAAACAGGGTGAGGTCACTCTGTAGGGACTTTTCAAAGCCATTTTGGGGTCCCTTCCCTTCTGCCACTCAAAAACTAAAATAAGGTTTGAGACACAGAAGAAACCCTCCCCCAAATTCAGATGCACCATTGGTCTGATTTTTAAATTTTCTTTCTTTTGGCATTTAATCATAGAAAAAGGCTACAAATGAGCCTTATAGGAGAAGCCATAAATTGAGTATATTCGGTTGGTTTAGCAATGAAAAGCATCAGTGGCAAGAGAATCACATAAGAACAGGCTCCAGCAACTTGAAATTCAAATAATAAACTGAATATCTCCTTTTAAGGGAGAACAAATATCTTATACTGTACTCCTGCCATTATTACTCATTTTCCATACTGCCTTTGGTACTGTATTCTAAAAGAATCATATTTATAAATAAAAGGTCTTCAAATGACATCCTTCAAATCATAATTAAAAATTGAGTAACTGTTTCAGCATAAGATTTTTTCCTCCTTTTCTGAGTTCCCAGAAATAGATTTTCAAGTCTGACTATAAACTCATTTTTCATTATGTTCCCTTGCAAATGCAGATTAAAAACTTGCTCCAAAGCTCCAGTCATAATTCCAAGCACAACCACTTGCAAAACAGCAAATATTTTTAACTTATGACCATTTCTTCCATTTTTATAATATTTCATAAACCACTGCACACAGATGGGTCAACAGCAGGAAAAACCACAATTATGCTATAATTAGTTTGTTGTTGGCCTTAAGATGCCAGGAGAGACTAAATTGTGAAGATACTTTCTTTTATGATAAAAATGAACTTCATTTTCCTGCAAGGATGGAAGGAATTAAGCTCTAAGCATTAATCCTGACAATAAACAAGGCTTAATGACTTTTATGCAATTTGGCAACAGTTTTAGAATTTGTTAGTGCCAGTGAAGTCTTTGGGATTTTATCTGCCAAAATCTGCAGCAAGTCTAAGACCAAGAGCACATGAAATCCTAAACACTCATCTTTCTACCTCGCCTGCAGTGTCTGAATTAATCTGTTCAAATCTTCTCCTGTCCAGTGTTTTTCCTTACAGCAAACTTAAAAAACACTTTACCAGTATCTGCCATTGTCAAAGATCTAATGTTCAAAATAGAAGGAAAAAAAAGTTGTTTCAAAAGCCATGAAAGGCACATGGAGGGTGTCTGGCAAATTTTGCTAAAGGTTATAATCTTTATATTATATATATATATATATATATATATATATATATATATATATATATATATATTTATATCTGTGTAAGTGATGTGCTGAAGAACCTCCCAGAGTTAACACCAAAACTCAAGCAAAATCTTCCCCAAATGAAAAATGACTGAAGGAAAGAAAAATTAATTTTTAAAGCCTTGATTTTTTAGGACAAAGGACGTCCTGCAGAGGTTGTGTCCACACAAGCCAAAGCAGCCATTAACACAAGCAGCACTCAACACTGCTTGAATTGGAATTTCTTTGGGTTAAAACTTCAACATGAGGTATAAACTGAGTTTTCATTTAGAAGATAATTATTCGAGACCAACACTAGATAATTGTGATTAATTTTTATAGTTTCTGGATGGATGTCCTGCTAAATATAATTTACCAAAAAGTGCAGACTTGTGGCTTGCCAACAACCCCTCACAAATGAAGCTACAATTAACTGCTGACATCACTACTGCCTTGAAAATGAACTTGTCTCTCACTTTCAAACATATTAATTATGGACACAATTATCCAGTGACAGCTGGTATTTATACTGAGTTCTGTCAGCTTAGTTCCCAAATCTCAGCAAGGCAGGTGCAATCCAAATTCCACTTGGAATCAGGTCACTCTTCAGCAGTATACAAACAACTTATGGTTTTATTAATGCACAGAGAGCTACATAAATTATCTCTGGAGATATTAAAAAAATAAATCTGGACATAATCCTGGGTAAACAGTTCCAGGAGACCCTGCCTGAGGAAGGAGAGATGGAGCAGCCTGTGTTCCCTTCCAGCCTGTGACTCCACAGGCACATCCCTGTGCTCAAGACTGCCATGAGTAAGCCATGAGTAAGTTCAAGACTGCCATGAGTAAACCTGCCATCACTCCAAGAGAAATTCCAAAGTATTCCAGGACTCCTTTGCCTCTCACATCTCTGACCTGGAGGCAGCCAGGTGATCTCCTTGCTCAGCAAAAGAGATGAATCACATGGAACCTCAGCCACAGCCTCTGGAAAGGGGTTGTTGGCATGACCTGACCTGGGAAATGTCACCTGAGAAACCTGAGCAGGGAATAAAGGACAAAGAAAATAAAAGTATGAGGAAATGTTTCACTACAGAGTGCACAACAGTCTCAGCCCAGACAGACAACACTACCCTGGGTTCATCCCACAGCAGGGGAGGGGGGGATTCTCCTTCACTGCCCTGCTCAGGTGAGACCCCACCTGGGACACTGCATCCAGCTCTGGGGACCCTGCACAAGACCTGGAGCTGCTGGGGAGAGTCCAGAAGAGGCCACAGAGATGCTCCAAGGGCTGGAGCCCCTCTGCTCTGGAGCCAGGCTGGGAGAGCTGGGGGTGCTCACCTGGAGAAGAGAAGGATCCAGGGAGAGCTCAGAGCCCCTTGCAGAGCCTAAAGGGGCTCCAGGAGAGCTGGAGAGGGACTGGGGACAAGGGATGGAGGGACAGGACACAGGGAATGGCTTCCACTGCCAGAGGGCAGGGATGGATGGGATATTGGGAAGGAATTGTTCCCTGGGAGGGTGGGGAGGGGCTGGGATGGAATTCCCAGAGAAGCTGTGGCTGCCCCTGGATCTCTGGAAGTGTCCAAGGCCAGGCTGGACAGGGCTTGGAGCACCCTGAGATAGTGGAAGGTGTCCCTGCCCACGGCAGGGGTTGGAATGAAATGAGCTTTAGGGTCCCTTCCAGCTCAAACCATTCTGTGATTCCAAAGACTGACATCATTCCACAAAAAGCTGTACCAGCATTCACATCACACACTCCAGAGAACTCTACCAGTTCCACCTTGTGCCACCTTCACAAGTAAAACACCTCACTACTCAACCACGAGATTCTTAATTACCACCAGAAATCAGGTCGGGGGGGACTATGCCCAATTCCAAACCTATGCCCACATGCTGCAGTAATTACTCAGCACCCAGGATTGAGCTTTACTCTGCACCACGTGCACTCCTGTGCAGTGTGAACCTGCCATGGGGCTCCACTAACATCATTTAATTCCTGCACTGGGAGCACTGGGAAAGGCTTGCCAGTGCTCCCCCTGCAATTCCATTCAACTCTTAGCAGCACAGGAAGGCTCCTCAGTGGTGACAGGGAGAGATCAAACCATTTGTGCAAACAGCAGAGAGGATTTGCACAGGCAGGAGCAGAGCAAGGGTGGGAGCTTTCAGTACGAAGTTGCTTCACAGCCTCTTTGCTGCTCAGGGCAGAGTTTAAATAAGAAAACTTGCAGGCAGTAGAGATGTTGGTAAGCCTCAGCTGGTACAAATGTGGTTTCAGCAGCCAGAAAATTGCTTCCTTTCACATCCATCCCTATTTCTCTCTTCTATGCCACAAAATTTGTGTATGGTTTTTCTCTGTTTTTTTGGGTTTTTTTTAACTTCACACCTCTGAAGTTTCTGCACAGCACTTGTAATTCTCCATGGTGCCACGGCTGCAAACTCTGCAAAGACATTTTCTTTAGGTGCATTTTTTTGGGAAGAAATCAGAAATACATGGATTGTGACATATATATATATATTCCAATATGGAAGTTGGCTGATGGCAAATACCACACCAAGAGCTCAGAGGAGTAGAGAGAAGAGCCTTCAAACCAGGAAAAGGTTTAACAGAGGAATAAAACAATGGATAATATCTGGTTAATGGATAACCAGGATGGTTTGGGTGAGAAAGGACCTTAAAGATCATCCACTTTCAAACCCCTGCCAGGGGCAGGGACACCTCCCACTATCCCAGGTTGCTCCAAGCTCTGTCCAGCCTGGTCTTGGACACTTCCAGGGATCCAGGGGCAGCCACAGCTTCTCTGGGCACCCTGTGCCAGGTCCTCACCGCCCTCCCAGGGAACAATTCCTTCCCAATATCCCATCCATCCCTGCCCTCTGGCAGTTTGATCAGAGCTAAACTTTGATCAGAGTTATTCATATTAGGTCCTATTTTTTTAGTGATTATATTAGCAACCAAGTATAGATAAAACTCAGATCATGAATGTATGCAAATAATGCTTTAAAAAAATCCAGAGATCTGGAAGTGCTCATCACTGCAGGACTACTCAGATAAAGCTGAGTGGATACCCTGTTCCTTCATTTCATTTATCTGGTCAGCACAGTAAAGCTACAACTGCTGAGGGACAGAACAAAATGCTGGCAGGAGGCTACAAACCCTGAGGAGAAAGGAAGAAAATGGGATTGTGCTTTCCAAAAGGCTGAAAATTCAAGTAAGTGGATGAGCCTAAGAACCTCAGACAATACACATTAAGATATAAGGTTTCCTTACGTCACTATCACAATATAAAGGCCCAGAGTTCTGGCCCCACTGAGGGATGTGACCTAATTAATTATACACCAGCACAGGAAGCTTCTTGCTGGGGAAAAAAAAAAAAAAAAAAAAAAAAAAGACCAAAAAATCCCCTAACACAAAAAAACCCCAAGACGACAACAATAACAAAAAGAAGAAACCAAAAGCCATCCTCCTCAAACAATAAAAAGCCACCCTCCCACACAGCAAAATACTTCTTGGACTAGATCTCAACCAAAAAAAAAAGGGAAAAATGCTAGATTTATTTTAGAGGCTTGAAATGGAAGAGAGGAATCTGCAGTTCACAGTCAGATAAGGAGCCCATGGTAGAGCTGAGACAAAACTTAAATCCCCTCGTGCAGCCACTGCTCTTAGAGAAGTCCATCCTTCCTGACATCCATCATGTCCAGCCCCCTTCCTTTAGCCAAAAAAAATCCCTGTTACCCTGACTGCTCCTCTCCTCAAAGGAGCTCCAATTAGATAATTCGTTTTGTAAGGCACTGTATGCTTATCAAGGCTGCCATTAACTTTTGAGCACTAATTAAAATGTCATTTTATTTCACATACTCCCAGAGCAGTGAATGCAATGCTCATCCCAACAGCCAGATTTATATCCCCAAAATCTGTCCAGCTCCACACAAAAAAAAAAAAAAAATGGATAAAGACACAACTTATTTAAATTACAACCAAGGGAAGATAGTTTGCTACTTCCAAAATTGCAACAGCACAAAATTTAGTGCTCCTTTTAGGAAGGAGGCCATAAAATGCCAGACTTGCAGAGTTTTTTTTCCAGGAAGGAAAAGCATTCCCAGCAGAGGGAAGGGTGCTGCCCATGCAAGAGCAGCAGATGCTGCATTCCTGCAGACCGAGCTCATGGAAAACAGAAATACCTACAAGATGCTGAATGTTGATTTCTCCTCACAGGAGGAGGAGAACAAACAGCCCCCCTTGTGTTTTCCCCTCACCTACTGAAATTCAAATAGGTAGAAGAACATCAAATACTGAAGCAAATCTTGAGGTGCACCAGCAATTCCAATTTACTCATTTTGCTGTAACAAACATACACAGAAACAAGTTCCTCTACATTCAGACTCTCCAGGGCTGGTGACAAAAATCAGAAAAAAATCCCATAAATGCAAGGAAGCATCAGATTCAACAGTGCCATCCTAAAATTAGCACCAGCACAACAAAAAAGGACAAATTACCTCAAACTGATGCACTCAAGTAACTCTTAAAAACTTGTTCAAATTTCCTCAGGACAATGACTGTAAGACACTAAGAGGTTTCTCCTTTGCTTTACTTTTCATACTAAGCCTGTACAGAATTTAGGAAAGAAACCCTGACACTTTTCTTATTCAATTTTCTAAAACATAAGGAAATTAGAAGATTATATGCAATATTATCTGTCTGAGCCTTTCAGTTGACCACAGAATCACTGATAATGTGATGAGGCATCATCCACCTTCTTAAAGGAGCATCAAACCCTGTCCTGCCAAAGCAGCTCAACCCTGAGCATTCAGATTATCATATTTCAAATTAGCCTGGGGGGACAAATCTACACAGATCTGCAGCAGAGAGTGTGAGAGCTGTACAGCACAATTATTCTGGTTATTAATAATCAATCATGTTGGAAGATGGGAAATATCCTCTCCTGCATCTCTTTCTGATCTCATTATATTAATGTGAGATCAAGATTTTGGAGTTTAAACTCAAACATCCCCAAAACAAAATTGGTTGAGCATAAAAAGTGATATATATATATATATATAGAGAGAGAGAGAGAGGGAGAGAGACTCCTCTTAAAACAAAATAATTTGTCTGTTTTGTAGATTTAACAAGTCAAGAAAACAATTAAAACTTCACAGTCTCCTTGAAGCTTCAACAATCTCTTACTGGAAGCTTCAAACAGAGGTGGGCTTGAAAACCAAAACTGTTGAGACAGTTCCCTCAATATTGCAGTAGATGGCTCAATAAAAGCTATATTCCACTCAAATATTAAACACATTCATTCTAATAGCTTCAACAAAGCACCAAGAGGGGTTCTGGGGAATTTTTTTGTGGTTGTGTAGAGGTTTTTTTGAGAAAACAACTCAGCTCTGGGAAGTGGCCCCTACTGCTGGTACCACTGTGAGAAATTACAGGTAATTCTCTGTTTGCAGCAGAAATCAACTCCTGGAGAAATCCCAGTTAAAAGCCTTTGGCAGCTCCAGAGGAGCTTTCCTGAAGGATTGGATGCTGAGTAATTATCACCACCCACCTCCAAATGCCATCTGCAAGCAGGTCAAGAATCCCACGAGGACTTCAGGACCTGCAGTTAAGACTCCACAGCAAAACCTTTCAATCAAGTGAAGAATTAAGGTTGCAGGTACTTTACAAATACTTTTAAGGAGTTTTAAGGAGAAAAAGCACCAGAGATTAAGAATCAATAAAGCACAAGTTGAAGGTTGTACTTCAGATCACACGATGTGAAACAAAATTAATTTTTTTCATCTATTTGCTCTTTCCCTCAAATGCAACAGAGGTTATTACCAATTTGGTCAAATGAGCAGCAAAATCAAAAAAGGCTTCTTTGATGTTCATCCAAGGAATATGAGGAGGCCAAGGATAATTCCAGTAGTGACATGACCACCCAATTCTCACTTCAGGAGGACGTGGCTCATGTTAAACAGTTTTCACTTGCCATATGGGCACAAAGCTTTTAAATAACAGATAATTCTAATTAGATATGACTATGTTTGCCATAAAAAAAAGGGTAAATGTAAATAGGTGTGACTCAGCTGGTGGGAAGGGAATCAGCTATAAAAGGAATCATTTACACAAGACTCAATTTATTTACTTAGGCAACACAAAATAGGTTACAGAGCTGTTTTAAGCACATTGACACACACAAGAAGAGCTCAAAACTTCTGTTTACTTTTTATCCATCACAAAAATGAATTAAAAATTAGTCTGTCTCAGATTTTCACTTTTACTTCAGTCAAAGCACGTGAGCTGGAGCAAACACTTCCTCAAAAGCACAACTTGGAAGTGCAGCAACCCCCTTTTCTCCTGGCAGAACTCCCACTTCTCAATTTTGCAAAAGATAAGGATTTTATATGGTGAGCCTTCACCTCCTTGTGCAAATTAAATGATTTCCTCCCTTGTGCAGGCAAAGCCTTGAGAGGTGCAGTGCCAGAGCCTTGGGTGCCAGCCCTGCTGTCCCCAGGACACTTTTAATAAAATGATTTCTAGGCACTGCAGGAACTCTTCAGAAGTGTTCAGTCATATAATTTTTACATCAGAAGATAATTTTGAGAGAAACAGATGGTTGGCAGCTGGATGAAGTCTGGCCTTAATGCACACAGAATTATGAGAAGTCCTCTAAGAGCATCAAGTTCAGTCATTCTCCCAGCACTGCTCCGTGTCCCCAAGTGCCACATTCACACAAATTTCAAATCCCTCCTGCAGGGATGGGGACTCCAGCACCTCCCTGGGCAGCCCCTCCCAATGTTTGAAATCCTCACAGTGAAGAAATTGTTCTTAATATCCAACCTAAACCACCCCCAGCACAAGTTCACCTCTAAATTATAGGTTTAATACCACTTCCTACAAAACTGGTAGCAGACTGAAAAAGCAACGTTTCCACCACAGTTTCATTCAATCATTTAAATTACTCTGTCAATTTGAAGTTAGCCTTATTTTTCCCTTCTCTTCCAACTTCTTTAGGCTGTCGAGTAACCAATAAAATCCAGCAGAAAACAACTATAATTTTAAAGAACAAGCTCATGCTTGAGCTAAGAGTTGAGCAGGGATGCAACAGAGGCCAAGCTGGCAGTGCAGGAAAACCTCATGGTGCTGTTTGTGCAAACATGAATTTCCTGTGAGCTGTTCTGGGCCCAAAAACCAAAGTTTGGATGTCAAGAGGGGCAGACTTCCCTTTCTTCTGGATGTCAGCTCTCAGCCTCAGGAATACACACACACACACACACACACACACACTCCTTTACCCTCTCAACTTCCTGGAACATTGCTGCACATGAAAAAACTGCACAAATCTGTTCCCTGGATGACAATGGTGAGAGAATATATAACCCAGAAATTTCATTCTCAGAATTTTATGCACTAGTGTCTAGTCTAGAATTTTATGACACCTCAGCCAGGGGAACCTTTCTTCCTTAATTCGACTGTGTCCCCCTTCCACACATCCTAATTTGAATTCTCCTCACCCTGAGCCGTTTATACAGAATTAATACAATGCCAAGGAAAGATACAGAGAAGCAAAAGCAGAGCAATTAGCTTTCACCCATCTTCAAAGAGAATAATATTTCTCCCTTTAAATTGCTTTGCTGTCAAATAGCAACTGTACCACAGCATGCAAATGGTTCAGTGAGCCCAATATTCCATTTCTGGCCGTGTCCAACAGCTGAGACTCCTCAGCCAAATGCAGGAACAGCTGGGGACACAGATGCCTGAGATGAGACAACTCTCCAAGTGGTTCTTGCCTAACATCAGCCAGGATCCTGGGTGATTTTCAAGAAAATGTGGGCATTTTTCCATGACTATCTACCAGTAATTGTCTGTTTTCTTGGGACTGTGGAGTTGTGCAGATTAGTTCCATAAATAGCAATGCCTTCATACATTTGCCTCCTTTTCCTCCTTTACCAGGGTGGAAGGGAATTCTGCACCCCAACGTGCTCCTGCTGCCATGAGTTATTTTTTTAAAGTCAATTTTACCTGGTTACTCCTACCAGTCAACTTTTCCAATTTATATCTACATATTTAAGAACATCTATATAATGCTGTCAGCATCTCGACTCTGTGAGTGTGGCAAATGCATGTTTGTCTGCAAAAATTCTAAGGTACAGAACAAAGACAAACAGGACCACGATGTGTTCAATTTTTGCCAAACCCTTGTTTAACTGGGATTTTTGCTTATCAAGCCACATATATTCCTTGTATAGCTCACTGAAATATGTGTTAAATATACTTTGTCACATCACAGAGATCTTTTTCATTTATAATTGTTTTTCCACTCAATGTACATTTACCCCAATCTACATTACACTCCCTTACCTCTAATTTTTGCACAATAAATCGATTTAAGTGCAGTTTTGCCACCTCAGCACTCAGGCACTTCCACACTAAAATTACCATTTCCCATCACTATCTAAGGAATTTGAGCTCTCGAACACTTTCCACAACAAGAGCTGCTCAAGTCACGACTTATTCCCAGCTTTTAGCAGCTTTAAGGGCAGTTCTGGAGTCACACTAAGGAGTCACCCACACACCCCTGGCCAGGTAAAAGGTGACTTCACCTTGCTCTGGGCAGAGCCAACATTGTGTAACTGCTCAGGATGTGCCAAGCTGGAGCTTATCCTGCCTCCCCAGCACGGGATTCCTGGCTAGCACAGAGCTTGTGTGGGCTTGCAAGAACACCCCATTCCAGTTTTTTTAGCAAGCAAGCTGCTTGTTTTTAAAATTCGGAGTCACGTGTGTTTGTTGCTATGCTTCCACTTTCAGCTTAACCCTTTCAAAAAGAGTGAATTCATGTCGGCTTAGTCCTTGAGAGCCCAATTCTTGTTTTCTGGGAGTATTTTCTCAATATCTAAATCTCTGCCAGGCCCTAATTTTCATTTCTTCAAAAGGATTAAAAGATTCTTCAGCTTTGTAAGAAGAAAGAAACCTCAGTCCAAAGACAAAGTTTGAACACACTGGGCTGTTCATTTTCAGGGCTGCCAGAAATTCATCATCCACCTGAAATCAGCAATTTATTGCTCACTTGAATCATAGTTTGGGTGGTTAAAGCTCATCTTATTCCAACCCCCTGCCATGGACAGGGACATTTTCCACCACCCCAGGCTGCTCCAAGCCCCATCTCCTCAAAACCTTCTTCAGGACTGTCATTTGTCTCAGCAAGAAAATGGGAATTGGAATAGCAGAAGAATCTTCTAAAAATATTCTTTCCTATGTAAAATAGACTTGGGCTTCATCCAGTTCCTCATCAAAGCAGAAATCACTGAGCTCAGCTGCTGTAAGGCTACAAAAATCCTTGAGCCTGAGATAACAACAGACTCTTCAATTTCCAGAACTCCTTAAAAACAACCAAACTGAGTTTAAGCACCACGATTTGATGAGCAAAAAAAACTGTGTGGGTATAGAAAAGTAAACCGGTTTAAATCCAGAAATAGATACCTTAAAAGCAAATCTTTATACAGATCCTCAATTACTGAATTATCTGCTACAAAGCACTAATTATAAAGACATTACAATAGCTGAAGAAGAAAAACCCAGCCTGGTTTAACACACTTGTCAGCTCCAGTTAGCTGCACTCATTCCTTGGAAGAGATTTTACCCTGTGCCAGTCTTTGGAATCTCTCTGTTCTGCAAAACAAGTGGGAAAGCAGCTAGAAACCACAAGCTGCAACAAAAGTACAGTGAAGTCAGCACTTGTTTCATTTTTAAGCATTTTCTCTTAATAAAAAGGCTCAGAGGTGGTTTGCTGGGCAGATTTAATGAATGCTTTGCTTTCACAAATACCACGGCTGATTCACAGGGCTGTGCCAGACTGATACACCACTGATCTCTGAGCTCATATCAGCTACACATCAATTATAGTTATGTCTGTAAGACAGAATAAACCTCCTTTGTCTGACCTGTTTAAAAAAAAAAAAAAAATCAATCTTTTTAACAGGTCTTGTATAGGAGATGCAAAATTACACCACAAGCAGAATGATAGTTAAAATTTTTAAAAAAGGCTACAAAGGAACCTGGAGTAATTAAGAGTCAATTTGGAGATTTTCCAAAAAAATTAATTCCCATAAACATTCCAATTGTTGCCCGGGACTTATCTATTCACTTCAATCACAATGAGTTCACACCCTCTTCTCCAAGCCCCGGCCACCGAGTAAGAATGCTTTGAGTAATCTTTGCAGCCCAGAGTAAATCCCGAGTTGATAAAGAAACTTCAGCCTTGACCTTTGCAACAGGGAGAGCAGAGGGAGCAGACAGCTCAGGAAGGGCAAACAAAAGAGGAGACAAGTCATGCTAATGATATTATCCATCCACAGAGAATCCCCGGAGCTTCACACATCCTGGAGGGGAGCTTCTGACTTACAGAGGTCATTTGGGGAAATTTGTGACAGAACTCGAAGATCTGTCACAATTAATTGAAAAGAAAAGAGTGAGCATTTTCCACACGTTATAATTTTAATTTTAACACAAGAAACCGCCACCCAACCAAAGCCACCCCCCTCAAAAGCCCAAGGTTAATAAAGCAAAGCCTGCCCAGCCTGGAGGTCATCCCCTGGATTTTAAAATTGATCTTTTGTACGTGATCAAGTTACTGAAACCTGCAGAACAACATTAAGGATTGCTCAATAAAATAACTGCTGTCTCTCTCCAGCTCAGGAAAGGTCATTTCTTGGTTAAGGAATAACAGGAGAATACCTGATTTTTTTCAGCCATATGAAAAGAGACTTTTTTTAAGAGCAAGTGTTTTACATGTAGTTATTAATCCTCAAATCTCTAGAGAAATGTATAAATAATATATTCAGTTTTTAGACATAAGAAACAGCGAGGTCCATCAGTTATCACCCGGATTTTAAAAACATTCCTTAATTTTTAATGCCACATTTGAAACAGCTACAGACACTTTTCAGAAAACTTGAGAACATTTCAGTGGCAATTACACAGACACAATTTGCAAGTCAGGTCCCACACATCTCAAGTGGGGGGGATTTTATTTATTTGCTTCTCCCCATCTCCCAGGCTTGATTTCTCCCAGAGAGGATGGAAGAAAAAAAATGCTTAAATCCAAAAGTCATGGGTTGTTTCTCCAAATGTCACTCCCTGCCAGAGCAAGGCTGAGTCATGACAAGTGGGGATGTGACAGCACAGAATTCTGTTTCTAAAATTCTTTTCCCAGTTCCTAAATTGACCCTGGCATCTCAATGAGAAATGCAGCAAAGCTCTGGAGGTTTTCAAACTTGCTCTGCTTTGCAAGCAGCTCAACTGTGTTATTTACAATATTAATTACTTCTCTTTTCCCTGTTTAGTTAAAAAGTTTGCCAGAATTCCTTCAGCTCACTTGAGACACCAGAAAACTCTGAAATCCAAAGGAATTGATTTTGTAACAGAAGGCAAAGGAGTTGATGGTGGATTTGGAAAAGGAAGCAGAACCTGAGCATAAATTAAGCCTCAAACTTAGAAAAACTGCAACTACAAATAACCTCCTCCTTGAGCTGATAAATTTAAGATTCTGATGGAGCTGCAGAAGCCAAGACAATTCAGCAGCAGCCTCTCAAGGGTGTCACCTGTTCCAAACCCTCACCTGTGCAGCTCGTGTTTTTGGGATCTGCTGTCTCACCGTGTGCAGGCAAACCCAGAGTGCAGTTAATGGGCCTCCACTTTCCCCTCTTCTATTAAACCACCCCATATAAATTTCCTGTGCTTCCTGCTTAGATTAGCAATGGCCATTTGTGAGGATGCAAATGAAGCATTCTTTGCCCCGGCTCTGGATTCTCACACTGAGCTCACCACCTTGTGTGGGACCTCAAGCCACTGCCAAGCCAGCCCTCCCTGCCAAGGGACACGATTTGCATGATGTGTGGCTGCCCCACGAACGTTTTTAAACACATATTAAGAACCAGAAACCAGGCATTTCATTGCCATGTTTTAAGAGAAACTACGAGTAACGTTTTGAATCCAGCTGTGGCTGACTTGGCTTCTGAGAATCTCAATTTCCTGCCATTTTTTAGAGGCTCAAATCAACACAGGGTTTTGGCAGCTGAACAATGCACATGTTCCTGGAGGAGGAGGATATCGATACAAACAAAAACACCCCCCTCCACACACACAGTCTCTGTGGTTTTAAGTAACTTATTAAAGCTCCAGTCCCTCTGTCTGTAATAAATCCTTCAGCAATGACAATGGAAGGTAAACATTGCACCTGATGATCTCTTTGCTTGTCCATTTACTACCACTTGGGTTTGAGGAGTTGAAATTATCAGAGATCAGTTAATGAATACTGACCCCTGATACACAGCTCAGCATCACATGAAAATTTAAACAAAGCTTTTCTATGTGTTGAACCGAATTTTTCTCCTGTTACCCTTAAGACCTCTTCCTTTTCTCCCCCCAGAAAACAGATGATTGACTGCAGACATGCAGCAACAGGTTTTGCCTTTTCCTGTACCATTATTTTGTTTCATGCATGTGTTTTTTTCATTTCCTCCCCCTTGCATCAAGCAATTAAATAGTCACAAGCTTAACTCTATCACTTACTACATGACTTTTCAGTTTCACAGTAATTTAACAGATTAATGCCACTTCCGACACAAACTGGTCCTTACCCTCAGCCACTTCTCCAGGGATTTTTGATCCCTGGAATGCTCCACTGTCAACAAACTCCTAGAGCTACATCCCTCCAAAATGCTCCCTTTCACCTTCTTACACCATGACCCATTGTAAGAAAATAACTGTGAAAATTAATTTCATTCCAAAATGACAAACTGTGCTCCGCTCAAATTGTTTTGCAGATTTAAATTTCTCCTGTCCCATAGCAGCACATGAGAAAATGAATGTCCATGGACTCATTAACCACTAACATATTGTTGGGTGCAGGAAAAAAAAATGCAAAAGGTTTTCAAAGCAATTTCCCAGCATGGTAAAAATCAGCCTTATATTATGAATAATGGCAAATACACTGCAGAAAGAATTTATATAATTTCTTAACTAAAAGCCTTCTCTCAAGGCCCACATTTCCTAGCTCTTAGACTCACATTTAATTTATGCAATCTGACCTTCCCAATTCAAAAATCTTACCTGGCATCTCCTTTTGAAAGGTTGGTGTTTACTGGGTGAAGAATAACCTTGTTTGCATCCACATCCACCACACATTTTGTATGCAGATCAAGCTCTATAAAGAAATGAGAGAGTGTCAAGTGCTGCTCCTAAAGCACTGGGATTATATACACCATTACTTCCTCCAGACACCAAATTTATTCATGCAGTCTGACAGCCACCCATCAGCCAGAGAATAGAAACAGGACTTTTGCCAAATTCCACTTCTAGGGATATTCTGATGGGATGGATCCTGTCCAGCTTTAAAGCAAGCACTCTTTTCAAAGCAAAAAAAAAAAAAAAGCATTTGGGTTTCACTGAAGGACAATCAGCATATACAAGGGCAGTATGAAATTTCTTCTGGGGAGGAAAAGAACCATTTAGGCTTGGTACCACTTTGACAGCTCTTCTTATTGAGCTCTCCCTCAATGCCTCACAGGCTCGTGGGGAAAGCTGCCCTTGCCATCTGCAGCACATTTTCTGTGGCCACTGCTGTGATACAGTGCCAGCTGTCAGTCCTGGGGCACCTGCTCCCAGAAATTCAAGTCCCATCAAAAATAATTTAGGTGCAAGCACGTAGAGAAGGGCTTGTCCTTCCCCCACAGGCTCCCCCGCAAGTCCAGCTCTCCCAAGTGAGGCTCAGCAGTGAGATGTGGGCTATGAGTAATGAGGATATTTGGAGTGTGTGAGAATTCTCGGCCACAGAGGCGGGGAAAGCAAAATAAAAGCTTCAGATAACACTGACAGCAGTCCAAAGTATCCACCCAGTGACAAACTGAGCTCGGTATGGGATAAAGCACACAGCCTGCACCCAAAGTCACTGCTGTAGGACGTGGGGCTGGACACAAACATGTCCCTGCACAGTGACACTAACCTGGAAAGGGCTCCCAAATGCTGATTCCCATGGCCATGACACACTGTTCACACCCAAAATCACTGCTACAGACACTCAGGACATGGGGCTGGACACAAACATGTCCCTGAACAGTGACACTGGCCCTGGAAAGGGCTCCCCAGTGCTGATTCCCATGGCCACGACACTCTTGAAACCCAAAGTCACTGCTGTAGGACACGGGGATGGACACAAACAAGCCCCTGCACAGTGACATTAACCTAGAAAGGGCTCCCAAGAGCTGATTCCCATGGCCATGACACACTGTTCATACACAAAGTCACTGCTACAGACACTCAGGACATGGGGCTGGACACAAACATGTCCCTGCACAGTGACATTAACCTAGAAAGGGCTCCCAAGTGCTGATTCCAATGGCCATGACTCACTGTTCACACCCTCCCACACCAGGATGACGAGGGGCTATGCTGAATAACCTCTACACAGGGTTCAGCACCTCAGCTGAATCACCCAAATACCCTCATGTCTAATCATGTTAATTATAATCCTCATCCTCCTTCATCTCTGCTCTTTCCTCCTGCACAGTCACCTGTACTTGCTCTTTCACCTCACAGCACCTTATAAACTCAGTCTGGAAATCTCTCAGGCAGAGACCACAGATCTTATTGCACAGCATCCTGCAGACTTCTCTCTCCTGATAAATGACACAATGAGAGGGAGTTTCTTCCATGAACATTTTTGAAAAGAAATCTTACAGCCTTTTTCTACCTGATATGCAGCAAAGAAAGCCAAAGCAGGCAGTCACAACAAACTGAAATTCTCCTGAGCAAAAGTGCTCCTCTGTTATTACATTGTGCTTCTGCAGGAGGAAGAGCCAGACGAGTTCCAGAAGCCAGTGTTTATTTTAATTTCCCCCCACACCCTGAAAGCCAATTTACCTATCATTAATATGCAACACATGCTTGCTCAGATGAAACCATGTTCTTCCTACGTCCCATATCCGACAAGGCACTTTATCTTGGTCTGGCTGGTTAGTGATTAACACCCTGCATTGCAGTGACCTGCTTTTCCCAGCTCCTGAGGAAGGGTTTTACCTGCCTCATGCAAAGCATAAGGTCTGCAAGCAGCATGGTTTCTGCCACGTTTTTTAATGCAGCTCTTGAGAGAGAACACCCATGGCAGACTTTGCATCCATGACTGCCCAGTGAACTCCATCTTACAGCGTTCATTAAACCTCTCTTTGTGAAATGCCCTTAAGAAAGCACACAGGCAGGATAAGAGATTGCCTTAAAGTCAAACGTCCTCACAAGAAAAAAAGGCTCAAAGCCAATTTGTCGTGTGCAGCACACCTTGTTTGATTATCTCACAGAGGTAAAACCCCTCACCTTGGTGTGCTGCACGGTTTTGGAAGATGTGGTGAGCCAAACTAGCAGCAATTTCCAAACAGAGAGGTTCCAGTCCTTCCCCCCCGTGCCTGTTGCTCACCTTCTGCCACTACCACACTCAGCAGAGCCTTTCTAAGTCATCTCAAGTCACTTCAGCAGCAGAAAACTACCCAGCATGGAAAATGGATATATCCAGACCCCATGGAAAACTCCATCAGCCCACTGAAAGCTTGGCCATGCAAACAGCTGGGGAGAGCTGTGCAGAGGGAAAAGAGGAGCTGGGAGAGATCTTGTCCCAGCAGAGAGGAAGTGCTCCACCAGTTCATGGTGTCACATGAAACAAACCCTTAAGAAACAGTTTTATATTGAGCCTCTAAGCTGGGTCTGGATCCAGACAGCCTTAAGGCTGCTTATCCCAGTTACCTTGGCCAAAGGCTCACATGGAAACTCTCAGCTGAAGAAACAGTTTAAATTCTGTTTGAACAGCACATCATTCACTTTCCTCAAATTCTGGCTCCATTACATTCTTTGGCAGATTTCTGAATTCTTTAATGCTTCTGGTACACTGAGAGATGAATCTTACATTAGCCACTACTGAAACTTATCATCATTTCCACCTCATTAAGTTCTTAATATCATTAAAGCAGGCTGGCCTTATAGTCAAATTATCTGCCTGCTCTTTTGGATATGATCACACAAGGACTCCACCCTTACTTTTACTAGTTTCAGTGTCTCCCAGAGGAGCTGCTCCTGAACAACAAGCAAAATTGGGATGCACCAAGATAAGATCATAACGATGCACATCCAAACATCCCAATTAATTTTTCCTGTAGTAAGGACTCACTTGTCAAAGTTTGGTATTATTTTCTTCAAGTGAGTTTTTTTCAGGCAGCATGAAATTAAGAAATTAAAGATGAAATTAAACGATGACAGAAGCGGCTCACTGTCAAACTTTGGAGATCTCAAATAAAAAGAAAATCTCACCTATTATTATTGCTAACCTGCCTCTACTTTCAGTCATTACCGAGCAAACACAATCAACTACTCATTTGCTTCATCAAATCAAGAAACTAATCAGCTAATTCCTCTTTGAAGAATTAAAACTCAAACTCTCAACATCAAGAACCATTTATTGCAGAGAATGAAAATCTCTTTCACAGCTTCAGAATAAGAGAGCTGTGACATCCATAATAAAAGAGTAACACGTATCTGAGTCACTCCTCCACATTTACATTTCACAGCTGTAGAAGTGTTAAGCAAAGCTGGGCTGAGTGTAAGAATAATTGTTAAATGTTGTGTCCAAGCTGCTCACAGAGAGTTCCTTGGATGAGTTTTTATTTTACTTGTGAAACTGGAAGGTGGGGGTTGAATGAAACCACTCTCCTTCCCCTTTCCCTTGATTTTTCAGCTCCTCACAAGACTTTTCTAAAACAGGGATTCAGTTGAAACCATACTTGTGTAAATCCCAAATTACTACTACGCCTTCGATAAAAGCATTGTGGGTGTTGTAAAAATAATTCACTCCCCATACAGGCTTTGGGCTTTTTCACTAAGAAATTCAGTGGGTTTCAAACAAGGTGAAAAAGTCAGCAAGCAAGAGAGAGCTGGAAAAGCAAACCCAGTGGATCCAGCAGGCACTGGCCCATTCTCACCACAGGTAAGAATTTCCAATCCCTCTGTAAAAGCAGTCACGTGTCTGGTAATAATAAACTCACCACAGCAGATTTTCCACAACAGAGTTAGGAAACACTGGCAAAAGTGCCACTTGAAATTGTACTAATCAGGCTTGGGGCAGAGATAAGGAGTGTGTGTGAATCCTGGAGGAAGGGGAGAGAGGGATTTTGGAAAATGCTGGATGTTCTCACCTCTGGGAAATTTCTGTCTTTGCTTATGGATCAGGGAAGGAACTGTTTTCATGGACCGGCTGATAACAGAGGCTGGATAATTGTACCCAGCTCTAGAGGGTGGCACAACAAGAACACCTGAACTGCCACGTGGTGACACTGCAGCTTCCTCAGCCACCACCCTAAAAACCATCCCACCTCAGGTCACTGCATTTCAGACTCAAACAAAATGATCCCAAGAGATGGCTTTGGCAGGGCAGCTCGAAATAATCTTAAAATGAACAATGACACAGTAAATAAGGGGGTTTTAAACTCATGGTTGGGGGGGCATGGGGTAGAAAGAGCTTTTAGAACCACAACCAGAGGAGATGAAAGGTGTATTACAAATTTTGTGAGCCTCCAAAATTTTCCAGTTTACATTCCCTATTTTTTCACATTGTATGAGATGGCAGCAGAGCCTAAAGGGGCTCCAGGAGAGCTGGAGAGGGACTGGGGACAAGGGATGGAGGGACAGGACACAGGGAATGGCTTCCCACTGCCAGAGGGCAGGGATGGATGGGATATTGGGAAGGAATTGTTCCCTGGGAGGATGGTGAGGCCCTGGAATAGAATTCCCAGAGAAGCTGTGGCTGCCCCTGGATCCCTGGAAGTGTCCAAGGCCAGGTTGGATGGGGTTTGGAACAACTTGGGATAGTGCAAGGTGTCCCTGCCCATGGAAGGGGGTGGAATGGGATGAGCTTTAAGGTCCTTGGCAACCCAAACCATTCCATGACTGTGAATTAAGAGAAAGCACTTCCCAATTAATCAAGAGCTTTGATTTCCATTTAAGTTTTTCCAACAGATCTCAATTTAAGAAATCACTTTATGAAGGTTGACAATTTTCCAGCCCTTTCAAACAGCATTTGATCCTGAACACCACTAAAACAGAGCCATGACACATTATAAGACAGGTAAAAAAAAAGCTGTCTCTTTTTCCTCCTGATCCCAGCAGGAGATTTAGGGCAGCTGTACCTTCAGTGACACCTCAGGACCCTTTGGAGATGGGCCTCAAACTCTAGAGAGTCACTGGGAACCAGAACAACTGGCCTTGTAGAGCCTCAAAAAAGCTGGAAAAGCCAATTGAAGTATAACAAATAAAATGTGAAAGGTTTAAAGTGCCTCTCCTAAGCTCATAAGCCAAAATTGGCCCCAAATACAAAAGCTCAAATAATCTCCTGTGAAGACAGACGATAGAAATTTTATATTTTAAATTGCCAGTAGATTTTCAGGAGATTAACATTCCCTTGGAGGTTAGTCCTGGAATGTTGTGCCCTGAGCCGTCAAGTTGCATTGAATAAAAAATTACAATTGGTTTCTCTGGTCTGGAAAAACAAATGGCAAAAACCCAGAATTGTTTAAACAGTAACTTAAAATATTTGTTTATCACAAAAATCAACTAAAAAAAAATGAGAAGCTGTTGTCTGGGGTTTACTGTTGTTTTTTTGCTTGAAAAAGAAATGTGAAAGCCAGTTCAAAGACAACAAGTCCTCAAGTTTCCCTGCCAATATTTGTTTCCCAAGAGTGACTTTTCTCTTTGCCCTTTGCTACATAGGAGCCAACACAAATAAAGGCAAAACTAACTGAGGAGATGAGTGAATGTGAAAATAACTTCCATCTACATGACAATGCTGAGGGCTTATATGGAAAAAAAAAAGAGGGTAAAGGCACTTTTAGGGAATTGATTGCAAGACACAAGTGATAAATTCTGACAAAAACACAGTAATTTCACTTGTATCTCACATCTAACCAACATGAAGGCACCTTTCAAGCTTCTCTTGTTATATGAACTGCTCAAATGTAAGTCATGAAATATTCAGTTTGCAGCAATTAAAGATCATTAAATATGTACAAGTGCATCTGGAAAGGGGATGCTATCAAAGCTTGCCCATGAGGGGAAAGTCAGCTCAAACTCACGAGCACATTGAACAGGCAAGGTGCCCTCTCATGTTAATTCCATGGTGTCCAAATGCTAAAAAAAAAAAAACGTGTTGTATCCTCTGCTGCTTCATTTTCTGCAAGGCAAGAGCTTCCCAAACATTTTTAGTGGAGGCTAAATTCATGGATCTGGACATGGACCTTGCTGACAGCCAGCTCTGCTGCTGAAAACACCCCTGGGCTTATGGGGACTGAGAAATAAATCAGTTTGGGGATTCTGGTGAACTCCAAGGAATTTCAACACTCTGGAGTTAACAGGCACAAAATTAAGAGTTCGCTCTGCCATCAAGCACCCAAAACCCAAAAGAATTATTCCAGGTGTATCTGATCTTCAGGAGGAGCAGCCAACCTGAAACCAGAGCAGCAGGGGAACCTCCCCCTGCACTTGGAGCTGGGAAGGTGCAATTAGCATTAAAATTCCTTTGTGGTATCCACCTTGCATGGCTGGGAGTCTCTGGCTGTGGAGAGTAACAGCTTAGGAGCTCTTAAAATACAATTGCCTCACAAGATGAAACATTAACTCTGCATCCTTTACCCATTTGGCACCTTATCTCAAGGTTAATCCTGCTCATAGCCCAAACACTATTTTATAGCTTATCAACCATCACCAGGAAATATTCCAAACTCCAGGCACTCGTGCATGAGAAGGATAATGGTGAAGAAAAGCCTCGTGGTTTGCACATTGCCATCAGGATACAACAGGTGCCATTTCACACCCTTAATACTGTGATTATTCTTATAAACCTGCTTGCACAAACTTCAATTTATAGATAAATTGTCTCTGTTGTAATTTCCAGGGGAAAACAAACAAACAAGATCACAGGAACAACCCCCACCTCCTCACTTCAAACCCCAAAAACATTTCAAGGAGCTGGAAATGAAACCTCCTCCAAGAAGAGTAGGCGGACACAAAATTACCACCTGACACAATGATCAGAAGCTTGTCCAGGTACAGAAATAAATTCTTTCCTCACAAAGAAACAGAACCTTTAGCATCAAAGCATGAGAAGATCCCTGTTTGAACACTGATAGTCTGGATAAATATACATATTAATATAACAGATAGCTGAATGTGTATTTACAGGCAATCCAGATATTTAAACTGGAGCTGCAGGTCTTACACTACAATCCCAGAACAGTTTAATCCAGATATTTAAACTGGAGCTGCAGGTTTTACACTACAGTCCCAGAACAGTTGAATCCAGATATTTAAACTGGAGCTGCAGGTCTTGCACTACAATCCCAGAACAGTTTAATCCAGATAGATATTTAAACTGGAGCTGCAGGTCTTGCACTACAGTCCCAGAACAGTTTAATCCAGATATTTAAACTGAAGCTGCAGGTTTTACACTACAATCCCAGAACAGTTTAATCCAGATATTTAAACTGGAGCTGCAGGTCTTGCACTACAATCCCAGAACAGTTTAATCTGGCAGCATTACCAGAATACAGGCAAGTTGCTTTCCTGCCTTTCTTGCTCAAAAAAGCATTGACCCAAGTGAGATGTGGCAGCTTGGACTGGCTTAAGTGTCATTGGCCATATCCTTGAGCATAAATCATGTTCTTTTAAAAGAGAAAAGCTTTTATCAGCATTAACTAACACGACACTAAACTGATGGAAAATCACAAGGAAACACAATGAGTTAACAGATTATGTACTGCCTGTATACCCAAACATCACCTGAAAACAAAGCATTCAGTGAGAAAAATCTTAATTAAAAAAGCTTTCAGCTGTCATTTGCTTTGCTTCATAGTATGGCTTGAGATTTGCATCTACCTGAAATATGATGAATATCTGCTAAGAGAAGTCAAACATGACACTCATAAAAGGAAATCCACCACAACTCTTAAATAAAACAGCAAAAGAACTTCCTGATTGCTATCAAACCCCCATTTGAATAACACAGTGCACTAGGAAATACTTTAGCGAATTACAGGGCCGAGAAAATAAAAGACCAACAGCCTTATCTAACAAAGCAGTGCTGAATTATTTAATTCATAAAAGCCTGTTAATCGAGATCCCAGCTTGCAAAGTAGAAGGGATGCAAAAAAAAAGACACCTCAGTTGCCACCCAGGAGGGCCTCCAACTTCAGACATGGCACTGCAAACGTGTGGACACAGTTTTTTATAAAAACAAAGCTTCCACACAGCCTTGGTAGGATTGAGGTCTAATTTGATACAAGATCCAAAATAAAGTAGCCTGGATGCAAAAAAAAAAAAAAAAAAAACAAACCCAAATACAATTAGAAATGCTTCCCCTCACTAAAAATTAGTGCTATAAACTGAATTTATGGATTACCACTCTGCATGAGAATGAGGCAGGACCCTCAATCCAAACACCTTGAAATGTGAGTGCTATAAATAACCAATTATTTGATACACAAATCCCTTCCACATGCAGGCAAGGAACCCATTAGACTTTTATGGGCTGTAAAAACTCCCAACAGTTAAGCACACCACTTTTATTAACCTAATAAACCCTTGCCTTAAGAAATTCATAACTCAAACACCAAAGACAACCACCACCACCACAAGTAAACACTGAGAATATTTCAAAGCTTAACTTTCCACAGTCTCAGCCATCTGACAGGTTTGCAATGTTAAGCCCTTTTGGTGCAGAGGGAAGGAAAGAACATTACTCGTGATCCTGAAGAAAACAAATACTTGCTTCAGGTCCAAAGCCCCAGAACTCCATATAAATACTGCTCAGAACAAAATGCGTATGAAAGAGCTTCCAGGAAAGCTGCCTCTTGCCTCAAAGCTTAAAAAAAAAAAAAGCAAGGCCACAGAAGTCTTAAAAAAGGATGACTCTTCAGAAAATCAGTTGCACAAATGCTTAAATTAAACATTAAATAGGCAAGAAAAATTGTAGCTTTGGTTTCACTGTTTGTTTCTATAAATTCAAGGTGCATCAAAAATACCATAGGGAGGTATCAGTTATTTAGACCTGACCAACACATCTGAACTTTGATAAATAATCTGCTGGGGAAAAAAAAACAAAACCCAAACACTTCCAGGACATTTTGCTTGAGGGAAAAAAAGCCATGGATCTTCTAGGCTAGACTTAAATGGATTTAGGCATCACTCACAAATAACAGGATGTTTAATAGCAGCAAACTGCCAAGAGTGGGTGGGTTCAGACCCCCCTTCTCTCTGATGAGCATTAAGGACTGAAATTCAAATGTCCCTCACTCCTGGATGAGCCTCCTGACAGGAGTCATCCTCTCCATAACAATTTTAAGTTTATACAGAATAAAAGACAAACAGAAGTTGGACCTGTAGGTCCCTTCCAACTCAGGATATTCTATGAAAGAGATGCAATCTAGATTTCCTCTAGATTCCTTTATTCTCCCACTGCTTCCTGGCTGGAAAAGGACATGTGGACAAACCCAGGGCTGGGCAGATGTAGGATTTATGTGGGAGAGGTGCATTATTCACCCTGGGAGATTCCAAACTTCACTGGTCGAGGCCCTGTGCAACCTCATCTCATCTGACGTGCTCCAGAAGTCAGTAATTCCAACAATTCCAACCTGAATTATTGTCTAATCCCGGGGGTGAGGAACACCAAGCAGTCAGGAGACGTCTGGGGCACAGCCAAGGAAATGAGCTATGTCAGGAAAGGGACATGAGCAAGAGGAAAGCCCAAATTTGTCACTGACACCAGGCAGCACCTTCCAGCTCCCACCAACACTGCCTCTCCATCTGCTCCAACCCATTCTCTCTAAGGATGGATCCTCCTCAGTTTTGAGAGCTGGCACCTGAAGTTTAACAAAATGCAGCTTTTGGTCAAAATATCCTCAATTTTTCCCTAAACCACCAGACTGTAAAGACACCAACTCCATCTCTTGCTCTGGTAATGGGACTCAGGAGCTCTTGTGAACTGACATTTTACAGATGTAGAATCACTGTATTCAGTATTTTAACCCTTTTTCTTTTTTATAGAAAGGCATTAAAAAGATATTGTATGCCAGATCATGTAGACAATAAAGGGCTTCCCCTCTCCCTCCATTTTTGCTTCAACTACTAAACTGACTTCACTGGATTCCCTTTCCCTATAAAGAATTATTGGCATGATCCTGTGAGAATGTGGGATTAAAAAAAAAAGCTACCCTACACTTTTCTTGGATTTCTGCCTTCTTCACCTTCCCATTCCTTGGCTGATGCTCACTTCCTCATCATCCAGAGCCAGTTTTTCTAATTAAGACAAGTAATAAACATTTAAACAGCTGCCCAGACCACGGTCTGATTAACATAACCCTTAGGCAAGTTTCGTCGAGGGGAAAAAAAAAACAAAAAACCAACAACAACCCAAAAACAACAACAACAAAAAAAATTCTCTTGTCAATTCTCGATTCCTCTTCTGTATTTTCTTGCTTGTTTTTTTGTCCTTGTGCCGCTGTCATGTGGTGAACAGCGTCCCGCTGGAGAGCAGCGGGGCGAATTAGCACAGGGCAAAATGCGGAAAAAGAAGAATTTTCCCCCAAAAACCGCAAAGCAGGAAGAAGGAAGCGCTGTCCCAGCAGGAACCGGCTGTAAAGCAGGTGCAGGAGGTGCGGAGAGGGCTCTTCCCCGGGGGAAAATAAAGCCATAAACCCAGAAAGATTTAAAAAAAAAAAGATATCGGGAAAGGGGGGGGTGAGCAGAGCGCGGCTGCGGCCACACACCCGCCCGTGCCTGTGCGGGGCGTGTTTATTCCTGATAAATAATTAAGCGCACACGAACACGCAGCGATTCACCGCACTGGGACACACCTGTCCCCACGGACACCTGTCCCCAAGGACCGGCACCCCCGGCCCGCGCCGCTCCCGGTAAGAACAGGGGAGGACGATGCTGAGGGAGAAGGGGGAATCTCACCTCGCCGGTTCATGGGGCGGACACGCACCGCCACCTTCACTTTGGAGTCCCCCATCCTGCCGCTCCAGCGTTCCCGGCTCCCTCGTCCCTGCCCGGCTTCCGTCTGCCGAGGGAGAGCCGGAGCGGGGAGGAGCGCTGGCGAGGGAGGTGCCGCGCCGGGCCAATGCCGGCCGGACTACAACTCCCAGCGTGCATCGCGCAGCGCCACGCCCCATCACCCTGCGGCCCGCCGCGGTGCGTGCTGGGAGATGTAGTCCTTCCTCTTTGCCCCCAGCGTGGTAACGAAGCCAGCTGGCCGAGTCACGGAATTAATTAGTGTGGAAACGACCTCCGGGTCATCGAGTCCAATCTGTGATCCATCACTATCTTGTCACCAGATCAGAGCACTGAGTGTCGTGTCCAGGTGTTCCTCCAGGGATGGAGGACCTCCCTGGGCAGCCCCTTCCAATGTCTCAGCACAGAATTGGTCAATTTAAAGGGGACATAGTGGGACATCTGGTCCAACCCGTCTGCTCAAGCAGGGTCATCCCAGAAAGCATGGCACAGGATTTGCCTCCTGGCAGTCCTGGGATATCTCCAGGGAAGGAAACTCCACACCCTTCCTGGTCAACCTGTCCAGACTGTCCAGTGTCCAGTGACTGTCCCAGTGCTTGGTCACAGCACAGGAAAGAAGCTCTGCCTCATGTTCAGGTGGAATTTCCTGGGGACCAGTTTTTCTGTGAAGAAATTCTTCCTAATGACCAACCTGGCACAGCTTGAGGCTGTTCCCTCTCCTCCTGTCCCTGTTCCCTGGGAGAAATCCTGACCCCCCTGGCTGTCCCCTCCTGTCAGGGAGTTGTGCAGAGCCACAGGGTCCCCCCTGAGCCTCCTTTTCTCCAGGCTGAGCCCCTTTCCCAGCTCCCTCAGCCTCTCCTGGTGTTCCAGCCCCTTCCCTGGACACCCTCCAACCCCTCAGTGTCCATATTGAGTGAGGGACCCAGGCATGGGTATGTATTGTATGCTCGGATGTGGAGTCTGTCAGAATAGAGGGATTCGTGAGGGGGTGCAGCCAAAATGGCATTTACAGAGCGGAGGGAGCTCAGGGTCACCCCAGACCCTGCCACTCCACCCGTGGGTGGCTGCAAGGGAAGCCCATCACATCTCAGTATGGGGTATTTCATGTTGAGCAGGCAACAGCATCACCACTGTGACTCACACACCTCACCTTGGGATTTACTCTGTGATCCCTGGGGTTTCTGTCCAACAGAAATCACTTCATAAGTCACATCATGGTAAAGATCACAGAATCACAGAATGCTTTGAGTTGGAAGGGATGTTAAAAGATTATGTTGGTCCAACCCTGAACACTCCCACTATCCCAGGTTGTTCCAAGCCCTGTCCAGCCTGGCCTTGGACACTTCCAGGGATCCAGGGGCAGCCACAGCTTCTCTGGGAATTCTGTTCCAGGGCCTCCCCACCCTCCCAGGGAACAATTCCTTCCCAATATCCCATCCATCCCTGCCCTCTGGCAGTGGGAAGCCATTCCCTGTGTCCTGTCCCTCCATCCCTTGTCCCCAGTCCCTCTCCAGCTCTCCTGGAGCCCCTTTAGGCTCTGGAAGGGGCTCTGAGCTCTCCCTGGATCCTTCTCTTCTCCAGGTGAACACCTCCAGCTCTGCCAGGCTGGCTCCAGAGCAGAGGGGCTCCAGCCCTTGGAGCAGCTCCATGGCCTCTTCTGGTTTTACTCCAATAGTTCCACATATTTTCCTCAGGATCCCAGAGAAGCACCATGAGCCATAACTCAATGTACAGACCACGAGTCCAGGTCCTGTCTGGGTCTGGTTTCACAGAGCAACCACTGATGGGTCCAGTGTCATTCACTCAGCAAACGCAGCTCAGTAGAAACATCAGCAGGAATAATTAGACATAGCCTGAACAATATCACAATTTATCCTCACTGGACCCCTCAACTGCTCAACCACAGCCACGTATTGCAAAGACTGAAAATGAAACTATAATGCAAAGATGCAAAAAAAAACCCCCAAAAAAACACAAAACCAAACTTCATTTAAATGGTCATGGTTGAAAACCCCTTGCAGCTGCTATTTTAGTTCAAAACAAGGATTCTCTCAACGTTGTTTTGAAAGGGCAGATTTCAGTAATTACAGAAAAAAAAACCCAAATTCACAGTTGTAATTCTTTAGTTTTCTAACATTGAATGAGGTTTCATGGCAGAAATAAATAAATAACACATTTCCAAGTGGGCTTGAGATAAGATTTTGGCAGGTGGCACTTTTTGCCCAGAAGAACTACACTCAATACTTATCATTTCATGCCTGTCTGACCTTAAGAATATCTTGTCAAAGCAGAGAGAAAACGAATATTAAGTTGGCATTTGAGTCACACTGGGATTAATGTCCATGTTCCTAAGAGCATCCCAAGCGAGCATGAAGGCTGGGAAAATGTCTTGAAGCTACAAAAAAACCCCCAACAACAACAACAAAAAAACCAGGTCAGAGCGAAGCTTGAAGCAAAAACTGAGTTTTTATCTGCAGCAGGGGGATAGCATCGTCTCTGCAGCTCCCTGGGAGAGGGGACATCCCACTCTGAGCCTGCACAGTTGGTCCTTGCACTTGTGAACTTGAGGATCCAATTACAGGATGAAACCCAGCTTTGAACTTCTTGTGGTATTTTCCAGCTGGGGCCTCGACAAAACCGCACCAAGGTTTTCTGAAACCGAGTGCTTTGGCCGCGGAGATAAATTTAAATTTAATCCTCACTTTCCAGCTGAGCACCACGAGAAGCCCAGTGGAGGGATGGGTGGTTTTTTTACCTCGGGCTGAGGCACCTGGAAATGAGAAATGAGATGGAGCCCACGGCCAGATGTGTGCACTGCTGGGGATGGCAGGTGTCACCCAAAGGCAGCCCTTCCTCCTGCATCTCCTCTCCTGTGTCACTCATCACTGCTTTAGGTAAAATTAAACAGCAAATCTTTTAGGGGAAGGATCACACATCACTTTTTTTATTTGTTCCAAAGAGGTGCCGGTGCGTTTTAAGTGCAATCGCACAACTCTTGCAAGCTTTGCTCCAGTTCTCTACTCGGGATGAAGAATTCCTTTTAAAACCTGAAAAAATCACTTTTTTAGCCGTCCTTCACTTCTAACAGCCAAGGAGGAACCAGATTTACATATAACCATTGCTACTTTCTGCAAAGTTCTTCAAAGACATCCTTAGAGCCCAGAGACCCGTCTCAGTTTTGACGCTGCTCATGTGCGCTCTGGGAAGATGCTGGGGACCAACAAATTCCCAAAGCTCTCTGCAAGTCCTGCCTCTGGACTTTCCTTTTTTTTTTTTTTTTTTTTTTGCTTCCTGCGCTGAATTACAGCCACGCACTGGCTCTCGCACTGGCACAAACGCTGCCCCGGTGTAATTACCCCACTGTGAATTCCTCGACAAGCCCTTTCCCTGGCTCAGGGCTCCGCAATCTGTGGGAAGCATCTCCCTGGAGGGGCACAGCTTGGAGGGAGGATATTGTTTCCATTCACAGCCCTGGAACATGCTAATTATGCCGGGAGGAAAAGGAGGGGGGTGGCAGCTTTCACTTGGGAGGGACAAGCCGGGCAAATAGTTTGTGAAACGCCAACTTAACCCCATCTTGTAGGGAATTGTCTCCAGCTCTTTTCCCCCTTCCTAGTTACTGTAATGAGGGCCTGACTTCCCAGATTAGCTCTGGCTATTTAAATGCAAATTTAATTAACAAAACATCCTTGGTGGGGGGAGGCGCTGCTTGTCCCTCCCATTCATTTATCGAGTTTCTCAACGCGACACTGTTTTCATCAGGTTGAGGAGCCACTGTTATTGCTGTGCCCACCTGGTTGTGGCAGGGATGTGTGCGAGAAAAAAACAGGTCCTTCATCTCTTTTTTTATTATTATTTTTATTTTTTAAAGGAGGAAGTTTGATTATTTTTGTTTAGGAAATCCGTGGTTACAAGTGTCCTGCCCGGGGTGCGCGTTACCACCAGCCTGCCAGGGAAGAATTTTTTGCTTTTATCTTGATGGAGATACGAATGTTTCAGCTCTCAGATCATCTAGAA
Organism: Sturnus vulgaris; assembly: GCF_052056855.1. Classification (NCBI taxonomy): domain Eukaryota; kingdom Metazoa; phylum Chordata; class Aves; order Passeriformes; family Sturnidae; genus Sturnus; species Sturnus vulgaris. Next base: position 112,923,953 of record NC_142245.1, on the reverse strand, counting down.
AGAATTTTATCTCCAAGCCAGAAAACATGACAACCCTTTAGATGTCCTTTCAACCAAACCACAAAAAGCAACAAATCCAGTGCGTTTAAAATCCACTTTTCCATTTATTCTGCTGCTCGTCAAAGCATCAATTATGGATTTGCTGTAGACCTGCTTCGTGCCCATAAATCATTCAGGCCTTGGAAAACCAGACCAGGGGATCTTAGCAGGGTTTAGCCAAAATTTGAAGCGCTCACAACTTTTGCAAAAATCTCAGCACGTCTGGGACAGTCCTGGGATGCATCCAGGGCATCCAGCAGTGATCACATCCTCAGCACAAAACATGCAGTGAAGCATTTAAAAAAATAAAACCTCTCGCTATTGTATATTTTTTCATAGATTTTTGTTTTGTCCAGTCCCTGGGCTAATAAGTTTCCATCTGATTCGGTCTTCTGGTTTATCTTGCTTTTCAGCTTGAAGGTATGAATGTATAAATGAAGTAGACGTTTGGAGGCACGGGCAAAACGGAAGACAAGTTTGTTATAAATTTATTTATTTATATATTATTTATTATAATTTATTATTTATTTCTACTTGAATTGAGAAAGAAAGTGTCAAGGAAAACCTATATTAAGAGCAGGTTAAAAAAAAAAAAAGACTGGGTAAAGCAGCAAATCAAATTTTCCAAATCAGTTGTGTCAAAATTCTGCTTGTTACAAAAAATTTATTTATTCAATAAATAAATAGAAATTGCCGAAATTTCACACTCATCACGTTGTGCAAATGTGCAGGTTCAGGAGATTCACCTCATTTTTTGCAAAGCACTTTTCATGCTTCAGTATTTTAATTTTCCCTATTTTAAGTTTTCCTATTTTAAGTTTTCCTATTTTAATAGGAACTTTGTAAATTTGAAGGATTGATTGTTTCCAAAGCCATTCATAACTCTGAATTACACTGATCATGAGATGGATTTTTAAAGGTATTTGTGTGTGACCTACTGCCCTCACTGTGAACAGAATCCCCAGATAAATAAACAAATCCTTGATGTCTTCTTGCAGCAAAATATAACAGAGTAAAGCCCCAAACAAACTTTTTATAGACATCTCCCACTTTTTAAAAGTCATTCCAAAGTTCAAAGTCCTGGCCATAAATTTTATGGCATTATAGGACTTGATGCTTATTCTTACATTACCCAGAGGGAACCAGGCTCTGATATCTCCATAAATCCCATCCATGCCCTATTTATGGAAGGGAAATTCCTTTTAGCAGTGGTTTAATAGTGAGATTTCAACACAAATTTTACCTCTGGCAACAACACAGGGCCAAGTAATATCAGTAATTTATGTGCTGGTAGAATGAGGCCCCTAATGAGAATTTTCTCCTATTGTTGACTAAAAATTTTTATTATCCTTATCAGCTGCTCAGTTTGCTGATCCAGCCTGTGCCAAAGCAACTGGTTTTACCCGTCACGTTGCATTTTATTGGAGTGGTTCTTTCCCCAAAGATTCCGCATTGGATTTCATCTGTGTGAAAATAAAATAGATTTTCTGTCCTTGGAGGAATAGGAGAATCTCTAGAAAGCTCGAAAAATACGAAATTTAGCAGGAGAACAGGTTTAGCTGTTGCAAGACAGGTTTGTTATCCCAGAAAAGCAAAACCTCCCCCCAACACAAGGCAGTCACCGATACTCTGAAGAATGCATATTTAGGGAGTTGTGTAATGTTTGCAGCCTTTATCTCCTCCTAATTCTGAGCTACAGGATGGGTGAGACCTGAACTGCCTTGACTTCAAAGGCTGCAGTGTGTTACAGCTTCATCTGCTGAATCATGCTCTTGCTGCACAGGAGACACCTGTAAAAACCACATTTTTGGGTTTTTTCACCCATCCCCATTATCATCCCGTTCCCTCAGACACCTGATCTAAATCCAGGTCTAAATTTTCCCAGCTGCATTGACAGCAATAATAATAAAAAATAATTAAATGTGTTTTGCAAAGACAAAGAGTGCCAGCTCCAGATCTCCCCAGATTGAACGAGCTGGTGATTCGATGTTGAAACCTGTGAATTTGTGATAAGTGGGGGTGATGTTGTCACCAGTAGGAGCTGCAGGATTTATTGATTAAAAAGGATTTCATCAGCCACAGAAAATTCCTTTCTGACTCCGCAGCCAAGAGTGACATCCGGTGGCTGTGGAGCAAAATAAAATCAGCTCTGATTGCAATGTTCCCTTGTTCCCTCTTCGTTTAGTTCTGTGGGTTTTTTTTTGTTTTGTTTTGTTTTGTTTTGTTTTTTTTTTTTTTTTTTTTTTTTGTTTTGTTTTGTTTTGTTTTGTTTTTTTTTCCTGCTGATTTTAAAGGGAGGGCTGGCACAGTGATGTTCTTTTGCCCCTTGTAGAATGAACATCCATCACCTGCTGGCACAGAATCCCTGGGATCTGGATTTCCTGGGATCTGGAATCCCTGGGTTCAGCTCCTTTGGGAGGAAACCAGGAGAGCAAAGGGATGCTGGCACCCCTCCCGTGGCTCCCAAAACACTGCAGCCAAGCAGGGAGGCACAGATGGGACCCTGGCAGCCTGAATTTGGGCAGAGGATTTCCACTGATCCTGCCACAGCCATTCCCAAGTTTTGTGGCCATTAGGATACGAGATGGGATTTTTTTCTAACCGTGTTTCATCTCAAATGACAAGATTAGCTCAGTTATCAGAGAGAGGTGGATACCTGGGAGCTCTTTTTTTGCTTTGTGACTGCTAGATGTTGTTTATTAGACACTAAAAATTGGGGGACAAAAGGAATGAAACAGCATTTTTCTACTACTACTGTGGATGTAACCCGAATAGTTTCACTAAGTGGTTATTAAAGTGCACTGTGAATAGTTAAATACCACAAGGAGAATGCTAAAAAAGAGATAAATTAGTAATCATTCGTGAAAAAATGGGCTTTATTCGGACTTTCATTTGGAATTACTAAACATGAAAATGGAAACATCCAGGTAATTACATCACTCACTGAGCTGTGGCTTTAATAAATGTCAAGCGTTGGCAGAGCCCTGGTGTCACAGGCTCCCCTGGAAAAGTGCCCATGGAACAAAGCAATGGTTTGGCTCCTAAATCTGAGCTCCTGTGATGTTTCTGGGTGGGAGAGCCGTGATATTCCACATTCCCTAAGGCACCCATCCATATCTCAACGTGCAAAGAGAGGCAGCTCAGGTTGAGGGCTGAGCATTCCAGTTTGCTTTACTGGGCAGAAAAAGCCCAGCTCTGATATTTGGATCTTGATGCTGGCTCTGCTTCCAGTTCTCTGCTTCCCTGGTGCTGCTGGATTTAGGAGCTGGGTGATGCTGTTCCTAATTGAAAACATGGAGCAGGGGAGGGATTTTTGGAGAGAGAGATCTTGGTGCTCTGGTCCCTCTCTCATGGCTGGCTGCAAAATTAAGAAAATGCAGAAATATTGTCTCTCAAAATGTGGGAACGTCTGAGTGAAAAGAATGAAATTCTTTCTTGAATGCAGTAGAAAGGAGCATCATTTTTGTGTCACTAAGGTTTTTTTGTTTTTAAAATGGCAAAGAACTACATAATTATGAGCATCACATGTCCCTAAGTGCCACATCCACGTGGCCTTAAACCCCCCCCCCCAGGGATGGGGACTCCACCACTGCCCTGGGAAACTGTGCCAGGAAGAAATTGTTCCCAATATCGAACCTAAACCTCCCCTGGCACAGCTTGAGGCCGTTCCCTCTCCTCCTGTCCCCGTTCCCTGGGAGCAGAGCCCGACCCCCCCGGCTGTCCCCTCCTATCAGGGAGTTGTGCAGAGCCACAAGGTCCCCCCTGAGCCTCCTTTTCTCCAGACTGAGCCCCTTTCCCAGCTCCCTCAGCCTCTCCTGGTGCTCCAGCCCCTTCCCCAGCTCTGTTCCCTTCTTTGGACATAGTCAAACATCCAAACCTTTTTCTTCCATTGTCAAACATCTTCAGCATAGCTCTCAACATTCAGCAAATATTGCATCAACAAATTGAATCTGGAGAAAGTGGCTCCAGAATGAAAATGTCCCCCAGGTCGTTCTGTGACATGCTGCCCTTTGGCTTTTCCTTCTTTTCCATTCCTTTCTCCACCTCCCTTTTCCCTTCACGAAGCATTGGCAGTGGTGAAGATGCAGCATAATGGGAGTTTTCAGAATCTGTAGCTCAGAAATCCACAACCTTGAGGCCACACAGAAATCCTTGTTCAGACTCAACCCAGAACCTCAGCTCTCTGAGTTTCTCTGTTTCTTCCTCTCCCTTGTGAAGTGAAAAATCACGAAAAGCCAAATAAAAGCATCAAAATGTGAAGCATCAGGAAGGCTCAGCCAAGCTAACAAGTCCAAGGCTTGATCCAGATGTTGTGTTTGGGGACTCCCATGGAAATGATGTGCTCAGGGCTTTGCCAGCTGCAGCCAACCTTCACTGCCTCCAGTTATCCCTGGGATCTTGTGGAGCATTAAAGATTTCACTGAATGTGCTCCAAGTGTTAAGTCACTGCTGGTCAAATCATGAATTAACAGCATAAAAAAAAAAAAAGGGAAGAAAGCTGTGTTGCTCACCAAGAATTAATGGGAACTTTTTCCTCTGACTTCCACAGGAGGTCTTTTATTTCCAGTTTTGCACATCCCTTTCTTGGCCAGTTTTTGACACCTCTGCTGTGTAGAAAGGGGCCATCCCTTATTCTTCCAACCCATAACTCATCTGAGTTCATGGGTGATGCTGTGCACATCCCTTGGGGCAGTGCCTGGATTAAAATAGGCAGCTACAAGTAGAATATTCACATGAATTAGTTAAACAAATCACCCTGCAAAAGGAGAACACTGATTCACAGCAGAACAAGAAATACTGGAGTGGTGGATTTGAGACTGGCCAGGGCATGTCCAGATTTATCCCAAATCAGAATTTGTATTTAATAATGCATCCCAGAGCAAGGAGAGACCACTAAAGTATCTGATCCCTTTGCTCTATGGAAATGATGAATTTACACATTGATTTTATGAAAGAATCTTCAATTCTTTCCATAGTCAGTGCTTGACCTCCAGTTTGAGTCAGTTTTGGTTTTAATCACAGCCTTCAGATCATTCTGCCTTCATGTTCTAAACTGTATTTTAAATAGATGAGGTTTTTTTGCTTCCCACTCCATATTTTCTACAGATATGCTCTGAAACTTGCTGAAGGCTTAGAAAGGAACAGGAAGGCACCTTTCTGTCCTACTTCAGCTCCTAAAAATATAGAATCCAATCACAAAAAGTGTTGTAAAGCATTGGGACAGGCTGCCCAGGACAGTGGTGGAGTCACCTTCCCTGGGAGTGCTCCAAAAAAGTGAGGATGTGGCACCTGAGGATGTGATGTGAGGGTGACCATGGTGCTGGGACAATTGATGATATTTTTCAACCTTAAAGATTGTATGGTTCCATGACATCAGCCACCTCCCCTGTTTTTGCAGTGGGAAAGAGGAGGAAAAAAGAACCTGGAAGACAATTTTGCTTTTTTAGAATAGGTATCAGAGATACATGGGATAAATCACATTTTGCTGGTGCTGGTCTCACACTGGGGGACAGGGAGGCTTAGAGAGTCTAATTTATAGTTTGGTAAAGGGAAATTACTCCCATTCCAAAGAACCTTTTCCATGTTTTAGCTTGCAGATCTGCACTGATCCTCGTTGCTGTCTTTCCAATCATCCCAGGAGTGAGTGGAGCTGCTTTTCTCCTGCCCTGCCTGCACCAGGATGGTTATCAGGGAGATCCTGGCAACAGCTTCCAGCTGCTCAGAGATGCTCAGTGCCCTGCCTGGTGTATTTTATAGGAACCTGGCAATTCAGAAACTCATCCTGACCCTCCTTTATGGCTTCCCACGCCAGAGGGCAGGGATGGATGGGATATTGGGAAGGAATTGTTCCCTGGGAGGGTGGCACAGGGTGCCCAGAGAAGCTGTGGCTGTTCCTGGATCCCTGGAAGTGTCCAAGGCCAGGCTGGACAGGGCTTGGATCAGCCTTGGACAGTGGAAGGTGTCAGGGTTGGACTGAGATGAGCTTTAATGTCCCTTCTATTGGAATCCTGGAAACTGAGAATTTTAGATTTTCTGTGCTTTTCTGGCACTGACCCCCAGGAAAACACTGCTTTTGACCCGAGGTTATGGAGAAGGCTTCCAAAATTGAGTGACAGAACTGGGATCACGGGTGTGTAGTTTGAACACAAGTGTGTAACATCACATGGTGGAAAATTTGGAGTTTGAGGTTTTAGAATACAGTAATATATAGAAAGCAAGATTGAGTTTTTGGGTTTTTTTTCTTCACCTTCTTCTTCATGGGTCTAGGTGGTACTTTTGTAATTGAATAGAAAATCCTGCATTGTGGGTCATGGGTGTTTGGTTATTGGGTTAAAGGTAAAAATAATTTAGATGTCCATTCCTAATTGGACAGTTAGGCTTTAAAAAGCTTTGTAGAGAGAAATAGGTCACCATTTTTAGTTTGTTAGCTAGAAGTGCTGTATAACTCACTGTAACATAGACAAGAGTTAACAAACATCTGAATCTGAACAAGAAATACCAACTCTTGAGCATTTAATCCCAACTCTGGCAGAAATAATTAGATAAATCACCATATCTTCCAACCCAAACCATTCCATCACCTCGATTCTTTCCCAGGCACTGATGTTCTCAGGCAGAAGGGGGAGCCCACACATTATTTTTTGTGTGTGATCAGTGCCAAGGAGAGCAGGAGGGATTTCGGAGCACGGAGAGCTCCTGCTTGGCTGGAGTTACAGCCACACACAACCAGGGGAAGGCAGGGCCTGACTGCTCTTATCTCGCCACAATGAGAAATCGAGGAAGATTTGAATTCTAAACAACTTTATCTCGTGTCATCGCATCAGCTCGAATGCCAGAAAACGGGATTTAATTAAGAACTTGTTAAACAAACAAAAAACACAGCGGCAAAGCAGAGCCTTTAGAAAGGGAGTAACTCACTGCCGCGTGACATTTATTTTTTGCTAATTTACTTACACACCCACTGGGAAACCAAAGAAGTCATCTGTGCGGTGCTGCTGTGGTTATTTGTACAGAAGCAGTGTGTCAGATGCTTCCCAAGGATGCTCGGGAATGTTAAACCATTAAACAAGCTCTGGGCTTTTGTTGGGAACTTCTCTCTGGATGAGCAGCTGAATAAAAGCACTGGGGAGGTTTTTTTTCCATCCCTGCCCAAACCCCTTCAAATCTTTTCTCAGCACAGAAGTTTCCAGGCATGTCTTTAGTCACAGATCCTTCTCCAGCCTAAAACCAACATTTTGATCCATGCCTGTGCATCCAGGGAAACCCCTGAGTTCACCTGAGCTCTGAGAACCCCCCCAGTTCATCCCCTGGGATGGGTTTCTTGTTGCTTTTCCCCAATGAAAGGTTTGATTGCTTTTTCTGAGGAGTTTGAATGCAAGGAGGTTCTTTTGACTTTTAACACCATCCCTGCTATTCTTTGCAGAATTCCAGAGTCATTTAGGTTGGAAAAGACCTCCAAGGCCATCAACCTGTGACAAATCCTGACTTTGTCACCAGCCCAGAGCACTGAGTGCCACATCCAGTCCTTCCTTGGACACCTCCAGGGATGGGGACTCCAAACTTCCCTGGGCAGTTCCAATTCCTGACCACCCTTTCCGTGGATAAATTGTTCCTGCATAGAAATTCTTCCTGCCAAGAAATTCTGCCTGAAAGAAGGAATTAATGGCACTACCCACGTGCTGGATCTATGTCAGAAATTTGGTTCCCAAAAAGAAATTTGAGACTGGGAAAATCATGTGCAGGTTTGGAGGGCTAAAGGAATCTGAGGCTGTCGTGGGACTTGGAGCTGAAAACCTCAGCCAAAGATTGGTAGGAGATCTCTTAAAACTAGAAGTGAGAATTTGGAGAATACAGAATACAATCAGCCCAAGAATAAAAATGAAATTATTATGCTGAGGTGTATATTAATTTCTACTTGAAACTGCAGTGGAAGCTTGGCCAAGAAAAAAGTCCCATTAAACAGGGGAAGGTTTCAGCCTACACGGGGGAGAAATCCTTCCCAGTGTTGGTGATTTTGTGCCTGATGTAAAGACAAATTCAAAAAGGTAAACTGGAAATTGTCTCAGGAAGTAGGAATTAGAGAGATGCAAAGTACAAAAATACAAATGAAGAGCAGCCCTACGTGGAATTATAGAAATAGCAAAGGAAAGGCAAAATTTTGAAAAGAGAAATGCCCCAAATAAAACTTTAGGACAGAAAATTTTATGAGAGACAAGCTCCACTAAGCAGCAAGACTTTGGTCCTAAAAAAAAAAAAAAAAAGAAAAAGTATTCCTGTGGTGGCTTGATGGAAAGGAAAACAAATTTTCCTGTAAGAATTCACGTTTAACAGGGCCATTGAAATGCACAGAGACATTATCCTGCAGCTTAAAATCATTCCCACCCAAACCTCATCCCTGAACAGAGGCACAAAGCAGCAGAGGTGGTGTGACACTTAAAAAATAGAATATTGAATTACTTTAAAATGTGCAGTTTTTGCAGCTGTACTCCAAACAGCTGTGTCTTCTCAGGTATTTTAATGTAAATAAATAATTTTCTCAGAAATAAATTGCCACCAATTGCAAAAATAATTCGGTGGCAGGAGAGTGAGGGACAGAAAAAGTCTGATGACAGCAGTCAGGAGAGCAGGGTATCAAATGACTGTCAGAGAATCTGCAAAACACTGGGAAGTGATGGAGAAAAGGATATTCCTCTGCTCTTCCAGAGCTTCCTCCTTTCAGGAGAAATCTGAAATATTATAACAGAGAAAAACATAAAAGGTTTGTGTGTAAAGCCAAATATATTTTAAGAAATCTGTAGACTGAAGGGGCATAAATTTATTTGCTTATGATGTTAATTCTGGATTAGAAACACAAATGCTAGGGATTCACATAAAATTAAAATGTTTACTCTGAGGGCACTGCATGGTTTAAAGCCTTTGCAGCCTCAGAATAATGTAGATATGGTGTTAAAATAGATATTAAAAAGTCAATACCCTTAGGGAAGCTGCTCCTCATCCAGTGAGGAATTCTTTATATCCCAAGAATGGATATCCTGGAGGGGGCTGGAATCCCCCCAGCCCAAAATCCTGTCTCCAAGAATGGGGAACAGCAGAGAACAAGGTGCATGGATGTGATCCTGCTTCCCAGGCTGGAAATCTGATTCCCATTTACAAACTGGGAAAGAGAGAGACACCTTCTACATGGTGGGGGAAAGGAGGAAGATTTTCAGTGGAAAAAAAACTGGGAAAACCCAGCAACATCCATGGCTGAGCATTTCCCTGGGCACGGAGTCATTCTTGTTTTAAACTCTTCAGGCTTTATGGGAAGTTTTCCTTGCCTGTGTCCTTGCAGGTGACAGCAGCAGAGCTCTACAGGGATAACTTTAGTAAATTCACATTTGTATTGGCAAAACTGTAATCTAAGCCCAGCAAAGCTGTACAGACTGGGAGAGATTTTTGAAGATTCCGTCTCCAAATAAGCTCATTTTTCCAGGTGCTGCTCTGCCCTGGAGCTGCCAGCTGTCCTGCAGCAGGGGCTGCATTTCCCTGGGATGTCCCAGGACCTGATTTTTTTCTGGCTGACCTTGGATTGCACCCTCGTGGCATTTGGGTATTATGGGACCAGTTGGACCTGGACTGCTGTGCTGGAAACACCATCCCTGGAAGTGTTCAAAAGGTGTGGATGTGGAACTTGGGGATGTGAACAGGGGAATAATTCGACTCCATGATCTTGGAGGGCTTTTCCAACCTTAATGACTCCATCAGCAGTGCCAGGAACCTTTTGGGAGCAAGGTCTCAGATGCTCTGGGAGAATTCCAGATGTGGCCCCACACACATCAGCATCAGTGACCCTTCCATTCTCCTGCTCCTGTGCTCCCTCTCCAGTGCTGAGGAGTTGCTAAGCAACCTCCATCCATCCATCCATGCAGCACCAGGACACCATGGTGTGGGTACCATTTGTCCTGCAGCAATAATTCCACCTGGGAAAACCCCATCCATCCTCTCCCAGCCAACAGCAGCCTCAGCTTCGCAGGAACAAGAAGCTGGGAGATGGACAGAGCTGGATTTTAGGAAGAATCTGTGCTTTGGCTCACAGGGGAGCATTTAGGATGGTGAGGATTTCCATCAGCAGGAGGAAAATGGGATATTTGTTGGTCCAGCCCTGGTCCCCAGGTGTGTGATCACAGAGCCATGGAATGGTTTAGGTTGGAAGGAGCCTTTAAAGCTCATCTAGTCCAACCCCCTGCAGTGGACAGGGACATTTTCAGGTAGATCAGTTTACTTGAAGTCCCATCCAATCTGTCCTTGAATGTTTACAGGGATGGGGATCTACTGCCTCTCTGGGAAACCTCTATCAGTGCCTCACAACCCTCAAAATAAAAAAATTCTTCCTTATGTCAGGTCTAAATCACCTGTTTTTTACTTTAAAACCATCACCCCTTGTCCCGTAGCAACAAACCCTAATAAAAAGTTTGTCCCCATTTTCCTTATAAGCCATGGGAAGTGATGGGAAAGGTCAGGCAGGGACAGGGTGGGAGCTGGACAGGGAAGGACCTTGCCTGGCTCCCCAAAAACCCTCCAGGGGCAGTGAGACCTCAGGAGTGACCGAGGTGTTGGATATGTCCATCCAAAATCCTTGCAGCTTTAGCATCCTAAACGTGTGGCTCACCTGGCCACTCTTCATCACCAAGGCTTGTTTTCCCATAAAAAAGTAAGAAGGGATGAAGTCATGGATATTTATGGCAGCTTTTCTTTAGAACTAGCAAATTGTAGCTGTGTTTCTCTGATTGGAAAAATATTTGTGAGGTTTTTTTTTTTCCCTTGTACTGCCTCCTGCAGCTCCTCAGTGCTGTTGGAAGGGCATCGCTTTCCATAAAGACTATTTATATATTTAAACATTTATATTTATATATTTATATTTCTATCTATTTAACAAGCGGATGGATTGCTCGGAGCCAGCACTTTGGGAAGCCACACAAGCATTTTTGCTGTGGTTTCCTCCGTGCATCGCTTGCATCCATCCTTCCCCAAGCCTCCCGCTTTCCTCCACGCAGAGTTTGGAGTTGCTCCTCCTCCTCCCTAAAGGCTGCAGGGATTTTCCGAGTCCCTCTCCCGGTGCTGATCCCCCCTCTAGCGGCTGCTGCTCTGGAATGTTGGGATGCACGTCCAGGAATGTGCCAAAATCAGATCCTGTGCCAGAGCCCGGTGGTTCCTGCGGGATGGGGAGCGGGACCCACAGCACATCCCTGGCTTTGTGCTGTGCCCTGTGGGGTTTGGCCACTCTGCTGCCATTCCTGCTGCTCCTCGATGGGGAGGAGCTGTTTGGGATGCAGGATTTGTTGTCCCCATCCTCAGGGAGGGGTGGGAATGGGAAGAGCAGCATCAGGTCAAGGGCGCTTCTCCTTCCTGGCGCTTTTGCCTTGCCAACAGTTTGGATTTATCCAGACCAGACATGCCAGGGGAAAAGCTGCCTTTATTTGAAATCTCATTAGGGCCCCTCTGCGTTTCATCATCCTGCAGACACTCTGTGCTGCAGCATCACTCCGTGCAGCAGCGGCAGGAATTGCAGGGGAAGCCTCCACGCCTGGTGGGAAAAGTGCTGCAGGATTCTCACCGACATCTCCACTTCTCCATCCCCCTGGAGCTCAGCCCGCAGGAATGACCCTGCATCCCTCCTCGGGGTTTAACCTGGCACCAGCAGTGTGGGTTTCTGGCTAACTGGGGGATATTGTGCAGGTTTTGGGAAAATGGGGGTGCAGGGGAGCACCAGAGCAGCACATCTGAGCCTCCCCAGGGTGAATTCCCAGAGGTGTGTGAGGCTCTGCTCATCTGAGAGCCTGCTTTGAAAACCCAGGGTGATTATTTCCATGTAAACATCACCAAATCTGCTGCTGGTGGTGTTAACAAAACCCATCCAGACTGAACGGAGCAATGAGTCGTGATATCAATCCCCAAAACTCTTCTCCCAACAAGCAGCACAAGAATGATTTCTGACTGATGAAAACTCAGGTTGTCGCTGTCTTTTATGATCATGGATCGTCCTTGGGTTATCTTGGTTCCAATCTCAGTTTCAGGGCTGTTCCTTTGGCTAATTAAAGGACAACCATTTGTTAATTACCGACCACAATTTTCAGGGATCATTGAGATATTTTGCATTTTGCTCAGCTTGACTTAAACTGGAGCCACGAGGATTTGGAGCCCAGGAACTCCCTCTGGTGTGGGGCTGATCCCTCAGGATGTTTGGGGTGTGATACAAAACATTCACATTAAACATGGAAGCCTCTATTTTAACACTGAAATGTGGTAACAGCAGCACATTTGCCACCTTCCAGCTCAGTTATTTCCCTACATCACAGCCAGGCATTTAAAGGAAGCAAATCTGGGCAGTAATTAGGATAATTTCACTGGGATCTCAACTGGATTTCAACTTTCAGCTGGGATTTCCAAGCAGTGCTCTAGGGGAGCAGGAGATCCCTGTCCCAAGGGTTGTGTCACTGCTCAGATGGAGCAGAAGATGCCAGTGCAAAGTGACAATCCCAAGCCCCTTGTCCCTCTTGAAGGTCACAGGGGACATAATGGGTAGAGAACAGCTCCTTTTATGCCATGTGAGATATTTATATATCTAAAGGCTGCTGGTCACTGGGAAGCTGCCCAAGACTTTAATGGTTTAATTGCTGTTTCCTGTACGTTCCCCTCTCTGTTGTTCATCACAGATGACAATTGTGGTTTCATGTCCACGGGGCTGGGCTGGGTCTCCCTGGGAATCTCATCTCCTTCTGCAATTACTGCTCCTGGATATCTCTGGGTATGTCCTTGAAATCTCCTCCCCATTAAAATCATCCATAAAAACCTTATTTCCTAGTGGGAACTCCTACAGGATGATGTTGGTCCCTTTTTTTACCTGAGGGATGGAGCAGAGGTCTGGACATCCTTGAAATAACCCATAAAACTGCTGGGGTGAGAGCAGGATGGACGAAAAAAACAGGGGTGGACTAAAAAAAAAATCACATTTGGGATACTCTGGGACTCTCTGGTGGTGCCACAGAGCTGCATTAGTGCAGAACAGGGCACAATTAGATCTTCTCAGCCTTGCAGATAAATACACCATTTGCTCCACCCTGATATTGATCCTGAAATAAAACCATGTCGCCCTCCACTCCCACTGCCATTAACTCCAACCCAAACTCCCAGAAAACCCAGCAAGAAACCCCCGGATCACAAAATTGCTTCCAATTTCTTGATTGTATTTTTAGTGCTCTTTCTAATGTACTTTGGATTTGCCTTCTATTGTTTTTTGGGGTTTTTTTTTTTTTGGGTATTTTTGGTTTTTTTATTTTTAGTTGCTGGAGTAAACTCAGCTCATCCCTCAAAGCTTTTGGACATTAAAGTTTTTAAGAACTGAGTTTTGCCCAGGGCTTTAGGGAAAACAACATATGTATGTGTGGATATGTATTCTTATAGATATTTATACCTTCATAAAATGGTAAAATTACACAAAAAATCTCTTTGAGAGGGTGACAAATCCCCAACACCCAATGCAGCAGGGATTGAGGTGAGAGGGCAAAGGTTGGCTGGGCTCATTTGTGGGTTTCACACGTGAACCCCCTTTCCATGTCTGGAAACACTGGGATACTCCCTGAATTTGGGCTGGGCTGCAGCCAAGGACTGGATGTTTGCTTTAAATCACAGAGGTTTTCTCTGCCACGCTTTAAAAGCTGATCCTGGACTCAAGTCGTGCCAGGATGAGTTTTATCAGTGATAGGAGGGAGGACCTGACAAAAAGGGTTATAAATCTTTGAGGACATAAAAAACAAAAACAAAAACAAAACCAAACCAACAAAAAAAATTAAAAAGGAGGTCTCTTCTCCCCTGGGAATTTTAACAAAAGTGACTCTCCTGGGATTGAGCCAGTGCCCCTCACACAGCTCTGGTTATTTCACCTCCTGGCACTTTCTCCTCCAAAGCTGCCATTAGCACTCAGGAAATCTGCTGGAAAAAGCTGCTGGGAATTGTGATTGGGTGTGGGGCTGCTCCCTGGGGAAAGGTCAGGGCATCAGGACCAGGTAATCCCAGCCCAGGGAGCTGCTCCCTTGCTGTGGCATCACAGGAAGGATCTGAGCCTTCATATTTAATGCATGAGGAGCATCAGGGTGATCTTTTTATAGTTGGTGCTCTCAGAATGTATTTTATTTTAATTGTTGGGTAATAAAGGGTTTGAAAATTGGGGTTGGGCCCCCAGGTTGGCAGGAGAGGTCTGTAGGATCAAAATCTGGAGTTAGAGCTTGTCTGGATCCAATTCTTTATCCTGAGGACCAGGGACCACTGGGGAGCCCACGGATCATAGAATCATGGAATAGTTTGGGTTGGAAGGGACCTTTAAAGGTCACTTAGTCCAGTCCCCTGCAAGGAGTTGGGACATCTTCAGCCAGAGGATGGCTCCTGGTCTGGAATAAGCTGGAGCCAGGCAGGGAATGATGATGGAATGGTGGATTCAAACTCCTTTTTCAGCTGAGTGCACCTCCAGCTTCTCCTTCCCTGAAACTAAACAAAGTATTTTGGATTAAACTCTGATTTTTGAGTTATTAGATTTTGTTGCAGAAGAATGGGAATCTGGAGGTCTGGAGTGTGCACTCTGTTTTGCCAGTGATGTGCTGGCTGGGAAGTTTTCCCTCTGTTAAATCCATGCATAATCCTCCTTGTACCTTGCTGGATTTGGCCACCAGCTTGGGGATCTACTTGTACCATCCTTCAGTGGATTAAAAATTGTCAATTTTCCCTCTCTTTTCTTCTCTGCTGATTCTGGCCTTGCTAATTTTAACATGAAATCCTTGAATCCCATACAGTGCTCCTGAATTTTAACCCCTGGTCGATAAGAGCAAGGCAGCTCTTATGATATAGAGATTTTTCACACCACACAAATGAGGTGACAAAGAAAGAGATGGGAATTGGGAGTTAATTTTAAGAGCATTTCAGGTGCCACCTTTCTTTTCCTTTGGCTGCCAGTGAAGGAAGTGGCACACAAAGAGCCTTTGGGATTTTAATCCTCATTTCCAGGTCGGCTGGACTGATGCACTGATGTTAGGGTGGCACAAGACCTTTGGATCTCACTTGGCCCAGCCCCAGCTGGTCCTTAGCTATTCTTTTAAAGCAATTTAGCGATTTTATTTTTCAAGAATGATGGGTGATACTGGGCTCTAACCCAGCCCCTTGTCCCAAGGCAGGATCAAGTGTTTTCTCCCGTCATTCCTGTCACACATTTCTCTAACTTGGTATTCAAACCTCCCAGGAGCAGGGGCTCCATCCTGGTTGCAAGTAATCCATCCCACACTAAACTAATCTCACATGGAGGATCTCCCTGGTAGCAGGAAAAGCTCCCAGTATCAACAGAATCAAACCATATTTATTTTATTGGCTGTATCAGTCACTGACCCTGGTTTTGTCTGTGCTGTTGGGGTCGTTAACTCTGGGCTAACGAGGGCAGCCTTAAGAGGATGCTGCACTGGGGAGTGATGAGGAGAGAGGATGGAGAGGTAAATCCAGGTCCCTCCTAGGTCTAGAGTTAATCACTGCTCTAGGGTCCTTTCCCACTGCAAATCACATCTCATCACATCACCTCATGTGAAGCAACCCCGGGCATTTCCCTTCTCCCCAGGAAAATCTGACCAGAGAAATTCCTCACTGTATAGCAGAGCTCAGAGTGGTGAGGGAAAGGAGAAGAAAATGCAATATAATGGGCCACAATATGGTGCTACCTATAAATATTTTACCAGGAAAGGTATGCAACTGGTATTTTGAACAAATCCCCAGCCACAGTTTTAATAAAGTGCCTTTAGCTGCCACTCTGCCGTGTTTAAATCTAATTCCAGTTGTCAGTCAAATCGCTGCGTGTTATTAACCTATGGGCATAATTGCCTATTCCAAGTCTGCAGCTCTAAGAGGCTTTATGTATGATTGTAATAAATGAAATAACTTTTATGATTCCAACTCCTCGCTGAACACATTGACATTGGAAATTACACATGCACACGCATCACTTTTGTCTCTCCCTGGATGAGATGTTCTCAGAGCGGAGGAAGGGCCTGGGTGAGCAGGGAAATGACTGAGCTTTGCATTAGCTCATCCCTACAGCTGGTGCCACACGGAAACACTTGGTCTGAAAAGGCAAAATCTCCATAAAAATAAGAGAACATTCATAGAATTGCCACCGTGTGCATCGACAGCAGAGAAATCCTCGTGCGCTGCTGTGGCCTAAGGGATTTCTATCACATTTTAGTCCCTCTTAGTCTTTTTTTTAACCTCTTCCCTCTTCCCCACCACGTCATATTCTGTGCCTGTAGGAGGAATTGATGCGGCAGGAACCACTGACTTGTTGGTTTATTTTTCATTTCTCACCACTTGGGCAAGGGGAACATGAAATTCAAAAGGCAGAGGCAGCATTTTCCAGTCTTTTTGTGCTGCCGAAAAACCACAGCAGAAGTGAAGGCTCGCTGACCATTGAAGGATGCAGGTGCAGTGAGTGACAGGTCCCTAAAAGTATCATCTCAGCTTCTCTGCTTATGGCCCCCCAAGCGGTAATTTATTGCTCAGTCTGGAGAAATGAAGGCACTGGAAAGGATTATAATCCCTTCCAGTGCCTAAAGGGTTCCAAGGGAGGGACTTGAGACAAGGGATGGAGGGACAGGACACAGGGAATGGCTTCCCACTGCCAGAGGGCAGGGATGGGTGGGATATTGGGAAGGAATTGTTCCCTGGGAGGGTGGGGAGGCCCTGGCACAGGGTGCCCAGAGAAGCTGCGGCTGCTCCTGGATCCCTGGAAGTGTCCAAGGCCAGGCTGGATGGGGTTTGGAACAACCTGGGATAGTGGAAGGTGTCCTTGCCCATGGCAGGCGATGGAATGAGATGCTCTTGTAAATTTTTTTCAGCTCAAACCATCCTGTGATTGTGTGAGTTTGTGAATCCACCCAGTCTTGTTGAGGAGCTCAGGATCTGCCCCTCCAACTGCAGCGCAGTCATCGGAATCTCTCTTCTTTCTTCATCCTCTGGAATACCAGACCTTGTGCATCAGAGCAGCCCCATTCCCACCTCAGGACTCAGCCCTGGCTCCCTTTTCCCGATATGCAGCGATTTTTTTGGCTCTGCAGAACAAAGCAGGCAGGAATCACTGCAGGCACTGGGATACCACAGCAGCATCCCCACCCCGTAACCATAGCACCATTGGGGACCGTGAGCACACACAACTGTGCAAGTGCCATGGGAACATTGGCCTGGCTTTCCCAGCCATGCAGGGAGTGCTGGACCCACCTTCCAGCCCCAGGGTGAGATGTGAGTCCCCTTTCTCCCAGCCTCTGCACCGGGCAAAGCTCACTGGCTTTGCTGCTTTGGATTCTCCGGGGTAGCAGTTCATCTCCACAGTGCTGATCCACCAGGGCCTTTCAGCACAGCTCCTGATGGGGATTAATCTAATGGCTGCTCCACTCTGGGCATTTTTGGGGTGCTGGGAGAAATATATTTTGAGGGGGGATGGTTTGAGATGTCTCAAGACAGGGTGGCCTCGGTGTGTGGAAGGAATCAGTGAAGCGTCGTCCCCGCTCCTCAGGGTGCCGCGTTCAGCCTCCCTGGTTGACCCCTTAATTTCCAGCAGTGATGTCACTGAAATCCCTGCTCGTGGTCGGCTGCCGGGCTAAATTTAGAGTGTTTGAGATGATTTGTGACTCTGTTGCTGGGGGGAGGCGGGGCGGGGGGGGGGGGGGGATGTCGGGGAATGACATGTGAGTCCTGTGTCATTGAGGCTCGTTTGGGCTTTGAAGACGGTGGAGTGCAGTGCAGAGATGACAACGCTGTCCAGGAAGAGCAGGGAGGAAAAAGGAGATGGGACTCTTGGCCCTTTTTATAGTCTAACCAATTTAATGGAGCTCGTTGCTTAGCTGAGACATTAAGAAAGGATTTTCCCCTCGAAACCTGATTAGATTTCCCAATAAAATGCCCACTTCGACTGCTGCTGCTAGGAGATGTGTTGGCTTGTGGTTCATGGAGGTACACGGCATAAAAATAAACGGAAAAAAGGAGCTGGATGCTGCGGGGATATGGAGAAAAAGACCTTCCTACATGAACACCATCATCCTCCTTGGGGCTAGGTGAAGAGCTGGTACTCGACAGAGATGTGGGAAATGAGGGAAATAGAGGAATTTCCCACATCTTCCATTCCACCTCCCCGCTGGAGCCAGAGCATCTCCAGCCCAAGCAGCGCTGCAGTGGCGAGTGAATCGGTCAGGGGTGGGCGTGGGCAGGGAGAAATAAAACCGGCATAAAATCGCAGATGGAAGGATCTTTGCTCCCCACAAATCCTCTCCATCCATCCCTTCCCTCTGCCCACGGGATGGGTGCCCCGGGGGTCCTTGACCCCAGCCCCTTCTAGCACACGACCTTGAGGGCCAGATGCTGAAGGTTATTTGGGGGCATTGCTGTGTTAATCAAAGCTGCTTAATTCCCCCCATAATCCAAGTGGGGATGGAGCCTGGCAGGTCCCTGCCAGTTATGTTTACATCGGACTGTGGGTGGAGGGAGGAAGGAGGGGACAGGGAGGGAGGGGGGAGCTGACGTGCTTGGAATAAAACCGTGCCACCTCCTCCTCCATCCCTCAGCGAAAAAATCAAACGCATCTGTCCAACCCCTCAGCCCCCTCCAGCACCAATTCCCTTCCCAAAGTGTCCACCCCAAAGAGGAGGGGCTGCACTGCAGCTCATCTCAAGGGGGCAAAGGTCTTGGAGGAACCCCCGGCCTGATTTATTCAGGGCACAGCAATATTTCTTGGGATTAGTATTAATAAGAGCCTCCTGCCCCCTCCTCTCCATCCCTCTGGGCTGAGCCCGAGGGAGGCAGCCGGGCCCCGCCGGGGCTACCAGGCCTTCGGATGCGCGGTGATGGCGTCTCTTCATCCCGGCCATTTCGCAAGACAGAAAACATTTTGTGCATTTATTTGGGGTTATTTCGGTCTTGTTTTCCTCTCCCATGCCGCAGCTTTAAAAAAAAATCCGTCCTGTTTGTGAGGGCTGGGTGCTGTAGGGCCGGTGGTGCCGCAGAGGGATGCTCGGCGCGGAGTGCGGCATGGCAGGGATCTGGGCAATCCCAGAGAGAAGGCACCCAAATCTCCTTCTTTTCCCCCTTTTATTCACTACACACGAGCCCTCTGGCAGTTCAGACTCTCCTGGAAGTCCAGGATGCAGCGGTGCCCACCCAGGGTTGAGCTGGGCTGCCAAATTGCAAGGCTGAGGTTTTTATTTTGGGGCGGATTTTAACATTCATCCCCCACCTGGTGCTGAGTGCGGGTCCTGCAGGGGGGTCCTGCCTCTGCTGCCGTAAAGAGACGGGTGAGAAACCTCCACGAACAAAGGAGAGGATGCAGGAACCCGCAAGGAAAGAGCTTTATTGGCACGACCCGACGGGCTCCTGGCGGCATCCGCACCGGCCGGGATGCCAGCCCGGGGAGGGATGTCCCGAAATACCTGCAGAACCCCTCGGTGGGTGCAAAGAGGCGTCCCAGGGACCCCGAGCTGCTGTCAGTGTTCCCAAGGGCACCATTCCAGAGGTGAAACTCTGTGCACGTAGCTGCAAAGAGAGATGGGACCCCCCCCGCGCTGTCAACAAGGGCCCCCCAAATTTGGGATAACTCTGCAGATGCCCTGAGGGGTTGGGGGCTGTCCCCTTCAGTAAGGCCTGTCCTTCCCCAGTGCCAGGCACCTGCTGGGAGCACTGGGATGGGCTGGGATGAAGGGATGAGGGGTGGCCTCCAGCTGCAAAGAGAAGGGAGGAGAGGGATGGGAGAAGGGAAAGGAGGTGAAGGGCCCCAGCGGGAAGCAGGGCAGAGTAGTGGTGATGGCTACAAGGGTGGAGGGGAAAAAAAAAAAAATAACCCGAAATAAAAATAAAAGCGTGGAAAAGGAGGGGAAAAATAAACCAATGGGGTGTCAGGGTGGGGGAGCAGCCCCTGTGCTGCAGGAGGCTCTGGGGGGCACCTGCTCCGTGTTAGGCCGCGGGGTCGCAGCATCCCTGCGGGGTCGCAGCATCCCTCCCTCCCTCCGCCTCCAGATTTGTGAATTTTATTTTATTTTCTGAAAAACTCAGGTGGTGTTTCTCCTCCCCGCTTCATCCTCCTCCCCCCCACCCTCCCCTCGGCTCCTCGCACACACACGCCTCTCGCCGGGGCTGTGTAAGGAGTATAATGAGGCAGCCGATGGGTAATTGGGATCTTTTGTAGGGAGGATGTATGGCTGGGGCAGCTGCTGGGGGGTGGGGGGGCAGCTGGGGGGGGACAGCATTACCATACAAAGGGAACAAATGACATGTTTATCCCTCCGAGAGATTTACGCCCGGCCTCGCCCTGCAGACACAGCGCTCCCCCCCTTCTTCTCCCCGGCACTTTTGATTTAAATTATAAGGATTAAAAGGAGAGGGAGGGCGGAGGGGAAAAACACACAAACAGCCACCGGGGAAAAAAAATAAATATATATATCATAATAAAGCTTTAAAAAATAAAGAAAAAAAGCGGCTTTGCCCCAGCATCCCCTCCCACCCCCCCTCCGCCGGGGGAGCAGCGTGAGCCCCGGTGACCCCAAGACCTGCCCTTGCTTTTAGCAGGGAAAAACCCCAATCGCTCTGCGGAGAAAAGGCGAGAGAAAAGGCAAAGCACAAAGCGGCGGCAGCGGAGCAGCCCCGGGAGCAGCAGCCGGGAGCCCCCCGGGGACATCAGCCGCGTCCCCCCGGGGCCCACCCGCGGGGCACTCCCGAGTGACAGCTCCGCATTTCACACCCGGGGCGCCTGTCCTCGCAAGGACCCCCTCTCCTTTATCCACGAGAGCCCCCCAAAAGCTGCCGTGCGCTCCGATCCCATCCCAGCGCATCCCAGCGCATCCCAGCGCATCCCGTGCATCCCTCTCCGCCCCCTCCCCGCGCTGCGGTGCCACCTGCGCCGGTGCGCAGCGCTGCCTGCGCGCCCCGCGGCCGAGCCCGGGGCATGGGGGGCAATGCCAGGGGGTGCGGGGGGTTCCGCGGGTGCGGAGAGCCGCGGAGCCGCCTCCGGCCTCGATGCTGGTCAGCCTCGTTCTTGGCATTCACCGCGTGCCTTAATTGTATGGACATTTAAATCAAGGTCCGCTGTGAACACGGAGAGAGGGGCCTTTCCTCGGGAGGAAGAAAATATAGAGAAGGAGAAGGGGAAATGGGGGAAAGAAAAGAAAAAAAAGGGAGGGGGAAAGGAGGGGAGGGGGTTGAGGGACCCCGCGGAGCCCAGCCTTTGTTCTCCGCGCCCCGCGGAGGCTCGGCGCGCCCTTCCCTATGGGCGGGGGGGAGGGGGGGGGACAGAACCCAACCTAACACCCCCCCGTCGGAAAAAAACCCCACCCTTCTATCAAATCAAAGAAAAGCCCGGGCTGTGGGGTGGGGGGCGGCGGGGGGGCCCCGTTACCTGCCCTCCGTCTCTGCCCAGCGCTGCCCGCTCTCTGCCGCCTGCCCCGAGCCCCGCCGCGCTGCTATAAGCGGGGGGGGGGGGGGGTCTGGAGGAGCGCAATAAACCTTCCCCCGTTCGCCTGCTGCAGTCAATCCTTTCGCTCAGATCCCAAGTGGTGCAAAAAAAAGAGGAGAGGGGCCCATCTGGCTTCTCATCAGCTTTGTCAAGTCTTGCATACGCTAAAATGCTAATGACCTAGATAGCTCATGCAAAATGCAGCAGAGAGGGAGAGAGAGAGAGAGAGAGAGGGAGGGAGCAGCGAGGGAGGGAGGAGGGAGGAGGGAGGGAGGGGGAAAGGCAGAGGGAGGGGGAGAGCCCGAGTGCATCACCCCCCCCTCCCCAGCACCCCCCAGCCCTTGCTGCCCAATGCACCTTGGTAGGTACGAGCCGGGCTTTGATTTGAAAGGTCACCCGGGTACGATGGCGGGGGGGGGGGGGGGGGGGGAGCGGGCAGAGACCACGGATAAACCGCCCTGGCTTCATCCTTCATCCCCCCCGCCCCAGCCCTCCAGGGGGGGGAAGAAAGGGCGCAGGGGGGGCGGGTGAGAGCGCAGCCCCCACTGCATCCCCCCTCCCCCGTGGGGTGCTGAGGGGTGTCCTGTCTATCCAACCCCCCCCTTTCCCGGCCCGACCCCAACCCAAACCCCCCCCACCAAGAAGAGGAGCGAAGGAAATACCCCCTGCGGCAGCCCCGCCGTGGTCCCTCCGTCCTGCAGCCGGTGCGGAGCGCGGCCAGGCGCGTAAATCCCGCGGAGGATGCTCGGGGAGGCAGGGGATGGGATGTGCCTCTCCCCCCCACCCCCGCGCTATGCGGAGGGGTGTGAAAATTATATATATATATATGTATAAATAAAATATATATATAGAAAAGAAAAGGGAAGGGGGGCTGGAGGCAGGCCGGCGGCGGGAGCGGAGCGGGCGGCCGGAGGGTGCGGAGGGAGCGCGGAGCAGCCGGGCGGGCGCTGCGCGGAGCGCGGAGCTGTCAGCGGCGCCTTCTCATTTATCATTAGCCAGCCCTAATCTTGCTCGCTGTCCTCCTTCGGTGATGTTGATTCACTTTCCCTCCCTCCTCCCCCAGCCCCCCCCCCCTCTTTTTTTTTTCCCGCACACCCCCTCCCCGTAAAGGATTATTCAGCCAAAAAAAAAAAAAAAAAAAAAAAAAAAAAAAAAAAAAAAAAAAAATCCCAGCTGCTGACTCCGTGCGCCGCAAACAAGGCGGCTGCAGCCCTCGCCCCCAGCCCCGCTCCCGCAGAGATGCTCCGGGTGTTGTCCGCAGAAATGCTGCCTTTTAAAACAAGGAGCGACCCGCGGGGAAAGAGCCTCCAGCCCTGCCCAGCTCCCCCCGCAGCCCCCGGCACCCTCCACCCGCTTTGGGGGGGCTGCGGGGGGGAACCCCCTGCCCTGGCCCCCCTAAACCCCGCTGCGGAGAAAGGATGCTGCAGAGCTGGGTGCAGCTTTGCAGGGGGAGGAAAAAAAAAAAAAAAAAAGGGTATTAAAAAAAAAAATGAAAGTACCAATTTTGGCCGAGGCTTCGCTTTCTCTCTCCCCCCCCTTCCCTCACCCCCAGCACTGCTGGTTTCATGGCTACGCTACTGTAATTATGAATTCTTCTTCTTGCGACTCGCGTGTGTGCAGGGGCTGGGGGTGGCAGTGGCTGTGGCTGCGGCTGACATCACTGCAGTGGCGTGGGGCTGACAGCTCCCAGCGCTGCGCAGCCTGCAGTGGCTCCTCAGCTTTTTTTGCAGCCTCTCTGCTGAGAGTTGTCAGGGAAAAGGAAAGGGGGGGGGGGGCGGACAAAAAAAAAAGTCCCCAATAATAATAACAACAATAATAATAATAACAATAATAATAAACCCCAAACCAACCGACAAACCCACCCCATCTCACCGCGTTCAAGGTGAATTTCAAGGAGAAGAGCGCGCTTTTTGTTTGTGGCGAGGTGCTGGTGGCCGTGGTTATCTACACATCTCTATCCAGGGATATCTGCACATTCCCAGCATCACCAGTCCCGGCCGAGCACCCTGTTAGTCCCTGTAACCTTGTCAGGGCGCTGCACAGCCTAACCCAGGCTAAACCCGCGGCTCAAGCAGGCTCTGAAGGCAGGAAATCCTTTATTACTCGCCGGGTGATTTGGTGTCAAGGGCATGTGGCCGCTCCTGGGATGTCTCTGCACAAGCCGCAGCTCCTGAGATCGTTCCAGCGCCGCACCGCGCCGCAGAGCACGTCTCTTCCTTCTATCCCTTCCCATTGCACGAACACAAGCACATCCCTTCTTTTCTCTTTCCCTTTTTCCCTCCCCAGTCGAGGCCTAGAAGTTGCTGAGAAAAACCCGTGAGTAGAGGTGGTGGGTACCCTAAGTGTGAGTCTGTGCCTTCAGAGAGGGGCAGGAGCGTCCAGCTCTGGGTGAGCACAAAACCTTGGGCACATTGGGGGTCCAAAACACACGTGGCTGGGAGCCTCTGGGAGCCTCTGCCCTTTCCCCTTAGTGCTGTCTCACAGTTCTACCGTTGTGTTCCCATTGCCTTAATGACATTTCACTTAGCACATCAGATCAGAGGCGTTTTCAAGGAAATGCTAGAAATTAGCTGTCAAAAATGGTTCAGGAGAGCCACCAGCACAGCCACAGAAATCTTTCCGCCTGCCCTTTATACCGTCACCCCCTTCAAAGCATGACACAATATTATTAGCTTAAAAAAAAAAAACCAAACCAAAAAACACCAAACCCTATTTACCCTGAGAGAGCAACTCCTCGTACACCTCCCTTGAGCCGTTTGCAATTCAAATAAGGCCTCGAACAGCGCAGATTTTAAGGTCTGGCTGACAGAAGCCAACAGCCAGAGCATCCCTCTGAGACTGCCACGCTTCCAACCGCAGCTGGAGCCACGGGGCCACGCGAGCATCCGTCCCTGCCCTGCAGGCAGCTGCCCAGCGGGGACCGGGATGGGGTCACGGCGCTGCCTAATTCGTCCCCTCCTTGCTTCCCTGCCTGGGAGATTTATGGAGAGCTGAGGTGGTTTATTTAAAAATAAATAAATGAGTTTTGTGGCGGGTTGGAGGTGAACGGTTGTAATTTCAATACTCCTCTGAAATGACTTCTGAGTGGTTTTTTTGTTTTATGAACGTTTATTTTTTATCTCTCTTCTGTAAGAACTTTCCCTTTGAGGAGCCGAAAGCACCTTGGGAGCCTGGATAAGCCCTGATCCCAATGGCAATTTGAAGGAAGGAAATGCAATTCTCTCTCTAAGAGGGGAAACTGAGGGTCGGGGGCCTTGGGGAGATTTTGCCACCCATCCTTCACAGCTTGAAATGGAATGGACCCATCGATGAAAATTATGGGAGCAGCAGGGGGACACAGACCCAGAACAGGGCTGGCAGCCCTCAGGGGTTTTGTCGCTTTGTCAAATGGACACGGGGATTTTTCCGCCTGAGTTTCAGCTCACACGGAGCTGGATGTCACGTTATAAACCTGTGCTGGATTAAAGCTCCAAGGGCTCTTCCAGGGCCTTTTCCAGCTCACCCTCCCGCCCGCCGCCCGTCACGTCGGCCCAGGATATTTAAAGCCCGCTCGCAAATACATTACGCTCCCTTAAAAACATAAATCCTCAGACTTAGCCGGTGATCCATCCCCTCCCTGTGCACTGTTAGCACATTAAGAAATTAAACGATAAAACTCCCAAAGATCCGATTGACTGGGATCGCGCCGCTCCATATGGCACGGCATATGTGTCCGGCCCTCGATCGCCGCGATGCGCTCGCCCAGGCTGGGGTGGCAAAGGGGTTTCAAGGCAAATTCAGATGGATTTAGAGCTACTTCTTCTTCCTCTTCCCCCCCCCCCCCCTTTCTCTCATGACATTTCACTTCTCTGCTCCACCCCCAGCGCCAGAGGGAAAGCTGTGGAGGTGATGTATGTCCCTAAATAAGGATGCAGAGCCTGGCTTTGCTGGAGGAGGTCAGGTGAGGCTATTTAACGCTTTGCAGCCTCCTCGAAGGCTTTAGAGGATTCCAAACCCCCAAAGCCGCCTCCCCACAAGCAGCTTCACGCCTGCTGGGGATGATGGCAGAGGTGTTGCCGGGGGAATGGGTCCCTGCAGGTGGAGGGAAAAAGTCCCTTTCCTTCCCTACCCACTCCAGCATAAATCCCTTTGCAGCAAACAAAGGGCTCTGGGCCTCTCTGGGAGCTTTCCCCGAGTGATAACACAGGGTTTCTAAAAGCCTTTAGAGGCATTTTCACCGCTTTGGTGGAATTTAAACCTTTCCTTTAATTTCTTTCCTTTAATTTCACTTGAATTTTTAAGTGCTGGGAGGTGCGAGGGGAGCAAAGATGGCAGCTGGATTCATCCCTGTGCCTGGCACTGCGGGATGGACGGGTGGACAGAGCCTGCACCACAAAACTCAGCTCTAAACATGACCTAAACCAGCTTAGCAGGGATATACATGGAGAAAGGGATTAACCCCCCTCGCTCCCCAGCCAGGAGCAACAAATCCCATTAACACCCCATCCCTGGCAGGGGAAACTCCGCATCCACTGGTCCCCGAAATAGGGACCTGCAGCATTGAGCGAGTTATTTATTTCAAATAAAGATCCCAGCCCGTGGCAATGTCTCCTGCAGAAGCTCCGTGGTGAGAATTAGGGATTTTTGTGGGAAGCTTCGGCATCGCTGCGATCCAGCCTGGCCGTGTTATCCTGGTGCAACGCCTGCGCCGGCTGCTCACATCCTAAATAGTTAATTCCTGGAGACTGTGAGAAGGTTAAATATGTATCAGGATCAGATGCAGTCACCTACAGCATCCCTTTCTGCAGGATTTCTCGGGGTTACTCAGAGAACTGTGAGCAAAATTCGGCGAGAGGGGGATGAAAAATCTCCCTCTTCCTGAAAAACCCGTCTCTCCCCCAAGTAATTTGATTTAAAGCAGGGGAATTACTCACCGAGGTGATAGGTAGGAACCGTGCAAAATATAGTGAGGGGAAAAAGAAGCTGTTAGAGACAACAGCAGGAGAAAAACTCTGTTATCTATGGTAACAGTCTGGAGACTGATTTATCCAGCGTATAAATAGAGCGGGAGAGGTTTTCGCGCTGTAGACGCTCCGATGGGGAAGTGAGAGTTGATTTTACCCTCCCTTTCGGGTTCAGCTCGATAGGAAAACTTCCCGTTGATGCAGCAGCTCCACGGAGTGAGACATGACACCAAATTCCTAAAGAAATGGGCCCAAACTTTCTCCCCTCGCCGCCGTGCCGGGAGCAGCCGTGGGATGTGATTCCAGCATCCCCCCCTTTCCCCACGTAGCTATTCCATCTTAATCAACATCCCAGCTCTCCCCAGAGCTGCCCTCTCCAAGCCCCCAAATATTATTGCTTTGTTTACTACTGGGTTTTATGGAGGATGAAAGCTGATGGACCAGATCCCTCTTCCAAGTACTTATTCCCTTCCACACTTTAAATAATGTTGTTTCACCTGCTGGCTGTAGAGATAAAAAAAAAAAAGCAGCAAACAAAACACCTCAGATCTCCTGTGCTCCATGATTTATTTCTGAATTTTCCTCGAGGAGGAAAAAAAAAAATCATCTAAAGGTCTCCAAGCTTCAGGTTTAAAACATGCATCATATTTTGGGAATTCTACTGGAGTAAGCACAGGGAAAAGAGGGAAGATGCAGTGTCGGGCTGGAGCGTTGTTCAGCATTTTGAGTAGTGTAACACATAATTTAGAAGGTAAAACATGGGGCTGGGAAGGAGATTTCAGGGCTTATACCTGGACTGTTCATCTTTGGGAGCCAGAAACCCCATCCTGCCATTTGTCCCCCTCGTGTTTGGTGCCTCCATCATTTTAGGACAATTTACAAAACCGATTAAACTCCCAAAACTCCCCTTGCCTTGCTGGGATTTGCTCTTTATTTTCCAAGCTGCTCTGTCACAGCAGCAGTGGCCTTGAAATCCCATTTGCTCCCGTTTTTCCAGTGACATCTCCCAGGGTGTGCATTCCCCTGCTGTTGCACAGGTCAGCAGAGAGCCCTGGATCAGGTAAAAGCTCTTTCCCAGTCCCTTTTGTATCCCACAATATCCACGCCTGCCTAGTGCGTGTTTCCCCAACGCAGATTCCACTGGCATGGAGGAGCAGATGGCTCAGGTAGTGGATTTAAAGCTGTCCCAGCCCACCCCCAGGCCTGACCTATATCCAGGATGAATGGATGGATGCCAGGAATACCTTTGCTTTCCCCTATGCCCATCATACATCTCCGTTTTTATTTTTTTTTCCCCCCTCCCCATCAGTCAAAAAAATAAAAAAGAAGGGAAAGGGTAAAAAAAAAAAAAAAAAAAAAAAAAAAAAAAGCAATACCTTCCTGACTGATATTTACACAAGTAAATATTTTTTATGTATATACAGCCAGTATGAAATGATTTTTAATGAATTATCTGTGAGTGAAAACAGTTCTGTAAATCAGCAGGGCTGCAGGCAATTTTTACCATATGTCGGCTCACATTTGTATCACGGAATTTGTTGTGGCGAGGACGAAATATCTGCTTTTCTTTCCTTGCTGATGTGCTAGAATTAGGATCTACATAACTCAGTGCGTTTAAGCAGGAATATTGTCTGGTTTTATTGGACTATTATTAATGCAAAGGAGGCCGTTCCCTATTCTGCTCTGCACACCCAGCCAGCGAGAGCTGCACGGGAGCAGGGAGAAGCCTGAATTACATCAAAAATCCCGATTTTTCCCCCATAAAGCTTCCTTCAAACCTTCCTCCAGCAGGTTTCCAAGAGTAAATCAGCAGCTCGTAGAGCAAAAAAGGAATATCTGTAAAATATAAGCTATGCTCTGCACATCCATCCTCCCTTCCCCCTCCGTAAAATAACATCTGAATTCCTAATGGCAATAAGGATGAATTACTTAATGTATGGAGCGGGGGGGGGCTCAGGCTAAAAACACATCCCAGGGTAATGCTGGGCTTTAAGAGCACTGTATTTACCCCTAAAGCAAGGGGGTGAAACAGAAACCAGAGCCCCAAAATGAGGAATTTCCACCTAACACCCCACAAAATGCAGGTGACAACTTCTGCCTGATCTAGGGTAGGAATAAATTGAATAAATTGCTCCTAAATTCAGGTACTAAACCAAGATGAAAAGTAAGGAATGGGGGTGGGGTGGAAGTTTAACACAAAACCAAACCAAAATTGTTATGGATATCACATATTCCTGCGTTCTGGGGATTTTATTTCGGAGCCGTTAACACCGAGGAAATGTTCGAATTATATTTTATAAAACAGTGTCGCGGGGAAGATCTCCAGCCTGATTCTCCATCATTTATTCAGGGGATGATTGGGAAGGTGGGAGGATGTCAGCCAGGATGCTGGGAGGGAGGGAAGGCCTCTGGGAAGAGTGGTCCTGGATCTGCACCCCGAACAAAGAGAGGTCATCCCTGTGTGTATCCGGGTCCTGCACATCCAGGGATTTGCTGCTGGCTCCAAGGGGAACAGGATGCTTTTCCTTTTGCCCACGGGAATACTCCTGGATGCTGCCTCAAGCAGGGGAAGGAAGGGAGAGAGGTTGAAATTTTAATTTTTTTTTTTTTTCCTCAGATAGAATAAAAAACCCGTAAATAATAAAACACTTTAAAAATCCCAGGGACAATTCTTGCCTTTCTTGCCTCCATTTTCACCCCCTTCCCTCCCCTCTCTGCCAGGCCAGGACACAGCCACGAACCAGAGGACGGCAGCGATTCTGTAATGACGTAATGCTGAGATGGAAAATGTCATAACCATTTGTCACCAAACGCCCCGTGCACCCAGATGAAGCAAACAGTGTGAGACTGACAGGGCTGATGAAAAACAGCACTTAAGCTAATTTTTTTTCCTCCTGCTAAACTCCGTTGTGCACTATGCAAATCTGATTGCGAAAGTGGGACATTATCAACACTTTAACGCTAGTTAACTTTGGGAGATGATACTCAGAGCAATCAACATAAACTTAGCATACAGTAACTTAAATAACAAAAATGTTTCTCCGCTGCTGCTCCGGCGCTGGCATTTGGATCCAGGCATGTGATGGATTGTGCCGTGCCTGGGAACAAATTAAAAATACAGCGCCTCAGATCACTGGTGGCAGCAGCGGAGAGGAACGGGGTTTAAACCAGAATAACAATAATGGCAATTAGACACCAACCCGGCCTGAATCATCTCCATTCAGTTATTGGTTATTATTACGTTGTTGGTTATTAATAAGCTTATATTTGCTTAGACCCCATCCCTCACCCTTTTTGGTTCCCACACCAGCCAGAACCAACCCACTCCTGACAAATCCACGTTCCAGCAGCTCTTTAATTTATCGAGCTCCTCAAAATACTCTTTCCCCCCCACCCTTAAGGTCCTAACGCCTGCGAGAATCGCAGCTTTCCTCTCATTTCCCTCCTGGAAAATAAATTTCTCTTTACCCCACGAACCCCTAAAGGTCACCCTCGCAAAGAAAGGAAGGATAACCCGCAATTTGTTATTTTTAAAAGCTCACAGCGGTGGCAGAGGTGGCGTGAGATGAACTGATGGAGAGGAGAGGACTCGTCTCCCTCGTTAGCATTCCCCCCGTTCCCCCGCAGCCACGGGGAACGATAATAACACCTTAATATCCCCCAGCGGGGCTCAAAGGAGCTGGAAAAATAGGATTTAGGGTGTGAGCTGGGGAGGAAAACAAAACAAAACAAAAAAAACCCAACCAGACCCCCACGTCCCGTGGTGCAGCTGGAAAGTTGAAGCTGGGTTTCGTGTCGTGGAGGTATCGATTGGGATGTTAACAAACCCGGAGTGCGTGGAGCAGAGGGAGCTTGGATCCCAGCCAGACAGCCAGCCTGGAATGATGCCTGCTCTGACATGGCAACAGCCACTTCCCCAGCCCGGGTCTGCCCGGGGTTTCTCCTAAAAATGTTAATTAAGGCTCCCACGCTGAGTAAATTACAGGGAATTAGCTCTATTTTGCATATGCAGAATTAAGGTGTGAGGAGAAGCACCTGGATGAGGGTGGCCCAGGGAGTCCACCAAGGATTGAGCTCCACCTTCATGGTCTGAGCCCTCTGATCTGGCCTGAGCCTCATCTGGCCTTCTCCTGAGCTCCTCACCAAAGCACAGGAATTCATAGCAATTATTAGAGAATCACAGCATCATGGAATATCCTGAGTGGGAAGGGACCCGCCAGAAGCATCGAGTCCAGCTCCTGGCCCTGCACAGACACCCCAACAATGCCAAAACAAAGGTTAATGGGTTTGGTTTCCAAAAAGGACTCGCTCAGATTGCCCAATCTTATCCATTTCCAGAAGTTCTCCCATTTCCATGCCAGTCCATTCCCGCTCTCAGCATTTTTTTCAGCTGAATTAGGTGTTTATAGGTGGTCCTTCAGGCACAATTAGAATCTGCTTTTATTTGGTAAGGCTTTTCCCATTGCAGCCCAAATTCTCAGAGGTGCATTTTTCCTTTCACCACTCAAACTGCAAATTCCAGCTCTATGGAGAAAAAAATCCTTTCCCAAAAGGGATGAACCATTGTCCATTTATGGGGTATCCCTGGCTGAGCCCTTCAGCTGTGACCTCCATTTTTTGGGATTGGCAGAAAAACCAATGGCACCTTTTCCAAAATTCAGGAGACACAGTAATACAGAGAGACAAGAAGAGCACCAGTCTACCATGGCCAAGGAAATAATTATAGCCAAGGAAACATCTTCCATCTTGGGATGGCTGGCTGCAGAGATGCACCAAAATGCAGGGATTTTCTCCTTTTGGAAGTTAGGGGAGGCATTTTATGGATGAAGAAACCAAGAAGGATTCTACTGGACTGGGTTTGACACCAGCTCTGTGGAGGAGAAAACCCTTCTGAGACAATTTTTAATTTAATTTTTTAAAATTTATTAAAAAATAGCAAAATATGCTTCTTTGATAGAGTGAAAGGCTTACACAACACCCAGGTCTCTCTGCTCATGGTGAGGTAGGATTCACCCCTTTGAACTTCAGGAATGTTGTTGCCCAGTGCCAAAATCTGTTCCAAGGTGTCTGTGAACCAGCAGCAATTTGGGAGCACCAAGGGAAGGCTGAGAATGCACATGCACCCCATGGTGACAGCTCCCCCACCCCAAACACAAGCCTCATGGCCAAGGAAAGAGAATCTGGAACTGGTTTGTTTATTCCTGAAATTTATCAATCCTTTGGATGGGGCTTGGAGCACCCTGGGATATTGCAAAATGTCCCTGCCCATGAACTGGAACTGGATGAGGTTTAAGGCCCTTTCCCACCCAAACCATTCCACAATTCACGATGGATCTGGGTCAGCAGTGCCCTGGCAGCCAGGAGGGACATCCCTGTCCTGGGGATGTCCTGGGGGGCATCAGGCCCAGCATCACCAGCAGGGACAGGGAGGGGATTGTCATTGTCCTGCTCTGCTTTGCACTGGGGCAGCTTCACCTCGAATACTGGGGGCAGCTTTGGGCACTGCAAAATGAGAATGATCTAAAACTGTCAGAGAGCATCCTAAACAGGCTACAGAGATGCTGAAGGACCTTGAGGGTCCTCATGAGGAGCAGCTGAGGACATTTGGTTTGTTCAGCCTGGAGAAGAGGGGACTGAGGTCAGACCTCAGATCCTCTGAAGGGACAGCTCCAATTTCTGCTCCCTGTGAGCAGGGACAGGACACATGGAATGGCTGGAGCTGTGTCAGGGAAGGTTTAGGTTGGATATCAGGGAAAGCCACCCCAGAGGGTGGCTGAGCACTGGAGCAGCTCCCCAAGGAATGGGCACAGCCCCAAGGCTGCCAGAGCTCCAGGAGTGTTTGGACAATGCTCTCAGGGATGCAAGGGTGGGATTTTGGGGTGTGTGTGCAGAGCCAGGAGCTGGGCTGGATGATCCTGGTGGGTCCCTTCCAACTCAGGACAATCTGGGAATGAACTGGAGACCATCTCCCCACGGCAGGAAAACCTTCTCCTGTTCCCGTGGTGGCTCGGGAGGGGAGCTGAGGTCAGGCAGCACAGAGCTCTCCTCGTTCTCACCCAGAGCACTCTGGCACTGAATTTCTGAAGCTGTAACAAGCCCAGTCCTGGTCCCCAGCTGCCTCTCACGGCCATAAGCAAGTCCTGGAGAGAGAGCATAAATGCACTTGTTCCACCTCTCTAAGTGCAAGGAAATGTCTCAACAAAGAGGATGAAATATTTCTCGTGGCTTTCTGTAAGTGGAGGCAGAGAAAGCAAGGCAGACAGCAGCTACTTGAGCCTCTCCACCCTCAGAGTCATAAAGAGCTTTGTGGGAATGCTGGGACAAGGCTTTTCTGCCACAGATGAACCTGCTGCTCCTTTGTCATCTCTGCCCAGGTTCCCTTTTCCTCTCTCCCAGGCTCTTGGTTTCATAATAAAATAGTGGTCAGGTCTGTGAGAATAATCCCCCACGGCTTCTTGTCCTGCTCTCCATCATATCCCTGAAATCCATGCTGCTTCCACAGTGGATTTGTGCATTGCCAGGGGCAGTGGGATGCAGGGCACCGCCACTGCTGACCTCAAAAATCAGGAATTGTGCTGCTGGGGCTGCCTTGGACCTCATTTTAAACAGGCAGAGGTTTGGGCACGATGGGGTTGTCCTCCACCAAGCGATGCCCACCCCAAAGAACCTGTTCAAAGCCCCCTCCTGCACTTGGAATGGAGGCCAAGAAAATGTCCCCAGTGCTGTCACATCACCTCAAATCACTGCTGGTTTTTTTTGTCACTTTGAACAACCAGGATCTGCTCTCATCCTGTATTTTATACACGGTCAGCAAGAGCCAATCTCTTTCATAACAGGAGCACATCCAATTAAACTGGCAAACAATATTACATTTTCCTATTACTTTGTGTAGAACATCCTTTCTGGTAAAGAGAAGCCCAGAGGTTACAGAAATTTTAGGGATTTCTTTTTCAGACTCTTACATGGCTGAATCTGTGATCTCAATTTGAATTAGCTGGGACCTGCTGTTGGGGCTGTTTGTTGTTAGATGTCACCAGTGATGGTGTTGCCAGAGAGGCTGGAACATAATAGACTCAAAAGGACCCGAGGTCAAGGGCAATGAAGTTTAAAATACAATCTCTTCTTGCTTGGAGATATTTTTGCACATGTATATCCTGAACAGAAAATTCAGGAGAATAATGCTTTCAAGTGCAGTCTGAATGAAGTCACAGGGAAAAAGGCAATATATTTTGTAATGAATTCGTTTAAACAACTCGGTGATATTGTTGATTTGCTGCTCCCTGGATTGTAATTTATTAGAAATTGCTTCTGATGTTTACAGGATGCATAAAGAGCAGTTTGATGTAAATAAGGAGCTGCTGTATGGTTAAGTGTCCCTTCTGGTGAATTAAATAACTTGGTGAAAAGACTTCTTGTGTGTATTTATTCCACTTCCTACTTCAATGTCATCTTGGCTCAGTTAACCAGAGGAGAAAAATCAAGTTGCAGGGGAGCATTTCCCCATTTTTGACAAAACCATATTTTGACAAGGCCCAGTTTGGTGATGCCCAAACTGCCCTGTGTACCCTGCTGCCCTCCTCACTCCCTTAGCCTGATCAGCCCAGGGACAAATTTGGGGGCAAGATGCCACCATGTGAGGCAGAAATGGTCCTTCCCCTCCTTCCACCACCGTGCCAGGGCCAGAGTGCTGAACCCAGCACACAAAAACTGCTCCCAAACCAGGGGGGATGGAGCACAAAGCCTCCTCAAGATAGAGCTCAGGACATTATTCAAGACTCACCTTCCTGGCAGAGGGATTTGCTTCATCTGGGGCTTGCTGCCCAGCTAGGAATAAATCTAAAAATCTGTATACAGCCATCTCCAGTGCATCAGGCAAATCCTAAATAGGATCCTGCTAATCAGGAGCAGTTCTAACACATGGATTCCTTAAAGCACCCGAAAAGGAATGCCAGGATCTATCCCAGAGCCATGACTGTTCCCAGAGTGCCTACAGAAGGTTGTACAGACATAATTTAGGATTGAACAGTCTAAATCTGAGATTTACAGGACTGGCAATGATCTCTTCCCTGCTAATCAATTCTTGTGGTGCAAGAAGGAGCTGGGGAATGCTCAGCCTTGGTGTGAAGTGCACCAGTTCTTCCTGACAGGTTTATTCCTCCACCAGTTGTTTGTTGATCATGATTTCACCATCACACACATCTAAACAGAGCACATCTGCTTGTTTAACCAATTTACAGCCAAACTTTGAATACCAGCACTTAATTCTACCATTAAGCAGCCCTCCTCTTAATGCAGAAACATCTTGCAAGTCCCTAGCCAGGTTTTATTCCACAGCATCCCGTGTTTTCTCCCAGCACTGGTGCCAGCTGGGCTGGTTTGCTGTACAGGGGGATCACTTTCCTCTTGGCACCAAGGCTCAGTACTTTGTAAATCCCTCACAGTCTTCAAAACAAAGATTTTTTGATCCATTCTCCAGTGTCACCCCAATATTCCAGAAAGTCCTTTAGGAAACATGAAATGACTCCTCCTTCAGAGCAGCTTATGCTTTACTTTATCCTTGTGCTTTGCTTTCCCTGAAGGATTTGGGCACATAGGGAAGATGGATTTGCTGGGGCTGCTCTCACAGACACAGAATGATGGAATGGTGTTGGTTGGGAAGGGATGTCAAGATTGTCTGGTTCCACCTTGTGTCATGGGCAGGGAGAACTTCCACTATCCCAGACAGCTCTGAGCTCTGGACTTGGACACTTCCAGGGATGGGGCAGCCATGGCTTCTTCTTCCCACAGCCATGTCCTGTGTCTTGTGCTACTTCTGCCAGTGGGAAGAAGATGGAGCTTGGAAAAAAACAAAACATGTTGGCTAAAATGAGGGTAGTGATGTAAACTTAAACTAAAAGAGGGGAGATTCACACTAGAGGGAAGGAAGACCTTTTTTGTTATGAGGGTGGTGAGGCAGTGGAATGGGCTTTCCAGGGAAGCTGTGGCTACCCCTGGATCCCTGGAAGTGTCCAAGGTCAGGTTGGACAGGCCTTGGAGCAACCTGGGACAGTGGAAAACTGTCCCTGCACATGGCAGGGGGTAGAATGGGATGAAATTTAAGGTCCTTTCACACCCAAACCATTCTGGGATTCCATGGTTCTCTGGTTCTATGAAATCAAAATATCTTCTCTTTCTTCCTCTTCCATGGTCTGTGACCATATGCCAAAGTTTGGCTGTCAGAATTCAATCACCAGGGCCAGTTCCTGAAGCAGTAGAAACTCTTAACTTATTCTTTTTCCTGTATCTAGGCAAAGAGCTCCTTATGACACAAGCTGAGTTAGAATTAACTCAATCATATTTTAATTTTTTTTTTTCTGAGCAGAAGCACATTTTTCCTCAGGTTTGATCTTGCAGAATGCTGGATGCTCTGGCTCTGATCTGTGATCCATGATCAGGATCCATGCATGGTCACTTGTAGCACATGTGGAAGGCATTTGCAATGTGCATTTAAATCCTGTAAAACATGTGCTGTGCTGTTGACATGAAGAAGTTTGTTGTACTGTCAGTGCTGGGTCACAATCTCCAAGCAGAATGGTTTGGGTTGGAAGGAACATTGAATATCATCTCATTCCAACCCTCTGCCATGGGCAGGGACACCTCCCACTATCCCAGGTTGTTCTGGATGGGGAGATGCATTTGGACTTTTTCTCTCCAGGTCCTCATCTCCTGTCCTCCTAATGGAGCCACGTTTAATGGCAAAAGGCACTTTTTTTACAGTTCAAACGCTCTTAGATTTGGCTTTCCTGGATTCTGGTGGGACAGGAGAATAAAGCAGAGAGGAAATTAGAGGGGGAGGAAGCTCATTAGTGGATGGAGAGCTCCTGCTCTCTCCTTTCTCCTGCAGCCTGATGAATGCCACAAACAGGAGCAGAAATTCAGGAGTCAGCTCTGGGAGGGCTGTGATTACCTCGGAGTTCTGCTGGGATCCTGCCATCCCACAGCTGAGCTGTGGCCCTGCAGAGCCCAGACCTGCAAATGAAGCTCCCCCACCACGCTGGGCTGGCTCAGCTGAGCTCAATGTGCCAGCAGGCAGCAGAGACAGTTTAATATTTATAACCTGATTTGACCACTTAATATATTCAGCCTATTTTTAAGCTGCCTGGCTCTGCACAGAGGGACAGCTCACATCACGTGGAAGGTTCCTGGCTCCTGGAGGAGCTTTGCAGGTGATGGTCACACTTGAAGGAGAAAGTTTCCACCCTTGCTTTGGTTTTCCAGCAGTGGGAGAAGGCTGGTGTTGGGTTATGGATTAGGATGCCTGGGAATAGCGTGGCCTTGGGTGGGATTGGCTGTAATTGCATCAGGAATGTTCACCCAAATTTGCTCTGGTTTATGTTAAACTGGAAAATGCTCCTGCTGGAGCTTTAAGAAGAAATTCTGGAAGCAGTTCCCAACCACTGTTCAGTTTATTTACACAAAGAAGGATTCAGGTAATGAGAAAACACAACTGTGAGGCCAAACAAGCATCAAATCAAACTTTTAAAGCACAAAAACTCGTTATAATTCAGGTCTAGAGGGAGACCAGAAGGCAAACCTATAGCAAGAGGAGCTAGAACCAGTCTTGTTTGGATTATGTGATTAGAAGTTTGACTATTTTCAGTATCACTAATCTGAAAAAGCAAGCAATGTCAGCAGAAAATTAGGCAATGTGGGAGGAAAATTTGTTGAGTATTTTGGGGTTTATTTCTGGAAATCAATTGTTGGCCAAAGCAGGGAAATTCAAGCAATTGCTGTTTCATTTCTGTTGCACACAGAACTGGGAGGAATCAGTGGCTTTTGGGAAGGGAATTTACAAGGGCCATGACACTTAAATGCTATTGTCTCCAAACAGAAATTTTAAAAAAATGTTTTAAATGAAATTTTGGGGGGTTTGAGAATTATTCATCATCAAGAGTATGGAAGAGAAGTGGCTGGTGATGAGGAGCTAAACTTCATGTCTCCAAACCAGCCTCACCAGATGAGATTTGTGCCTACACAAAGTGCCTGTGAGTTATATGAAATGTAAATAAAATATCCCCAGCTGCCCACACAGTGAATGTGAGGGTGAGCCCAGTGTGTGATGTGCCCAGATTTGGGGTTAAACCAGATGTGGGCCCAGATCTCCTGGCTTTCTGTCTCATCACTCATCCCATAGCAGGCAGGAAAAGGTGAGATTTGGAGGTTGATTTTTCCCTCTATGATGTGACTGTGCTGAAGTCAGGCCCCCTCTAATTTTGAGGAAAAACTGGTGCGATGGGAGCTGGGATAATAAAAATAAAATTGGGTCTAACCCTAAAAGTACAAATAAGGCCAGGAAGGGTTTTGAGACCAGTGATCCTGATCACTGCTTATCCTCAGTTCTCTGCCATCTCAGTATCACTCAACAGCCTCAAAATGATTGTGCAGAATCCAAAATCCAACCCTTCCCTGATCTCAGAGGTCTCAGGACAAACCCTGTGAGTGACTGTGCTGAGCAAAGGCTAAAGGCTTTATTTCAGGACTAATATTCCAGTGCATCATTCCTGAAAGAATGGGAACTGCCAAAGGGCTGGCGACTTCCTCAGCAGCCCAGGTGAAGCTCTGGGCAGGGCTTGGAGGGTGGTGCAGCCAAACTTTGAGAATAGAAATATCTTTAATAGGATTAAGGGGGGAAAGGCTTGGAGAGATTAGGAGAGGCATCAGGAGGAAGGATTAGTGGGAGGTGCAAATAAAACCAGAGGCCAGGAGGGTGCACTCAGTGCTGAGTGGTGTCACATGCCACACACACTCAGGGGTAGCCACCCTCTCCTGGGCAGCCTGGACTCACCTCCCAGTGCCAGAGGGCAGGGTTAGACAGGATATTGGCAAGGAATTCTTGGCTGTGAGGGTGGGGAGACCCTGGCACAGGGTGCCCAGAGAGGTGGTAGAACCCTGGAAGTGTCCAAGGCCAGGCTGGACAAGGCTTGGAGCAGCCTGGGATAGTGGAAGGTGTCCCTGCCCATGGCAGGGGGGTTGGTGACCTTTAAAAGTTCCTTTCAACCCAAAATCTTCTATGATTTTCCAATACACCTTCCATGTTACTACAGGCTCTGCATGGTTATAAAAACAGAATCATGGAAAGGTTTGGGTTGGAAGGGACCTCAAAGCTCATCTCAACCCATTCCCTGCCATGGGCAGGGACACCTCCCACTATCCCAGGTTGCTCCAAACCCCATCCAACCTGGCCTTGGACACTTCCAGGGATGGAGCATCTTCCACCTCTCTGGGCACCCTGTGCCAGGGGCTCTCCACCCTCCCAGGGAACAATTCCTTCCCAATATCCCACCCATCCCTGGCAGTGGGAAGCCAATCCCCCTTGTCCTGCCTTAAACTTCAGACACATCACAAATATCAATACAGCAAACCAGAAGAGGACAGAATTGGATGAGGTTCACATCTCTTAACGACCTTAAAAACCTTCTTAAAGGTCTGCAACGGATTTTTTTTTTCTGGTATAGACCCACTGCTTTGGGATCTTTTCTTGGTATAAACTTGTGCTGATACAATCTAATATCTGAAATAAATCTGCAGTTGAGGTAATCCTTTCAATCCCAGTCTTACAAAACTCGGAGTACCATCTCCATCTGGAACAATTGTGTTGTTTTATTCCACCTCTGGCTGCAGCAGAGGATCTTATGGACCATTTTTATAGGGCTGAACATTATTTCCCATCTTCCTATTGCTCCTGTTGTGAGCCTTGAAGGTGGTTCTGACACTTCACTCTTCTCTCATGAAAAAAAAAAAACAAACCAGGCTACAAGATCTTCCTGAACAGCCTCTTCATGTTAAAAAAATTACATTTATTCACTAAATTCCCTTGAAACACGGCAGGTAAAGTGCTTTCACCTGTTTACTCAAGTGTGTATCACATTATCAGCACCAACATTGATGCATCACACAGGCAGAACCTGGATCCATCCCACCCCTGGCGTGTGCTGTGACAACTTCCTCCTCCAAGGGACAGAGGAGCCAAGGAGCAGAGGTGCCAGGCTGGACCTGGGACCTGTTCCCATCAAAAAGGAGGGACTGGTGGGGAATGTGAAGCTCAGTGTGAAGTCTGGGCTGCTGGGACCATGGAATGGTGGAGTTGGAGACCCTTGGGGCAGTGAGGAGGGAGCATTACCCTGTGCTTCAGGAGAGCAAATTTCAGTCTCTCCAGGGACTTTTTTGGTTCAACCCCATGGGATAAAGCTGGTTGATATCCCGGGATTGTCTCATCCAATCTCTGTTTCTGTTGTTTTCTGCCTCAGGCCATTATTTACAAATTGGATACAAGACCCAATCTTCAATCTTGAGAACCAGTGCTCATCTTACAGCAGGGTCTGTCAGAAATAGGGAATTTAAAGTGTTTTGGAGCCCAGAAATCATCAGCAGCATGGCTCTGGGATGGTTTTGGCTTGGGATAAGTTTTGCTGAGCTAAGTGGTTCTGAAGATGTCCCTGCCCTTGTCAGAGGGCTTGGCTTAGATGACCTTAAAGGTCCCTTCCACCCCAAACCATTCTGTGATTTGATGTTTCCATGGAATAATCCTCAAACCCAGATTAGGGACAGATCTGTTCATTTTACCAGGATAAATGTCCTGGAATCCCAGCCTCTTATTGGAGGAGCCATCTTCCAGTGACATTGAGTATTTATTGCATCAGAGGCTTTGTCTGCATTTCCTAAAGCTGTGCAGTGAGAAAGTTGCAATTGGAGTCTTGGAATTTAATTTAGTGGCTGTCTGGATGTTGGGCAGTTCTTCTGCCTACTGTGTGCCAGACATAATCATATTCCATCAGAGGCAGGATTAGTCAGTGTGTCCTTCATTGCTAAGTGCAGCACAGGATCACTGGCTTTCCCTGGGTTTGTTGTTTTGCTGGGTTTTTTTTGTTTGTTTGTTGATTTTTTTCCATGACACGTGTAAATATTGGTTATTGGGACTCTTGTCTGTGGACCTTGAAGTGCTGAATTATGATGGTAAAAGGGGATGGCAAAAGGAACAGTGAAAGTTCCAAGATGGAAAAGCCAAGCAGTGCTTTAGGTGAGATAACAGTGAGATAAAACAACAGACAAGCTCAGCCTTGTGGTTGTCATGTTGTTAATAATAAAAATTGTGCCAGGACCGGGAGAGGGAGAGGGGCTGATGTTGGAATTGAGTCTGGAGCAGAAACAAAGCGATTTTGTGGCTGTCCATGTGCACCATGGTCACTTTGCCTGTACTCCTGAGATAAGATCACCTTCAGGGGATGTGGCAGCCTTGGCAGCAGGGGGACAGTCACCTCCTCTGGCTGTGCTGGCTCTTCCATAGCTGGGCTCCCTGCCCAGCTCCCATCAGCTCAGGGCAGTGCTGAATTCACATCTCTCTGCACCCGTTTCTGCTGGAAAAACCCAGAGAAACTCCAAACAGCACAAACTGAAGTTATCTGGACTAAAGTAATTTTCCAAACCTGCACGGAGAGCTTGAAGCACAAGGAAAACTCACATATTGAGGTGGTTTCTGCTCTTAAATATGGAACTGCAAGGACAAATAGATAAAACTGAAGGATTTAAAGGAACTCCCACAGAACCAGATACATTCAACACAAATGCCTTTGAAAGAAGGTGGCGTTGGGCCAGTGTCAAATCTAAAATAACAATTAATTCATGAATATCCCTATCAAAACTTAAATTTATTAATAACCACTGAAACGATGAAGTGACACCAACAGCAGCACTTAAGCCGTGACTATTCATGAGCTGCTTCTGGAGAACCCATCCCAGGCGTGGGGGAAGACCCGACTCAAATTTTCACCAAAAAATCCTTATGATGAGGATGCAAACAGCGTTATCCTGCCAGGCCACTGATGCCAGCACCCCACCACCACGTGGAGATGCTCCCAGCTGGAAGTTTGGGAAGTGCCCGGATCCCTTGGAGGAGCTCAGCTGTGGTCCCTCAGCAGCCGCCTGTGCCTGCCAGGGCTCCTCAGCTGACTTCACCTCCCGATGCTGCCCTGTCCTCTTTTGCTCCCTGTTGGAAGCTCTGTCCCCCTGGCAGATTGATGGTGTTCCAGGGGGTGTCCCCAATGGCTGTGCTGCCATCTGTCCCCATCCCAATCCAGCACAATCCAGGATCAGGGATGGGCTCCCTGAGCGCTTCCAGGGGTCAGGTTTTCCCTCCTGTCACTGCTGAGGGGAGCAAATATCTCTTGGTGGGATGCAGGCACCTCAAAACTCTGCCCAGGAATGGGATAGACACTGCCCTGCCCAGTGAAGACAAAACGAGGCTGCCCCTTTGCTGTAGGGTTTGCTCCAATCTGTCACAAAAAATAACTTATTCCAAGGGAGCCGGTCCCAGGAGGGAGCAGAAAGTCCTGGTTGCTCTTCTGGCTTCATCTTTTATCCATCCCCGTGGCTTTTTCCCTCCCCTGCCTGCTGCTAATCAGCATTCCTTGCAAAGAGCAGCTGCCAATGTGCAGCAGGAGTTGGTGTGTGCAGGGTGGTGAAGGGACACCCTTCCAGCATCTCCTGCTGCAGCAGCACCAGAACATCCCTTTCCCAAAGCCTAAAAAGGATCCAACCTCGTGCACCCACAAAAGAAAAGCCGATTTTTAGCACTTGCATTTTATCGAGGGGGAAAAAAAAAAAAAATAATTGTTTGTCTTGGTGTGTGTGTGTGTGTGTTTGTGTGCGTGCTCGTGTGTGTATATAAATACATATATATATTTTCCCCTCTGAAACAACTCGCTTCCCTTTGGGAATAAAGGGGATCTTTAAAAATGCAAAAATTCCTTCCAGACAGTTTGTCATGTCTTACTAGAAACAGCCGAGCCTATTAGCAATTTAAA
Source organism: Sturnus vulgaris (assembly GCF_052056855.1). Lineage (NCBI taxonomy): Eukaryota > Metazoa > Chordata > Aves > Passeriformes > Sturnidae > Sturnus > Sturnus vulgaris. The sequence goes on along the minus strand of NC_142245.1, from coordinate 112,881,636 downwards.
TGATGCCTCTCATTAGCATAATTTTTAATGAAGCAGAGCACGTGTTTCACATTTGTGTTTCTGACGTGGTGGGAAGGAAGCACTCGGACACTCAATGAGCATCAGGAGAAACTGAGAAGATCAGAGGGATGAGGCACGTGGGATTCCTGGCCAGGACCTCATTTGGGATGTTTTTCTGCAAGTGGTTTTGCCTTAAAGTTATTCTCATAAAATCCCAGAACAGTTTGAAAGGGACCTTAAATCTCATCTCATTCCACCCCCTGCCATGGACAGGGACACCTTCCACTATCCCAGATTGTTCCAACCTGGCTTGGGACACTTCCAGGGATCCAGGGGCAGCCACAGCTTCTCTGGGCAGCCTGCTCCACCATGCACATAATGAAGAATTTCTTCCTAATTTCTAATATCTTCCCAAAAATCCTATGTATCATTCAATGGAAAACCTTCACTGACAGAAAAGACCACGGGAATAAACCACCAATCTGTGGAATATTTTTAGGATTCAGAAAAGTTTGCAAAGTGCCACTGTTGGATGTCCTTGGAGAAACTGTGGTTTTCATTTAATTTTTTTTTTCCCTCCAAAAAATGTTGGGAATAGCAGGACTTTTCTTTCCTGTTGTCATTCCTAAAATCCTGGGAAGCTTTTAATCATGCTGCAGAATCTTCCTCAGGCTGCTGCCCTATGAGCCAGGCTATGGCTCCCACCTGGAAGTCCAAAAGGCTTTAGCAAACCTGGAGTGATTGATGGCAATAAGTGCTAAATAAAATCACTTTTCCACCCAGATGTGTTATTATTATTATTATTCCCAATTTTTATTTGCCTTACAGTACCCCCGTGGCAGAGCATGGGAAGGGAACACCAAAGGATTTTCAACTTGATCAAACATCAGATAAAACAGGACAGGGGTTGGTTTTCATTGCTGAAAATTTACATGGTTTCCCTAAAATGCAACAACAACTGAATTTTTTTGTGTCTTTTCCCCTGTTTTCCCCTTGTTTTCCCCACTTTTCCCTGCCTTGCATTGCTCCAGGTCCTCTTGCAGGAGCCATTTGCAACGTCAGAAGGGAAATTGTGCGTGGGTGTGAAATCTTGTGTGCACACATGCTCCACATTTTGTTTGCTTAAAAGCCCGTGCAAAGCTTCTAGTTTGCATTTTTTTTTTTCCCCCCTCCCCTTTTCCTAGTGGGAAAACACTCCCGGGAACTGAAGTTACACAGGCAATAAGACACAGCACAAACCAGTAAGTGATCCCGATGGGGAGCACAGGGATGCCCTTGTGGGACAGCAGGAGGTCACTTGGACCAACCCTTCCCCTCCATCATCCTCCCTGCCTCGCTCTGCCACGACACAGAAACATCCTCATTAGGGCAGCAGGCAGATTTCCAGGATCCACTTCTGATTCCCTGGCCCTGGAACGGTCCCAAATATCACAGATGTTTCGATGGCTCTCCCAGAGGGCGGCAGCAGCTCGTCCTCCTCCACTTTCGGCACGTGGAGCCCTGGCATGCGGCGAGCAGCTGATGCCCCTGCTCCCTGTCACGGATGGCAGCTCCCAGTGCTCCCAGTGAGCCCAGCACCCTCACAGCCAGCTACCCAAGTGGGGTTCTGCCCAGCTGGGGTTTTCAAGGCAGTGTGGTATACTGGGGATGAAGCCTTCACTCTGTGCCTGTTGCTTTTGGGGGAAAATCTGGTTTTTTTTAGGGCATCCTGCAAACAAGTGCTGCTTCTGGAGAAGGACTCTGCTGTAAGAAAGTTGTAGAGGACACAAGAAGGAGGGGATGAATATTAATTATTCCTTTCCACAGGCTTGAATAGGAAGCAAAGCACTGAATCTCAGTTAGGTGAGTTTGACCATTAGGGACAAAGCAGGGAATAAACTTTCAGCATCAAGATTATTTTCCACTTCAGGGGGACATTCCTCATTCTTCCCCAGCCCCAAGCAAACACAGCCCTGATTTCCATGCCTGGTTCCATCCTGATGGCTACAGATGAAACCAGGTCTCTATTTGTTGGGTAAGCTGAGGAAATAATTTCCCTTCCACCTTCCCTCCTATTCACCCCACCTGCCTCAGGAGAGGCTGGGAAGTTTATTTCACTCAGGATTTCAAAGTGCTTGGGAAAGTTCAAGTGAAAGACAGCGTGGAGCTGTTGTTGCTGTTGCTGTTTTATTTTTCTCTGCCAGTCAGGGGAGAAAAACTGACAATCAGAAGTTGTTCAGTGCACTGTGCAACAGCTTCTTGTAGGATGTATCTTCTCTGGGAAGGAAACAAGAGCTCCCTGTTTATGGGAAGAGTGGAAATATCAGACAAAAAAAAGAGAAGCATCTCTGCACGTGTCTGACCTGGCCCATCTCCCACCTGGTGTCCTCAAACCTGGCAAAAAAAAAATCAAAGCTCAAGACAAAATTAATAGATAAGTGCCAGAATAACCACCCTTGGTGCTATCAAGGCCAGGCTGGATGGGGCTTGGAGCAATCTGGGATAGTGGAAGGTGTCCCTGCCCATGGCAGGGAGTGGAATGGGTTGAACTTTAGGGTCCCTTCCCCCCAGAACCATTCTGTGATTCCATGGTGAGTGTCACAAACCTCAAACCCTTGCTGGGCCTTTATTGACAGCCCTTCACAAGTATTAATCAAAGAAAGTGCACTGTGAATAAACTGGGGACAGTAGGATCTGTAATGTTGTCTCCCAGGCCACAGCACAGCCCATCCCTGAAGCAGTCACTGGTGTTCCTGGCAGGTTCATCCATGGTTTTCAGGTTGTTCTGGCACCTGCACTCTCACAATTCCCAGATCTCGAGCTGATCCTGCATTTATGGACTGAGCAAGTGCCTCAGAAGGTGATTTGTGATACATGGTGTAAGGCACAGGGTGGGATTCCTGATCCTGTCCTCTGCAGCAGCAGGAGATGGACTTTGATGATCCTTGTGGGCTCCTTCCAACACACAATATTCTGATTCTGTGATTCTATGATTCCATGATCATGGACACAAAGATTCCCTACCTCAGGGCTAAAATCCAGCTCTCTCCCTTCCTTCTCCACACAGCCTGTCCCTTTGGAAGAAAGCCCATTCTGGTGGGGAGGAATCCATGAACAGCCATGAGATGGGATCTCACATGCTCACGATGAAGATCCCCTTCTTTAGAGCACCAAACTCGGTTTCTCAAAGAGAAATTGCAGGACAGACCTCAATTATTCAAGTTAGAGCTTGGCAGAACACTGCAGTTAATTCTGTTCAGGAGGACACGTGTGCTGGCACTGTGAATGTCACCAGTGGTCACAAACCAAGGTCTGGAGGCCATCAGCAGCACTGACCCCCCCAGGGCTACTCAAGCACAGGAGGAAAAGCCATCTGCAGCGTTCTGTGCCAGCCAGAGGCTGCAGATCCCAGCTTTGTGCAGCCAGGACTTGTGGGATTGTCATAGGATGGGGATGTCCATCCAAAACAGACCAACAAAATGGCAGAACACTCTCTTCCTTCTCAGAAGTGGTCCTGAAAGGATGTGGATCCAATCACAGCATTCTCTATCCATACACACAGATGTTAAGGAGTTTTAGAAGTGTTTTCTCTCCAAAAGGGATCTCTGAAATGGAAAATATCTTTGATATTCATAGTCCTACCTCTGTAACAGGTCCTATCAAAACTCATGATATGAGTCTTCCTTCCCCCCTGCAAGAGAGACCAAATCAAGTTGATCATAAAATTTCATTTACTTTCTTGTCCTCATTTGATCTGCCAGGTGGAGGTCAAGAGGAAATATTCTATTTTCTTTTGGATTTTAATTTAAGAATATCTGAGTTATCTAGCTGATTGAAGCTGGCCCCTGCAATGCTGCTGCCGAATGCTTCAGAGAAAGGAGCAAGGCATCTATCAGTGGGTGAGAATGAAAATTCCTTTCTTGTCAGAAATGCTTCTGTAAACTTTTTAATCAGGGTTGCTTTTGCAACTTAGGTGGGAGCTGCAACTACCACGAGTGCTGCAAGGATGTCAGGATTCCCTGGAACACTCCACTTTGTCCAAGTTGTTCCTGCTGTCATCTGGAACACAAGCTGATGGTAATTGGCTTTTTAATAACACCAGCACATTGTCCAGCATGACCAAGTGCCAGGACTGATTTGGATTTTATTGTCATGCAGTCTTCCAGAAAATTAATTGCTATCTCTGGTAGTGATAACCCAGAGTCTTTAACATGAGAAGCTCCTCCTGGTTTAAATGGTAAACTTATTGGAGGAGTGGTGGCTTTTTAAAAATTTTTCTTTAATTTTGTTTGTTTAAACAAGATTTAATTTGCTCTGAGGAAGATTTAAGAGTTTAACCCCAGAGGCTGAAATTTAGGTTTTGAGATGAGTTTTCTGTCCATTCACCCATCCTGTTCATCTACAACTGACAAGTCTCCAGGTGATGGGGGGACTCCAGGGAGCAAAGGATTCATTCCAGCTCCTGCTACTTTTTGGCCAAAGTCAATCCTGTGCAATTTCAGAGGAGCTCCCACCCAGCAGGCACCTCCTACCTGCAGGTTTTGCACTGGACACTTTGTTAAATGAACATAAAATGACTTTTCAGATGTTCTGCAGAATAATTTTTTTTTTAATTTTTTTTTGTGTGCATTTGTCACTGGGCTAATGTTGGGAAGCAGCAGAATGGGCCATTTGCAATTGCAATGCTGAGCAGCCAAGAACAGGCGTGTTCCAGGCCTGGGGATTGGCAGCTGGCACTTGAGGTGTGACCCTTAAATTATTAAAATGATCGATCTTTGGAGTTTTAAAACCTTTCCTACAGTGTGGTATTTATGGGTGCTCTGCTGGGATTAACTGGCTCGTCTTTGAGGGATCCTAAATTCTGAGCCAAGCCAAAGTGCCATGTTCATAAAGTCTTCTAAAAGAATCTTTGTAATCACAGAGTCACAGGTTTGTGTTGGAAGGGACCTTAAAGCTCTTCTTGTTCCCCCTCCTGCCACAGGCAGGGATGTCACTCACTAGATCAGGTTACTCAGAGCCCTATCCAATAAACCCAATAAATAAACCAATTTTGTTACAAATTCCTGTTGTTCACCTCTTTTGTCCAGCCACAAAGAGGGAGAGACTGGGTCAGGACATTTCCATTGTGGATCCAGAACTTGAAACTTCGAAGCTAAAGCTTCAAATTCTGACCCAAATTGATGAGAACCAAACTTCCCACTGAGGAATTCCAATAGAATAAAATATGAAGGAGAAAAAAAAAAAGTTGAAGAAGCATTTTCTTCATGACAAGTGCCCACAGCACCAGACTGCTGGGGAAAAAACGCTGTGCCAATAACCCAGCTGCTGAAAGAATTCCCTAACTGTAAATGAATCCCAGCCTGGCATTTTCATGGGATACAGTGGGCTGGTGTCTCTCCTTGGATGATGCAGGCTCACACTGACTTTGGGCTGGCAGGGAGCCTCTCCATGGTGGTGGTGCCCCAGAACGAGTTCTGGCCCCTTCCTTGCCATGACAGGACCACAGGTCTTCAAGTGAGATCTACATTTACTGGGTAATTCAGGATCATAATGCTTTTAATGCCCTTAAAAGGATGGCCTTGCATTCTCTACACTTCCAATCCTTGTATTTTGGAAGCTCCTCAAGCTTTTAAAGAAGCACAGTTACACTTGGTCTCCTTCCTCAGCGTAGGGAAGTTATTTCACTTTATTTCTCTCGTTTTACACCAGTATGGCCCAGGAAGAAAAGACTCACTGGGCTCTTAGAAGGTTTACAAGGGGTTGCCCTGGCAGTGGTTTGGGGAAGTGATGGGAGGATTCAGCAGCCCCATCTGAGGCTGCTCACAGAGGGGACAGTGCTCAGAATCATTGTCCTGTGCAAACTGCTTGGCAGGAGCACTGCTTCTCCCCCACAAGGATGGTGGGAGGTGCATCATCTTCCTCTCTGCAGAGTTGCTGTGAAATTAATGTGGCCATATGGAAGTAGGCTGCAGATCTTGACTGTCTAACACACTCCACTTTCCAAAATCATGCTCCCGACACAACGCACCCATAGGCTGCTCCAAGCCCAAGCCTCGTGGCAAAAAGACAATTTTGCTCCTCTGCATCAGCCAAGGTACTCTTAGGTGTGAAAGCTAAAGGTCTCGAGCAATTTATAACTGCTAATGTTCTGGCCCTGAAATAATCGTGGAAGACATTTTATTTTCTGTTTATTCCTCCTGCCTTGAAGTGAATCAACTTCTGAGCTCACACCATGTGACGGTGGCTGTGGCGCATGAGTTTTCTGTGCCAGGAGAGAGTATCCAGGCAACTAGACCGGATATCAAAGTCTTGTCAGATTTTTCCCACCCTGTATTTTGTCTGTCTTATGGCCCTTATTACCATTGAATTCAGGACCTGTTGATCTCTAACAAATCCATCTCGCAGCTGCCTTTTGCAGACAAGAGAAATGTCTCTGTTCTGCAGATGGAGATGGGAGAGCCCTCTAGGAAAGTCAGGTAGAGCAGGGATTGAAATGGGAGAGCCCAGGTCATCAACCAGTACCAGAGTCCCTTGTTTAAAGGTGGGGACAGTTTTAAGTGTGAGGGGTTCAAGCTAAAAAAGGAAAAATTCACAAGGTGTTTTCTTGCTTGATTGTAGGAGAATTTTGGCTGGGAGGGCGTTTACAAGGTCTTTGGTGCAACCTCCTTTTCCAAGAAGGGTCAGCCCCAGGTTTAGACCAGGTTGCTCATCCAGTTATGTCTTAAAAACACCCAAGGACTGAGACTGCACAACTGCAACCATCCCTGGAAGTATTCAAAAGTTATTTGGATGTGGCATTTGAGGACATGGTTTATGTGGGCTTGGCAGTACTAGGTAAACAGTTGGGATGATCCTGGAGGGCTTTTCCAACACAAATAATTCTGTGATTCTGCTCTGAAGACCTCTGCAAAAAGATCCTCAGACCATCCATAATTTCTCTCAACTTGTCACCCATCCCTGGGCAGGAAAACCAGATCAATTCACCTGTCATTGTGATTCCTTCCCTGTAAGTGAGACACAAAATCCAAATCCTAGAGCATTAACTTTTAATGCTGATCCTTTTTGTTCCTGCTTTTTGTTTGGCACTTCACTGTCAAGAGGAGAAATTGAGCGAGACAGGCATCATTTCTTGTATGACCAAACAGCCGCATCAGAGACAGAAATACCTGACTTTTTTCCCCTTAGTAGCTGGGAATGTGGAAGTCAGTCATGGACATTGTCATGGCAGAACAGTGTCTGGATACTGAATTAGACTTCAACTAAGTGTGGAATTTCAAAACACGAGAATTATTTGTTTTGTTGCAGAGATTCACCACCTTGTTAGGGAAAGAAAAAAGTTTCTTCCATTTTAAGTTTAAAAAAAGTGATGGTGATGGCCCAACAATTTCAAAATCGGGGTGAGATCAGGAAAACCATATACATTTTAAATTCTTTGCCATTTTAGTTTTATGTCCTCTGGTTTTATTTCTTCAGCAATTCCAAAATGCATTTGTTTCAAAGCCTATGTCCTAATTAAAAAGCCCTGTGCCCTGAAGTAAGAGATGGCATGCATGAATGTCCTAAATAAAGGAAAAGAAATAAATAAAAATCCTGTTAAATTTTCTCCATAATGTCCATGAATGAGGAGACATCCCCCTTTTCCTTTTTGACCTATGGATATAATTAATATGGAGTATTCCAGCACAATGAACTGGAAAGAATGGTAATATTTTTAATTTCCTCTCTTGGGGAGAAATAGATGTTTTTCCACAGTAATGTTCACATGGGTGATACACTGACTCCTGGCCTTTATCTTGGATTTTGTGGGGATCTCAGAAGAAAGTCTCATTATTTGGGAAAACAATATCAATGCTACAAATTCTAATGAGTCTTCCAGAGGAGGCTCATGGAATTTTTTCCTGAGTGACCTGGGGTTGAAAACAGCTCAAAATTTCTACAGTCAGCTTGGCCAGCCTTGGTTATAAAGTCAGTAAAATGATGACTTTGCAGTAGGTTACAGGTATAATTCAGCTTTGTCAGTTTAGGCTGACACTTGATTTGTACTTTTTGCTGATGCAGGAGTAGACAAAGAGAAGGGGAGAAAAAAGGTTTTGGGTTTTTTTTTACTACCAAGCAGGAAATTAAATTATGTGACATGAGAAGAACATGCACTTGTGCAAGGCTCTTCTGGTGCAAACGTAGCTGTTCCCCAGGAAAAGGACTGAAAGAAAAAGGCTTTACTTGGACAATGAAGATTTAGGGTTAGATATTGGGACAGCTGTTCCACTCTAAGAGTGCAAGAAGATTTTTTCCAAGACCTGGTAAAAAAAAAATGCATCAGTATGACTGTGACATCTTCAAGAAGCAGCTCTGGCTTGAGTGGGGAAGTTCATGAGTGGGGATCTGACGTGACCCACATCAAGTTTAGACAGGTCCTGCCTGTAGGGGATCACTCTCCCATGTTGATCACTCTCCCATGTTTCTGTGTTGGTGCATGGCCTGGGAAGGTCCTGGAAAGCCCTCATTGGGATGAAGGGCTGAGTCAAATATCCATTGAGCCTATTTCTTTCCACTCTGGGGCAAGAGGAGTCTGACCAAGATCTGGGAAAGCCTCTGGATGCCCATCCATCCATCCATCCATCCATCCATCCATCCATCTATCCATCCATTTATCCATCCATTTATCCATCCATCCATCCATCCATCATCCATCCATCATCGATCCATCCATCCATCCCTCCATCCATTCATCCATCCATCCATCCATCCATCCATCCATCATCCATCATCCATCATCCATCCATCATCCATCCATCCATTAATCATCCATTCATCCATGCATCCATTCATCCATCCATTTATCCATCCATTCATCCATCCATTTATCCATCCATTTATCCATCCATCCATTCTTCATCCATCCCTCCATCCATCCCTCCATCCATCCATCCATCCATCCATCCATCCATCCCTCCATCTATCCATCCATCATCCATCCATCATCCATCATCCATCCATCATCCATCCATCCATCCATCCATCCATCCATCCATCCATCCATCCATCCCCCCATCCATCCATCCATCCATCCATCCATCCATCCATCCATCCATCCCTCCATCCCTCTGGCTCCCAGCCCTCAGAGCAGCACCGAGCCCTTCCCGTGGCCGAGGCTCCAAGCTCGGGAGCTCCAGCCCGCGCTCGCAGGAGGGGGCCCGGCTGCAGCATCGATGATCAAAGGGCAGAGCAGGCTGATGTGCACAGAGACGCTGTGATACAGCAGCAGAGATCCCCTCCAGCCCTCGCCGATGCTAATGCATATATTTACCTCCTGATTGACTTCATAATTAATTGACTATGCGGGGAGGATCCTTCTCTCACCTCCCCGGCTCTGCAGAAGCGGAGTGGCACGGGTGTAAAACAGGGCCACGCGAGGGATGAATGAGGCCTTTGTCTTTATTATTTTCTCTGCAAGTGCATAGAAGCCATAAGGAGCCTCTAAGGATATAAATGAGGGCAAAAATGTGTTTCTTTTCAATCCCCAAACTGCAGCAGGAGAGACTCAGCACAGACAAGGGTTGAGGCAGTGGTTACAAAGTAGAAAGGTTTGTGTTTTGGCTGGTGGATATATTTAAAAAAAAAATGGTAGAGAAGTAGGGGAAATTAATACTTCCATCCCAACCCGAAGAAGGAGAAGAAGCATTTGTTATGCAAATCTTTTCATTATTGCAAATCCCGAGTGCTGATAAGAGATAAGCGTTGTTCTAGCTTTATTTCAAGTAGCTGCTGCCCAGACGCGGGGACGTGATTCTATTGCTGCGAGAGAGAGAAACAAACACACACATTTTCCCCCCTGTACATTTATTTCTGTTACTGGAACACGGATTCTGGAGCCTGCCTGAAAAGGCATTTGGTCCATTGAGGCTTGTTCATTTTACTGCTTTGTTTTCTGCTAAGGTGACATCTGCTCCTGAATGACCTTCGCATCTTTTCTCGGCACAGCCTGGCCCGGGTGGCCGCTCCTTTATGCGCATACATTAACGTGCGGGTGAATCGCAGCTTCAGGAGGGCTGTTCTTTATCCTTTTCATTTTCCCTAATCCCGGAGTCTGCGGGGAACAAAGGGCTGGATCCTCACGGTGTAAACGGCCAGAGCCGGCTGCGGGGATTTACATCCGCTACGGCGGCGTGACACCGGTTATCTCCCAAAGCCATTCCCCGCTTTGCCATCTTCGCCATCGAATTCCTTGTCCTTGCTAGAATTTATTGCTTCCCCCTCCTCCCTCGTTTTTTGACTGTTGGGAGGCAGCTGTAAAATCTGTGCAGGGAGCAGCAGCAGCAGCTCCCATCCCACGTCGGACACAACCCCACTGCTGGGGTTTGGTGGTGGGGAAAGGTTGGTGCTCCACACCTGGCATGGGATGCTGCTCCCCACCCCATCCCTGTGCTGAGATGCTCCCTGTTTTTGTGGCCCCATTGCAGGATCTGTCCACGTGCACTGCTGCCTTCCATGAAATCAATGAGGTTTGCTCAGCCCTGCGTTTAGCCGAGGCTCAGTCCTCTGCCTGCCTGGCTATTAAATTACTTTTCCACGTGACAGTGGAGCTTCCAAAGTTTGCAGCATAATTTCAGTCTCATATGCAGCTCTTCAAGCCATTTTCCCCTCCTCTCCCATTGTTTCACTGCTGTCTCCCCATTCAGCAGCTCGGTGTTGCAACAGGAATATTCCACTTGCCCCATCTCCCTTTGTCTGGCACCGTTGTTTTTTTTTTGCATCACCACCAAATGAAATGAATTTTTGAACTGATTTTTCTGCCCTGGCACTGGAATGACATGCCGACAGTTTCTGCTACAAATTCTCCTTGCTGTCCATAATAAGTTACTTAACCATTCCATTATTTCATGCCGGCTCCCGGTGGGTTTGAGCTGCACAAGGCATCTTTCTGATGAAATTGGCACCGGCTTTTAAAAAATCCAAATCAATTATATCTCCTGGGCCTTGCTCAAGACTTTAAAAGAGGTTACTTAGGCAGGATCTTCATTTTGCACATCTGGGTGGAAAATGCATAGGCATTTTTTCCCCCCTCTCATGTTGGATTTTTTTTTTTTTTTTTTTTTTTTTTTTTTTTTTTTTTTGGTATAAAATTGTTTATCATTGGAAGAGTCGGGAGCTCACTCTGGGAGGAAATTTGGCTGATATTTATGGCAAGGCTCCAGTGGCTTTAATGAATGAAATGCTGATCACTTGAACAACAGGATCAGCAATATGGCAGGGATGTGATAGCCCTTTTCTCCAGCCCTGGATATGAAGTACCAGATAAGAGTGTTGTGTCAGAGGGCAGCTCCCAACAGAGGGGAAAAATCACAAGCTGGGTGTCAGACCTGGTTTCTTCTCCCACCTCCAATGGCAGCTGGAATTAGGTGATCTTCAAGGTCCTTTCCAACCCTAACCACTCTCTGGCCTTCTCCCCAGGAAGATTGTCCCTGGAGCTAATCCAAGTCTTTTTCTATTCAGAGTGATATTGAAATCCAATATTACCTATCCTGGCAAGCTTTCTGGTAACAATTGGAAGCAATTAATCCTAATGAACTTTTTAATCACCAATTTCACTAGATTTCTCAATCTTCCCAAGCAAGTCTTATTTGATCTATTTTCTAAATGAACACTGAAATGTTCCTTTATGGAAAGGAAAAAAAATCGACTCCCTCACTTCTTCGAGGTCATATCGTTATGCAAAAAACCCACATGTGCATAACTTCCCACCTTTTTAAAAAATCAAACCTAAATCTGACTTCTTCTAAGTACCTAATGGGAGCTGCAATTTCTTGCTAATTATATAATTACTCCAGATTGTTATGTAGCACTGGCAATCAAACACTCGAAATACTTTTAGCTTGAAGAAAGTAATTACGTAATTCCAGCGAAGCCGCATTCATTGCTGCTCCCTTCTCCCTGTGGCTTCATGTCCACAGCCAGCAGAGCTCAGACAACCTTGGCACATCACTTTAGAGCACCTGAAGGCCAGGCTGGGAATGAAGAAAGGGTTTAATGTGAAAAAAAAAAAAAAAATCCTATTTATACTAACAGAGTGAGATGGATGTGTATGTATGTATTCTATTCTAGATTTCAAAGCCTTTTTCTTTTTAGAGGCCAAAAGGACCATGCTCATCCCAGCATGGCAGTCCCCCAGGAGACCTCCCTGTCACAGTGTCTGATATGATCCCAGTCCTGGGGCTTCCCAGTGCATATTTTCACAGGAAGAGTTTGCCCGGACCCAGTGACAGCTCAAGTGTAACCTGATTGTTATTCACCAGCTCCTGCACACCTGGACCAGGGACCCACAGCTTTACATGTCTGACCAGCACAGAGAGAAAAATTCCCTTGTCCCCTATCCCTCAGGGTAATGTCCCTTGACACTGAATGCTTTCAATTCAGGTGACAGTTCTGCCCCTGGGGTCTCCACATTCCCTCTCTCCATGACAAGACACTCAGGTGATGCTTTGGTTTTCAATCCTACACTGTAATTGCTTCCTTTTCAATTGCTTCTCCTTTTCATGGAGAATGAAGCTGTGTGTGTTTCAGTGAGATCTGTATGACATTTCAACATTTCACTAACTTTCTGGTTCAGACTTTATGTAAGTTTTGAAAACAGTTATTGGGTTTTTCCACAAGGAGCAGGGGGAAAAAATAATAAGAACAAAAATAGTTAAACAGCAGGCTGAATATTTGACAGAAAGCAAAAGGACTGGGATTTGATGCTGTTCAGTTGAGAAGAACTCGTTGATATTCACTGAATTAAACAAGAACCTCCTGCTGCATTGCTTATATTCTGGTTACCATGATTCAAAGGCCAGAAGTTACAATGGATTTTATTTCTGTATTTATGTCCCATGGTTCCAATAACTCTTCCTTCTTGCTTGGTTTTGTTTTGGCTATTTTTCATTGTTGTAGTTTTGTTTTTTTCTTCCCCAGGACTGAGGCCTGAGAGCAGACCCTCTCTTCATGGCATCACAGAAGGGCTGGTGTTGACAGAGGTTTCTAGAGACCACCCAGTGCCACCCCTCTGTGAGAGCAGCGTCACTGGAGAAGGTCACACGGTCTCATTGAGGCAGCTTTGGAATATCTCCACAGCCTCCCTGGGAAGACTGATCCAGTGCTCCCTCACCCTCAGAGTAAGGAAGTTTTTCCCCATGTTCAGACAGAACTTCTGAATGCTTTGGTTTGTGTCCAACGCCTCTTGCACTGTTTTTGGGCACTACAAAAGGAGCCTGACCCCATCCTCTTGAGAGCTGCCCTTAAATTATTTGTGTGCATTGCTAAGATCCCCTCTCAATCCTCTCTCCTTGAGGCTGAAGAGGTTCAGCTCCCTCACAATTTATGAGATGCTCCACAGAATCCCAGGATCCCAGAATGGTTTGGGTGGCAAGTGACCTTAAGGCTCATCTTGTTCCAACTCCCTGGCATGAGTAGGGACACCTCTCACAAAACCATAGATGGGATATTGGGAAAAAATTCTCCCCTGTGAGGGTGGTGGGGGCCTGGCAGAGGTTTCTCAGAGAAGTTGTGGCTGTCCCTGGATCCCTGGAAGTGTCCAAGTCTAGGCTGGACAGGGCTTGGAGAAATCTGGGATAAGGGTTTAGTTTAGCCCTCACTTTTCTGGAAAGCATTTTCATCTAACCCAGAGTGCAAAATGACCTGGAAAAAATATCCCTGTTGGAGATGATCTGTTTTAACTTGGCAGAAAAAACACCCATATATTTATATATATAACTTCTTCCATTTTCTTCACCCCTCCTAAGCTGGGGACAGTCCTCTGTTTAGTCATTCCTGGGGCTGAAACCAGCATGGAATGCTAAATGGATTAATTATTACTACATCACTCTAAATTTAGACAGCTTCCTTTCAGAATTAGATTTCTTCAGGTTTATGCCATTACATTTCTTAAATGTACATTCTCAATCACATTAGCAATTATGAATACATTACATTTATTTTCTTTTTGAAATATTTTACTGTTGTACCTTTAGGATATGAAATACACACAGTGTCCTACCCAGGCAGAAATGTGAGGTCACTACCGCCCATGATTTCATTGCACAGCTCACAATTTTAATGCTCATCTTGGGACCTTTTCCCAAGAACTATCAGTTATCACCTTGTATGAGAAAACCAACTTTCACTTTTGAAGGAACTTTTTATTGCCTGCACTTGCAGAAATATTGCATTGTCCCCATGGAGGGCTGGGTTGGAACTAGATGATCTTAAAGATCTCTTCCAACACAAACTGGTCGAGGAGTCTTGAAAATCATGGAGAATTTGCAAAAACCAAGAGGTGAATAAAAACATTTGAAATGCAAACTAAAACTTCTGTCTGCTTCCCCTGGGGAAGGGCCTCTGGACAGTCCCCTTCCAGGATTGCCAGCACTGCTGGCAGTCACTCAGGTCTGGGGATTTTTTGGATCTTGGTGGCTCTGCTTTGGGGCTCAGAGGTGCTTTTGCACCTCTTGGGTGCCATTTCCTGGAGCCCTGTGTGCTCCCATGCCATTGCATGCAGACACAGACAGGTTATGGATGAAATTGTTTTAATGGAGAAACAGTGAACAACATCTTCTACATCTACATCTACATCTACATCTACATCTACATCTACATCTACATCTACATCTACATCTACATCTACATCTACATCTACATCTACATCTATATCTACATCTATATCTATAATATAAAATCCATCCTGGCTCCATCCCCAAACGATGTGGGCCCTCAAAGCCCCAATCCTACATTTCTGCTCCAGCTCTGCCTGTGGGAGCCTTGATCTTGCTGTCAGCTCTGGGCAGAGGCTCCTTCTTCCTCTTCTTCCCTCACCTTTCCAGCCTGATGCCATGTTTGGACAGCTGCCCTGGGGTGCTGCCAGGTCTGTCCCTGCATCTGCTGTGGCTCCTGATGTTTCCTGCCAGTGGTCCTGCCTTGCTCTGTGCTCAGGGTGACTTTGGAACCCTGCTCACTCAGGGACACCTTCCCAGGCAGCCAGAGCTGGCTGACTTTGTGCAAGGGCTGGGGCCACTGGTGCCTGCAGAGCCCGTGGGCACGGGGACACTTCTGGGATCACCCAGGGCACAGGGGACACGTGTGGCCCTGGGCAGATGTGGCCCAGGCAAGGCCAGGGCTGCTGGCCATGCCCTGCTGAGCCCATGGGCCACAGCTGGCAGGGACACGGGGCTGCTGGGGGGGCTTGGCTGATCCTGTAGGAGCTCACAGCCCAGGCTGGGGCTCAGACACTCAGGGCACTGAGGAGGAGGAGGAGGGAGAGGGTCAGGGCAGGAAGGGCTGGCAATGTCCCCAAAGTGCAGCCCTGGGCTGCTGCATTCAGGATCAGGCCCCAGCTGTGCTGCAGGAGGGTTTGGGGGAGAGGAAGGGCTGCAGGAGCTGGGCCATGGGCGAGCCCTGGCTGCCATGGCAGTGCCACAGAGCTGACAGGACCATGGTCACTCAGGGTCACTGGTCACTCAGCTCTGTTGGCTGCACACAGGACTGGTCACTGCTCTTGGAACGTCCCCAGGGCTGCAGTGTTGGGGCTCCCATTGTTCTGTCCCACAGCCAGGAATGCTGGGGCTCCCCTTGTCCTGCCTCACCCACAACAGCTCTGCCAGCTCTTGGTGGGGAGAGAAAGGGTGAACCCCAGAGCTGGAATTCCAGAATATCCTGAGATTTAAGGGGCCCACCAGGATTATTGATCCAACCCCTGCACAGACATCCCAACAATCCCACCCTGTGCATCCCTGAGAGCATTGTCCAAACACTCCTGGAGCTCTGGCAGCCTTGGGAATGTCACCATTCCCTGGGGAGCTGTTCCAGTGCTCAAACACCCTTTGGGAGAGGAACCTTTTCCTGATATCCAACCTAAAGCACCTCTGGAACCCTCCAGCTGTTGCCTCAGTTCGTGATGGAGCTGAGGATTGGTGCTGATATCATATCACCATAAACACAGCAACCTCATGACGGGTGCCTTGTTGCAATCACATTTTGTAACTTGTCAGATTACAAACAGATCTCAAAATCCCCAGGTTTCTGGGATCCAACAGTCCAGGATTATTGATCCAACTCCTGGCCCTGCACAGACACCACAATCCCACCCTGTGCATCCCTGAGAGCATTGGCCAAACACTCCTGGAGCTCTGGCAGCCTTGGGGCTGTGCCCATTCCCTGTGGAGCTGTTCCAGTGTTCAAACACCCTCTGGGGACAGAACCTTTCCCTGATATCCAACCTGATATCTCCAGGCACAGCTGAAAGGGTTGATAAAAGAGGTACCTTGCTGCAGGGACACTGTGGATTTTGGAAGCAGGACAGGTCTGGGGAAGGCCACTTCTCCAAGGACTCAGCCCCCAGCAATGCCCTGTCTTTATTTGTGTGATTCTCTCATTGGGGCGGGGAATGGGGAGATGTGAACAAGACTCTCTAAGGGATTTGGGTAAATCTCATGGATCTGATGGTTAAATGAGATGTGCCATTCCTAAATCCAGTTTATGCAATTGTGCACTGAACCTGTCGTGGCTCATGTTTTAGGTTTCCCCCATCAGTCCAGCTTCAGAGGTTCAATCTGGCAGGAAGGTTTTAGCGAGTCAGGACCAGCACAATCCAGACAACTGGATTTATTTCATTAATTCTGGGAATGGGTTTCTTTAGCAGGATGCTGGATACCAGGGATTTATGCCCTCCTTTCTCTGAAGAGTTTTCAGCCCCCATCTCTCTGTAGAGCTTTGATCCCAGGACGGGGTGTAGGTGCATTACCTCTCTTCATTGGAAGCTTCTCAGTTTCACTTGATATTTGAATATTAAATTAGAGAAAACACAGCCCTTTAGCCTGGAAGGGGAGGCCCAGGTGAGGATTGTGCTGGTCTATAAGGCTGTGAGAGCAGAGAAATGGTCAGCATGTTCCCTGGCCTAATTTTTGTCCGTGCCAACTAACATTGACCCAAAACTTCCCCAGGCACAGCCAAGGGCCAGGGCTCAGTCCCAGTGAATGGTGTGGACATGGCCAGCCTTGTTTTGGGTTCAGGGGGCTCAGTCCTGCCCCTCGGCCTCAGGGCAAAGAGCCATTCCCTGGCCTTTGTTCATTCCCATTTTGTCAGTGAGAAGGAAGGTGAGGGATTAATTGGTGGAGCAAGAGTTGGGTCACAGGGCTCCCCCAGCAGCTCCAGGAACATATGGCCCATTAGAGACCCATCTTCTCCAGCACAAGGAGTTAAAAGGAAGAAGAAATGTGAGGGCAAACCTGCTGTCCATCCCACCAATTTACTGATTAGTGGATGTGTTGTAACAGCACTGATTTGCTGAGTTGGAAAAGAAAACCCCGTTTTTTTTTTTCATGACAGCAAAGTCTCAAGTATTGGACTGTGAAATCTGTAAGTGGGAAGGTCCCTATATAAGATATGGAAAAACAAGTGCCCTTTTGATGGCACAGAAAAGCTGCAGAGGCTGGTGCTGCCCATGCCAGCCCTGTCCCAGTGCAGAAGGGCACTGCAGACTGGAAAAGAAATGAGTTCCATGTGTGGGTCCCATCACACAGAGCTGTATATAGAAGTATAGGTGGGCGAGAGTACAAGTATCTATTTATACAAATATTTACACATCTTTTTATTTGACTGTATGCAAACACATCTACATAAGATGATTTTGACACACACACAAAAACATTGAAACTTTAAAGCAATTTCACAATAAAGAGTAAACAGGGAAACATCTTTTTCAAAGGATTTGTTTTACCATAAAACTTGAGGATGCAGCAGCTCTGCTGTGGCTTCATCCAACTCATACCCACCTTGTGACTAGAGGTGGAAATGGAGCTCAACACCCTGCTAGAACTGTGTGTGTGTCACATGTTAAACACACCCACAACACCCCATTTTTCCAGTCTTGCACTTGCTATTTTATATCTCATATCGAGGGTCGTCTCTCTGGTCAATCTTAACCTGGGTGGAAACCTCGTTTGCCACCTGAGATTTAATTTTCTGCCTCTTTCTTACATCAATAAGTGAATCTTTGATGTTCTCTCTGCCTTCCCGCAGCTTTATCTTTGGCTGGATTGTAATGCCTTGGGAGCAGGAGTCTTGGAACAGAGCAGCATTGAAGCAGAGACTGTCAGTCAGGGAGAAGTCAATCTTGTTCTTCCTTTAATCATGTGGGCTTTCCCCTTTCCAATTCTTGGTGACTTTCCTCCTACAGGAAATGAGTAGGATCTTCTGGCTCTGACTATTAAAACATTTTACCACATGTGTTCTCTTTTGTTCCTAATTTCTCTTCAAAAGCGACTGCCTGGGTTGCTTTACCCATGTTAAACCTGGTGAAAAAAATAGATTTTTATTTCTCCTTCAACAGCTTGTGACAGATCTTGAAACCTGTCCTCATTGTATAGTTCCCCACTGTAAGTGTGTATCTTTACTATTTCAGGCACCAATTAATTTTATTTATCCTCTCAACACCCTTTGCCTTTGCAAGGGGAAAAACAATGTGTGGCTGTCCCCACTTCATGGATGTGGTGTTTACAGAATCACACAATGCCTTGGGTTGGAAGGGAGCTCAGAGTTCATCTCATCCCACCCCTGCCATGGGCAGGGACACCTTCCACTGTCTCAGGTTGCTTCAAGCTTCATCCAGCCTGGCCTGGGACACTTCATTTCCAGGGATGGGGCAGCCTGGGACACTTCCAGGGATGAGGCAGCCACAGGGCATTCTCTTGGGCTTGGAGAATTGGGACTCACCCAAGAGAACACTGGAGCAATGACACCAACCCCAGACGTGGCTCTGGCACCTCCTTGGGCTTTCATCCCAAGATTTTCTGCCCCCACAGGAGCCTCTGTGGCATTAAATAGGAACCCACCCCAGCTGAGGGCACATGTAGGCTGGAAAAGACCTTCAAGACCATCGAGTCCAAGCTGTGACTGATCCCCACCTTGTCACCCAGCCCAGAGCACTGAGTGCCACATCCAGTCATTCCTTGAACACTTCCAGGGATGGGCACTCCAAACCTCCCTGGGCAGCCCCTTCCAATGCCTGACCACCCTTTCCATGGAGAAATTCTTCCTGATCTCCAGCCTCACCCTCCCCTGGCACAGCTAGATGCTGTGTCCTCGTGTCCTGTCCCTCATCCCTACTATGGCACGCAGCATTATCTGCAGTGCTTTGCACTTTTGCATTTTTTTCCCATGGTTTTAGAGCTCATCATCTTCCAACTGCTGGGAAGGGCACGAATCAGAGCCATAATCAAGGCAGAATTCTGCTTTTAATTGCACCCCTTGCGACACGTTGAAATCAGCGGCGTCGCACAGCCCGTTGGAATGCTCAAACGAGGAAACTGGAGAAAGGGAAGTGAAAGGAATTAGGGAAAACTTTCCCGTTCTGCTGCAGGTTCAGAAACTGAGTTTGGTTTTAAGAAACCTTTGCTGAGGGGAAAATTTGGCCTTTTTGCTCTCTTTTCTTGTCTTTTCTAATTAATTTTTTATCTTTTCGTTCCATAGGACATGCTACTTTAAAAAAAGAAAGACTGAATGTCAAAAGTACTAAAAGCAAACTTTGAAAACCAAGGAATAATTCATTTAAAATCAGCATCAAACCCGTGCCTCTCCCTCGTGCTCTTCCATAAACTCCTCCAAAAATGAGGTGTTTCAACAAGAGCAGTTAATTATACAGACATAATGTGTAGCAAGACATTTATAAAATCCCCCAACGGCTGATGGAATGATCGGAGCATCACAAAACATTTGCAATTAAACAGAGAAATATTCGGGATTTGTGGTTGTGCCTTGCACTGTTGGTGGTAATCTTATACTGGCATATAATAAAACAGCTGTAAAAGGAAAGAAACCCCCCCTGGAAGAGCAGGTGATGAGAAAACACATTGTGATCCCAGGATAATAAAAACCTGCACTGATTCTTAATCAGGATCAGGTGAATGAACCAGTTCTCTGCTTCCCTGTTTCTCAATGAGACAACTGCATCTTGTCAAGCAACTGCTCAGCTCAAGCAAAGATAGAAAGATCCAGTAATTATTTTTATATGCAAAAAAACTTGGATTAGAGTACAGGCATAAAATAAAAGTGTTGCCCCACTTGAAAAGAATTGGAATTTTGCATGCAGAAATGTGTCTTTTCCTATGAAAAACACGTGGCCTGGAGAATATCTGAGAAAATATTCACGCCCCTTTCTTGTTTGCTGGTGGAGGATCCTACATATTCTCCAAGCTTGGTGTAGGAGTCTCATGCTAATGTCAATACAGATAAAAAATGTCTGAAATTTTGAGGAAAACTTCTGGGAGCCAACAACCTTCCTTGTTCCTCCAGGTTTGCAAAGAAGTTGAAAAGATTTTGCTTTATCCAGTGGAGACACATAATTTGTATTCAGAACCAGCTCCTGAAATGACAGCAAGATTTTTCCATCGGAGATTTCCTCAATTAACCCCAAGACATGCAAATTGGCATTTTTACTAATATTCTCCAAGGTCTCAGGCTTGTGATGAGCAGAGTCTCTCATTAGCACACCTGTACGAGCTCTGCAGCAAGCACACACAGCTCTTGGCATTGGAATGTTTTCCAGTTCCATTCCCAGATCTGCAGCTCCACTCTCACAGGATGCAGAAGACAATGCCCAGATCCCAGCAGGACCTTGTGCTGCTCCACAATGTACAGACTGACAATGCTACTGGGGTTTGGTGGCAGTCTCCTCCATAAAGTAGGGCTGAGGAAAGATTTAGTCCCCTAAAACACGAGAAAATGCACATAAACCAGGATCAAATATAGATATAAAGGAATATAAAATTATGTAAGATGTATAATATCAAGGAATCACTGAATGGTTTGGGTTGGAAAGGACATTAAAGCTCATCTCCTTCCAACCCCCTGCCATGGGCAGGGCCACCTGGTTGCTCAGAGCCCAATTTTCAGAGTCATTACATGAAGTGTATTAGAAGCAGCATCTCCCACCCTCCAGGCAATGTCCCTTCCTTGCTGAGAGTCCAGACTCCAGCTCCCAGCTGTGAAGTTGCTCTCCTGACCTTCAGCTCATCCCTCCTGGCTGTACAAATGCCCTGGTGCGAGTGTAAAGGATGGTGTTTGTCTGGAAATTGAATCCTGGCCAAGGATTGTTTGTTCTGGAGTGAAGGGTATGATGAAAGGTGAGAAAGACACGGTGGGAAGTGGTGAAGATCTCTTTGGGCAAGAGCCAAGAGTAGGACAACAGCAGAGCTACTCCTCAATGGCTTGGCCAGGGCACTGCCACTGCCTGAGGTGTCCTAGAGGAGCCCAAAAACACTGTGGGTACACAAGATTCAATAAAAACCTTTTCGTTCATGTACAATGGATAAATATAACAGATACTGAGTGTAAATGTTTAGATACCTGTGAACAAACACTCCTTGGAGATTTAGTCATTGGAGAAAGAACTCCTTGTGCAGCCCAGGATCATTATGGTGTTATCAAAGAGAGACTCTGTAGGAGAAGCCATAATGTGCTGAGCTCCAGTATAGTCATAGGAACAAGGCAGCCAAAAATATCACCGAGCACAGTGCTGGATTTGAAAAGGAGCCCTACGAAAAATGAGGCGACTCGTTCAAAGGAAATTAGTACGAGCCACGATGGGGTGAAATGTTTGCAAGCAGCAGAGATATTGTTTAAAGACACCATATTAGAGGCTCAGAGAAAATACTCGGAGTGTATCAAAAAAGACTTTTAAAAAGACCAGAAGAAAGCTACTGTAATTAAAGATCAGAGCAAAGGAGGCTGTTACAAGTAAGAAGACTTCGTGTTCAAACACGGAAAAAAATAGAGAGCAGGCATTCTATTAAAAGGTAGACTAAGAGATTTGAAGAACTTCTTTCTAAGAGAAGGAATGAATTGTCAATCCTTTTACAAACACGAGTGGATTAGGAAGACTGCCAGGCAGTGTGGAGGGCCAAGACAGGAGCAGGGTGTAAAGTGAGTAACTTCTGATCTTCAGGACAGAGTGGATGGATCAAAGAACACCAAAGGAGCTTGAAGTGTCTGGGCAGAGAAAGTTGTTTGGAATTATAACAGAGAAGCTGTGACTGCTCTGGATCCCTAGAAGTGTCCAAGGCTAGGCTGGACAGGGTTTGGAGCAACCTGGGATAGTGGAAAACTGTCCCTGGCCATGGCAGGGGGTGGGACTGGATGAGGTTTAAGGTTTCTTCCAAACCAAACTATACCATGATCCTACAATTCTCTGATTTGACTGGAGACATCAAAATGTCCCTTCCAACCAGGATTGTTTTGCATGTCTCTAGATCTTGATGCCTCTGCACCTTGAAAAATCAGAGTTGCTTGAGTCTCCTTTCTCCTCCCTCAAAAGGGATGCTGGGAAGCTGGAAAAGTATGAATGACAGGAATAAGGATGATGGAAGCAGTGGAGCAGCACTAACATGAGAAGAGGGGAATTTGACTAAACTGCACACTTGAGCTGAAGAAAGAGGGAGGCAGTTCTGCACACAGACGTGCTATAAGGAGACGAGCAGGCAACATTTATAATTTCATAATTTCATAGCACAAGATCCAGAGATTGTCTGAGCAAATGCCTGAGCTGCAGGTTCACCAGCAGCCAGCAGCAAGTTCTGGAGAAGAGCTGCCCTCAATCTCCCATTTTTCTACATGTTTGTGAGTGATTTCATCAGAAAAAGAAAACTGCTCAGTGGAGTTTGTGCTGTGTTCCCAAGTTCCAATGAGCCTGCAGTGAAGCAGCAGAAGACCCACGCACAAAAACACCTCTGCAAGGCTTGACCCAGCCTTTGTACAAACTGGAATAAAGGGAAAACAGTGAAATGAGTCCTTCCTCCAACCTCAAATGCTGCTGACAGGTTTCTGTAGGTCAGGTCAGGATGAGTAAAAGCTCCCAAGATGGAAGCTCACAGTGGATAAAGGGAAAAGCTGCTGCCAGGGCTCCTGTGCTTTGTAGCTCTGAAACCTTCTCCTTTCCCCATCTGCTTTTTTAACTGGCAGAGCACTCTGTGTTTTCATCCCGAGGGCTGGGAAGGGCAGAGGGAGGAGGAAGAGGAGAAATGGTGAGTTTGTAGCAGTGGCTATTCTCTCTAGTGACAAGCTGAATTTGTCTTTGGGGAAAGGTGACTACTGCCTGCCTTTGTGGCATCGAGATTGATCCCAGAATGTTTAAAATAATAGGAAAAATGCATTTCCCATTGACTTCTTCGGGAGCAGCTTGCACAGTTCTGCAAGCAGATGGCATGATGTATATTAAATTATCACTTATGTCGGGGGCTTATTTTAAGGATGGAAGTGTCGTCTCTTGGTATTTGTGCCAGAACTGCTCATCCCCAAATCAGGATTTTTGTATCCTTCCAGCCATCCTGGAAAATATTTGAAAGAACATGCCCTTCCCAAAAGAGGTAAAAACAGCATCATCTTGTTCCTCTTTTGCATCTTCCAATGAAAAGTAAATTCATTTTAAAAATCTTTATGAAAGAAAGATCCAAATTGGTGTAAACTGAACTAAAGACAAATGTCCCCCAGAATTCACTGTAAATCTCCTTCACTTGGGTAAAGGTTCACACTGACAAACAGTGACAATAAGAATAAGGAGTGCAAACACGGCTGGTAAAGCCCAAAAAGTCTAAAGCAAATGCTGAGTCATCAACAATATTTATAACCTCCAACACTCAGAATAGAAGGCACCAAGGGACTGCAATTACTGAGATATGAAAAATGTTGAATTTTTATTCACAGCAGCTGCAGGACACTTGGCTGTCCAAGCACATTGCTGCTGAAAGTCACAACCTTTGCTTAATCCGTGGACATGGGTTTTAAATCACGCTCTGCCCACTTTGTCCAGGAGAAGTATTGTTGTTGACAGCCCCTAAAAGTCATGCTGAGTTTTGCAGCTCTCCATATCCCACTCTCCCGTGTTTTACTCCTCTCTCTAATCTGGTTTGATACCAGTCCAATCCTCTGTGTTGCTTGCCAACCCTCTCAGGCTCATTTTTGGTGCTTTACACTCTACAACTGTCGTGACACTCTTCTGTGGATGGTCTATACTTCAATAAACTTCATGTCCCTGTTTCCAAACCAGCCTCACAACTCTACCCCATCACCATGAAAAAATAAATTCAATAAACAGCATCTGCACCTGGCTCATTATGGCCTTCACAGAATCACAGTTTGGGCTGGCAGGAGCTTTTTAAAGGTCATCCAGTCCAATCCCCTGCCACAGGCAGGGACACCTTCCACAGGTAGCTCAGAGCCCCACTTTGGGATGCTCTGTCTCATTTGGAATGTAACTTCTTGGGGGTCAGAAGAGGTGACAAAGTCCCACTGATTTCCCTGGGACTAAAATATTTATATACCAACAGAACTTTAATTCCTAAGGATCTTTTATGCTTGGAAATGTCCAAGGCCAGGCTGGACGGGGTTTGGAGCCACCTGGAATAGTGGAAGGTGTCCCTACACATGGCAGGGGGTGGAACTGGATGATCTTTAAGGATCCTTCCCAACAAAACCATTCAGTGACTCAATGATCTGGACCTGTGTCTTCCTGTAAGCATTGCACAGCAACATCCAGCGTAGCAATTCCAATAAAGAATGAATCAAAAGTCACAACATCCCATGGATGATTAAAGATAATCTAATGGGCAGTCAGATATATTTTACATATGCTGTTAATTTATTTTCTTCCAAACAGAATATTACCTGGCATTTAATTTCCCTCAAGGATCCAGATGCTGTCAAGAAACGTCCTGATATTTTTGTTTAAAGCCAGGAAGCATTTCAGGTGTCTCTTAATCCACTTTATTATAATTTTTTCAATGAAACCACCTCAAATACACAACCATTCCGTTTCCATCAGCACCTGAGTGCATTTTGCCAAGCAGTGACAGGCTGTGCTGCAGATCTATTCCCAGAAGAGCTTTCTGTGTTGCGATTCCATAATCACTGTTATTGTTGGATAACAACAAAATCAAGACATTTATGGTCAAAACCCTAAAAATTTCTCACGCCTTTAATGAAATTAAATAAATTTTGCTTTATTTTTACATATTTCCTTAGGCAAGGAGATAAGGAGACAGCTCACATTCCACAAAGATCATCTTTTTGGAGACCAGTAAATGCCTCGTTTGCAGGATGTGCTGCTGCAGTGGAGGAAGGAGCCCACGAGAGGGCTCAGGGAAGCAGCCCTGGACCAGCATCCCTGGGAAGCTGCTGGGCAGGGAAAAGCAGGGCCTTGAGGGAAAGCTCATCTCTTCAATCATATTCACCTTAAAACATCTCATCTAGGGCAAGCCAATAAACAAGCAGTCCAAACAACATCAGCTTTTATTACCACGGGTAGTATCACGCATGTATTTTTAATCTTTTGCCTGTGTATTTCTTACAAACTTTATTAATCCCGGGGAATGCTGCTGCAGGGAATATACGATGGCACTTAGAGCTGATGAAGCTCCCTCTCGGTTTTATGGTGTCGGCACAGCGGGCTCTGCTCAGCACCACATGAGCACATTTATAAAAAGCTTATTACAGCACATAGCACAAGAGTTGTTGGGTTTTTTTTTTCTTCTGTTTCTGGTTTTTTTTTTTGTTTTTTTTTTTTTTTTTTTTTTTTTTTAAACTGGGAAACCAGCACCATTAAATCAGATTATTTTCTTTCGCAGGGCAGCGTAAACAACTCCGTCATTTGTTTTTATAAAGTCATCAGTGCCACTGAACACAAACCAGCACCCACTGATGAGGCTGAGGCAATGCATTTAGTGTGTGAGTGTGATCTTTAAATTCCCACCAAAAAATAAAACTGATTCCATTTTTTTTTTTTTATATCATTCTTTACTATGGGAGATACAAAGGAAACCCAGTTATTCACCATTCCCTTGTATTTTCCAGCTCAATCCCACCAGCATTTCCAGCAGAGCAGTTGCCTTGGTGAAATATTACCCCAAAGTTAACAGTTTATCTGTTTTCACGCCTATCTCTTCACTAATGATAATTTAATATCATGCTTATTTCTTCACTAATGGTAATTTAAATAAATAAAAGTCATTAACATACTTCAGCCACTTGCTTGTGAATGGACTTTGGACTTTCAGTGATTAAAAATAAATATTTGAGCAAATAGGAATTTGGGTGTCAGAAAAAAAAAAAGGTTTTAGTAAAGGAGAGATGAAATGTTGAGGACTATGAGATCAATATGGAAAATCTGGAGTGGGGAATGAAAAATGCTGCTTAGGATGGGGAATGTGAAGGATATTGTGCTAAAGAGCCAATTTATTTTGGAATTGTTAGTCAATGTGTAATATAAGCAATATTTTAATGGGGTTAAAATTGGCTTTAAAAGTCTTCAATTTTTCCTGGTTAAATAAATGAAAAAATGTTCCTAAAGTCAGTTCTGCAGAAACAGAGCTCATGGTGATAAAAAAACGGAAACTCCAAAGTAAACCGAATCAAAACAATTTATTGAGAAATTTCTTAACAAAATTACAGTTCTACAAAAAAAAAGCGCTGTATCATGATGACACAAACTAGTGAAATCTGTATTAAAATGTCAGATTTTAGGCAAGAACACGCCCAGTGACCAGTAAACTTGAAGTGCACAGCACCAGCCACTTGATGTGCCCAGGAATTTGTCCTCTCCTGAACCTGACCTATGGAGTATTCTGTCCCACAGTGGGAAATCTTGATTTAAAAACTGCAGGGCCAAGCCTCAGCTGCTGGGAATTTAATCCTAGGAAATTCATGGAGCTGTGAGAAGTCATGCTGTTGAAGGGGATCTTTGCTAAAACTGAGAGTACCTGGCTGCAAAGTGTGAATTCTGACCTCAGGCAGATGGGCCACCAAAATGCAGGTGCCTGTCACAGAATTATGGAACTGCTTGGGTTGGGAAGGGCCCTAAAGCTCATCCCATTTCACTCCTGCCACGGGCAGGGAACACCTTACACCACACCAAAACTGGCCTTGGACACTTCCAGGGGTGCAGCAGCCTCAGCCTGGCATTGTGTGGGGATAAAAGTGTACCATGAAATCCAGAGAAGGGAAGAGAAAGCCAAAGGTTTTCCCTTCAGAGAGCTTGTCCTGTATTAGCATTTTTCCCTCATTGCTACAGTGCCATGGAAAAATAAAGAACCTGTGTGAAGAGACTGATTGCATCCTGTGTTTTCATCTTCTGCCTGGCACATATGGTAGACTGTGTTCCACGAAATCATCCAGTTTTTGACATCCCTCTGTAAATCCCAAATCACTGCATTATCCTGAGGTACAGTGCTGAAGGCTCTTCTATGTCAGTTCCATTTTTAGGATAATTTATGTAGCTTAATCTCTATCAGTGCTCACCTAGATCCCAAATGGAAGGTGGATGAATGACTGATTAATCTTCCCTCGTCTCTCTAGAAACTGTCTCATGTTGATCCTTTACTGTGTTATCATCTTTGCTGTCCTTCTGGGGTAACAGATACAGCTGTTGATACAGGAATTTGTGTTTCTAAAAAGAACTGTTGTACTTAAAGTCTCTGGGTGCCTTGATTGAAAACACTTAGAACCAGTTTGTGGCTTTTTTGCTAAAACTGGGAAAGCGACTTGTGTGTCCTGGTGAAAATTTGGGCTTTTTCAAAGATCTTGTAATCTGACAAGTTTCAAAATGTGATTGCAACAAGGCACCCGTCATGAGGTTGCTGTGTTTATAGTGATATCAGCACCAATCCTCAGCTCCATCACGAACTGAGGCAACAGCTGGAGGGTTCCAGAGGTGCTTTAGGTTGGATATCAGGAAAAGGTTCCTCTCCCAGAGGGTGTTGGAACACTGGAACAGCTCCCCAGGGAATGGTGACATTCCCAAGGCTGCCAGGGCTCCAGGAGTGTTTGGACAATGCTCTCAGGGATGCACAGGGTGGGATTGTTGGGGTGTCTGTGCAGGGCCAGGGGTTGGATCAATAATCCTGGTGGGCCCCTTAAATCTCAGGATATTCTGGAATTCCAGCTCTGGGGTTCACCCTTTCTCTCCCCACCAAGAGCTGGCAGAGCTGTTGTGGGTGAGGCAGGACAAGGGGAGCCCCAGCATTCCTGGCTGTGGGACAGAACAATGGGAGCCCCAACATTGCAGCCCTGGGGACGTTCCAAGAGCAGTGACCAGTCCTGTGTGCAGCCAACAGAGCTGAGTGACCAGTGACCCTGAGTGACCATGGTCCTGTCAGCTCTGTGGCACTGCCATGGCAGCCAGGGCTCGCCCATGGCCCAGCTCCTGCAGCCCTTCCTCTCCCCCAAACCCTCCTGCAGCACAGCTGGGGCCTCATCCTGAATGCAGCAGCCCAGGGCTGCACTGTGGGGACATTGCCAGCCCTTCCTGCCCTGACCCTCTCCCTCCTCCTCCTCCTCAGTGCCCTGAGTGTCTGAGCCCCAGCCTGGGCTGTGAGCTCCCACAGGATCAGCCAAGCCCCCCCAGCAGCCCCGTGTCCCTGCCAGCTGTGGCCCATGGGCTCAGCAGGGCATGGCCAGCAGCCCTGGCCTTGCCTGGGCCACATCTGCCCAGGGCCACACGTGTCCCCTGTGCCCTGGGTGATCCCAGAAGTGTCCCCGTGCCCACGGGCTCTGCAGGCACCAGTGGCCCCAGCCCTTGCACAAAGTCAGCCAGCTCTGGCTGCCTGGGAAGGTGTCCCTGAGTGAACAGGGTTCCAAAGTCACCCTGAGCACAGAGCAAGGCAGGACCACTGGCAGGAAACATCAGGAGCCACAGCAGATGCAGGGACAGACCTGGCAGCACCCCAGGACAGCTGTCCAAACATGGCATCAGGCTGGAAAGGTGAGGGAAGAAGAGGAAGAAGGAGCCTCTGCCCAGAGCTGACAGCAAGATCAAGGCTCCCACAGGCAGAGCTGGAGCAGAAATGTAGGATTAGGGCTTTGAGGGCCCACATCGTTTGGGGATGGAGCCAGGATGGATTTTATATTATAGCTGTAGATGTTGATGAAGATGTTCACTGTTCTGCTTTTCCATTAAAACAATTTCATCCATACCCTTTCTATGTCTGCATGCAACGGGAGCACACAGGGCTCCAGGACATGGCACTCAAGAGGTGCAAAAGCATCTCTGAGCCCCAAAGCAGAGCCACCAAGTCCCAAAGGGCACCAAGAAGTCCCAAGAAGCCCCTGCACCAAGAAGTGCAGGCAATCCTGGAGGGGGACTGTCCTGGGCCCTTCCCCAGGGGAAGCAGCCAGGGAGCCTGGACAGGCAGTGCCATACTGGGCTCATGGACACAGCCCCACGCCCAAAGCAGCCCTGAGTGCACCCTGGGCACAATCCTCCCCTCTTGGGGCTTTAGGTTCTTCCCCCAGAGATGTATTTAGGCACTGAACAGGCTCCCCAGGGAATGGGCACATCCCCAAGGCTGCCAGAGCTCCAGGAGAGTTTGGAGAATGCTCTCAGGGATGCACAGGGTGGGATTGTTGGGGTGTCTGTGCAGGGCCAGGAGCTGGACTCGATCATTGCTGTTGAATCCCTTCCAGCTCAGGATATTCTGTGATTCTGTGATTCACTATTTGAGTTTTATCAGCTATGAAGAAGAACTGGGAAAATGATTTCTGTCAGCAGCTGAGGAGAAGCTGCAGAAGCAACAGCAACAAAGACAAGGGATTGAAAGAAGCGTAGATTCTTGACTTAAATGGTGACAAGGTCTAGGTAGAGAACTCAATTTTCTATGTATCTGCCATAATCACCTTTATATTCCTATAATTTGGTAATAAATTCCTTTGGGAGCCCTCAAGAAGTCACAGCAATTCATCTGTGAGGCTGGAAGGTCTAATACTGCTCTCAGACAGATTAAGGCACATCCAACTAGAAATCAAGAAACCAGATTACACCAGCACTTGCTCGGTCTGAGCAGCACCAGAATGGTGAATTCCTAACTCACATCTTCATCAAAGCAGGAAAAAAAAATCGGGAAATACGTCACTTGAAAACCTGGAGAGCGTCCAGAGATGTGCAATGACTTAAGAGAATGAGAAAACCTCCTTGACAGTGATGAACTCCCAGAGTTCTGTTTATCTTTTCTTGAGGGATGACCGCAGCCTGCAGCGCTAAGTCTGGATAACAAAACCTGGATAAAAGCAATCTCTTCATTCCAGGGAAGATAAGCTAAGCTGTGACGGGTGGGAGCCAAAGCCAACCTAAAAATAAGCTGCATATTTTTAACAGTAATCAAGCACTGAATAATCCACTAAAGCCTGTGGAGGATCTTCTTTCACTGCATGTTTTCAGATAAAAAAGAGATTGCTTTTCCAGGAGATGCACACTGCAGCACAGACCTGCCTTCCCAATCCCTGTATTTCCACGGAGATGGCCACACAGGGCTTTATCAGTTTCAAGATACGGCAGATTTTGTTACACGGGAAAAACGCTTCTATTCCAAACCACAAAGACTAGGAAATTTAACTCTGATGGATTATATATATAGGAAATGTCAGGTCCTGGAAAAAAAAAATGGTGTGTATTTTGAGCAAGTTCCTAGGACTGGATGAGTAGGAATTTGTGCAAAGCCCTGGCTGAAAGGAGAGAGGTAAGCCCACGTCCCCTTTCTTCCTGCTCTCTCTCTCTCTCCTCTCTTTTTCCATCTTCATGGAAAATTTTTAGCATCTACCATAAAATTGCTGTGCTGGGAATACTGTGATAATTACATGGGAATGCAAGCTCTATGTAGGTGCCATAATCCAGGATTTTTTTCCTGATGTATTTCTTAATTCAGTGTGTTGGTATATAGAAAGTCTGTGTTTAAGTGTGAAGCATAATACACCATAAATAAAAAAAATAATCACGTTCTACTGCTTGCTTGGAGAGGTAAAAAAATAAGAAAACTTTAAATAAAGTTAGAGTGCAATTTTCAGAGTCTCTCACCCAGACCTCACCCTCTGCAACAAGAGGAGGGGATAGCCCACACTTTCCTGAAATGTAAGCAGGATTTATCTCATTTAAACAGTCTTCTGTCTCCATGGAGCCAACAAGCACGAAACCCTTGTGAAAATCAGTTTTTATTTGTTAAGTGGCACGATGGCTTATTACCATTTAATACTTGGGATTCAGTGACGAGTCAGGGACAGGGTGTGTGAAGTGCCAAGCAAACAGGGAATGCCAGGCTGATTCCTGCCCCCAAAGAGCTGTGATTTTCCAGCATCAGCAGCCTTGTTGTCACTGCTCTGGATCCCAATCCTCTGCTGCTTTCAGCCTCACAAAGGAAGCAGCTCGACTGGGTGATGGGTGATGAAGCAATTTTTCCTGGAGGAATTAATGCACTGGAAAGGGCACCCATGATTTAAGGGATACACAGAGTATCAACATCCAAGGTCAAAGTGGAGGACCACTGGAGTGGAGGCAAGGCTGGCTTTTCAGCAGCTGGAAATTGGGAGCACATCTGGGCTCTGCAACACCTCAGCCACTTCACCTGCGAGGCTGAGAAGCCAAACACGAGCCTGGTTTTGTGCCCTCTCACCTCTGACTGCCCTCAGGTCATGCAGGGAAGATGGCAAAGAAAAAACGGTGATTAAGAAGCAGACAAAATTTAAACTCATAGGCGGAGTCTGAAGGGAAAATAAATTCTGAGGGGAAAATTCCATTGCCATCCATTGTGACACTGAGCAACGCATTTTTTAGGAATTGTTGGCAGATAGGTGAGGTCAAAGTGAAGAATGGGAAGTGTAAAACCAGTGGATGTCGTCACCTTTAATGGTTTCTTACAAAGAAAGAGCTGGGAATTGACACCGTGACCATAATGAGAGAATAACTAATTAGGTAAACACATTGTAAATGAAAATCACACTTTGTTATTGAGCATTTTTGGTTCTTAGTAATTTGTACTCTCAAAACATCACAGTTATTTATCACAAGCATCTCTATACTCACCCATTATTCAATGGATTTTCTTCAGGTTGTTAAAAGACTTTTTTTGAGGCCACCTGAGATCTTCTTCAGTCCTGACCACAGTAATTCTAGTCACCATTAGTAAGAAATTTTGTTCATGTAAAAAAAAAAACTTGAATAATTCACTGCAGTCTTGTGCTCATAGGATGTTGTTCACCTCTCAAACACAAAACAGGGGACCTGAATGCTGAGGTGGGACAGTTTTGTTTCTCCTGTTTCTATCTGAATTTTTAATTTTGAAGAAAGCTTGACTCCTAAAACATGATTTCCCCGTCCTCTAGAATGTTTCAAGAGCGCCTGGGAATTCTCAGTATTGCTGTAAATATCCAACACCTTTATATATATATATGAATTAAATTCTAGGCCTCAGGAGTATTGTATCCAGGTAAAACCTAGCTTGATTATAAACTGAATGGAACTGTATCTGCCATACAAAATTTTTTGAGAGAATTATGACCACCTTTTCAGACTAGGCATTAGTCTGGTGTTTTTCATCATCTTCTCTCTACTCAGCCAACAATTCAATTCTTTTAAAATCCTTCAGATGAATTTTATAATCAATATCCTGTCCCTTGTACAGTCCAGTGGAGGTGTCCCTGCCTGAGATAAACTTTAAGGTCCCTTTCAACCCAAATCGTTCTATGATTGTATGAATATGTGCTATATTACCCCCCAAAACACAGCATTTTCCACAAGCACTCACACTCTGATTATTTTAATGTACTTTTATTGCATACATAGGTGCAGAAAATTCTCCCTGGAGATTTGTTACCTGGAACATGTTCACTAAAAACATACTCTGCAAAATTGGGATGATACAGTACATTGCCTAAACACAACACAGGACACTGCTGTCAAGATTTAACAACCAGAAAACCCATGGAAAAAATTAAATATATATATATATTATTGGGGGCTGGAACGAAATAAGCTTAAATGCCTCTCCCAACCCAAACCAGTGTATTTATGGTACAAATAAAGCACATTGCTGCATGAATTGAATGTGTAGTGTGTTTTCCTTAATATCCCCTCTAAAACCGGGAGGGTGGACAGGCCAGAGGGTGGACACGACACGGATGAGGGCATGAGGTGGAGGCGACCTGGGCCCCACGAGGGTCCCAAAACATCGGGAACAACGCCGCGAGCAGATTTCAGAGCAAGCACAGGTGCTTCCCAGGCACACAGCCCAGCGGGCAGAGCCCATGGGAAGGGATATTTTGGGATAAAGAGTCACTGAGGACACTCTCAGGGTGCACCTCCCCAGGCACTGTGTGCGTGTGGGGAATTGCCTTGCCCCGCCGCCGCCCGGCAGGGGGCGCCCTCCTCGCCCCTCCCTCCCCGGGGCTCCCTCACTCTCCCCCCCCGCCCCCCCAAGCGGGCGATGTCTCCGCGCCACCGCCTGCACCTCCTGCTCTTCCTCCGCACCCTCCACGGCTCCGCCTTCGCCATGGGCGACTGGGCCTCCCGCCTGCCGCAGCCGAGCGAAGCGCTGCCCGGCAGGACGCAGCGCATGGCGGTACCAGGTAAGTGCGAACTCCGTTCCCTTCCTCTCCCGTCCCCCCCCGGCTCCCGCCTCAGCCGCGCGCCCCTTCCCCGCGCTCCGTCTGCGCACGCGCGGTGCCCTCGCGGCGGGGCGGGGCCGCGGCGGCGCGTGCGCGCTGAGGGGCGGGGCGGGGGCGTGCGGAGCAAGATGGCGGCGGCGGGGGGTGTGCGCTGTGAGGGGGGGACGGGGACAACGGGGTAAATGTGCCTTTGGGACGGTGTTTGTGTCGAGCGAGGACGTTTTTTGTGTGCCGTAAGGTGGATGGGTTGTTGGAGCGCGGATCTGTGTTGGCCCAGAGAAGCTGTGGCTGCTCCTGGATCCCTGGAAGTGTCCAAGGCCAGGCTGGACAGAGCTTGGAGCTGGGATAGTGGAAAGTGTTCCTGCCCATGGCAGGGGGATGGATCTGGGTGGGATTTAAGCTTCCTTTCCACGCAAACCATCCTGTATTTATTTTCCATAATTTCTCTTGGCTATGTGTGAGTTTTCTCTTTATTTTTTACTGAAGCTAGCAACAGGGTTTTAAGCAGATTTCTTTAGCCCTTATTGTTTTTGTTAAATAGTAATACTTAAAAATAAAGCCACGACATGCTGTGTATCTTTTGCGGGTGTTCTAGGAAGAAATCTTTTCCTGTGAGGGTGGTGGGACCCTGGCACAGGGTGCCCAGAGAAGCTGTGGCTGCCCCTGGATCCCTGGAAGTGTCCAAGGCCAGGCTGGACAGAGCTTGGAGCAACCTGGGAAAGTTCAGAACTTCCCTGCTCATAGCAGTGAATGGAATGAGATGAACTTTTAAGGTCCCCTCCCAAATAATTTTGTGATTCTGTTTGCAAAGTGCTTTTAAGTTCTTAATAATTCTTCCCGTTATTTTTTTTTTTCCTTTGAGTAGATGTGTGCAGTCAGGTAAGCAAACTAGCAACCCAGAATGAAGGAATTTACTTTATGACAGTCCTCCTAGGAACTGAAGGTGTTCCAAGATGACAGTCAGTGCTGTTCTAGAGGAATTTAGTGGCACTGAGGTGCTCTAACACATTTATTGCATAGTTCACATACAAGGTATTTATTGAACAAGATGTTATTTATATGTATCTTTGCTGCAGGCTCCTATGGACCCTAACCAAGTATGTGCACTTAGGGCATAAAATAAATACTTAAACACATTAAGTGTGTAAGTGCCGGTGGAAGAATTACAAATGGATGATGGCATAAGCCCAGTGGTCAAGAGAACAATAAAATCTTGCATTTTATAGATACTTAGTAAAAAGCTGAAGGTAGTGGTGAAATTAAAAGTATCAGGAACAATATTTCTGATGTAGAGAAAGTGGTCTCAGAGGAGGAGTGCAGAGGTGAGGTTTGTGCAAATACAGAAGTGAGCTCCAGAGATACCAAGAGTACCAGAGATTGCACCAGCAGTAGCACATTGCCTGGGTTAAAGTGGCAGCTTCATGTTGTTTGTTGAGAAAAGAATGGCTGGAAGACACACCAAGCTCATTTTATGCTGAGTAACTGCACAGGTAGAATAATTCTAGCTGCTGTACACAAAGCATCCTCATAAGAGCAAATGCAATTTTGTAAAATGTTTTTTCTGTGGCTAAATGTGGTATTATGTATTTAAAAACAGCATGGCCCTCCAGTGCACTGTCAGTGTTACAATAAGATGTAAACTGGTCAGAAAGGAATGGCAATTCAAAGTTTAGGCTGATGATCAACCCAAGGCTGATTGACCTTGCAAACCCTTCCTGTGTTAATAATTTTTTTTTGTGAGTTGGGAACCAGGAGTGGACCTGGTATTCCCGGTGAATTCTTACCAGTACAGCATAGGAGAGAGGGATTTTTCCTTTCTCTGCTGTCCAGAGTCCAGCTTGCTTTCTCTGTGAAAATGTGCACTGTGAGCACATTTAGCCTGGCATCCAGCAGGACCACAGCTCCTTCCCAGCAGCTCTGAGATCATCTTGCTCTTATTGTTGAACCTCCCTGAGGTTCCTGTTGGTGTAGACCTGGAATTTTTCCAGCTCTCCTCGGGTAAAGCCCTGCTGCTTGCTGTGTGTGCTCTGGCTGTGTGTATAACGCTGCCCTCAGATCTGCTGAGCGTGTTTCCTGTCACATCACTCACGTTGCTGTTGCAGCCATTGAATGATTCTGGCCCCAGCGTCAGCCCCTGGGGTCACCTGCTGCCCACCAGGCATGAAGGTATCGATCCTTGCCTTTGGAGGCTGCTGCTCCTGCCCGTTTTTGACACGCAGGCTGTTCCTCCGGCCAGGACTTTGTCAGCTCCCACAGCAAATGCTGGGAGAGAAGGTGTCAGAGCCCTGCTGAAGTCAACATGTGTCACAGCCATCATTTCAGCCTAAAAGGGCAGCTCAGCTGGACAAGCATGATTTGCTTTGGTAAATGTGTTAGCTATTCCTGATTACTTTCTTGTTCCCTATTTGGAAATAATTTCTAAGAGGGTATTTTTCATATCCCAGGATATCTCCTGGGACTGAGCTCAAGCTGAGCATCCTATACCCCTTCAATTCTTTTTTTTTTCCCCTTTTTAAAAAGTGATTGTTACTGTAGCCCAGATCTCATCATCAGAGATCCCCAATCACTGTGGCTTTTCATTATTTCTCATCTGTGACAGTTCTGATGGCCACACCAGCAAACTTGACCTCCCAGCTCTGGAAAATCTCCATATAGCTCCTTGGATTTAAACACACTTGGCTTTAAGTAGCCATAACCCATTTTTCCTCACTTTGTTTGCTGCTTTTCTTTCTGACTGTACCAGTCTGGAGAGGTTTTGGAGCAGTTGTTTGTGCAAAAGAGTACTTCAGTCTTTTCTGTACTCACTTCTAGACTGTCTCCTGTATTCATCAATGCACCTTGATTCTTTCTGAGCTTCTTGTTACTCCTGTAATTTTTGTGGATTCATTTCTTATTGCCATTTATGTCCCCAGCTAGGCTGAACTCCAGCTTTGTCCTCGCTGATTTTGTGCCTAAATGCTGAGGTGGTGCTGTTCTGTGCCTCCTTTGTTGCTTGTTTTTGGTCTCTCTATTTTACTATATTAAGCAGCTCTGTGTTTCTGATAAAGTTCCCAGTTTTTCTACATGATGTATTGTTCCTTAACTCTCTTAGAAATTCTTTTTTTCAAAATTCAAATCAACCTGAAGAGCTTTTTTCTCCCTCTGGCAGCCTCCCAGGGGCTTCTACCTTTCAGGGGCTGCAGCTCCTCTGAAGGGACAGAGGAGGGACAGCTCCAATCTCTGCTCTCTGTGACCAGGGACAGGGCCCAGGGAACAGCTGGAGCTGTGTTAGGAAAGGTCTGGGATGGATATCAGGGAAAGGTTCTGTCCCCAGAGGGTGTTTAAGCACTGGAACAGCTCCCCAGGGAATGGTGACATCCCCAAGGCTGCCAGAGCTCCAGGAGTGTTTGGCCAATGCTCTCAGGGATGCACAGGGTGGGATTGTTGGGGTGTCCTGGGCAGAGTCAGGAGTTGGACTCAATGATCCCTTCCAATTCAGGATATTCCATGAGTCCAGGATCATTCCCTATATGGAATATATCATTCCCTATATAAGGAATGTAGCAAGTTGAAAATGCTAAATCTGCACCTTTCCAGCCCTGCTTTGGATCCCCATGTCTGCTGTGGTTACTGCCAGGACTGTTTCCCTCTGGAGCTCTGTGCTCTCAAGGAGTTGTGTTTCAGTACAGTGCAGCTCCCCATCCTTTTTTCTATGCTAGGTAGGATTATTCCTAAACCCTGCATAACCTGCTCTGCTCCCTGCTCCAGCTGTGGGTGCTGTGCCAGGTCTCTGCTTCTTGTCACATCAGACACAAGGTGTGCCCACACCTGGACATCCAGGTGAGCCAAGCTCTGCCTTAGGGTGGCAGACACTTGAGGAAAACTTCTGCCAGAGCCTTGTGGACCTGCAGTGTCCATCCTCTTCACCTTCAGTGTCCATCCTCTTCACCTTCACTGTCCATCCTCTTCACCTTCAGTGATGTTAGCAGCCTTTCCCTTTCCTAGGTGAAGAGATGCAGAGCATTTAGCTCCTTGTCTCTTAGAGATCACATTGATTTCCTGCTCCTCATCCTGATGGGATAAAACATCCTTGGAGCTCCTCCCTTGTGTTGCAGCAGCCGTGTTTGCCACAGCAGAGCTCCCAAAAATGAGGCTGCTGCTGCTGAGATCCCTGTGGAGGAGCTCCAGGCTCTTCCCAGAGTTCTGCTGGAGGGAGATTCAAGTTCCAGAGATGTTGGTGCACACTGAGGATCCAAGAACATCATGCAGTTAGAGCTGGATAAACCACTCTGCATTAGCTGAAAGGAGTACAGACATTGGCAAACTTCACTTGCTTTTTTGTAAGCAAGTTGAGTTTATTGTGTGCTGTACAAATTTCATAACTGGGAATTAGAGTTTGTTGTGCTGTTTTCTTTCCTTGCAATAGAGCATCTGCATTCATTTTTAAAAATCACTTCTTTTATATCCTTGTACAATGGTGCAATATGATATTGTGCTTTATAGTAAAAACACACATTATTTATTTATTGCTTCTACCTTTCTAGTATAACTCTACTTTTCAGAGTTAATTTTAGTTCGATTACTGCTAAAACATGGCTGTGTTTTCTGAGTGTGTGAGGATATATTGCTTACACTATTTAATGAAGTATTTTATGACAGTGGTAGGAGCACTAGTCAAGGAGCCCTATGAATGTAGATGTTGAGTAACATATATATATATATATATACACACACAGAGGTTTTTTTCTGCTAGATATCCTGAGGTAGCAATGTGTAATAAATTAAAAGAATGTTTTTCCTGCTCTTCCCACTGAGAGCAGTGTCAGAGAATATCTTCCTACACATCTGTAGTGGCTTGACTTTTTTGAGGCAGAGAAAGTGCAGCCTTAGGATTGTTTAAACCCATTAGGCCTCTTAGTTTTGTATCTAAAGATTAATAGAGCAGTAATTACAAATGTGAAGGAGGTCATGGTGAATTTTAGTCTGACCTTCTGTGTAAAAAAAAAAAAAAAAAAAGCACAGCATTGCCGTGAATTAATTCTTGCTTGAATCAGATCACGCTCTTTAAAGAAAACATTGATTAAAAATGTCATTTGACAGAGGATCCACATGCTCTCCCTGTTAGTCTTTTTTTTTACCATTCTTAAGACACTAAACAGAAATTACTGTGGTCAAACCAGTGGTCTATGGCCTGGTACTTCCATTTGTCTCACTACCATGCTCATCATTAAACTATGTCTTCAAAATAAGGAATAAAATGAAAAATATCCATGTTTATTTACTGGTTAAAATAATTTGTAATAATGAGCAAATAATAAAGTTTTTCAGACATGGATTTAATATCACTGTCTTTTATGTCTAAAATTAAGATTCTTGAGTGAGATGATAGCTCAGGGCAAAACTTCCAAATAAAGTATGTCTTAAGGTTTAGGAGGATTTGTTTCTTCACATTTTCCACTGCTTTATTTATGTGGTACAGGATTCTGCATAATGAATTAATGAATTGTCCATTTTTATTGAGTTTGTATGAAATATGGGCCAAAAAAGCAAGACTTGACTTCCATTGCAGTTCAGTGGAGTGTGTTGAGTAACAATGTCATGTGTGGTTTAGCACTTTCCAAATTGCAATTTACCTTTCTAACTCAGAAGAGTTAATTACTTATTTCTTCATTCTAGGAAACAATCTTTGCCTCAAACACACTCAAGCCATCAATTTCCATAAATTATTAAATTTCATTACAATTTTGTTGTGTATGCCGAGATTGAAAGCAGAATGCACAGCAGAGAAACGCCTCACCCCAGTGATTATTATCTGAAAAAATGTCTCAACTTTGTGGTTACAACTTCTCTACAGGTACAACCAGGATGAATTTCCTTGGAAATCCTGCCTGTCATGGCTTTTTTTCAATTTTTTTTATGTGTGCTTTGGCAGGTAATTACATTCACACATTAATCTGTACAGCTGTAAATATTGTGCTTTCGTTGGAAAATCAGGAATTACTTTTAACCCCCCCATTGCATTTTATATTTTGCAAGGTGCTGCAAGGAGAAGTAAAGATTAAGTCAGTAAAAAGAGATTTTTTTTGTTGTTGTTGTTGCTTGCATGTGCTTTTTTTTCTCTTGGCACCTGGAAAACAACAACCCAGAGGAAGTTAACAGGCACAGAGGATGCTGGAGAGATGGAAAGCATACAGGAAATAAATTTACAGAGCTGCACATCCAGCTGCCAAATGCTGCATAACCCTGATGGAATAACCCTGCTCTTACTTACCACCTCTCACTACATTCACCGAGAGAAAAGGTGACATCGCTCATCACCGAACCCTTCAAAAAATAGAACAAAAAAAGTGTAAAAAAGAGACTAAAGTGTGTTGTTGGAGTCCCTGGAGTTCCTGGAGCTGTGCTTTGCATGCGGTTCACAGGCTGGGGAGGGGGGTGCGGAGGAAGCGCTCCCGGGGCTTCTCCAGGCAACAGCGCGGGTTGCCGGGAGACAGCATCGCCTAAATGGGGAAAAACTTCCCCCAACTCCTGCATCCAAATGAGCCGCGCTGGAGGCTTCTCGTGCTCCTGCCCTAATTCCACCCCCCCACCCCCCTCAACGAAATGAAAAAGGAATCCAGAGGATCTTTACTCAAAGGGTTGTGTGTGGATGCTGCACTGAGGGATCATTCAAAGCCGTGTAATAAAAGGGGATAATTATTCCCGGGTGAAGGTACACAGGGTTCAGGAGTTTCTCGTTGCTGCTGTTTTGAAAAGGGATGTAAATGTCTGAATTCGCCAAATTTGGGGTGTTAAACCTATCAGTTATTCAAGGTTATATTTACTTAGGTTATTTTTCCTGACTAGAGAATATTTTATCAGATTTTATCCCAACCCTGGGATACGTTTGGCTGCTTTGGCTGATTGTGTTCACTTGTCTTTATTGAATGACACTGACTGGACATTTAAGTACCATTGTGCCATGGATCCCACATGTTCCTCCATAATTAAGTGAATCTATATCCCAACCACAGACATGGAATTAATTTCCCACTTCTTCTCTTTCCACAGCAAATGAGAGAACATGGGGCAAACTTTCCCTTGCAGCAGGAACAGGCTGGGACAGAGCACTGGAAGGGGCTGAGTGGTGCTGCAGTTAGGCTGTCACAGGTAGAAGAGGCTCTGGTGTGTTTGGTTCATCAAAATATATTTAAACCAGGGAAATAGTGCCCAAAATGCTGTTTTCTTCCACTGGCTGCAGGAGGGTCCAATGACCTGCTCACATGGAGGTGTCTGTGTGATAACCAGCCATGGACAGAGTCCTGGCTTTGCTGTATTAATGACCTTTCTCTGTAGTTGATATTCAATGCAAAGCCTTTAAATTTTTTTTTTTTTATTTATTGCCCAGGGACAAAAGCTGTATTTTTATTTAACTCTCTACACCAAATAGCAGTTCACAGCATCACAGTTTTTTTCCTTTATTTTCTTTAATTTTCTTGGTTCATGCTCATATACAATATTGGTAATAATGAAGGAAAGAATTTCCAGTCAGGTTATCCAAAGGAGAGTGAAGTTGTTTACACATGGAACTGCAGAGGTGCAGCATCTTTAGTTCCTTCAGAACACACAAGGAGTAAATAATAAAACTCCTCACCTTAATTGATTTGAGAGAAGATAAGTGCAGAATAGCCCTTAAGGCAGATTTAAGGTAGCTTGAATATTTCAGGTACTAATTCCTATGTCTTAGTTCTTTTGTGTTTCTTTGATGTACGGTATTTCCTTTTGAATTTTTTCAGCTTTTAAAGCTTCTCTGGTTTAATTAATGTCTTCCTATCAAATTTATACCTTCAAATTACAGTGGTGTACATTGCCTTAACTTCAGGTTTATGTAATTTTTATTGAATTTATTTTTACTTTGCAACCATCGAATTATTTGGCTTGTAATTTATTGTGTGATAGGCATTGCTCTATCCTTCCATGCTTATCTTTTAATTATTATGTATGGAATTTCTGTGATATGGATACATTTGATTATTGCACTTACTTTGTTGCAAATTTTTATGATATGTACGAAACTCGCATTTAAATTCCCAGTACAATTAAAATAATACACATAAATAAACCTTTAGTACAAATCAGATAAAAAAACCTGTGCAATAAAAACCATCCCAATCCAGGCATGGTTATTGCAGTTTCTTATGTACTGCTCATAATTAATTCCTGTTGCTTATAATGCAAAATTGGAATTCCTGGAGATTGTTTGGTTTGTTTTGAAGATGAGATCTTATTTTCTGTTGAGAAATGTGGTCAGATAAATGATACTTGTATTTTTACTACAGTTTAGGCTTGATTTCTCAGGAATTTGACTTTCTAGGAGCCTCCAGAGATGGTTTAAGGAATGCCCACATTTCAGGAATGGCTGAGAAGCAGAACTCCAGTGGAAATATTTTTAGTGTCCCTCAGTGTGAGACAGAAATCTCTCATCTTGAGGACATTTATTTAGACTTGAGGGCTTCTGCAGTAGAGATTTGGTGCCTGAGCCTCCAGCTCAAAACTTTTAGGAGC
The DNA here is from genome assembly GCF_052056855.1 of Sturnus vulgaris. Lineage (NCBI taxonomy): Eukaryota > Metazoa > Chordata > Aves > Passeriformes > Sturnidae > Sturnus > Sturnus vulgaris. Next base: position 112,839,693 of record NC_142245.1, on the reverse strand, counting down.
CCAGTGAGGAATGAGAAGGGTTGTGCAAGGGACAGACAGTGGAAGTGTCTTTGTGTTTCTGACATTCCCCATTCACTGTTTCCAGGCTCAGAAATGTACTTTTAGGTTCATCAAACATTCAGCTCCTGAAAATTTCATCCCAGAACTCCTAAAGTGGGAGCAGGAGTCAGGGGAGTTTGGCACTGATGAATTAACAGGAGGAGAGGGGATGACTCCAGAGTCCTTGGTGGGACTGGCAGGGACTGGTTCCTGTGTATGGCAGAATGGGATCACAGGATCATCCAGGCTGGAAGGGACTTTGGGACATCACTGAGATTGGGATCAGTAGATTAGCAGCTGATCTGCTCCTCTTGGAGAGAAAATGTCTGTAATCATCTGCTCCTCCCAAATGTTGAGTTTACATTTTAAAAAATGGCAAAATTCCAAGTCAGGGAATCAGTGGCTGATTTAGGAAACTGCAATAAGATTTTGTCTAAGATCATCAGAATGAAAATAACTGCACCAGAGATAACATTACAATATATAGGGTCTATGTGGACTATTTATATTGCTTTTATTTTGTTTATGTTCTTCTTTAAGGATTCTCCTTCTTACCTAAACAGGGATATGCAAACCTCCTTATGCATTTACTGAGCTTGACCTGGGGAGCAGAGATAAAATCTCATCTTGAAGAGGTTGCACTCAGACGACTTCTAAAAAAAATAAGCTTTTCACAGAATAAAAGTGCTTCATTTCAGTAGGATCTTGAGTGACAATTTTCCAAGTTACCACTCAGAAAAGGAACAGGAAAGAGAAGAAATGAGCAGGCAAACAATGCGGAGGGTGGATTCTTAAGCAGAATGTTCTAATATGTTCTAATGCATCTTTATATGAAAAAGAAAAGTACTCATAAGATGCCTAGAGATAAATTTACAGTTGGTTCTTAAGATACTAATTTCAGAAAGTCAGAACTTAAAAAAGATCCTTTTTTAAAAAAACATTTTAAGGTATTTTGACCCTCCTCCACTTTGTTAGCATTTCTCATAAATCCAGTCACAAATGGGTATAACTGCCCTGGAGTCCAGCTGCATCCTCTGCAGTAAAGCAATGGCCCCTCTCTTTGCCACATTCAGTTCTGAAGTTCTGCTTCTGAAAGGTGTCTTCTCATGTTGGCATCTGAATACAATTCCTGTTTAAAACCCAAGTTTTGAGCACTGAAGGGATTTGGGGTAGGACCTCACACCTCGTGTCTTCTTGCTGAGTGGCTTTAATGCATTTGTTTTCTTACCAGTTGTCTACACTTATTTCTGTTTGATGTAATCTGGTCTCTTGTGCCATTCCTAGTCATAAAATTGCTTTTCAAATGACCTGAAAGATGCTGTCTTTTACTGGAGGATGATCCTATCCCACTCAGGGAAAGCTGGATGCAGCCTAATGCTGCATTCCCAGGGTGGGAATTGCAGATTGTTCCTGTTATTGTGAATGTGCCCCTGGCTGGGGATGTGGAGATGATTCAGACCATCCTTAAATCCTTGGAGAGATCCTGGCTCTGCCCTTTCCCTGCTCAACCAGTATGTTTCTCTGAAATTCCTGGATTTGGAACCATTCCCAGTTGACAGTTGGACACAACATCTTATTTTGGATGTTGGCTGTGCCTGGGCTGGTGACACGAGTCCAGAGCATGGGATATGAAGGAGCCATCAGCAGGATTTGAGTATTCCTCCATCCAGTCCTTGGAAGGGTGGAATTGCAGATTCCCACCCTTTTACATTATCTCATTTCTCCTTAAGTCCTTGTTTAAGGAGTCATCTTGGTGTTAATCATTCACACGCCAATTAAAACCTACTCAGTGTTTGATTTAGTTTGTAATAACTAAAAGCAAACTTTTTGAATGAGAGGCAAAAAAAATCAGCAAATGTGTATTTTATCCTTTTGGAAACCTGTGCACAGACATTCCCAGGTACTCTTGTTGTAAAAGTATTAATTATAATGGAAGTGGGAAATGAGGAAAACCCAGCACTCTGGGCTGATGGCTGGATGAAGATGAGGAATTCTGAGATACTGATCTCTGTAGAACCATTTAAAATATTTAATTAGTGAAAATTCAGTTACTGAAACAAAGCACTTTGTACCTGAATTTTGCAATAAATCCCTTTATTAGTGCAAAACAAAGAATATGTTCTTATTCCTCATGCCTGGAATTATGAGAACCTAACTGGACTAAATTTTAGATGAATTCTCTTAGTTATTTGATTTTTTAAGAACCTCCATTTTCATAATAATTGATAGATATTTTAATTGATAATAAATAGAAATTAAAAGATATTTGAGAATTTCTAGCCACAAGTCTATTTTCACTCCACCCAAATGAACTCTAAGTGGATTTTATTATGAGTAACTCTTTCTACCTCAAGTTTTGTGCATTTATTTATCAATCACTTTTTAAATACCACTCAGCCCTGCCTGTAACTGTTTTTCTCCTGAGAACTAAAAGGAGATAATAAACAATTAATGGTACCAATAGTATTTAAAAACCCATGTTGCACTTTATATTGGAAGTGTTCTGGGTGGCACTGGATGGAGAGAATGGGAAAATATTTTAACCTAGGAATACAAATTCTCTTGGTTATACTCTGGAAACCATCTGATCCTAAAGAAACTGAAGAAGAACACGTTTAGTGGAGATTCACCCACGGATTTGGAATTTCAGATTGAGGTGGAATGCCAGCACATGATGAGCACTCAAAGGATAATCCCACAGTGGTTTTAGGAAGTTGTTGACAGCTCCCCATCGAGTTTGGTCTTGTCATTTATTTGCCTTGCAAATCTGGAGGACTCCACCCCACAGTGTGACAGTGCCAGCCCTAAACCCACCGGGCTCACAGATCTGCTGCTTTGATTTTCACCTGGGTTCAGCTGGAACTCTCCATTCCTGGGGTTAATGTTTTCCATGGCACGGGAAGGACCACAGTCAGGCATCCATGATGTTGTCAAAATGATAAATGGGAAATGCAGGTGGTAGAGGGGCAGCTGCCAGGAGGAGACAGCCCATCCTGGACAAGAATTAACTTGGGATGTGCAAAACTGTGCAGAACAAGCTGCCAAAGGTGGTCCCTGTATTGACTGACCTTGGAAATCTGCAGGACCTGAGGCCCTTGCTGATCTAGTCCTTCATGTTCCATTTTTTCATGCATTTACAGGCCTTTATTCTTGTGTTCTTGTATTTTTTTTTCCATTTTATTTGGTTAATTCTTGAAATGTTGACTTCAGCTCTTGCTGTCTTCCCGTACCTCTTCTGGGTGGCTGCAATATTTCTTCTTTTTTTTTCTTTTTTTCCTTCTCTCAGTATTTCTTCTCAATTTATTGGTCTCTGTGTAATAGCTACAGTCACTCACTTACATGTTCTTAGAGCTTCTCCAGTGTTTGGTTGTTTAATAATAAAACCCAGAAAAGTGGAAAGTCGATAGGAAAATTCTCTGTCATCATCTCTGTATGAACAGCCCAGGTAAAAGGTGCCTTTTTCCTGTCACGTGATGCACTTTCACCCTTCAATAATAAATCAGCAAAGCATCTGGATCCAAAATTAGACTCCTGAAAACCTCTGGCTTGTCCTCAGAGGCACTGGCTTCTCTAATGGAAATAACCACAAATAACAGGAGTGTGAAAGCAGAAAGACTGATAGAGTTAGCCCTGATATACCAGATATTCCAAAGTGTTTATTTTTAAAAATAAAATATTTTGGGGACTATCAGAGCCAGACTGACCTCATATCAGGTGATCAGGATGAAGTGTTACACAGCTTTTATTGGTCCATGACACTGAGGTGTCCAGCAAGGAAGAGAAAAAGGGAAATAAAAGCGATACCTGACATTTGAAAGTAAATTTTTGGAGTTGTATTCCAAATAGAAAGCTTAAAAGAAGGAGTTACTTCTTCTATTCCAAAATTTTCAACTTGGGAGGTGAGAAATCATTCTCACTTCACAGGTGAGACAGGTGTCCAGGTGTACCACACTGGGGAGACACAGAGGCATTTGAGAGAAGTGGAAAAATACATGGATAAAAGGGAATATGACAACATCAGGAGGGTTTCACTGGGAGAATTTAAAATGAACAAATTCCAGGGGCATGAAGGTAAAATGCATTAAAAAAATCACAGAATCATTAAGGTTGGAAAAGAGCTCTAAGATCATCAAGATGGAAAGAAAAAAAATTAAAGTGAATGATGACCAAGGCACAGATCAATATTTTTTTTTTTTCCTAATTCTTCAAAGAAAGACCAGTGATAGCTCAGTGACTGTGAAAGGATAAATTTGGGGATTTTTCTCTGAGCATGGGGATATAGATGGTGTTGAAGGACAGAGCTCCACATAATTCTGTAATAGTAAATAGCAAAGGTGGTCAAATTTGGACTGGAGATGGATAGAAAAATACTTGGAGTGATGGGGAATTTGGCTCCATATTTTGTACATTGGAAGTGAATAACATTAAAGAAACATCAGCAGGACAGCTGAAGAGAGGAGAATGCTGAGGAGAAACGTGTGAGGGTGAAAAAAAAGCACTTTAGGGAGTCACTAATACAGAACCTGGTGTCAGGTCAAGTTATCTGGGAATTGTGTCCTGGATTATTGCAGCCTTCCAAGGAAAAATCCATAGACTTTGTGTGGGAAGGGAAGGGAAGGGAAGGGAAGGGAAGGGAAGGGAAGGGAAGGGAAGGGAAGGGAAGGGAAGGGAAGGGAAGGGAAGGGAAGGGAAGGGAAGGGAAGGGAAGGGAAGGGAAGGGAAGGGAAGGGAAGGAAAGGAAAGGAAAGGAAAGGAAAGGAAAGGAAAGGAAAGGAAAGGAAAGGAAAGGAAAGGAAAGGAAAGGAAAGGAAAGGAAAGGAAAGGAAAGGAAAGGAAAGGATTGACTTCAGAATTGTGGGAGACAACAAGAAGAGCAAATAGGAGAAGCTGAGGAGGGAATATGGTGAAAACCAGGCAGAAAACATGAAAAAAAGGGTTCAAAGCAAGGTATGGAGAAAGTTTTATGTTTTCTTCCTGCCCAGAGAATATTGAATGCTCAATTCATCGGGCTGGAAACTTGTTTATGTGAAGGAGGAGAAATGAAGGAGGAGAAATGAGTTCCATTGAGAGATATCAACACCTTGGACTGGAAGATGCCTCTTGGAAGGTGTCACAGAAGGAACTGGAAGCAATTTCAATGGAGTGGAGTCGTGAGAGGAGAGGGGGAATTAGGAGAGCTGCAGTAAACTACACCTTGGACAAAAGGCTTCATGGCAGGAAGAGTGGACTCATTCCTGCACATGAGATCCACTCTTGTTGGATCCACTGCCTTTGGAGCAATATTTTGAGGGATAAAATAAGATTCTTCGTCCTGTTAGCAAAATTCTTTCAGGGAAACATTTGGCTGCTCAGGAATATATTTGTTTTTACTGCCTTAACTTTCACTAAGAGTAATGAAGGAATGGTTAAAATAGTTCATCTCTATTGGAATTATATATATATTTTTAGTCGTGCTGAAGTCCCCTGTTGTCAATACATAATATATTTTTTGAAGGAAAACTAATTAAAAGCTGAGTGTTTAATAGTGATTGCTTCAGTAGTGTAGCCTTTCAGAGTTAATTCCACTGTCAATAATTTCCATGAGATCTTTTTGTTCCTGTGTTGGTGCCTGATGGTCTTTCAGTAAAGGTAAAGTGACACCTTAGTTTGCTGTCAAGTGCACAAAGAAAAGAAATAGATTATACATAGATTTTTTCCCAAGTTGGCCCTGTCATGAGGATGCAAGGTGCAAATGGAAATGAGGAAGTGTGCAATATTTTGAGGCAAAAATCTGATTTTAAAGTCAGTGGTGTTTCTTCTGGAGTTGGGAGGCTTCTGGGAGAAACATGGATGGGTCTGTTACAGTCGTTGGAAACAAGACAAGGGGAACCTTGGGTGGATGTCTGAGGTCTGAAGGGTAGAGAATTAACCTGATTTTTAAAAAAAAATCATTAGATAAGGTCACCCAAGCTCTGACAGAATGGAACCTTTAGAAACAGAGAGGGATTTCCTTGGATATTGGGGAGGAATTGTTCCTTGTGAGGGTGGGGAGGCCCTGGCACAGGGTGCCCAGAGAAGCTGTGGCTGCCCCTGGATCCCTGGAAGTGTCCAAGGCCAGGCTGGACAGGGCTTGGATCAACCTGGGACAGTGGAAAACTGTCCCTGCCCATGGCAGGGTATGGAACAGAATGGTCTTTAGTGTCCCTTCCAACCCAAACCATTCTATGATCCTGTGAACTTCTGAGACTCTGTATTAAATAAACGTAGGAAAATTAAACACTTCAGGAAGTTTTTTTTCCCCTCAGAATATTCTGTTTAGCTCATTAATGTAATGCATGTATTTTAAAAAGTTGGCATTTTGCCTTGGCAAATAGCTTGAAGATAAAAGAAAGTTTATTCCTGTAAATTTCCTCGCATGAATTCTTGTCATTTTGAATATCTTGAATGAAGTTCCAAATATAATTTTTCTGTCCTTAAAGTCTTGCAACCCATCGGAAAATTTCCCACCAGAGTTGACTGTTAATGCTGAGCCATTTCTGCTCCGAGTGCCACAAGAACTTGAGCTGTTGAATTAACAGATGACATCATTGGATCGACGGATGTGGGGAGATTTTTTTGTGTATGAGCTGGGATCTGATTTCTTATTAATTTCCAGCTGATTTTTCCTAATGGTGGAATTGAGAAGACGGGTTGTTTTCAAGCTGGAGTTCAGATGAAGTTAAAACGTGCGCGACTTCTGAGCGTGATCTTAATTCAAAATCTATACGTCTCCTACTCCTGGCATCTTCCCATGAGTCTGGGGAGGAGAGAATGAAAACACATTATTTTAAGGAGTATTTGGTGCTTATTAAAATTACACATAACGCCCGCCTTCCAAAGAGTCTTGATTTACTGCAGGTTGTTCATGTGTCGCATGCGGACATTTTTAGCGAGCAGATTTCTTATCCCTGCGAGAACAGGGAATGGCTTCCAGTGCTCCACGATCCGGGAGCACAAACGTTGCATCCATTGTGAAAGGTAGGGAACCATGAAATCTATAAAGCCGATTTGGCAGGAGGCAGCGGCTGTTGGTGCCAAGATTTGGTTACTGACCCACAGTTTCCTGTTTGGAAATCTATTAATTGATTCGCAAAGAGCATCTTTTTTGGAAAACAAGGATTCAGACAGGCTGGCACAGGCTGGAGCTCCGCCAAGACTGCTCGGGAAGGTTGCCATGCTGGGAGCGAGCGAGCGAGAGAGCGAGAGAGCGAGAGCGAGAGCGAGGGAAGGAGAAAAAAAAAAAAAGGCAAGACTTGGCACGGCTCAGTCAAATCAGCTTCTTTTGTCTGCTGTCTCGGCTTGAGCTTCGCGAAAGAAAACCGTCCTGGGGTACAGCAAAACTCACAACTTTTTTTTTTTGGTTTTCAAACTTCCGTCGCTTTTTAAGTCTCTTGGGCTCTTGGGAAGTGGTGGTGACATTAAATGACGTCCAGTTAGCAGTGAGCAGAGAAATAAAAGCTTTTAATGAAGCCACCACAATGTCAGTTTGTACATATGGGAAATGCGATATTTGGTGATTTTTTTTTTTTTTTCCCTATGTCTGATTAAACTGTAAGGGAGCCGAGTAACTTGGAAGATTACAGAGGGAATGTGTAAATAAAAGGGAGAATTTTCATTTTTTGCAGCAAAACAAAAACTTTTCATCGACACAAACATGCTTTAAAACCGAACCTGACCTCCTTCGGAATACGTTCGGAACGGGAATTCCAGCGTTTCTCTGGACAGAAACGAACTTTTAATGGAACCTCCTTAAAGATTTCATCTGACCCAGCAGTGAAGTAAGAGTAGAGAGAAAGTTGTGACACCTCAATAGAAAAGTGAGTATGTTCTTAAAGCCACAACGTTTGTTTTTGCTGCTTGGTGCTGTCCTGGCTCCATGTCCCAGCCTTTAGGGACAAACGTGAAGACCCAGCAGGACACGCCGAAGACACCCAGGCTATGCCTGAAGGGCAAAATCAGAGCGTGGTTATTCTGCTCCTGCTCTCAAGCATTCCCTCCAGTGCATCTTCCTAGAGAGCCTCTGAAATCGCTGAATTTTCTACTTTTAGAAGCAACAAGAGATGGAAAAATATCGGCTGCTGCCAAGTGAGGGATGTTTGAAGATGACACAGTTGATGGCACTGGGTACGGAAACTTCAGTTTGTAGTTACAGGACCTGTTTGCTGCAAACAGTGAAAAAAAATCTGCTCTTTTCTCAGGAATTAAAAGAAAATGGACTTAAAAAAAAAACAGTGACGGCTGAAGCGTGGACGCTTCACGATTTCAATAAAACGAAGGACCTAAAAGTCCCATTGTTTTCTCCAAAGGTGCCTGGATTTTCAGGGAGAGAGGTACCTGCCTTCTGATTTCCTGGGAGCAAATCTGATCACACTGCCTATTAGGCCTGGATGTGCTGGGATTATCCTCCTGCTGCTGTGACAATCAGCATTATTATTTCAGGGAGTAACTGTAAACCGTAGATTTTTACGGCTCGGCTTTGCTTGGAGTAAGTATTACCCTATCCTTAAAAACTGGATTGTTCAGCCTGTGAGATGTGCAATTCCTGGCATGCTGCACAAGTGCATTTCCCTCATTCTTCCCTGCTGAAGGGAAGAAACAACGTTAATGGAAAGGTTTTTAATAGGGATGTGTTTGTGTTTTAACCGTGGCATTTGGATTATGAGACTGCTAAAATTAACTGGTCTTTTTGATGATGTCAAAAACTTGGCTTACTTAATATTAGATTAAATTGGTTTCTTAGCAAGATCTGTCTGATTTTTTACTACGTCAGTCAGCCTTTTGAAAGATGCTGTAGTTAAATAGTGGGTAAGATGCTGTTGTGATTAATATTTGGTGCACTGAAACCTTTTAATAGGGTTTCTTCGGCAGTTTTGAAGAAAAATTTCTATTATTCACACAGCAACCCTGTCTTTCTAAATCCTTAAAAAATATCCTCAACAGCTCTGTGTGGGAATAGGTCTCCTGTGGGGGATTTCAGATGGATCCTGGGTGGAAGGGGAGTGTTTGGAGGAGTTGAGTTCTGCTCTCTGTGTGGTTCTTGTCTGTTGTTCCTGCACAGGCAATGCCATGGGATGTGCTCGGGGACACGGGGATGGTGCTGGGCTGAGTTTGCATCACAACAGTGCCCTAAGTTTGTCTGTCCATGGGGAATTCTGGAAGGAATTCCCTTTATTTCTCAGAAATCGTGTGCAGTCTCAAAGCATTTGCTGTGTTCTTTAATCGTGACATTCCAAACCAAATCTTTACTGGGTGCACCTATTAAAATTCAGAAAAAAAACAGCCTCTAAGGGAAATATTAAAATGACCATTATATTTCTAACTGATACATTAAAATAACTATATTTCTCTCCCAGATACCTACATAACTTTATAAATTCAGGTTTTAAACATGATCAACATGTGGGTGCTTGGAGTGTATTTATAAAGAGAAATATTTGTACAAATATTTCAGCATCTGTGGACACTGAAGTTATTTTGAAGCAGTTCCTACAATGTTGGAAACACTGTTTATCTCTGAATATCTCATCAGTACATTTTGGCTTCCTAAATGAAATACTCACCACTGCACATTTCTTTTGGCCTACATAATAAAATATTTTTCTTTCTGCTAAACTCTTTGATTTTGAAAGTTCATCTAAGTGCTGATTTTTTGGAAAATATCCCAACTTGGCAGTTTGAAGATGAAATTGGAATTGCAAGGTTTAAATGGTTGGGACCTGAACATTGGTTGGATTGCATGCAAATGGAATTTCTGGTGTAATTTGACGTGGTTTATTGTATTTATGTATTTTCTTCATCAGCTGGAGTTTTCCGGGTACTTTAATCTGATTATTCATTGCCACCATTCATCTGTGATCCTTAATTATTGGATAGGTTTAATAACTTCATAAATAAACAATTTGTGTTGAATTCTTAATGAATCATGACTATCTGTTTTAGATTGGATTGTACAGTTCCTTAACGTGGCATATTTCAGTGTGGAGGTGAGGGTTGGTGCTTGGGGTTTAACTTCATTTTTGTTATTAAACCACAGATAATAATTCACATTAGAGCATCACGTTTGATACTGTGATGGGCCAATGTCTGATTTCACTTGTGGTGATTAATAGGACATAAATCAAGGTTTACTTTGCTGTTTTAATTAGTGTCAAAGTAGTTGGAGATCAAAATGGGCCTGGAGTGGGCTTAGTTTGTGCCTTTTATATTGATATATTAAAGCATTTTTTAAATGAACGCTTTCTCTGAACCCCTGTGGTTATTGGGCAAGGAAGAGATGAGCAGTTCTCAGTATGACTGGATAAAAAACCATGGTTGTAGGACAATGATATAAATGTTGAAATGCAGTTTATGGAGGCTTTGGGTGTTATTTTGCATTCCTATAGCCATAGGAGATTATCTTGATATTCTGCATATGGTAGAGCTGCATGTGTTGAGGTGTCCTCTGCATCTATAAGAATATTAAAAAAAAATAAAAAATTAAAAAGTTATATTTGATACATATATTTTAAAGCTCTTTCCATTTACCATTTATTCTTTATCATGAATCCAGAAGAATTGCTTATTTTGTAGTCCACAAGTCCAAGGTGTTTTCTCTTGGCACAGTGGGATTGACTTGGGTGGAATTCCACTCTTTTATTCCACATAGGCCACAGTCTTTATCCATGCCAGAAAAATTTGGAGCAAAATCGCTTTTATTTTGTCCACTGTAACTCTTAAAATATCATTTAAGTGAGTTGAGTAACTTTTATAGTCATTGTGGAGGAATAAACACCTTTAAGAGGTGATTAGGGAGATTGTCTCATCAGTCCTCTGAGTCACTCTCTTTATTGACCATAAAAAATTGGAAAATAGAAGAAAAAATGGTGAGAATATAAAAATATTCATTTGTAGTATTCTTCAGTTATATTGTCTGCTATATTCTCATTTATTTATCAATGAGAAATAGCTCACAGTTGTTTAGGATCTGTCTGATACTGGTAATTTTCTTATTGAAATTGTTGTAGAAAGAATAGAAGCTTGTACTGTTAGTAATTATGGACATCCATGTTTTCCTTTTTTTTTTTCTATAATTAAGTTATGCCCAGTGTACATCTGTTCCTCTGAGTCACTACAGCAGTTTTTCCATATTTATTGGATGCTATGGAATTGAAAGTGTTTTCAGGGATAAATTATAGGTCATGCAAAAAAATTCCATTATTTTCTTGTCTTTACATTTGTTTAATCATCTATTTTTGCTAAGTTTGCCAGGATCAAGCAGAATCTTGGTGTCATCTTTTCTCCTGTTTGCTGCTGACCTTTACAGCCTGTGTCAAATTTTGGTTTGTCTGATACTCCAACCTCTGTACTATCCAATTTTTGAGGTTTTAAAACAGGAAATGCACAGTGTTTGCAGCACTGTTTGCTCTGTGTGCTCTTATCTTGTTAATCAGCAAATTAATAGGAGAGAAATCAGGGAATATCCAATCCCTGATCTTGTGCAGGGACATTTTCCACCACCCCAGGCTGCTCCAAGCCCTGTCCAGCCTGGCCACGGATACTTCCAGGGATGGGACATCCAACACTTCCCTGGGCAGCTGGTCCATGGCTGATGGTTCACACTCCTCCAGATCCACAGTTTAGGAATTAATCAGATCCTAAGAAAAGTGTCTCCCTCATATGGACACAACACTTTCACTGAATGCCAAAAGAAACTGCAATGTCTGAAGAAAGGTTTGGTTGAGTTCACTAAACTCAATGAAAAGATTTTCCATGTACATTAATACTGAAAGAATAAGAGAAGAAGGCATGAAAAAGCATTATTTTTTTATCTGCTAAATTACATCAAAGTGGAAAATTTCTTGAGCATCTTCTTGGATTATGCACCTAAGAGTTCCTGCTTTTTTCCTGACACATAACAAGGGTTTAGTCCTCATTCTCCAAATGCAAACTTTGGATTTCAGAGGTTTCCATTGTATTGATTTTTCCATGCAAACCTTTGTCCCTTTTACACCTCAGCACAGCACCAAGTGTGCAGTGTAAGAGTAGATACAGAGTAAAAATGCTTTGCTCCATGAAAGATTCCTCTGTGGGTTTTGTTTTGGAAACCCCACAGCTGTATTTTTTCCAGTCCTACAGATGGGAAAAGAAATAAAGTCTGTGTCTTGTTCATCTAATGTACAGCAAGTAAAAACTCAGAACTCTACATACGGTGCTAGGATGATTCAAACTTTTGTTTTCCACAGACAGTGATTTTGGTAACAAAAATTCTTCCATCCCAGATTAAAGCACCTGCAGAGACTGTGGAGAGGACAGACTGTGAGAAAATGTGTAGGTTCAGGAGGAACACAGAAAAATCTCAATTTGTTTTGACCTGTATTGACAGAAAAGGTTAAATATGGTAGGTTGGGAAGTTTTGCACAGGTGGTATCCACTGATAAAATCTTCTCCAGGAATTTGGTAACCTCCTCTTGTTTTAGGCAGTTTTCCCATTTCTAAGAGCAGCTTGGTGTTTGCCCATGAGTTTCCATCATAACCTGCTCCCAGCTGCAGAGAGTTGTGCTGCTCTGTCCTTGTTCATTGTTCATCTTTTTTCTGGTCTCTGGAGGTGGGAAGGCAGGAAGGGCTTCAAGGAAAGAGAGGATCTCTGCTTAGTTAAGGCACAGTGCTTTCATTGACATGGTGGAATCATGGAGGGAGGAATCCTTTGGGTTAAAAGGGACCTTAAACTTCTCCAGTTCCACCCCCTGCATGGACAGGGACACCTTTCACTGTCCCAGGTTACTCCAAGCCCTGTCCAACCTGGCCTTGGAAACTTCCAGGGATCCAGGGGCAGCCACAGCTTCTCTGGGAATTCTATTCCAGGGCCTCCCCACCCTCACAGGGAACATTTCCTTCCTTGTATATAATCTAAATCCACCCTCTTTTGGTTTAAACCCATTCTTCCTTGTCCTAATGGCTTTATTACCTGCCTTTTATATGGCTTTTGTTTGTATCTATGGCTTTTTATTTATATTTTATAAGTCCTTCCATTAGTTGTTCACAGTTGTGATGCATTTCCGTGGCTTGAGAGATGTTTTGTTCTGCTGCCATTATACTTCTGGCTCTACTTTTCTGTTTTTGTGCACCCAGTGTAAAAACTTCATATAAATGAGTTTTTGTAATGTCTGCTGTATTTATTTTTTTTTTAAAGCTATGATTAAACTGGTAAACTCATAGTGTTGGTGTAATTTTGCATTTAAGATACATTCTTCTGTTGCAATAAACCCCATTGTCCCAGTATGATGCTTTTCCTTTCATATGGATTCACGCTGTAGAACATAATTCTTTCTCTTTGGTAGAAATTCATCTGAAAAGGAACTGTTAAAAGCCAATATATTTGTAGTGAATGAAGCAGTTTTAGCAGAGACAACAATGTGGTTCTGCAACACTGTCTCACTTTTTCCTCTTGAAAATTGCTCTGGTGCAGGAGACTGTTGTGGCACTTATTTTTATAGTTGCAAAACATTATTCTTGTTATTTAATTCAGCTGCTGACATAATGAGTGCTTGGCTGTAATGAATATTTGATGTGTTTATGCTAATGTAAAGGCCCAACTATTGCCAGTTCTCTCCAACCTTTCTAACTTTTTAGACAACAATTTTAAGAGCAACGCACTTTGCCCAATGCGTCTTGATGAAAAGGGAGAATGTTTTTATGGACGCTCAATTAAAAGCTTGTAAATTCATTTCCTTGTGGTCTTAGCTGTTACTCTGTAAGATTTTAACTTGAAATGATCTCTTTAGACTCTCATGAGAGAATTGGGCCAGGATCAGGGTCTGCAGTGGAGGTGTGTGGGACTCATTTCTCCTGTTTTCCCTCAGGGTCAGCAGCCAGAGCTGGGCACTTTTAGGCAGATTTGGTCATTATCTAATCCCAAGCTATTGGAGCTGCAGGTGGAATAGTTCCCAGTAAAACACAGAATCTTCTAGAAAATTTTCTCCTAAAAGCAGCATAAGAAAGACACAGATATGTTTGAAAGGGTGGAGACGAGAGGACAAAGATGCTCCAAGGGCTGGAGCCCCTCTGCTCTGGAGCCAGGCTGGGAGAGCTGGGGGTGGTCACCTGGAGAAGAGAAGGATCCAGGGAGAGCTCAGAGCCCCTTCCAGAGCCCAAAGGGGCTCCAGGAGAGCTGGAGAGGGACTGGGGACAAGGGATGGAGGGGACAGGACACAGGGAATGGCTTCCCCTGCCAGAGGGCAGGGATGGATGGGATATTGGGAAGGAATTCCTGGCTGTGAGGGTGATGAGTCCCGGGCACAGGGTGCCCAGAGAAGCTGTGGCTGCCCCTGGATCCCTGGCAGTGTCCAAGGCCAGGTTGGATGGGTATGGAGCAACCTGGGATAGTGGAAGGTGTCCCTGCCCATGGCAGGGAGTGATTTTGTCTCTTCTGACCCAAACCATTCTAGGATTTTTTGAAATCCTGCACCCACCTGTGCCAACCAACAGGATTTTTTGACCTTACAGTGCCAGGAAGTTCACAATACTCTGATCACTCTGTGAACTTTTAGAGGTTTTCTTACTCTACTTTTTATTTTTAAGAAGTGTTTCCTGTGCTCTGCTGTCCTTTTTCTACATGAAACTTGTGTGTCCCTTGCATGACAAATGTCCTCACAATTATCACAATCTCAGACATCACCTTTGAGCTGTCTGTGAGATGTGGAAAATTTTGTTTGTGATATTTCCTCTCAGCTCTTCCATCCTCTGGGATCAGGCACAATCCCACTGGCAGGAATTATGCCTGGTATTACTGGAAAACATTCCTGACCGTGTCTCATTGTGAAAGGACACAGCCCTGTGCCCCAGAGTGGCCAGGCTTGGATTTGCTTTGTGGCTTCCTTTGTAAGGAGCTCATTGAAACAAATCTTTTGGGTATTCAGTAGCCAAGGATAGTTTGAAAATTAAAAAAAACAAAACCAAAACCAAAAACCAACCAAACAAAAAAAATACAATACAAAAAAAAACCCAACCAAAAAACCATAACCAGATAGTGACAAAAATGCAAAATATGACAGAAATAGGAGGAAGGAACCCAAGTAAAGAAAGGAGGGAAGAGAAAAATGCTTTTAGGTGAAGTCTTGCCAAGAAGTGGCTCCAGACAAGTTTTCATGGTCACTTTTCTTTTGCTATTAGGAACAGAAATCTCTTGGTTACACCGAGTTCTTTTACTCTGCACCATCGATTTTCCTTGCTCTCCGTGCTTTGTAGTAAATGTTCAACCTCCTGTTCTGGCAGGGAAAGAGAGTTTTATCTTTGCATTCCTGGGGTATGAGGGAACAGAGCCAATTAAATTAATTTAATTTTGGACAGCATATTAAGAGTCAGTAATCCTATTGTATTATGGCTGCATGTCAGTTAAAGCTATTTGCACCCTCTGCTTGCTTGGATTTTTTTTTAGCATATTTGGATTTTTCTTTATGTTCAAGAATTTATTTTTGCTTTGCTTTTGGGTAACTGTAAGGTCCTTATATGCATTTAAAAATATTTTTAGCTTACTGGTGTGTTTTATTAAACTTAATCTTTCACATAGAAGATTTTATTTAAAGATGAGAGGGGTGTGTATGTATCTACACAATATGGATATGGATATGGATATGTGGTGAAAGACTTTTTGCTCATGTGCTTCTTTTAGGTAATTAAACCATTTACATTTTTGCATTTTAATCGGGTATCATAAAGTTTGTTTAATGATTTCTTTGTTTTTTCTCATAAATTTTCCCAATATTCTGGTGTTCAACTCAGTTTGTACACCTGCTTCAATTTGAGTTTCTGGGTGACATTTAGACCAAAAACCCTGTAATTATTTTCTAGCAAATCATTCCAATTTCATTTGTAATAGTTAAAAATAAACCAAGGAAATGTGTCAAGTCCTTGTCTGCCCACCCTGTAGTGAAACATTTCCTTAAAAGCCTGTGGTGGGAGCTGGAGTTTCTCATGTTGCCTCAAATTCACAGTTTTTCTTCTCCAAGTCATTTTTATGTATAAAAAAATTATAGATTTAGGTAGTGAATGCAGTTATTAGATTTTAAAAGTGCCTTTGAGCTTCAGGCTGGCTTTTGTTCGATGCTGCAATGAGGGACAGGCTGACCCTTCACTCGTGTGAAAATTAAATTTGTCATTTGCGTGTCTCAGGATGAGACCTGGAAGTTTGTGTGGCCTAAAAGTCAAAACACCTGATGGAAAACTTGGAGTGCACACTTCCTGTGATCCTAAAACCATTCATGGACTGAAAGGCAGGACCTCCCCTGGTCTTTCTGCTGCCTTGAAGGGCACCTGCACAATTGGCTTCATTTGGGATTTCTGCTGAAGCACCTGGGGTTTCTCCTGCTGCCTTCTGTCCAGATGGGGTCTTCTGTATTCCTGGATTGGACACTCACATCTCAAAGTTCTTCTCCTTAAGGATCCTCCAGAGATGGCAGCAGCATGGAAAATTCCTTCCTGTGGCTTGGGAGGCTGTGAGGCTTTGCTGTGAAGCCAACTTAGATATTATGGAGAAATTCTTCCTTGTGAGGGTGGGGAGGGTGCCCAGAGAAGCTGTGGCTGCCCTTGGATCCCTGGGAGTGTCCAAGGCCAGGTTGGACGGGGCTTGGAGAAACTTGGGATAGTGGAAGATGTCCCTGCCCATGGCAGGGGGTGGGATTGGATGATCTTTGAGGTCCCTTCCACCCCAAACCATTCCATGATTCCATCCCAAACCATTCCATGATTTCCATCCCAAACCATCCCATGATTCCACCCTAAACCATTCTATGATTCCACCCCAAACAATTCCATGATTCCACCCCAAACCATTCCATGATCCACCCCAAACCATTCCATGATTCCACCCCAAACCATTCCATGATTCCATCCCAAACCATTCTATGATTCCACCCCAAACCATTCCATTATTCCATCCCAAACCATTCCATGATTTCCACCCCAAACCATCCCATGATTCCACCCCAAACCATTCCATGATTTCCATCCCAAACCATTCCATGATTCCCATGATGCTGCACCCCAAAGAGAGCCCCCCCCCCCATTCTGCAATTACAGAAGGGGAAACTGAGACATTCAAGGCAGTTGATGAAGATGTTCCCACCTTCTCCTGAAGCTCAGGGTCCAGCAAATGAACCCCACTTGCTGTGTTAAAAAAAAAAAATCCCAGATCCTGGCTCCTCAATGAGAAAATAAATGATACAAAAAGGGTTTTTTTCCTCGCTCCTATGGGTGCTCAGAAAAAAACTTCAAACTTCTTGTAGAGTTGCAGAGCTAAAGATACACCTGAAAATGATGCTTTGTATGGATCACCTGCAGATTCCATATTCCATATTCCTAGTTCAGGAATCACAATTTGGGAGCACTTAGAGGAATATCCTTCTCCAGTAACTCAGTATAACGTGCAATGACTTTAATATTGATGAAAAGGCTCCCTTAGATTATCCTTTAAATAGTTTTATTCATAACCTATGAATACTGCCTAGCAGTTTCAGATAAAATTGGCTTTATATAAAATTGAAGAGCCTGGAAAAAAATGTTCTGTATTGTTAACTCTGCTTTGGCTGAGCTGAAACTTGTACCACACAGGTTGTACTGGGATTGGACTGGAATGGTGGGACTTGAGCATTTGCTATCCCCACACAGCTTCTGTCTGAATTACATAAAACTTGAGCATTTTAAAATTTGTTTTGTTTGACAGTAAGTGAAACTAAACCCTTCTTCTTCCCTTCCAACCTGGCAAGTGTCACCTTCTTTAGCTCATGATTTTTTTTGATCAAGCAGTTGCAGATTCCAAAGTCCCAGTGCCTTTAATGGGACAGCTTAAGTGGTCATAAAGATGATTACAGATATTTTGTGTAGTTAAAAAATTGTGAAACCAAGCTGTAATTTTGCCATTGGTTTCAGCAGCCATTGGTGTCCTATTCCAAAGCAGTTGGAACCCTGTGAGTTCCATGCCTTAGGTAGCAGGAACAGGCTTCCAGGGCTTCCCAGATTTAATTTCTGCACTGTGACAAAATATTTGGAGCACATATGTTGAAAGTGGCTTTCACAGCCTGTATTTGGGCTTTGATTTCATTGGAAGGTGTGTGAGACTGCTCCTTTGGAAAATCAGGCTCCTCTAATTACGTAGGTAACATATTTTAAAATGTTAGAGTCTGCCTATGAATCATTTCTCTCCCATTATTAGAGGTGACATTTCCATTTAATTTCCCAGTGGGATTCCATTTAATGTTTTCAAAACAACATCAGTCGACATCATATTTGTTTTGGTTGTTTGCCTTTACAAAGAAATTTTTATGAGAGGAATTGCAAAGTTTTTAAAATGGAATAAAGAAGAGTTTTTAGAGAGGAAATATTTGTAGAACTTCCACTTGTTATTTTCTTTCAAATTCAATACCTTGAATAGATGTCAGAGTCGTGAGGCAGCTGGGACATGTCTAAATATTCTCAGAAACAAAGGATTTGGGAGTCTGCTGAATTTTCTTATTTTGATCCTGTTCTCATCCAGCGAATTGTGCATATTTAGTGCAGTGAATGGAGCTGCTGCTTTGCTTTTAATTCACACATGAAGAATTTAGTCTGTCCTTGGAGTATTCAGGGCATCTTACCAGGAATATTTTTTTTTTTAAGCTGGTAAATTGAACTTATGTTCCATTGCTGCTCTGATGGGACATACAGAGGCTGTTCTGGATATGTCTGCTCTAAATAAAAGTGACTTTTGACCCTGAGCACACGTGGCACAGCCTGGAGCTGTCACACAGGTCAAGGCAGAGTTCAGTCAAGGGGACAAGACTCTGTGTTCTCCAAATATCTTATTTTTTTGTATAGGACAAAGGCTAATTGTGGCTTGAAGTTTTATCAGCCGTCACTAATAAGATTCCGGGAGATATTTGAGTCTCTGCCTTGTTTTGGGGTTGATGTATCAAATGTAAAGTGAAACTGAATTGTTACAGAAATTGTAAATAAAGAAAAATGCTTCTGCTTTTGGGAGAGTGTGAAAAGGGAGGGGACAGGCAGAGAGGGGAAACAACGTGGGCAGAATAAGAGAGACATAAAATCTTAGTATGCTGCTTATTAATAGGATTTATTGCTGCTATTTGTAATAATCCTGATTGAAAGCATTTCTTTTACATTGCGTGCTTGGTATTTCCCAGGAAATTAGAAGAAAACATTAAATGTGTTGTTTTCTACCCCTGCATCTCCTTTCCCTTCCCCTGATCTTTTTTACTTGGGAGGTTTTAAACATTTATGGGGGAAAACCATTTTAAAAAGGGCATGTAGCACCAAGGTAATAATCACAGAGCTGTGCTGCTTTATGGGGCAATAATCCAGTTGCCTTGTTTGAAAAAGCTACTTGGCCTTCATTCTCCAAGGCTTTTCCTTAGGGAATGGGGCTGGATTATTGCCTTGTAAAACAGTGCTGCATCCCTCTTGTTGATTAATTATAAATCTCTGCTCATGGAGTACTTTCTGGTTTACAGCATTCCCATTCCCTTCCTTCATGGCTTTGTCCTCCTTTCTGAGAATTCACAAATAAAAGCTGAATTTTTTTCTCGATTTGTGGCACTCGAATGTTAATCTCCAATCTGGGAGTTCTTCTATGAGCATGTTACACATTTATTTTCTCCAAATAAAGGGGAAGCACAGTTTACTCCATTACAAGTTTCTACCACACATCCACTTCTTTTCTGCGGCCACTGGGATGTATAAAACTGCAATAAATAAATGTTAGCAAGAAATTCAAGTAATACGAGTTTGAATTTCCTGAAATTCGAATTTCCTGAAATTCAAATTTCCTGAAATTCCACCCATATGAATTTCCTGAATCTCCTTAGGTTAGAGCTGGGAATGTGATACCTTATGATGCCACCATCAAGCTATTTTCATTGTTAGCACTAAGATGGGTGTTGAACCCCTAAATTATATTGATTGATGTTTTTGGGGCTCTTCCATAAAATATTTAAGTATTTTTTCCCCTTCTTGAGGCTTTCTGGGAATGGGAAGGAGCAGTCCAAAAATACCTGAAATAACAAGAAGCCAGACACAGCCATGCCCATGTGGTTGCTGGCAGGACATTTTCCAAACTCCAGCTAAGCTGGCAGGACAGTCAGGTTGGAAGTGTTGCCAAGCAGGGTTCCAAATTGATAGACCCTGTCCAAATTGGAAGATTATGGGATTTGTAACATCACCTGTAATTTGTGTGCTGAAGAGGAGTGTGAATAATGTTCTGGTGTCTTTTTTTGAGGGGTGTTTGCTCAGTGTACAATGAGGGAATGGGTATTTTTGGATGTCACATTTATGATTTGTGCTTGGCAAAGGGGCCATCACCATTCCTGATTTATTTATGTATCAGCCTCCATACAGTGCTTGAAAATAATTTGGGAAGCTGAAGCTGTGTGTGACCAGCAGCATCCTGAGCCGTGTTTGATATGGAGGATTTATCACACCTCCAGCTCTACATCAGTGATGATTATCAATTGTTTTCTTGATTTTCATGGTTTTCTTCAGCAAAACCATGACAGGGAAAAGCGTGATTGCATTCGGGAAAAATATTCTTCATAGTCAAGAGTGTGAATCACCAGCCTTGGAGAATTTGAAAACTTGTGTGGAGTTGGATTGAATGCTGGATGTGTTCCACTGTGAGCAGGGGTTTGGGCTCAGTGATCCTTCCACACTGCATCCTTCAGTGACTGAAACTAGGAGATGCTGCTGTGGATTCCAGTGAATTTCTTCCATGTCAGACAGCTCTTCTGGGAGCCACCTTCTCATTCTCCTGCTTTAGTAGTTCATGAACCACTCATTCCTATGGAGAAACTTCTGGATAAGCTGGAAAATCCATCCTTGGGGTCTGTGTGTGTGGGACAAGCACGAGTTTTCTGCTCCCTCAGTTTTAGGGGCCCCACCAGATGTTGGAGGAGTCAGCTGCTCTAAATCCACACATCACCAGTAAGGTGACAATAGAGTGGGGAATATTTACAAACTTTTCAAATACTTCACAGGAAGGAGCTCAGCCCATGCTTGGTTGAGCCATCCCAGGATCACACCTGGAATACATTTCTGCCTGTGATAGGCTGTGTAATAATAGTAAATGAGTTTTCTGCTTTTCAGTCAGTCTGGCCACTGTTAAACTCCTTCAGCAGACAGAGCAACACTCAAAACAGCTTTTGGGAATGTTCCTGGTCTGTACTGACACTTTTTGAGTAGAAAAGTACACAGGCAGTGTGCAGGAGTCTCTTGGATCACACAATCATGGAATGGGCTGAGCTGGAAGAGACCTTAAACCTCCTTCCATGGGCAGGGACACCTCCCACTAGACCAGCTTGGATCTAATGTTTAAATTTCCTTAAATTAGAATTTTTCTCCCTTTTTTTTTCCTACTCAGCTTCATGATTTCTTGTTGGTTTGTCTCTGATTCTGTTGCTGACAGCTCAGTGACCTCACACACTGAGATCACACCATTTTTTTGACACTCCATATGCAAGAACCTCTTGTGCTTGCCCGAATTACAAGGAGGTTATTAACTCCTGGTGGGGTCATGCCTTTTTCTCACCCAATAAGGCAGAGCACAGGTTTCACAGTGACATTCTGTGCCCTGCTTTTTTTTTTTGTGGTTTTTATAAATACAGGCAGTTAACAAATGGGTGTTATAGACACAGAAATGGGAGATTACTGTGTCCTGCTATTGATTTTTGGTTGAGACCAGACGTTGGTGATTCACCACCTGATGGTGGCAGTGAATTTTGGGTGCCTGATTCTCAGTGTTGTTTTGGAGGGAATTCATGATATTTCTAGAAATTCTTGATGTTTGGATGCTTGGCAGAGTCTGCCATTCTCTGTGTAAAATGGTAACAGGTGTGATCATCCAAGAAATGAGAATTTTTCAATTCTTTGATTTAAATGGCTGGTGCTGATGACTCCTCACTTTTACAAAGGTCTTTGATTCTTGAATATTAGAGAATCCCAGAATGGTTCAGATTGGAAAAGACCTTTATGATCATCAACTGTTAACTCAGCACTGCCAAGCCACCACTGAACCATGTTGAACCATAGAATAAAGGTAAATATTTCTCAGTTTACCCACATAAAACAGTTTAACACTAATAATATCAAAAGGGTTTTTATGAACAGTGCATTCTGATGAATGGTGTTGTATTATTTACAATTATTTACAGTTATTTAATAATTTATACTGTGCGTTTTTATTTTTACTGTGTCTAAATTTTGGGTAGAATGGATAAACATTCAATTATCAAAGAGCTTATTTACTAACAAGTAGAATTAGGAGGAATGCACAGGTAGGAGGATGAATTTTGGGAAGCAGCAGGAGAAGGTTACTGTGTTCTTAAAGGGCTGAATTGCTGGTTTTGGTTGCAGCAAATCTCTGAAAAGGTTTCTAATGAAGAACCAATTTAAATTTAGAAAAGAGGAATCCTCCTGTGCCATCACCTGGTTTGGGATGTGCAGGTTAATAAATATTTTCCCTTTATGTATCCTCAAGAGAGGCATCCCTTAAAAATGAAATACATTCCTGCACCCCCACCCCCTAATTTCTTATTGTTTTGTGCAAATGAAGTCAGAGCAGGAGGGGGTTTTAACTTCACTTAGAGAAATAATTGGTAGGATATATGATGCAAATAAATTGGCTCAAATTTTCCCTTAATGTACCTCGGCTTCAATTCTCCTGCTGCCCTTCTGAACTGTAGTTATTGTGCTGGCACTGGAGGTACCTTTGAAGAGGCAGAGCTGCCTGTGGCAGTCGAAGCAAAATCAGAAGAAAATTTAAATGATTAATTAATGTAATCTAGTGTCTGTTTTACCAAAGGCTTTTGGGGACTTATTGAGCTCGATTAATGAGAGAAATTCCAGCGGCAGGTTTGGAGAATGGGTTTTTGAAGAGTGGAAATGACACAGATGCTGCAGGGGAAGTGATCAGGCACCTCTTCATATTAAACCACCTACTGAATCAGGAGTAAGGACAAATAGTCTCTAAAAGCTTTTATTTTTTCAGTTAATTATTGTTTAGTGTTTGTAAAAATCAACCTGGTACAGAATTGCTTTAAAGCTGTGAAGGACAACAAGACATAAATCTCAACTGTTGTTATGAACTGTAAATTGTCCACATTCCTAAAAGGGACTGGGCAAACTCATGGAAGAACCATGGGGGGACATGGAATAGAGGTGGAAAATATTCTAGGAAGTTGCTCTTCTCTTGGAGGGAGAGCCAGGATAAGAACTGACTTTTAGTTCAACTTGGTCTGTTGTGTGCTTTAGGATTCAGAAATACCTGCAATCGAATGAGGAAGGTAAAAGAAGTAAAAATGTTGAGATATTTAAAATCTAGAAATGTTTTTATCCATTTAAAATTGTTGTTATCCTGTTTAAATTTGAAAACAGTGAACTAAAATATCATTATTTCATATTGTTATAGACAAGTTAGGGATTCTGGAAATTTTCATAGTTCAGTTCCTTGCTCTGAGCAAGGCAGCCTTCAAAGTTTGGGCCTTGCTCATTGACTTCTGAAAATCTCCAAGGTTTTAAATCCCATTTTTAGGCACCTTGTTCTTGTGCTTAACCACGTCCATTATGAAGAGTATTTTCCTTTTGTGGAAAGGAAAATTTTCTTGCTGCTCGTATTTTGTTTCAAAAACATACAACTAATACTTGTGAAGTGTCTACAGGTTTGTTTTTTTTTTTAATAATTTATTTAAAATGAAAACTAAAAAGTGAGGGTTTGAACTGTATTGGGTAATCAGTCTGGAGGTCTGTGGTGGTGAAGTTGCCCACTCATCTAAATGTAGATGGCTCTCTATCAAAAATGTTTTACTTGTGGGAAGTAAAAGTAGATTTTTTTTTTTTCCTGGACAGAATGTCAATGACAAAATGAAAAAATAATGAAAAAGTATTTTGCAGTATAGGAAAAAATAGGTCTGCTTTGACCTGGCTCTATGGACTAAGCATAAGAGTGTTAATTTAAAAGATGTGCTAATTATTATTTCTCTTTCAAGAATAGAGGCAACAATATTACCAAAGGTGTGGCTGACAGTCAGGAGGCCAATTTGACAGTGACAGAATAAAGAATTGGAGGCAGAATTATAAAATCAGGATCACTCAGGTTGGAAAAGAGCTCCAAGACCATCGAGTCCAACCTGGGACTGACCCCACCTTGTCACTGAGTGCCACATCCAGTCATTCCTGGGACACCTCCAGGGATGGGCACTCCAAACCTGCCAGTGCCTGACCACCTTTTCCATGGGGAAATTCTTCCTCATGAACTGAGGTCAAGTGATGAAGGAGTAAGAAAGCTGGAAAAGGGGCTAAGAATGAGCCCCCAGGAAGGAAGGAAGGAAGGAAGGATTCCAGGAAGGATTCCAGGAAGGATTCCAGGAAGGATTCCAGGAAGGAAGGAAGGAAGGAGGATGACTTGCTGAACTCAGGGGAGGACTGAGATCGTGGGGCTTTCAGGGGAGCTGTGACACAGCTGGGAAAAGCAGGATGGAGACATGGAATTTGAAAGGGACACGTTTTAAGGTCATGAGGCACAGAGGAAAGCCACCAAAAGAAGCTGAGATGTTCCCTCCTCATCACTGACCACGCCATGATCAGACACTTCCCCTGGCTGGGGTTCCCAGTACCCCCAGTATCCTCAGATTCCTGCTGGAAACAGAACTGGTCCCCCAATAAGCTGTGTATCCATGAGCAGCAAGGTTTCAGTTTATCTCTTGCATGAGTACCTTCCCCAAAGCAGGGCGTGTGATGTGCCCACACTTTTAATATCAAGAGGTTTCACTAAATGTGAAAAGTATCTTTATTAAAGCTTGCATAAAATCCTGTAGCATTTGAATACAAAGCAGCTGCTTCCAGGAACCATAATCCAGCCCCAAAGCACCAAGGAGGTTCATTATTCAGCCCAGGAACATTCATGCTCCTCATGCTCACAAATTCAAGCACAAATGCTCTCCCTCTGGCTTTTGGTTCAGTGAAGGCTCTGCTAACTACAGATCTATTTCTTCTCTGACTCCATAAACACCTGGATTTATCCTGGCTGCCAAGCCAGCCCACCTTGTTCCTTGCATTGTAAATGCACACAAAACCTCGATTTTGATTATGATGATACAGAAGTGACAGATTAAAATGTCTTTAAGTAGCTTCACCTTATCCACCTTTAGTACCAAAAGGTTGTTTCAGCCTTTTCTGTAGTTTCTGTTTAAAATGACTCTTGGTCTGTGTCAGGGGGTATCTGCCAGGACAGGTTGTGTTGGTCATTCTTTCATAAAGATCAATTTAATATCATGTTTATAATGGTTGATGATTTGGAATGGTAGTGTCGTAGCAGCTGAAATCAATTTCAAAAAAAGGTTGTGTATGGAGAAATCTACTTTTCCCTACTTATGTATTCATTTCATGCTCTTACTAATTGGGAAAACCACAGCCATATTTTTTTTTTTTAAAGGTCCTCAGTCCTCTTTATTTGCTCAATACTTTTCAGTATTTTAATACTTTTTAAGTGGGGTTGTTGGGGTGTCCTGTGCAAATCCAGGGGGGTTGGACTTGATGATCCTGGTGGGTCCCTTCCAATGCAGGGGATTCTGTGATTCTGTGACTCACTTTGTACCAGATTAAAAGAAAGATTTTAAATGTCCTTTTATACCAAAGTGGGTTATAAAGTCCCTGAATTCCTGATTTCTGCCCAAATGGGTCTTGAGCTTAATTTGATTAAGTTCATGACTTTATTAGGATTTTAAGTTTGGCTTAATCTGCCTCATGTTTTCACTCTGTCTTACAGCACAATCCCTGCATAATGGATGCTTGTGAGCATTAATATTAAATATTATTTAAACCTGCATTTTAAGGCAAACCATTTTTTAAACAAAGCAGAAGCAGCACATACAAAGACATAACCTTTGCATTCGATACCTGTGGTTACTGCAAACATTTGAGGATGTTAAAAAGTTATTGTTGATAAACTCAAATGCTGGAAAAATCTTGATCTCTCAGCTTTGTACCATTTCATGCCATGCTTGGCTTAAGGGACTTTTTTTTGCCCATTTTGCATATTTTTTAAAAAAACAAAGTCACATGAACCTGCTCATCGAGAGGAGAATTTTTTTTTTAATTAATGGAAAGCATTTTGTCTTTATTTATATTTTACACACTGATTTTCTCTTTCCCAGTAAAAATGCCAGCTTTTAGTCATGGTTTAGATGAGGGGACCCAAGAACACTGCCAGAATGGGGACGAGCTCTCTGAGAATCTGTTCTTGCTGCACATCTGGGGAGTTCAGGAATCGTTCTGCACTTTCCAAGACTCTGTTTTGAACCACGAGAGACATTTCAAAGAACTCTCCCCTTCTCACAGGGGTATTTGCTTAATCATCTTTGCTGGAACAACTTCCTTTGGAATGCTAATGAATCCTCAGCTCCGGGAGGTTCTTTGTACCAAAGTTGCTCTACATGAGATTTAACGCTGTGAAAAGCACACACAAGGAAATTTAACCCCCAAAACAGGGGCCAGCCCCGTTCTTGCTGCTCCCTGACACGCAGGACATGAGGAGGTGATTGACTGAAATAAATGCTGTGGGGTTGAAGAGGGACAGGCTCAGTTGTAACCTTGCTCTGCTGGGTGGTGCCAAAGCCCTGGGATGATGCCCTTGTAGGTCCACGTTAATTACTCAGTAATTATGCAAGGAGAGAAAGAAATAATTTTTTGAGGGAAGATATTAGGAGGGATGTTGTATAGCTGTAGTTCTCATTGAAAAATAAGCTTTCCTGTAAGCTCTCCTCTTTTGCCAACTTTTAAGAATTTCCTTTTTAAATGGTATCAGAGAATTGTGGAATGGTTTGGGTTGGATGAGACCTTAAAGCTCAGCCTTTTCCATGGGCAGGGACACCTCCCACTATCCCAGGCTGCTCCCAGCCCCATCCAGCCTGGCCTTGGACACTTCCAGGGATCCAGGGGCAGCCACAGCTTCTCTGGGAATTCTATTCCAGGGCCTCACCACCCTCACAGGAAGGATTTCCTCCTCACATCTCATTTCAATCTCTCCTCTTTCAGTTTAGAGCAGTAAATAAATACTGGCCAAAAATAAGATTACCTGGAAATTTGAAAAGGATTTCTAAAAATTGCAAACATCAAGTTCTGGACTGGCTTTCCAAAGGCACTAATGAGGCAAATCATGTAAATGTTGTATAAATTAAAGGACCAGGGTATTTCTGGGAGCTTAGGATTGCCTCAGTGACCCAGATGGTCCCTTCCTAATAGAATAACAATTAAACAGTAGCTGAGAATATAAAATAATTTCCAATGTGAGTTGTGTTTATCAGAATATCCGGCTTTTATATTTTAAAAAATGATTTGACTCTTCAGCCTTTATGAATTGCACAACTAGGGGCTGAAGATAAAATTTTAACTCATTGATGAAAATATGCTGCCATTCTTTGGGAGTCTTGAGATGTGCCATTATTCCATTTGATAGTTGCAGAAAAATACCTTGGCGGATAAAAGTATTTTTATTAAATTCCTGCTATCATATCTCCCTTTTTACATTTGGCAAGGATTAATATTACTCCATCGTTTAGTCATAAAAGAGCAGGTCCTTGTAATGAACTGTGGCAGGGGAGAGGTGAAGGAGAGCTTTGATAGACAGATCTGATATAATGACACAGAAGATAACACACAATCCATGGTCCTCATATCTTGATCTTTTATATATGTTCAGCTGCAGGAAAAATTGAGGAAAAAAAAGCTTTTTATTAAAAGAAAAAAAAAACCCACTAAGACAGTTTGATTGCAGAAAACTGGCTTGAATTACTGCTGTGGAGGAGGAGAGAATGTGTGTGACCACCTGAGCCTCTTTTCTTCTTTGTGGGGGAATGGGAACCTTCTCTGGCCACTGGAGCCTAATGGAGGAATCATTTCACTGAGATGTCTTCAAGACTGTTCATTTATCCTGCTGAAAACCGGGAAGACTTTGGAGAAGACAAAGGAGAGAAGATTTCTCCCTTGGAAGTGTCCAAGGCCAGGTTGGGATGGGGCTTGGAGCAACCTGATCTTTGGGAGGTGTCCCTGCACATGGCAAGGGTTGGGTGATCTTTAAGGTCCCTTCCAACCCAAACTATTCCATGATTCTATGACATTAAATATCTGGGCCATTTGGGTCGTATTTCTCTCTTATTTCTTCTTCATCTCCTTCTGCCTAAGGCATGGAAAAAAAAAAATACTTCCAGCTTGTAGCTGTGTGTTAGGATCACACAAAGTGTCTGTGATTGTGCCACATGTCTGTCCCTGCTCTTCCCTGGAACTTGTGATCCAGCTGAGCAGCCTCAGGGAAATTTGAGGGAAGGATGGCATGAGCTGAGACAAACAGAGCAGTGTGGAAAATAGAGCAGCAGGAAAGTTCAGTTCCTCTGGTCCAGGGGCTCTTGTCACATGGATCAGGGTCCTCGTGGTGTCTAAGTTTGGTCTCAAACTCAATTTGCTTCTCCAGCAGCATAAAAAGTGTCGAAAGCAGTTCAAAAAGCCCAAGTTTCTGAGATCCAACAGAGTGACATTTGGAGAGGAGCTGTGATCAGTGAGAAAGCAGAGGGAACAAAGTCTGCCAATAAATAGGAAACCCATCCCTGGAAGTGTTCCAGGGATGTTGGACAGGGTTTGGAGCAACCTGGAGTAGTGGAAGGTGTCCCTGCCCATGGAAAAGGGGTGGGACAAGGTGATCTTTAAAATCCCTTGTAATCCAAACCATTGTGGAATTCTGTGACTCTCTAAGGTGTGAAGCCAAGCCAGGCTTTCCATGTAAAGTTTTCCTGCACACAGCAGTGACAATGAACTGTCACTCAGGGCATTGTCCTTTCTCTGTCCCCATCCTTCAGCATGAACCTCCAAAATTCACATTTTAGCCTCATTCTCACTCTAAAAAAATTGTCAAAAATCTGAAGGTGGAAGTTCAAATCCTCTCCAACTGCCCAATCCAGTATTGTACTTCCAAAGAAATATTTTCTGCTCAAAAACTATCTCCATTTGTTCTTTCCTAGCTCAGCTGTTACATTTTAATTTGTTGTGTCACCCTGGAGCCAAAGAACTGCCTGGTTTTGAAGAGACCAAGTTTCTATTTGCTTGTGACTTTAATCTCCCTGAAACTACCAAAAGGATGATTTTAACTCAGCACCCTTTGTTTCTTTTTGTTTAAAGATGTGTTTAATTCTTCTTCAAAAACTTTTTTCGATGAGATATTATCATTAAAATAACTGTATTAAACTCAGCATCATTAATAATTCATAATGCAATTTGGAAAAAAATGGCTATGCAAAACTCCAATAATTAGTTTTATGTGATAGGAAAAGCATTATTTTCATATTTAGACAGCAAGTGAATATTTATTTAGATACATCATTCATGATGTACTAAATTATGGCAGAAACTACTGTTTGTAATTTAAAAAATGACAAGTTAATTTGAAAGCCAGGTCTAAGATGCAGACTCATACCTTGCAAGCTACCTGATAAAATTGATTACTTTGTGTATTTATGCATTTGCTGTTAAATGGGTGGTTTCCAAATGTGATCTCACGCTGAAAATGAGACTCGAGCCCATGATGTTGCCTTTTATGATTCTTTCTTGCATTTATTTGTGAGGTTTGCAGTAATAATATCTGTAATTTTCTGAGGATGCAATGACAATTGTCATTAATTCCCTCCAGCCTTTTAGACAGCATTAAGGAAGTTTTGGGATGGTTGGCTGGAGTCGTGGCACACCTTTCAACACATGAATTTCCTGGGTCTGGGATTGGAAGCTGCCTAATTCCTGTTGTTCAATACTGTCATAGGTCTTCCCTAAGGAATCTGGCAGTTTTGAGTCCAAATCTCTCTTTTTTTTTCCCTCTTATTAACATTTAAAAACATTCTCCCTTTCTCGGAGTAAGTCCCTGTGTGCTGAGTGAGTGCCCTGAACCCCACATTCCACAGAATCCTGAATTTCTGTCAAATCAAAATAAGTGGCTTTTTTTTCCCTCTTTTTTGCTTTAATTGATCACCACGTACGAAGCAAATGAGAAACAACCAATTTGATTTCTTGAAGTTTTGACTGGCAAGGCTTCCAGGCTTGTGCAGGAAGAAGGGCACAGATATTTTCCCTGTTGTCCTCAGTCCTGGTGCTGCTGGGTGTTCTTCCAGGTCCTAGTGAGATAAAATGTGATCATCACTTGAATTTCAGCCTCTCTGCATTTTCCACATGATCCAATTAAATCGTGGAGCCCAGCTTTGCATCCTGTGCTCTGTTTTGGCAACTTCCTTTGATCCTGGCAGTCCGTGGGAACATGTTCATAAAACAGCTTGAATAATAAATAGAATACAGTTATTTATTGATTTATCGCAAATACAGAGGTTTTAATGAAGCAGCTGCAATAACTTTCTGCTTTTATACATTAAATTAGGAAAGTTTAATTGTGCTGGCTCTTGTGAGCTGTAAAACCTGGAGGGTTGGGAGGTGAACTGGGACCTGCAGCACTGGCTGGGCAATTCCATGGTTCCCATCAGGTGTAGCTGCCAAGAGTTTCAGCAGACTATGAGATACAGAGAGGTGCTGGGTTAAAATGCAGCACAGAAGAAATTCTTGGTCACAAAACAGGGCTGAGATCCTGTCAGAAAATTGGAATGACATAACTGAGTCGGTATCAGGATGGGGACACCCAGCAGGATTGCTGGGATGGACGTGGACAGGAATAATTCTGGCGTTTCCAAACTCCTGAACACCTGATTTTGGAATTTTAACGTGACTTGAATGAATTATTTGAATAGAGCAATGCTGTGACAAAGGACTTCTTGAAATGCTGCTGGTGACTCAGAGCATCCAATAGAATTTTTATTCATATCAGAAAATCGTGGAATGATTTAGTTTGGAAAAGCCCTTTCAGACCATTGAGTCCAGGTGCTCCCCCAGCAGTGCCAAGGCCACCACTGATCCGTGTCCCCAAGTGTCACATCCACGTGGCTTTTAAATCCCTGCAGGGATGGGGATTCCACCCCTGCCCTGGGCAGCTGTGCCAGGGCTGGACAACCCTTTGTGCATTCTGACCTCTGCTCTGGGAGAGCTGGGAATGCTCACCTGGAGAGGAGAAGGATCCAGGGAGAGCTCAGAGCCCCTTGCAGAGCCTAAAGGGGCTCCAGGAGAGCTGGAGAGGGACTGGGGACAAGGGATGGAGGGACAGGACACAGGGAACGGCTTCAAACTGGAAAAGGCAGGTTTGGATGGGATATTGGGAAAAAATTCTTGGCTGTGAGGATGGTGAGTCCCTGGCAGAGGTTTCCCAGAGAAGCTGTGGCTGCCCCTGGATCCCTGGAAGTTTCCAAGGCCAGGTTGGATGGGGCTTGGAGCAACCTGGGATAGTGGAAGGTGTCCCTGCCCATGGCAGGGGGTGGCACTGGATGGGCTTTAAGGTCTCTTCCCACCCAAACCATTCCATGATTTGAATAATTTGGATATCAGGGGTGTCTGACTGAGTGGTGGATGTTGCACTTGGTGTTTTTAATATGAGCAGTGGTGAGACCTTAGTTCTTGTGCCTCTGTATTGAAATACAAGTGTGGTTCTAATTTACCTCAAAACTTTTTCGAAGCTTTCAATTAAGTGATGAGTTCAGCACAGCTCTGCAGCCTTAGAATTCTTTCTCTGAATTTAAGATCCTTTGCTACTGGAAGTGCTTGAAATGATTTAGCTGGGTCTTAATTTATTCTGTTAATATTTTAGGCTCTACCTGGGCATTTGGCTTGGGAAGTAAGGCAGAGGTGTTGTAGATTATTGCTGTGGGAGTGCTGCAAACAGTGCTGGGATATCTCATTTATCCCCTAGTATTTTTGTTTACATTTTTCATTTCCATGATGAATTTTGGACCATTCATCAGTGACTGTCACCTGGCTTAAACACCTGGAACTATTTTGTTCTGTCACCTAGGAAGACCCACTCTCATTCTTTGTACTGTGGCATTTCCTCCACCACGAGGAGGCTATAAAGTGTTAGCAAATAATTTTTTTTTTTTCCCTCAGTTCCATGAAAAGCACCATCAGAAGAGTCTGCACAGCGGGTTTGACACCCTTTGTAACTCCATCTCCTGCTCGGAGCAGGCCCTGCTCACTTCATCAAAGCTGCTCTATGCAAACTTTTGTTGTGCTAATGCAAACTCCCCCAGGGCTCTCTCAGGCACCAGCACTAATTTTAACATTTTGGCTTCTGCACTGCTGGATTTTGTGTATGTCACCTAAAAAGCAGTGAGGATTTTGTTTCTTGTTGTTTTTTTCTTTCGTTGTTATTGCTGGTTCTTTGTTCCTTCAAAGGCTTTTCAAGGCATTTTCCTCTATTTTTTTTTTGTGGAGGCGTTGATTTCTTTCCGGGATTTAAAGTCAGGAGAAGATTTTCTCTGTTACTTTTTGAACCGACAGGTTCTGTCTGAGCTTTCAAAGGCACTGCAAGATCCAGGGTTGTGTCATTATCAACACTGTCAGATTCTTTCTGCAATAACAAAAGAGCCATCCAAAGATCCTCTAAAACAGGATGAGAATTTCTTCTGGATAAGCAGAAGCCCTGCCTGAGGTTTCTTCTCTCAGCTCCTGGCATCTCAAGTCTCATCATGACAATATCATTATTATAAACAGAATATAAAAGCCAGGTTGTCTGTGCAGAGCTGTGTCCTGATGTGGCTGTGCTGGCCCAGGGAATGACAGAACGGTGGTAAAATATTTTTATTTTTTTGTAGGTAAGATTTCTGCCGCATGGTGGTAGAGGTTTGATCAGGTGTCCCCTGAACCTTTTCTGGTATTGGTGTTTCCATGGATGGTGTGTTCCCTAAAGCTGGAGGCGTGTGGCAGTAAAGGATGACTTAGGGTAGGATTGTAGGATTTTTTAGGTAGGAAAGGACCTGTAAGATCATCAAATCCAACTGTTAACCCACCACTGCCCCATGTCCCCAAGTGCCACATCCACCTCTCTTTTAAATCCTGGCAGGGATGGGGACTCCAGCCCTGCCCTGAGCAGCTGTGCCAGTGCCCGACCACATTTTCAATGAAGAAATATTTTCCCAATATCCAACCTAAACCTCCCTTGAGGTCATTTATCCTGTCAGGGAGTTGTGCAGAGCCACAAGGTCCCCCCTGATCCCCCTTTTCTCCAGGTTGAGCCCCTTTCCAGCTCCCTCAGCCTCTCCAGACCCTTCCCTGGACAAGCTCCAGCCCCTCAATGTCCCCCTTGGTTGGAATTCCTACAGGAGGGAGAAAGGAAGCATTGGATCAGTAAGGAGTTAATATCAAAAAGACGAAAGGAATAAAGGCTTTGCAACACAGTTAAAAAGAATCAATAAAAACGAAACCCTTCCCCCCTAATTAGAGGGGGAAAGAGAAAAGCCACAATATTTTGAAATAACAAAGTACTCGTTTTCTCCTGCAATAAAAACCGTAAATGTGCCCCATCAGGAGTGACATTGAGATACCGAGGGGTGAAACATCTGAACTTCAGTAACTGCTGCCATAAAAAGAGAATTTCCAGGTAATGGGAATGTTTTGAAGGCGGCAAGCCCAGTGTGATATCAAATAATGTGACTTTTGCTCATGAAAAGGTCTGTGTCTCTTTGACATGACATCATAAATAATCCTGTCTTCAAGTTATGACTTAAAAACAAATTCTGAATGTAAGTGCCAGAGCCAAGGATCTGATTTGACTCTTGGTTTTATCAGTTGTGGATTTCTGGCAGCCTCAATGCTGAGGTTAAATCTCCCGGCAAGATGCACTCTCAGATTCCAAGAGTTAGGTTAATAGAATGAAGATTAACTCATCCCTTCTGCTAAAAAAAAAATAAAAATCCTTATATTTGCAGTTCAGCTTCTTAAAAATACGTATTTCTATGAAGGAAGTTTTTATGGTAAATCTCTGGGTTACTGAGCACATCAGCCTCTAAATTTGAGCCAGTGGAATTATGGATAAATGCTGTATTTCATGGAGAAATATGACATATATTAATTTTCTGTTTCACTGACATATTCTGTTTACTTTGCCTAAGTAACTACTGAGAGCAAAATGATTACATTTTAAACATGTGAAAAACCTTGTTCTTTCATATGGGTGGTAAATATTCACTCTGCTCCATTTACAAAATTATTTTTATGTTATTTATGTAAAATTTCTTTTAGAAAAAGCAGTTGTCTTCTTTCATAGTATTTGAAGTTTTCTCCAAAGTGCTGTGCTATGCATATAAATGTTTATTTTTCTGGAAAATGCTTTAACATTGAATCTCACTTCAACAAAGTCATTCCATAAATTTCATCTTAATTCTAATTAGAATTGGACCAGTATCTCTTAGAGACCTTTTAATATGGTGATTGACATTTTAAACCAGTTGGGGGCTTAAAAATATACGATTTTGAGGACTGAAATTGAGTTAATTGCAATAGGTAAGTAGCTGAATGCATGATTTATTAATTTTATTAATTTTACACAACGAGCACCTGTAAAGTCACGCTGAGGGGATCTTTCAGTTCACTTCCAGGCAAGAGGAGCAGATGAAAATGTGCTGAGGTTATTCTTGCAAACTGAATCAACAACTCGGAAATAGATTCAAGGTAATGATGGAGGAATTATTTTGGCCACTTCCATGCTCGTATTTATCTGAATTTCTTCCCCAAGTTCACGCTGTTCACTCCAGTTATGGCATTGGGAGGAATGAATAGGAGATATTTTGTTGCTGCATTGAGTCTTTATAAACTCTGTTGATCAAATTCTTGGTAAAATATTCTACTTCTTAAAATAGCTCCACTGAATAAAGTGAACTGAATGTGTACATATATATGTGTATATATATATATATATTTCTTTTTTTTTGTTCTGTATGAATAGTTCTCCTGCCCAGACACATAAAGAGCATTTCCAGCTCAGTCCATGATGCTGTTTTTTATGGCAGGATACAACAAACATCTCCTTCCTAAGTTTTTTGTCTTTCTTTTCTTCATACCTATTCAGCTCTAATAATAGCTGTACAAAGTAAATTTTGAAGATTTAAGAAACTGAAAATTGTTTGATTGCCATTCAGGCTTATTTATTTGGTGCCAGCTCATCGTTAAAGCTCTTTAAAATTGCTATTTTTGCTCCTTCCTGGCATTCTTTTCTGCTGAATTCTTTGATTCTTGTCATACCTGCATGGTTCTGCGTGAGATCCTTTTATAGGTCTTAAAGCTGCTTGGATTTTTAGCATTCAGGATATTTGGGAAGTTGATAATAGACTGATTTTGTATTTCTATTCTGCCTCCAAGTAGCTGCTGCTTTGAAGGGAGGAATACAGGGTTATACAGGTTTGGGTAACTACAGAACTACAACTTATCACCTGTGTTTTTAATTAGTTTGTAAATGCTAAAATACTACATTTTAGTGTGTTATGGAATTTTTTTTTCTTTTTTTCCCTCTTAATTTTCAGGGAAATAATTTGCATCATGTGCCCCCTGCCCATGGCAGGGATTTTGGGACTAGATGGCCTTTAAGGTCTTTTCCAGCCCAAATCATTTGTGATTCTGTGATTTTAAGCTCTGTGATTTTAATCCCTTCTGGAGGGCACTGCCCAGTATGGGGAGCAGCTCTGCTCTTCACCTCCCTCTTTGAAGAGCTGAGATGTGGAGATTTCACTCTTCTGTTATTTGAGTTTTCTCATGTGAACTCTCCATCGTGGAGAGCTCCTGTCAGGCTGGGGCTGGAGGGTGGAGCTGCAGGAATTTGGGATGGATTGTGGGGACACAAAGTGTTCGTATGGCATGAAAGGTACACAAATCCAAATGGAAGCAGGGAATTCTGGCAACCATTTCATGTCCCTGAGGGCAGATGAGGTGTCCAGGGCTCTCCTGGAAATCAGGAATAAAAGGATTTTATATGCCACTGGTATAAAAGGACATTTAGAAGCTTTTTTTTTTTTTTTTTTTTTTTAAACAAGTACAAAGTGAATTATGGAATTATGGAATATCCTGAGCTGGAAGAGACCCACCAGGATCATCCTGGCCCTGCACAGACACCCCAAAATCCCACCCTGTGCATCCCTGAGAGCATTGGCCAAACTCTCCTGGGCCTCTGGCAGCTTTGGGAATGTCACCATTCCCTGGGGAGCTGTTCCAGTGCTCAAACACCCTCTGGGGACAGAACCTTTCCCTGATATCCAACCTAAACCTGACACAGCTCCAGCTGTTCCCTGGGTGCTCTCCCTGCTCATGACAAGCAACTCTTGGCTTGGTGTTTTGGTATTTTGGTGTTGTGGTGTTTTGGTGTTTTGGTGTTTTGGTATTTTGGTGTTTTGGTGTTTTGGTGTTTTGGTGTTTTGGTTTCTGACTGTGTGAAGCTCACGAGGCTTTCTGGTGTTTTATGGGGTGACTCATTTCTCCAGCTCTTTTCAAAGAATTACCGTGGGGTTTTTTTGTTGGAGTGGGGGATCACTAACATTTGAAAACTGAATGGTGTCTCTGGCCCGGGGAAAACAGAACCACATTGGATGGAAGAGATTTCCCAAGGCCTTTGGTTCCCCATCCTGCACAGAGCTGATCACTCGGGGCTTTGACTTGCAGAGAACTAGGGAGGGGTGTCTGTCTTTCCAAACCCTCCCTTGACCAGGTTTGTGGTAAATTTATTATTCTTTCCTGTTCTGAGGAAATCTCACTGTTTCAGCTTCTCTTTGTTGCCTCTTGTCTATTTAGTTTACACCTGCAAGAAGAGTTTGGTTTTATTTTCCTACACCCTCCAGCTGGACAGAGAGCAACAAGAGACTTGGGAAAAGGGATGGAGGGACAGGACACAGGGAATGGCTTCCCACTGCCAGGGGGCAGGGATGGATGGGATATTGGGAAGGAATTCCTGGCTGTGAGGGTGGTGAGGCTCTGGCACAGGTTTTCCAGAAAATCTGTGGCTGCCTCTGGATCCCTGGAAGTGTCCAAGGCCAGGCTGGATGTGGCTACACGAGCTACACAGCTGGAACTGGCACATTTTTGAACTCAGAGGGTCACTCTTATTGAAAGATATTTTCTATGTGTTTTAACTGATCAATATCTAATCTCTAATTCCATCTCTAAGTTCTATTTTCTTCCTCAGTTCTGTGTTTGCTCCCTAAGCAATGCCTGCAAAGCAGGTGGCTGCAGTCGTTTGTTTTACAAATGCAAAATATCTAAAATTGCTATTTGCTCTTGGAAGCTGAAGTTATGGAAATACCATAAAATAAACATAGAGCAGATGAAAAGAGGAAAATTTATAAGATATATAGGAATGTTTTTTTTTTTTAAAAACTGTCAGGATCTGCCATGAGCTTTCAGATGTTAAATACCATATTGTCTTCTTATTACTTTTATTTTATTCTTTTACCTTGGCTATTAGAAGAACAAATGATGATGGAATTTAGAGGATGAGCAGCAAGGATCAGGAGATTGAAAGTAGTATTTGCAAGTCCTTAAAGATGAAGGCAGCAGAAAGGCAAATGACTTCCAAAAAGGGCCATTTCACGGGGTAATTTATCCGACGTGGCTTTGCCATTTGTTGTATCATTCCACTCCTGTTGCTATGGGAACCAATTTTCCTGTTGCAGTGATTGTTAATCAGGATTTGTAGTTATACCATTTTTACCACAAGGCCTTATATCCTTTCAGATTAAATCACAGCTCTTGTTGACAGTGGTGTTCATCAAACATTATCACCAGAAATAAAACCTGACCAACCTTCCTGGCATTTTCCTCTCCATTACCAGAATCAGAGAGCAGAAGCTTGAGTTAACTTTTACAGGAACTCCAGGATTCTGCTTCCGTTCCATCTGTCACTCTTGTACAATTCCAGGAAAAGAAAGGGAAAAAACAAAACCCAAACCAAGTCTTGCAGTCTGCCTAGCAGTATAATCATTTTATTTTTCATTTAAGGGGAACTAAACTGAGTATTCTGGAGATCCATTGTCTACATATCCCTTCTTTGAGCATCTCTTAAAGTAGAATTGAAGCTTAAGGTCATCTAAGCATAAGAAATTTGAAAACAGAGATTTATTTTTATGGAGGATTCAGCACTCCATGTTTAGGTATCTAAAATATTTCCTGTCCTTTCAATCTTCTCTCTGTTTTTGCAGCTGCAAAGTGGTGTTGGCAGGAATAGGGACAAACAGGTGCAGGTTGTGTGATCCTTCTTCAGGTAAAAGAGGATCAAAGGGTCAGAATGTGACTTCCCTGCTCCTGGTCTGTTCTCTGTAGGGGCAATAGAAATGGGAAGAATTCTTTCCATCTAAATTTACTCACTTGGTGACCTGGGTTGAAATATTTCTCTGCATGCTGAGAGCTTAAACCAAGCTAAAACCGAGATACACATTTCTGCTTGATTCCTTTAATATATCCTACTATTTCCTTTGCTGCCAAGAATATAATTTAACTTCAGATAAAAAGAAAAAAAACCCCATAAGCTGTTGGTAAATTGTAAATTGATGAAACATTGCACTCAAAACTCACAGAAAAACATATGAGAAGAGTTGAAGTCCCTGTTCCTCTCAGCAGGGGTTTTATGCTGAAGTGATGACCAATATTGCAGAGATGAATTTAATGAAATCGTTAAACAAAACTCTTCTCTCTGAGCCCAGACCTCTGCTGGAAGAGCTCCTGTTCTTCACTCCCCCAGGCAGCTCCTTTCACTCACACAACCCCAAGCTGTCATCACAAAATTCGTGGTGGATTTGGAGCTGAAATTGGGAGGATCACATCATTTGAGCACAGCCTGGGCTGGGGGTTGTTTTCCTGCCTGCTCTGTTATTTTGAGTGGCGTTTTGGCAGAGTTTCTCCAGTTCTGCCCCAGAAGGATGTGACACTGCAAGTGTTGTTCCCAGATTTATGTTCATCATAGAATCACGGAGTGATTTGAGTTGGAAAGGACCTTCAGGCTCATCTTGTTCCACCCCCTGCCACGGGCAGGGACACCTTCTGCTATCCCAGGTTTCTCCAAGTCCTGTCCAGCCTAACCTTTATCTGACAATATGTTATCAGCATGATCCAGCCAGGTAACAATTCATGTGATATTTGACACCCTCCCCCTTCAGACTGATGCTTTTTTCCCCCCACTGAACCGAATTCTCAGCATCTCTCATTTCCAAGCAGCCCCTAGAGCCAGGCCCATCTATGTCACAGTTTTGTTTCCACTTCACTGTATCCCAAGTACACTGAGGGATGCACAATCAAAACATTAGCAAGGTGTTAGTCACATTGTTTTGATCCCTCTCCTGATTTTCTTTCTCCTTTCCTTCTCCTTTTTCCCATTCTCTGCTGCCAATGCCCAGCCCCCACTATAATTCTGATTGGCTAAATTAATTCTGCAGCATCCTGCTGTGAATAATTATGTTCATCCAGTGTGGAGCTGGATGCCTTTCTCTTCCCCCCCCTCCTCCTCCTCCTCCTCCTCCTCGCCTAAATTATAATGTGACAATTGAAGCTCACAGCTGGCTCATCAGAGGTGGCCAGTTTGGGAATTGGCACATCTGAATGTGCCTCTCCCTTAACTCTGGGCCTTGATTGCTTAAGACAAGACATATGTAAACCCCCTGATTATTCCCATTTTGTGTGGTTCACAAAGATCCTGCTTCAAACTGCAAAGCTGTTGTGTTGTTTGGGGGGGAGGGGAAATTACAGGAATTTTTCTCTTCCCCTCCCCACAGTTCACTCCGACAATAAATAGCTGTCAGACTTATGTCAAGAATGAAATTATAGGAGCACATGAGGCCTTGATTACATTGTTTTGGATAGATTGCTATTAGCATACTGAAATGAAGTCTAATTTTTCAGTGCTTTAGCTCAGTCAAGAATCAAGTGGCACAGGAGGGGGAAGGGATGTGACCCACGGGAGCTGAGTGATGTAATTCTGTGCAGTTCTGGAGTGCCATCGTTTCAGTTACGAGAAACACAGAAATTA
This sequence comes from Sturnus vulgaris, assembly GCF_052056855.1. Classification (NCBI taxonomy): domain Eukaryota; kingdom Metazoa; phylum Chordata; class Aves; order Passeriformes; family Sturnidae; genus Sturnus; species Sturnus vulgaris. The sequence goes on along the minus strand of NC_142245.1, from coordinate 112,799,717 downwards.
AATAAATAAATAAATAAATAAATAAATCTATTCTGCTGAAATGTTTGGTGAGTTGGGAGCTAAGGCAGAGCTGGTGTTGCTGAACAAACTGTTCACAGATTTATTGTGGTTGGAAAAGAGCTCTGAGATCATCGAGGGCAGCCTGTGACCCATCCCCGCCTGATCCCCAGCCACGAGTGCAATGTTCAGACATGAGAAACCTCCAGGGATGGCAGCTCCTCCCAATGTCTGACCACCCTTTCCATGGAGAAATTCCTCCTGATGTCCAACCTGATCCTTCCCTGGCACAGCTTGAGGCTGTTCCCTCTCCTCCTGTCCCTGTTCCCTGGGAGAAATCCTGACCCCCCTGGCTGTCCCCTCTTGTCAGGGAGTTGTGCAGAGCCACAAGGTCCCCCCTGAGCCTCCTTTTCTCCAGGCTGAGCCCCTTTCCCAGCTCCCTCAGCCTCTCCTGGTGCTCCAGCCCCTTCCCCAGCTCTGTTCCCCTCCCTGGATGCTCCAGCTGCTCCATGTCCTCCTTGTCCCAGAGCTGTCCCCAGCACTGGAGGTGTCCCAGCAGTGCCAGCACAGGGGACAGGCACTGTCCTGGCCCTGCTGCCACCCCAGAGCTGGCACAGCCCAGGTGCCTTTGGCCTCTTGCCCACTGGGACACACCTGGCTCAGGTTAAGTGTCCTTTGTGAACTTTTTAAAGACATCTCAGAAGGAAATTGGTGTCTATTTAATCCATCCTCACACAGCTTCTACTTCACTCAACACGTTTGTACTTTGAAGCTGAAAATAAACCAATTTCTTACGAGTTCTTGGCATAATTCAAAGCACAGTACCTGTTTGGGCTCCTCTGATGATCCATCTGTATTATCATCTATTTTGTAGGGCAAGTCCCTTTGTGTTTTTGTCGTTTACAATTTTACACATTGTTCCCTTAGTTTGAAAGTCTTTCATTTTGCATTCTCTGAGCGTCCTAACCTTTAAATGTTTTCCTAAGATGAGAGTCTTATTAGTCACAGGCACATTGCTGTAACTGTCTCTGTTCTGTGGGTGGAAAGAAAGAAAAAATTGTTTTCCCTGATTCTTTAAACAATTGACCAGGACTTTGCAGAGGGTCAAGATCCATTTGGGTTCACTGGGACAACTGAGAGCAGCAAGAAGAGAGCACAAGCTGTGCATGGTGAGACATAGAAATTCTATTTACAGGAATGTGAGTTGGTGCTGTTCTTTCTGAGTGGCCAAGTGTTTGGTGAGAAGCACAAGACACCCAAATGAAGCATTTAGCAAGGATTTGTACCACAACAAATCATGAGCTTGCTGGATGACACATTCTGTGCAGAAAGTTCTTACTGGAGTGTTTTTATCTTGCTAATTTGAAAGGCTGAGCACTTGGACATGACTTTAATAGAACTGCATCAGCCTCAGAGGAGCAGAGTAATTACAGCTAATTCCATCTGAAACACCCCTACAATGAAACCAAATTCCTTGGTTGTTCTTTAAAAGGCATTTAGGACAGGACAGCTGTTGTTCTGGAGGTCTCTTCTTACTCCACGAAAATTCTGTTTAATGTCGTTGGAATTTTGGGAATCTCTTGGTTTAGTGGCTCACTCAGCTCATTGGCAAAGGCTGCTGGGAATGCCAGGAGTTAGAGAAATTCAAAGAAGAAAAAATCAATGAAAAGCTGTTAAACAGTAACTATAACTTCCAGGAGATGCCTTTAGTGCAGCTGTGAATGAGAGATCTGTGAGGAATTTCCACGATGTCCTTGTGCTGTTGCACTGGGAAACATCTAAAGCAAGGAACCAGAATGTGGTTTTGGCCAGATCCAGCATGAATGTTCTCAGATTTCTATGGAATACTGAGATGAGAACCTTGGTGGGAATCTCCTGATGACCTGGAATGAACCAAGCCCACTTCATCCCTTGCTGTGTGACTCCCAAAACCTCCTTGATGGCCAAATGAAATGATACAGCCTCGTGGTCTCTCATTGCAAACATTTCCAACACTGGGGAATTATTATTTTGCAATTATTATTATTATTATTATTATTGGGGAATTATTATTTTGCAAGCTGTCTTGGCCTATGTTGTGACTGTGAGGCCAAAGCATTAAACTCAGTGCCTGAAAATTTACTGTGGTGGTTTAATGAACATTTAAAATATTCTCTGGTTTTAAGTCAGAGCTTGGGGATCACTTCTGGACTGTCTGATGAGGGAGTTGAGGGAAAAATGGAGATAACTCAGCAGGGTTTGCTTCTCTCTTGTGCCTTTGGCCTGCAAAGTGAAATTGGTAGTTCTGGATCAGCCATTTTACAGCCACTGTAGGGATTTCTTGCTGGGATTTTGGTACAACCTCAAAAGCTCATTGTATTGTCACTGTCCCTGGAAGTGTCCAAGGCCAGGCTGGACAGGGTTTGGAGGAACCTGGGATAGTGGGAGGTGTCAGGTTGGAACAAAATGAGCTTTGAGGTCCCTTCCAACCCAAAACAATTCCATGATCCTGTGATTTTATGATCTCTATCACAATAAGGTGAATAACACCTTGAAATAGTTGTATAAGAACGTCTTGGAATGACATAGATCTCAAATAATTGAAGTTAATGTTAAGCATGATTTCAGTTCCATTGAAATCAGAGACATAAACTTAATAAATGGAAGAGGGTAAATTCACAGAGGAAAACAATTTTCCATTGGGAATTGCAAAAAGAACTCAGAGTAGAAGTGGAGAGATAGATATTAAAGAGATGTCTTTTTAAAATATGCCTAAGTGTCATTTTTAGAGTCATAATCCAATGCAGAATCCTGAAAACCCTACATAATCCTTCAAAACGAAACGGAATTTGTGGTTAGAGGGCTGCCAGTTTCTCAGTCTCTGCTGAGTGAACTTTTCATTTCACTGTGGTGAATGTCTGGTAAATATTTCCTCAGAGCACTGGAGTTACGAGTTTACAAGAAATTAATGACAGGAATTGAGCTGTGAGACATTTCAAGTGCTTCACACACACACAAAAAAAAAAAAAAAAAAAAGGGACAGAATGCAAACTCATCTTGGAATCCACAGCACTTAATAAAGGCAGCAAATGAAGTGCTAACACAGCCAGAGGGAAAATTGTTACATCACTTGTTTCCTGAGAAATGGGAGTTTCAGCCACAATTAAGGCAGCCCTCCCACACTTGTGACAATGCTATTGATGAGCCAATCAATGATAACTAACTACAACCTCTAAATTACAGAGTTTAAACCACATTACGTTTTATCAATGGAAACAAACCAATTAAAGTGCTCTAAATGAGTACAACTAATCAGGAATGTATTACATGCTAATTGTGACCAAAATTCCAATTAATGTGTGGATACATTACATCATATCCAAGAATGTAAAAAATGTGAAGTAATCATGGTCCTCATGATCTTATCAAATGAACTCTGGGACCTACCATCAAGAAATAATGGTAATTTTCTGTCTTTTGTCAACTTGTTCTTGTTAGAGAGATGGACTTTATGTGTGTGAATATTTGTGTGTGTGTGTATATATATTTTTATATGCCCAGAGAAGCTGTGGCTGCCCCTGGATCCCTGGAAGTGTCCAAGGCCAGGTGGGACAGGGTTTGGAGCAACCTGGGATAGTGGAAGATGTCCTTGTCCATGGCAGGGGGTTGGAATTAAATGATGTTTTAGGTCTTTTCCACTCCAAATCATTCTGTGATTCATTTTATATATATATATAAAAATACCTGGCTTAGTGTGTCTCAATCCTAGGGTGGCCTCAAGGGTGATACTGCCAAATCTGCCTCTTTTTCTTTTTATAATGCTGTTTCTATCATCTCATTTTTAAGATATGATTGAATATTTTAATATTCTTTAGGAAAAACAGAAGTGCTGCAAAGGATTAGGCAGTGACAGGCAAAGAGCTGACAACAGGATAAATGTGTTTGTGTAGGACCTGTTCTCTGAGCAAAGTAAGATTTGTGTGCTGAATTATTATTTGAGGAGTGCCAACAAATCATAATTTCCTCTTTGTAAAGTGATTGGATAATAATAAGAATTTGTATCAGCATCCCTCTTAATTTTACCTGTAAACGATGGTGAATGTCTTTAGGAAGACAAAAGGGAGTTAAGTGTGGAGCTCTCAAGAATGAATGGAAATTGGACACTTTACAAACCTCTTTCTGAAGTGATTACTGTAAAAATGAGCAGGAACAGCATAATATCAACTCCATCCCTGCATGGGGAAGAATTGCCAAAAAACCTGAACAGCTGCTGGGATAAAACTGCACCTTAGGGGCTGGACTGAGCTCAGGGTTAACACACCTGGATTTAGGGGTGTTCAAGTGCAGTTTTTTTCCAAAAAAACCCCTGGCCCTGCAGTGACAGGTGGGGGTGTCCCTGTCGTGCTCCTGGGCAAGGAATGTTTTCCCCGCTGGGATTGCTGGGGGTACAAACGAGGTGGAACCATTCATCTCTCCTGTCTCATTAACAAATCTGATTTGAAGGAGTTGTGGATGGCACTCGGAGCAGTCTGGTCCAGTGGAAGATGTCCCTGCCCATGGATGAGCTTCAAGGTCCCTTCCAGCCCAAAACTTCCCATGACTCTATGAACACAATCCAGAATTTTCCTGCTGAACGAAGGGAACTGGGTGAAACAAATCCTTTGGTTTAACCCCAGCCATATCTGTTTGAGATGGCTCGAGGAAAACATAAAGCAGGAAGAAGCTGAACTTTACCCAAGAGTTTTGGGACAGGGATGCTCTCAGCAGATGGGAGAAATCCAGTTTGCTGCTGCCTAACAGGATTTTAAATGATCGTCCTCTGCTTTCTAAGGGATTCCCTTGATCACCAAGCAGTGAAAAAAACACGGTTTTTTTTAGGTAATGCCTTTGACCTTTACTTGTTCAACTCGTTGATCTCAGAGGTCTTTTTCCAATTTTAATTATTCCATGTCCTTTTTTCACACTTAATAAATAATAAATAAGCATTCATTGTAGCAGGGAAATGAACCCAAACATTCAATTTCCAGAGGACACTCCAGGTGTCCTAAACTGGGGCTTTGAGTTCTTCTTAATCCACTGCAACAACAGTTTGATGGTAGAAGAGATAATCACTGGATGATCTAAAATACAATTTTTACTGAGTGCACTCGTGAGAATTTGCAGATAGATTTTTAGGAACCTTGAAGCAAGCAGGAAAAAAAAAAAAGGGATTGAGGTGTTAAAGCTCTACAGAGTGATGAAATGACAGCTGAAGTGCAAATAAACTGTGTGAGGTGTATAGAAAACACATAAAGTGCTCGAAATTGTCTTCCAAAATGATAGTGAGATTTTGCAGGTTTGGAATTCACAGTTGCAGGAGCTGAGGAATTTCAGAGAGTAAGAAATGTGATCCTATTAAAAATGTCAAACACCTCGAATAAGGTCATTATTCTGCCCTACTTGCCTGGTTTGAGTGCTGTGTTCTATTTTGGACACTCCTTTAAAAATAGCACAAACAAACTGGGCTGGCTCTGTATGTAATCAAGCAATACACTGAATTTTGTAGAATAAAATTTCAGTAGAGATTTCTGTTGCATCCAAAGTGGTTCCCCTCAATAAATAAACTGAGGGACCACAATCAGCAAAGAAGGGAATTTTCCCACTCATTTAACAAAAGAGCAGTGGATTCAGCTCTTTGCATTTCTGCTGGAAATTCTGAACACTGTTAAGGGTCATTTGGGGATAAAAAGTTCAATTTTATGTGTCACAAGAAGCTGCAGCTGAGCAAAGCACTCCAGAAATGGAACAAAATCTGGAGGAGTGGAAATGCAATATTCCTCTTGCATTTTAAAGACTAACAAGGTGAGGAAATGTTCTTTACAGAACTGAGGATAATAAATCAAGATGAAAAAGAATGAGCCTAAAGGGGCTCCAGGAGAGCTGGAGAGGGACTGGGGACAAGGGATGGAGGGACAGGACACAGGGAATGGCTTCCACTGCCAGAGGGCAGGGATGGGTGGGATATTGGGAAGGAATTGTTCCCTGGCTTCCCACCCAAACCATTCTATTATTCCATGATTTTTCTTCCTCTCGAGAAAGACATTTATAGGAAAAGTTTACTAACAACAAAATTTTGAATCAGAGCAGTTTCTGTAGCAGGATCACATTGCAGGACTTTTGCACCCATTGCAGTTTTTCAAGGTAAAAAGAGCAGCTCTCGAGCTGGGGAGGACAGTGCTGACTTTGGACAGCCAGCCCAGCAATCAGTGTTCTGTACAATAAATACTGGAGCATGAAACTTGAGGTAATGGGTTTTTTTTTTTGTGTGTAGAGGTCCAGGAAAGAGTAATAAAAAAAAAAAAAATAAAAATTGAAGGACGAGAAGTAAATAAACCAGTGGATATTCAGATGGCAGAAGAAGAGATTGAAGGCAGCAGTGAGATTATCTTTGCAAAACTAAAATTAGGTTGTCCCTTCCAGCTAAGTGATGAGCTTAAATGCACATTTACAAGGGCATGCAGAATCCAAGAAGAAAAGGCAGGGGTTTCTTCCTTGTTTCTGGAAATACAATTCTAAAGTCTCCTGTGTGAGGGAGAAGCTCTGGAGGAATTCACTCCTGTTTCCTTTAGCATCACCCACGGGTCACAGAGCCACTGTCAGGTAAAACCTTTGCTTTCCACCCTGGAGCCTGAAGAACCTGTTGGAATACTTGGGAACAGTGGAAAAACCATTGCAATATTGAAATAAATGCTCCTTTTCCACCCAAGAGCGGATTGGAGTAGCTCTTGTTATACAATTGCCTTTTTATTCCTTATAAATAGAATTACATTGTCTCAGGTTGTGGGAATAGATGATCCAGGGAGGTTATGCAGGAAATTCTCATTTCTTGGAGCGAGCAGCAAACAACTCCAATCATCCATGTTAGGAATGTCAGAATTCCTTCTGTGTTAGCTAGAAAGGTGTCTGAGATCCATGGCAAATAATCATAACTGTATTTTAAATTTCTGTCCACGAGAGCAGCAGCGTTTCCAATGGTAACAGAATGGAAAATAAAACATCCACGTGAGCTGAACAATTTAAGGATCTGAGTCAGACACAGATTTCTGCTCTGCACGATTTAACACTCCCATAAACAGTGGTGTCTGTTTTGTACCTCAGCAGAGATCTCTAAATAAATGTACAAAATACAGATTATTTGAGGACACACTCTGGTGGATTTATTTGTCAGGATACTTTTGGTCAGCTGGTAGTTTTCATGTATTGATTGACCTCCATGGTATGAGAGGCCTTTTCCAGGGGTTCTGTGGTTTTATGATTCCATATACAAATAATCCCATTTGGGGAAGACTGCAAATTTTTTATACAGAAAGCAGCATCCTTTCATTTGAGTCTTTTACGTTTTCCTTTGAATTTTACAGATATATTCATTTTTTGAGTAAAGGTGCCATTCTGTGTAAAATGATAAAAAAAGATGGGAGTGCATAACTAGGAATGAGATCTCTGAAAAGTGACAGGTGATCTGTAACATTTCTTATGGAATTAAAAACAAAATAATAATTAAAAAAAGTAAATATAGGACTGTAGGCAGAACTGAAAGTATCATTGGATAAACAGACTTCATCTGGGAAAGGAAAAGAGAACAGAAATATTGGGAACAATAAAAAGGTTCAAGGCCAGGTTGGGTAGGGTTTGGAGCAACCTGGGACAGTGGGAGATGTCCCTGCCCATGGCAGGGAATTGGAATTAAATGAGCTTTAAGGTCCCTTCCAGTTCAAACCATTCCATGATTTGATGAGTTCTCTAAAATTGTCAATGTCTAATACCACCATCAGAATCAAATCCTGAATAATTCTTGAAGTAAATAGAAATTCAGCCAGCTCATTTAAGTATCTGGCATTACAGGAAAATATTTTTTACTTGATTTGCTTTTCATCTTGAGAAAATAAAGTAAAATTCTGAACAATGAGTTCTTCTCTTGGTGCTGCAGGAGCATTTCCAGAAAGGCAGCACTGCTCTGAGAGAGGATGATCACTACAAAATCTTTTATGTGGCGTGCAAGTCATGCAGTAAATCCTGAAATTTGGACATCACAGATTCCCAGTGGGATTTAGACAGATGGACAATTCTGGTTTCATTTGGTTTCAAGTCAAGGTTTCTGACTGTGAATTCTGCAAAGGCACAGAGGTTATCACACCAATGTGATCTTTCCCAACATCAGAGAAACTTCTTAAAAGAACCAGAAACATGAACTGGCCATGTATACAATCCCTGCCTGAGTAGATCCCAAACTTCCAAGGTCTTTTTTGCGTGGTTTGAACAATGCATTCAGGTTTTTAATGGAGCATTGCAGCTTGTTTCTTAGAAAATAATGTTAAAGCAGGGGTCAAACCATCACATTAATTACCTGGAGGTCATTTGGAGAAAATTACTATCAAATGTGTTGAAAAAGGTTTTATATTCTCCCCGAAATTATGATCAGCTGTTTCTATGGAAACTGCAACAGGAGTTCATAAAAGCTCTTTAATGGAGGTTTTCAAAAGCTTGAATGTCCTGAAGTCTCCCCACATTCACTGGAAAAAGCACACAGGGAGAGTTTCAGCCCTGCTGCAACTCTGATTTCAGCCAGAGCTCCACCAGGCACTGCTCGAGTCCCCAGCAATTACACTTTGATAGGATACAGGGATAAATAGGATAAGATAATATTTGAATTGTAATCCTCCCATCGTTCTCCTCCGTCAGACGCCGTCAACCCGAGGAAACGGAGCAGATCTTGGAGGAATAGAGCTATTTAAAAAACGGGAGTTATTGCAATCTGTAGAACATCCTGGCCCAGGATTTGAGTCTGCCATTTCCATATTCCATTAAGTGCACTGTTGTGGGGAGCTCAGGCTGGAGCCAGGCTGAGCGTTGTGTTTTACACACGTTTAACTTCGAGCGTGTGAATGGCGATATCGACTTCAATGCTGCCAGATAAGGAAATGCTGAAGTGCTGTGCTGGCTTGGAGCCAGATTGCTCAGCTCCCAGCAAGAGAGAGGGCCCAAATCAGTGATTAATAATAATGAAAGGGAGAATTTGCATTTTTTTTTTTTTAAGATAGTTTATTGATAACTTTCCCGAGATGAACGTTCCTTTTATCTCCCCCGCCCACGCACGGTCTTGTTTCTTCACTGTAAAACATGTCCAAGAGGCATTCACTCTCCTTTAGCTGAGGGCTAATCAACATGAATCTTGCAAAAAGAGGGATAATGGGATGTTTTAGTCCAAAGTACAGCTGTGGTTTATTAGAGTGATTTGGGGAAGAGTCAAACTATCACTGCTTTGCTGACAAACCTGTCAGCTAAATCTTCAAAGCTCAATAACAGACCAGAAAAAAAATAAAAAAATTGTTGGTGGAATTATGGTGAAGAAGAGACCATTACACAATTTAATGGAAGTGATAGAAACACCCAGATAGATATTACAGATATATAGATGTTAGTTCTGTATGATTTTTCTGCTCAGACATTTTAACAACTCCCGTTTGTTGAGGGTAATGAAATCCTGTATGGAATTGAACCACAGGCTGTTTGCAGATTATGGAATCCTTTATGTTTGTCTGGGTTTGTATTTGCTAATGAACATGTAGGGGATGAAGGTAATATTCAAAGTTTGCTCATCAGCATAAAAAGTGGATTTTTGTCCTTTGCTAAATGGATATGGGATGAAAGGGGAAAGAAAATGGAGAGGCAGAAAATTGGGAGATGTCACACGATGTGGGTATTGAAAAGTGTGAGCAAACCTGGTGTGTTCTGGAGAATTCCCTGCAATTGCACTAAAGGTGTCACTTTTTTGGCTGCCAAAAGGGGCACAAGTGACTCTAGAACTGGTCAACCTTTACTGGTACTGGATGGTGTTTGGGGTCTGGAAGGGATTTGAGATCCCAAATGGGACAGGTCAAAAATCACTAGATATTGCATCATGTTCTTACTTTTAGGCTAAAGTAGGATTAAGTTGAAGTCCATGATTAAACCCCACTATTCTCTAGGAGAATCAATCAACCATTTTAGTCATCCACTAAAACTTCATTCCCTCTCATCTCACTAATTAAAATGAAGCTATAGCAAACCCCCTCCAGTAAATATAAACACACTCCATATGAACAAAGGAATCTTTTATTTTTTTATAGAGACCCTGACTCTGCTACAGCTTTTTCCTGTTGAGGTTCCAAGACCAAAACAGATACTGAGACCAACAGAATTTCAATTTCATGGAATCCTGGAATGGATTGGGTTGGGAGAGACCTCAGAGATCATCCAGTTCCAACCCTTTGTATTTTCTAGGTTCAGTTCAAGGAACCTCTGTAGGGTCTGTCTCAGCTGCTCTCAGGTGAAGTGAATCATCTCCCTCACCTCCATCCCAGCTTCTTTGTCAAGGTTAAATTGCTGTGCTATTCCTAAAACACTGCACAGGACACCTATTCCTCAAAGCCCTCCTTCATTTGTCATCCAAATAAGGAATTCTTAAAATTCTCTAACCTAGTCTCAGTGTGTCATTTGAGATTCCATTAGTAATAGAATAATTAACCTGATGAATTATTTCCATGGAAGGGGTGGAAGTACCTTCAATAAGTACCAATGTGGCATTAACAAAAATAGATTTTTTTCTTTTTAAGGAAGCAATTAAATGTCAGCAGAGAACCTGTGCTGTTCCTGTGTTTTTATTTGTCTGATTTCTAGGAACTGCTCATTTGCTCTATAAGTAGAAATAAATCCAGTATAGTTTAAAATCTCAGTAACCTGCTTCAAAATTTGGCTGTCCAACACCCCTGTAATGCCATTCCTTGGAGCAGTGCCAAGGATATTTATTAATTAAATATCATCTGCTTCCTCATTAATATGTGGTTCTTCTTGGCTGTTTTGTTGTTTCCTTTGTGCAGAAATCAGCCAATAAATTTGCATCAGCCCTGATATATTTTCTTCATTAGATGCTTGGGCTGATGAGTCCCCAGGCAGGCCTTAATTTGATTTACAGTGTACAAAGAATTGAACCTTTTTACAAATTAAAACCAAAATGAAACAAACCATAAGGCAACAGCCTTCACCAAAGCTCTGGGAAGTGCTACTGTTTGTTGTTTTCCTTTGGAAAAATAATGGAGAGAAACTCCAATGATGTCATAGCAAATTATTACCCTAAAATTAATTAGAATCAGAGAATGGCTTAATTCTAAAGATATGTGTTTGTATTTAATTAATAGTCCTTACTAAGGCAGGAATTTTTATCAGCTTAAACCTGAATCTTGTTTTTTATTTTCTGTTACAAATTCAATTTGTTTAAAATCTTCCAAGTCAGGTTGTTGAGATGGGAATTTCCAGGATTTAATGTGGGATACTGACACATGTGAGGGAATAAATGCAAATTACGTGTGTCAGTGGTAATTAATAACAAAGTCCAGTGCATCTTCTCCAGGCTGGACACCCCCAGCTGTCCCAGCCTGTCTCCAGAGCAGAGGATTTTGACAGGTTTTAGATTGATTGAAGAGAGCAATGAGCTTTGAGGCTTTTGCTTTTGAATTCCAGACTGGGAAATCCAAATGAATATTTAGCACTGAGCAAGCCAAGGTTTACAGCCAAGTTCCTGCTTTAAAATAGGGGGGAAGGGGGGGGGATGCAATTTTAACTCTCAAATTAAATTTTAGTAAAGATTTTTATTTTGAATATGGGTAAATATTCCTTTATTTTCTAAAAATATGTCCTGAGAAGAAGCTGAATTGAAGTTGTGTAGAATTTATAAAAATTGAACAGATAAGAGATGTTGAAATGGAAAAATTTTCTATAAAAATTGGATAAAGACATTGAAACACAAACATTTTTCTTTGAGCAATGGAAGTTTTATAGGGAATGTGAAATGAATCCTCTGTGAGCAATGGTCAAACTCAATTCTCAGTGTGTGGACACTGCAGCTACCACTGAGCTCTTGATGGAAAATCTCTGGGTTTTGTTTCCTTATTTTCCTCACAATGAATGACTGTGGTTTCTAGGAGTGATTTCTGATATTTTGCTACTTGAGATTGAAGTTTGGTCAGCAAATATCGACCTTTTGCAAAGTATTCCTCATGTGTTGCCCCCTTTCCTGGTGGATGCTACACCTGACTAAGACCTTCCTGTGTGATTAATTTGCAGGACTGTTAAACCCCAGTTCCTGAGCACATTCCTGCACTGAAAATGCTGCTTAAACCAGAACTGGAGCAGATTCCAGGCTTTTCATCCTGCTGGAATCTCAGCATTCCCAGCTTTCCACAGGAATGTTTTGGGATCAGCTCTAGTGCAGGATGCCCAAATCCAGGGAAGCACTGACGAGGGTGACTGTGACCCCCAGGAGCTCCTTTGTTCTTCTTGTCCTTCACCCAGGGACAGCTCAGGCATTAATGTGTCACACACTGTAAAATAATGCACAGTGCTACCTCTGGTGAGCGTTTTCCTCCATCACTAATTACTGTCTGGAGATTTGTAATGATATAAATGGGTTTGGCTGGGGTTTGTTTTGTACATCAATTACAGGGAGCCAGGCTGGGAGAGCTGGGGGTGCTCACCTGGAGAAGAGAAGGATCCAGGGAGAGCTCAGAGCCCCTTGCAGAGCCTAAAGGGGCTCCAGGAGAGCTGGAGAGGGACTGGGGACAAGCGATGGAGGGACAGGACACAGGGAATGGCTTCCACTGCCAGAGGGCAGGGATGGATGGGATATTGGGAAGGAATTGTTCCCTGTGAGGGTGGGGCCCTGGCACAGGGTGCCCAGAGAAGCTGTGGCTGCCCCTGGATCCCTGGAAGTGTCCAAGGCCAGGCTGGATAGGGCTTGGAGCAACCTGGGATAGTGGAAAATGTCCCTGCCCATTGCAGGGGTTGGAACTGGATAATTTTAAAGGTCCCTTCCACCCCAAACCATTCCATGGTATGATTTTATGTGTCCTATAACAGAGTTCAGTTGGACTGGAGCAGTGATTGGGTTCAGTTTCACAGGGTCAGGCCTTGGGTTTGCAGCTCATTGATTTCTATTTCTGAGCTGGGCTTCTCTTGCACATCTTGCCCTCTGCTTTTCCCCAACTACAAATGTTTAACTGGAGTGATTTGCCTGTCCCAGTTCAGGAAACCTGTGAGACACTTGAGGGCAGAATCCAAATCTTACAGGTCTGACTTCAGCATCTTTAGAGTTCCCACACTTTATGCCCTCTATTGTAACAACTGTGACTTCTTTACTCATTTCCCTATATTAAATTTATTTCCTTGTCAAGATCTAGCACTAATTCAAATTATATCTCTTTCCGTTGCTGATTAAGTCGTTAACATTTAGTACTGATTTGAACATCAAAACCACTAATCAAGCACAAATATTAATGGCTCTGGTTTGGAGCTTTCCCCCTGACCTGGGCTGTGGTGGATCATGAGGGCTCAGGGCACAAACAATTCCTGATATAGCATTTTGCCTGAGGAGTGTGAGGAGAGGTTGGAGGGATTTCTTCATCCACCTCCTCTTGTTCCCCTGGCTGGTGATAATGGGATTTCTTTGTGATAATTGGAGCCCTGTCCATTCCCAGTACATTGATTTACTCCATGATCTGTCCATGCTGTTCCCTCCTTGTTCATCAGTCCTAACTCTCTACCTGTGGACTTTTCCTTGGCAAGGATGATGGATTCCATTTGATGGCTGTGAAAAATATTCTGCTGGGTTTAATAGAGAGAAAAACTCTGTTAATAAATGGATGTAATGCAATGGTCTGATAATTAATCAGTCTGGATGTCCCCATATTCCTTTGTATCCATCAGATTTCCTTTCTAAACAAGACTTTCCATTCGCTGTCATTTTCTTTAAACTAAAAGAGGGTAAATTTTAATTGGATTTGGGGAAGGAATTGTTCCCTGTGATGGTGGGGCCCTGGAACAGATTCCTAGAGCAGCTGTGGCTGCCCCTGGATCCCTGGAAGTGTCCAAGGCCAGGTTGGAGATGGGGCTTGGATCAACCTGGGATAGTGGAAGGTGTCCCTGCCCATGGCAGGGGTGGAACTGGATGAGTTTTAAGGTCCCTTCCCACCCAAACCATTCCATGATTCTGTGATTCCTGAGCTTGAATATGATTAAATTGGTGTTTTTAAATAGTGTCTCTTTGCACCACTAAGCCTTCCCTCTTCCTAGTGGCTTTTTCTTCTTTTCCTGGGATTGTAGAATTCCACATGTGTTCTGTGAACTGTAATAACCACAACATCGCTGTAAATCTCTCACTCGTGTTCATTTTTGTGCAGGTATCTCAGAGACTCAGACCTCTCAAATAGCATCAGCTGTATTTAAGTGCCTGAATATTTCCAGTGTGCAGGGTAACTCAGTAACTTCCTTTCTTTTTTTTCTTTATTTTTTTTCTTCTTTTATTACATTAAATACACATTTATAAATATAGGCACCAACAGTGTGAGCCTCTTGCCTCCTTTGAGTTACTCTGACAGCAGGGTGGAATTTTTGCTGATGCTTATTTTGGCCCAGAGCCACTGAGCAGCTCTCCCAAATTCTGAATTAACACTGGAGAACAATGCAGCAAATAATTGAACTCCGTGTTTCTGGCCATTTGCTGTCTGCCTGACATCTGGCAGTGTGTCTTTCCAAAGGTTTTGTGCCCGTTCCTGGTCTCTTGGAGAGGAGCAGGATGAGTAAGAGTTTTCCAGTTGTTCTCTCTTTTTCTCCTGCATGAGGAGAGCTTATTCAGCATTCACTAAGTGTGCTCGAGGTGATAAGCAAACAATCAATCGAAGTTTTTTTTTTTTTTTTAAAGAAAACCCTAAACAGAAGCAAATTCAAAACACTTGGAGGCTTCTGGGAATGCCTTGAATTGCTGTTGAGCCTCTCTTCTGGCTGAAAGCTGAAGTGATGCCCCTTAAAAAACTCCTTAGAACCCTTGCATGCCTGGGGTGGTGGTGAGGCAGGATTGTTGAAAAGGAGGGAGAGAGATTAAAGGAGGAGGAATTTTGGAGAACAGTTCCCAAACTAAATATTGCTTGTCATGTTCTATAACTTATCAACAAGCTGACAGCCTATTTCAGATTTGGAAATCTCCCAGAATTTGAAAATAAATCAAGTCCCCTTCTTCCAGTTCAAGGAGTGCTTTGCCCCTTATCTTGCTCTGCTGTTTGTGGAAGGGCATAAGGGGAAGGTGGCCTAATCAAGCTCTAAATTAAATGGCTTGGCATTTTTCCAGTCCCTACTTTTTCCTGCCACCATGAACTGTGTCAAATCTTTTTTCCTCTCGGTTGGCTCTAATCAAAGTGTCATTTTGTCATTATTGATCCTTATTAGTGCCTGGAAGTGCTGTGGTTGAAAGTGCTGCTTCCTTAGCCCAAATTTACAGCCAATAAATAAAATTTTCCTCCTCCTCACTTCTTCATGAGAATCTTTTCTTGCATTTCCCTTATCTTTTCATGTGTTTCTTTTAGTGAAATTCATATAAAACATCTGGACTGGATGAAGAGGGAGGAGGGAGGAAGATGGGACTCCTGTAACCTCTCTCCAGGCCAATCTTTTATATTTTGTTCCTTTTTCACTCCCCAGTAAGTTCTTGTTGAACTGTGACATCTCAGAATCTGTCAGTCCTGCTGCCAGCCCCCCCTTTTTTAGGAAATTGGGATAACTTTTCACTTCTGCCTTCTTAATGCTGCCTTTTCTCTTTGCTGTCACTCCCTGCAGTGGTGAAATCAATGATCTATTTGTGTCCTGGTGGTTTATTTTTGTGCCTTCACATCTCCCCTTACAGAGTTCATTTACTACTGGTGAGCTCCAGTCCAGAACCTTCCATTAGAGACTCTGGAATAGAATTCCCAGAGAAGCTGTGGCTGCCCCTGGACCCCTGGAAGTGTCCAAGGCCAGGCTGGACAGGGCTTGGAATAACCTGGGATAGTGAAAGGTGTCCCTGCAAATGGCAGGGATGGAACAGGATGAGCTTTAAGGTCCCTTCCAACCCAAACCATTCTGGGATTCTGTGAGTGGATAAATGCCATAGTTTAAATTTACAGATCTTTTCCTGCTATTCAGTTGATCTGGATTTATTTTTTGGGGAAAGGAACAAAGCAGTCCCTTGTTTTTGTGTGAACACTCTCTCTATGTACTTGAACCAAGTAATATTCCCAATCTTTGACACCTAAGATAATATTTTAGTGATTTGCTGGAGTCCCAAAATGTCAAATATGAAAGACTTTATCCACCACTCTCTGCATGAAGTACAACAAGGAAAACAATTTAATTGCATTTTGATTCTCAGTTCACTGTCCAAGAATTTTATATAATTGTTTATTAGAGATTATTGTAATCTCTACTACAATAATTAAAAGATGAAAAGCAATAAAAGGAAATAATCCTGTTGCACAACAACGGGGCTGCCTGGCTCTGTGTGGTTTCTTTGGCAGTTATTAACCAACAGAGATATTTTTCTAGTGAAAATCATGTTTCAAGAATTGCATTACCAGCTAAACAATTTCAAAAGCTGCATTTAATAATATTGTAAAATAAAACTATTTCCTATGGTTGACTGAATAATGCAGCTTCCTCGAATAGTACAACCCTTTGCTAATTAACTGGGTGCTTTCATATCAGTAGCTGATTATTGCTTCTGGAAACAATCATTTAGCCACTGAGAGAGGAACAACACATCTTAATAAAGACATTTTTTTCCTCACAGATCAGCTCATTAAAAATTTTCTAGTGCGTGTCATCTGCAAGGCTGTAAAGTGGCTGTGACTGATCCTGTAAAATTCCCTGGGTTTGTGTCTGTAAAATGGGGATGTAACAGAGGTGGCCAAATGGTCAAAGGATTGTTTGGATGAAAGGAATCTGTTAGAAATATTGATATCAAAAATACAATGTATTTAATTGCTGTTATGAACTTGAGATTGAGGTGGAACGTTCCAGAAAAATGCAATTACAATGAAAGCGTTTTTGCTCTAACTCTGATTTTGATTTGAGGAGACAGAGTTCAATAAAATGAAAGTTGAGCATTCATTTTACTTAAACTAACGAGCCATCCTGAGTAGAGAAATCAAATGTAAAATTATCTGTATAATGACAAACAGCCTTCACACAAACTGGGCCATATTTTTTTCCTGCATTTGGGATCTCTACAGATCTATTTCAATATTTGGATGTCCCTTTAATTGTGGGCACTTATCTAAAAATGTTTTTTGTGCTGTTACCCTGGTCAGCAGAACCATCTCAATCCTCTGGAAAGGATTTTGTTGACAATTATGTAATTTAAATTCATTTGTATAAACACCAGTGAGGAACAAATCCGTGAGTCACAAGCCCTGGACAAGGCTGTGTCAGGCAATCTTTAATTTAAGAGCTGGGATTGAAAACTCGGTGTGAGGTTCATTACCAAGTGGTTTTATTTGGACACTTGACATTGCCTATAAATCTGTTTGTCCTGACAGAGGTGGCCCCTCAATCATCTCCTAAAATTTCTCTTTTCAGAAGGAACAATCAGGTTCTGGGAGCAGGACTGACTCAGGCTGGAGGGAGCTCAGGAGGTCTCAGGTCAAAGCAGGGTCAGACAATTTCTCTGGACAAAATGTTCCAGAGCTCCATCCTCACCCTCCTCCCTACATCCACTTGGGACCTTCCCTCTGAATTCATGGGAAACAGCCTCAAGTTGTGTCAGGGGAGGTTTAGGTTGGATATTGGGAACAATTTCTTCATGGGAAGGGTTCAGCTGCCCAGGGCAGTGGTGGAGTCCCCATCCCTGGGGGATTTAAGAGTTGTGTGCATGTGGCTCTTGGGGACATAGATTTAAACCCAAGTGTATCCATTTGGGACATAAAGCAAGGAAAAGCTGAATTTGAACCAAGAGCTGTGGGACGTGGATGCTCTCAGTGGAGAAATCCAGCTTCCTGCTCCTTCCCTTGCCTAACAGGATTTTAAATGTCCATCCTCTGCTTTCATAGAGATTCCCTTGATCAACAAGCAGTGAAGAAATGGCAATTTTTTGGGTAATGCCTCTTCTAGGGATGGGGCAGGCACAGTGACAGGGCCTCACCACTCTCACAGAGAGGAATTTCTTCCCAATATCCCATCTAACCCTGTTCTCTTTCAGTTTGAATCCATTCCCCCTTGTCCTGTCACTCCAGGCTCTTGGAAAAAAATTCCCTCTCCCTCTTTTTTGTTGGCTCCCTTCAGGTGCTGAATGATTGGTCTGGGTGAGAAAAGGATCAGAGTTAATTTAACTTCCAAACCTCTTTGGCTCCATGGAATAACTCTTGGCTTTTTGGGGGGGAGCAGAGCCTGTGCTGTGTGGAGATGAATTGGTGCCATTTGCTTCCAGTAGTGTCTCTTGGACAGGAATAAATTCCTTATGTTTAGATCAGGAATAAATTCCTTATGCTTAGACCAGGAATAAATTCCTGCTCTCACATTCCTCTGTAACAATCAGAGAGAACAGCTTTTATATTTATTTGTGCAAAGCCTTACAAATTCAGTCTACCTTCGATCATATCAATTTGATTTGATTTGATTTGAGTGTTTCTCAGTAAACCCAGCCGTGGGGAGGAGTTCCAGCTGCTGCATTTCCTCTCCTCACTTTCTGTGCCTTCATCAGCCCCGTGCTCCTCATTTTGTGCCTCCACTGAGTCATCAGCACTGCTCTAATGGACTGGAACTGCCCAAGGTGCATGGTAATTACTTATTGAGTTGCTGATGGCCCAGATGAGAATAGGATTTATTAGATCAGGAATAATGAAAAGCTGTGTTTAATGCAGAAAATGTAGAGTCTGAAAGACAAGTGTCTCAATTTATATATATATATATATATATATATATATATATATATATATATATAGTTATTTATTTATATGAAAGAAATTAAAATAGTGGTATAGAAAGGTTTAAAATGAATTACCTGAATGATGTTGTCCCAAGTTGTTTCAGAATTCCAGGTGTTTTGGGCTGAGATATTTTTAAACCTTTTTACCTGCCATTGTTAGGGATGTTTAAGGGAACAAAACCTGTATAAAGTGACAACTGATATTTTAACTCTTCTTTTTTTTTTTTCTTCAGATGAAGATGATGTTCTTTTTCTTGCACTCTAGACTTTCATGTATCATTGCAGGCATAGACCTGGCTTCCTTTGTTATCCCCCAAAGTGATTTTTCTCGTTCATCATCATGAAAAGTCCTTTATTAAAACTTTTGCCTCTGCATTGTTAAATAAAATAACAATAATAACAATAATTATTTGATTTAACTGACACACCAGGCTGGGAACATGGTGCTCCACTCTGCAAGATAATATAGAACATTAATGGAGACATGACCCTGAGCTCAGAAAGAATCTTGAGATTGCAAGGATTCAGAAGAGTAGGGAAGATTAGAAGGATGCTTTGTGTTTTGCTGTAGAGGTTATTTTGGATACTCTGGTTCTGTGGTCTTTTCCTGAAATATGAAATATGGTTTTGAACATCAGTGTCACAAAAAGCTCAACCAGATTCTTTCAGAAACAAAGAGCCTGTCATTTTCTTCAAGTTCCCATTTTTATGGTGCAATTCTAACCCTTCACAATAAAGGCTTTCCAGAATCCCATGGCTGCAGTAAATAAAATTGGAAGTGGTTTTCCTGAAAGAGCCTTGAATACTTTTTTTTCATTTGGAAGAGAAACTTTGCCTTCAAGTAAGCAAAGATTTGGAAGGGCTTGGATCAGCCTGGGATAGTGGAAGGTGTCCCTGCCCATGGAACTGGATGAACTTTAGGATCCCTTGTAATTTCTGACTCAAAACTGGTTTTTTAACTTACATTACCCTACCTGATAAATCATCATCCCTCTCTCTGTGTATTTAGATTGTATGCACAATTTTGGTTGCCAATTTTCAAATACCAGGGAAAGTTCAGCAGTAACTTTAATAAAGACAGCAATTATATTTTCATTATTCCCTCACTGCTTGTTAAATTGGGTTTGGAGTGTTTTATGGATCTAGAGCAATAAACATTATCTTACTTTGAGAGGTATTATAAAGTGTTGAGAAAAACATAATTATTGTTATTGGAAATGTTTTCATGTGAGAAGGTCAGAGAAACTTAATTATAGGGGTTTTTTTCACCAATTAACTTGACATTTTTGAGCTCTGGTAATGTCATTTAGACCCTTTCACTTGTGGGCATCACCCCTGAATCTTTGATAGTCAAGAGCAGGCAAAACTTGCAGTCTGAATTTTGGCAGCAGCTCAACCCTATTCCATCTCCATTTGTATAAAGATTCCTCCTCTTTCCTAAATAAGTTTAAATTCAAAAAATAGCACAAATTCAGGACCTTAACTTCCAGGCTCAGCTCTTTCTGTGAATTGCTTGCCATAAAATTTGTGAGAAGTTGTAGCTTAGAAAGAAATTTGAAACTCATCACGAGGAAGTTCTCTTGGTTATGTGATTAAATGGGCACCAATCCTGTTAGAATCCAATTATTTTCCTTGAATACCAGTTGAAATAATACCCAGGAGACAGTTTTTGGAAAGATCCTACAATATTAAGTGCTGAGCTCTCAGTAAAAATCTGCCATCAGTTCAATGGGAGCTGTTGAATCTTTGTGGAAAAACATCCTTGATTTTGTAGCACCAGCTGAGGCTGCAGAAAGAAAAATCAGTGCAAAATTGGAGTCACATTTGTGACACTGTTTCAGCAACACAAGGGTAAAAATATTGTAGAAGTGTTGTGGTTTTCTGCTAAATAGGCTTTAAAAACTTTGGGCACTTTGTTATGTTTATTTCTGGTAAATCAAGACACATTAAAGGACTAAAACCATCATTAGTTTTGTCATTTTAGGAAGGAAAAAATTGTTAAAAACTCCTACAACTCTTTTATGTCCTAAAAATGTGCTTTGGCTGGCATAAAACCACAAGCATTATCTCAGTTTGTCAGTAATTTCAGTGTATGACAGATCTGAAGATTTCAATTCTGTTATTAAGATTGTTCAGAGCAAAAAAAGACTGGGAAGAACATTAGACTTCTAAACAAAGCACTTTATTAATTAGACCTTTATTTGTTAATAAAAGCAGGAAACATTTAGGAAATAAGGAATGTTCTGTGGATTTGGGTACAAGTGCTTTATAATTTTTGACTGAGAGAAAGGTTGGATTTCTGTTATGTAAGGAAGGTAGATTCACCATTACTTATGGAATTTTATCCACAAAAATAATAAATTTGGGGATTCAACTAATGCATAATAACACAATCAGCCCTTACTGGGCTTGATGGGGTTGTTTTCTTCCTCAGAGGAGTGAAATTTGTTGGAAATACAGGATTTCCCAGAAAATTAAAATGAAATTGGGTGCTGCATTGGAGATGACAAATCACTTCTTTACAAATTATAAAAAATGTTGGATTCATTTGGCCAATCTCACCCCAGGCCAGTCACCCCTGGCTCCATCACATCAAAATGGGATAAATGTCCTCAAGGAATGACTGGAATATTTTAGCTGATGGCTTTAGGATGAGATGAATCGTGTTTTGAATTTCCAGCCTACAACACTTCATGCTTTATTTGTTTATCTCTCTTGCCATAACAGGTTGAAATGTTAATTTTGATGATTTTCGGAATAAATTCCCATTTTCAGCTGAAATCTGCTGCGATTTCTGGAGCTATTCATAGAAATGAGCATAAAGAAGCTGATTTTAGCATGAGGGAGCTAAAATCTCCCATGTTTCTTGTTCCACAGTCAATGGAGACACAGAGAGTGGGAGAAAACCTTGTTCAGAAGGAAGTTCAAAGCTGAAATCTGATTTTAGATTGTCTGAATTGCTCTCTGCTCACAGCTCCAAGGCTGGCAGAGCTCCCAGAGCTCCCAGGGATGCACAGGGTGGGATTGTTGGGATGTCCTGGGCAGGGCCAGGAGCTGGAATTCATGATCCTGCTGGGCTTTTTCCCCACTCAGGATATTCTATGGATCCAACTCCATGATTTTGTGCTTCAGTGCCAAGCCCTGGCTCCCTCTGAGTACTTGTGTCACTTACTGAGGTTTGCTGAGCAGCCAAACTCAAACTCCATCATTTCAAACTCCCTTTTGCATCCCATCCTGAATCACCCAAAGGTACAAAATGGGAACTGGGGGTTTACTGTGAGCCATCCCTTCAGGATGGAAGCTGTAGGTGCAGTTTTTTAGTGGCCAGTGGCTGGTTTGGTTTTTGATGGTCACAAGTTCATTAAAGAAACAGAGTTTGAGCCTTAAATTTTGGAGTGATTTAATTGGCTTATTGTAAAAGGGGAAAAAAAAGGCATTTGTTACTTATGATATCTTTTATTCTGCAGTTATTATCACTGAGAAACAGAATATCAGCCTTAAACTGTGTCAGCTGTTAAAGATGAAGTCATAACAATTTTTTGGAGTTGAGGTAACTACTTCCCATTTAGCTTCAGAAACGTTTTTTATTAGAATGCCTTCCCCATCCACTCCATATCATAACACAGTCAGCCCTTACTGGGCTTGATGAGGTTGTTTTCTTCCTCAGAGGAGTGAAATTAATTGGATACTGGGTTCCCTGGAAAAATTAAACTGAAATTAGGTGCTACACTGGAGATAACAAATGACTTCTTTAACAAATGTTGTGTTCATTTGGCCAATCCTCCCCCAGTCCAGGCACTGCTGGCCCCATACATACATTGGCTCTGCTGGACATGGGGAAAACCTCTGGAATCTTCATGAAATCATGGAATAATGTAATAGTTTGGGTTGGAAAGGGCCTTAAAGGTCTGTGTGACCCAACCTGGCCACGCAAACCTGAACACCGTTCTCGCCTTCATTTTGCCGTCAGCGGTAAAAATCACAATTCCCATTTTCCCGACAAAGCCCAGCTTGGCTCTCCCGTTTTCCCTTCTCTGTGCCAAGGGGTGGGGGGTTGGAAATCACCAGGAAAAAAAAGGCTGGAGCAGATTGTGAGGCTGAGCTGAAGCGTTGGGGATGGTCATTTATCACTGTCAATGGGGACGAGGCGCCGGAGCGTTGGCGCTCGTCCGCGGAGTGACAGCTGACGGGAGCCCGGTGCAAACTCCAGGAGGATAATCCACCCTGGAGTGGGAATGTGTGCGAGGCAGATACTCTGTCACCAGCCACACTCTGCTCCCCACGGATCCACGAGGTTAAAGCAGGGCTTTAAGGGGTGCTGGCGGTTGGGATGTGTCGCTGAAACGGGGCTGGGTCGCTGCCGTGGGTTCCTGGATTGTGGAATCCGGCTGGGTGGAGCACTGGGGATGTGTGGGGAGGCTGGGGATTGATAATGGAAAGCACTGAGTGTTTCACATCTGCCACGGTTTAGTTTTGCTGGTTTTAATAGACTTATTTTGCTGCTGTGAGATAGAATTAGGAGTAAAAGCAAGGCGGGCCTAAAACTTAAAGGCGTAAAGAAAAACTTCATTAACATAATAAATTTAGAATAAAAGTTTTAGACCACCCCTTCTTCCTCTTTTTTTATACTTTTTTCTCTTTCTTAACAACAACATACAGAAACTTCAGTTAGTTACTAACTTAAATAATCTTTTTTAGTTCACTTTAAGGAGAGGAGTATTATTTTTGTCGGGCTATAAGGATTTTTTTTCCACAAGAAGAAAAAAACAGAAAAACCTAAATTCTCCAATTAGTTTCTCAGGCTGCTAACAACCACACCAGCCTCCAATTAGTCCCATCAACTCACAGAGGAAGTTTTCAAGGAGAAAACTTCCATGTATGCCCTCCCCCCAGGTGCCAATCAATGTAAAACCAGCACAACATCTCAGTTTGATTCTGCTGTGAGGATCAGGAATTATTTAAAAATAACAAACCCACCCTGGCAAATGCGGGCTTCAGCAAATCTAAATATTTAAAAGTACAATAAAAATGCCTTGTGATATAAAACTGAAATTACAGCAGGAAAAAATCTGATAAGGGAAGGTTAATACGTATTTCCTGCAATGAAAAAATAGTTGAGGGAATTGGGATTGTTCAGCCTTTGGGGTGACCTGATTGCAGCCCTTTCCAGTGCCTGGAGGGAGCTTAAAAGAAAAGTGAAGATGGAATGTTTGCAAGAGCATGGAGAATGGCTTCCCAGTGCCAGAGGGCAGGGATGGATGGGATATTGGGAAGGAATTCTTGGCTGTGAGGGTGGTGAGGCTCTGGCACAGGTTTTCCAGAAAATCTGTGGCTACCTCTGGATCCCTGGAAGTGTCCAAGGCCAGGTTGGATGGGGCTTGGAGCAAACTGGGATGGTGGAAGGTGTCTCTGCCCATGGCAGGGGGTGGGATGGGATGAGCTTTAATGTCCCTTCCAACCCAAACCATTCCATGAAATATTTCCTGTGGGTGTTAATTTAGAGCACGGCTCCCAAGCCAGTGTGAGAATATCCTGATGCCAAAAATTCTTGTTCTGCCACCTAATAAAAAGACTTGAAATTGGTCAATCTGCAACTCAAATCGTATTGTTTTGAATTTGCTGTTATTTTT
The DNA here is from genome assembly GCF_052056855.1 of Sturnus vulgaris. NCBI lineage: Eukaryota > Metazoa > Chordata > Aves > Passeriformes > Sturnidae > Sturnus > Sturnus vulgaris. The sequence continues at coordinate 112,775,312 of NC_142245.1, read as the reverse complement.
ATTAACTATATCCCACTTTGCTTTTCATGACAAATCATATGCATTGACTTAACTGGGGAACATTTTAATTGAGCACTGCTGGAGATTTTCCAATAAATTAACATTACATGTTTTTAACAGATGTCTGAAGTTGACATTGTTATTAGACATTGTAATTAATAGAAGTATTACCCAAATTAAAATCTCAGAGCCTCAGAAAAATTAAAATGTAGGTGACTGAGTGATGTTAACTCATTAATAGAGAGTGACTCTTGAATTCCCTCCACTGGGTTTTATTAACCCAGTAAACACATTTTTCCAAGTAGCTGGAGAGGGAGTTGGACAAACCCTTTGGAATAAGTGTCTAATGAATCAAGACATGTTTTACCAATGATATTGTGAAGTTCTTTAACCTGTCATTGTCTTATTGGTATAATCTGCCCAAAAGTGCCTTTCTGGGATGTTGGAAAGTTTTAATATCACAGAATTGTAGAATCCTAGAATGGTTTGGGTTGGAAAGAACTTTGAAGATTGTCCTGTTCCAATGTCCATATCTGTAATTAAAGATTTGAAATAACACTTTGTCTACAAATTCACGGCCAGCCACGAATTTCAAAGGGCTTTTTCCACTTTGAACATGTGTGTGAATGTCCAGTAAAAATTATCTCGAGTCTCCTTTTGAGAATCCATGGACATCAAAATAAATGACAGCTCATTGGTGTTACATGGCACAAGGTTTAACTGCTCTCAGGGTGAGCCCTCAGAAAAAGAGGAGTCTAAGGCCAAAGTCACACTTAGGAGGTTATTTGTGTAAATATTAACCTGTAAAAGGATATTGTAGATAAACAATGTGATTAAAAGCACTTGGGAGGGGATATTTTAGGTCTGCATTGTTTTACATTGCAGAGGTTTCCCTAGAATTTGGGTTTTCTGGTGCTGATTCCCAGGTGAGGAGATGTTGAACTGAGCAGTGCCAGGAATTCACTGACCAGCAGAGATCAGACCCCAGCCTGAGGCTTTCCAGAGTTTATAGAAGTTTATTTCTCCCATGAACCTTCAGTTCTTCCCTCAGTTGGTTCCTGCCCTTTCTAGACAGTTTTTTTCCTCAAGAATTATGAGATGCAAACTCAAATTCCATACCAGGGGGACAGAGTGTTCCTGGAGCTGCTTTGCCTCTCTCTGTGCTCCATTGTGGAATTCCTGCCCGGAGCTTTGTGCTGCTTCCCATTTTTCACCATGTTCCAGATGAGCATCCAGAGCATGTTTTATTCATGTGCTTTTCACCCCTTACTTGGGATCATTAATAAAGCTGCTCAATAAACCCAGGCTTAACAACCCTGCTCTCCACACCCCACTGGACATCTCCTCCTGCTCCCTTACTCTCTGTTTATCTCCATCCTTTGTTTGCATCTCTTGGTTTTCCAGCCTGTCTGATGCCATTCTTAGCCAAGCTGGTTAATAGAAGGGTTTCAACTGGGGTTTTGAGAGGTGTTGTCTGTAATAATGAAGTAAATCCAGCTGTATTTTATCATCTTCATTCAGTTCCTGTGCTGACAAGGGGCTCCATGAAAAGCAGGAATGGCAGGGATGGCCTGGATAGTCCTTGGTAGGTGGATAACTCAGTGCCAGGTTCTGCTTCAGCTTTAAGGCTCTTCTGTTTTCTTTTCAATTTTATATTTCAGGAAGTTCCCATCCCTGGAAGTGTCCAAGGCCAGGCTGGACAGGAATTGGAGCAACCTGGGATAGTGGAAGGTGTCTGTATTTTTATTATTTTCTTTTGTGTTACCCCATCCAACCTGGCCTTGGACACTTGCAGGGATGGGGCAGCCACAGCTTCTCTGGGAGGTTAAAAAGAAGAAGTTTTAAAAATGAGAACTGCTGATTATGTTATGACAGAGCACCATTAGTTAGGTTTTTGGGAAATGAAATGTTGTGACAGTCTCAAAGGTACCACAAGAATTAATTCATTTGTGTGTCTCATATATCTGTTTATGTCATCTTTCTGAGCTGGCAGCCCTTCTAGGCAGGATTCTTACACAATCATAGATTCCTTTTGCTTGGTGCCATTATTTTCCTCTGCCATTGTTTCCTTTGCTACTTTGATCCTGTATTTTACTGGTAATGTTTGTTCTGGTTCATAACCCATAATCTCCATTGGTGTCAAGGCAATATTTTAATAAATATTTATGTACACACAGATACATCTAATCCTTCCCCTGAACAGATCTCGAATCTCTGTGATGTTATTGCAAGGTTATAGGTGGAATTCATCCAAGTTTGTCACTACTTTCCTTATAATCAGTGCTCAGAAAGTGACATTTTAAAGTATGATTGGTTTTATCCTGAAGAAAACAGTATGTGAAATGAATCACCACAGTCTCGTTCTTCCCAGAGTACTGGAGGATCCAAGGCTGAATACTCAGATGTAGATACCCAGTGTGGAAGATGAAAACCAAGTGCAAGGGTCTGAGTTTAAGAATATTTAATTTAGCCTGAATTTTTATACCCCAAAATTCAACACAGAGTGAGAGAACAGATCAAGCAGAATGTGTGGTCACAATCAGGCTGTGATGGGTCACCTTTATCTGGGCTTCATAGACTTTGTGTGTGGGAAAGTCACATAATCTCACAATCCCAGAATTGTTTGGACTGGAAAAACCCTCAGAGATTACTGATCCAACCATTCCAGGCTGCCAAGGCCACCACTGCCCCATGTCCCCAAGTGCCACATCCACATGGCTTTTAAATCCCTCCAGGGATGGGGAATCCAGCCCTGGGCAGCCCTTTCCAGGCAGGAATTGTTCCCAATATCCAACCTAAAACTCCCCTGGTGCAACTTGAGGCCATTTCCTCTCATCCTGTCCCTGTTCCCTGGGAGAAATCCCGACCCCCCCTGGCTGTCCCCTCCTGTCAGGGAGTTGTGCAGAGCCACAAGGTCCCCCCTGAGCCTCCTTTTCTCCAGGCTGAGCCCCTTTCCAGCTCCCTCAGCCACTCCATGCTTTGTTGTTTCCTTTATTCATACCCCAAATATATCCCTGATCCTCATATTTTACACCCTGGCTTCTCTGTCCCAGCTGCCACGAATCCACTGCCCCACTCCCAGTATGTACCCCAGGGGATTGAGAATCTCACAATCATTATTTCTCCTCCTCTGCACCTCCACCACCCTCTTTTTATTTTTTCATTTTCATTCCAAAACCTCATTTTCCTGCTGCTCTTGGTCCATTTCCTGGCAGGAGCTGCAGAACAAACCCAGTGTGTGATTTCTGGCCTTTGTTCATTAAGCAGCACCTCTGTTTTTTTGAGGAGCCCGTGTGTGTTTTGGAGGCTGAGCTGACCCTCTGTGCTAGGACACATCACATTCATCAGTCACTTCCCGTGTCCCAATCTGTTTGATGGCCTGGATGGAGAGAGCACAGCGTGTCACACTGTGAGACATCACCTCCAGAATACATTCCCAAACTGGTTTCAGCTGCCACTCTTCCTTTCCTGGGCTGTTTTGATAAATAAACTTATTTTTTCCAACAACATTTGTGATTATTACATTCCACTGAGTGATACCAGCGTTTTGTTAATAAGAGCTGGGATCTCTCATGTGAGGACAGCACCACAACACTACAAAGAGTTGTGGGTCAAATCATCCAAATAACCATTCAAATAATTCAAATTGTTGAATTACTGGGACATAGCCACCTCTCCTTTTAATTGGTCATCAGCTGACAGCTGATTTCTCCTGATGGAGGATGGAACTGGAGAAGTGAGAGGTGAAAGAAACCCAGCAGATCCTGTTCACCATCTCTGCCAATGCTGGGGATTTAAATGACTCGTCAGAGATGGAGACACAAATGACCAGGATTTGGGATCGATGTCTCTGTGCTGAAAATATCCTTTGGGAGACAAAGGGATTTGAACTGTAACTCTGCAGAGTTCATCTCTTAGGCACGAGGTTTTCTTTTTGCACAGGAGATTTTAGAACTGACAGTTCTGCTCGTTGAACTAGACCTGAAAAGAAAGAAGAGCTTCTGTTTCATCACCAGCTAGGAAGGATTTATGGATGAAATTCTGCCATAAATTAAAAATCTCAACCCTCTCAAGGAGAGCAGCCCTCTGCTTCGTGTGACTCTCTTTAGTCCTCCAAGAGCCCCAGTGAATCTCTGATTTCCTGCTTTTTTTTGCCATTGAGTAGTTTTTAAAATCTCAGAATTTGAAATCAAAATTCCACCTTCAGGAACCAGGAAAAATGGAGGGGCTCTTAGTTTTGGTTGGAAAAGGGGGCATTTAGCAGATAATTCCTATTCCTTCAGAAGCACTTCCTACAAACTTTCTTTTCAACAGCCAAACTTTCCCTCTGTCCTTTGCAGACCATTATGAAACCACATCAAAAGCATTTTCTGGTGTCCAGGAGAACTTGGGAGAAGGAATGGATATAAATAAAGTGAATGATTTCACTCTCTGCTTGAAAATAAGTGAGGATTTGGAACAATCCCATCCTTGTACAATTTACTAAATCCTCATTTTTGGCATAATTTGGTACATGAGGTGTGTCACTCCTCTTGGCACACACATCAGGTACCTTTGTGGAGAACTAAACCCTTTCTTTAGGGAAATACCTCTTGGGTTATGAAACAGTGAAAAAATAAACAAACCTCCTTAGGTTTAAAAAATCAGGTTTGAATGAATAAATGGATGACCTGTTTTACAGAAGTACTGGCCAGTTTTCACAAGTGAAAAGTGAACAGAAATTCTGGAGCCCAGAAGTTCCTAGAATCAGTTCATTTACTCAAGTACAAGTACAAACCAAGGTCAGATCCCTGTTTTCTAAGGCAGGTGAATAAAATGGAATCAAGTTATATTATGTATTATATTCCATTTTTGGAAATGATGACCTGTGAGATCCTTTTAAAACAGCTTTAAATAAATCTTATGTTTCCTGATCTGTTTTTTTTTTCTCTCAGATTCTCAATCCCTCAGTAGCCAAAATCCTCCAGCATGGTGATGTGATGGGAAATGTGGGAAAAACATAAAAAAAAAGGAAAGGGGAAAGGAGCTGATTTGCTTTGGGATGTTCCCATCCCTGCTTTTCCCTTTTCCTCCTCCTCTTCCCCATCCCCATTGTGGCTGTTCTTTAGGAGATGGAGGAGGCTCCTGGTAATTGGTTAATCAGCTATTTTCAATTCAATTCCTGGCTGTACTTACCATGGAAAATTAACAGTCCTTGCGTATAAATATGACCCCTACTCCTGGATTAATTTGATTATGCGAGAATCTCAGTTTTCATTTAAAAATAATAACTTTCTGGCTGCTCTGATAAAACAAGTTTGGATATGTAATCTAAATATTCCCTAATGGCTTAAAAAAAAAAAAATCAAAAGACAAATATGAAGAACATATGAATCTCTTGTTAATAGAATTTAAATGTTCTCAAATCTTTGCTATGATTGCTAGAGATTGAATATTTTAAAACCAGAAAATTCCTGATTTTCATTCACTGCTGGATCAGCATTCTCTGAAAGCCAAAACTTTTTTAAACATCTTAATTTGGGTCCACAAAAAGAGAAGTGATGTTCATTAAATGACTGAGGGTATCTTAACCTTGAATTCTTTAAATTTCCCAGGGCTTCTAAATATTGTTGGAACTTCAGTTGGGCTAGTTTGAAAGGAAATATTTTTTACAGAACTCTCCCATTTGAACATATTTCATTGTTGAATTTATCTCTTAGGGGTGTGATACCATCAACCCATGGAACTGGGAGGATAAATGAAATGTATCCTAACAAATTAAAATGTGCCAGGGAACAGGTCTGGGCATTGGAACTCGATTGTCCACGCTGATAAATTGCTGGGATAGGAACAAACATGATTTCAGCTGGGCTAATTAATTAGTTTGTAGATAAGACTTGTGTGTTTGAGTGGATAACTGGTACAGGCTCATGGTGAGGGCAGCAGAGAGGGAGATGGTTCTGCTTGGGCTCAGGAGACCTGCAGAGCTGCTCCAGCCCTGGGATCCAACAGCAGGAGGACGTGGAGGGGATGGAATGAATCCAGAGGAAACCATGGAGATGCTCCAAGGGCTGGAGCCCCTCTGGAAACAGGCTGGGAGAGCTGGGGGTGCTCACCTGGAGAAGAGAAGGATCCAGGGAGAGCTCAGAGCCCCTTCCAGAGCCTAAAGGGGCTCCAGGAGAGCTGCAGAGGGACTGGGGACAAGGGATGGAGGGACAGGACACAGGGAATGGCTTCCACTGCCAGAGGGCAGGGATGGATGGGGTATAGGGAAGGAATTCCTGGCTTTGAGGGTGGTCACTGGCAGAGGTTTCCCAGAGAAGCTGTGGCTGCCCCTGGATCCCTGGAAGTGTCCAAGGCCAGGTTGGATGGGGCTTGGAGCAACCTGGGATAATGGAAGGTGTCCCTGCCCATGGCAGGGATTTTTTAGATGGTTAGATGGTCTTTAAGGTTCCTTCCCAAACCTTTCCATGATTCCATGATAATCCAGGTATGGACAGAATTTAACCCTCAGTCAGTGACTCTTTAGCCAAAGGCTGTGGTGGGACCACGTTGGAAACTATCCAGTGATAGGTGCAAAAACTGAATAATGCCTAAGAAATATTAAGGATCTGTTGAGCAACTTTTGATTATCCTTCCATGTATTTTGGATCTGTGGGGGATTATTTCTGTTAAAATCAAGAGAATCTAAGGAGCACAAGGCAGGCACTGCACCTGTCTGAAGCAGACTTTGCCTGAAGCTGAAGTTGAATGTCAAGTCCTCCAGGATCTGTGTTGCTTTCAGCTCCTACTGGTTCTGTGCAGCAGGGAGCAAAATGTGTCACAGGAATCTCTCGGGTTTAGTTTGGAAAATTTAGAGTTTTGGCAGTTGATGAGGGAGCAGCATTTGGAAGTTTTGAGAGGATTTTGTTCACGAATTTATATTTGTGAAGATTCTGACTGCGTGGCTATCAATAAAATAAAAGTAAGAATCTATTCCTTAACTTTACTTGGGAACCCTGAGTATCAAGGAGATTAAAAAAAGATGATGCAGAGACATCCCTGGAGGTGTTCCAGGCCAACTTGGACAGGGTTTGGAGCAGCCTGGGGTAGTGGGATGTGTCCCTGCCCATGACAGGGAGTGGGACAGGATGAGCTTTAAGGTCCCTTCCAACCCAAACCATTCTGGGATTTGATGATCCATGTCCTTCTAATTCAGCTTTTCCACACCCATTAATGGATGAACTCCATAAATTGGCAGTATTTGGGTGGAATGTGCTGTTTTCAGCCCCAGGAAGCTGAAATGAGCTCACAGCCAGTCCAGTGCTGACTGGAAATTTCTCCATGGCTCTGTAACTCCAGGTTTTATCCTATTTACTGCAACCCCTTGTCTCTGGAATGACAATGAGCTTGGAAAAGTCATTTATTCGTTCCATTGGCAAGCTCCAGGGATAGTCTTATTTTTTTTTTTTTTTTTTCTATTTCCATGAGGCCAAAGTATTCCTGATTTTCTGGAGTTAGTCAATCCAATTTGGAGGTGAGAATTAAAATATTTTCACATGGAAAACTGTTCAGTTAAAAATCCCCAAACTGGGACATTCTTTAGTTCTCCTTGGGGAGAGTTGTTGTTACTTCCACATTGTTATTTAGGTGGTATTACTTTCTTCCTGAGGTTGAACGTGTATTTTGTTAAGGTCCTTTTAATTTTTTTTTTTTTTTTGCTTATTTTTTACTATTTAATGCATCTGTGCAGGAAATACTGGAAAAAATAGTGAGCCAAAGTATGAATGACAAGAAAATGAATCATTTTATCTGGCTGAGATCTTCAAAATTAAAGTGTGAAGACATTGGGAGACAACTTGAGAACTCGGAAAATATTACTTTCATTCAAGCCTGTCTCACCTCTGAAAGTTTAATTTTAATTTTAATATATTGAAAGCCTGGCCATTTGAAATGATAACTGCTTCATACATCATGGATGTCACTCACTCTGTAAATGAAGGCAGCTATCAGGGCGAGGGCAGGGTTAGTTTATTTGATCTTACAAGATGTTCCATAATTTTTCTGACTGTTCACTCCTCTCCTGTGGCTGTAGATCATGTTGGGAATACCAGCTACAGCTAACGAGGTTGAAACCTTGGTCATGTTGCTCCCACTCTGGAGCTTCCCAACAATTTTCTTCCCAAAGCCCCCTCTCCTGAGGCACGGGGCATTCAATTTTCCTAAATGCCATCAATTGACTCGTGGCACCTCTTGCTGCACCTGCAGATAGATAACCCTGATTTTCCCTTCTCACTGACTCTTGGTAAATGTTGGATGCCAGCTGGGATTAGGAATGTGCCTCTCTGCTAATGGGAAATATTGTTTCCAGAGAATTCACAAGTGAGCCCACATTCCTTATCTGACCTGCTTTATTCCTCACCAGCATCAGGACTAAAGGAATTAAAACAATGCATTCACTGAGAAAATGCTTGATTTTTCTCCCTGGGAAATGTTTTGTGAACAGAAAGTTGTATTTTTGAATTCAGGCAGTTTCATTTCTTGCCACCACCGTTTAAAATGTGCCTTAGTAGCAAAAAAAAAAAGAATGTAGGGATGGCAGTGGAAATGTTTTGAGCTACAAGAGGGCAGGGATGGATGGGATATTGGGGAGGAATTTTTCCCTGTGAGGGTGGGGAGGCCCTGGAATAGAATTCCCAGAGAAGCTGTGGCTGCCCCTGGATCCCTGGAAGTGTCCAAGGCCAGGTTGGACAGGGCTTGGAGCAACCTGGGATAGTGGAAGTTGTCCCTGCCCATGGGAATTGTTCAGGTTTCAATGGATCTGTGTGAAATAAACAATTGATTTTATGCAAATTGATTTTAAAGCAAATACTCTATCACATTTTAACTTAGGTTCGTTTTTTTTTTTTTTTTTCTTCCCCTTCTAGATAAACATCATGTCAATGGGAACAGAATGGTTGAACCTTTCCCAGAGGGAACACAGATGGCTCTGTTTGGTAAGGCATCAGTTTGAAAATAAAAGCTCAAAGCTCTGTGGTGTTTCTGCTTTCCAAATTTCTTAATTTTAGCCTGACTCCTTCAGGTTTCAGAATCTGGGCTGCTCCTGCTCTTTTCCAATCACTGACACCAGCTAAAACCACTGGGCATTTTGGGAGATGTCCTTTATGCATCATTTCCACATAAAGAAATACACTAAAAATGTTTTTTTTTCTTAGTTATACAAACAGAAAATGTAAATCCTGTCTTGTATTCCCTAAAAATTTAAAAATATATTTTTTTTAATGTATGATAATTTGTCTAAGATCATTCATTAGTTTAAAAAAAACTCTGAAGGTCATCTGTGATTGTCCACACTTTAAACCATGCAAGGAACTCCAGCTGTTTGGGATGTGCTGTGTTTGGAGGGTTTGTTACCATTTACATGCCCCAAACCAGACCTGCTGGTTTCTACCTGACCCTGTGGAATTCCTGTTGGGAACCATCAGAGCTGGAAAAGTGGCAGCTGGAAAAGAGAAAAAAAATCGAATTTCTCTGTATATGCCTCTTTTCTATGAAAATGTCATTCTTTGAGCCCATTTTGAAGACTTGGAAAGGTATTTCTCCAGAGAAATTAATTACTTCTGGAAGTAATAAACATCCTAAAATAGATCAAAATCCTCTTTTTCCAACGGAGATCTGGACTTTACCCAAATCTGAGAATTGTCAGAGCTCTCATTTTGGGACGTGCTGATGCTACTCCTTAAGACAAGCCTTTGGGATTTACTGGGAAGAAAAAAGTGGATTTCTCTGGCAAATATTCCTAAAATTTATTGCTGCAGAGAATGAAAAATTTCCTAATGCTGTTTTGATACAAGTGAGTTGTTTACAAAGGATATATTTCTCCATTAACATGTGCAGGATGGTCCAAAGTGCCTTAGGAAATGTATTATATTCTATTAAATGTTTCTCTGTCTGTGGTGCTGAAGTAAATATTAAATCACTCCTTGAAACACATTAATTTAATACTCCAAAAATGATCTTTTCAATTGGTGATGGCAGAAAATGTTGGTGAGTGTGATCTTTCCTGTGGAATTTATGTCGGGGTCGTTTCATGGTTGAAGAGGGGAAATGTTTTGTGAGTGTCACCCTTCAGTTTCCAACATGATTTATTCAACTTCTCTTCAGAATTCCTCCCATCCAGTGTTGCCTTTCTGTCAGTGTCTCCCTCTCTGTGGAATTTGGGAACATGAAGAAATTCTTGGAGTGATGGAATGAGTGATTGTTTCATAATTTTCTTTTGGAGCAAATGGAAAATGATTTTAACCTTTTAAGCTCCAAGGCTGAGATGGATTTAGAGATTCTTCTTTGAATTTCTTACAGCAGGAAGGGTCAGAGGGTTCTGGTACAGTCTGATATTGATGCAGTCTGTGCTGTTTGGATTTTTTTTTTTTTTAAAAGACGCTCCATTTGTTTTTCTTTTAATTTTCTGTGTCACATTCAGATTTCCAGTGTCTGTGATGGGTGTTTGTTCTATCATTGTACACAATCTATAAAAATTCACAGAAAGCAACAGAATTTAACTGGAAAAGTGCAAAACCTTATTAAACAGTGCACTTTGAAGCATTCCTGAGGAGTTCTGTAACATTCCTATCAAGCCTGGGAACTCCCATTCTTTTTCAATTGCCCTAGATTTTCCACAAGGCTGTGATTGCAAGTGTTGGGCTCAAGTGGTGAAAGCTCAGGCTGGTGCCATCTGTGCTGTGAAGGAACAGAAAACCTCCACATCCTGATTTTTGCTGTTAGACCTGCACTGGAATAGTGCACAAACATGACTCTGATGATAATCCCTGGCATTTGTTGGCATTGGCATCCCAATCTGATGGGGAAAAGGGAATTAATTTTCCTGCAGTTCATTTTCCTCCCTCCAACCCATGTGAATGGGAATAAAAGGCCACGTTGGGATGGGGCTTGGAGCATCCTGTGGATAGTGGAATGTGTCCCTACCTATGGAACTGGATGAGCTTTAAGGTCCCTTCCAAACCATTCTGTGATTCCCTGATTCTCAAACAAGCACTAGAAGAAGAAAATTATCAGTTCGGAATTCCTCTCCTGGGATTATTACTCATCCTATCCACGTGTGATCCTGTTAACAGCAAGTTCTTTGTGTCTTGGGGCTCTGTAAGCTCAGGAGGGAGCCTGATCCAGTCGAATTTCTGACTCCACCTCACCAAGACAGGATTTTCACATCCCTCTTCCAGAAAGATCCTTTAATCCTTTACTTGGGATGAGTCTGGAAGAGCACTCGTTACTTAGAAGAGATCCCTCGTGTGGATCCTCCCTCTCTGGGGTCATTCCAATTTCCCTCTGTGGGGTTATTCCAGTCTTCCTCTCTGGGGTCATTCCAGGCTCCTTTCTGGGGTCATTCCAGTCTCCCTCTCTGGGGTCATTCCAGTCTCCCTCTCTGGGGTCATTCCAGTCTTCCTCTCTGGGGTTATTCCAGTCTCTCTCTCTGGGGTCATTCCAGTCTCCCTCTCTGGGGTCATTCCAGGCTCCCTCTCTGGGGTCATTCCAGTTTCCCTCTCTGGGGTCATTCCAGTCTCTCTCTCTGGGGTTATTCCAGTCTCCCTCTCTGGGGTCATTCCAGTCTCCCTCTCTGGGGTCATTCCAGTTTCCCTCTCTGGGGTTATTCCAGGCTCCCTTTCTGGGGTCATTCCAGTCTTCCTCTCTGGGGTTATTCCAGTCTTCCTCTCTGGGATCATTCCAGTCTCCCTCTCTGGGGTCATTCCAGGCTCCCTCTCTGGGGTCATTCCAGGCCCATCTGGACACAATCCTGTGCCCTGTGTTCTGGGATGACCCTGCTGGAGCAGGAATTTGGACCAGATGACCCCACTGTGCTCCCTTCCAACCTGAGCCATCCTGGGATTGCTTAAAAAGATCTGCAAAATCCAAAAGTTGGTTGTGTAGAGACAGCCAGCTTGCAGTGAGATTCCCTCCTGCTTGCATAGTTTTAGATGCACCAATAAACCAGCAGAATAAAATGTAATGCAGAGCTGTAAACACTGAGCCTTCCACCTGCTGCAAAACACAGTTGGATTTCATTCCACAGCTCCCTCTCCTGCAAAACCTCCTCAAGATGCTCCTCCTAATGGTTCATTATTTATTTGATGCTGTGACTGCTTGTTTGCATCAAGGGACAGGGTCAGTGTACTCGGGGCATTGTTCCTGCAGCTTTCCCATCTATAGCAGAACCTCACAGATTTCAAAGGATGATTTAAATGATCCTGAGACTCTCCTGTTGTCTGTTCAGCATCACTCAGCTGCTGGAGGTGCACCTATTGTTCATTAGGATAAAGAAATGTGTCCTTGTTTCTACAATGGGGGAAAAAAAGCCACATTTCCAGGGTGAGGGTGATTCTTTAATGGAAATCTTTTAATGCTCCTCATCTTGTGACCTCGTAATCCAGCTCCCAGCTAAGATTAAAGCACTAAGGGAACACGATGTGCACAGGCACAGCCTCACTGGAGACACTGGAATGCTGCATCAAAAATCTCCTGATGTCTATTCCCAAATTCTGTGACTGCTGCCCAGAGAAGTTGTGGACTCCTCATCCCTGGAGGTGTTCAAGACCAGCCTGGATGGGGCTTGGAGCTACCTGGGATCATGGCAGGGCTTGGAATTGGGTGGTCTTCAAGGTCCCTTCCAAGCCAAACCATTCTGGGGTTCTGTGTTTCCATGGAACAATTGAAACTTGATGTTCCACGATTGTGCTATGAAGGATAATGCCCGTCCAGAAAGTTTTCTTGGAGGTTTTATGGCCATGGATTTATTCAGTGAAAAGTGCTTTGTCTTAAGAGACTGATTTTGACCTCACACTTAATCAAAACTCAAAATCTGAATATCTATAAGGGGGGTTTATAATATTTTGAAAAGAAGCAGTTTAGGGTCTAAATTCAACTTATTTACCAGGGGTAAAAAAAACCCCAAATGCCTGAAAGTTGCAGAACATTCACGATTTCAAGAAATTAATCTTTTCCTCAACACCACTGTAACTCTTGCATATTTTAAACACATTTAAATGCACTTCTGCATTATCATAAAATCATGGAATGGCTTGGGCTGGAAGGAACCTTAAAGATCACCTCATTGCAACCCCCTGCCATGGGCAGACAAATTATGCTCAGATCAGGTTTCTGTTGAATTTTAATCACTCTTTTTCCTTATCAACTGCTGCTGGTACAAGACTCCAGTTTATCCCAGAGCATCTCCATATTCCCTGAGATTTCTGTGTCACCTGATTTCTCCAAGAGGAAGCATTGTGCATATGGTGTGTGCATAGAAGGGCTCTTATTTACTCCCAGTGAAATCTGGCAATAATTCAGATTTGTAATTACAACACTTTTAAAATGTAGGAGCACATTGAACTGTATTTGCTTGACATAGACTAGCTTGTAATGGGATAATTGGTTTCTTGATGTAAACAAAGTGCAGACAGAAATAGGATGTTAAGGAACTGATAAGGTCTAATTATGGATATTTTGGAGCTGGCAGATGGATCCAGGCCTGGTCACCTTCTGCTCTGCACTTATTAGACAGCAGCACATTCCAGTAATTCCATGGAGTTTTGTTATTCCTGTGTTTTGCCTGAGTTATTGCGTCCTGTCACAATTGCATTCCCACTGCTTCCAAAGGTTCTTTAAAAATTAAACCAGGATCCACCAGGATTGTCCAGTGAGATCTCTCAGCCTGTTCCTGAGGCTCCTGGGTCTGGAGCCCTTGGAAAACTGAGCTCCTCCAACACACCCTGCTCTTGGGGGCTTCAACTCCTTCCCATAAAGGTTGGATGGGCTTGGAGCAGCCTGGGATAGTGGGAGGTGTCCCTGCCCTTGACAGGGAGTGGGACAGGATGAGCTTTAAGGTCCTTTCCAACCCAAACCATTCTGTTTCTGTGGATAAAGGCCTCATTAGGGCAACTTCTCAACTAAATAGAACATTATTTCCATTGGAAGTGGGATGATGTGTTCAAGAATGGATAAATCCATACAGAATTTCTTTTCGTCACTCCTGGAACAGCTGCTGGTGACTGAGTCAGAGAAGAGCCAGTGTTAGGAAATCTTCTGGTCCAGATGAATTTTCAATGACTATTTTTCACCAGGAAAAGAAAATCACAGGGAACAAAGTTTGGCTCTCAAGAGAAACACCTTTTTTTTTTTTTTTTAGGCAGTAAAAATAGAACAAGCAATTTTTCTCAAAGAAAAAGAAGAAGACTTAAAACGTATCAGAAGACATTCTTTCTCTATTTGAAGAAAAATGTAAGGCTTGATGATGTTGAAACAGCCGTGTTTGCTCTGACCCAAATGGAGGAGAAACATCCTCAGCAATATCATCACATGGTGCAAGGATCACACTGTGGAAGAACTGAGGGCCAGAGGGAATGTATTGCAGAAGGGGCTCATGTCTCTCGTGTTAACCTTTCAGCATGTGGAAAAGAGAAGGAAATGTATTGATTGGCTGCTTTGCAGAGTTCTGAGGCATTAATGCTGTCCTGTTTTGACACAGGGATGGAAAAATGGACACAGCATTTCTGCAGTTCTGGAATGAGAGAAAAAACCTGGGAAGTCAGGGCATAACAAAAGGGAATGGCCTAAAGGGAGGCTGTTCTGCCCTAAACCAAATCATGTTCCCATTCTTACCTTTGCAGTGTATTTATTAAAGAGATCTCCCCTCAGCTCCCATTTCCCTTTTTCCTCTTTTCCAGGCTCTGATTTTGTCTTTTGGTTGCCTCTTGCAGAGGGCTGAAGCTCAGCCCAGTTCCCAGCCCCTGCTGTGTGGTCCTGGTTCATCATTATTGCAGCCACTGCCCAACCATGGAATCAGGGAATGGTTTGGGTGGGAAGGGACCTTAAATCCCATCCAGTCCCACCCCTGCCATGGGCAGGGAAATCTTCCATTATTCCAGGCTGCTCCAAGCCCCTCCAGCCTTTCCTTGGACACTTCCAGGGATCCAGGGGCAGCCACAGCTTCTCTGGGAAACCGCAGCTCACCCTCAAAGCCAGGAATTCCCTCCCAGTATCCCATCTGGCAGTGGGAAGCCATTCCCTGTGTCCTGTCCTTCCATCCCTTGTCCCCAGTCCCTCTCCAGCTCTCCAGCACCTCTCCTGCTGCCCACACTGGGGGATCAGCCCATGGGGCAGTTCTGGGCTCCTGGTACTCATGGTCAGGGTGGGTCCAGCTTTCCCTAAATCCTTCTCAGATCATCTTCTTCCTCACAACCTTGCCTGAAGTGAGATGCTTTGGTTTGTTGGTCAAACCTCCAGGTTTTATTTTAAGTCACTGCCAGGGAATGTTCTCTGTTTAGATTTTAAAGCCTAAGCAGAAAAGCCCTGAACTGAAAATTTACCCCTAAATCTGTTGTAAAATAAGGGGATAAACACAGAAAAAAACCCCATAACTCTGGGACCTTTTGAAATAAAGATCTCAATACTCAGTTTTTCTTGTCCTGTGGAATATCCTGAGCATTGTGCTTTAAATGCTGCTGCTCTGATTTGATGGAATCAAATCAGCTTTGTGGGAATGTAAATGGGCAAGGAGACCCTGATGTAAACAAAATGCTGCAGTTCTGTCTGGTCCTCACCAAGGACATTTCCTGACATTTATAAACACTAATAAGGGACAATAAAATATCCCTAACACAAAGTGAAAGCTGTCCTTGATGAGCACAACCCTTCAGAACATCCTTTTCTTTCAAAGGAGCCACATCTCTTTTTCCTTCAGAAAACAAAAGTAATATGGCCTTCAAACACAATCTCTGTGCTTCTCCATCAGGGAGTTTTTTATGTTAATTTAGGTTTCTTGAGGTAATGAAGAATTCAGCTTCGTGTGGATTTCTGCTTAGAGTGGCTGTTGCACATTAAGGAAGATCTGGGGGTTTCTAAAAGTCAGACTGCAGCTTTTTAATCAGCGTTGTTCACCTTAAAACAACCTTTTAATTAGATTTTGGGGGTATTACCACAGAAAGGAGAGACACAGTTAATCTCTGTGACTTCTGGGATAGGGCTTGGTGATCTCCAACAGCAGAGATTGTCTTGAATAAGATAATTTTTGTCTTTATCTATATATTAATTTATAAAATTAAGTATTATTTTATTTATTTATGGGTTTTAATTATTTTATTTTATCGGTTTATTATTTTCTTTTCCGTGCAAAAAAAAGGCAGCCACGAGCATCCTAAAAAATTGCAAAAGCCTTGCAGAGAAGTAATTCCTTGCCTGTGATCAAAAGGAGTTTATCAATGAGCAGGAGGAACATATGCTTGGCATCATTCTGAGTTGGTTTAAGTTGGAAAGAGAAGTAAATTATCCCGTTAATGACTGGATTGATACTGCTTTGCAGGAGATATATTTGTGTGTGTGTTTGTTTCTGGGCTGGGATGGGCACGTTTACCATGGGATTTATCCTTGAATTCCTGCTAATAAAGCACAGGGAGTGGTGACATGGGATAAAACACACAGAGTGCTGGTGATTTATTCTGTTCAGCCACGAAAAAAAATATGTAACAGGGTTTTTGGAGGGGGAAAGTGGTGCTGTTTTGATCATTTTAGATATACTGTGACATCCACAAAGTGTTGTCAGCAGATCCTAATGGATTTATCTTCACAAGGCTGCTGGCACAGCCTGGAAATTTCAGATCTGGGCATGTGAGACTCAGCAAAGAGGGTCCTATATAAAAAAAAATATGGATTATTTACTATTGGGTTATTTAGTTTGGGAAGATTTAGAGTAATTTTCCTGATTTTCAGGAGTTTTCCTCACCTGATGAAATTATTGAAAAAATATATCATTAGATAACTTTGCTCCAGATCAAAAACACAAAAATCTTTACCAACTTTAGAAAAACTGACTCAGAAATATTCCTGAAACATGGAGGGCTCAATTGGAATGGAATCCCAGAATTTAGTTTGGCTTGGGAGGGTCGTTGAGGATCATCTCATTCCATTGGAACTGGATCTCCAGTCAAGGGAGCTCAGGCAACTTTTGTCACATGTGAACACAAATAATGGAGATTTAAGTGCAGTTGTTCCAAGTTTGCATGAGGTTGGATGGGAAGAATTGCTCCTAGAATTGCTCAGAGAATCCTTGATGTCCCAGTACATATTTATATAATAATATTTATATTAATAAACATTTATATATAATGTGTATTTATGTATTAATGGTAGATAATTTATTCTTTTATTTTGGGTAATGCTCAGATTATTTTCAATGGTAATTGATGTTGGCTGGAACAGGCTCTGCTCTACCTGGGTGACACAAATATTCTGTCTTAAGAAAAAAGTAAAAACTCCATCCTTTAAGAGGCTCAAACTGCACCTTATTCCAGATTTCTGTTCTGGAATACCTGACTGTTCTCTGTGCAGGACACACCTGGGAAAAAGCAAAACCACACTTCAGCCTCTGGAAGGAAGAAACAACATGATCAGTTTTTCAAGCAAGATAAGAACTAACCACAAAAAAAAAATAATTCTGATTTAAGTTGAATGCCAGTAATTCTGAGACAGCCGTAATTATTTGTTTGTGAGCCAGGGAAAACAGCATGAGATATGTCAGGCTTGGAGATAAAATTCATTGGTGTGTCATTGGCTTAAATCCAACATTATGCTCATAAATAATCTAATCCTGGTGTGACATATTCCTGCCTGAACCTTGACTGAAAATTATTGAGAGTCGTGTACTAAATTATGCAGAATCACACACGAGCTCGAGTCGAGGGGATGGAGCTGGAGTGGAATGCTGGAATGTGGTGGGAATTAAGGATGGAGAGGACAGAGTGTCCTGGTATCCAAAGGGGATATCCAGATATTTGTCTAATGGTCATCCAGCTTTTTTTGCTTCTTCTGGGATGGAAAGTGTGGTGAGGAATGTTTTTGTCACAGTGTCTGTGCCTCAGGCACCCTCAGTCTCTGAATTTACACCAGCTCAGGACATCCCAAGCTCCAGACAATCCCTGTCTCCAATATCCAGCTGCACAGCAGGATGGGATTCACTCGGGTAATTCTGTGGAATTTTCCTGACAAGCCATGAGAGGACAAATGTAGGGGTTTAAGGGTTAGAATGGTGACACTCAGCCTGACACAATGGGATGGGGTTTATCCCTGGGGTAGATAAAGAGATTTTAATTAGCTTTGTTTTCTGGAGACCAATAAACCCAAGATCATTTTATTGCATTAAAGATCTGGGCATGTTTTTGAGATGTAGAAGGATTTTTTGATCACTCACATGGTTCCTCTTCACACCATTGTGTAGTTTGCTGGAGACCTCTGTGTGAATCTGGGAGTAATTCCTGGGTATCTTGGATAACTTGGACAGCCTGGAAAAGAGAAGGATCCAGGGAGAGCTCAGAGCCCCTTCCAGAGCCTAAAGGGGCTCCAGGAGAGCTGGAGAGGGACTGGGGACAAGGGATGGAGGGACAGGACACAGGGAATGGCTTCCCACTGCCAGAGGGCAGGGATGGATGGGATATTGGGAAGGAATTGTTCCCTGTGAGGGTGGGGAGGCCCTGGCACAGGGTGCCCAGAGAAGCTGTGGCTGCCCCTGGATCCCTGGAAGTGTCCAAGGGCAGGTTGGATGGGGCTTGGAGCAGGCTGGGATAGTGGAAGGTGTCCCTGCCATGGCAGGAGGTGGGACTCGATTATCTTTAAGGTCCCTTCCAACCTAAACCCATCCTTTAATTCCATGATTAGTCATGAGAAATAATGATTTAAAGATATTTGTGAATCTTTTCCCGCTGGACAAATTTTGCAAACCTGATAAACATTCCCACAATCGCCCCTGACCTGCCTTGAAGTTGCATGTCCATAAAAAATCCCCAAAAATCCCAAAAGAGACAAAGTGACTGATGGCACAATGATGCTGTAAACGAGACAACAGCTCATTCTGGATGTGTCTGGATATGGGACAGGTGCTTGGGCTCAGGTGTGCTGGGTGCAGAGCATGGAATGATGCTCCCTCTCTGTCCCTGCTGCCACCCTGGGGCTCCACAGCTCTGTCCCTGTGCTCGTGGAGTTATCCCAGCCTGGCTGGACACCTCCAGCTATCCCAACACATCCCCACAAGGATCTGTGGCAGAGGCTCCCCAAAATCCAGCTGAAGGTTAGAGGGGCTGTTTATTGCAGCAGGACTGTGCCACCACAGCTCAGTCCCCTGCCAACCCCAGCTGGAGGGCTTTTTTTGGGATGTCTAAGGGAGCCATGCAGAGCTGCAGGTCATGGACTTTGCTGTGAGTGATGGCAATTCCTTTGCTGAGCCATTGGTGCCACTCTGCCTCGGGGGTTTTTTTATAGTTCCTTTATTTCCAACGCTGCCAGTCCAGGTTTTTTGGGAATGGTTGTGCTGCATGATGGGTAAATGACTAACCACATTAATATTTGCCCTCTGTCTGCCCCTCTGGATATAAATTAGTTTTTCTCTAACAATCTACTCTGGTATTTTCTTGAGTAATTATCTTTTGGGGATTTTTTTTTTTTTTGCAGATGGGTAGGAAGAGTTATTCTCTTTTGCAAGTGAGAACTCACCATCATTTCATTGGCTCACAACAGATGAGAAAATAACTCTTGGAACTTCCATATTTCCATTAAGGACAGCTATGGTTCAAAATAGATCCATTTGAATGATCTAGGTGCACTTGGAAGGCATTTATTGGTTTGGAAAAGGGTTAAGGGGAAAGGAGGATGAAAAGGCTGCTTGTTGAATTGCTTGTTATTTGAATGTAATTATTTTTTTTGCTCCTGAGCAATTATAGATTGTAAGTTTAAATAATTGTCAGGGTGCCTACAGCTTTCTATTGTTGTTTGAAATCTAAAGCTACGAATATAATAAGGAATATGAGATTACTTTTGCTGAATGTGGCTATGGCAGTTCATTTAACTCGGCAATAGTCATCAGAAAAAAAAGGAAAGAAAAGGCAATTTTTCTATTCCTTGCAGTAAACAAACCTTGTAAACAAGTTATTATTTTCTGCAGCAAGGCCCTAGAAGTGATTCCTATTTTGCTGGTAACAAAACGTGGCTCTTTGCTTTTATAAGAGCAGAATATATTTTGTTTTGCTTCTCTCTATCTCAAGCTCCCCAAGGTGGCTTGGGAGATTAGAGAGATTTTCACAAGACAAGGGTAAGGCTTGGGTGTTATTGCAGAGATGGATTTATATGAAATGGATTACACAGCCCTGATGACATCTCTTATTTTCTGTGTATATCAAGTTCTACTTGAGTACTGGAGCACTAAAGTGTGGCAAATGACCGGGGATGATCTGAAATGAATCTCTGCCAAGCGCTGGAATGCTCGGAGTGAAGGAAGATCACAAAATGATTTGAAAGCCTCAAATCAATGGCTGAACTAAAGATGTGATGCTTTGCAATGAAGCAAATAATCAGCTTGATGATAGGACTGTGTAGCTCTATCTCAATCTCTTCACCATATTATTGTAGCAGTGGTTCTTTTTATCCCTAACAGACTTTGGAAACATAATATATTATGAAACTGCTCTCTTCTTTAAAGAACAGATTGGGGCATGATTTGTTCTTTAGTGACTGAATCCATGGGTTTTCTCTGCTGTGCTCATTCAGATTAAGGTGCTGAACCTGGGTTGGGGCAGCCCCAGTGATGGATCCAGGCTGGGATGAAGGGATGGAGCAGCCCTGGGAAAAGGACTTGGGGATGCTGGGGGGTGAGAGCTGGACGTGACCCAGCCCAGAAACCTCAGTGGGCAGCAGGGGAGGGGATTCTGCCCTTCTGCCCTGCTCAGGTGAGACCCCACCTGCAGAGCTGCCTCCAGATTTAGGGGCCAACAGCAGAAGGACGTGGAGCTGCTGGAGAGAGTCCAGAGGAGGCACCAGGATGGTCAGAGGGATGGAGCAGCTCTGCTGTGGGAAAAGCTGAGGGAATTGGGATTGTTCAGCCTGGAGAAGAGATGTTTAGGGTGACCTAATTGTGGCCTCCCAGTACCTGAAGGGAGCCTGCAAAAATGCTGGAGAGGGACTTTGGAATACGACCTGGAGTAGCAGGACAAGAGGGAATGGCTCCAAACGGACAGAGAACAGATTTAATTTGGATATTAGAAGGGAATCCTTTCCTGTGAGGGTGGGCAGGCCCTGGCACAGGTGCCCAGAGAAGCTGTGGCTGCCCCTGGATCCCTGGAAGTGTCCAAGGCCAGGCTGGATGGGGCTTGGAGCAAGCTGGGACAGTGGAAGGTGTCCCTGCCCATGGCAGGGGTGGAACAGGATGAGCTTTAAAGTCCCTTCCAACCCAAATCAATCTGTGATAAATTTTGATTCCATTTTTGGAACAATTCAGAGTTGTTCTAAGAACTTCTGATGTTGTTATTCATCACATTTTCATTGCTCAAATAATTTGTTTACTAAGAGAATTTAGAAGGAGTAAACAAATAGTTCAAGGAATCAGATTTTTGACCATAAACTTTGACTTTTTTTTTTTTTCTGTATCCTTGAGACACTTCAGGCATCATATTTGTGGCCAAGAAACATCAGGTACCTACAAGACTCCTCAAGATGACTCTTTAATGGATTAGGCATGAAACTGAAGCAATTTTAATCCCAGCACTTTGCACTTAGGACTGATTGTTCCTGCTTTGTGAATAGCTTTTCTTTCCTGCAGGTCAGATCCATTTGTGGTGCAATATTCCTTTGGATGTCAGTCAGTTGTTCATGGAAAATGCTGCCTGTTGATCCCAGCCACAAACATTCAATCAGGTGCATTCCCAAATCCCCAAACATGAAAGGAAACAGTTGTTTGTTTTTTATTGGTTTCTCCTCCCTGAATTTTACAGTTTGTGATGGTTTGCTTTGATGTTTATGGAATGTAGGAATATGAATGACCCTGTAAATAGAAAGAGTCAAATTTTGGGGATGTTGCTGTTTTATTCTGTGTTTGCACCCAGAACTCAGCACAGTGGAATTCAAATCTGTGGCAAAAACTTTATGTGCTGTGGGTTTGAAAATAGGAATACCACTGATGATGGAAATTAGCTTCAGAGAGAAAATCTTTTGGAATTTGCAGTCAGCCTTGAATTCCCAAAGCCTCCAGCTCATCTTGTTTTTCCCAGTGCTCCACCTGTCTAAATATAATGGGATTGATGATTTACACAAAGCCAAGTAGGCAGATTTTAGTTCACTTTCATGAATTAAACTTGATCTAATCTATGGACTAGACTGGACCTCGGCCTGATTTAATGGAAGGGGGGTGTAATGAGATCAACTTTAAGGTCCCTTCCAACCCAAACCATTCTGGGGCCTGTGATGTTTCCATGGTCAAAGACCAAATAGATTTTTTAGGATGGAAACCTTCAGGAGTAAGACATGGAACTGTTTTTTGGATGAATTCTCTGTTTATTGTTAGACATTTCTGATTCCTAGTCTCACATTCCTGATCTTCAGAGAATCAGGAAATATCCTGAGCTGGAAGAGACCCACCAGGATGATTGATGGAACTCATGGACACAGGACACCCCAACAATCCCACCCTGTGCATCCCTGAGAGCATTGTCCAAACACTCCTGGAGCTCTGGCAGCTTTGGGAACATCACCATTCCCTTGACTCATCCCAAATTTTACTGAAGAATACAAACCAAGCAAAATATGGGAAGGAAGAATGAAAATACAGAGTTTTATCAAGTGGTGTTTATCTTACCCAGTAGACACAGAATCAGAGAATCATTAAGGTTGGAAAAGACCTCTCAGATCATCCAGTCCAACCTTTGAAAGTCACAGGCAATGCATGAAAAAGAGATTTTTAACAAAGACCTATAATTGGGATCCTTGGGTATTTTTCCAAAAAGGATTATTTGTTTGGCTTTGGTACCACTCATACCTCAGTTGTGGAGTATTTAAATAATATTTAATATATTATAATTTGTATGAGGCTTGATTATTTGCAGTGATTTTAAAAAAGTCTGTATCCCAAGATTAAGGGAAAAGAGGGGAAAACTGACAAGATTCTTGGCTTTCTTCACTCTCACAAGTTCTACTTCTCTTCCTGAAAAGTGGATTATTGAAATTCTGATCATTCAGATCCACAGTGAACTTCTGGAGGGTCCAGATGCTGCTCCTGGGTGGAAATTGAGGTGCACCATTGTTCTCCTGGCCCTGCCAGGTTTGGGGAGGTGTCATGGGCACAGGGACATTCTGGGCCAGCTCTCAAAGGTCACAGAGTTTTTCCTCTGCTGCTTTTCCATATTCTCCTTCCAGTATGTGATGAGAACCTTTCAGGTCACCAGAAATGATTTTTTTTTTTTGGCTGGGCTGTATCTTCCAGTTTCTGGGAATTAGAGGCAAGTTTTCCAACAGAGAATTTTGACGATGGCATTTTATTGTGTGGAGTCACCAGAAAGCAGCTCTGTTGATTTTCAGGACAAAAATGGTTTCAATATTCCTGCTTTTTGGGTGGGAAAGGACATGGAGGCAGTGAACAAGGCCACCTTGGGAAGTGCTGGGATTCACTGACTTGGGTCTGTCCCTGCTCTCTGCTGGTTAAGCTCAAAATTGCATTGAAATAGAAATATGTGAAACCTCTCGTGTTCTGCCTGGGAAGTTCAGAGCAACTGTGCTTTGTGCCTTATTAACATTCTGGATATTGGCTTCAGCTTTGTTTGAATCCTGTTGAGTTTGTATTATTTATAACTTGTAACATGCTTTAGGATGGGTTTGATAAACACATTTTGCAGTCGTTTTCTGTATCTCCCCATTGCTTTTCCCAGTTTGAGTGCTGTTGTCTTCAAGGGTTTTTTTTATTTTCTTTTTCCCAAACTCATCCTTCTGACACATTTCCCGTGCTGAAAACATGGCAGTTTTTCTCTTGACAGTAAAATATTCCTTCCCTCTGATGATAATCTGCTTTTCCTTTTGCAATAATCTGTTGTGCAGCTTTTATCCAAACATCCATCCGTACACAAACACGTGCCCACGCCCTCGTCCAACGTCAGCAGCCACAGGCAGGAACCAATTTCCTGGGCATTTGTTAATTTGAATGAACATGAGGCTTCTGCTTCTCCTGTGGTAAAAAAAAAAAAAAAGAAAAAAAAAAAAAAGAAGCAAACCCAACAGTTTCTCTGGGAATTCATGCAGTGTGAACAGAACACATCTTGGCAAAACGGTGAGCCAAGAAATTCCTCTTTAGCTGCTCTGTTAGGCAAACTGCATTTTAAATTTCTTGCCCAGGGCTTTGTTTGACTTGCCCCAGGCAAGCTGTTCAACATATTTATCAACCCTGTTGGAGCATTAGAGCCAACGCTCATTGAGGAAGATCATCCTCTTAATGCCATCTGTCATCAGCAGTTTTATTTCTTTCAGCTCAACTTGTTCTCTGTTTCACCGTTTTTTTTCCCCCCTATTCCTCCCAACCATTTCCTAGCTGATTGTTTCCCATTGATCTCAAATATTCTGTGATTGCTCAGATATTCAGGGGCTGCTGGATGTGAAAGCCCTGAGGGTATCAATAGTACAATTTCGTGTTAAATCCTGATTGATAACATTAATCCTATATGGACCCAGATGGCTGCCAAAGCACCCTACGTATCTCAGTGCTGTGCAAAAGATGAGAGTGCATTTCAATCTGACTCTGGAATTCTTTCCAGATCCTTGACAAGAACTTGAAAAAATTCAGAACAAAGGCTCTGGAGTAGTAGCATGCTGGATTTTTGTCTTCGGGACATGGCTTTGATCAGTTTAGATTTTCAAGCCCTTAATAAGAGTTGTGTAAGTGCACAGACAGTGTCAAAGTGTTCAACAAAGCTGTATCCACTCACTTCCCAAGGGATTTGAGATTCAGTTTGCTCCTGGATTTGTGTCCACAATCAGGGTGGAGCCAAAGGGACTGATGAGAGTATTTCCCTCTAGAGAACAAAAGTTAATTTTTTGGGAATCTGCTGCTATGGAGTTATTGGTGCTATGGAAGCCAGGTGAACATCCACTGTGTGTAAACTGGATATTGTGGATGTTCTCTGGGTTCCCAGGACATTTTTCTCGGATTATCCAAACAGGGAGATCATGGACTCACAGAATGGTTTGGGTGGGAAGGGACCTTAGAGCTCATCCAGTCCCACCCCAGCCATGGGCAGGGACACCTCCCACTATCCCAGATTGCTCCAAGCCCTGTCCAACCTGGCCTTGGACACTTCCAGGGATCCAGGAGCAGCCACAGCTTCTCTGGCAAACCTCTGCCAGGGGCTCCCCACCCTCCCAAGGAACAATTCCTTCCCAATATCCCATCCATCCCTGCCCTCTGGCAGTGGAAGCCATTCCCTGTGTCCTGTCCCTCCATCCCTTGTCCCCAGTCCCTCTCCAGCTCTCCTGGAGCCCCTTTAGGCTCTGCAAGGGGCTCTGAGCTCTCCCTGGATCCTTCTCTTCTCCAGGTGAGCACCCCCAGCTCTCCCAGCCTGGCTCCAGAGCAGAGGGGCTCCAGCCCTTGGAGCATCTCTGTGGATTCCTGTGGACTCTCCCCAGCAGATCCTCCAGGGATCTGTGGGTTCCCATCACAGCTTCCTTGCCACCTACTTGCCCATGGGTTTTTTTGGGAGGAGAGCACAATGGTGCTCACCAAGGTCTCATCCTGACCTTCCATGGTGAAGCCAAAGTCCTCTCTTCAGCCTGAGAAGTTCTAAGAATTAATGATCTCCACGATTTCAGAGCACAGAGCATCAATATCCCTTTGGCTCCGTGCTCAGAAATATCAGTACTTGGACTGTCTTCAATCAATCAGCTGTACCAACTGCTCTCCACAGTTTTTTTTTTAAGGAGGAAAATGCCAATCACACACTCGGCATTTGGCTGCAATGTATGGAATGAGCATTATTCTATAGAGATAGAACTTGCCCAGGCTCAATTTATTCCTTCCAACTGGGGAGGGATGGATGGGGGGGAAGCAAAAAAAAAAAAAAAAAAAAAAAAAAAAAAAAAAAAAAAAAAAAAAAAAATTCATTTCAGTTCAAAGCAGCTGAGCATTTCCTCCTCCAGATTTTATAGAGCGAACAAAATCAATCGTATTCAAAATCTGGGCCAAGTGCTGTGCTGGCCAAGGGAAGCAGGATCCTGGCAGCTGCACCTCCAGCTCCTGGAGATGCTGGCTCGGGCAGGAAGCTCTGAGGTAGCCAGGGGGATGTGCTCTTGGCTGTCCTTTGCTGCCTGAATGTATGGGAGCAGCCTGTGGCTGCATCCTGTGGCATTGGAGCAGCTGGCACAGGGACTCAGAGCAGAGCCTGGCACCAGAGGAAAGATCCTGTCCTGCTCCTTTCCTCCCCTCTGGGTGTTGGGAAGAGGTTTCCAGGACTCTGCTCTTTGTTCTCCCAGCATGTTTTATTATTTTTAAACCTGACATTTCCCCCCTCTACCCCTCCCAGCTGGTGGAATATATCCCAAAATCCTGCTAACAGAAGGAGGAGCAGGATCCGTGTCCTTTGCAGTTCATCTTCCTCAGCGAAGCATTGCTGGCATGGGAACAGCTCCTTAATCTGCTGCATGGAAAAGTGCCTTGGAGTGTGGGTGTAGGGATGGCAGGCAGTGGGCCAGGAGAGGCTTGGCATGCCAAGGAAATAAAGCATTCATTCTTCAAAATATGACAAAAAAAAAAAAAAAAAAAAAAAAAAAGAGGAGGCTTCTGGATGTCCTGTTGGACTGCTGGGAAAGCTTGGAAATAAAGCTGGCAGGAGGGAAAGGTCGGTGGGGAGTCAGGTGTGTCTGCACCTGATGCCATCAGAGAAGGATATTCCAGAAAAATAAAGGACAAAAGGCATTAAAAAATATTCCACAAGTGAAAACATTGTGTATGTGTACATTATAAAAAAAAAGAGAATTGGCCAGTATAGAACACATTGCACCCACTGTAGTTTCTTTAAATAAATGGGAGACTGAGAGTCCCTAAAGCTCCCATTGAGCTCTGGAGTTAATGGATGTTAATTAGCACAGAATAGGTGCAGCTTATGAGGCTGGAGTTTGGATCAGGAATATCCTTCTGATGCAAATTTACTGCCTGTTCTCATCTGCATAATGGAATCATAAATAGGAATTTACATCAGGGAATCTTCGTGGAGACCAAGGATCATTCAGATTTGATAGGAACAGGCATTGGAGTAGAGATCAGAACAAAGGTGAGGAAAAGTTTCCTTTGGAGATTGTGGAGTTCCATGTGGGATTGGGGGAAAAATGTTTGGAATGTTGAATCATTTTCAAATAAGTTTTCCAATCGGTTTTTTGGTGCTCTGTGATGCTTCTGTAAACAGTACACAAAAAAAAGGAATTAACAATATTACAAGCTGTGCACGTTATTATGAGGATAGATAACTTTGGAATTAGTAATTTTGTCTGGGATTCATCTCTGCAGCACAGAGTCCTACTGAGCTTGTCAGGCTGGTAATTTTTTATGGATGTGGAAGAGAAATAGGCAACTTTCAGACACAAATCACTGTATTTTGGGATATTAGATTCAGCTTCAGATTCAGAGACTCTCTGGATTTTGTAAGGACTGTGTCTGGGGCAGGAACTGGTTTCTCCTGCCTTAAAATATGCAAATGGGATGCTCTTGGAGCTATGGGATCCCCAATATCAGGAGGACGTGGAGCTGCTGGAGAGAGTCCAGAGGAGGAACCAGAGATGCTCCAAGGGCTGGAGCCAGGCTGGGAGAGCTGGGGGTGCTCACCTGGAGAAGAGAAGGATCCAGGGAGAGCTCAGAGCCCCTTGCAGAGCCTAAAGGGGCTCCAGGAGAGCTGGAGAGGGACTGGGGACAAGGGATGGAGGGACAGGACACAGGGAAAGGCTTCCCACTGCCAGAGGGCAGGGATGGATGGGATATTGGGATGGAATTGTTCCCTGGGAGGGTGGGGAGGCCTTGGGATGGAATTCCCAGAGAAGCTGTGGCTGTCCCTGGACCCCTGGAAGTGTCCAAGGCCAGGTTGGACGGGGCTTGGAGCAACCTGGGACTGTGGAAGTTGTCCCTGCCCATGGCAGGGGTGGCACTGGATGAGCTTTGAGGTCCCTTCCCACCCAAACCATTCCATGATTCCCATTTGCCACGTCAGGAGCGTTTTCCCTGCCCTTTCACGTGTCTCTCCTGAATTCTGTGTCATTTATGTCAGCCTTGTGCACACAGATGTCCTGGATATCCTCAGGCTTCTCAAAGTATCCCAAAAGTCTCCATTTAGGCAAAGAAATGAATCCCTGGATGTTGAAGCTCCTGTGCAGCCAATGGAGACCTGGTCAATAAAGCTGCTCATCCCTGAGAACACCTGGGGTTCCATTCTGCTCTGCTTTTCTTGGAATATTTCAAATTTATTTTTTTTAATCTCTAAGAATGGGGTGCTTATCTCTCTTGTCAGAGTAGCACTTTGCTTTCATTATTTTAGAAGAATATTTCAGCTTATGCTGACTATTTATTAGGGATATGCAAATTGCAGGGTTGCCTATGGAAACACAGGGCCCTTGGTGACAAAAAACCTTGTTCAGAGGATCTATAGGAGTATGGATCCATAAAGAGAATAGCTGGAGAAAATGGATGTGGATGCTGGAAAGGAATATAGATTCTATAATTTAATCCCCAATTGTTGGATTAATATTTTTCATAGGGATACTTGAACATTTAAAGATTCCTGTCTGAATCTGGTTGGGTGTGAAGTTCAAATCCAGAAAAAAAGATATTAAAATACCTTTTGAAATTCCAATTAAGAGGCAGTCAAAACCCATCACTATTCTTGTTTTTGTTTTGCAAATTAGCAATTAAAAAGTGACAAATGTCTTCAGTGCTTAAACACTCCTCTGCAATACCCATTATGTTCAAATAAGACCTTTTTTTTTTTTTTCTGGGAATGTGAGTGTGTATCCTTGTATTTCCTTTTTTTTTTTTTTTTCCTCTTAGGAATGCCTCTGGAAGCTCCCTCTGTAACTCCAAAGCTGTACTCACTTCACCAGTACTGAGGATTATGCAAATCACTTCATGAATAGTTTAAAATCACATTAATGTTTTCAAGTTTTAAATTATAATATGGGTGGCTTATTTTGCTTTTATGGTTATTTTCTTCCTTTTTTTTTTTACTATTTTGTTTCCCCCTCTGAGTTTTAATTTAATTATTTAAATTTATTATTTAAATTATTTATTTATTCAGTTTCCTTACTAAAGTAGTAATAATTAAGGGAAGTAAGCTTTTTATTTTTGGTACTACAAGACCATGTGAAACCTTGAACTGAAAAGATTTCCCTGTTTTTGGTAATAATTGTCCATATTAACCATGGCTAGAGGCAGCCAATGCTCTGGAAAACAGGCACTCCATGAGCTCACGTGTCTAATTCTGGAATATTATGTGGGATTTTATTGTTAATATTTCTCTCCTTATGACAATTTCTCTGTCGAACGTGGCACCACTTTAGCAGAATAACAAACATCAGCTGAATGGATTAATGCTGGGGAAAGCAATTTAGTGCTGGATTGTTGTAAATGATGTCTCTTTACCAGCAGGTTGTTTTATTATGACAAAGATTTCAATTTTATCTGTTCTCGGGGATGGGAGGATTTATTGTTTGTGTGAGGTGGCAGAGCACTTGAGAAAATGATGAGAGTGGTTCTTCAGGAGAATAAAATCCCTCTCTCTCTCTGGGAAAGGGCTGCTCAGTGAACTCAGGGATCAGCTGGAAGAGGGGAAAAAGGGAGGAGTCCATAATAGGGACACAGGTCAAATTCACAGAGTCACAAAATAGTTTAGGTTGGAAAAGCCCTCCAAGATCAAGTCCAACCATCCCCCAGCAGTGCCAAGGCCACCACTGACCCTTGTCCCCAAGTGCCACATCCACAGGGCTTTAAAATCCCTCCAGGGATTGAGGATTCCACCACTGCCCTGGAAAGAGGGGTCAGAGATGATTATCAATGAGAGAATCCCAAATAATAGTTATTGATCAGGTCATTGGCCACAGCCCTGATGATCAGGGATTTCAACAGCAACGCTAGGGATTTATTGAGCATTGAAATCCCTGCAATAAAACACTAAGAATGAGAATTTCTGCTTTGTGTTTGAAGTTGGGGCTGTATCTGAACTCAGACTTGAGTTTGGGTTATCTCCTTTATCTTGGGCTGCTCATTCACACTCAGGTGCTGTCCTAGGAATATGATGTGGATCTGTCCCATTCCTTGGCATGGATGGTGTTGCTCCTTGGCCACCCCTCGGTGTATTTGTCCAGCCAGTGGTAGATTGGTAAATTGGCTCCAGAGTTGTTCCTGTGAGAGCCTCAGCCTCACCTGCTGCAGGCACAGCTGGGATTTTAGGCAGCTGGAGCTCAAACTTCCCTTGGAATATTAAGGATGCAAAAGCACTGAAGTATTAGAGTTGGGCAGAAGTTTATTTTCCATGTGTTTCATGCGGATCCAGACTTGGGATCTAAGGAGCAGCCCCCAAAACAAGTTAAATCACCCTTGGGAGCAGCTTCATACAGCCTTGGTGTGCCCAATTCCATGGCAGTTCCATGGCCCCTCTGCTCTGGAGCCAGGCTGGGAGAGCTGGGGGTGCTCACCTGGAGAAGAGAAGGATCCAGGGAGAGCTCAGAGCCCCTTGCAGAGCCTAAAGGGGCTCCAGGAGAGCTGGAGAGGGACTGGGGACAAGGGATGGAGGGACAGGACACAGGGAATGGCTTCCCACTGCCAGAGGGCAGGGATGGATGGGATATTGGGAAGGAATTCCTGGCTTTGAGGGTGGTCACTGGCAGAGGTTTGCCAGAGAAGCTGTGGCTGCCCCTGGATCCCTGGCAGTGTCCAAGGCCAGGTTGGATGGGGCTTGGAGCCACCAGCCTGATTTAGGTGAGGAAGCCAAGTCCAAGAGCTCTGGTTGTCTCTGTAATCAAGGGACAATAACTGCAATTTCATCATCAGTTTATATTTCCTGCAGGAATTGCCCTCAGGAGGTTCCAGCCTCTTTCCAGAATCTCCAGGAGCAGTTTTGCCTCTTAATTCCTGCAGCTTGCTTAAGCACCTGAATTAGAAATCCCAGTTCTGTACTTTTAGTTGCATTAAAACTTAAATTTGAAGTCAATCTCTGAAGGTTCAAAGAAAGAACATCATGAGCCATCAAGGTTGGAGGAGGGGCTGTTCTGTTCCTCTGGTTTGGCTTTGAAGGATCATTTCTGTGACTTTTTAACCTGTCATATCTGCAGTGTAACCAGGAGAAAACTCTCATGGATCACTGATTTCTGTGTATATAGAAAAAGTGTATTTAATATTTAGTTTATTTTTACTGCCTTTATTCCAACTGTTTTAGAAAGGGAATAATAACAGGATGTTATAATTGAAAAGGAAAATTCATTGCTGCAGCTTGACAATGCTGGAATCTCCACGACATTCTAAATAAATACTTTAATAAATAGTCCCTTAAACCTTTATTTAACTAAGCCACCCGACAATTGGCAGTGATGGTGGTGTTTGTTCCTTAATTCCCTTAACCAGGAGAGGTTTTAATTTACACCCTTAAACAGTCTGATGTCCTTTGATAATTGGCCATGGGGGTGAATGACTACAAAAATCTTGTCTGAACATCAAATATCTCTGTGCATAAATTGTTAAACTGAAGCATTTTTTCCCTTTATATAACATATAATATAATCCATTATTGCTGCCACCTCTGCCTGAAAGCAGAAAATTAAATAACTGTTTGCCATTAATACAAATTATTGTGTTTTGACAGCTTCCTAATCAGCTCAGGTAAAAATGGTGCTGCACAAACAGCACAATTGCCTTGTAAGGAACTTTTTTTTTTTGGTGTGTGCATGAGAATTCTCCTTGTTTGGGCCTTCAAACCCTTCCAAGGTTTGCCCTCTGTGATAAATGGATATTCAGAAGCATAAATCAAGCTGTGTTTGAGTCGTGCTCTGGTGCAGAATGGATTTCTCGTTATAGTTATCCTATAAATAAACTTGGAAAACACTTGACCAGCAGGTGCTGCCTGTGGATGTTCCTTCCACTATGCCCTGGATCAATTAATATGCAAATGAGTGATTGAGTATTGGCAGATTTTGACCTTGCAATGTGTATTTTGTGGCCTCTTCAGGTATGGGCTGCTTCTGGGGAGCTGAGAGGAAGTTCTGGAGGCAGAAAGGAGTCTACTCCACTCAAGTGGGTTATGCAGGAGGACATACCCCAAACCCTACCTACAAGGAGGTGTGCTCAGGTGAGTCTTTCCTCTTTGGTTTTTAAGGATTGGGAGTGGAATCCTGAATTCTGACATGACAACAAAGAGTGAAATGAGTGGCTGCAGTGACTAAGGAGATTTGGGGTTGACTTTACATCCTAAACTGTACTGAAATCTATGGATGCCCATCCCATTGCTGTCTGCTAATAATTAATGAGCCAATGTATGAACAAATATTCTGTTCTGATTAATAATCTGTTAATTTTTCACACAGTTCAGTGCACAGCATCCTGTTATTTCCAGGCCAAACCCTTGCATTTGTTTTTCACTCTACACTACAAAACCCCAACGTGTTTTTTTTTTCTGGGATCTGAACCACAGAACCCCTGGCAGCCAACTAGTGCTGCTCGTGGAAAAAATCCTGGCTTTCCTGGACTCACATGGAAGTTTTCCTTTGGTTTATTTTCTTGTTAACATTTTTATGGCAAATGCTGACACTGGGGCTTGTTCTTAGTGACAAACTCTCACATGGGCTTCATGGAAAGGGTGTGGAAAGTGGCACAAACAAATAATGGAAGCTTGAAGCCCCGTGCAGAGGTGCTGCAAGGCAGCCAAAAAGGCAAAAACTTTCTGGAAATAGAGAAAAAGTGGGAAAAGGGATGACTTAAGGTGGAATGAAATGGAAATGGAAATGGAAATGGAAATGGAAATGGAAATGGAAATGGAAATGGAAAGAAAAGGGAAGAGAAAGAGAAAAGGAAAGGGAAAGGAAAGGGGAAAAGGAATTAAATTGGAATGGAATGGAATGGAATGGAATGGAAAATTATTTTTCCATTTTATGAGGGAAGAGAAGGTAAGGGAAGGGAAGAGAAGGGAATGGAAATGAGAAATGGAAAGGGAATGGAAATGGAAATGAAAAATGGAAATGGAAATGGAAATGGAAAGAGAAGGGAAGAGGAAGAGAAAAGGAAAGGGAAAGGAAAGGGGAAAAGGAAAGGGAATTAAATTGGAATGGAATGGAATAGAATGGAATGGAATGGAATGGAATGGAATGGAATGGAATGGAATGGAAAATTATTTTTCCATTTTATGAGGGAAAAGGAAGGGAAGGGAAGAGAAGGGAATGGAAATGAGAAATGGAAAGGGAATGGAAATGGAAATGAAAAATGGAAATGGAAATGGAAAGAGAAGGGAAGGGAAAGGGAAAAGGAAAGGGAATTAAATTGGAATGGAATGGAAATGGGAATGGAATGGAACAGAATGGAATGGAATGGAAAATTCTTTTTCCATTTTATGGGGAAGGGAAATTAAAATTGAATAGAATGGAATGGAAAATTCTTTTTCCATTTTCTGGTGACAGCCATACAGAGGACAATCTGAAAAAGCCTTCTGGAGGGTGTGCAGGATTTGGAGCTATTTTCAGTGCGTTCCCCTAATACATAAATACCCCATTTTTGGCCAACATTAGACAACCCAGGATGTTCATTCAGCACCAAACATCTTTTCATATTTTGCTTACAGATGTTCAGAACAATTCTGTTGCTGTGTATATTCATAAGCTTTTAGAAATCTGCATAGCTCAAGTGGCACTGAAATCAGAAGGGAAGAACTCTGCTGTTGTTATTCATAAACTGGGGATGTACAATTACCATATAAAATACACAGCTAACGATGATTTCCTTAAAAACAGGGTCGTTTATGGGCTTGTGGTTCAGGCTGTTCACATGTGAGCAGGTCATTTGGGTTTGCTTTCAGTTGTTTTCTTTGTTTTATCTTCAGTGACTGGAATGTAAGGAAAAATAAAACATGTCTGGTTATTATATGGTATTAGTTAGAAGGCTAGGATTTAGTGAATTAAACCAATTTATAATCTTGTCAATTCTCATCTTTCTGAGGCATTTTCCCCTCCTGCACAAATCACAATTTCTAATAATTGCAATTCAATATAAAAATGTGCCACATAGACTTTGTTTCTGCTCTGAGTTACGTAAATTATTTGGCTGTGAAGTTGTTTCACATCTCCTCAGCAGCAAATTCATGTTTTTCTGAGGAATACTAGTGTCTCTTGCTTAAGAATTAGTCTTTTGACTGATTCTTCCATATTGGATTTCCAGTTCTCCTTAAAATGTCTTGGCTTCCAAAGGTCACCTGGAAGGCTTCTAAATAGCTGCTGGAAGAGAGTGGAGAAAGGGAAAATTAATTTCTTGCTCTGTTACCTCCTGTTCCTGTGGTCAGCTGGTGATTTCCCAAGTTAATTCCATAAGCCCAGAGCGGGGTGGTGCTTGGGATGTTGTTATTTAAGGGTGGAAAGGAGTGGGGAGGGTTTGGCTGGGTAATGTGGGTTTAATTTTACATATTTGTGCATAAACTGCAGATATTAAAGGCAACAATGGGAAATCTGATGGGAATTTTGCAGGAGTTGTTGATGGCAATAGAGGAAAAAAAGGTAATCTAGGGACATTCTTGACTTCTCAGATTCGCCCTTCCCTAAAAATGCAGAAGAATGTCCAGTGACAAACCACCAGCATGTTCATGGAATCCTGGTATCTTGGAATGATTTTGGGTGGGAAGGGACCTTTAAAGCTCATCCAGTCCCACCCCAGCCATGGCAGGGACAACTTCCACTATCCCAGGTTGATCCAAGCTCCATCCAACCTGGCCTTGGACACTTCCAGGGATCCAGGGGCAGCCACAGCTTCTCTGGGAATTCCATCCCAGGGTCTCCCCACCCTCCCAGAGAACAATTCCTTCCCAAAATCCCATCCATCCCTGCCCTCTGGCAGTGGAAGCCATTCCCTGTGTCCTGTCCCTCCATCCCTTGTCCCCAGTCCCTCTCCAGCTCTCCTGGAGCCCCTTTAGGCTCTGCAAGGGGCTCTGAGCTCTCCCTGGATCCTTCTCTTCCATTCCCAGCTCTCCCAGCCTGGCTCCACGATGAATTTGTGACTCTCCTGATGTTCAAACACGTTCAAACCCTTGGAGAACCCTTCAGCTGGACACAACTCTTCCAAAGTGGCTCTGGTTCTCCAAAGTGTTTAAATGTATAATTAAACTACAAATATTCCCTTCCCTTTCTGCAGCTTGTAAAAGGGATCTGAAGGTTTCCATGGACAGGAACTAAGTCCACAAGATTAAAGTTTCCAAGCAGTAATGAGAGTGGCTCAGAACATTTTCTTTTGTTATTAAATTGCTGTCAAGAGAATAGATTCCTGTTGTGCCTTTGTCTGGTCTTTTTCTTATCCTTATAAGAACAGGATATAGGAATTTTAATGACTGTGAAGAATCTGAGTGTTCACCATGCCCTTGATCTGTGCCTTGATAGGATTGGCCAATTGCTCCACCTCTCCCCTTTTTATTTTCCCCAAGTTCACCTGTGAGAAAGGATGGAAAGGTCAGACAAAGTACAAAATACTGCATCAATCAAAGTTAATGTCATGAACTGTGGGAACTACCGTTTTGTGTATTTTTTGTAGCAATTGAAGAACAGGATTTTGTAGAAAATCTGTAATTTTTTTGTTAACTAGAACAGTTGGAACAAGTTGTGTGTCTGCAATCATGAGATTATCATCCTAGGATCCTCCTGGATGTGCATCTAAACCTTGATATGACCCTAGAAACTATAATTTGTCCTCCATACAATTGCTAAGTCAGGAAATAAAATGAATGTAGCAATTTCACTTCAAAAATCGTTTGGAAAGGTGATGGCAGATGCTGCTGCAACGATAAAACCTTGGCAGCAAGAACCCAACAGATGCACAGAATTTCACTTACCTGCTCCTCTGCAGCTCTACCTCCAAATTTTCAAAGCTGGCACTACTGACATGTTTTTTATCAGCAGAGAGGTTGACCAAGAAAACTTTATTACACCTTAAAATGGATGCAGAAATGGAATCTGTAGATTTGTCATTTCAAAATGAAAGGCAGAAAAACGATTTGTTTTTTTTTTTTTTTCCGGTAAATAAATGTTAAATAAATTTGCCATTGCCTGGAAAACAAAATGCTCCTTGTCCACAAGGGATGGCAGCAGCTCTGCTCCATCTGTAATCAAGGTTGAGTTCACTTTTCCATCTCAGAATTTGACTTCTCAGGGTTAATGTCTTGTCTGGCTCAGGCTTGAAGAAACCAAAGTGATATTTATTATTTAGATACCTGATTGTGCCTCGTGGCAAATTTAAAATCCTAATAGCCTCACTGCTGTCCTCTGCCCCTTTCATCTATTTATCCCAGCATTGCCCACAATCACAGGCTTGGGTTGTAACAGCAATATAAATACCAAATATATTATTTATTATTAACAACTTTATTTGAATTGTATTCCACTGAGATGTGTTGTTTCCATCTTTCCTGTCTCCTGCTTTATTAAAGATATATATATAAGATGAAAATGTGGGAGCCCCAGAGGTTGAGAGAGCCATTACAGAGCAAGTCAAAGACAAAATCTTCTGACCTGGAGCCTACAGGAAGCTCCCAAAGGAGCTTCATTTTCAGAGGAGGCTCCTGCAGGGTTGGGCTGTGATGTTCCCTGTGTCACTGAGCCTGAAAACAGAAGATGCAGCACAGAGCTGCTTCTTTCTAAGTATCAGAACACTTTGTATTTGTGAAAATGGTGTTATAAAAATGCTCAGTGCTCTTCTTGTGGCCAGTGGGGGAGTTCCCTAATTTTTGTTCTTTTTGTTTTTTGCTGTGGAGACCTTGCAAAGAAAAAATAAGGTACAAAGGCAGTTACTCAGTGTGAGCTCAAACTCTGCTCCCAGAATTGGTGGTTACTACAGGTGGTAAATATTGGGAATAAATCCTTCCCTGGGAGGGTGGCACAGGGTGCCCAGAGAAGCTGTGGCTGCCCCTGGATCCCTGGAAATGTCCAAGGCCAGCTTGGAGCAACCTGGAATAATTCCCATAGTAGAGAAGGTGAAAAGGGATGAATTTTGAGGTTTCTTCCAAACCAAACCACTGTCTATGAAAACAGGGAGAAGCTACAGCTCTTGGGAGACCATGACTCTGGAATTAAAGCAGGTGATGGAACATTTTGGCATTTTCCCTGCATTTCTTGTTTATTGTGTTTCTGTTCTTTTGCTGCTCCTGCTGCTCATTCTCCCAGGTGAAATCTTCCTTCCTTTCAGGCACAGGACTGAAATGCTGTGGTGTCAGTGTGGATATGTGTGATAATGTATTTTTCCTGAAATTGGGAGAGCACTGCAATTACTCTGTGCAAACATCACCCCCTCTGACTCGCTTGTTTTATGGAACATCTTCCTGTGCTGGCATAGAAAACTTTGGAAATTGATTCTTGTCTCACTGAGGTGATTAAGATTTTGAATAATTCTGCAAGTGACCTGCACAATTTCTAGGTGTTGGATGCATAATGAAATTATCAAACCACAGGAGTTTAACTTGCTTCTGTTTGCTCAGCTGTGCCCGAGACTGTTGTAGTTCAGATTTTAATAAGTAAATTATGATAGTGAAGTTGTGCTCTGTCTTACCTTTGCAGACACTCACACTTTTACCTGAGCTTCCTCCAGGTGAGGAGAATTTGGTCCATGAGGAAGACAAGAACTTTAGATCCTCATGGCTGTCGTGCACTGCAGCAACGAGAGTCTAAAGGATCCTTGGAGAAGGATTTTGGGGAAAGGCAGAGCTCAGGGGAATTCTTGGATTTCCTCATGGGTTTGTTCTGGGCTAAGACTTGAGCACATCCATTGCAGGTGAATTCTTTTCAGGGAGACAAAAGTGACAAAAGCCTTTCAGAAGCTTTGGTGCACTAAAAAAGGGCAGATTGTGAAGCTGGGATTAGAGAAGGTGTAGGATGGCACCTGAAAACTTCTGGATGAAACATCAAAACCAATTGCAAGGTAGAATCCATCCCTTTGTATCTCTCAGGCTGGAAGACCTGGGTGTAAGCAATGGAAAAGAGTCATCCAATTTTTATTTAAACACCCAAAATGATAAAAATTCCATTTCCATCTGTGGGCAACTTCCCCACAATAATAGGGTGCAACCCTCCTCTTAAATGATTTGTAGGACTCAGTTAATTCTTTTTAACACTGCAGCACAGATCTTTGCCTGCAGAGCCCCAGAGATAACCCACAAAGCACCCAAAATACTTCTGACAAAAGATAATTGAGGTACAGCTGAGGCTCCTGCTGATTTTTGCTCATTGACTTCAAAACCCTTTCCAAAAATTGTGTCTTCCTGTCTGGGACCTGGCTGCTCCTACACCAGGGGCAGCAGGGAGGGTGGATCACTCCTTCCCTGACCTCAGGATGTTTAATAAAATACCTTGGCCATTGCTGGGATAACTGGGTCACTCAAAGGTTTATTTTGCCCTTAACTCAGGAACCAAATTCCCTTTTTATTTAAACTGCTTTTCTGGAAATTTCTTGGGTATATATAATCTCAGAAAAGGAATAAAAGGAAAGGGAGGATATTGGACTGTTTGTGCTGGTTCACACCAAGGATGCAGCTGATCTAAGAATCTGCTCCAGCAAAAATCAGCCTGGCTTGGGCTGGAAGGGGCTTGGAACAACCTGGTCTAGGGAGCAGCACCCAGCCCATGGCAGGGCTTGGAACTGGATCAGCTTTAGGGTCCCTTCCCACCCAAACCAGACCGAGTTCTGTCTTCATTTACCTCCCTGCTTCCAGGTATTATTGATTTAGTCTTTAATCATCACCGATGACCTTTTCTGTATTAATTTGTTTATCCACCTCTTTAATACGATTTTATTCCTGGCATTCACAAATAGGAGGGGAAATTGGGGGTTCATTAACTCTGGTGCTGAACCTGTGCAGGAAGTTTCAAAGAGAACTTGTTGAAGGATATTTTGCTAAAGGTTAATTCTTGGCAGCTACAAATCAACATGTCTGGAAATTAAGTATTTATTCTGAGGCGAAAGGAAAAATTTGTTTTAATGATATTCTTCCCTTATTTATGAGTATTCCATAGTGATGTGCTGTACTTTTGTACCATCAGTAAGGCTCAGAGCAATGGGTGAGCTGGGAAATGATGAAAAAACAAGGTAATGGGAAAAAACAGACAGATCTGCCATAGGAGGTCTGAAAATACCACTTATGCACAAGGCTTTTGTCAGGACACGTTTTTTTCTTACCCAATAGTTCAAATAATTTTCGTTATTCATCTACTTAGGATTAAAATTGTGATGTGAACTGTGGCCACTAACCCTAGAACAGTTTGGTGTGTTGGTGAAAATGATGTTATCAAAAATCTCACTGTTGTTATGGTGGCCAGTGGGGGCTCATTTTTGAATTTCTTGTACTTCTAATACTTGAAGAACTCGAAGTACTTATTGTTTTTGCTCTGGAGACACTTGTAAAGTAAAAATAAGCTACAAAGCCACTTACTGAGTCTGCCAAACTGTGATCCTGAAATTAGGGAGGAACCTTAAGCTGATGTGGTTCATGCAGCACTCAGAGCACATCTGATTTCTACACGGGTGAGGTGACTTCAGCCTGGAGATGTGGACAAAGTGACCAGCCTGAGGTGTCTGACCTTAAACCTGTCCTTCCAAAGGAGGAGGAGAAGCTGCCTGCCTTGGGTAGAGCCCTCTTGGAGCTTTTAAAAATCAGCTAAAGGATTGTTCTGTTTGGCTTCCAAAGCAGCTTCTTAGTTAAAAGCAAAAGGAATGCACAGCAGTAGGTGAAGGGAGGAAGATGGAGAGGGAATTTTTACAAGAGCCTGGAGGGACAGGACAAGGGGGAATGGGTTTACACTGACAGAGTAGGTTTAGATGGGATACTGGGAAGAAATTCTTCCCTGTGAGGGTGGTGAGGGGCTGGGATGGAATTCCCAGAAAAGCTGTGGCTGCCCCTGCATCCCTGGCAGTGTCCAAGGCCAGGGTGGACAGAGCTTGGAGCAACCTGGGATGGTGAAAGGTGTCCCATGGCAGGGGTTGGGACTTTTAAGGTCCTTTCCAACCCAAACCATTCAAATTCCATGATTCCACATAGCCAGGACTCCTCCTAGACTTGAACTTAGCAGGAAATATTTTACTCTGAGAGGCTCAGTGCACTCTGAGCACTGCCCTGCTCTTATTTTCAATCCTTCTGAGGTGTGTTGTGTGTACTGACATTCCCAGCCATCCCTTTTAAATCCATGGATCCTCGGAATGCTCTGTCTGGGAAGAATCAAGAAGGAATCATGAGGTTTCTCTGCCTGGAGACATTTCTGAGCCCAGAAAAGCATCGTGGCAGTGGCAGTGTCTGTGTTCCCACACGTGCCCACAGTGCATCCACACACATCAAATGTTCCTGGGAAAACAAACCCCAATCACAACATTTGTCCAACTGGAGTTTTTTGTCTGCTCCTTCCCCTCTTGGTTTAATCCAGTGTTTACTCAGTCAAGCGATTCAATTAGAAGCTGTTTTTATTTTCTTTCTGAGGAGTGAAGAATGTTAATTGTAGCTGAAATGCCTTCGAGTGATTCTCTCCTAATGTCACATTTCCATAAAATCTAGGAAAGCTTTGCTTTCTGCAAAGAGAGTGCAGCAGCAGAACAAAAATGCTAAAAAAGTGGCTTTAATGTTCTGAATGCTGGACTTGGTGTGGAGTGGGACCTCGGTGAGGGAAGCAGAGGAATAAAAGAAGGTCCTGTACTCCCAAAGTGTTGTGTTAGACTGAGAGAAAAGACAGCAGATTGTGCAGACAGTTGGAGAAATCAAGGCTTAGGAGAATTTTAATTAATATGAGAAGCCATGATCTCAGTGTGTGTACAAAGATGTCACTGCCTGGGTTGGAGTAGAGGGGGAGGGAATGGAAAACAACTTTAATTCTTCTGTCCTTGGCTTTCAGGCTGTTGCTGGGGTTTAACTGGAGCCTGATCTGGATGGGGTTGGTCCTTCCCCTCAGGGATCTTGTGAGCCATGAAAAATTGAGCTGCATTCCTGTTGCTGGTGGCCTCCATTCATGGAATCAGTAAAGCTGGAAAAGCTGGAAAGTTTGGAAAAAAAATCTGAGTTCATCGAGTCCAACCATCAACCAGCACCACCACCATGGTCACCACCAAACCTTGTCCCCAAGTGCCACCTCCACACCTTGTTTGGGCACTCCACCCCTGCCCTGGGCCAATGTGTGAAAACCTTTTCCATAAAGAAATTGTTCCTAATATCCAACCTAAACCTCCCTGAGGCAGCTTGAGGCTGTTTTGTCTCATCCAGTGATTTGTGATCTGGGAGAAGAGTCTGACACCAGCTCCCTGCACCCTCCTGTCAGTGTGCTGTAGATATCAGAAAGGTGATCCATGACCTGGGATTAAGGAAATCCTGATTTATCCAGGCCACAAATTTGCTTTATTCATCCTGAGAGGTGACAGGGACCATGGGCTAAACTGAAAGCTTGGATTATCATTAACTGTCATAATTACACATTGTTTACTTCTCCTTTTTTTCCTTTTTTTTTTCTTTCTCACTTAATTTTTTTTGTGTTATAATGGCTTAGATTTTTATTTGGAAAGGACACAAGGTATAATCATGTCATTCTCTCTGCTGAATGCTGTGAAAATTCTTAAATTCTTTGTTCCAAGTGAAATGGAACACCATTATAGCATGCTTATCATCTGCTAAAAAAGTAATAAATTGGGTCAAACTGATCCTAGATGTAATTCTGCTGATGTTAATGGTGTTAAATCAGGAAAAAAAATTCTCTTGGCCTGTTAATATGATGACAAGACAAAAATGTGGCTACAAAGGAGCAAACAAACCTTGGAAAAAGAAGTTCCACTCTCACTGATCCTGCCCTGTTTCTTCAATGTTTTGAAGCTATAAAGCATTGCAAGAGTGCTAAATATTGACATTTTTACTATTATTATTTTCTGAAAGGGCTGGTGATGGTGGGGGAGGAGGTCAGGATTTTATCCCATCCTTCTCCTTTGAATTTTTGGCTCCAGCAGAGCTGACCCTGACCCAGTGGTAGGTGCAGATGGGACCATTATTTTTCACCGCTTCATTTATTTTGTTTTAACAAATGGTTTCGTTTTCTCTCCTGC
Organism: Sturnus vulgaris; assembly: GCF_052056855.1. Classification (NCBI taxonomy): domain Eukaryota; kingdom Metazoa; phylum Chordata; class Aves; order Passeriformes; family Sturnidae; genus Sturnus; species Sturnus vulgaris. The sequence continues at coordinate 112,733,224 of NC_142245.1, read as the reverse complement.
CTCGTGGCTCTGTGTTCAGGGCCAGTTCAGCCCTTCTGCAGGTGTTCAAAGGTGTTCAAAGACAGCAGCAATGTGTAATGAGCTCTTCCCTCATGTCCCAGCTGCCTTTGTGAGCCGGTCAGAAGCCTTTAGGTGAAGCTAAAATTAAATGGAAAAGTATAGGCTGGGATCTGGTGTCTTTAGTCTGAGCTGAATTTAGGCTGGAAAGCACAAGGAAAGTAGGATCCAGTTTGCATTAAGTAGGGCAGATTTTGGGTGGAGAGAGAGATTTCTTCCTTCTTCTCCTGAACATGCAGCAATGCAAAATCCAACGGGGAAAATGGCATCCATATCCAAATAATCAAAATAATCCAAAACGTGGAAACAGAAGCAAACAAAAAGAGAAAAGCAGAGATTTGCCTTCCCACAGTGCACCTGGCATGAAGCTGCTGCAAAGTGCATCAGCCCAGATGTTACCCTTGGGAATGAATCCCAGGATCTTTCCTTTCTGCCTCTTCTTCTTCTCCCTGCCCTGATTGCTCCAAGCAGTAGAGGAAAATAAGATTCCCACCTGGCTCCTGGTGTCCAGGGAAGGGAACAGAGCTGGGGAAGGGGCTGGAGCACCAGGAGAGGCTGAGGGAGCTGGGAAAGGGGCTCAGCCTGGAGAAAAGGAGGCTCAGGGGGGACCTTGTGGCTCTGCACAACTCCCTGACAGGAGGGGACAGCCAGGGGGGTCGGGCTCTGCTCCCAGGGAACAGGGACAGGATGAGAGGGAACAGCCTCAAGCTGGGCCAGAAAGGTTCAAGTTGGGAATCAGGAGGAATTTCTTCATGGAATGTGTGGTCAAACATTGGAAGGGGCTGCCCAGGGCAGTGGTGGAGTCCCCATCCCTGCAGGGATTTCGAAGCCATGTGGATGTGACACTTGGGGACATGGATCAGTGATGGCCTTGGCAGTGCTGGGAAGTTGGATTTGATGGTCCCAGAGGGACTCTCCCAACCCTGATGATTTTATAATTTTATAATGTCACTCCTGTGTCTCAGCAGTGTGGCCTGGCTTTACCAGGACATGAAAGGAATGTGCTTCCTGGACTTTTCCTCTAAACCTGGAGTTGGGAGACTTTCAACAGAATTCTCTCTTATTTTGGGAGTCCTTTGGGATCCAGACTCCAAATTCCCTGGGCAGGTGTTTGAACCAAGGGCTGTCACATCAAAATTTGGCAATATTTTGCTACCAGCTCCCACAGTTCCAGATCTAATTAACTAGGAAGAGCAAAATACTTTTCCTGGTCTTTCCCAAAAAAATTCACAGACTCCAACGAAAAATATCCAAAGATTAGCAGTATCTTTCATATACAGCAGTTGAGATTTATGGAACTTTGCATAATGAAGAGAATAATTTCTCTGGCCTGCTTGAGGGATGACTATTTCAGGAAGCTCTGGAAAAATAAAATAATGAATTAAAAATGGCACAGCTTTGCAGCAGAACTGCATTTGTTGCTCCTGCTTTTCTGCCAGGCAGTTTTGATCCACTGAAGTGCAGGAATAATCAGTGTCACAGCAGATATGGAAGGCAAATCCTGCAGACCAACTGAGTGGAAAGCCAAGTGTCTCCCTGCATATTCATCTATTTATTGCCTCTGATTCTCCTCTAATTCCTTTATTTTCCATATGATAATAGACTTTTCTCCATGCACACCCATTGTTCCCATGAAATAGGATTTGTCTGCACGCAAGATGTTCATATAACTTGTGAGGGCAGAATTTATCAAAACAATTGAGCTGCGAGCAGGGATCTCACTGAGTTGCTTTTTGCCTCCTTTATTCCCATCTTTTCTGCATTTGAATTGTTAAACAGGAGCTCTGCTGCAGTGTCAAAGAGTGCCTTACAAAAGCTGTTGCCATAGAATTACACCTAGAAATGAGTTCTTTTAAAATCAGCTGCACGACAAGTGGTTATTTATTTGTACTCAGGCCTATTTAACAGCTCTTCATTACAAGAATGGCCCAGAGTCTGAGGAACAACTTATCCATTACAGCTCCTGCTCCCAGTGTATTCCATAAAGAGCAGATAATGACTTCTCACACATTTTCAAAGAGTTCTCAGAAAATAATTCCCTCTTTTCTCACCTCTTCCAGGAATCCCTGAACTGCCCCACTGCTTGTCACACCAGCAACAGAACCTCTTTGGGATCCCAGAATGGTTTGGGTGGGAAATGACTTTAAAAATCATCCAGTCCCAACTCCTGCCATGGGCAGGGACAATTTACACTATCCCAGGTTGCTCCAAGCCCTGTCCAGCCTGGCCTTGGACACTTCCAGGGATCCAGGGGCAGCCACAGCTTCTCTGGGCACCCTGTGCCAGGACCTCCCCACCCTCCCAGGGAACAATTCCTTCCCAATATCCCATCCATCCCTGCCCTCTGGCAGTGGGAAGCCATTCCCTGTGTCCTGTCCCTCCATCCCTTGTCCCCAGTCCCTCTCCAGCTCTCCTGGAGCCCCTTTAGGCACTGGAAGGGGCTCTGAGCTCTCCCTGGATCCTTCTCTTCTCCAGGTGAACACCCCCAGCTCTCCCAGCCTGGCTCCAGAGCAGAGGGGCTCCAGCCCTTGGAGCAGCTCCATGGCCTCCTCTGGAATTTCTCCACAGCTCCACCTCCTTCTGCTGTTGGCCCCAGGGCTGGGGGCAGCTCTGCAGGTGGGGTCTCACCTGAGCTGGGCAGAGGGACAGAATCCCCCCACCCTCCCCTTCTGGTCACAAAATCCCTTTGGAAACCCTTCCCAGGGATGGAACTTCTCCCCGCTGCAGTCAGAGCCATTCCCATTCCATTCCGAGGGGCAGCACAGCTGTCTCAGGGCATGTGCTGGGATCTGAGTTCCCCCCCTTTGCTGCTCCTGCCTCTCCTGTTCCCCAGCAGTGATTCCATGGTGGAATTTGCCTGGCAGCCCCTTGGAGCAGGATGGGAGGAGGAGCAGGGGCAGCCGAGCTGTTACCTGGAGAATTCAGCTCCTTCCCTTTCATTCCTGGCTCCAAGGCTGACTTGGGTGACCTTCAGCTCTTCCTGCCCATTGTCCTCTCTCAGGAAAAAGGGAGATAGTTTATCTTATCTTCTAAGGGGCTTTGAAATCCAGGGATATATGGATTTTTTTGGGGACTGAGTGTTGGAGGAAAGCACAGGCAGCAAGGGAAACTCAGAAGTTGTGTTTTATCTCCTGGAGTCTTAGAGAATTTTAGCTGATATATTTTGGTGTTTACACATCTAAATTATTTTATTCAGCTGAACTATAGATCTGAATATTTTGCTTAGCTTAAATGTCTTTTTTAAAGTTCTGATTGCTCTCAGGTCCTATAAGATGAAATAGATGCCCCAGTGTGTCATGTAAAATCTTCTTTGGGCACCTTATAATTTTCCACATTTTGTAATATTTATTATTACAAAGTACATACAATGTCTACCCCCCAAACTGCTCTGTATATTTAACTTAAACATTCTTTTAACTGAAATAAGGTTTCAGACAGATCTTTACAGCTCTGCAGGATGTGACTTTCTGGCTTCATTCATTCCTTACGTATGGAGTGAAAATTCACTAAGTTCATTTGATTTACTTTTAATTTCTAATCAAGTTACTGACAAAGTATCTGCTCCTGAAGCTTTTGTAATTTTAATATTATATATAATAAAAATGTAATAACAAAGGTTATATTAGTTTTAATATTAAAATATAGATGGACTGTACCATATTGTCTCCTTCACTGAACACCTTCTATGAAGACTGGGTTTAAAAAATCATTCTCCTACAGAAATATTCTAAAAACATTTTAAACCAGTTCTCCAACAATGATTTTTACTCCCCCTAGAAGTATTTAAAATACTTTTTAAAAAAATCTGAGATTAATGCAGCAGCATTTCAGTGCTACAAGCCAAGGCAAATCTAATTTCATTGTAAAATTCCTCCATTTGCAGAACCAAAATAATAATAAAAATGAAAAAAAAAAAAATTTCGCTCAGCGAGAAAGGGGAAAAAAAAATCCCCAAAGCCAGAAATTTCTGCTTTTGCAAGGATAGTGTTGTTAGTGCCATTCCCTTTGAAATAATTCCTCCCTAATTGGTATCCCAATGTAATGGGTAAGTGAACATATTTCACAGCAGCAGCTGTTGGATGTTCAATGACTGGAAAATACGGCGCTGGTGAAGTGTGTGGAGTGCTCATCCCATCAGGAGGAGTAAGTTAATCATACACAATTCACTGAGCACTGGAGCTGCATTTGCAGAGCAGGGGCTGCCTTTTAATTGTCGTGGGCCCTTTTTCAATATCTTGCAGGATCTTTTGTCTCAGCCGTAGCAGTTTTGGTTGCATCCCTAAAACTGTCAGTCTTCCTTATTTTTGCAAGGGCCTAACAATTCCTCCTTCACAATGCAGCTTAAATTGGACCAGATGCTGCATCAATAGAGCAGTCTGCCCATCTCAGAGGCATTAAGCCCAAAATTATTTAGAAAATTGAAGCCTTTAACATACTCTGGATTAATGTGATTAAGTAGAGCTTGCTTTAATTCATAGCCATCTATTCCTTTATTAATAGCCATTTCATCAACAGGAGCAGCACATATGGGGACAAGATGACTGAAAGTTAAATTGATTGCTGGAAGCCTGGAAGAAAAGCATTTAATGTTTCAATAATAACTGATGTAAGACTTCACTGCGGGGCATTTTGGATAGATTTAGACCAGCTTATAAGCACAGTATTTATTAGTATCTTTTAATTTTTATTATAAGCTTGCTAAATGGAAGTTGGTGGGGTTTCTTTTGTATTATTTTTATTTTTAATCCCATCTTTAAGTCTGCATTTAATGTACAAGATTTGTAAAGGAGAGTCTTTCATGTGACTCACAGCAGCTGGTCCAGGCCATAGTGGAGCTGGGACTTCTGGAAGGCTTAGGAAGAGATAAAATATAACAGAGGAGAATTTGTTATTATTTGCACACATCCATTTCTGATCCTAGAACTATTCTAGGTGCTGGAGGAGTGTGTGAGAGCTCTTGTACGACCCATAATAAAGGGGGGGACATCCCTCACACATTTAAACCCCATTTGTGGGGAGAGTTCATGTTTGTCCTGATTTATTTCCCAGCTCAGGAATTACATCTGCACAAGTTTATATGTGGAATCATGGAATAAAAAAAAAAAAGAAAATCATTGAATAGAATGACAGAATCCCAAAATCTCACAATGGTTTGGGAGGGAATGGATCTTAAAGCTCATCTCATCTCATTCCACCCCCTGCCATGGGACACCTCTCACTATCCCAGACTGCTCCAAGCCCCATCCAACCTGGCCTTGGACACAACGTGTGGAGGGAGAGAAGCATTTACAGGATGGTCCAATACCATGCAGGGACCATTCCAACTACTGACAACTGAAAAGATCTAATCCCAGTGCCTGGGAACATTGAAGAGATCTAATCCCAGTGCCTGGGAACATTGAAGGGATCTAATCCCAGGATTTGGGAACATTGAAGAGATCTAATCCCAGGATTTGGGAACATTGAAGGGATCTAATCCCAGGACCTGGGACAGCTCCCAGTGCTGTGTATTTGCAAGTCAAGTCAGTCCTGAGTTCTGCTAAAGGTAATTAAGATGCCAGAGTTCCTTGGTATGTTCAGACTGGTCCGGTTCACTTAAAAGTAATCTCTGCTTTGAAATGGAGAATGATGAGAATGAGCTGTGATTTATGACCATAATCAGAGTCAAGGAGTAGGATGTTGGAAATTGGGGTTGGAAGTCTTTACTCCAAGCTCTCATGGGCAGCAGGACCATCTCCAACACCCATCAGCCCATCAGGCCAGTTCAGGAACAGCTCCAGGCTGGAGGTGACAGAGGGGCTGCACTGCAGGACTCTGCCCCTGGGATAGAAGTTCTCCAAAAGTCCTGTTTGAGCCTTCCACGTTGTGGGATGTGGCCATTGTCACTCGCTGGGATGTCTATCCCCGCTGAGGGAAGAAAATGTGGAGTTGCTGGAATGAATCCAGAGGAGGCCACGGAGAGGCTGGAGCCCCTCTGCTCTGGAGCCAGGCTGGGAGAGCTGGGGGTGCTCACCTGGAGAAGAGAAGGATCCAGGGAGAGCTCAGAGCCCCTTGCAGAGCCTAAAGGGGCTCCAGGAGAGCTGGAGAGGGACTGGGGACAAGGGATGGAGGGACAGGACACAGGGAATGGCTTCCACTGCCAGAGGGCAGGGATGGATGGGATATTGGGAAGGAATTCCTGGCTTTGAGGGTGGTCACTGGCACAGGGTGCCCAGAGAAGCTGTGGCTGCCCCTGGATCCCTGGAATTGTCCAAGGCCAGGCTGGATCAGCCTGGGATAGTGGAAGTTGTCCCTGCTCATGGCAGGGGTGGAACTGGATAATTTTTATTCTCCCTTCCAACCCAAACTCTTCTGTGACTCCAGATATTCTAAGAAGAGAAATAATGTTAAGCATTTCTCTCTCAGCATTACAAAACTGCATTTTATTCCAGGTTGGTTTTATGTAACCTCAGCTTTTGGCCACAGGATCTTCCAGTGCAGAAAAACCAGAGTTTATTTCAATATGAGAAAAAAAATCTCCAAGAAATGGTAGCTGTGAGAAAGGAAATTTGTGGCCCTCGTTTTGCCAGAGTTGTTCCTAAATTCCAACAATTCTCCAAGTCTTAGGGATGTACAAATCCATAAATGAGAGCACAGTGATCCATTTTATTTCCATATATTAATTCCCTCAGTTTTGGGTTTTTTAAAATAAATTAACAGTAGTTCTTTTTTTTCTCATTGTCTTCTGAATACTCTTGAGCATCCAATTTGGTCATTCCTTTTTGGATGAGTAAATATCAAGGAATACTGGTTTCTATTGAATTAAAAATCCTTTCTTTGCTTTGCTGAAATCATCTCCTTTAAATGGGAATATAAAAAGGATACAAGTGACCCATAGCTGAAAACCCTTGATTTGGGTCTGGTTGAACAGAAATAATGGATAATCAAAACCAATGAATGTTCATTAGGCTTAAACTGGAGGTAAATGCTTTTACTGGTCTAATGTGAATGATGATATTTACATTATAGCAGAAGAAAAAAAAGCAAAAATACTTTTTGTTTTGTGTGAGTAGCACTGCACTGTTTACTGGAATTAATTTTAATTAATTGCATTAGTGGCTGAAATAAAGGCTGCTCTTATTGGCTTATCCCAGCATAATTAATCATCGTAATAATTCATTTTACGTGACTTCTTGAGGTTAAGCTTTGGTGGAGCCATTCATTAAAATTGAGAATTAATAATGTCTAAAAGGTTGGCCAGAAAAAAAAAAAAAAAAAAAGGGAGAAATATCTGTAAAGATTTATTAAAGGCCAATGATTGATCTGCTCCTCTTTGTTTTTTAAGCCTGGTTTCAGACCTGGGTCGTGCAGCTGTAGAAGTCTCTCAGCTGGTGTTTGATCTGGTTCTGTGGTTAATGGCCTTTGTGGGGTGTGTTTTTCACAATTCTCTAAGAAAATTCTTCTCATCACTAAAGTGGGGGTTTGTGCTCAGATTCCAGGAATGAGGAATTCCCCTCTCCACAATCAGCGATGGGATATTCTGGAGTAGAGCCTCTGATGATGCTGGGCATGGAGCAAAATTCTTCTCCCTCGGGGCCCTTTGTGAGGGTGGCTGGGAAAAATAAAGTTACAATCAAGGAGCTGAAGTGAAAATGAATTCCCAGGATGATTTTCTGCCTCCAAACTCTTTTGATTAACAGACTTTTCAGGGGTTTAAATGTCTTTTTATCAACCAGACAACCAATTTTGTCACCTTTTGTGATTTGAACTCTCCTTTGTTGCTCTTTGCAGACATTTGTACCATGCACCCAAGACTGCAAATTCCTGATTTCCCAGTTTCTGACCTTACTTCAATTTTTAATATCTCTCTTACAATTTTTAATATCTCTACTGGGCAAATTTTTAGCCCCCTTCTTCAATAACCTTGCAGGAATATCATTTGAAGAGGGGCAATGGCTGTAATTTATAATTAAAAGAAATAGCAGCATTTCTAAAGCTCTTTGAGGGAAAGTACTGTAAATGAAATGATTAAATATAATTGTAATTAATTATATGTCTTATGGCTGTTCTAGATATATAAATTGTCAAAATTTTATCTTTTGAATCTCTTTAATAGTTTTGCTAAAGACTTTTTCAGCAAATAGTTGCTTGGGCATTTTTAGAACTTTCTAGAATTCTTTTATTAATTTTGATGGATTTAGAAGTATTTGTCTAGCACAAATTAATTCTGAATTTTCATCCTAGCTCCCTTTTTGCCCTCTGAGTGCCTGTTTGTCATCACAAACTTTGCTTTGTTACCTTCTCTTTGCACTTTGGTGCTCTCTGGTGAAACCAGGTTGCCTGTATTGCTTTTTGCAGATTTGTTTTGGGGAAATCAGAAGGGAAACAATGATCCCAATCTTATTTATGTTTATAATAGAACTGTCAGAGTAGTTTAATAAAAATCAGCTATGAGGGAGAAGCGTTCAGAGTACAAATACAGAAATTTATCCTCTATTTTTTGGCATTCTGGTCTACAGTTTTCAGGTATTAACATCTAAATATTTTTTTTTCTAAGCTCTTTGGTGGTTTCCAGCTTCAGAAAGAGTCAGAACTGTCACATTTCAGAAACCAAACCTTTTATTCAGAGATCTCCTCTGAGTATCTCTTACCCACTAATCTCTTACTGGATTCACTCTAGAGAGACAAGGAGAAAACCACAATTTTTTGTAGTTCTAATGGAAAATATTAAATATTAGAGTATCTTACTCTCATTTCTTGGTTTTTAAAATCCAGATTAGTTAATATTTTCCAGCTTGCTATTAATAGATATCCCCAGGTATTATATTTACATCCATTTATCCCTTTTCAAAGCTCCTCACATTCCTATTATTCTTTGCTCTCCATTTACACTCATTTATTTAAGGAAATTCTTCGTGTTGCATAACAGTGGCACAGAGGCTTTGGAGCTAAAAGCTGTAAACTTGTAAGGAAAAAAAAATCAATCATGTTTTCTGTTATATTGACACTAAAACAATTCCCTTTATAGATTGAACTTGGGTTATTAGATCCAGATGTGTTGTTTATGCATTTATTATTAACTTTCAAATCTAAGCTTTTTCTATACCAGAGCAGACCCCCAGTATTGCTTTGGTTTGGGACATTATATCCATTTTTGGCAATAAATCATTTTTTAAAATTCTTTTCTGAAGATTTGGGTCTTCTGCTCCAGCTGTGTACTGGGATATCATTCCCTTTCCATCCAAAGGGGAATTCTTGTTTTCCATTTACCTCCTTCAGAATGAGTCACAGTTGAAGAAAATGGGTAAAACTCAATATCTGGGCTATTGAGGAAGGGATGGATGGGATATTGGGAAGGAATTGTTCCCTGGGAGGGTGGTGAGGTCCTGGCACAGGGTGCCCAGAGAAGCTGTGGCTGCCCCTGGATCCCTGGAAGTGTCCAAGGTTGGATGGGGCTTGGATCAACCTGGGATAGTGGAAGGTGTCCCTGCCCATGGCAGGGGGTGGCACTGGATGAGTTTAAGGTCCCTTCCCACCCAAACCATTCTGTGATTTCATGATTTCCCCTGAGGAAACAATTCCTTCAGTCCAAAATACCCAACAGGAACCTAAGCTGAGCAGTTCAAGTCTGAATTCTGCCCAAACACAGAATCTGAAATTGTTGGTCACTAAATCTTTCCTGAAATGTGATAATTTAAAGCATGAAATCACAGAGTGGTTTGGGTTGGAAGGGACCTGAAAGATCATCCAGTCCCACCCCAGCCATGGGCAGGGACACCTCCCACTATCCCAGGTTGCTCCAAGCCCCATCCAGCCTGGCCTTGGACACTTCCAGGGATCCAGGGGCAGCCACAGCTTCTCTGGGATCCAAGCCCCATCCAACTTCCAGGGAATATCTTTGCATAACCCATTTGTCAGGAAATGCAATTTATTGGAGTGTAAAGATTCCATCCATTGGATGTGTCAATTAAGGGTTAAATGTGGCCTTAAAATGATAATTTTTTTGATGTGAGAATATGGAATTTTTTTCTGTCCCCAACTCCATTGCTAAAAGATTTCAACTCCACTATATAAAAATGATACAGAACTTTTAGTTGGGTCAGAGTCTTCCTCATAAACCATGATGAAAAGAAGATAACTCAAAAGTCCCAATTCTTTCCACAGATGAGTTTGGCACAGAAAAGCTTCGTTAAAGCCAAATGAACAAAGGAAAAAGGGAAAATCCACTCCTCTATTCCCAGCCTTTAAGGCTGGTAAGAGCTCCCTGCATAATTTAACCTGACATTTTTATATTATAGATCATTATGGTTCATTGTGTTTCTGTTTTATCAAGACCTATCACTTTTTCCTTTAAGTTTAGCTGATATTTGACTGAAGTGTCTCTCCAAGAAGGAAATCTGGTTTGGTTTGAAGATGTCAGGAAATGGAGAGGTGCTTTGTGGGACATGGGTTTAGAGGAGCAGCCCAAGATCCAGTGGTGCAGCTGAGTAGGGTCTATTTTCCATATCCATCTCTAAAAACCATTTTCCATTTGGAATTCTCGTGTTTCCATCCCTACCACTGACTCTTGATCTGCCTTTCCATTGCTTTCTCAAAGGCTTTTTTTGCATCCCCTTCCTGAGGCCATGCTCATCTCCTTGATGATCTCCTTAAAAACCTCCAGGGTTTTTTTTTTTTTTCTGGGAAGGTAAACTCATCTGGCACTTGGTGGCTGTCACTGAAATGAATTTTCAGGATTTATTAATGCCAGGATTGATCTCACCAGAGCTCTTCTTAAAACCCCTTTTCTCTTTGACATCTCAATTCAGTCCCCATTTCCTTTTATTGCAGTGAAATTCCATGTTTATTTTCACCCTTGCCCTTACCTCAAAGGTTGCTCCCCATTTGCAGGTACCACGTGTGTCCCTTTTTCCCTTCATCACAGTTTTTACCTCTGACTTTAATACATTTTTGATTGAGTGGCCCCACTGCAGCAAGAAATGACTTGGTAAGGCCATCCCATCAGCTCCTCATCTGAGTTATCCACAGAATTTATAAATTGAGACTTTATATTTCTTTCAAATTCCTGATGAAGGGCTTTAAGAGCAACAGGCTGTGTAGCAGTCTCTGCAGAGGACAGATAAAAATGCTGCCATTCAAGCCTTGTTCCCTTTGGACAATTTTCTTTTTTTTTTTTTTACAGATGTCATTTAGGCAATTCTTAATCCACTTAACACGTGCACTATCGATATGGGGGAGTGTTAATTTTTTAATCAGTCGTGAAGTAATAAGTCAAATGCATTAATAAAGCCTAAGTTCCATCTATGCTATTACATCTCACATTTATTACAGCCAGACTTGTAATTTCATGGGAGGATGAAATGGAGTTTGGCTGACAAGACTTGTATTCTATAGGACCATGCTGTTAATTATAAACCCATCTTTGACATTTTTCCTTCACTTAGCTGAAATTAAACCAGAATATCTTTTCTAGGAGCACATTCCAACTGGGAACAGCATCTGACCCACAGGACCAGGCCAGAGGGAGTTTAAAATAATCCCATTTTAAGGGCTTATAGTGTGGACATTCAGCCTGTAAAAACACGACCTATAATAAGTACAGTGAACAAGGAAAGTTTTGCCATCTCCTTTTGTTCCTACAGGTTTATAGAATTTATTTTTCCCCCTTTTATTGGCTGTTCAATGTACAGCCATTTTACAAATAAAAGGGGTTTATAGCAGCAGTCTTGCTTCCAGATATTCTGTTCAGCAAAACCAATCAATACTCTGTTTGTCAAACCCATTTTGCTGCTAAAGGACAGACAGGATTTTAGCAAACAACAGTGAAAATTTTTACAGCTCTGCCACAGAAATTTTAAATACTTGCAAATAAGAAGCAGGTTCATTTAGTACTTTTGTTTGGTAGATTTTTAAAAAAAAACCCAATTTTTTTTGTGAAAACCCCCAATCTTTTAAAATTTCATTCAAGTAGTTTACTGAAAAATGTGAGCATTTCTGTGGAAAAAAACCCAAAACAATAACAGCATGTTCAACCCCATTTTTTACTGGCAATTTTATTCTCTTAGTTTTGTTTTTAATGGGTAAAAATTGAAATTATTCTAGAAGGCAGCAGAATTAGCAGTTCATTGTTTTATCAGCAAATTTTCTTATCTTTAAATTTTCATTTATTGGGTGATTCACCTGTCCTCTAATAAACCAAATAAATAAAATTTAATTACATTTTCTCTTCAGAGGCACCACACTGTAACTGCTGTATGAGCTACTTTGTGTAGGTATTAGAAAATACTTGATTTTCTGTGGTCCAGGCAGAAGTTTCTGGAATTTTCTAGAATTTATGGACAATTTATTTGATTTAGAACTGCAGGATTGGCTGGCCCATAGTGATAAATTGGCTTCTTGCTGTAGAGGATTGACATGTTTTGATAAAACTGGATAAAAAAAGAGTGTGGATCACACAGAGAAGTTAAAGAATGTTATTTTCTAAAGCAGAAATTCGCAGTGGTTAATAAACCAAGTATTATCTCCTAGTTCAGTGCTGGTAAAGTCATTAAAGTGCTTTAAAATATAAAGTAGGAGGTAAAATAAATTAGCCACATGTTAGTACCAGTGTGGAAGTACAAAATAAAGGTCTGTTCCATTAAATTCTTTCAGTGTTGGGCAGGAATTCAAATAAAAATATTTTAATGGACTCTTCTTAACAATCTGTGAATCTGAGATTATTTCCATTCTTCTCATCCTCACTGATTTGAAGGTAAAAATGTAAAGGGAAGGGGACACCCAAAATGTGGGCCCTCAGTATTTTAGTGCTGAACCTTTGGTTTGTTTATTTAACAAATAGGAAAGTGCTGGAAATTTTGGTAGCAATAACCACGACTTAATAAAAATTCCCAGGCTGGTTTGGAAAAAGAGATGCTCTAAAGACCTTCCCATGAGGGTTTTTTTTTTTTTTTTTTGGTAGTATTTTGTGTTTTCAATTTGGGCCATGATTTTGGATAACAGAGTTTGGTTTAACTCCCAAATCAGTGAGTGCTGAAGTTTGGTTTTATTTCTTAACATTCCACATTGGCATCATGGCCCTGGCACAGGGTGCCCAGAGAAGCTGTGGCTGCCCCTGGATCCCTGGAAGTGTCCAAGGCCAGGCTGGATGGGGCTTGGAACAACCTGGGATAGTGGAAATTGTCCCTGCCCATGGCAGGAGTTGGGACTGGATGATTTTTAAAGTCCCTTCCCACCCAAACCATTCTGGGATCCCAAAGAGGTTCTGTTGCTGGTGTGACAAGCAGTGGGGCAGTTCAGGGATTCCTGGAAGAGGTGAGAAAAGAGGGAATTATTTTCTGAGAACTCTTTGAAAATGTGTGAGAAGTCATTATCTGCTCTTTATGGAACACACTGGGAGCAGGAGCTATAATGGATTTATAAATGGATATATAAATATAAGTTGTTCCTCAGACTCTGGGCCATTCTTGTAACAAAGAGCTGTTAAATAAACCTGAGTACAAATAAACAGAACAAAACCTTTGTGTTCCCTTCCAACCCAAACTACTGAGAGATTCTGTGATTTACTGGAGTCAGGACCTTATTTCTCAAAAGAGCCAGGTCCTTTTTTTTTACTGCAGAATCGAGGCAGGAGGGAGCAGTTTTGGAATTTTTGCGTTGTAGAATTAAATTCACCTGAGGCAGGTGAAAGCCACGTGGCTGCTGGGACACTCCCAGGCCAGGAGCTCTCCAGCCAGCCCTGGGAAAGCTGCTCCACTTTGCTGCAGATAATTAAACGCTCCCTGGATCCAGCCAGTTAAAAAAAAAAAAAAAAAGAGTTCTCATCACTAATCCCTCGGCTTGGGCACTCACCTGGGACACGATTAAGAAGGTGAGAGTCTAAATGCCCATAGGAAGGAAAGGAATTGAAAAGGTGTCACTCAGATGTCTTTTTCTCCTGCTCTTTGCAGGGATGGTTTTTTTTTTGCCAGGGTTGGAATCCCCTCGGAACGAGTTAATCCCCCGGGAGAGGCCGTGTTTTCTAAGTGGGAAATGGATCCAGGATAAACAGACAATCTGCTCTTGGCACTCAGCCCTCTGTGCCTCGGTGTAATAAAGTCTTCCCATCTGCAGGGAGCTTCTTCCATGGTTAAAACCCTTCCAGAGCTGAAGGAACCGAGCCCCAGCACTGGAAATCTGATAAAGAAAGGGTTTCTGTTTGTACAGAGAACAGCACAAGGAATTATATTTATAATTCCATAAATTATTTTTTTAAAAAGTGATCCAGACGTTGAGGGGTCTAGAAATGTTCATCCTTGTTCAAAATTTTGCTGTGGGATATTAAAGGTTTGCTAATTAAAAGCAGTGGGTGAACTGAGGGCACTGGGACTCTGTGACAATATAAATGGACATTTCAGGGGGAATTCTGAAGGAGGCACTAAGGTGAAGAGCTGGATGTCACTGAGAGAATCACATCACCCACTGATCATTTGGAATCCTTGCAGCTCCTCAGTGTCAGGCTGCTGAATTCCTCGTTAAAGACACGTGGGTTTTTGGAGAACAACTGGGGTTATTGTTCCTCTTTGATTACTGCCTCTCCATTTGAAGAACTCTTACAAAGAAAGGTTTGATCAGAAATATTTCAATTGTTTTTTTTTTTTCACCATACAGAGGAGTAGTGAGCTGGGTTGATGCTGTGTTCTTTTGACATTGGATTTACTAAGTGTGTGAGACACAGACAAAATGGGATTATTCTGTTTTCATAGATTTAAGCCTAATGCAAAAAGTCACCAATGCCAAGATTGTTATTAGGAATAGCCACAGCAGAAAGAAAATCCACTGTATTGTGGAAAGGCTTTGAGGAAAATGAGAGGTGAATCTGGTAGGACCAGCAGCATTACTTCCTTTCTTTTCCCCTGAGGCTGAATATTGATTTTAAATCTATTCTAACAGTCTCTTAGCCACACATCTGAGGATATTTTTCATGAGGTCAGGCTATAGTTCTCAGAGGAGCACCATTATTTCCTTATCCTGGGGAAAAAAGGAGGCTGATCCTTTGAACTTCTGGATTAGCAGGAGCAGGCAGTGTTGACAGGGTGTAATTGCTGCTTCAGTCAGGAGGAAAGGTAAAGCCTCTGTTGTTTTTAAGTTCTTTAGGAAACTTTCCTGTGATCTAAACCTGTTCATCTTAGACAAGTAATTTGCTCCTGAGTGATAAAAACATTTCATAAGAATCATGTTGGCTTACAAAAAATAAGAATACCAAAGTCAGAAGCCACTGTTTAATCTCACTTTAGTTGTGCACTCACACACAGAGTCACAGAATCACTGGGCTGGAAGAGATCTTCAAGATCATGGAGTCCAAGCCAGCTCTAACACCTCAACTAAAGCATGGCACTGAGTGCCACATCCAGTCCTTTTTATCACCCTTTCCTTAAAAATCTTTTTCCTAACATCCAACCACGAAATCTGGAATAAATTCCATCCCTGGCCTAAGCTTGCTGTCAGTTCTTGCTGAAGACCATTTCATTTCATTATTAAGCCAATTATCTCTAACCTGAATTTTTATTATGCTGAATGGATGATCCTTCCTGCTTCCCACCATCCGAATTTGGCTTCAGGTAATGAGGTGCTTCCCTGGACTGGAAAAGGCAGAGAGGAATTGGGTCACAGCTGGGGACATCCTGCAGGACAGGGGGACCTGGCTGCACTCCAGCTCCCAGGAAAACCTGGATATTCTCCTTTCACCTCACTGAGCAGATCTTTGTTACATTGAGATAGGGAACAATTTGATTTTATCAAATCTAGACCACAGATATCCCAGATGTGTCCTCCTTTACTCCTCTGCATTCCAGACTAAATTTAATCCCGGTCTTTTAAATCCCTTTTATCAGCTGGCCCAGCCCTCTGTGCCTCGTTTAATTTTTGTTTCAGGTGCCCCATTAACTGATAAAATACTGTCACACTTTGTCCCATCGTGGCTCTTTAATATTTCCCAGCATCCTTTTTATTTTTCTCTATTTCGTTTCCATTCAAATTTCTCCTCATGTCTCTACTGAACCCTCCTCAGTTACTCACAGAATCTGATTTTTCTTGTTTGGTGACAGCTCATTCAGGAGCCATCACTGGCCCAGATTCACCCTGTGTGGAATTCCTTAATTCTGTTGAAATCAGAGGAATAAATCTGGAATTTGTGCTGGTGTAAATTAAATGAAAACCTCCCTAATGTGATCAAAGAGCTTAAAATGTCCCCAGCAAAAGGCAGATCCAGTTTATCTTTCAGATATTTACTTAGGATTTAATTGAAGGACAGGATTTTTTTCCCCATCTATGAATAGGTAATGACAACAAAAATGTTTAATTTTAAAATTATGAAATATAAAACATATACAAAACATAAAATGCATTTTGTGCAGCGGACTCTCACCTGAGAAGTCTGAGCACTCAATATCACTATTTATTAAAATTTAAGTGAATTATGTGACCAGATCCTTCAGAAGTTTGATCTTTCAATGATATTGTGAGTCATAAACACATCAGAACTGAAAAAAATCTGTCCAAAGTGTAACTGAAAAATAGGAATAATGGTTTTTAAAGTGCTGTAACATCTGCTAATCTTCCTTGTATTAGTTCTGTCATAAAATTTAAAGTTCAGCCAGGCTTTCTTTGACACTTTTGAGCCTGTTGGATATTGTGAAACAGTTTGGAATTATTTGTGTGAACTTATGTAAATACACCCTTGACATTTGTTTTTATCATCATCAATATTATTGGTGTTTAATGTATTTTATTTTAATTATAATATGATATTTATTTCATAATCAATGATATTATCCATATCTCCATGGAAACAAAACCCAGTCAAGACAACTTAGACATAAAAGTTTTCTTATTTTGATCCTCTATTTACAATATTTAAAACATTTTGTTAGTTTTCAGTTATATATTTGTTAGAATTATTAATTTTTTCTCCTTTAAGCTAACAAACTGCTGTAATAACATCACCTTCTCTTCTTCTCTTCTCTTCTCTTCTCTTCTCTTCTCTTCTCTTCTCTTCTCTTCTCTTCTCTTCTCTTCTCTTCTCTTCTCTTCTCTTCTCTTCTCTTCTCTTCTCTTCTCTTCTCTTCTCTTCTCTTCTCTTCTCTTCCCTTCCCTTCCCTTCCCTTCCCTTCCCTTCCCTTCCCTTCCCTTCTCTGTCTCTCTGCATACTTTATTTCAAATGGCCCTGTCTGAACAAACAGATTTAATAGAGTTGACATAAAATAAAACATTGTGCAAAAAAGGTCACGTATAAATGGTGCTAAATCAAAGCATTTTTAGGAAAACATGAAACAAAATCAAAGGACCGTGCTTGGGATCGCAGAGACAAAACCCTGAGTGTGCCCTGGCTAATTTTCACTGCTAAAATGGGATTTTTATTTTGAATTTGCAGGCAGAACTGGGCACACCGAGGCCGTCCGGGTGGTGTTTGAGCCACAAAACATCAGCTTTGAGCAACTGCTCAAGGTCTTCTGGGAGAATCATGACCCGACACAAGGTAGAGTGATGAGCGAGCCAGTATTTAATTATCTTACTAATTACAGCTGGGATAATTAGTGTTTGAGCTGCATGGAAGAGATGAACCTTGAAATCACACTGGAGCTCAGGAATATGATTGCAGACATTTATTGACAGAGAAAGAGAGGGAGAGGGAGAATGGGAGCACAGGAGCTCCGAGTGCCCCTCCTCCCTTACAGCTGCCTGGGCTGGGAAAATTCCCACAGAGTGGCACGGGAGACAATGGAAAATTCTCTTCAACTTTGATTATGACAATTTATTCTGTAATTTCTTTTGTCTCTTCAATTAGAGCGTATTTCTTTGCATCTTCAAAATTTCTATTAGTCTATTCTATTCCATTCTACTTTACCTTATTTTTTAAATGTTGTTTTATTTTGCTTTATTTAATTTTATTTTGCTTTATTTTATTTTGTTAAAATTTCCTTTCCTTTCCTTTCCTTTCCTTTCCTTTCCTTTCCTTTCCTTTCCTTTCCTTTCCTTTCCTTTCCTTTCCTTTCCTTTCCTTTCCTTTCCTTTCCTTTCCTTTCCTTTCCTTTCCTTTCCTTTCCTTTCCTTTCCTTTCCTTTCCTTTCCTTTCCTTTCCTTTCCTTTCCTTTCCTTTCCTTTCCTTCACCTTATTTTTAATTTTTATTTAATTTTGCTTTATTTTATTTCATCTGATTTTATTTTAATTTCATTTCTATGCTTTTTCCTTCATCACAACCTGGTAGTGAGTATATTTGTGATTAGAAAAAGGGAGCAAAAAACAGGTTAGAGATGTGCAGAGGCACGAGTGGATCATTCTACCTATCTGCCTTATCCAAACCTTTGGATTTAATTTATCCTTCTTGGCAGAGGTTTTGTGCTGACACGACCCACATCTGTGCAAACAGAAATGGGAAACTGTGTGCAGAAAACATTTTGCATGTTTATAGAGTTCCAATAAACCTCATCCCTTCTCCCATCTCCCAGAAACGCTGCACACAAGGAACTCATTTCAATATTTGAACAGCCATCGTAATTATGCCACTTGTTACAGCATCTGGAGACAAAAAAATTGCAGATGATACCTCCAAAATGTGATGCCATCCCGGGAAGGGAAACTCAAAGAGGGATCCAGGGACTATTGTGGATAAGTGTCTTCCCAAAGTGGTTATTGCAACTTCTGCCTGTATGGAAAGGGCTTGAGTCAGGAATTTTCTGCCTGCAGGGCCAGGAAATCAGAACATTTTGTGCAGTTCCTCTGTTGCCATCCCAGGGATCTGTGGAAATATTGCTGGGGATTTGAAGAGGGAGGAAAAAAAGGGGTATAGAGCCCAGAAAAATGCCCCAGTGCTGGGATAGACACATTAAAGAGAGAGAACACCGTGCCAGGGGATGTTGGGTTGGATATCAGGAAAATATTCTTCTTTTAGAGGGTGTCAGGCACTGGAACAGCTCCCCAGGGAGTGGTCATGGCCCTGAGGGCTACCAGAACTGCAGGATTGTTTGGACAATGTTCTCAGGGACAGGGTGGGATTGTTGGGGTGTCCTGGGAGAACCCCAAGGAATTGGATCAATGATCCTGGTGGGTCTCTTCCAACTCAGGATATTCAGTGATTGCAGGATCAATCATCCTTGCAGAGACCTCATCACAGGTGGAGCACCTGACCCTGATAAACTGGAACAAGCTCCAGGAGCTGGGAGCTGAAATTTGGAAAGTTCCACCGTGGAATGAAAGAGCTTCCCATCCCTCAGTGTAATTAAACATTGGAGTCTTTCTCCATCCTTTCCAGTCTTTCAGAGGGGATAATCCATCATTTTAAAAGAGGGGCTTGATTCCAGTCAGGAGAAGGAATCCTGTGAATGTGTCGAGGGCAGTGGCCCGTGCTGTTGATTTATGAGCCTCCCTTTCCAGCCCCCTCCCTCAGGGCTGTGTTCAGGATAATTCATCTGCAAAAACTCGGAGCTCTGCATTGAGACAGACCCCTCCCTATGGCAGAGGGTTGGAATGAGGTGATCTTTAAGGTCTTTTCAAAACCATGCCAGGTTTGTGTGATTCTAAGACAATCTCCACGCTCAAATCACGCTGCTGGGCCTTCCTTGTTTTCTTGTAGAGTTGATGAAAGAGTTTTTCTTCCTGTCCTACCGGTTTTTGGTTTTAGTTCTTTTTCTTGCTCTTTTTTTTTGCCTTTGGTTTATCAGAAATTGGCCATCACCAGAGGGTGGCTTCTTTTGAATCTTCAGGGTGACATCACTGAGGCCTTCCAGTACCCACAGGGAGCCCACAGGAAAGATGGAGAGGAATATTTACAAGGGCCTGGAGTGACAGGAAAAGAAGGATGGCT
This sequence comes from Sturnus vulgaris, assembly GCF_052056855.1. Taxonomy (NCBI): domain Eukaryota; kingdom Metazoa; phylum Chordata; class Aves; order Passeriformes; family Sturnidae; genus Sturnus; species Sturnus vulgaris. Next base: position 112,713,350 of record NC_142245.1, on the reverse strand, counting down.
TCAAACTGAAAAGGGAGTAGGTTTAGATGGGATATTGGCAAGGAATTCTTGGCTGTGAGGGTGGGATGAAGTTTCCCAGACAAGCTGTGGCTGCTCCTGGATCCCTGGAAGTGTCCAAGGCCAGGTTGGATGGAGTCTGGAGCAACCTGGGATAGTGGAAGGTGTCCCTGCCATGGCAGGGGGTGGAATGAGATGGTTTTGAAGATCCAACCCAAACTGCTCTGGGTTTCCATGACTCTTATGAACTGGGTTTTTTTTTGATACATCAGGACAATTGGTCCACGTGCCTTACTCATATGTTTGGATTCATCCTGATTGCAGAGCTGGGAGCTGACAGGCAGGAATTTATGATTCTTCATCTTCCAGGTATAAGAAATGGATTTCTGCTGAAAGTGGACAGCACCCACCTAATCAATCTTCTGCCATGTCTGTAGTCTTGGCTTTGGCAGTGGTTGGGCTCAGCCTGTGGCCTACAGAGAACAGTGAAGTGCCTGAAGGACTCCAGGGCTTAGGATGGCTGAAGTTCATTATCTGGGCACACTGATATGTGGATGAAGTGTAGTAGTTGTGATAACAGGTCAGATAAACTCATCAGCTGAATTTATGATTCTTTCTGGCTCTAAACCAAAGTAAAATCATGACATTATGTCTTCATATCCTCATACAACTGAGGTTCAGCACCGTTCCAGTCTGTGCTTTCAGAAGAAGGCTGCATGTGGCAGATGTGGGATTCACTCTTGGATTTCTGGCAGCTGGGAAGCATCACCTAATTAGCCCAGGCAGGAGGCCATGCTAATGTGGCTGAATTCCTTCTGGGAACGAGCTCCTGTCTCCATGTGACACCGAGCTGTGGAGACACCCGAGTCCTTCACAACTGTCCCAGACATCTGTGTGGCATGGCAGTGCTTGGTGGAAACACTCCCAAACCTTCATCTAAGCTTGGATCAATGGAATTTCCACGTGATTCTTCCATAATAATTCACCAAAAGTGAAAGCATCACTTTACCCTGGAAAAGATGGAATTGCTCTCAGAAGACTTTGCACGCCCCAGCCTTGCACAGGTTGCTTTACCTGGGTATTTTTATGGTTCCTTAATGCTCCACCAGGGCAGGCTGGACACCAGGAGGAATTCCTTCATGGAAGGGGCTGTCAAGCTTTGGAAAGGGCTCTCCCCTTCCTATTGGAGTCTCCATCCTTGGAAGTGCCCAAGGAACACTGGAACTGGATGTGGCACTCAATGCTCTGGGCTGGTGACAAGGTGGAGATTTGCCTTAATCTTGGAAGTCTTGGAGGTCCTTTTCAACCTAAATGATTCTGTGATATTGTTGTTCTGATCTCGGTCCAAGAATTTTGCAAAGCTCTTCACACCTCATTCATATTTCTTGATTTGAGAAAAACCTGAACCACAAGGTCCCAATGTCAAATTTCTGTTTTGTGAGGTAGGGATGGTAAAAGGTCTCTAAGTTGGGATTGTTTCTTTGCTTTGATTTGTACCTATTCCCTGTTTTTAGCTGGCTGTGGGAAATGTGGCTTTATGTAAAGACACTGAAAGTCAGAGTTACATCTCTGACCTACAATGGTTTTCTCCTTTGAGGCTGAGCTGTGTGCACTTAGTGTGAGTTTTATTCAGGCAGCCTTGTGGGAATGCAGGGCTCAGTCTGCCCATGAGAAGATTTTGGCTAAGAAGATAAATGAGAGGATTCCTTATTCATTAAATTCAGCACAGTCTTTGGATGAATCCAGTGTCTCATACAGCAAGTGCTGAACTTCTTGAGTACAACTCATTCAAAAATGAAAAAGCTCAGTGTGTTTTATCTTTTTCCAGAATTTGGGGTAACACCATTTCACCCCTTCTACCCCCAGCAGAGATAATCGACTTGTTTTATTGTTCTGATGTCATTAAACATCAAATTTGTACATTCTGTGGCAGATTAAGACCTTTCAGTATCAGCTTAGTTGGTACCAAGTTACTGAAGAGTACAGACTGGCAGGCCCATCATTCATCATTGTATGAGTGTATTAATATTCAAAAACTCCTGTTTTCCAAGCAGTTGTCCTTTAGAAGAGAGTGACACCTCACTGGGATTCAAATTGTCCCTGGGAAGGAGCCTGGCTCTTGTTTAGGGAAGCTCTGGAGTGCACAGAAGTCAATTGAAAAGCAGGAACCTTTGATCAAATCAAACAGTTGAAAGAGACCCTCCCCAATGAGCATCTCTGAAGTGTGGGGCCCTGACAAAGTCCTCCTGACTGTTAATTTAGGCTCTGTTTTATAATTCATTAGAATTGGGAGACAGAAAAAGCAACAAACAACCCCCTGACTTCTGCCAAGTGACATATGGCTGTCATCTCTGCTCAGCCTCCAGTGCCCTGCTCAGCATTCCTGCTCTCCCAGGAATGAGCTGATCTATGAGAGGATTGCTCTGGATGGCTCTATAAGTGCTTGAGATGTTGTTTCTTTGTCATTGATACAGAAAAGAGGGATGAATGGGATATGCCAAAAATACTGCAAAAGAATCATTGAATATAATTTTATTTTTTAATGTTTGCAGAGGTGTAGGGCAAAGCGTATTGCTTGTTTGTTTTTTTTTTTTTTTTATGTGGCCGTCCTCAGAGCTTTCCAGATTTTTTTAGACTCTAAGCCTGACTGTCCACTTAAAGTTGCACCCTGACCGTGATCCTGCTGGCACCTTCTTGCTGCCTGTATAGAGGGACTTAGACTTTCAACCCATCAGTTTTGTGCATCTTCTGTAGTGTGGCAATTTCTGTAAAGTAATATTTGACTTTCCTGTTAGGGTAAAGGGTGATTTTCTCCTCTCTACCCGACCTTTCAACCAGATACAAACTCTTTGTGTTGACTCTGGAAATCACAAAGTTCTCTGCTCAGGCTGAAAATTAACCCTGCATGAATGGAAGTGATTCCAGCCAGGATTTAAATTGCCAGGAGCAGGAATGCTGGTGGGATCACCCTTCTGGCATCAGCACTGACCTGCAATGCCTGAGCCAATTCCAAACCCCATTGTGCTCCTGGTTGGGGAGGAATGTGTCATATTGGATCAGGTCAGGAAGTTTGGCTGCTCTTTCTGGGGTATCAGAAACTTTTTCTCCAGAGCTTTGGAAAAATCAGTCTGATACCAGAGGAGTGTTTGGCATGGTGCAAACGTGAGTCCTCTAAAGGACTTTAATCATGGAATTCTCCTGACCCGTGTGTGGGTGAAGCCCTTTATCTGTCAGAGATTTCAGCCAGTTCAAGGTGACTTTAAAGAAGGGCTCCTTCTTACTTTCATGGTCTGTATAAAAGTCAAGCAGACAACAAAATTAATTTCTTTTTAGAGCAGCCTGGTCTAGTGGAAGGTGTCCCTGTCCATGGCAGGAGATGGAACAAGATACTCTTTAAGGTCCTGTTGAACCCAAACTATTCTGTGATTCTGTGAAAATGTGTTTGGGAGAAATGAAAAATCCACTTGCCTTCTTCAGATCTGTTTATTCCTGAGCACAGTCCAAACCAGATGCTTGTTTGGGTAGTTCTGCTCCCCACATTCCTCAAAAGAACCCAGTCATTCCCAGCCCACAGAAAACAACTCAGGTACAACTACAATTCCCTGTGGTGAGTGCCTGCTGTCCACAAATCCCAACATTTTTCATTCCTTCTGTCTTTCTGTTTGGATTTTTGAGTCAGTGGCAGAGAGGAAGCCAGGACTCCACAGTTCTGGTCAATCTCTGACCACAGGGTGAAAGGACAAACCTGTGGCCACTGCTGCTCAGGGACTTCTGGAATTTCCTCTCCAGCCTTGTTAATCCTTTGTGAATACCCAGAGAACCAAAGTCATTGAAAGGCATCTCATTCCCCCTTTCCTGTCAGGGACAAGTCCTTATCTTGCCTGTGTTTGTGCAGGAAATGTAAGCAGGGCTGATGTTTTTCCAGCAGTTGAGGACCATCTGTCCTACAACAAACCCATCACCTGCCAGACTTGTTCAGAACATCTCTCAGCCCATATGTCTTGTGCATCCATGATAAAGAAGAAATGTAGGAGCCATTTCTCCTCCCTGTGACCTTCCAAACACGCTGGCATTTAGCCTTGGTGCTGATACAGGAATTCTCCAGATTAATATCTGCTTTTCGTTGTGCTGACCCAGTTTGCTTGCAGAGGGGATATTTATTTCTCCCCAGCTTTGAAGGCCTGTACTTTTTTTAGACATTGCATAAGGAATCTATCATCTGCAAATAATTAAAATTAGACACTAGAAATGACATTGTGTTGCTAATGAGCAGATGTGTCTACTTATACCAGTGGAAGAACAGCTGTACACATAAAAAACACTGCAGCCACCCTAAACCAACATTTGGTATTCTGCTACAGGCCTGGAACTTCATTTGGAGATTAAAGGGAAAAAAATAATCTTTCCCTGTAAAATATAACATTTGAATGTTTTGCCTTTACATTTTTGTAACTCGCTTCCCTTTATAATTTGAGTGAGATTTGTGAGTCTCAGATTGAAGCACCTTTGTTGTGCATTTCAAACGTTATTAAGAGCCTTGATGGTTTCAGCATTATTACAAGGTGCAACAAAAACCAGTAGAAATACAAAATCTATTGTCACCAGGCATATTAAATACATTCAAAATAGAATTACCAGCCCCTCAGGGAGCCATTCTTGGTCCAATACTCCTCAATATTTTCATTAATGACTCGGAGGATACAGTGAAGAGGATGCTAATTAAATCAGTTGTAAAGACATTGCTGGGAGGCTCTTGAAGGAAGCAAATAAAGCACAGCTCTGTGTTGATAAATTAACAAAAGCTATGGAAATCGATGTGCCAGGACACAATAAAGACAAATGTGTGGTGGCTCCTGCAGGGCTGGACACTCTAGAATAGAACTGGGTTGTTGGATAGGAGTCTTTCTGTTGCCTTCTTCTGATTCCTGCTTTTTCCAATGAAATCCCAGTGGTGGGACAGTTGATTGATGCTGACTCATCCCACCAGCAACTAATTTAGTCCCCTGCCCAAAATCACCTCCAAAATACCTGTGGTCTGCTGGTTTTTTTAAGTAGTAAAGTCTTTGGCAGAGTTACACTTTGAGAATGCAGCTTCATCTCCTTCCTGAACCAAAATCTTGTGTTTTGTTGTTCCCACTCTTTGTGTTTCTCCAGGAGTAAACAGGCATTAAAAATAAATAGGTGTTATTAGGCTGCTTTGCATCCCCAGGAATTTCAGCTGCCATGCCCTAATTTGCACGTTCAGCTCTTCTTATCCATATAAATTAGAATAGACTTTTCCTGACCTATATTTGCAGTTTAGGAGATGATGTTTTCCCTGTTTTTTTCTTTCTTAATGAAGGGGATTATTAACCAAAGCAGTGGTTGCTGAGGTGGGCTGAACACTTTGCATTTTGAAGTGAGTGGTGCTGAATCAATTCTGGCTCAAGGGCAAAAGTCCTTCTGGGCTCTGAATTCCTCTTTCAACTGATTTTAGGTTCTTTATTTTACATCTGACAAGGATGTGTGGACCATTTCCCCAGAACTATTGAAAATTAAAACCCTAACTCTGTGGGAAACATGAATCCACCTGAGGGAGGTGAAGTTTATACTGGATATAAGGAAGAATGAGGTTATATTTTATATATATATGTGGGTATAGAATATAATATAATGTGGGTCCCTTCCAACCCAGAATATTCTGTGATAAAAGAATGAAATGATCTTTAAAGGTCCTTTCCAACCCAAATCATTCCACAATGCTGAGGTTCTATCCATGAAGCCAACGGGAATGTGGTGGGAATAACAACATCTAAATTTTCATGCGTTTGTAGAATTAGGAGAGGGCAACCTTAGAAAGTCTTTTTCTGCTGAATTTTATGATGGATTGATCCTATTCCTTAGGCAAGGAAAACAATAGATGAAGTCAAAACAAAGAGATACCAACCATTGTTTTCTTCTTCAAATAATAGTGAATTTACTGTACTTGGGTCTGGAAATCTGAGGCACTGAAGCGTGGCATCATTAATCATAGTTTATGGTGATTATTAGTAGGCTTTTAATCTTTGTTTTCATGTATAATTAGGTACAAGAGGTCAAAGCTGACTCTCTTCTGAACAACAATATTTTCAGTGAATGACTGTTTTTCTCTGCCTGCAATTTCCTTGTGCATATTTATAAGAGCACACTTGTCTGTGTTTTGAGAGAGCAGTGTCCCACGAGCATATCTGCTGATAAAAGCAAATGACAACACTATTATTTTTATTATCACTAATTATTTTTATTACTATTGCAACAGCACCTGGTGGATCAGAGTGGGTTTGGATCTGTAGTGCTGGCAAATGCCTAAATTGAGGCGAGGCACTAATGAACAGCAGATAAATGAAGAGAAAGGAGAAGGCACATGAAGAAAACAACAGCAAATCTGTGTGTGCTTCCCTAGCTGAGCCCATGTGCTGCTAATTGGTCTGAATTCCCTGCATTTCTTAATGATATTTTTCTCCATTATCAGTTGTTGTCCAGCTTTTGGTAACATCACAGCAAAGTTAATCCCTGAAGAAAATCAACAATCAGGGCCCGATTCCGATGCCCAAACAGAAATGTCTTTGCCATGTCAGATGCTTTTGGGCATTATTCCTGTTTTCCAGCAGTTAGAAAATGTGGAGCTCATTTCTGCCCTCTGTCATGTCCTCCAGTCTCTTCCACACATCCCTGCTGTATGCATTTTATTTGGGATTGGAGGCTAGCAGGATCTCCAGGCTGGCTTGTCTCAGCAGCACAGCCAGGAGGGAAAAAGGCTGAGCTAAATCCCATTAAATTGAGATGTTTCCATGGGCATGGAGGGACTCAGCTCCCAGAGGTGTTGGGAAAGATCTGGTCACCACAGCTAATTCAAATGAGGCATCAATGTTTGGTCAGTTTTTGTTGTCTAAACAAAAGCTCAGTTCCAGCTTCACCAAGAAATATTGATAAAAATTTCATTCCCTTCCCATGTTCATAGAATCATGGAATTGTCTGAGTTGGAAGGAACCTTAAAAATTATCTCATCCCACCCCCTGCTATGGGCAGGGACACCTTCCACTGTCCCAGGTTGTTCCAAGCCCCATCCAGCCTGGCCTTGGACACTTCCAGGGATCCAGGGGCAGCCACAGCTTCTCTGGGAATTCTATTCCAGGGCTTCACCACCCTCCCAGGGAACAATTCCTGCCCAATATCCCATCCATCCCTGTCCTCTGGCAGTGGGAAGCCATTCCCTGTGTGCTGTCCCTCCATGCCTTGTCCCCAGTCCCTCTCCAGCTCTCCTGGAGCCCCTTTAGGCTCTGCAAGGGGCTCTGAGCTCTCCCTGGATCCTTCTCTTCTCCAGGTGAGCACCCCCAGCTCCCCCAGCCTGGCTCCAGAGCAGAGGGGCTCCAGCCCTTGGAGCATCCTTGTGGCTTCCTCTGGAGTTTCTCCAACAGGCTGAGGCTCATGCAGCTCCCAGACAGATTTTTAAAAGAAAGTACCTCTGAAAAAGCCTAATGCCTATTTATGGCAGAAAATGTCTAAAATCCTGCCTAAACCAAATCATTTAACATTTGATTAAAATGAAGTCAAGTTTGATTAAAGTAAAAGTCCCCTACAATAAGTTTAATGCCATTAAGGATGATTTATGTGCATAATTCCCTGTTCTATTCATCTGTTCTGTGCACTACTGGTAAATATGAATTTTCAATTAATAATTAGAAATGGATTAACACTTTTGCCTGCCAGTGATACTTGAGTTAATACTTGAGCTTTGTTACACCCACCCAAAATAAACCTGTGAGGGTTTTTTTTCTGGGCTCAGGTTGATGATGCACTTCCTTCAGAGATCAAAGGGCATTCAAAAATGCATTTATGCATTGGTATATCTGAAGGAATTAATAAATAATGAATATACAGGGAACTTTTCTTCAAAACCAAGTCTTCCTTGAGAATTTCTAGTTTTTAAAAATATGTATAAAATATTTGAAATGTTAGAGGAGCAGTAGTGCTTCTGGTAGGTGAATCATGGAATGGTGTGGGTTGGAAAAGACCTCTAAGATCTTTTAGTGCCAAAAGAAGACCAAAAGCAGAGTTTCCTCCTTGACACAAAAAACTGTGTGTATTGAAAACTTTCTAAACCTTGTTGACAGGGTAGAACTTTCCTTTATTTTGTACAAGCTCAATAATTCTTTTGAACCTCCTGAAGAAACTCTTTTGTATTTAATTTATACTTCCTGCACCACAGCACCTTGAGAATCATCCAGAACTCTCAATGCACAGCACTGTAACAAAATTCTTTCCTATTAACATTTTTCTCCTTTAATCATGTGCCATAAAGAGTTTTACTTTCCCCTGGCAACTTTTAAGCTGTATGGATGTAATCATTAGAGTGAGTGATGACATCAAGCCAGGGTGACATGGTGCAATTGATTTTTACTAAATAATGATATGATGAGCTGGAAGAAGGAGTTTTATTAGTCTTAACTCAGCAAGGATTGATTGGGGAGAAGAAAATGACCAATCCCTATCTCAGGTTGCTGCAGGTATAAGAAAATAAGTGACAGCTGCAGAAAAGTCTATAAATCACAGGAAAAATTATGATAAAAATAAGAGCTATGAACTGCCCTTTAAAATTTCACTTGATGGCAGAGAAGAGTGGAAGAGACCTCAGCCATTTATCTCCATTATGCCTGGGATCCTCCGAGAATAGCAAAGTTGACGGATGATGCCATTACATTTTTTTATTATTTTTAAATGGAAAGAAGATAAGGAGTGGTGTATAAGTGTTACTTTCAAGTCATTAGAGGGTTGAGTCTTCGAAAGAATTCCTTGATTTAGCCAATAAAATAAAGTGTCTTTTGCTTTAGCTTTCTGTAGGTAATGTATTAAACATTGGCTTTTTTTGGAAACAAATCTGCTTGTTTGCAGTTTCTGAAGAAAAAAAAAAAACAGTACTGGAAAATCTGGTTTTTTTTTATTGAGAATCACAGGGAATCACAGAATGGTTTGGGTTGGAAGGGAACTTTAAGATCATCTCGTTCCACCCCCTGCCCTTGGGCAGAGACGTCTTCCACTATCCCACCTTGCTCCAAGTCTTGTCCAGCCTGGCCTTGGACCCTTCCAGGGATGGGGATTCCATATTCCAGACCATATTCCAGTCACTCAGACCAAAGGAGAGCCAGCATTTATTGCTTTGATGCCAAAGAATGTGAGGAAGACCAAAACTAATTCATTCCTACCCATGTGCATCAGAAGATACCTGAAGTGTTGGTACAAAAGGGATTTTTAGAGCCATTTCTTTGCCTGCTATTTACACTTTGGCAAACACAGCTTTCCCAGTGACAGTGTGTTTGTATTCCATGGCAGTCTCAGCCTGGGAATCCTTCCTTTGACAGGATCTGGAAGCCCATCACAGCTCCCTGTTCTCTCCAGCCACCATCCTCCCACCACAAATTTCCATTTATTATAAAGCAGAGCTCAGCTCTCGAGGGCTTTTTGTGGTTAATTGGTGCTCTGGGCTCTGCTGGCACAGTGAGGGCATTTTCTATTCTCCAGAGTGGTCAGGGCTGAGCTGACCACAACCAGAGGGAAATTCCTGAATATGATCCATTCCCAACATCTGAACACATTTGGAGCTCCAGATGTCCTCATCTACCCTGGTCCTCCAGAGACAAGAGCTTACAACGACAGCCCAGTGCTCACACAGGATCTGGGCTGCTGGATTTTGGACTTTTTTATACTTGGGCACCACACAACCATATCCAAACCCCACATATTTTTGTCTTTTGCCAGAAAGGTGCAAATTCTCGGCTTTTTCTCTCTGTTCTGAAATCAGCCTCTCTATCAAAGCATCTCTTTGACAAGAGGTTTTCTGGCTGTTCCCAGCAGATCAGCTGATTTCTTTGTTTCACCAGGGAGTGCCAGAGCTGTTACCTTGGAGGTCTGTTTGTTCCTGTTCCTGGATGTGTTCCTGATCACCTGGTCAGGGACACAGGATTTGCCTTTTCCAGTCTCTGTCTTGCCCCACTGATTTATTAAAGCAGATCTGGATGAGAACAATTCCTTCATGGAAAGGATTGTCCAGCTGGCCTGGGCAGGGCTGGAGTCTGCATCCCTGCAGGGATTTAAAATCCATGTGGATGTGGCATTTGGGACATGGGCCAGTGGTGGCCTTGGCAGTGCTGGGGATGGTTGGACCTGATGATCTCAGAGGTTTTTCCATCCTCAGTGATTCTCTGATTCCTCAGGGTTAATAAATTTCCTTACCAGCTTTAAGAAGGAACCTGTTTATCATGCCAGTCCTGAATGAAAGGGAGGTTCAGGTCCTACTGACAGATTTCCCTATTACCCTTAAGGAAAAGATTTATCCCCTGGAGCTGCCCTAAAAACTATCCCTAAACTGGCAGGTTTTGCAGAGAGAATGGCTTTGAGACACCTCACAGAAGAGCTGTAGACAAAACCATTTTCCTGAGAAAATCCAGTTGCTCTGAAGATGTTCAGAACACGTTCTGTAGGAATTGTTCCTTCTCCCAGTTGAGTTTAATCACAGATACATTGTGGAGTTTTTAAAGAGCCAAGCAGAGATTGTTTTTTAGTCAGTAAATCTTTTATTTTTTTCAAAGACAAGACTGTTAAGCTCAATCATCCACCCACAAGTTTAGTAAACTGAATTTCTTGCCCTGTTTGCTACTTGTTGAGTTGTGAATCTCAGCACTTCAGACTTGCCAGAGGGTTTAAAAAAATCAATGATGGACCCCTGAGATGTTTGTTCATGTGAAGTTCACTGAAAATAACAACAGCAACAGTGGCACTGGGCCATGTCTGTACACATGGAATTTATTCTGTTATCTCATAGTCTTAGGGGCTTAGGTGGTGTATTAGCCCCACATTGCAGGGGATTTAGATACAAAAGAATTTAAACAACAAGTGAAAATACAGGAAAATTTGGGTTAGATCATTGGTCACATTAAAGCCACACTTTGGGGAAATATTTGCACTGTCTGCTCCTTAGGTGTGGTTTTACAGACCAAGCCAACATTTCTCTGTTTTGGTTTTGTTTTTGTTTTTTTTTTTTCCTCTAGAAATGTATTTTTAATTTAGAGCCAGTTCTCCTCTCAACTTTCTCTTCAATAAATTAATCAAGCTGACTGACTCCCTGATACTGTGTCATGGTGGCACATGCAGATATTAAATAATCTGATTTTTTTCCCTGAGAGCCTTGCATGTGAGCTCATACCAAACTTACACTCCTAAATTCGTGCTGGAAAGCAGCACCCTCTGTAGTGATCCTCCATTTAGACAGATTTTTGTAATCTCCTCCCTAGCTGGTTGTTAAACAGTTTGTTAAGCAATAAATAGATTTGTAGAATGTTAAATGCTTAAGCTCAAACATCAATCAGCATTAACATATCCTGGCAAAACTAAAGCTTTCCTGGCCTGTCCTCATTTTATTCCAAAATGGCTTTACCAGAGCTCCCTGCCACCCTGGAAGAACTTCCAAAGGAATGAGCAAAATATCCTCTTGGCACTTGGCACTATTAAGTATTGATGAAGAACACTGTTGTTTTTTTAATTGTAATAATACATTTTAACAGCTAAAAAATAACCCAAATCATCAGAAAACTCCATAAGATGTTCTGGAATCAGATTCTTTCATGTAACTGTTGGTCATCGAATGGAGTTGTTGTCCTAATACATATTTAAAAATATTTTTGTGTCTTGTTGTTCATAAATATTTCAGGCAGTTTTTGTTTGTTTATTGTATTTCCCTATAAATCATTTTTTTGTTGCCTTGGGAGTCCAAGAGGGATAAATCCATGATTTAATGAGGAGTTGATGGCATCTTTTCCCTCCAGTACCACAGGCTTTTCCTCCACCCTCTGCCCTTTTCCAGGGGGGTATCAGGACATCCTTTTCCTTTTCCCTTTCATCTCCACAATCCTGAGAGTTGATGGGAATCCTCAGAGGGGCTTCTGCAGCCTGGTGCCAATCATGACACCAATCCTGATGATTTCCAATTTGGCTTGGATTGCAGCTTTTTGGGAGGACTCTGCTTAAAAAACTCCAACTTTTTCACTCCCCCAAGTTCATCCACACCACCAGACAAAGTCAAAATGAACACGTTTTTATTCCAGCAAAGCATAAAGTTGTGTTCTTGAACACAAAATTGGGAACAAGGGAGGCAAGGCAGTGATGACAAAGCTGCCAATGCAGCTGAAAAAGTGCATGTCCAAATAATTCTTGATGCTAAAAATTCTCGAGGCTGTTGTTTGACTTTAGGGAATGATCCACAGCAAAGCTGGCTGGAGAGAATGGGAATGGGAGTGGGATGAGAATGGGAATGGAAATGGGAATGGGAATGGGAATGGGAATGGGAATGGGAATGGGATGAGAATGGGAATGGGATGAGAATGGGAATGGGAATGGGATGAGAATGGGAATGGGAATGGGAGTGGGAATGGAAATGGAAATGAGAATGGAAATGGAAATGGGAATGGAAATGGAAATGGAAATGGAAATGGAAATGGAAATGGGAATGGGAATGGAATGAGAATGGAAATGGGAATGGGATGAGAATGGGAATGGGATGAGAATGGGAATGGGAATGGGAATGGAAATGGGATTAGAATGGGAATGGGAATGGGAATGGGAATGGGATGAGAATGGGAATGAGAATGGGAATGGAAATGGAAATGGAAATGGAAATGGAAATGGGAATGGGATTAGAATGGGAATGGGAATGGAATGAGAATGGAAATGGGAATGGGAATGGGAATGGGAATGGGAAGCAGCAGTGGCTTTCCAGGATTGCAGTGCCAAACCAGATCTGGGCTGGTCACCTGAGGGGACAGTTGCCACCTCTCTGCTTTGGCCCAGTGTTTTGTAGCTTTGTAGGGAGAATCCATCCCATATTTTGCAAATTTGTACATGAACAACTTCATACATCAGATCTTTCGAATGGGTTACACATATCAGCAGAAATATCACAAAATCCTGGTGCCAAAATTGCCCATCCAGCCTGGCCTTGAACACCTCCAGTGATGGGGAGTCCACAAGCTCTCTGGGCAGCCTGTCTCAAAAATAATTCTTTTTCTCCAAAATATTTTGTACCTTTCTCCCATTAAGTTGTATTCCCACAGCACAAGAAAGATTAAAAGCACTTGATAAAATCAAATTTTTTTTGGTAATTTGGTAGTTTTCTTAAGGGTGCCTTGATTACAGTGATTGCAGATTCATTATTTAAGGCTTGATATCTGTATTTGACTATTGTGTGGTGGAACAAAACCGAAAAATGCTCATATTTAATTTTCATGGCATTTAGAAGGAGATATCAGCACTGAATCCCTTCAGGATTCTTTAACCAAAGACTTGGACTTCCTAAAGCTACCTGCTGAGTGTGCATGGAAGAAACTGTGCCAATCCAGCTGTACCTAATATTCTGAATTTAGTGGGAGATGTCTCAGGGCAGGGGGTTGGGATGGGATGAGCTTTAAGGTCTCTCCCAACCCAACCCTTTTGGATCCCCAAAACCTGGGATTTTTGAGCTTTCTGTGCTCTCTGGCACTGACCCCCTGGAGAACACTGCTTTTGACCTGAGGCCTTGGAGAAGGCTTCCAAATTTGAGTGATGGAGTTAAAATCACGGGTGTGTAGTTAAATAGAAGTGTGTGATTTCACGTGGTGAAGGGTTTTAAATTTGAGATTTTTATAATATAGTGATAGGTATGGCACAAGATGGAGGATTTTGGGTGGTGTCTCTTTCAGTGCTCATCTTCCTTCTTCTTCATGGTTTTGAGTTGTAGTTTCTGGTTGGACAGTGCCACTCTGAGGGTCACAGGTATTTGATTATTGGGTTAAAAGTATAAATAATATAAGTGTTAATTCTCTGTTGGACTGTTTAGCTTTAAGAAGCCTTGTAGTGGATGGATCTATTTCCATTTTGCTCACTTCTAGCTGGTGGCTAGAGGTGCTACTGAACTTTTTGTGCTTTTGATAAGATTTAATAAACAACAAAGCCCAAACACGAGAAAATCCATTTCCTTGTGTGTTTTTTAATCCTGGCTCTGAGTGAAGACAGAAGAGACTCCAGACAAACCACGAATTAAGTGGTGCAAAAACACCTCCACCATTACACAACCCGTGCTGGGATTGTGTGGAATGGGGGTGTTTTGACCTTCTCCCAGCACCCAGGGAAGGAGGGAGGGATGGAAGCTGATCCCCCGTGTTCTGTGCCCCCAGGGATGCGCCAGGGGAACGATGTTGGCACTCAGTACCGCTCTGCCATCTACACCTTCTCCCAGGAGCAGATGGAAGCTGCCCTGAGATCCAAGGAGGAATATCAGAAGGTAACACTGGGCGGGGTGGGGGTTGGAACTGCTTCACTTGTGAGCAAAAAGTCAAAGATGTCACCAATTAATACAAAATCCCTCCTTGTGCTGTGCACTCTCCATGCTGCTGTGGCAGCTCCTCAGTCTAATACCCAACTTGTATCCTAGTTGCTTTAAATTCCAACTTTTAGGAATTTTTTTTTTTTTTGCATGAGTCATTTTATAACCATGCAGAAAGAAACCTCATGCAGAACTATTTCAAATATCTTCTACAGATTTATTTAATGTGGGTTCACCAGAACAGAAATCTATGATCTTAAAGTTATTCAAGCTTCCCTGGACCCCAAACATTGAAGGGTGTACCCAAAAATCCCAGATCCAAGAGTTCCTGAGCATTGCTGATCTATGATTGAGCTGGATAAATCAGGATCACCCACCTGCTGCTTATGAGATGCTTCAATGAAGCCTTTCCATAAATGTCTTGGATGAGATGTGACAGCCTGTGACTTACTGAGAGTATTTGTTGTGACACAAGGATTTGTGTGAGAGAGCATCGACCAATTCCCTTTCTCACACAGAATTTTTTCCCTGTTTGCTGGGGAAGATGGATTCTGTCTCTTCCCTGCCACGTTATTATTTAAGTAAAGGCAGAGAGATTAGTATCCTGCAGTGTTGTTGTGCTGTGGTGCTGCCCCGTGCTCTTGTCAATTCAAAATCCAGATTCTGCAGCAGAAAAATATAAAATTATTATCATTTACATGAAAAAAACCCACTCATCTGGGACATCAGAGCAGTAAACTTAAGTAGTACTAAAAGAAAATCAGTGTTCATTATATTTAATTATACAATCACCTCACAGGTGTTATGTTAGAGAACCAGGAGTTTTGGTGTGTATTTGATGTTAAAAGTAAAAAAGTCTTTTTACATCAGCCAGAAGGTCTCAAGAGGCAGCAGATTGTTTTTTTTTGCCAGTGTTGGTATGACTGGGTGAGCCCCTAGGGCTGGTTCCTACTTGCAATTGGAATTATTTTGAGTGCAAAGAGGTGCTCAGAAGTGCAGGTAAGTGATTTTCAGATCTGATGTGTGTGTAAATGAAATTCTCAATGACTTGTATTTTTTTCTGATGGGGATAAGTCAGTCTTGCAGGTGTTTATGTGATGGTTTTGGAAGATATTTATAATTCAAAACTTCTTTTTGCTGATTATTTACCTTAGATTCACTGCCTTTCCAAATTCCTTTTATTCCCTTATTTTAGCATCTGCTGACCAACATCACCCTACAAATGTTACAGCTTTAATTTGCTTTCCCAACTCTATTATCCTCTGCTGTTATTTGTCATTAAATAAATACTGACATGAGAGCAAAATTGCCATGTGTGAGATTGCAATATGATATTACAGAAATTTCCATCATCAAATAGATTTCCTTAATGGCACCATTTAAAATTTACCTACTTTGAAAAGTGTGTGTAATTAGTACATTTATATAATTAGGCACAACTGTAAGTGAGCACATGTAGAGTTTGTTTTTGCACTGAAGTGGGGAAGGAAGGGACGATGTTGCCAGCTAAGGAAACCCAGCAAATATTCACTGAAATTCCTCAGGGATGTGTGTTTCCCATGTATTATTAACAACAATATCTCCAATATTATCTACTGGGGTATTGCAGGAGCACTGGAATGGTTGTGTGGGAAACATACTGAGCAAACAATTTGTTCAGGAATCCCTTTTCATATTAAATGCTGTGCATTCCATTATTTTAATGTAAATGTAATACAGCCACTTTCCTTATTATTGCAGCAATTTAAAATAAATATCAAGTTTTTTTTCTGGCAGTGACACATGCCAGATAATCGTGGATAAAAATGTGGGAATGGCACATTTTTCTGTGATAAACAGTGGTGCCTGCAGCAAAGGAGGAAGGACTAACAAATATTACAATAACTGCAGTGTGCATGGGTGACTACAGCGTTTTTCTGGCACTGCAAAGGAAGAAAAATAAAATCAAAATGTCATTTTTTTTTTTTTTTGTTCACTGAATAATTGTGCATGTGCTCTTAGATGTGGTTTGAACTGAGGGCCTGAAAGAGCCTTAAAAATGGCTTTCAACCCGAAAATGATGGGTTTGCTAGATGAGGTTTGAGGGTTTTTTTGGGTTTTTTTTCTCCTGGTGTCCAGGGAAGGGGGGACCTTGTGGCTCTGCACAACTCCCTGACAGGAGGGGACAGCCAGGGGGGTCGGGAGAGGGAACAGCCTCAAGCTGTGACAAATTGTGGTCTAGATTGGATATTAGGGAAAAATTCTTCCCAGAAAGGGTGAGCGAGCATTGGAATGGGTTTCCCAGGTCAGTGGTGGATTCCCTATTCCTGGAGAGATTTCAAAGCTGTGTGGATTTGGATCAGTGGTGGCCTTGGCAGTGCTGGGGGATGCTCAGATTCGATGATCTCAGAGTGCTTTTCCAGCCTCAGCGATGCTGGGATTCAGTTTTAAGTGACAATAATCAGATTTATGACCAGGCTGTGAGTGAGACCCTCGGTGTGCCCCGAGCCCAGGTACCCTGCAATGTCACATCTATTTTAAATTGTGGGATTTGCTGCTGATTCCTGCAGCTGCTTTGAGAGCTGAGAAGTTGCAGCAGAGCCCTGAATTCACATCAAGCTGTGGGGCTGGAGCTGCTGAGGGAGCTGAGTGCAGGAGTCAGAGTCAGCTACTGGTGACAGAGACTGTAATACAATAGTGCTGCTGCTAAGGGGTGACACAATGGAAGTGTAATCAGAAAAAAACATCAAATGAGGGCCAGGCCTTGATGAAATCACTGTGAATGAGCAGTTTTGCCTGAAGCTGAGGTTTTTTAATACAGGTGAACCTGAGGTTACTCAATTTTCAAGACAGTTGCTCGGCTGGGTTTGGTTTTCAAATGAATTATCAAGGCAATTGTAATCCAGAGAGTGAAATCTGGGTGGGAAGAAGTTTGTATTCAATTTTTTAAGAACCAGACCTTGGAGTTGTTTTGTCAAGCACTAGTACTGGGTTTTAAGGCTCCAAGAATGCCCTCAGTGCCTCCCCTTCCTGGATCACAGGATGGTTTGGGAGGGAAGAGACCTTAAAAATCATCCCATTCCACCCCCTGCCATGGGCAGGGACACCTTCCACTGTCCCAGGCTGCTCCAAGCCCCATCCAGCCTGGCCTTGGACACTTCCAGGGATCCAGGGGCAGCCACAGCTTCTCTGGGAATTCTATTCCAGGGCCTCTCCACCCTCCCAGGGAACAATTCCTTCCCAATATCCCATCCATCCCTGCCCTCTGGCACTGGGAAGCCATTCCCTGTGTCCTGTCCCTCCATGCCTTGTCCCCAGTCCCTCTCCAGCTCTCCTGGAGCTCCTTTAGGCTCTGCAAGGGGCTCTGAGCTCTCCCTGGATCCTTCTCTTCTCCAGGTGAGCACCCCCAGCTCTCCCAGCCTGGCTCCAGAGCAGAGATTTTGGATGGATGCATTCCATGGAATAAGGGTGGCATTGAATTAGCACTGGGCAGCAGAAGATGCAACAATCTCTGGGGCACGACACTTTAGCAGACACTGGGAAACTTTATTGGCTTTCTGTGATGTGGGAACAAACTAGCAAAAATCTCAGGTGCAAAAATAAGAGTTGTAAATTTGGTATTAGGGAAAAGAGATTGAAAAGCTGGAGTTTCCAAAAGCATTCCAAAAGCAATGAGCTTTGGAGCAGCAGCAACCTGCAAGGAGGTGAAGTGTTCAGGATTGTATTTTGTCAAAGCTGGAGGAAGGGCTGTTTACAGACCTCTGGGATCTGCAGTTCTGAGTTGTTAATTCCATGAAGGAATGCCTGGCGGCGGGAATTCACAACCTTCATCTGTGTTTTTATCTGACATGCTGTGTAAATTCAGAACAGGCTTTGCCTGGGAGATGCTTTTTCATGTGATTTTTGGCTGGGAGAAGTTAAATAGCTCTTTTAAAATGAGATTGTTTTTATTAAAGCAATACAATAGTCAATAAAAAAATAACACCTGCTTACTCCTCTTCAAATTATGTCTAATTCAGGGCTTTATGTGTCAAATTATCTCTGCTTCACTCTGCTGTGAATGGCAACGACTTGATTCCTGATTGATGGTGGTGGCTCTTGTGGAGACAAGCAGAGCTGATCTGATAAGCTGAGCCATTCTTTGGTTTGTAATCACTTTTCTGTGCTGCAGAGATACCCTTTGTATGTTCATCCCTCTCGGAGAAAGCTGCATTGGGCTACGGATGAGGAGGTTTTGTGTGAGCAGTTGTGAACTCTTTTCATGTTACTGTAACTGCAGAAAATTTGGCTTTGCCACTCTGATAAAATTCGGGCACCTCACAGCAGGAATATCTCTCAAAACTAATCCTAATCCATTTCTTGATGACAGTGGCAGCAAGATAAAAGCATTAATGGCATGAACTTAGGATGAACTTGTGGATGTGTCTACCTGGACTTCAGCAAAGCCTTTGACAGCATCTCCCATGGGGCTTATTCCTGGAAAATCCAGCAGCCCATGGCCTGGGAAGATTCCCTCTGGGCTGGGGGATGTTGCTGCACTTGGTGACAACAACCCCTGCAGCTCCAACCTGGGACAGAGGGGCTGGAAAAGGCCCTGGGGGTGCTGGTGACAGTGGCTGGACACGAGCCAGGTGTGTCCCAGTGGACAAGAGGCCAAAGGCACCTGGGCTGTGCCGGCTCTGGGGTGGCAGCAGGACCAGGACAGTGCCTGTCCCCTGTGCTGGCACTGCTGGGACACCTCCAGTGCTGGGGACAGCTCTGGGACAAGGAGGACATGGAGCAGCTGGAGCATCCAGGGAAGGGAACAGAGCTGGGGAAGGGGCTGGAGCACCAGGAGAGGCTGAGGGAGCTGGGAAAGGGGCTCAGCCTGGAGAAAAGGAGGCTCAGGGGGGACCTTGTGGCTCTGCACAACTCCCTGACAGGAGGGGACAGCCAGGGGGGTCAGGATTTCTCCCAGGGAACAGGGACAGGAGGAGAGGGAACAGCCTCAAGCTGTGCCAGGGGAGGTTTAGTTTGGACATCAGGAGGAATTTCTTCATGAAAAAAGTGATTAGATGTTGGAAGGGGCTTCCCAGGGCGATGGTGGATTCCTTAAAGCCCATTTAATTCCAACCCCCTGCCATGGGCAGGGCCACCTCCCACTATCCCAGGTTACTCCAAGCCTCATCCAACCTGGCCTTGGACACTTCTGGGGATGGGCATTCCCTGAGGCAGAGAAGTGCCACCATCCTATGCTGAGTGCATCCTGCTGCTATTCCTGTTCCCCAGGAATGCAGCACGTGGTGCTTATTTTCATTCATGCTGAGAAAAGCAAGACTATTTTTTTTTATAGCTTTCAATTCTGCATTTATTGTCTTCACTTGATAAAGGCCAGGCATTTCACTTGGCCCTTTGACTGTTGCAAATACAGCTGATCCTGTATTTGGATTTAGAACAAGGAGCAGCAGGATGAAACCAGACTTTGTGTTTTGCAATCATTTTTTTCATCTGGGAGGTCGTGGAGGTCACCGAAGGAACCGTTTGCTTTATTGCACTGGGAATGCAAAGTTTATATTGGACATTTAAACTAATGCTAGAAATTGCCCTGTAATAAACTAATGTAAATATCAAATGGATTTGACTGCAAGAGTGGGTTGTAAATAAAACATTTCCCTCTTTGTGTGGCTTGCCCTGTTCAGCCTGCCATTAATGTAAAAACATGCTGGATTTGTGTAGACATCCATTTTCATGTTCTTAGGCAGATGAATTCTCAATCTCCAGGGCAGATCCCCATGTTGCCTCAGAAAATGAAGATTTAAAAGGCTGAGCTGTTGTTTGAGGGGTCCTACCCTGTGTGACCTGGCCTCCAGTTGGGCACAGCTCTCCCGTGGCTCCTGGGTCATGCCAGTGCCAAGGAAAAGGAGTGGAATGTGCCCTGATGCCAACACAGAGGTTAAATCCCTTCCCATCAGCCTGGAAGTGTTCTCTCACATCGTTCAGTGGTATCTGGGATCCTTCTGAAGAGCTTCTAGTCCAGGCTTTTCAATTTCTTCATGTTGATTATGCATCTGTTACAGCATTCTGAAAGTGTCACAGGCACATTAAATGTCAGGTCAATAAATGTGATAATGACCTTAATAATGGTGGTCCAAGTGAGCACAGGATTTACAGGGAACAGGATGGAATTCCTTCTCTTCAGGAAGTGCTCAAGGAGTTCAGTTCAGCTGAGAGATTAGTTATGGGGAGGATAGGATAAAATAGAAAAAGATCAAGGTAAAAGGAATATGACGGTCATTAGCTGGTGCTGTTCTTGTTCTCTTTGAAACTCAGCCCTTAAAGTGACATAAGGAAAAATTTCCAGGAAATAAACCTGAGGAATCATCTCCAGATGTGTTCAGTCCCATCATGTGTGAAAATGTTGTGTCTTAATTCTGCTCTGCCCTTGGAATCCATCCATGTCCAGGTGAAGGACAGGATTTGAAGTGGGAATGTCTGCAGGAACTGAGAGAGGGAGAGAGATTGGCTTAGTTTGAGGTTTCTATACAAATTTAAAAATTTAGGAAAAAACCTTTTTTTTTTTTAAAGTGACATGTGCATTTCCAATGAGCATGGGAATATTACTTCTGCTCTCCAAACAGTTTATCCCTAATGCTGAGCTGTGGGATCCAAGAATTCTCCTCAAACCTCCTTTTCTCAGGCACAGAAATGAATACTCATGGAACAATTTCTCACTGTTTACCCAGCTCTGAAATACAAAGCAAAAAATGTATCTGAGCATGATGACACTTCAGGAAGTTCTGAGTTCCACAGAGCTCTCATGTGGAAATGACAGATACTCAACATTTATAAAATATTCTGCTCGGACCACTGAGTATGGACATAGGAGGAGCCACTTAAGCTCAGGTCCCCTGATTTGATAACCACATGGTTGATATCCAGTTGTGTTGACAATTCATCCCTGCTGAAGTTGTTTTCCAGCTGATGTTGCCATTTGCTTAAATAACTCACAGATTCCCTCACAGGACCCAGTGCAGATCATCCCTAAGCTGCAAATCCAGAGCAACACCATTCAAATCCATGGAATTACTTTGGATTTCCAGTAATGCAATTGAGATCAAAATCTGGCCCAGGAGTTTGGTTCCACTCAGTGTTTTTGTGTTTTTTGTTGCCCAAAGAACTGTCATAGGATTGTGTGTATTATTTTCTGTATTAAGTGTGCCCCTACATCAGAGAGCTCTCAGCTTTGGGGAAAACAAGTCAATATTTCCTGGAAGGAGAAATCAGAGGATGTTTTAGCCAGCAACATTGTCATGTCTGGTTTGATCTCTGCTTGGATCTTTTTTCATCAAATCTTTTTTTCTCATCTGTTGACTTCCACAGATCTCTGGTCTTACCTTTGGTTTTATCACGGAATCACAGAACGTCAGAATGGTTTGGGGTGGAAGGGACCTTCAAGATCATCCAGTGCCACCCCCTGCCATGGGCAGGGACACCTCCCACTATCCCAGGTTGCTCCAGCCTGGCCTTGGACACTTGCAGGGATCCAGGGGCAGCCACAGCTTCACCATCCTCGCAGGGAAGAATCTTCTGTCATTTGATGTTGTCCCTCATCCTTTCCTTCCTAATTCCACATTTTCCCCAGTCCTCAGATTTTCCACTTTTTCCCCTCAGGCCTGTGTTTCTTAAAAACCATCCTTTTTTATTTTATTTTTTTTTAACCTTACAGACAAACTTGTATTTTTTCTAGCTGACATTTATTAGGTGTCATTTACTCACTGGGTCTGAAAATGAATCCAACTACCCAACATAAGGTGGACAAAATATATTCTCTCTTCCTGCTGCCTAGAGCACCCTGAGATATCTTCTAGGGCAGGGCCATGGGGTTGTGTGCAGGAAGAGTCACCAAACACTGAGAAATCACTTTCAGTGAATTCTTGCTTCAAGCCCCAGTATCAAATCCAATATTTAATCCTGACCTTTCCCTGAGCAAGCAGCCTCCTATGGATTTTTGGGGTTAATGTATTTCCATTGTGGCTGCTTCTTTCTCCTGTGCTTTGGTTATTTTTAGTTGGCTCTGTTAAACCGGGTCTTTTTCAAGTTTTAAAGGAGTTGTATTTAAGGTGTCCACAGAAGAAAAAACTCTTTTACACATTAAAACCCTTTGTGAGGTGGAGGGGAAGGGCAGGAGGAAGAGCTGTGTCAGACAATGGGTGAAGTGGAATTTTGGATTTTTTTCAGGGAAGCCATGGAGGCAGTTTGAGATTTAACTCCATTTAACTCCATTCCAATGATCTCAGTGGTCCAGGGCAGTGACTCTGACCTTCACCTGATCTCCCAGTTGTACCAGCATTAATTTTAACATTATTCCTAAGCCTTGATCACTGCAATTCACAACAATCCTGATGAAAGTCTACCTCAATCCAGCTATCATTCCCTATATCAAGACCATTTTTGCACTTCTTTTTTAAATTTAAATAATTTCATGATATTTAATCAAACACAAAATGTTCACTGGTTTGGATCTGCAAATTTTCCTGTGTCAGCTGAACTTGTAATAGCATCAAAGACAGATGTTGGGTTTATATTTGACCTGTTTTCTACAAAAACACTGATTGGCACTAATTATATTCCCTATCATTTGAATGTAATTTTTTTTTTTTTTTTGGGGGGGGGGGGTGTTATTTTTGTATTTTTTTGGGTTTTGTTTTGGTTTTGGGTTTTGTTTGTTTGTTTGTTTTACCCACATACATATTGGCCCAGTGTTGTTTGTGTTGTCTTATTTTCCTTTTGAAGTGCTCAGGGAACTGGTGCTCATTCCCTCTTCTAAAATTTTCAATATTCATCATCTGTTGATTATGTGAAACCCACTTTTTCCTTAACAAGCTAAAAAATTAGACAAATTTGGCCTTATTGCCAGTGCTTCGTGTTGAAGGACACCCAAACTTAAAGGTATTTGCACTCCTTAAAGCTATTTTTTGATATTTCTAGATAATCTTGATTTTAGACAGCACAATAATTAAATATTAAATATTTAATAAATACAGTTGTATTTATCACAAATGGCTGAGTGGCTGTCCTAGAAATATAGAAAAAATCAATTTTCTCCAGCAATGACAACTTTCAGCCCAAACCATGAAGTTTTGTGGAGATTAAAACACCCAAAGAAAAATTAAGAGGAGTTGAAAGATTGCAGTGAGAGATTGTAGCATCCCTCCTCCTCCACACACACTTACACAAATGTGCACTTTTAACATCATCATCATCATTTTATTTTCTGTAATATTTCTTATTTTTATCTCAATCAGCTAATTATATCCTGGGTGGTGATTTTTCATCCAGCTCTTCTTGCTGTTATATGTATGTGGCTGCTATTTTATGTGCCAACAATCCTAGGAAATATATTTCCCCATTATCCTGTGATATATTATCATAGGGAAAAACCTTCAGTGCGAAATTAGGGGTTTTCCAGGGCTGGAAAAATCCTGATTTCTTTCATTGCCCTCTAGTGGGCTCGAGCTCTTCTGCAAGGGCAGGGAACGAGGAGCTTTCCCCTTCTCTTAGTGCCACACAAAACGTCAGGTTTTCTATAATTTCAGTTATTTGTCCATATTTGTGTGATTCCTAGAGCATCATTTCATGGATCAGATACAGCAGAATTATCCTGCTGGGGTTTAGAAATTATGACAAAAAGAGGTTTCTGTGTTTTGCTGTGGAAAGCAGGAGATGGGCATTATCCAAAATGAACGTTCCCCAAGTGAGTTTTGGGATGGACACTCGTAGATGTTGGGTTGTCATTGAAATATTTACAATCTGCAGAAGTAGGTACCCAGGTTTTTTATAATTTTCTGCTTTTGTAGCTGTGTTGAATTGTGAATTCATCCCACAGTCCAGCTGAAGGGGGGCTTGGTAAATGTTCCATCCCATTAATTTGTGATTTCTCATAGAATCCTAGAATGGTTTGGGTTGGAAGGGACCTTAAGGATCATGAGCAGGGACAACTTCCACTATCCCAGATTGATCCAAACCCCATCCAGCCTGGCCTTGGACACTGCCAGGGATCCAGGGGCAGCCACAGCTTCTCTGGGAATTCTATTCCAGGGCCTCCCCACCCTCCCAGGGAACAATTCCTGCCCAATATCCCATCCATCCCTGCCCTGTGGCAATGGGAAGCCATTCCCTGTGTCCTGTCCCTCCATCCCTTGAGGCAAACAGAGAAATTCTGAACAGTAAGATCAGAGGAAATCAAACACTATTCCAGACTGGCTGTTATTATTTTTAATTTTTAATTAGCACACAATTCACAAATGTATAGTATCTCATTATATATTATGGCTTGCTGGTCTTATAAAGTGAGTGACTTTTTGATGTAAAATCCCTGTCTAATACATGTTGGCTTCATACAAAGTTGTATTTCTGCACTGTCCTGGAAAGAGAGGAAGGGAAAAAGCTCTAAAATGCATTTTGGAAATGACAGCATAATTCTGTCTCAGATACCTGGCTTAGGTCATTGATTTACAGCATGAGAAAATCACAGTGTTCATTAGAGAGCAGAGCACGAGGGACTCAAGCACCTGGGCTAGAGGCAAAAGCAGGGCTGTTTAGAATCATGGAATTGTGGGATTGTTTAGGTTGGAAAAGCCCCCAGAGATCATCAGGTCCAACCATCCCAGCACTGCCAAGGCCACCACTCACCCATGTCCCCAAGTGTCAAATCCAGATGGATTTTAAATCCCTCCAGGAATGGAGACTCCACCACTGCCCTGGGCTGGACAACTTTTTTGTGAAGGAAATTATTCCTAATATCCAATCTGAACCCCCCTGGTGCAACCTGAGCCCATTTATTGTTGTCCTGTGTGATGGATTCACCATCCACAACCTTTTTGGGAAGGAAATGATTCCTAATATCCAATCTGGACCCCCCTGGTGCAATCTGAGCCCATTTATTGTTGTCCTGTGTGATGGATTCACCATCCACAGTCGATGGCTCTCTATCCACTGATGTGATGGGGGTCACCTTTGCTGCCTTCCAGTGGATTGGAATCTCCCTGCTTTGCCAGGATGCTGAGAAATGATGGAATGTGGCTCAGGGAGTGCTCCTGGCAGCTCCCTCAGCACCTTTGGGTGGATCCCATCCCACCCCATGGCCTTGTCTTAGTGGTGTCACAGGTTGATGATGGATTACGGGATTCATTCTGCTCCCTGTTTCTTCTGGAGAACAGCAGCTCTGGCTGTTAAAGAGTGAGGCAAGGAAGGCATTGTGAACCCCCACCTGCTCCTCATCCTCTGCTGTTCCATTCCCCCTGCATCCAGCAAAGGATGGAGATTTGTGCATCCGTGTTTGCAGATGTGCATTGAGAGCGGCAGGGGAAAAAAAATCCTGCAGCTTTGCACTTTCCTTCAGGAATGACTCACTCCCTCTGGTGGGAACATTTCATTCTGAATGTGTGGTGCTGCTTTCCCTCCTCCTCCTCCTCCTCCTCCTGCATCCACCCCCCTCCCCACATTCCCATTCCTGCTTCTCCGGGTGTGACATCTGCTCCTTGTGCTGCAGAGCAGCACTTTGGTTTCTATGGTAGCTGCTGTAGCCACTGGACCCGTGGACTGGGAGGGAGAGGAGGAAAAAAATGCTCAAAGTGCCCGAATTCAGGTGCAGGATGTCCATTCTCCCTTGGTCAGAGAGCTGGGGTGTTTTGGGAGAAGGTGTCCCAAGGGGAGGCAGCTGCCAGGACATTCCAGGGTCATTTCCTTCCTTCTCCTGGGAAAAGTGCCCGCAGTGAAGTGGAGGGTGTGAAGAGCAGCAGATTTTTGGTTTGGTTGAACTTCACATTTCCTTTTGTCTTGTTTAGGTCTCCAGTTTGCAGTGAACTCTCCTCAGCTTCTGCCTTTAAGATGGTGAAAATGCAGATGGCAGACCTAAGATACTGTAATTAAGTGTCTATTTATAGCAGAGTTTGTCATTAGAATTACCATGTCATTTTTTAAACAAGGGAGGATAATGCGAGTTCACAATCTACACCTGTAGCTGTGTTGCTTTTTTTTTTTTTTAATTATTTTTAATGCAGCTCTTCTTTGATTTGTTCTGGCTCTGAATTAATTAAGAAGCCTGAATTAGCATCCTGCCACATTGTCTGGGGCTTCTTCACTCCTCCATCCCCTCAGATACAAGCACCAGGATTCTGAGCCAGGATTCTGAACTTCAGCTAAAAGGGAGTTGACTAAAATACAGAGCCCACTTCTTCATTTTTAACATTCTGTGTAGAATGGAATCAGAATAAGGATTTTAGCAACAACTCCTTCATGGGAAGTATTGTCCAGCCCTGGCCCAGCTGCCCAGGGCAGTGTTGGGAGTCCCCATCCTTGGAGGGATTTAAAATCCCTGTGGATGTGGCACTTGGGGACATGGGTCAGTGGTGGCCTTGGCAGTGCTGGGAATGGTTGGACTCAGTGATCTCCGACAGCTTTTCCAACCTTGATGATTCTGTGATTCCATAATGTCATTATGCCAAGGCAAATCTATTTTAGAGCAGGTTTTTCATGGGAGACAAAGCCAGTGGGAGCTGGGATCCACAAATTAATATGAACTTGGGAAATCATGAAATCATGGAATGGTTTGGGTTGGAAGGGACCCTAAAGATCACCTTGTTCCAACAGCTGGGAGAGGCCAGGTTGTCAGGGATGAAGGTGGTGCCTCCTGTGCCTGTGTGTGGTGTGTGGATGATCCTGAGCTCTGACACATCCCCAGTGAGACAGGTCCTGCCTGGGTGAGGGGAATTTAGTGCTGGATGTCCTTTAGAGAACTCTGAAGAGCTCTCTTTGTGGCAGATCCTTTTCAGGTCCGTGCTTCTTTTATTTCTTTTCATTGAAAGTGTTTTTTTTATTCCATTTCCTGTAATCCTTGGAATTTCAGGATGCTAAGGCCAAATGTTTCATCTTATGTGAAGAATATTTTACATCTTTAGCATTCCTGCTGTACTTTGTATGATTCTATTACCCAGCTGTGTTTGCACCTTGCATCTCTTTTTTTTTTCATTCCATTTTGTCACTTATTCCCATCTAATCCCATATAATCTTTCCAGGAGTCTTTATCAGCAAGCCAGACCTCAGCCTAAGTAGCTGTCAATGACATGATAAATCCTCTAAAATCAGTTGGAGTCTGGTGTCTGGGGAGCTCTGGTTCTAAACCAGCCCAAATTGGACTTTTTAATGGAAAACTATGGCAAACTGGATTTTTTATGGAAGACTATGGCACATGAAGAGCCTTCATCACCATCCCTTGTATTTATGGCTGTCTCCAGCTTTGTCCCCCTGTTTTACCCTCAGTCTTGCTCATGTTCCCCTGTGTTTTATGGAAATCCAGCTGCATGGAAATCCCAGCCACTCTTACAGAAATTCCATTTCCATTTGTCATTAGCAGTCCTTATAATTTTTTTCCTTTTTCCCCCCTTTTTGCCTGTGAGCAGAAAGGCTTCACAGCTTCTAAACTGGCTCAACTCTGACTTGAGTCCCTTGAGGTGTCACACTGGGTAAATCACACTCAGAATCACACAATCATTTAGGTCAGAAAAAAACCTCCAACATCATCAATTCCAATCTTTAAATCCTACCCTCACCTTCTAAACGTAGCCAAAAAAAAAAAATAAAGTTAGATCTCCTTAAAAGACGATAAAATTATCTGGGTCCTGCCCCTCACAGAACCATTGAGGGTGGAAAGGACCTTCAAGGCCATCGAGTCCCACCTGGGACTGATCCCCAGTTTTGTCACCCAGCCCAGAGCACTGAGTGCCACGTGCAGACATTCCTTGGGCACCTCCAGCATGGCTCCCTGGGCAGCCCCTTCCAATGTTTAACAACCCTTTCCATGATGGAATTCCTGATATCCAACCTGAGCCTCTCATGGAGGGCACTGTAGATTCCACCTGGTTTCCATTAGCCTGTAATGGTGCATAATTGCCATAACCACAACTGAATTTTTTTTTTTTTTGGAACTAATATCATCCCACATTTTCCATTTTTTGGGCCCTTTTGCACCTGTTGTTTGTTTATTGTTCTTGAGCTTAGTTTATGACTTTTGTGTCTATGTGTGGATCAGTGTTAGAAGATAATATCAAAAAAGGGATTAGCACGTAGCAATGATCTATTAAATAATGTAATTCATCACTGTGCAGAGGCCATCATTAATTTAATTTGTTTAATTAAAATAGCCCATTAAAATGGATTTAGTTACTGGCACCAAACCACTGCTGGCTTCCTTTTTGTTACTGGGACATTTTATTATACGAAGTCTCACCAAATTCAACATTTTGCTAATTGAGTCAGTGGTTCAATTTGAAATTAGTGTTGCTGGGAAGGAGAAACAAATCAAGTGGAGAACCTCGTTAGCATTTAGGACTTAAAACAGGGGGTTTCCTTATTTCCCTTTTAGTGGCTGTGAGCAGGAGGTCAGGTTGTTCTGTGAACATTAAAAAATGTCATCCCCTGACCTGCTGTTTGCCTGACAGTGCCTCGTGTTTATCCTGACAGGAAGAAGCAAACAAAACAAAATGAAAAGGTAATGAGGTAGAGCACAGAGGGGAGGGGAAATCTTCCCCTCAGAAAGCTCTGCAATGTTTATTAATGCTGCTGGGTCAATGGAAAAATGCAGCCTGCAGAAAAAAAAAGAAAATGCCACAGAGTGTTTTTCCATTTCAACTTGTCCTTTTGGAATTTGCCCATGCTAGAAAAGACAAGAATGAAATAATTCCATCTCTGAGCATGAAAGTGCAGAGTGTATCGTGGTCAGCAGGTTTAGTTTCTAGTGTGGTTTTGTAACCATGCATGGAGTAGAAGAAGTCCAGTGTTACCCTTTTAATGAAGTCTTAATTATTAATTATTATCTTGGAATCATGGAATGGTTTAAATTGGAAGGGATATTAAAGCTCATCCCATTCCACTCCCTGCCATGGGCAGGGACACCTTCCACTATCCCAGGCTGCTCCAAGCCCCATCCAACCTGGCCTTGGACACTTCCAGGGATCCAGGGGCAGCCACAGCTTCTCTGGGAATTCTATTCCAGGGCCTCCCCACCCTCCCAGGGAACAATTCCTTCCCAATATCCCATCCATCCCTGCCCTCTGGTAGTGGGAAGCCATTCCCTGTGTCCTGTCCCTCCATGCCTTGTCCCCAGTCCCTCTCCAGCTCTCCTGGAGCCCCTTTAGGCTCTGCAAGGGGCTCTGAGCTCTCCCTGGATCCTTCTCTTCTCCAGGTGAGCACCCCCAGCTCTCCCAGCCTGGCTCCAGAGCAGAGGGGCTCCAGCCCTTGGAGCATCCCTGTGGCCTCCTCTGGAATTTCTCCAGCAGCTCCACCATGGCTCTCACCTTCCTGCTGGCTTTTTCTTCTTTCTCCATGGTTGTTCACATTCTTCTTTCTCCTGCCATCTTCCATCTTTGGGTTGGGTTAGTGGGTGAAGTAAAACTCCCAAACCTTTTTCCTCTACAAAAGCCCAGTGTGTGCCTGTGCTCATCCACCTGGCTGATCCACCCTGGATGAACTGCTCCACTTTCAAAAACTTGAACATAATTCTCTGATGGCTTGGGAATTCTGTAGAGGATGGTAGAGGGAAAGTTGGGTTGCCTGATGTAGCAGCTGGTGCAATGTGTGCCTCTTCAGGGTATCTGTGCCAGTCATGTGGGGCTGTGTAGGGTGAAAGGATCTGGTGAAGTCCTGTGAGCTTCTGGGCCAGTGGATGGACATCAAAGCCAATCTGAATTTGGGCAACTGAATCCAACCTCCAGTTTACCAGCAGATCTCTCTGCTGCAGTCATCCAGAACTGGCTCATGGAGTGAGCTACAGTTATTGGGCCCCAGTTTGGGCAGTTTTATTCTCTGTTATGGGTCCAGGTGGAAGCCAGGCTCACTGTGGCGTGTTAAGCCTGGCCTGGCACGGTCCCAGGTGCTGCCCTGCCCTGGGCACACTCCTCAGCTGTTGGAGTGGTCACTGACATGGTTTTAGCCTTGTCTCACTTAGGAGCTCCAAAGCCCAGGAGAGGTCTGGGGGTGACAAGGGGAATAGTTCCCAAGAGGAGGTTCCAGCAGGACCAGACCCTTGGGAGCAGCAGGCTCTGGCTGCCCTGTGAGCCCAGCTGCTCCTCTGGACCAGAGTGACTGGTGGATGACTCAGCACACTCCATTTTCCAGGATGAATGAAGTCATTCCCTGGATTACTCAAGGAATACCCCTACATTACCCACCTCACACAGACGGATGTTGTCATGCCTGCTGAGGAAACTGATGGAATGTTTGGCAAAAAAAGCCATAAATTCCCCTGGTGGTTGGAGATTCTCAGTTATCCAAGCAGACAAGGGCCATTGGATGGGGCTTGGAGCAGCCTGGTCCAGTGGAAGGGGAGTTGGACCAGAGGAGCTTTTAAGGTCCATTCCAACTCAAACCATCCTGTGGTTCTGTGACCTGGGCACACTTGTGGGTGACCCTGTGAGGCACTGCATGACACTGAGTAAATCTGGGATTTGTTGGCTAAATTATTTTCTGTAGAACTGAGGAATGGGGTGATGGGGGGATATGGAAGTATTGAGTACAAAAAGGCTGTGATTTGTTACCTAGCAAACAAGAGAGCAAGGAAAGAGATTTATTTTTTTTAGAAATAGTAATAAATAAATATATATCAGGAAGAGGATAGAAAGCTGTTTAGGGTGAAGAACAATGGTAGCACAAATCCAGGTGGGTATAAATTGCCCATCTTTATGTTTAGGATTGGAAATCAGATGTTTTATAATCATTAGAGCAGCTGGGTTCAGGAACAGCTGCCCAAACAGAATAGAAGATGTGAGAAATCTGGCAATTTATGCAGCAGGGCATGCAAAGTTCATGAAAGGATGGATGTGAGCTTCCACTGGCAGGAAACTCAACTGGATAATATGGGAGAAGATTTTCCAGACCTGTGGCCCCATCACTACAAAGCACTACTGTTTTATGAACTCATTTCTCCTCAATTTTTCCCCATTTTAAAAAAGCTGTGACTACATTAAATCATTGTACTGCATCCCATGCTGGCCATTATGAATTTATAGATTAATTGGGGGAGCCAATTAATCAATATTCAATTTCCTGGGGCCTATGTTTTGTGTGTCCCACTATTCCCAGCTGTTTGTGCAATGTCACAAGTTGCAAAAGTCAGATGGACTGAAAAGATTTGATGTACAGAAAATCAGCAAATTCTGTGGCCAGGGAGAACTTCAAGGTGTCCTTGGAGCCCTCCCTTCTCCAGGCTGGATATTCCCAGTTCTCCCAGTCTGTCTCCAGATCAGAGGGGTTCCAGCCCTTGGAGCATCTCTGAGGCTTCCTCTGGAGTCACTCCAGGTCATACTTTATACAAACTCACACACATCCTATTTAGTTTTTTAAATTAATTTTACCATTTCCAGCTAAAAAAATATTATTGGAAATTAAAAACATTAAAATAAAGTCCAACCAGTTCACCCACAAATGATAGACATAGAATTTCTTTCCACCTTTAAATTCAGAGGGAATTCAGATCATAAACAGCTAAAAGATTGAAATTAGCCTTTTCAGGTATTGAATAAATAGAATAAAAAGAGCTGTAATTCATGGAGTAAAAGGATAGATAGTGTGTGTATGGATGCAAAAGTGGTTTTAGGTCTTTTGAACAGATCCTGTTTTCAAATTTCAGGTTCCATTTTGCCAAAAGTTGTCAAGTAAATCCTATATGTTGGTAGCCCATGGTGTCTGCTGAAGGAGTAGAGCTTTCCTTACAGTCATGAACTGTATTTAATTCAGGTGCTCAGAGTATCTGAAAACACTGCTGAATATTCCAGCATATCCCTGATGTGGAGAACTGGATTGCAAATGCACTTTGATTCTTTTTTAACCTAGGAGGTTAATTATTGCTTTGATTATAGAACTGGAATTGCCATCTGTCACAAGCTCTGTGGGATGACCAAGCTTCTTTTGGCATCGTGTTTTCCTACATATAATGTTTATTATTCCCAAAATAATACAATGTGGGACAGATACTCTCATCCTGGGACTGCCTGCCATGTGATGGCTTTCTCATCCTCACACTGCTCTGATAATGCAGTTCCATTTCCATGTGCCTCCATTAGGCTGAGAGGAACATGATATTATTTTATGCACAGCATAGAGGGAGGAAGAAATGCTGCATCCCGCTGAGAGATCTGTTTAATTAATATTATTTCCCTGGAGAAGTTTGTCAGGAGCTTTCTGGAAAGTTGAGAAAAGAGGGTGTCACTGTCAGGTGAAAATATCCTCATTTTCTTGAGATCCTCCTCAAATCTATCACAAAACAACCCTTTCCTCCTGAGCACTGGGAAGCTGAAATCTCCTGGTGCTGACAAAGGTGGGGAAGCACTGGAATGTTTTCCCAGAAAAGCTCCAGCCTTGGAAGTGTCCAAGGCCAGGTTGGACAGGGCTTGGAGCAACCTGGGATGGTGGAAAGTGTTCCAGATCATGGCAGGGAGTGGAATGGGATGATTCTCAGCATGCTTTCCACCCCAAACCATCCCATGATTCCATGATTCCATGATTCCATGATTCCATGATTCCATGATTCCAAGATTCCATGATTCTATTGCCTTCTTACAAGGGAAATGCAGAAACACATCCAGTTTTGTCTGAGAGTTTGCAGATAAAGGGAACATTTAACTACCATCCCAAACTGGAAACACTTCCAGGTGAGAAAGCCAAATATGTGGAATTGTCACTAAATGAACAGGCAGCTGTGTTATCCCTTATAGCTCAGGTCTGAGTTGAGCTTGGGCTCCAATTCTGGGAGAACACATTCCCATTGTGAGCCTTGCTGTGACAAGGACTGCAGCTAGTGGGAGAAGTTTGGGGAAAAAACTCACATTCCATGCCAGAACTAAATTAAAAGCTCATTTCACACACTGGCAAGTTCATAAAGTGACACCACCAAAGCCTTGTGCAGGTATTTTTCCCTAAAAACAAGTCGAGGAAATCTGTGGGATGTGTCACTCTTTCCTGTTTGCTGTTAAAAAGATCCCTCCATGTTCCATCCCATCCTGTCACTCCTTCCTTCTCCAGGCTTTTCCTTGGCATTTTTTTGATCCAGAAACAATAAAGGATATTTGAATGCAAGGTGGGTTTGTGGAACAGCTTCAGAAGTGTCAGATTTATTTTTCCCAATGTTTCACATTAAGCAAATCAACCCTAAAGGAGCGAGCTGAGGTGTTACCTCCTTTTTCAGTTTATTGAAGTGTTGCTGATGTAAATCCTTCTGACCATTTCCAATTACACAAAAAGGAGGAAAATAAAAGACGAAAAGTTAATTGTCAGCAGCTTTCATGAGCTGTACCCACAAAATGTGGTGTCTGTCTATAGGCAGTGAATAAAGTGCTTAGGATTTCAAGCTCTGTGAGATGGGAGATAAGAAAAAAATCCCTGGGTGTTTGGGGTTTTTTTAACTTCTTTTTTTCACAGTTTTCCTGCGGAATACACTGCAGACAAATTTCAAACCCCTGTTTACAGTGCTTTGCCATTAAATTCCCATCAAAATCACAAATGGAAAAATCAATATGCTTCATCCAGCGGGTCTAAAGTTTCTGAAATTCAACCTGAAAAAAGACAGGTTGAGAGTGGCTTTTCCCCCTCCCTTGTTTTAAAAAAAACCCCAGATATTTTAGAATCTCACCTCTAAAACTTGAAATATACTCAGAACTCTTTTCCTTCCCTGCACACCTTCCCTAGTGGGAGATGTCCCTGCCCATGGCAGAGGCTTAGAACCAGATGATCTTTACGACCCCTTTCAACCCCAAACCATGCTGTGATTCCGTGATTAAATGTGACTTCTTAGAGCCTTGCCTGGCTGTGACTCTGGGGCTGTGTTTTTCCCAGCTGTTCTGCCAGCGCGACACCAAGAAAAGCGAATTCCTCCTTGGGCAGCGCAGCCCAGGCTCTGTCGGTCCCTGCGAGCTCCGAGCCCCCTCCAGCCATGCCCGAGGCAGCGCTTGCAAGTCCCGGGCTCTTTCCGAGGGAGAACCTCAGAGGATGCTCAAGGAGCTTTGCAGTTTCAGAGGAGGTGGCGGGATCGTGTCCCCGGAGCATCGGGGATGTTTTTGCTGACCCGACTTTGCCGGCAGCGGAGGCGGAGCGTGCGCCCGGCTGCGGCGTCAGCATCATTTTAATTAAATATATATTGCTTTATTTAGCTGTGCGGATGGCACCGCTCCTACTGCTGCTTCCAGCAGAGGACTGGAATGCAAATGGAGACGCTTGAAGCGCAGGGAGCAAAGGGCGGTGTTGGAGAAGGGGAAAACATCCAAATGAGACGCGGGGAGAAGAGTGGAGGCTGCCGTGGCAAACTTGGCCGAAATGTGAAATTCGCCCATCATCTCAACTCCTCCTGTGCGCTCAGATCCCGTCCCCAGCTCCTCCCCAGCCTGCAGACTGCGGGCACAGGCTCGGGCAGCGTTTTTAAAGCAGCATTAACATGCACGGAGATGCTCCTCGCCCCGCCGGAGCGCTCCCTCCTTTTGTTGTGACAGCGCTGCTCCTCGCGCTTTGAGGCACGGCTAATGAGACTTAAAAGCAGAGCTAAATTAGGGAGATGGGGAAGTGAAGGCAGGGGTAGAGACTGGATGGGATGATGGAAAAGCGTGGGCTGGTGGGAAAGGCAGAGAGAGAGGGAATGGAGATGGGGAGAGACCCACGGGAGTCGGGATGAGTGAACAGGAAGAGCCCGAGCAGGAATTGAAGCTGGTTCTGGGTCTGGCATAATAGAGGTGGATGAAGGGTCAGCATTAAAGGCTAAAAAATGAAATTAAAATCCTACCCAAAATTTGCAAAGCAAGAAAAACCCAGTGGAATGATCCAGGGGGGATCTTTGGGGGCGTTCTGTGCATAGCCAGGATTTGGACTCGATGATTCTCATGAGTCCTTTCCAGCTCAGGAGAGTCTTTGACACATAAGAAAGAGAGTGAGGAATAAGGAGAATATAACACACAAAGAAAGAGAAATGGCTGGAAAACTGGAATATATCAGCTAGGAGGAAAGAACATTCAAGCCATCTCATTTTTTTCCTACAGACTTTAGACCATGAGTGCTCATAACCAAACAGACACTGCAGTCCTGGTCCTATATGGTATTTTTTAACACTTGCCAAATGGTGTCTGCTAGCTTGTAACAGATGTAAAGGATTATTTCCCAAATCTGCAAGAATTGTCACTTTGCACTTGCAAAGTGAAGACGTCTTGACTGGAAATACAGGAAGAATGAATTATGCATGGGAAGTGCTGCATGCCTATTTTTAATGGTGCATGGGCCTAGGCTAAAATATCATTTTTTGCCTCAGTTTGTGTTTAAAAGTGGAGTGAGTAAGGGAGGAATGAAAAGGTGAAGGGGGACATCTGCCTTAGAAACATGTGCTGAGTTTTGCTGATGGCAGAAACCCCAGCCCAGCACTGCAGAACAATCCTGCTCTGTGAGGAGCTGAAATTAGTGTGTAGGAAATGTTGGCAACTTTATACAATCATGGAATTGTTTGGCTTGAAAAGGACCCTAAAGACCATCCCATTCCACCCCCTGCCATGGGCAGGGACACCTTCCACTATCCCAGGCTGATCCAAGCCCCATCCAACCTGGCCTTGGACACTTCCAGGGATCCAGGGGCAGCCACAGCTTCTCTGGGAATTCTATTCCAGGGCCTCCCCACCCTCCCAGGGAACAATTCCTTCCCAAAATCCCATCTCGATCTCTCCTCTTTTAGTTTAAAACCATTCCCCCCCATTGTCCTATTACTCTGTGCTGTCCCAGGTGATAGATGGTCCCTGCTCCCTTAAAGACCTCTGAGATTCCATGTTTCTATCCAGTTGTGAAGGATTGGGAGAGTGAACAACTTGTACATCAGAAAGTTTGTATTGGAGGAGAGATAAATGACACAAAGAAGCATTTCCTAGAGCCATTGGAGTCTTTAGAGGAGTCTGAATGAAAGAATTCCAAACAGAGAATGTGCCCAGGTTGTAGCTCCACTGCATCACAGTGCATGTCAACAGGAATGATTAGAGTGGTGAAGTCACAATATTCCATTCTAAATTGAATTTTGACTCCCTTGGTTGATTAAAGCAGATATATTTCAAATGTTTCTATTATATTTTGTAGATTTTGTATGGGGCGAGTCAGAAAACAAATTCTGTTTCCTAGAAAATATCAAGGTTAACGAGCTTTTTATCAAGCTTGCTTTTGCTTCACATTAAAGCAAGATTTATAATTATTTGATCTGTGTGTGTGTGAGAGAACAGAGATCCTGAGAGAAGGGGGATTTGTGTATCCTGCCCAGCTTGTGATGGCTGTGAGATTGCTCCCTAGCACTGATTCCTGGATGATCCAGGTGAGATGGGATCTCCTGCCCTGGCATGGTGCAATCCCCTGATGGGAGGTGATCCCTCCATGGCAAGCAGCAAATATTCCCTGGATTTTAGTGGAGAACTGTAGAAAAGAAGAAGGTTTGACCTGAGGCAGCTCAAAGAGCAGGAAGCAAAGGTTGGTTTGGGATTTCCTCCAGCACCTGGTGATGAATGGGACCTTGATGGGTGTTTCCCTTGGATAATTCTTCCATGTCTTAGGAGACAACAATGACCTCTCAGCATCCTCTGGTTTTCCCCTCTCTTTTATATCAGCTCAACCATTGGGAATATCCTGCTTGACACTGGTGTCAGAGTGTTAGATTGGTACTTTGCACTTTAATAACTCATAATTTATCCCCAGTGTACAATGGAGATGGGGTTAGTTGGGAAAAATTGTAGTTAGAGAGGTAAAAAAGCTGTCAAGACAGTCCACATGCTCTGTGGGAATACTGCTGTGCAACTGGAATTGCACACCTGAAGGGTTTGTGTACTGCTTCTGAAATATTTACATATCAACATTTACAATATCAGCATGCAGTGCCTCTGACAAGTTTCCAGAGTTTTCCATCCGATTTTTTTAGGAATTGCATCTTATGATGGCGTGGGAAAACATGTCTGGTGAGGAGCAGCTGAAGGAGCTGGGGGGCTCAGACTGGAGAAAAAGAGACTCAAGGGGACTTCTCCCAGGGAGCAAGGAAAAGAGGAAACAGCCTCAGGTTGTGCTGGGGGAGGTTTAGGTTGGATATTGGGAATAATTTATTCACCAAAAGTTGTCCAGCCATGGCACAGCTGCCCAAGGCAGTGCTGGAGTCCCCATCCCTGGGGGGATTTCAAAGCCATGTGGATGTGGCACTTGGGGACATGGGGCAGGGGTGGCCTTGGCAGTGCAAGGGAATGTTTCGACTTGGTCACCTCTGAGGGTTTTTCCAACCCACACAATTCTATGTAAAATCAAATGCTTGAGAGTAATCGGGAAGTCACATGCCAGCTACAATTCTATTAAATTGCTGGTATGCCCAACAGCTTTTTGAGTAAAAGTGAAACCAATATTCCTTTAAATTCTGGGAATGTCACTCCTGCCACGTGTTTGCCATTCTGACTTTGTGCTCACTGACTCCAATGGAAGCAATTAATCAATTTTTGGATTGTAGACTGAGGAATCTGGGTTCCATCCTTTAACAAACATCTCTTGGTTCCTTGGAGAAAAAAAAATCTTTTGGATATCATGGCAATGTAATGCTGGGGTTTGCATGTGTTTTATGTTCTCATGGATTTGCATCTTGTGCACTAGTGTGGAAATCTGGGATAGTGGAAGGGCCCTGACTATGGCATGGAGCTGGAATGGGATGAGCTCTAAGATCCTTTCCAACTCACACCATTCTAGGATTCCATGATCACAGTGACCTCGAGCAGACAGATCATTAACCAGTGTAAATAATCACAATTCTGAGATTTTCCAGGCATTCCCTTTCTTTTATGCTGAGATTATGACCCATATCCTTTCCAACTAAAAAAATCAAACCCAATCCTGCTTTCAGCAAACTCAGAAGCCTTTCTGCAAATGGTGCCTGAGGAGACCCAGGTCTTACAGCTTTCCTTCTGTGCTTCTCCCAGTTGGAAGGTTTGGGAATATGTTAGCTGGGATGAGAAGGGCGAAAGGCAGCAGTGCTGCTCTTCATCTGTGCAAGTCCATTTGTTGGGTAGGCTGTGTTCTTTTACTGCTTTCCTCAAATGCCATTTTGTAACAGTAAAATGCTCACTAAAAATACTCAAATATTTTTAGTTGTCGAGTAGAAGTCAGATTGAGCTGCACATTTCCCTCGTGAGTAAAAGTGATGAGTTTGTGTTCATTAACTCGGGGCCATCTGGTGCAGACATGCTGCAGTCTGTGAATCAAACATGCATCAAACTCCAGGGATCAGAACAGCCGCCAGACCCGGGGTTTGGGGGGCTTGGGGTGGAGGGAGGAGGAAGAGGATGGTGGAAACATAGATTTCACTCTTTTTAAAAATTAACTCTGCTCTTAATGTTGCACTGTTGTAAAACTCTGTTCCAAGCTCAGCAGTGACCATTTCAGCAGCCTTCGGGGTGCTTGTGTGCCATTAAAATAACAATACCCATCGTCCCAACTATTTTGTGTGCAAAATAATTAAGCAGAACCATTTCCCTGCATTTTTAAATATTGCATCTGGAGGGTGCAGCTACACAGATGCAACTGAGAAATAAATTTGAGCTTGGTTTTTCTGGGCCTGCCCTGGAAGTCAGTGGTGTTTCCACGCATTAACAGGATCAGATTTTGTAGAGTTTCATAGAAAACTTTGGAAAAGTAAGTTGCAGTTAAAGGCTCTGATTCCATCTTAAAGATGTTTTCCAGCCTGAATGGTTCTTCTTCTTCCCTGGGAGGGTGGGGAGGCCCTGGGATGGAATTCCCAAAGGAGCTGGGGCTGCTCCTGGATCCCTGGCAGTGTCCAAGGCCAGGTTGGATGGGGCTTGGAGCAACCTGGGGCAGTGGAAGGTGTCCCTGCCCATGGCTGGGGTGGAACTGGATGATCTTCATGATCTTTTCCAACCCAAACTATTCCATGATTTTATGAAATCTGCTTCAGTTACCAACCTGGCAGATATTATACATTTCTCTTCGAAATGTCTCCAGACTTTCCTCTTCCTGCTTTTCCTGTTTATTTTTTTTTGTGGGCTCTGCCTTCATATCTCCCAGTCTCTTGCCTGTCAGGGGTTGCAGTGATGGCTGGCTGTGCCCAAGATGGGGGGAAGAGCCTCTTCTAAGCCTACACATTTTAAGAGATGATCCAAAGTCACCAGATTTCACTCACAAACCTGTATAACTTTGTGAATTCACCACAGAATAACTCAGTTTGGAAAAGCCCTCCAGGATCATCAAGACCAATCATTCTCCCAGCACCTCCAAGGCCACCACTGAGCCAGGTCCCCAAAGGCCACATCTGCATCTCTTCTTATAAATGCCCAAGTACAAAGTTTCTGGAGGAGAATCCCATTTCTTATATTTTATTAGCTGTCCTGAGGTGAAAGTTGTATTCTTCACATCTGTCATGTGTTCACTGGCTCTTAGACTAAAAAAGTTATGTCCATCCATGAAAAGCATGGGATGCTGTGTTTCCTTCCTGAACCAGGCTGGCTTTTCCTGTGGGTTGTGGCTGTGCCCATGGGCCACTGCTGCAGTCAGACTGTAAATGAGAAACAAACCAGCTGAAATCCAGGATGAAATCCATACAGGAGACAGGAGAAGATTTGGACCCATAGTCTGTCACTGATTTAATTAAAAAAAAAAAAAGTTTTTTAAAAAAATCTATTATTAAGATATGAAGGGCAAGCAGGAGTTAGTGATCACTTCTGAACAAAGCTCATGTTTCCATGACAATCCCTCTGTCACTGGATAATCCATACAGCATAATCTTGTCTGTCCTGCTGGGATATATTTGGGTGTATTTGGAAGGAGAAAAATCGGAAACTCAGAGTTCTGCCTTTGAAAGAGTTGTGCTTTATGGAAAGATTCCCATTCTTTTCATCACTCTCTTAAATGACTCGTATTAATGGGACCCAGGCAAAGGAGATAACAGCACTGCACAGCCCCTTGTTTCCTTTTTCTGTTCTCTTTGAGTCTCCTCATCAAAATGACCGTCCCTGCTCCGTTTCTTAATTTCCTGGCTGGATTCAGTCACTCTGCTCTCCCATTAAGGGCAGTTTTGTGAATGACATGTTTGAAAGCTTTCATTTGCCTGCGAGGGAAATGACTGCTTACTCATCCCCTTTGGGAGAGCGAGTTTACCTTCCAAAGAAACCTCTTTTCTCAGTACTTTGTGCCAGAGTCTTTGGAA
The DNA here is from genome assembly GCF_052056855.1 of Sturnus vulgaris. Taxonomy (NCBI): domain Eukaryota; kingdom Metazoa; phylum Chordata; class Aves; order Passeriformes; family Sturnidae; genus Sturnus; species Sturnus vulgaris. The sequence goes on along the minus strand of NC_142245.1, from coordinate 112,672,782 downwards.
TTTTCTCCATGCACTTGTTGGCTGCTCCTTTGGGCCACCTCCAGGAAGATAAACACACGTTCATGCTCATTTAAACAAAATAATGGGTGACTTTCAGGCTCTGATGGTTCATTTTTGACATAACTTTTTCTGTAGGACAAAGTGATTCCCTGTCAGCTTCTGCTGAAAGTTGTTTCAAAGTTGCACCGATTTTTTTCTCTGTAGGGTTGCTTCTCCCCCTCCAGTCTCGTGATGTTTCAGTTTGACTCTTTGGAATTTTGAATGCTAATCAAATTCTGGATTCTGATTATTTTCATATTGCCTGCCTTTACTTAAGCTCTTTAGGACCAAGGGGATGGTATGAAGCTGAGGCAGGGAAGGGTTAGGCTGGATTTTAGGAAGAGTTTCTTCCCCCAGAGGGTGCTGGGGCACTGAGCTGACTCCCCAGAGAATGGTGACATTCCCAAAGCTCCAGGAACGTTTGGACAATGCTCTCAGGGACAGAGTGGGATTGTTGGGGTGTCTGTGCAGGGCCAGGAGCTGCACTGGATGAGTCCCTTCAGGATATTCTGTGATTCTGTGATTCCATGAGCTTTTTATCCTCACTTTGTGGCTTCATTTCAGAGCAACTGCAGCAAGGTCACAACAAGGCTTAGCAAAGATGGAGATGAGGTTCACAGATTTTATCAAAAAAGAACTGAGTGTTCATCACAGCTCTTGACCTTGCCTTTCCTTGAGCAGATATAATCAGAGTCTTTAAAGCTGGAAAAGACCTCCAAGATCACCAAATCCAAGCATTAACTCAGCACCACTGTGTTCACCACTAAACCATGTCCCCAGGTGTCACAAAGACATAGAAAACTTCTCAAGCCCACCAGAATCTGACCCAGCAGAAATCCCAGCTCCCAAGCACATTGTGCCTCATCCACCAGGACTGCTGGTTCCTGCAATTTGCTCTCCACACTTTTCCTCACTGCAAGTCACCAGGCAGTTATTTTCCATTTCATGGAAATTACATGGTTAGGTGCAACGCTCAGTCAGACAGAAATACCTCAGCAAAGTGGTTTTCAATTTGTTTTTCACTGAGATGCTCACTTGTGCTTTCCTAAGGAAACTTTGGAACTGCTGATCCCTGGGAGCAGAGATCCCATGGGCTGTAGGGGATACAACAAGGTTCTTTTCATAGATCTGCACTTGCCTTGTTTCTGGTCTCTTTTTGGTAACTGCATCTTGTGTCAGAGATTAAAAAGAAGGAATTTTATTCAGTCTCTTGTCCTTGTTATTAGTCTGATTCCATCCTTTCCTCTTTTCTCACCTTTCAGAGTAGGAAATGGCCTTTCCTCCAGCCCCTCAGAGACTGAATAGGCTCAGCCCCAATAAACTCAGCAAAATTCAGGCCCCTCAGCCACTTGAGGGAATTTCAGACAAGTTCCACTGGAATCTAACAGGGACAATGACTGTCACATGCTGTGCCAGAGGCATGGAGTGATGCCAGTGCTATGTCATGGAGCTGTGGCACGATGTTAAGTGACAGGGTAGAGCCAGCCTGTCCTCCTTTGTAGCCATGGCTGGGGTACAGCTGTGCTCCTGTGTGGGAACAGCGTTCATTGGAATGCTTTAATTCCATCTGGATCTTCCTGGCTCTGTTCAGTGGCCCCACAAGAACTCTTGTTTGAGGCAGTGTAGCTGAACAACCCCATTTAATGCACTAAATAATCTATTGCTATGTGTTGGTCAGAAAAGAAGGATGAAGAAGTCCTAATTAATTAATCAGATCTCTTCCTAATTGGCTGTGGCAAAGAGATTTCTCAGTGTGCCAATTGCACACAGTGGCCTGAGTGGCTGGCTTTGCCTAAATAAGAGAGATGCTGCTCCTGCAACTGCTGTCCTGAATTTGTTTGGATTTGTTTTGAGGAGTCTGCAGCAGTGTCAGGTGGATTAATCCTGGCTTCTGCACATCCTGTCTCGGAATGTCATCCCTGTACCTCCCACCCACTTTGCCCAGGAGTTCCACTGCAGCATTTTTAGCCTTGAATTTGGAATTGTTCTGATGAGGGTCCTGTGAAATAAATAGAATTTGACTGGCAGCTCTGGAGCCAGCGATGTTCCAGTGGGTGAGTGAGGGGAATTAAATTGTTGACTGTGAGTCATTAAAGAAAAGACAGAGGAATTTATTGCCTTGGCCAGCAGCTTTTAAAATTTTTGTTCAGAAAACCTTTTAAACACCTTGATTGGACAATACAGAAAGTGCAGCTTTGCAGCATTTCCAAACATTAAAATGTGATGTTGACCATTTCTGTTGGTTGCTTGGCTGATTTTGGTAATTTTGGATTACCACTCTGACCTAGATCTGCTCCCTTAGTGGGGAAAGGTCCAAACCAGACCTGCTGGGCAGGAAACCCTTGTCAGCTGTGTCCAGGCTGGATGGAGAGCTCTGGGTGCTGTGAATGTGAGAAAAAGCTCTGACCCACTGGCCCTCTGAGCTTCTGCATTTTCACTGCCTAAAGGGGCTCCAGGAGAGCTGGAGAGGGACTGGGGACAAGGGATGGAGGGACAGGACACAGGGAATGGCTTCCCACTGCCAGAGGGCAGGGATGGATGGGATATTGGGAAGGAATTGTTCCCTGGGAGGGTGGGGAGGCCCTGGGATGGAATTCCCAGAGAAGCTGTGGCTGCCCCTGGATCCCTGGAAGTGTCCAAGGCCAGGTTGGACGTGGCTTGGAGCAGCCTGGGATGGTGGAAGGTGTCCCTGCCCATGGCAGGGGGTGGAACTGGGAGAGTTTAAGGTCCCTTCCCACCCAAACTACTCCATGATTGTGTGATTTGAGCAATCCCCGAAGGAACATTTTGAGTTCAGTTTGTGCCAAACAGGTCCCGTGGAGATGCCAGAGAGGAGGAGCTGGTCTGTCCCAGCCCATCCCAGGAGAAACCTCCCCACAGAGCTTTAGGTTTGCAGTGATTCCCTCATTTTCTCCATGTCACAGATAAAAAACCAGCAGCTTTCCCCACACCAGCAGCAGCACAAAAGATGAGATGGGTACAAGTGAGGAGATGAGATTACACTGGGTAAGAATGGCTGCAATCAGCTTACAATGAGATCATATCAAATGTGTTGTGAAAGTTCTAATAATTAATTGTTTCTTAAACTGTGCAGCCTGTTTGTTTGATCTTCCCTCTGTATTTCCAAAGCAGTGTATCATTTATTTTCCTTCATCTCTTTTTTTTTTGCCTTGTGCACCATATTTCTATATACTTCAGACTTGATTCAGTAACCATAGCAATGAAATAAATGCATTGTCTTCATTTACAATGGTGTCTAAATAGGTGCTCAGCTCCCTGTAAGTCCTTTAACAAGGGATGGTTCCCTGCCACCACAATGAGAAGGCTTTGGGTGATGTTATTGAAATAATTTTCACTTTGATTTCATGACACCGAGTCCAAAAGTCTCTGAAAATTCATTTGTGTCTACTTCATTTCTCAAGAGTATATACATAGAAATACAAAAAACCAGAACTTTCCAGAGGGGTTCTTTGTGGAGAGAGGGAACATAGTTGGCTTTATGTCTTTCCAGATACAAAGAGATGCATTAATATCTTTTATTTGCCTACACTGTCCTCACATTATCAATAACCCAGAAGTTTCTACAGACAATGAACAAAAGAATGCAGACTGACTTCTTGTCTGAGAAGGAGCGAGTGCTCCTGTGCCTGGGCAGTCCTTATAGGAGTAGATGAAAACTGTTTCCATTCCTAGAGTTAAAAATAAAAGCTGCAAATGCAAAAACAAAACCAAAAAAACAAACAAAAAACCCAACAGAACCAAAAACCCCAAATAAAACAAGCAAACAAACAAACAAACAAAAATATCTCCTTTTGTGTTCTTAACAGATTGCTTTTGCAACTCAGTGGCAGACGTGTGACTTCATTCACCTTTTGTGTATTAATTCTGTTTGTCAAAGTCTTAGGCAAACATAATCCAGGCATTTTCTAGAACACAGACTGAAATTCCTTTCCATTTGTGCTGCAGCCAGGCTGGCCCCCCACAGCTCTCGGAGGAGTTGGACTTCACATCTGGGCAGCTCTTTGCAGATGTTTTGTTTTGTTGGCATCATGTGGCACAATCAGAGAACCATGGAATGGTTTGGGTGGGAAAGGACCTAAAAATCATCTCATTTCACCTCCTGCCATGGGCAGAGACACCTTCCAGATTGCCCCAAGCCATGTCCAGCCTGCCTTGGACACTTCCAGGGATCCAGGGGCAGCCACAGCTTCTCTGGGCACCCTGTGCCAGGGCCTCCCCACCCTCCCAGGGAACAATTCCTTCCTAATATCCCATCCATCCCTGCCCTCTGGCAGTGGAAGCCATTCCCTGTGTCCTGTCCCTGCATCCCTTGTCCCCAGTCCCTCTCCAGCTCTCCTGGAGCCCCTTTAGGCTCTGCAAGGGGCTCTGAGCTCTCCCTGGATCCTTCTCTTCTCCTTCCTCTCAATCAGAGAGTGCTGGGCTGGATTCATGCTGGAATTGCAGCATTTCCTCTCTGCATCCCATCCTTTCCTTACCTCTGCCACAGCAAAAGTGCTGGATTGGTGTCTGCACTGAGTCCTGCTCAGATAAATGCAAAGTGAGCGTTGCTACATTCACTCCTCTTGGATGGATCAGTGTTACAGTTCCTCAGAATTCAATTTAAAGCTTTCAGCTCCAGGCATATTCCTTAAAAGAAAAGCCTTATTATCCATTTTACATCTGAAGCTTGGATTTCAAGGAAAAAAAAGAGACTAGAAAGGATTTCAACCATCAGCAGATTAGAGCCCTCAATTAGACTTCCCTCAATATTTTGCACAGAAATATTTTTCGACCAAAAATGTGGGTTTTTAACTAAGGGAAATTGTCTCATTAGGATGATTTTTTTAAATCTTTGGATATTAAGCTTCCCAAAAATCTATTTTAGACTGTTAATTGTGTATATGTGTGTTGACATATGGGTGTGTGTATGTGCTGTATAAATAGCCATTATATGAAATTTTGGTTTTTTTTCGTGACAGTTAGAAAAATCAGTCGGGTAAGAATACATTAAAATGTGATTTTTCTATTCTATTTTATTTGAGTTCTTCAGGGGAAAAGGAGAGACTTTTCCTACCAGCTCTACTTTCATCAGTAATTCGTAGCTTCTGGCCATTGCTGTGTGTTATAAATGCCCAATTGCAAGAGCCAGGTGCTGACTCTGGACTTTTAAACTCTGTATATCTCCAATAGACTAAATCAAGGAAAAAAATCTCTTGCAAGTGCATGGCATGGGTAGCAGCAGGAGAGGCAATTTATCCATTCCCTGGGGTTTGCAGGGAGTCTGGAAATTGAAATTGCAGCTTAGCCCTGTATCCTGGGGATGCATCACTTCTGTGTCACTTGCCCATGTGACTGAAGCAGATCTCACCTGTGGCACCAGTGGGGTCTGAGCCTTCACTGGGGGCTGCAGCAGAGGGAACTCTGCATTTTGGAACTTTGGACACAGGGGGGGTTGTGCTGCTTCTCTCCAAAGGACAGCTTTGTGTTGTCCTTGACTCAGGAGAAAAATCCTTTTATCTTCTGAAAACTTTCTCAAGTTTGATTTCTCTTTACTTCCCTTAGTGCTGGTTTAGATGTCAGTGCAAAAGGATAATGAGTTTGGGGGTGATATTTTGTAGGGGAAGGTGTTAAAGGCAGAGGCTGAGCCTTGAGATTGCAATAAAATAGGAGTGAAACCTCTTAGCCTGCTCCTGCAATAGGAGTGAAGATGGACAGACCCCTGAACTCTGAGTAATGACAACAGAAATAATGAGATTTTGGTGATGGTCAGACCTTTCTTTTGTGTATAACTCAAAGCAATAGGGAATAGAAATGTTATAGGGAAAACAAGGTGTTCATCCTCCCCCACCAGAAAATTCATGGGATTTGGAGCAACCTGGGATAGTGGAAGGTGTCCTTGCCCATGGGGGATGAGCTTTAAGGTCCCTTCCAACTCAGACCATTCTGGGATTTTATTATCCCTTTCCCAATAAAGAAAATATTCTCTTAATCCCTTTTAGGTAATTCCCACTCTGGCCTTATTTTTTCATTCTCTCCTTCACTTCTTTGCCCCTTGAGAAACAACTTTGCTAACTCCCAGTGTCACAGGGTGTCATTCTATCATTGTACTTGCACTCTTCAAAGCCTGTGCTTTGTTGGTTTTCATAATTGGGTGGGGGAAAATCCAATCCTCTGTGTTTTCTTCTCTTCACTTTTGAATGCAAACAACTTAAAAAAAAGTGAGAAGGGAACCTAATGGATGTGTTTTCTATGCTAAAGGTGACAGCATGAAAAGAGGGAACCTGATTTCTGACATGCCATTTTAATTTTAATTTTTTAAGACAGATTTGTGCAGGTCCCAGAAAGATAAGCAAATGTCGTTTTTATTATAAGCCATTTTCTTTCTCACCTAATGCAACCCAAAATAGGCAGATACTCATGACAAACCCCAGTGTTTGCTTAGCATAATATTCATGTTCTCCATATTTCTGAGTTTCTTATGAATTATTGTAGCAATGAGCTAATTAAAAATACAGTTACTATAAAATTGCAAGGGATATCTCATGCCTGAAAGTTCACTTCCAAGGTTGGGGAAGCCACAGCCTCTCTGGGCACCTTGTGCCAGGGCCTCCCCACCTTCACAGGGCAGAATTCCCTCCCAGTATCCCATCTAACCCTGCCCAGTGGCAGTGGGAAGCCATCCAAAATCGTCCCCCCTCCCCTGCTGCCCACGGGGGTTTCTGGGCTGGGTCATGTCCAGCTCTCACCCACCAGCATCCCCAAGTCCTTCTCCCATGCTCATGCCCAGCCTGGATTGACCCTGGGGGTTTCCCTGACCCAGGTGCAGCTCCAGCACTTGGTGTTGTTCAATCCATGAATTCCCACTGCTCCAGCTTGTCCAGGTCCCTCTGGATGGCATCTGGCTGACACTGGATGTTGATGTGTGATAACAGATCCCAGTCTGTGTGGGTACCTGAACTCAGGTGTCTGAGCCTGATCCTGGGTGCCACTCAAGGTATTTAGGAATGTATTCAGTGATCTGTCATTCCAGGGCATCAGGGAATTCATTCCACGACTCCCAAGCATATGTCAGTGTAGTGGATGGCAGCATTCCCTGCTTTCCTCGGGACATTTAAGGAATTCATTTCTGAGGCAGTTTCTTTTGATGACCGTAATTGGATCCTAATCATCTTTGTACACGTAACATTAACTTTTTCATTTGCCTCATTAACTGTTGCTCTCAAATTTTGATGGTCAAATATTGATGAAGTACCAAGCTCTAGGACTGATCATCTCTTCATTCACCAAATCAAACAGGGTTTGGGATTTTTTCATCTTAGAAATTTTCTTCAATTCCCCCGTGTGCACAGTTCAGTCACGTTTCCTTTTGCCAGAGGAAAATTTAACACAGCAGGAATGTCCAAGACCAGCTGGACAGGGCTTGGAGTGACCTGGGATAATGGAAAGTGTCCCTGCCCATGGCAGAGAGGGAATGAAATGAACTTTATGGTCCCCTCCAACCTAAAAACCATTCTGTGATTCTATAATAATTTGTATTTCCTAGACGTGCAGAATTTGAAGTCACCTGGAAACCAAAGACAGGCTCTCCAGTGCTGCCATTCCTACTGTAAGCCTTTCTCACAGCATCCCCAGTTTTTCAAGATCCTTTGGTTGGCAAGAGTGGATTTAATATCCCAGCATTAGTCTCGATGCTGCCGTAAATGAAAATCAAGCCACTCTTTCCTCCCACTCCTCCTCTGCTGTGCACATGTCCGTGAATTGCATTAGTGCTTTTCATCACAGCATCCTAATGGATCCTAGTGCTAAGCTTTTTTGGCTACTGTGACCCCTAAATTACTTTCAGATGCTATTTTCCATTATGTAATCCTTTGTTCTCTCTGTTCCTGCTTTCCTGCTCTCCTAGCTGAACACACACTCAAAATATGGGTTTGCTGATTGAGCTTAATGTACTAAGGAATCCAGGCTGATTTTATGGCCACCTCACATTCCTTGATACTTATTATGATGTCAAACTTTGTGTCATTCACGAATGTTATCAGCAATGGTTTTGTGTTTATTTCCAGCTCCCATAAAGAAAATTGAATAGCTTTAGACCTAAGACAAGGCCTTTAAAAGGTGATGCAACACTGGGGAAATGGCTGGAGTGCTTTGTTTTATAGCCAGTGGGAAGCAGGGGGTGTGTAGGAATAATTCTCAGGTTCTCAGTGGTGCAGATGAATGGGCAGTAGGGATGCTTGTGGTATTTATTACTGGTCAATATTGTCCAATAAATCCCTTTAAAGAAAGGATAAAAATGAGGCAAATATGGGCTGAGCTGTCCCTGTTCCTGCCCTCAGCATTTAAACAATGATCCTCCCTTCTTCTGGCTCTCTAATTTGGGGTACCAAGCCCCTGTGAAATTCTCTCAATAAATAACATCAAGAACTCACATCAACCTCTCAACATTGAGGAGTCATTTCAGGCTCACATTTCCCAAGCAGCCTTAATGTTCCCCCTGCATGCTTTCAGTTTACAGGGATCTTTAATTTCCTCATTGCAGACAGGTTTCCAAGTAATCCAGTTCTCTGTGCACACATTTTCTACAATTTTCAGAAAAAAATCCAGCATGATATGAGCAAAGTAATACAGGAGTCCTATATAATCTTCTACATGTGAATGTTGCAGAATACCAATGTACAGCTGAGGAAATATCCAGCTCTGCTGAGTTTTTTCATATAAATTAACTGTATCTAATTACCTCATCTGCCAGTCTGCAATTTGTGTGTGTTCACAGGTATATTGCTTTTGTGCTTAACTGCTTAATTTCCATGAATTGTTGGCAGAAAGGGGTTGTAGAGCTTTGTGTTGCACAATTGTTGCTTGCTGAAATATTGAAATCTACACCTTAGAGGGAGGAAAGATCATTTCAAGTTGATTAAGGTGATGTTAAACAGAGTATCCATGAAGGAATGCTGCCTACTCATATAAACAAACCAGCATTGGAGGGAGATCCACGAAATTATAGACAGCAGAAAACAGCAGAATCACCTTAAAAAACAAATTTTCCTCCTACAAATAACTTCATTTATTTCGGGTAAGCTGGATCAGAATAGATCTGGGCAAGATTGTAAAATTCCAGGACAATTTGGGTTGGAAGGGGTTTTAAAGACCATTAAGTTCCACTTCCCTGCCACGGGCAGGGACACCTTCCACTAGATCAGGTTGCTCCAAGCCCTTTCCAAGATGAAAGGAACCATGTGTGCTGTCTGGGGGCCAGAGGGAAGTGTGCAGGTGGCATTTCCTGATTTTTCTTGATTGCTTAATTGCAAAGAAACCTCATGCACTTGGCTCAGAGTGGAATTTCTTTAACTGAACACCACTCAGAGCTCGTTAGCACCCAGTGATACACAGCAGGCAACATGGGCACGGTTCAAAAATACCTGGAGGAAACATCCAGGCTGGAAATGATCACGTAGGAAAGCTTGAATGTGGATCCAGAGTTTTGGGACATGTGATCAGGTAATTAATGTGTTCCCTTCTAATGAGCTGTTCTTCCCTCATGCTGCTTCTTTACTGCAAGATGTGAAGAGTTGAGGAGTGTGTCCAAAACCACCTTGTGTTACTGGGTTGTGGGAAGGTTGAGGTGAGGTCGAGACTAAAGGTTGACAGCAGACTGATCCTGCAGTTGTTTTCACAGGACAGCTTCAGCCTGTGCTACAGCTAGAAGAAATGGGATGAAATGGCCTCCATGGGAGGTTTAAATTGGACATTAGGAACAATTTCTTCACTGAAAGTGTGGTCAGGCACTGGGACAGGCTGCCCAGGGCAGTGGTGGAATCACTCAATGATCTTGGAGGTCTTTTCCAACCTTAATTGTGGAATCATAGAATGGCCTGGGTTACAAGGGACCTTAAAAATCATCCCATTCCACCCCCTGCCGTGTCCAGGGACACCTTCCACTATCCCAGATTGCTCCCAGCTCTGGCCAACCTGGCCTTAAACACTTCCAGGGATGTTCTTTTCTGCCTGATCCTGGCACAGTTTTGGCCCTGCTGAACTTTCCAGACCCTTCCCAAGCACTCTTTGGGAGATGGCACCTGCCAGAGACTATTCCCAAAAGGCACTTGGGATGCTGCTACCCAGTTCTGGAGCACAGAAGATCATGGGCATGACCAGCCTGTGCCAGCTGGCCCTTGGCACTGGGTGTGAAATTTCACTCCACAGTTGGAGTGAAGTTCTGGTTTAGAGCTCCCACCCTTTGTGTTGGGATCCAGCAGAGCTACTTTTAGCTCCCACGAAGTGAGATGGCTCCTCTGAGCTCCCAAAGCTGCGGGAGTGCAGAAAGCTGGGCTGCTCCAAAGGGCGGCTCATCCCACTTAGTTACCAATTTGGGAAAGACAGGCAGCGGGTGCTGAACCTTCCCACCTGGTGGCAGAGCTGATGGAGAGGGGAGGGCAGACTCCCTCTGTGGGAAGTGATGGAGCAGAGATCACAGAATCCTGGGGAGGGGATTCTGCCCCTCTTCCCCGCTCAGGTGAGACCCCACCTGCAGAGTTGTCTCCAGGTCTGGGGGCCCAGCACAGGAAGGAGCTGCTGGAGAGAGTGCAGAGCACTGGGATGATCAGAGGGATGGAGCAGCTCTGCTGTAAGAAAAGCTGAGACATTTGGGGTTGTTCATCCTGGAGAAGAGAAAGCTTTGGGGTTACCTCCCCATACCTAAATGGAGCCCACAAGAAAGATGGAGCAAGTTTATTTACAAGGATTTGGCATGACAGGACAAGGGATAATGGTTTTAAAGTCAAAGTAGGTTTACAGTGGATATTAGGAAGGAATTGTTCCCTGTGAGGGTGGTGAGGCCCTGGAATAGAATTCCCAGAGAAGCTGTGGCTGCCCCTGGATCCCTGGAAGTGCCCAAGACCAGGCTGGACAGGGCTTGGAGCAGATATTTTCTAAGAAACAGAATTTGTTTTCTGATTCACCCCATAGAAAATCTACAAAATGTAATAGAAACATTTGAAATATATCTGCTTTAATCAACCAAGGGAGTCAAAATTCAATTTAGAATGGAATATTGTGACTTCACCACTCTAATCATTCCTGTTGACATGCACTGTGATGCAGTGGAGCTACAACCTGGGCACATTCTCTGTTTGGAATTCTTTCATTCAGACTCCTCTAAAGACTCCAATGGCTCTAGGAAATACTTCTTTGTGTCATTTATCTCTCCTCCAATACAAACTTCCTGATGTACAGGTTGTTCACTCTCCCAATCCTTCAGAACTGGATAGAAACATGGAATCTGAGAGGTCTTTAAGGGAGCAGGGACCATCTATCACCTGGGACAGCACAGAGTAATAGGACAATGGGGGGGAATGGTTTTAAACTAAAAGAGGAGAGATTGAGATGGGATTTTGGGAAGGAATTGTTCCCTGGGAGGGTGGGGAGGCCCTGGAATAGAATTCCCAGTGAAGTTGTGGCTGCCCCTGGATCCCTGGAAGTGTCCAAGGCCAGGTTGGACAGGGCTTGGATCAACCTGGGATAGTGGAAGGTGTCCCTGCCCATGGCAGGGGGTGGAATTGGTTGAGCTTTAAGGTCCCTTCCAGCCCAAACCATTCTGGGATTTTATGATTCAATGATTAAGGGCAGAAAAGTCCTCTGGGATCATCGAGTCCAAGCTCCTGCTTGGGCCATGCAGATGGAAGCACCAGAGGCCTGCACCAAGGGACAAGCACCAGGCCAGCTTGGACAGCAGGGGTGACACTCATCCCTCTGGAAAGAGCAGCTTTGTCCAAGGCTTGTGTAACCCTCAGGCCTGGTGTGGGCTGTGAGGGCTGCAGAGCTTTGAAGCCATGGGGGCACAGCCCAGAAAGGAGCCCTCAGCGAGGCAGCGCCAACCGCGACAGCGCTCGCTCTCATCTCTGCTAACTCCCATCCAAAAAGTGCTGATTGGGAGAAGAAAACTTTCAGCTAATTACTGTCATTTATTTTTTTTTTTCCCCTTTAATTTTTTTTTTTTTTTCCCCTGTGAGCTCTGACTACTGTTCTTAATTTCCTGACCAGCTTGCGCCCTTCCCCCGCGCCTCTCCGAGCATCTGTGGTCGTTTCAAATTGAGCTGTACTACCTGCTGCTCCGACTTTCCAACATACCCCACCAGTTGGTTTGCCAAACAGTGAACTGCCAGCCATCTGCCATCCGAGGCAGAATTTACATTGTTTCATCTTAAAATAACGCCTTCGGAATATCAAGTATCTCTCTCGGCATCAGGTTTTGCGCGCTGAAAATCGGCCAGGATTCAAAACAAATACCAAATGTGCCTCGGAAAGGAGAGGGGAGGGGAGGGGAGTCAAGGGGGGAAAGTTGGAGAGGTAAAGTTTTGGAATTTGCTGCTTACCTGACTGGGATTGAGATGACGAGGCTGAGAATTTGAAGCTTTGAAAAGGCAAACTCCTTTAGACTCGTGGAACCCGGGAATGGTTCGGGTTGGAAGTCACCCCCTGCCATGGGTTCCACTATCCCAGGTTGCTCTAAGCCCTGTCCAACCTGTCCTGGAACATTTCCAGGGATCCAGGGGCAGCCACAGCTTCACTGGACACCCTGTTCCTTTTTTCAGAGAGAGACAATTCCATAGGAGCTGATGGGTTGGAGCAGCAGGATCCAGGACTGGTTTCTGTGCATAGCCTGGTACCCTCTGACAATTTTTTTGAGTCAAACATTCCTTAGGCCTCAGTTTCTCTGTCTTCAAATACTTGAAATTAAGTATTCACCTGTTCCTGGCCTTCAGTGTGCAATGTGTGCATGATTTTCATGACTATACAAGTAGCTGTGAATTAATGAGGCAGTTCATGGAATATCCTGAGTTGGAAGGGGCCCACAAGAATCACTGATCCAGCCCCTGGCTCTGCCCAGGACACCCCAACAATCCCACCCTGTGCATCCCTGAGAGCATTGTCCAAACACTCCTGGAGCTCTGGCAGCCTTGGGAATGTCACCATTCCCTGGGGAGCTGTTCCAGTGCTCAAACACCCTCTGGGGAAGAACCTTTCCCTAATATCCAACCTAAACGTCCTTGGCACATTTCCAGCATTCCCTGGGTCCTGTCCCTGGCCACCAGAAGAGATGAGTGCCTGCTGTTGTAGCAGAGTATTAACTTCGTGGAGATCTAAATTACCTGAATCCTTAATCCCAGTCATTATGATGAAAAATAATAAATTTACTAAAAATGAAAAGCACATTCTGCTATTTTTTAATAAATCATGAGGCTTTAGGACATATCCCTGCCCACAGGGGGCAGGTTGGGACCAGGTGATGTTAAAGATTCCTTCCAAGCCAATGGTACCATTTTCTCTCTTAGTGACAGTGCCCTAAGAAGTCTTTTGAACTCAAACAATACCCACAATTCTGTACCTGCAGTGAAGGTCTCAGGTAATGTTTGCTTGTAAAACTTCCTAAATAAAAGAGGGATCTGATGACTGACCATGGTTCCTCTGATCAATGATGGTTCCTGGGATCTAAACCATAATTTCAGCCAATATTTCTGCTTGAAAAAGTCCATCAGCACATCCAACCTGTGGCCTGTTAAGAAAGGCAGTGAAAAAAGGGTTAAGATATCACCAACAGTCTTTCACTTGTCTGTCTCTCCTCTTCCAAACCTTCCACATGGTTCTAAAATTTCTTGAGCCCTAAAAACTTGCTTTAATGTGGTGGTTTCTTCAGGCAATGTGCTGGAAATATCCTTGTTGGCAAAGGAATCATGGATAGTGACAAGTCCAATCAAATCAGTTGTTTCCAGTAATGGAAGTTGCAGGAACATAGACATAGGAATGTGTCAGCCCACAAGATGCAGTCCCAATGTATTTAGTTCTCCTAAAGGGGAAAATAAGTGCATGTTCCAGCACACAGGGTAATAGCAGGCTCATTCTTCTCATCTCCCAGAACTGTGGGAAAGGTGCATTTGGAGCAATATCCATTTGTTAATATTAAATTAATCCTTTCAAATGGAATCATCACAGAGCTGACATGTCTCTATCTCAGCCTGGTGAGAGTCAGATGGATTTTTTGTGGTGCCTAATACATGTTAAATAGTCAGGAACACTCTTTTCCAGCAGCATCTCCTCCAGGATCCATAAAACTGGATGGAATTTAGGTTTTGGGCCAAAGAACAGGAGCACATCAATCTGATTACCTAAGCACTCAGAGAGGGACTGATCTTACCTGGCTTTAGCTGTTTAAGAGTAATGGCCTTAACCTAAACATTTTGTTACCCATGGAAAGATAGAAGCTCCATGTCCCAGGATTGGTCTGGAGTCAGTCTAAATCAATGGCAATTTTCCCCCACCTTTCTGCTGAACCTAAAAAAAATAACTAGAACTACCTGCCTGCAATTCCCATGTCCCTGGAAATAGCCAAGGCCAGGTTGGACAAGGCTTGGAGCAACCTGAAGTAGTGGAAGGTGTCCTTGACCATGAGAGGAGCTGGAACTAGATGAGTTTTAAGGTCACTTCCAACAATCCATTTTGTAATTCCATGATCCTATGACTATATTTTAATTGAATCCTACTGAAATAGATGCTACCTCCCATTTTTTGTTCCAGAAATGACACACTGGGTCTTTCTCCTGCCAGGATCCAACAGATGCATTTGAAATATTTTTTTCTCTCACTGATTTTCAAAAGGCTGAGCTCTTTTCAGTTGAACATTTGGCCTCAGGAGACCATATTATATTCCAAGTCAGGGCTGGATGTCCATGGTGACAATGCTTCATTCAGATGTTTAAGCCTCAAATCAAGTGGGTTGACCCATCTTCATGCCTAGAACTCTGAATTACTCTTCAGAAGTTAGAGCTGGGACCAAGTTAGTAGTGTTCTGTTGAAGAGCCAAGCAGAGTTTTGGGCACTTGGAAAGTCATTCTCCACACTATTAAAATGATAGCAAGATTGCTGGTACAGTCAGACAGATTTGGAGCTGGACAGTGACCAGGCATGGTTAGAAAACTTGGACAGACAAGGAGCTATTCCCAGTTGGCTCTTTGGATGCAAGCAGTAGGTGTGGGAAGGAAAAAAAAAATTAGCTGTGCCATGTTTTTTAGGCCTCAGGGGTAGCAAATGGGAGCTGGCCCAGTTTTTGCCAGTCTAGGTGGTAGCTGGAGTCTCTTGATTGAAGTGTGCTTAATTGGAGTGCTCTGAATTCATGCCAGGCACCTGCATTTTTAGGTGGTATAAAATCTAAACAGGGTCCTGGAGCATCCCAAGGTTTCCTTGGTTTGCTCAGAAACGGGCAAGAGCCCAGACTCTGCTTTTGGAACTTCCTGCATTTTTATATTCTCACATTTCAATAACCACTACAAGCCCCAAAGCCACTTAGGCCAAGTGTTTGCTGTGACACAGCACAAGATTGTCCTGTCTCCAAACCCACTTCTGATTCCTGTATAAGATGAGAGGTAGGAAGTCTTTTCAAGGAACAGATGGTGGGAATGGAGGATAACAAAGAGATCCATTAATGAAGGTATTCAGTGAATTTACTCCAGTGCCTTCTCTCCCAAAGGTCTCACAAAAGGTGGTTTAGGCTAAAACTACTCCTAAAACTCAAGAAAATAACTTCAGTTAGGGGCTTGAGGGTGGCGAGACTCAAGCTGGGAGATGTGATTTTACTGCAGCTCCAGAAAAACTAGTGGAGGATATTGATACCCAAATTGCTTCCAAAATGGTTCTGAACAGGGAAAATTACCCATGTTGAGCTTCAGGCTGGCACATTCAACCTCCTCACAGGCAAAGGAGGTGTTTTGAAGCCATCAACACAAACCCAGAGATTTTGTGGTTGCTGATGTGTCACGTCTCTCCTCATTCATACTGAGAAGCTCAGCCCGTGCTAATCCTTTCACCTGCCAGCTGTGCTTGAGGATTAGCAAAAAAAATCTGTTTTGCCTTGTCCAAGGTCTCAGAGACGCTTCATCAGAATTGAATTCCAGCTATCCAATGCTCTTAAACTTCACAGAAACACTTGAAAAGTGTTTTCCTGTTAGAAAACCGAGGATGAAGGATTAGATCATGTTCTGTGATTTGCATTTATCAGTAAATGCATTTACGGGAGTATCTTGTGGTTTCTTTTTGTGCCTAAGCTGAAGGTCAGCCACCAAAAATGCTCGGCAGCTGTCAGGGAGAAAAGGAAAAAGGGACTACAAGAAATAGCACCTGGCAAAAATTACCCTTGTTTTGAGAGAAATTCTGGATTTTTTAGGTGGGTTTGGGCTATGAGAATCCAACTCCTTCAGGTTCTAGAAGATAAATCTGTGTTTGGTTGTTAATCTCTTTGATGTCTCTCTGTTAAAGGACTTTTTATAGGGAAAAATTGTGAAAGTCAATGTATTTGCACAGTATTGTTGCCATCAGTGATGGAATTATCCACAAAAGATCAAACTTCATATTTTTATTCCAGTTCTGTAAATAACTTCAAGCTTTTAAAGCCCAAAGAAATGTATCAACGAAAATACTGGAGCTATAAATATTAATGTCCATAACCCCTGTATTGTTATTTATAAGAAACTGAGGAAGCACAGGAATGGTAGGTGGATTAACTGAAAAACTAACTTTTTTAAAGAAAAAGGCACAATGAGCAGCCCAGGTTAATGCATGGAGGACTCTCAGACTGTTGTCATCTGAATTATGTCATTTTGAAAGGAAGTGCTGCAAGGGATGTAATTGGTAGGAAGTTCATTTCCATCCTGATATAAATGGACTGGTCCATTTTGTGAAGCAGAAAAAAAAAAAAAAAAAAGCCCGTCAGAGTTAATTCTAGGTCTGTATATAGGCCATTTATAAAACCAAAATAGATAAAACTTGGGCAAAGGAAGCTGCTGAGGTCAGATTTAGCCATGGGAGTGATGTCACTGAGAAGCACTTGGTAGAAATGTTCATAAAAATGATGGAGAGAGGATCACTGAAGGACAAAAGCTGGAGAGAACTTTTCCCATGTGCATTTTCATGCCTCAGTGCAACCTCTCTCAGCATCTCTGCTGTGTGGAGAAAGGAATGTTTTTAGTCTGAGAAAAGCCATTCATTTGTTTCCCTCTGAGAGACTCATCCTGCATAAGATGCTGCCTGTGGGAGGGTGGAATTCAGGGAATGTTCAACTCTTGTGCTGGGAATGGAGGCTGTGGACTGAATTCCACCTTGGAAGTTCTGTGCTCTTTGTGCCTGACAGGGCCTGACCCTCTCCACAAAAATAGCATTGATGTCATGTAGAGTTTGCTGAGACAAGGGCTGTGCAGGTGTTCAGTCATGGAGAAGAAAAGTTGTGGAGTCAATATCCTGGAAAAATAGCCAGAATCCAATTAAAAAAATGATTTAGTCAGTGAGCTGCTGCCTTATGTCTGGTGCAAAGGTAACATGAGTGAGGGTACTGAGGAGAAACAGGTAAAGGATCTTGGAATTTCTTGTGGTTTTGAGACAGCCATTGATACCCTTTGTTCAATTCTGGATGCATTTGGAAATGAAAGTTATGGAAATTAGGTAGAATAGAATATTAGAGGATGGGTTTAGATTAACTTTGAGGAAGGAGTTGTTCCCTGTGAGGGTGGGGAGGGGCTGGAATAGAATTCCCAGAGAAGCTGTGGCTGCCCCTGGATCTCTTGGAAGTGTCCAAGGCCAGGTTGGATGGGGCTTGGAGCAACCTGGGACAGTAAAATTGAAGATATTTGAATATTAGAGTTGTAAAAACTTGGATAATTTAGATTGGAAGAACTTCTGGAGGTGTCTGGTCCAAGCCTGTGCTTAAAGCAGGTCCATCATACCTCGGGGTGCTCGTGGCTGTGTCCAGGTGAATTTTTAATGAGAGAAACGCTTTTCCCTCTTACAGCTTGTGCTTCTCACCCCTCCACTCTGCACCTCTAAAGGAGTCTGGGATTGTCTTCTGTACCCCCTCTTTAATAGTCTAAGAAAGCAGTAGGATCTCCAGCAGCATTCCCTTCGTTGGAGGAGCCCAATTTTCTCAGCCCCTCCTTTGTTTGATGTGTCCCAAACCCCCAACAATCTCAGTGACCTTCAAGGCAGGGACAAAATGATGCATTTGTTTGAATTTTTACCAGGACACAGGATACCTTTCTTGAGGACCTGTGTCTGAATTCCTGGATTTGCTGATTTTCATTATAGTTTGAATCAGTTCCTTGGTGTGGTTCAGAAAAGAGTGGTTGAGCCATTCTTCCTGGAGATGTTTTCAGATTTTCCTTGAAAAACTGAAACACCTGCTGCCTGTTCCACATTCCTAGAGGCAATAACATTCTTGAAGTGAAATAAACTCATCAATTTAATGAGAGAAAGGGGAAATTCACAGCCAGGAACCTGGGGCTGGTCAGAGATGCTCAGTGTGTGTGTTTGTATTCTGTATATGCAGTGCATTCTGTGATACAGCTCCTTCTAATCTGTGAGTTCTTGGTTGAACTATTTTGGGTTTTTTTGGGGAGGGAGGTGGAAAGGAGGGAGGGAGTTATTGAGATGTTGGCATTTTGAAGTTACACTTTTCCAGAAATGAAATGGAATTTCTGATCTTTCCATTGTGAAACCATTTTTGAGGAAATCACATTTTGCTGTGTCTTTACCTTGCTGTTATCCCCATTTTGACCTGTAATATAATAAGAGATGTAGTTCTTCACTACATTTTCACTATTTCATGGCCATCTTTTATTTCCTTGTTATTATTTTGATGGTAAGGAAGGGAAAAAGGCAGAGATAATAAACATGCAAAGGTGAACATAATTGTGATGCACAGAGAAGACCAGAAGAACCCTAATTCAGGGTTCAAAAATGGTGATTTCTTACGAAAATGAGAATATTTCATAAAAATGAAGCTTTGCCACTGAAGTTTTCATTTCCAGGCAAAATTCATTTTTTCAGAATAAAATTTAATGGCTTACACATTTCTGTTCAGTGATGCTGTTGCTCTAAAAGCCCTTTGTTGATGGTTGCTATAGAAAACCTTTAGAAGAACAGGTGGGTATATATAGGAAGCTTTTAGCCAAGAGCTTTCTCCAAATTATTTTCCTTTTACATTTACACCTGATCTTGACAAAATAGATTTACAGATGGCCACGTCCTAAATCTCCCTTTAATTAGGGCAACTCAGAAGCACTTCCTGAGCATCCCTGAGAGTTTGCTGCTCTGGAAATGGGCAAATCTCTCTGCTGTGTATTTATTTTATGGTTTTATTTCCCATGGGCTCTGCAATTATTTATTTATATTTGGCTTAAACATCTCTTCCCCGAAGGTGACACAAAGCCCAGTTTTAAATGTTTTTCTTTGGCAGTCCAGCTCGTGCCCCAAGCATGGTTTGGCTCACTGAGCACAAGATTCTTTCACATTCCTCCAGCAAAATCTTCCATCAGGAAGTCGTGAGCCCTGAGAGAACTTTGAGAGAACTCATTACATTATTAATAAACTGGCTGATTAAAGTACACAGTTTCCTCTGGCTTTTCCTAAACTGGTTTTGTTCATGGTATTTTAATCTGGACACATTTTGTAATTAAGACATTTTGATTCCATATCTATTAACAGTGATAAGGAACCAAGATCATCATAAAAAATTGAAATAAAAGTGGAGGACAGAAGCCTCAGAGAGAGCCCAGTGTCCTGCAGTCGAGTGCTATTTTCTACATAGAATAGAATTCAGGTTGGAAAACACCTCCAAGATCATCAAGTCCAACCTGTGACCAGGTGCCAAGGCCACCTGAGCCGTGTCCCCAAGTGCCACATCCACGTGGCTCTTAAACCCCTTCAGGGATGGGGGCTCCAGCACAGCCCTGGGCAGCTGTGCCAGGGCCTGCCCACAATGTAAAGGTCCAAAGGAAATAAATCAAATTTGCAAACAAGAGCCACATGTGCACAGGAATTCTCTGAGCCATTTGTTTACACGTTTCTCTGCGTTAGGCAGAGATTTGACCGGATTCTGCCTTATTAGACAAAGACAAAAGGTTTAATTGAAGAAAGAGGCTTTAATTATGCTCAGCATATGCAGTGGGTGCTGGCAATGCCCTTTGGATAAAAACAAAGCCCAGAGGAGCTGAGCTGACACCAGGCAGGATCGCTGACTTCCAGCTGCACTGAGCTGAGCCCAGTTGTGAGCCAAGCCCAGCAGAGCTGGATCCCACAAATCCCCACCACTTTAATATGCTCCAACTGGAGCCTAATAAATACATCTCTATTAGGAACCTCGATGCAGCCAGGACATGGGCTCTGATGTTGGCCTAAGGTTTTTAGTAAAGCCTCTGACACAGTTTTGGCCAGATTAACGGGGCCTTTCCCAGATGGGGGCTGAGGCAGCACATGCCAGGTACCAAAGTGACATTTGGATGTGGCCTCTTGTTTTGGAGTATTTGTTTTCCACGGTCTTAAACAGAACCAGGACAGTTCTGGAAGTGTCCAAGGCCAGGCTGGACAGGACTTGGAGCAATCTGGGATAGTGGAAGATGTCCCTGCCCATGGCAGGGGGTGGAACAGGATGGGCTTTAAAGTGCTTTCCAACCCAAAACATTTTGGGATTGATTCTGTGATCTTTAGACCAGTCCTTTATCTATTATAGAAACCCTCCAAAGGAGCTTAGAGGCAGATATATAAAATTAATCATCATCATAATAAAAACATAATGTTCTGTATTAACCCAACACTTTAATAAAGGAAGTTTCTAAATGCAGGGACAAAATGTTTTGTGCCTGCACTTCTGTGTTCCTAAGCATCTATTACAGAGTCTTAGCATGTCCTTTTGTAGTGGATTTGTGGCTCAGTAGCTGCAGAAAGGAAACATTGATGTTGTCAAATACCTGCCCACAGGTGCAGAAATAGATTAGCTCCCAACAAGAATTGGCAGCTCAAAAGTAATATGGGAATGTGGGTCTGGGTAAAGGATGCAGGAATGCATCGAGGCAGAAAGTAAGGAATGTGACTTAAAATGGGAAGGGTTTGGGGCAAATATCCAAGACCCAGTCCAGAGGAGGCCACAGAGATGCTCCAAGGGCTGGAGCCCCTCTGCTCTGTAGCCAGGCTGGGAGAGCTGGGAATGCTCACCTGGAGAAGAGAAGGATCCAGGGAGAGCTCAGAGCCCCTTGCAGAGCCTAAAGGGGCTCCAGGAGAGCTGGAGAGGGACTGGGGACAAGGGATGGAGGGACAGGACACAGGGAATGGCTTCCCACTGCCAGAGGGCAGGGATGGATGGGATATTGGGAAGGAATTCCTAGGTGTGAGGGCTGTGAGGGGCTGGCACAGGGTGCCCAGAGAAGCTGTGGCTGCCCCTGGATCCCTGGAAGTGTCCAAGGCCAGGTTGGATGGGGTTTGGGGCAGCCTGGGATAGTGGAAGGGGTTGGGGTTGGAACAAGGTGAGCTTTGGGAGTCTCTTCCCACCCAAACCATTCTGGGACTCTGTGACTGTGATTCTGTGACTGTGATTCTGTGACTCTGTGGTTCTGTGCTGTTCCTGCTTTCATTGCCATCTGATCATGTCTTATGCAGAAGAATTTATTCCACAGAATTTAAGGAAAAGATGCTAAGTTTGTCCTTCCTACCTGCACTGTGGCAAATCAGGGCAGGCCAACCTGCACCTCCAGGAGATGCTGCTGGTCACAGCTTAGACATTTCTGTGCCTATTTCTCCTATCTGAGGAGCTGTATTGACTCCAGTGCTGGTGTGAAGTTGGAATTATGAAAGGAATGGTGAAGAACTCTCAAGTGGGTCATAGCAGCAGCTCAGAGCTTCGTGTAACCCCATCGAGGGCTGAAGCTGAATTCAGATGTCACCTTGGCCCTGACACAGGGAAAACTTCACCTTCAAGCATTGTGGCTTTCAGGTGGATGGTGAGGCATCTTTCAGGTGGATGGTGAGGGTTTTGTTTCATTCTGACTCACCACTGGCTCAAGAAAAGATTTATTTTTCTCTCAAGCACCAAAAGAAGCCTCTGCTTTGTAGGTCACCCACCCGTGATTCTGCCTTACGGCTTTTAAAGAGCTTTTTCACTTGTAGCTCTGTGATTTTTCAGCCTTTGATAAAAGATGGGCTCCAGGTCTCCATGAGGGTCATCAGAAATGAGCACTGTGAGCTGGTCTGATGGAACAGCTGGAGCTGGAAGTGGCTTTCACACCCCAGATAAATAAACCAACCCATGGAAATGTGAGCTCCAACCCACCCTGCCCTCCAGACTTCTGGAATTCGAAGGACATTTCCAGAATCCTGGTGTTGCTCCCAGATGATTTGAAGCTCTTCCCAGACAGATGTGTAAGAAAAGGAAAACATTTAAATCTTACATTTCAGATCTATTTATTGTTGTCTCTAATATTGCTGCAAAATGATGTCGTGAGCATGTGCCATCCCAAAGAAAGCTCAGAGGAGAATAATATTCCAAAGCAGAGGCACTTCTGAGGAGAAAGAAAACATTTTCTTTCCAAGGCCCCCTCCCCAGGCCCCCAGAATTCGTGGAGTCAGCTCTTTCTGTATCACCAAGGGGTTCCTATTCCTTTGCAATATGGCAAGCTATTTCTTCCCTCTTAAATTCAGTTTCATCAGCAGTTGTGGCTCAGTGTGGGGCTTTTCAGAATTCCACTGATGTTTTTGCAGGTGATTACTTAGCACAGGACATTGGTTTTGCTGTGGACTCTCACAAACATCTGTTGGGACTGACACAGGTAGAGCCCAACCTGCCTCCTGGGAAGGCTGGGTTAGAGGTCCTTCCCATCCTATTTTTACACTTTTTTGTTTATTCAATTGCCTGCTTTTCTCTCTTTTTTTTTGTCTGTCTTCAGCACTGGTTGTCATTATCTGCCCCTAATCTTCTTCTATTTTGTTTTGTGATGCCCTAATAATGAGCTTTTGTCATGTACAATGACTACGTCTTGTTTCCACCCCCCCCCCCCCCCTTTATATCATAATATCATCTGCTTGGGATGTTTTGAGAAAAATGCAACAAGCTATGATAAATCACCCTGTCAAGTTCCCCAGCAATTCAAGCTGTTGCTGAAGTTACAGATAAAACCCAGTGAGAGGCTTTGTGGGGAAGAAAGGTGGGGGAAGGAATTGGGTTCCTCAGAGCCTGCATCTCTCTGGTGCCTGTAATGAATCCACGGGTGGGATGAAACGTGGGGGATGTGTCAACCTTGCTGTTGTTCCTAATGAATCAAGGAGCTATTTTGAAGAGTTTCTCCGTCTCTCAGGAGCTGTTTCCATGTTTGCAATGTGGAATCTTTTCGTGCTTTTTGAGCAGCTCTGCCTTTCCAACCTGCACCTGCAGTGCAGTAAAATGTATTTAGCTTTGTACCAGGCAGGTTAGCAGGTCCGAGGGTTGGGTGGAGCCGGCTGAAAACTTTTTGGAGGCCTTTGCAAAGGGTTTGCAGCTGGAAGTCGAGGCAAACCCTGATGGTTTCACAGGTGTTGTCTCCGTGTTTATTGTCAGGGATATTTTGAGGTGAAAAAGCTTTTTCCTTTTCTCCTCAAGAAGCTCGGTGGCACAAGTGCTCACATGACATTCAGACAAGTTAGTTTGTGAATAACAGAAGTTTTAGAATTTCCCTTTGTGGTCCCTTCAGCCAAAAAAGTGAGTTCTGGCAGAGCAGGAACATCCTCCTTTCGTAGCTGCTGCATCTGCTCACGAATAAAGAGCAACAGCATCCCTGGAGAGTGAAGGACTTGGCTTTCAGATGAAAAGAAAAGGATATAGGAAGTCCAAATCCAAGGGTAGGACACAGGATGTGTTTCTCTTCTCTGAGATCAGCCATCTTAAACTGAAATAATTCCCTGAATTGCAGCTCCTCGTGGCAGATGGGGAGGGAAACTGCCTGGATACTGAGCTGTACATAGCAATGAAAAACAGAAGAGATCCATGATTACAGAGAGAAGGAAGAGCAAAGTTTTAAAATAGTTCTACACCCTGTTCCCTCTCTCCCCCAGTGTAGCAATGCTTCAATAGTTTAACACATTAGTGGAAAAAAATAGCACCCAGGAAAGGCATCATCCGGAGGAACTGAGACACCATCACTTATCTAGAAATGCTCTGTGCATCAGCAGTGGGAAATAAGCCCAGTGTAAATCATGGAATGACAGAATGATTTGGGCTGGAAGGGGCTTTAAAGCTCATCCAGTTCCAACCCCCTGCCATGGACAGGAAAAACTTCCCCTATCCCAGGTTACTCCGAGCTGGCCTTGGACACTTCCAGGGATGGTGCAGCCACAGCTTCTCTGTGCCCAATTCCACAGGGAAGGATTCCTTCCCAAAATCCCACCTAACCTTGCCCTCTGGCACTGGAAATTAATGCATCAAGCACAGCCTGACTTGTCCTTGTGCATTAAATTGTGCCATGGAGATGCCTTTTGCCCATCCACACGGGTCCCTTTTGGGCACGTCCTTGGCACAGTGGGGCCGGCTCTGGCACTATCCCAGGAAATTCCTGGCCACGGTGGACAAGCCAACACAGGGCAAGGAGCATTCCCAGTGTGGAATATGCACGTGGAAACCCATCCTGAGGTCCTGGGAGAGGTTAATGGATGGCTGAGAGCTGGGCTGTAAAATTTAAACCTCTGAGCCACGGCGAGATCTCAGGTGCATTCTTTCCCCAGCAAAAAGAAGGTTTCTTATAAACATCCTCTGCAAGAAAAGAAATTATTAGATTACCTTTACACACATATTAGCAAGGATAGCATTTGGCTGGCATTAGGCTGGGGAGAGACAACTTTGAGCAGAAATGCTCGTGCTGAAACACAATTTCCAGCCCCAGCTTTGCACAGCTGCTCGTGTGGGGCCTGTGTTGTTCGATGCCAGATACAAAAATGTCCCTTTGTTCAACAGTTCCACACAGTTTGTTCAACAGACGGTGACAATTTCGTGTCGGGTTCATTCAGCTGAGCTCATCTATAAATTATGGAAATGGCCTGGGATTTCCCTGCCTGGGAGATAACCTGGTTATCTGTGCCACATGCCTGGAGCACAGGCCAGGGTGTGTGGAGCTTCCAAAAACACTCCCAGTGCTTTTGGAAACTCCAACCAAGCCTTGCTCTCAGGGGATTAAGCAATCCTGCAACTCAGCTGTTTATGTGGGAGAAAAATGTCATGGAGAAGCGTTATTTAGAAGAAGAGATGTTTTTTTTCTCCCCACTCTTTTTCCTGGTAAAAGATAAGAAATCACATGTGTGTAGTGTGGATTCATCTGGCTGAGCTTTGAATTCATTGCAGAAAATACCTGTGGTCTGTTTTCCACCTTCCCAAGTGGCCAGAGTGGACATGTTCCATGCCTTGGGATGCCAAATTCAATCTGAAAGTTCCTTGGGACAGAGACCCATCATTCTTCATTATCCCAACAAAGGCCATATGCATCTTGCTGATACATATATATATATATATGTGTAAAAACATATATCTATAAAATCATCTTGCCTATAAACCCAGGGTTGTCATGGTGATTTGAAAGCTGCTGTAATGCAGTTAATCTTATGCACAGACCCACTCTTATTTCAAATCAACCCTACAACAACTCACCTTATCTGTAACAGCATCCAACATGCTCCTAAGGGAGCAAAAACTCTCCATAAGGTTGTGCAGGTGCTTTTTTTGGGGGGGGAATAGGAGCATCCCCCTGCAGCCCTGATAATATTCTTTCTTATTTATAATTTACCCAACACAAACCTGGGTTTTTTGTTGGGGTTTGAGGCTCTCCTGCAGGAAGAGCCTGTCTGTAATTCTTAGTGACACCTCAAAAATCCAGCATGGAGGTGGGAAGCTGCTGTTTTGTCCCTGTGCTTCATTCCTTAAATATTCAGCGAGGACACAACCTGGGGAGAGGGAGAAAAAGAAAAGAGAGATTACTTTTGCCAGCCCTGTAGAGATGCTCTGCAGGGAGCAGTTCAGCTCCAATGGAAGCCAGTGGGATGGGATCAGGTCCTGGGAAGACACTGTGAAATAAAGAAGAGCTGGAATATTAATATTTAATTTTCAAGGATGGGAAGTTTTGTGCCATTCCTGAAGAGAAGCCTCTCTATACCCATCATTATTCTGTGTGGCCCTTCCAACTCAGGGCACTCTGATTCCATCATTAAGTGCAAAATTTGCAATTTTTTCCCTTTCTGTATGGAAAATTAGTCTGTAGATAAAGACAAGATGCTCTTATATGTAAGATATATATATCTCTATTACGTATCTATACATTATATATGATATTGCAAGTACAAAGAAAATTTCAGCACATAAAATGGAATTATTACTTCCTAAAATGTGTTTCAGCACTGGGAAGGACCAGCTTCAACATGTTACCGTTCAGCAGAAAGGAGGAACAATGGGTGAAGTTGGGGGGACAGGACCCAGGGAATGGCTGGAGCTGTGTCAGGGGAGGTTTAGGCTGGATATCAGGGAAAGGTTCTTCCCCCAGAGGGTGTTTGGGCACTCCCCAGGGAATGGTGACATTCCCAAAGCTGCCAGAGCTCCTGGAGCATTTGGACAATGCTCTCAGGGATGCACGGGGTGGGATTGTTGGGATGTCCTGTCCTGGATGATCCTGGTGGGTCCCTTGCCAACTCAGGACATCCCACAATTCTGATTCCAGGGTAACAATTTGCAGCCCTGGGATGAATAACAGTGAAAACCAAGCGGGATTTTAACCTTTTAAGTTGCACATTTTAACTCTGGGAAGCCAAGGAAGTCCAAGGCAGAATGGAAATCCTTCAGTGTGACCTCTCCTCATCGTGAATCCCTGTGGTTTCCAGCAAAGCCATCCAGGGCTGCTCTGGAATGTATGGATGTGTGAAAGGTTGTGGAAAAAGATTATTTAAGAAACAGTATGCAATGATCTGATAAAAGATGACAACATAATTAATATCCTCGAGGAGGCAGAGTTAAAGCTCTATGAGCCTTGCATTTCTCATTTCCTGACTTTTGAGTGCTTAACTGTGCATATTTAATGTTATATTAAAATAAAGGAGAGGCACACGTTGTAGGCAAAGAGCCCCTCTCCTGCTACTTGAGGATGCTGAATTATTTCACGGAAGATGCATTGTTTTGATGGGATCTGCATGATGTGAATTGAAGTGACATCAGCTGCAAGCCACGTCTATAATTCTAATTTATAATATATTCGTAAATTGGGCTGTGCATGATTCTCTCCAGTATCAGAGGACGTGCTGCTTTCTGACAGACATCAGCTGAATGTGAAATCACAGAATCCCAGAGTGGTTTGGGTGGGAAGGGACCTTAAAGCTCATCTCAGGGACACCTTCCACTATCCCAGCTTGCTCCAACCTGGCCTTGGACACTTCCAGGGATGGGACAGCCACAGCTTCTCTGTGAGAACCTTTAGACAGAGGCAATTCCATGGAGCTGAAATTCCTGAAAGAGTTTTGTCCTGATGGAAACAAGAAGAGGCTGAGGCTGTTTTGCTTCTCTGGACATGTTTCTCTGCACATGTACAGGTGGAAGAAGAAAAAAACCAAAACAACACAACAGTGCTAATTAATATGGAACAGGTTAAGAGATGCCCCAAACAGCCTCGGAAATTGTGCAGTGTAAAAGTTCTGTCATGTGAATAAACCGTGTAGGAAATGCTCTGGACAGTCCCACCAGCAGCCTGCTGTGGTCATGGGAGGAAATTCTTAATGTCCATGTCTCTATCCAAAAGATTTCTTGGATGATTCTGTCCCTTTTTCCACTTGTCTCATTAAGAGGTGCATCATGGGTGAAGCTTGAAGGGCAGAGCCTGATTTCACCCATGGTATTAATTATTACACATACTCTACAGCAACTGGGGAGGAAAACCTGGCCTGGGGAAGTGACCTAGAATGTATTCTTAGTTTTGCTGCAGGGGATGGTAGAAGCTCCTTTATTGTAAGACTGAGCTGAAATGAAGTAAAGCTGCTTAGAAACAGATTTCCAAAAATAAAGGTGGATAGTGACTTCTTGAGAAGCACAGGGGAAGGGGCTCAGTGGGGATTATTCCCAGAGATGTCACCAAGACACACTACAAATGTTTCCTCTTGTAACTTCTTAGGAGAAAAACCTGAATTCTCAGCAGGCAGTGTCACTGCTCTGCTCTTTAATGTGCCTGCCTGGCTGTGCTGCCACCTCCCAGCTCTGGTGTCAAAGTCACAAATCTGCACAGCCTTGCAGATGGAAGATTAAATAATAAATTCCCAAATTAATGCACAGCACTTGGAGGTGGAATATTGAGGTGCTGCTGGCGGAATGGCAGCTCTTGGTGTTCATACCCTGGGCTTGCCATCGGATTTGGATGGCTGGAGTGGTGTCAGGGGAAGTTTAGGTTGGAAATCAGGAAAATATTCTTCCCCTCGAGGGTGTTTGGGAACTGAACACGCTCCCCAGGGAATGGGCACAAGGCTGCCAGAGCTCCAGGAGAGTTTGGACAATGCTCTCAGGAGCAGTTTGGGATTATTGGGGTATCTGTGCAGGGTCAGGAGCTGGACTGGATGATCCTGGTGGGTCCATTCCAACTCAGGGCATTCTGTGATTCCATGAAATCCTGTTCTCATCCTCATGCTCTCAGAGCACCTGGGCTTCTTCCTCACATCTGAACCTTCTCTGCATTCCAAACACCCAGGAAGGCTCTATCCAAATACCAACCCTGTAGCAGGACTGGCCTGGAGGCAGAAGTGCCTTGGCCTGGACAAAATGTAAATTAGGTCATTTAAAAGGGAATTTCAGGAATTATAAGGCTACTGCATTTATTGTTTTGAAATTTGGACCAACCTGTAAAAACATGTTTACATCTGGCTCTCAAGGGCATTATCTCCAATAAATATTCTTATCAGATCAATAAAATGTCTGGGTAGGTGTGGAGAGGAGACTGGAATGTGCACAAACGGGGTTTAATGGACTTTTCAGGCATTTTCATAGTCCCTGGCACTACTGATGCAAACCTGGAATAATTTTGTCTATGGATGTGGACCCAAACCTATCAGGAATCAGATTAGACTCAGGGCTGTTCTGCAGGCAGGGAATTGCAAGCAGCTTTCTGCCATCATGAGGCCAATTTTCCTTCACCCTATCTGTTATTCTGGAAGGCTGAAAATTGTGCAAACTGCATAAAAAACACAGGACCAGGTGTGCTGGGGCTGACCAAAAGTCCACCCAGCCCCTTGCTCCCGTGGCAGCCACCTGGGCTGGGCCTTAATCTCAGCCTAAACACGACGAGGTCTGGGAAAAGCATAGCTCAAGCCTTCCTTTTTCAGACAAAACCAGGCAAGTTTGGAGATAAGGTGACTGGAGTAGGAGGTGAGATCTCCAGATTAGAACAATTCCTTCTATTTCCAAAGGTATTAGGAGGAAAAGGACAAGTGCTGGGTACTGGAAGATTGTGATGTCATTACTTATTGTCTTCAAATAATAAAGATGCAGAGAGGAGGTGCTGTCTTGGAGATTTAGAACAGACTTGAAAGGGAATTTGAGATCCTTCTTTGTTGATGCCTTTGATCCAGAACTTTTCAGACAGGGGAACAGATTTGATGACCCACCTGGCTGACCAGGCTGGGATGGAGCCCTCTTGCTCTGGCCAGATTCCCAAAACCATCTGCTCCAGTGCCCACGGGTAAATCCCAGCCTCTGGGGGTCTTGCTCCATGATTTGGGACATGCACAGCTCAGAGCTTGTGCTGAAGAGCAGAAACTTCCATCATCTCAGGATCTGGAGCTGCTCCTCAGCAGGATTCAGAGGACCTTATGGTATGGAACAAGGAGAGATTTGGATGCCACAGGAAAGCTTGGCCAGACCCAAGGAAGACCATCCTGAACCCTGCTTGGCTGTGGTTGTGAAAAAAAGGAAAGTTTTCCAGTTTATTTTGCTGCTACCAAGCTTTAAAAGTTGGTTGAGAGGCTAAACTCTGATAATGTGAAAGAACCCCAACAGTGAGAATGAAGTAAAACACCCCCTGTCAGCAACATCCTTTCATTGGGATACAATAGGAACAAAATAATCCTGCCTTTTATAAAGCCACAATTAATTTCTGATCACTGGTACCATACTGGATGTTGTTTTCTGCTGTATTTGTACTCCTGACAGAGAGAGGAGCTGCAAACACTGACTGCCAGGTACCCAAATAATAAAAATAATAAAAAGCTGCCAGGTGATGTAAACTTTGGAGAAGGAATTTCCGTGGAGGGGACATGAGTCAGGACTCTCTGTGCCATCACTGCCAGCAGGCTGCTATGTAGGACACCCAATTTGCACCAAAATAGCTCCTCTGGCATCAAAGTCTGAGCTGCAGGAGGAAGAAGAGGAGGAGGAGGAGGAGGAGAATCAGATCCAGGTGCAGTCACACGGCTGGGAAAAAAGGAGATCCTGGCTTCTCCTCTCTCCTGCTGCCCCCTTCCACAATTCCTTTCCACATGCATTTGTGTGCTGAGCCACTTCAGAGATCTCAAGTGGCACACAAAATATTGTGGGTTAGTTTTCCACTGCTACAATTCCCTGGGCAAGTTGTCCAGAAGGCAGCAAGAGCTCCAGCACTCATCTGAGGAGATTGGAGAGCTCTGAGCAAGTCCCTTGCAGCAGCACTGGTGCCTTTGGCCAGGGGACATCAGCACCTCAGCCTGTTGTGCAGCAATATTGATTTTTTATGTAAATCAGTGAATTGTTGAACTCAACAACCTTAGAGGTCACAGAGTCATGGAGTGGTTTGGGTTGGAAGGGACCTCAAAGCTCATCTCACCCCATGCCATGGGCAGGGACACCTTCCACTATCCCAGGTTTCTCCAAACCCCATCTCCAACCTGGCCTTGGACACTTCCAGGGATCCAGGGGCAGCCACAGCTTCTCTGGGAATTCTATTCCAGCCCCTCCCCACCCTCACAGCCAGGAATTCCTTCCCAATATCCCATCCATCCCTGCCCTCTGGCAGTGGAAGCCATTCCCTGTGTCCTGTCCCTCCATCCCTTGTCCCCAGTCCCTCTCCAGCTCTCCTGGAGCCCCTTTAGGCTCTGCAAGGGGCTCTGAGCTCTCCCTGGATCCTTCTCTTCTCCAGGGGAACACTCCCAGCTTGTTGAACTTGGTTGCTGGACCAGTCCTCATGGGTCTTACTTCCTACCCAAATCTGATGGAAAAAGCCCATTAAGTTCATTCTTTGTGACATTGCTGTCAGTGACAGCTTTGAATGGGGAGGATCTAAGTCTGAATTCAAGGAATAGAGCAGGGCACCCTGGAAGTGATTCCAGGTGAGTGGCCCAATGTCCTGGTACAAATATTGCTCAGTTAAGACGTTTTCCATCACATTCTCTCTTACAAATGTGGATGTTTTATTGATGCAGAGCTAAATCAAGTATCTGCCATCACTACACTCTCTTCCTCCACTCCCAGCTGGCATTTCATGCAGCACATATTGCAGTTTTCTTTTTGAACAGAAGCCTTTTCATCTACTGGAAAGCAGAAAAATGCCATAGGTGACATAGTTTAGCAGCATTAATCACATTAAATCTGTCTGAACTGCTGCAGATGGGAAAAAAATAAGTCCTGTTTGCATGTCAGGGCTCCAGGAAAACTGATTTTCCTTTCAGAGATGAGAACTGCATTTTCCTTTCGTTTAGTTTAAAGGGAACAGAAACTTGGGTCTGGAGAGGATTCCCTGGGTCAGCTAATGTGGCTCCTTGTTATTCTGGGCAGCAATCTCATGGAATCCTTCCCATAAAAATGGATCAGGTACCATTTAACACCTAGTGAGGTTTTTCTCCCAGTTATTCCCGTTGTGAGGGGAATAACCTCATTTATCTGAGAGTAAAAGATTTTGGTTGTAATATTTTTTATTTAATTTCCACATGTCTGCATGGCCAATTGAGCCACAGCTGTGGTTCAGATTCTCTCTCAAACCCTGTCCACATCTGCTGGTTGCTCATGGGCCTTGGACAGGGAACAGAAATGCTTTGGAGGACCAGGATAATATGGAATGGCAATTCTGCTTTGCCAGATGGTGCCATTTTTTAGGAGAAAACTGTCAGTCATTGCCTGTTGGACTAATTCCTTGTGCCAACCACTACAACAAAGCTGATAATGGATGATTTGAGAGGTTGAAACCATGGAGGATTTAGGGATTTTCTTGCACTGGAGCTTGAGTGAGATTTTCATCAGTGCAGGAGTTGAGGCTGTGGATTTTCTACACAGCACAAATATGGGGATGGAGCAATGAACAGGCACCAGGATGGGGTGAATTGTCCTGGATTTTAATCCTGGAATCATTGGAAAAGACCTCTGAGATCATCCAGTCATAATGCTCTGCTGCCAAAGAACAGGGGGAGAGGATCAGTGGCAGAATCCTGGGAGATCCTTGGATCCTTGGTCCCACTGGCTTGCCAAAAAAAAAGCTTATTTTGACAGCCAGTTTGATCCCAAAATCTTGAAAAGACAGCATTCTGCCACTCTGAGTTTGACTGATGCATGTTCTGGTTCAGCAGCACAGTGGAGATCAGCTCCTAAGGCTTAGAGATATCATGGAGGTAGAAATCCCCTCATTCTGAAAGATTTATCTGCAAATATCATCCAGTGGGAGAAGATGGATGCAAATGCCAGAGCCAAAGTGCCATCCCAATGACTAATGACTGAAGGCTGCTCACCCCAGCTTGTGTCATCAGCAGATAAATTAGTGGAATAATGTTTTCAGCTGCTTGATAATGTACAGGTGGAAGGGAAAAAAAAAAAAAAAAAAAAAAAAGCACAACAGCACTAATTAATATAGAACAGGTTAAGAGATGCCCCAAACAGCCTCGGAAATTGTGCAGTGTAAAAGTTCTGTCATGTGAATAAACCGTGTAGGAAATGCTCTGGACAGTCCCACCAGCAGCCTGCTGTGGTCATGGGAGGAAATTCTTAATGTCCATGTCTCTATCCAAGAGATTTCTTGGATGATTCTGTCCCTTTTTCCACTTGTCTCATTAAGAGGTGCATCATGGGTGAAGCTTGAAGGGCAGAGCCTGATTTCACCCATGGTATTAATTACTACACATAATTTTAATTTTAACTTTTTTACTTTTAATACTTTTGGAAGCAGGGTGGCCATGTGCAAAGTGCCCTTGGGAATGATCCCTGGCCCCCATCTTTGATCTGTGCTGGGAAAGGTGGGAAAGGGAGTTAGTGGGGTAAAAACATGGACTGCTCTAAACCCTTTCAGTTCTGATGATGAAGTTCTTCTGCCTGTGCCCATCACTAAGGTTGGAAAAGCTCTCCAAGATCTTTGAGTCCAACCATTCCCCAGTGCTGCCAAGGCCACCACTGATCCGTGTCCCCAAGTGCCACATCCACATGGCTTTAAATCCCTCCAGGGATGGGGACTCCTCCACTGTCCTGGGCAGTGCAATCCTTTCAGGGCCCTTTTTAGCCCTTTTTTTTCTTTTTCCAATAGTTGAAGATTTTGCTTTTCATGCCTGGATTTAAATCTTCCTTTTTCATCCATTTCTGAGTGCTCAACTCTTGATGATCAGTTGGTTGTTTTTCCATGATTTTCCAATCCTCCTCATACTGATCTTGGAGCTGTTGGCACTTCCAAGTGGCTGGAACCTGCAGGAGATGGGTGAGGTGGTGGGGGCCTGGAATAAGGAATATTTTGCTCCTGTCTTAATGGGAAAGGAGGACTTGGCAGTGTAGACATCAACCACTAATTCCTAGAAATATGCTGGCACAAATAATCAAAGCTTCACAAGCACCCAGAAAATCCTTGTAAGCAAGAAAAGGCAACTGGGTCTAAATGGAACTGCTGGAAAGTCATCAGGAAATTTGCTGGAAGTTTGAAGTCAGAGAATTTATCAAGAGTTTTGATATTTGTTCTGTGTCAAAAGAGAAAGTTGCATTGAATGAAGCTCACAGGGCTCTGGTTTAGGCAAGAGAATGTAACTTTTGTATTTGGAGTGGAAAACAGCAAGGCTGGGAGACATGGGAATAGATTGGGAAAATATCCATTGGAAGAGCTGGAAATGGAGCTGCTCCTGCTGTAGGACAGTAGGATGACTGAGAGAGCTGGGGGTGTCCAGCCTGGAGCAGAAAAGGCTCCAGGGAGACCTTAGAGCCTCTTCCAGAGCCTAAAGGGGCTCCAGGAGAATGATTGGACAATACCAAGTGCAGGACACAGTTTACACATGTAATAGAATGAATTCTTTTGGAAAAATCTGAAATGAGTGTTAATTACCATGATGGGGGATTTGGAACTGAATGATCCTGAAGTCCCTTCCCAGCAGAACCACTCCATGATTCTATTTCCAGCATCTGTCCTCTGCAAACACTTCAGAGCCTCAACCTACAGAATCCATTTATTCTATGTTTGGTTCAACTTCTTCAGGAGAATCACAGTCTTTCATGGGAACTTGATTATTTCCCTGCTAGAAGCCAACCCCAGATCCAAATGAGGGCAATTCCTGATTCTTGCCTTATTTTATGGCTCTGGATGTGCAGAAGGGGTTAAATCTCTCTCCCCATCCTGCACAGACACACAGAGCCCAGCACAGCACTGTTCCATGTGTCTGCCTGGCAACTTGAGAGAGTTTTGCTGGCATGTGGGAGAGACCTGCAGGAGTCAAGTGCAGCATTAATGTGAGCTCCCAGTGGCTTTGGGGGAAGCTCATTACTGACCTGGCTTCGGCGTCTTCGTTTACAGTAACGCTTTAAATATTTAATCCATCTCTCCTTCTTTCCTGTCATGGGCCATTTTCCCTCAATTGATTCCTTGTTTGGGGTGTGGGGGGGGGACAGGGATGGTTGGAATGCAT
Source organism: Sturnus vulgaris (assembly GCF_052056855.1). Classification (NCBI taxonomy): domain Eukaryota; kingdom Metazoa; phylum Chordata; class Aves; order Passeriformes; family Sturnidae; genus Sturnus; species Sturnus vulgaris. The sequence continues at coordinate 112,638,066 of NC_142245.1, read as the reverse complement.
TTATGTTAGTGGAATTCTATCAATTATCCTCATTAACAGGCCTGGGAACAACAGGCCGGCGTGAGATTTGTTGAAGTTTTGTTTTGCACTTTTTGCCTCAGGTTCCCAAAGCACTTCAGAGGCACTCGCTGGGTAAAGGTGAGGAGCAAAGCTTTGCTGAAAGTTTAAAAAAACCAGAGGGAAGGCAAGTGGAAGGCTGGCATGAGAATCATGGAATGGCTTGGGTTGGAAGGGACCTGTAAGATCATCTTGTTCCCATTCTCCCACCATGGGCAGGGACACCTTCCATTATTCCAGGTGGCTCCAGCCTGGCCTTGGACACTTCCAGGGGCAGCCACAGCTTCTCTGGGCAGCCCGTGCCAGTTCCTTATCACTTTTCCCAGCAAAAAGGTGCATGGTCTTCATGGCTGCATCTCCTGGGACACCTCAGCAGGTCAGGGAATGGCCAAGCAGTGCCCTCATATCACACAACTCACCTGTGCTGCAAGTACAGATGTTGCAAAATCTGCTTTAGAAGCAGGCACACAGAGGGAAGGAACATGTCCCAGCCTCTCATTCTGCAGCCTCATAAATCTTGAGTCGACTTTACAGGATCACAAATCAATTTTTCCCCAAAGACAATTTTTTTTTTTTTTGGTGATATTTTTAGTGAGATCTCTAAGCCTCTCTTTGTAATCCCATGAAATGGGCATCAGGCAGTCAGGAAGGCAGTCAGGAAAATCATGAAGACAATATCAGACCTCAGGGGTTGTAAAGGGGTCTTGGAGTTCAGTTTGGCCTTGTTCTTGATGACTACAAGATGACCTATAAAGAAAGGGCTGGGGGAGGTTGCCTTTCATCAAGCCAGGCTCAAAGAAGAGAATAAAACCCTTCAGTAGCTGGAGGCCAATGCTTTTAATGGGCAGGAAAAATGGAGTTTCAGCAAATGCACTTTGAAAGAGAATCACAGAATGTTTTGGGTTGGAAGGGACTTTAAGGATCATCAGTTCCAACCCCTGCCATGGCTCTGCTGGACCAGGTTGCTCAAAGCCCCATCCAGCCTGGAGAGGACAACAAAAATATTAAAAATAAATCAAATCCCTTGCACATTTCCTCATCGTTACTGATTTTTATTTATCAATCAGCCAAGAAATGCTCAGATGTGTCAGATATGCAGCATCTATGAGTTTGCACTGCCAATCTTAAACCTGGTTAGCTGGAACAACAAATTAAAAGAAAACACCCCCAAGCCTGACCTGTTCCTTGGTAACTCAGCATGAAGTGCTATCCCACAAGTGCCACAAGAGTTTTTCTGCAAATACCACTGATCCAGGACAGAAGAGAAAAAAAGCTGGGTTCATGCTCCGTGGAAAGAGAGTATTTTCATTTCAAGGAAGATTTCTTTTCATCACAATACCTGATAATACCACCCATTATTATCCAGCTAAAACGCTCAGCCTTTGAACCCAGAAAATAGTGTAGGACTCGAGCACCAGGCTCTGCCCAACTCCATTTGTGCTGCCACAATTTAAGCAAGGATTTGAGGAGTGGGCTCTGAATACTCACAAATTGCAGAACAAACAGTGCTGCTGTCATTATTGATGGTTTGTGTCCTTGATACAAGTGCTGCATCTCAAGGAGAGGAGTATTCATGGATGGTCCAGTGCTGACTTTCTTGGTCCCCTTCATTTCAGTTTTGTTTGGTGAGTGCTGCAGGCTTTGAATGAAGATGCAACATTTCATTTACTCTCCTCTTTTCTTTCCTGGAAGCTGTCAAAGGATGAGAGCTGCGATTGTAATTGAAAACATCCCAACAAAGCCTCAAAATTATTATAACTGAAATTAAAAAATCTTATTCTTTAACTACGGTTAGGCTTCACCTTGAAAAGCCATGCCTGACCTTCAAAGAGGAATTTCATGGCTAATAATAAGAAGAATTTGATAATTTAGCAGATGTTGACCGTTCATTTTCCTATATGGTCACAAAGAAACCTCAGTTTTCTAATTGAAAATGTGATTTGCTTTGACCTGGAATCACAGTGAGGAATTCTGGCACCTCAGCTGGATGCTCCCCATTTTAGGGATGTCTGACAGTTCCTCTCAGAAGTCTTTTCCCTCACTTGATTGATACTTCAGCAAACATTAATTTGGGGGGGGGGGTGGGGGGGTGGTGACATTTTCCCTGCCAGTTTTCTGCCTCCTCAGACTGATATTTTTAAAGTTCCAGCCAAAATTGTTGGGAACAGGAAGCTGGAGAAAAACATGTTGTTTTCAATACTAAAATATTTCTCCCAGCCTGTCTACGAGGAGCTTTGGTACCTCCCTGCTGCAGAGCAGGGATCTGAATTTCAGGAAGGAGGCGTTTTTTTGCGCATATCCTGCTTTTTTTTTTTTTTTTTTTTTTTTAATCTCCCCGTGGAAATTTCCCTGCCTTTTCTTAATTTACAGACATTTGAAAAAAACTAAAAAAAAAAAAAAAAAGACACTTTTAGGAGAGATGTCACAGCATTTAAAAGCTGAAGCCCTCAAGAGATGCTGCAGGGGATTTGTTGTGCTGCTCTGGCTGTGCCTGCTCCAGCACCACGGTGTGTTTTCCATGAAGACAGGGATGCTCCTTCCCACCCTGGCTGATGTTTGCTCTTTAAATTTTGGGAGCTACATTCTCCTGGGGGTTTAAAATGATTTTAAAGTGATGAGGGACAAGCTACCCTGCTAGAAGGCAAAAAAAAAAAAAAAAAAGAAAAAAAATTTAAGGGGGGAAAAAATAGAATGTTGGGACAAAAAGAGTGGAACAAGAAAGGAAATGGGGGAGAAATGTTTTAGGGCTACTCAGAGATATTGGAGGGGGAGATGGGGCCAGGGGAGCCAGAGCTTGGTGATGAAAGTGAAAAATAATTCCCATTTCTTGGCCCAAGGACGGTTTATCAGACCACAAGCCAGCAGGATGTCTGTTTAAATCATGGAATCATTGTATCCCAGAATGGTTTGGTTTGGAAAAGACCTCAAAGACCACCAATTCCAACCCCTTCCATTATACTCAGCTGCATTTCCTTTCTCCTTTCCCCTGTTTTCAGTATCCCATACACAGCACATGATCCTGCAGCTCCTCATCTGCCAGGGAACACAGCCTGGAGCACAGGAGCCGTGTCAAACTCCCCAGAACAAAGTGCTTGCTGGTGGATTCCATCATCCCAGCAATCCCAGGGACCATCCCCTTCTGCAGCATCAGGTATTAGAGAAGGAGCAAGACACGCTCGGGGAGGGGGGGGGAAAGGAAAGGAAATCAAGCTGCTTTCGTGTGTTCTTTGTAATTATTTTTTCCCCTGTTGTTCAGAATTCTAGTTAAAAAAAAATTTAAAAAAAAGAAAATTAAGGGAAAAAAAAAAAAACCAACAGAAAGAGAAAGGAAAAGAGGGCTCTAACATTTACTGGCAGTAATCATTGCACCATCTGCTCTGGGAGCTGCTTCCAGAACACACGTTCTCAGCTGCTGAGCAGTCAGCTCCCCATCCCTTCCTCTCAGAGACAGGGATGCCAGCAGTTCCTAAACTGTAACAGCATGAACAAGCCTTTTTCTTTCCTTTTTTTTTTTTTTTCCCTCCTTTTTTTCCCTTTCAGTTGCTGGAATTTTTTTTATTTTTTATTTTTTTTTTTTTGAAAAGGCAGGAGAGCTTTGATTTTTCACCAGATTGTTTTTAAGACTGAACTCTTCCCAATTTGAGGTTCTTCATCTGAGCATGTGCTGGTGGTAAAAATATGGAGAATTTTATTATTTTAATATTTCAGAGTGCCCCAAGGGGGGTTGCTTTGCAGCAGAGCTTCACTGGCACCTGGGCTGCTCTGAAGGGTGGATTTATCCCATGTTTCTTCTGAGGGGAAGATTTCCTGGTGGGATCCCCTCCCACCTGGGCATGGTCACCTCTAATTTCTGCTCTCATGATCCATAACTAAGCTCAGCTCCAGCTTCCTCCCCTTCTCTTCTGCATGCAAAGCCAGCACTGAGCTGTTCAATACTCCTGCCTTCCTCAGACATCCCAAATCCACCAGAGGATCACAGGAATGAGCCAGGAGGAGATTCCTCACCAGCAAACAGGCTGAGAGGAGCTGGGACATCCAGAGCTGCCCTCTCTGTGCTCCTGCACCGCTGCCCTTTGGCTGGTGGGGAGCAGAAGCTCTGAAGGAAATGGATGACCAATTTTGAGGGCAGAGGATGACATTAATTAGCCAGCTCATCCTGTCCTTGGATGATTCTGTGTCACTGACTCCCCAGTCTGTGGCTCTTGAGCTCTCTGTTGTGGTTTCTCTCAGCAATAGCGACCCACAGACTCTGTTTGTACATTTAAATTCAGGATGAAAAATCATCCCCCAGTGCAAGCCCCTCTTCAGGCCTCCCACTGCAGAGCCAACACTTCCCAAAGAAATGAGGCAGAGTGGATGCAGAGCCCATTAGGCTGTCCCAGGAGGGAGGGATCCATACTCTTACAGATGTGCTCACAGAGAGAAATCTGCATTAGGAAAAAGAATTCCTGCTTGACCAGCAGATCTGTGCTGAACCACACAGCTTTGCAGGGAGAAGGGACTCTGTGGGATGGCTTTGTGTGATTTTATCTGGGTTTCACTGCAGCAAGAGCAGATTTATTCCTTTACAAGGAGGAGGAATGGGATTTCTCCTTCAGCCTCGTGAAGTTGCTCTCAAGCTGGATGGGTGTTTTCCCATCCAGAAATCAGGGTTGGGTCTTTGGTTTTTTGTCTTTTTTTTTTTTTTTTTTTTAATCAGCATTTGATGCAGCTGAACTGTTTGTTTTCACAACAACCCTGGAAATCAGGGTTGGGTTTTTTGGGGATCAGCATTGGACCCAGCTGAACTGTAAAGCACATCACAGAGCTTAGAGCCTCAGGCACTGCCTGTGTTCATGGGACTCTGGATTTTCACAGGCTGTGACAGTCCCACCGATTCTCTGCTGCCATTTTAGAAAATACAAATTTCTGGGGTCAAATGGGTCAGACAGAAGATTTATAAAAAATATTTATCCTCCTCATAACAGGGGGTTGTGACACAGGGTAGATCAGGAGATGGACAGGAGTAGCTGGGAAGACAAGAAATGGAGGACAAAGTGAGGAAGCAGGGAAATGAGAAAAATGGGAAGATGTTTGGAGCTGAAAGGGCTCCCAGATATTGGTGCCCATTTCAAATATTCCCTCTGCAAGGCAAGCCCATCCATTGACCTCCTATTGCTGGTAATGGAGAAAGGAGCTCCTCATAGTCCTATTGTTCCTCCCCAGATGATTCTTAGGGCTGTGTGGTGAAGGGGAAGAGGAAGATTCCCTGCAGGATGGCTGAATTTTAGGACCTAAAGCCCTTTCACACCCTGGGATGGGCAGGTGCTGGTGCTGTCACTGGGTGAGTGGCTGTGTCACACAGGACAAGTCAGCCATGGCACACAAAGCATTGCTTGCTGAAGAAAATCAGGAACAATCCACGCCTGGGAGGTTGGGAAAGAACAAACTGAATGACCTCATTCCTTCCATGGATGCACAAATGCCATAAGTGGGGATTTAGGGCAGCAGATTTGAGACCCTCCCTGGTGTCAGGCACGGTGGGAGAGGCCACGCTGAGTTGTGAACTTGGATCTGTCACTTGGACGAGGGTGGGAAATATTTTCATGTATTTTTTTGGGGTTTTTTTGGCCCACTCCAAGTTCTCTGGGTGGTGGCACCCCTGGAGAAAGGACAGCATGGCAGGGCTGGCAGCTGCTGGTGCCTTGATCACAGGACCGAGCGCCCTCATTCCTCCCCAAAATCCTTCCCAAATCCCTCCCAGGACCCCCACTGAGATGGACACAAGGAGGCAGCCAAAGGGAAGCAGTTGTTCTCTGAAGGAAGGAGTCCAGGGGTGCTGCTAATGCTGGGATTCCTCAGAGCAGCAGGTCCTGGGGCAGGTGTCGTGCCAGGAGAGGCACCGAGCCACGTGTGGCTCCTCCAAATGCTCCCTTGGCTTCAGAGAAAGGAAAAGGCAGGGGACAGGGCAGAGACCCCAGTGGGAGTGGGGAGGTGTTTTGGGGGACCCCCATCACTTCTTTTACTTGCTTCAACAGCCTATAAATGAACAATTTGGAGGTTTCATAACGCTCTTAATTAGGACAAACTTAAAAAGGACCACTTGGCATCCTCGGTGGTGGGAGCCATGTGCTACCTGCAGCAGGCCAAGTCCAAAATGAAACTGATTTTTCTCTCTTACCTACATTCTGCATTCAGGCAGCTGCTCCTAACAGGTGCTCGCTCTCTTACTAGCAGATGGTGACAAAAAATGGGTTTGTTGGCAGGTTCTGCCACGGAGCAGCCTTCTTATCACACATATTGATGTGTATACAAACACGCACGTGTTATCAGGTGTTGGGTTTCAAAAGGAATTCTCCTTCTGAGAGAAGGTCACTCACGTGGGGGGTTTAGCCAGGATGGTCTCTGCCTTTCTCTTTTGTTCTCTGGGTCTAAAGGCATCTGGGGACTTTTCTGCCACGTCAAAAACCCACGAATATTTGGCCATTAGTTCAGATTTCCTGCTCTATCTGAAGGTGTTTTAGGAGGAACATGTGGTGTTAGGCTGTGTCCTTTCATTTTTATCATAAATTCTTATTTGCCTAAACAGCAATTAACTCCAAAACAGGCAGCTTTTAGGTGGGGAGTACCCTGATGTTTTTCTCCTTGCTCTTGGTTGTGGCAATATAATAGAAATGCAGAAATCAGAGAATCATAGGATGTGTTGGAAGGGATCTTAAAGATCATCTCATTTCAAGGATCTCCCTCTTTAAATAAAACAACCAGTTGAAAAGGTGCAGTGGAATAGAGACACAGCAGTGCCTTCAAACAAAGAAATCCAAATGCAGGGTTTTATCCTGGGAAATGCACCAGGGCTCTGAGTGCTGAAGTGTTTGGAGCTGCAGGGAAAGCACCCGCAGAGGATTTGTGCTGTATCCATCCCCCAAAGAGAGGCAGCTGTCAAACAAATCCCTTTGGTTCTTGACTCTGCTTCCACCTCCCAGATTCTGCCTGCTGAGGGCTGTGAATTTGTCAAAATGGTGAGAAGCAATGCCAGGTTTGGGGAACTGGGGAACTTTTCCTCCTTCTATTCCTTGTGCAGGGAGCACCAGGCAGAGCCATCCTCGCCCTGCTTTGCTGCTCATTTCAAAGGAGCAGCCTGAGCCAAGAGAACCAGATGAGGGTGACATCTGGCCATGGAGCCTCTGCCAAGTCACTGCTGTTCTGTAGCTGGCAGGAAGATGATGTGCTGCAAATGCCAGGTTCTCTCTGAAATGTAAAGTGCATTCCCTGCATTTTCTTTGCTTCCTCTCCAGCCTCAATCAGCTCGGTATTTTGTTTTACTAATGGCCAAATTCAAATCTCCTTTCCAGACACATAAATCCATTCCAGTGGTGGAATGGAATGGAATTTGACCCTGAAGTCCAAAAGGGTCTTGTATTTTCTAAGCCTCCTGACAAATTAACTTGTTGACTGTAAGTCTCATTCAAATCTCAGCCCCTGTGGGGTGTGTTTGTGCTGAGGGTCACTAATCATATAGATCAGAATTGTTTGTACCTAAACTCTTCCAGGAGGGAGCAGGCAGAGCTTGGGGCAGGTGGAAAAGCTAAAGCAGCTCTACTGATACTTTTCTGGAAGCCTAAGGTGCACCCATTTAATAAAAAAAATCACTAGAGCTGATAAAGAAGCTTGAGAAAGAAATCTGCTGGTCATAAAAGGTAGGGACAATCAAAAGAAAGTTTTGGGGTTGGTACTTGATGTGCTTTAAGATCCTTTCTGACCTAAACCATTCTGTGATTCTGTGATTGTTGTGGGTGCCCTGTACACACAGTTACTCCCAGTTGTGTCCAGAAGGAGTAGGGATGGTGTGGGAAGGAGCTGAAGCTGTAGGATTTACCCTGTTTCCTTAGGAAGCATTTTTATTTTCACCCTTGTTGCTGAACTCTCAGCACTTTTGGCAGCTGTGAAACAGTGCTGGGTTTGCAGCTGGTGTTCCACCCAAGTGCATCTTTTCCTCCTCCCCTGGTAAAATGGTTCTGCTGCACCAATTTTCACAATTGTATGAGAAAGGGGATTGTATTAAATCATTGACAGGCTGGGAGAGCTGGGGGTGCTCACCTAGAGAAAAGAAGGATCCAGGGAGAGCTCAGAGCCCCTTGCAGAGCCTAAAGGGGCTCCAGGAGAGCTGGAGAGGGACTGGGGACAAGGGATGGAGGGACAGGACAAGGGGGAAATCATTACAATTTTATTTTTAACTTCATCAGAAGTTTCCCTCTATCCAGATCATAGGACTACCTGAAAATGTTTTGAATCAAATCAAGTTTTATCAGATTTGTCAAATAAGGGGGGACTTTTTCATTGAAAGCTATATACAGATACCATAACTAACCTGAAGCCACCAAGTTGATCAGAGGGATGGAACATCTCTCCTGTGAGGAAAGGCTGGGAGAATTGGGACTGTTCAGCCTGGGAAAGAGAAGCTTTGGGGTGACCTAATTGTGGCTTCAAGGTACCTGAAGGGAAGCTGGAAGAAAGATGGAGAGAGACTTTGTACAAGGCATGGAGGGACAGGACACAGGGAATGGCTTCCCACTGCCAGAGGGCAGGGATGGATGGGATATTGGGAAGGAATTCCTGGTTGTGAGGGTGGGGAGGGGCTGGAATAGAATTCCCAGAGAAGCTGTGGCTGCCCCTGGATCCCTGGAAGTGTCCAAGGCCAGGTTGGAGATGGGGTTTGGAGCAACCTGGGATAGTGGAAGGTGTCCCTGCCCATGGCATGGGGTGGAACTGGATGGCTTTAAAGGTTCCTTCCAACTCCAAACCATTCCATGATTCCATGATTCTATGGATCAAGTTCAATGCTATGTAACTGCTCAACAGGAAATACCATCATGAATATCAAACAGAATCTGGGCATTTTTAAATTCTGTCCTTACCAATTATCCTATGCACCCTCCTGGAAAACAATCAGTTAACTCATGAAATTATCAAGGCAGTATTCCTTATTGTTTGCCAGAAAAGAAATTGCTTGATATTATCCCAGTTCTTGAGAGGAAAACTTATTTTCCCCGGAAAGATAAGGAGCAGCTAATTCAGGTTTTGCGGAGCACGTGCACCGTTATCGTTAGGAAGGAGCTTAACCAACCTGAAAGCAAATGCTAAATGATCCAGATCTTGGTCTTATTAAGCTTGTGTGTGTTTTTTTGTTTTTTTTTTTTTCTACCACTTAAAAGCCTGAGGATCCGGGTAAATGAGATTTTCTGGAAGGCAAAGCTTTCAAGTTTACCTCCCTCCCTTTTTAAAGGCTCTGTTTACGCGGAGCTCCGAGGGAGCGAGCGCATCCCTGCTGCAGCGTTTCATGGAACATCCTTTGTTTATTCACACTGTGCCACTTTTAAACTTCAGATGTAAACAACAAAGACTTCTTTGTATTTCACACTATCTCATACTCACTACCTTCTGAAGTCCAAAGCCAAAACACTGTGGAATTTTACCCTCCTCACACTTTCTCCTGCTTGTTGGATGGGTTCTTCCAGCCTTTTCTATTTATAGTGGCTGGAAAACTACTTATCCTCTGATTAAAACATGCTCTGTTCATCTTCTCTTGACTTTTCAGTCCTTGGAATGGGCTAAAATTGTATTGCCTGGTAGCCATTTCAAATATAATTTTAGTAGTAATTATGCATATATTCGATAACAGAAACAATTTGTCTTCCTGAAGGATCCAAATTGCTTTAAAGTATTCAGCCTCTCTCTGATGTACTACACGGATTAAAAGTCCAGCAAATATTCCACTGAAATCATCTGGACAGAAAGGTCAGAAAGACCTAGGCTGGAAATGTCAACACACATTGTGGGGGGGGGGGCAGGAGAATTTGGGTTCTGTTTTAAACCAGAGTGGGATTTTCAGTTGGAAATTTCACAGAGCTGCAGCTGCACTCATCCTTGAGATCCAGCACTGGGATGTGCCCTCTCTCTTATACCCCCAGGGGAAGGGCCTCGATTTTCTGTTTCATTTGATGTGCAGTGTTGTGGTGTTTGGATCAGTCTCGTGCTGGATCCATCTCCTCTCTGTTTGATGATATTTGGAGAGGGCAGCCATGGAGGAATTTAAGATGTTTGCAGAAAGCATCTCCATGGGGGGAAAAAAAAAGGACAATACCCCAAAAACAAAACAAAAAAGTGGTGCTGACTTTTCCTTTTCCCAGGACCATCCTTTATCATCCCTTCCCCTTAGGCTGCATTAAAGCACAAGCAATATCTGATGGGCCATATATTAGTGGTGGCCTTGGCAGTGCTCAGGATGGTTGGACTTTATGGTCTTAGAGGGCTTTTCCAGCCAAAAAGATTCTGTGATTTTATCATTCTGTTTTGCTGGAACATTCAATGTGTAACGTAAATAGTTTTGCTGGAAATTTCTGGGAATATTAGACCCATGTTGGATCCTTCTGAGATATTTCCTTATGTGAGAAACCACCAATATACACTGAAAATAAAGGTGACAGCATTGAGTTTAGCAGGTGAGGCTCATGGTGGGTGTTCAGGGTGAGTTTTTCACCTCTACAGAGAGTGGTCAGTAAAATACAAAGAATCTCCCAGCTTTTTGGGGAGATGAAATGGTTTAGGGTTATAAAGCAATGGGAGGCTGAAAAGAAAATCCCAGTGTGTTATTAAAGGCAAAATAAGTAGCAAAAATAAGAAAATAAGAGCAAAATAAGTAGGGATGACAGGTTTCCCAACAATTTCCAGTGCAAGGATATTGAAGGTATTCCAGTAGAGCAAATACTGGAATGATTTTAGCAGTAAATAATTGTGCATGATCTCTTGTCTGGAAGTTTTCCCCTCCAATCACAACAGAAATAATTTCTGGATTTTTCAGGATGAGTTTAGGTAAAGATAAATTGTTTTTCAGGAAAACTCATACGTGTTCCTGACAAACTGTCATGCTCATATATCATGGAAGAAATACTTGGTGCAAATCCAGCGAGAAAAATGAAGTGATGGCCATGTAACAGCAGAGCTGACCTGAGCTCTCTGGGTTTGATATTACAAATGAACGTTTTTACTTCTTCATTACTGCTCCCCTGAATAAAAAATAATTGCAGATCCTTACGTTCATTGCCAAGGGCTCACACCCAAGGGAGCACCACAAGCTGCTCTGCACTTGGAACAAAATGTGATCCAGAGTTAACTGAGCTAATGGAGGTGGGAAAGTCTTGTCAACACACTATTTACATGTGGAGGGTTTTCTCTGCAGCTGGGGCTACCTGATCTTAGAGAATTTTTGGACCTGAGTCAGCTTCTCACACTCATCCAGGGCCAAACCACTTGTGGTCTCCAGTGGAAGGTTCTGCTCTGAGCTTTGTTGCTCTGTGTGGGTTGTTTCCCCAATCCCAGCTTGGCCCTGGCCATTGTTGTTTCAGGAATATCAGAGTAATGGATGAGTGATTAGGGGAGGAGATTTGAGCTTTAGATCGCTGGAATTCAGGATGGGGCACGAGTTTTCTTAGGCATCATCAATTATCCATGCAGGATGTGCAGTAAGAGGCTGTTTGGCTGCGTTAAAATTGGCCAGACAAACAGAATTTCCATCTCTCTCAATGGCTCCTTCAACACCTAATTAGCTCCCAGATGCTACTGGAGCAAGATGTCTTTTATCTTTGCTAATGTTATCTCCCTCTACCTCCTAAATGTCCGCCCCTGCCATTCCCCACTTTCATCTCCCTTCCCTCAGGAGAAAACAGGATGGGTGTTCAGGAAGCTCCACGCTGAAGGTCAAGCTTGTAAAGACTCTGGGTCAAGCTGATCCTGTTAAACCAGGCAGTATCTGGAGTGAAAAATCCAGAATTAGATGGATATGATGGAGAGCAGGATACAACTTCCTTCCTGTGCACGTTCACAGGATCACCATCCAACAGGAAAAAAATAGAATTGCAGATTTTATTTCGCTGTCAGTTGCACTTAAGATGATTTAGGACAAATTCAAAGCTCCTCTTTCCCCATTGTGGGAGAAGGTACCACAAAATCTGGCTGGATAAATGTGATATTTCATCTGACAGAGTTCATTGTTGTGGGCAACACTCAGGTTTTACACTCAGAGGTAAAATAGGAGGAGATATCAGATTAACTGCACTCCTGGTCCTCCCTAGACCCTCTGAGCACAACCTCTTGGGGCTGTGTTAATACCAGGCTATCATCCAACTGTGATTTACCTTGGCAGCACTGATGATCCAAGCCCAGCAATTCCTTCCCTCTGGCAGGGAGGGGTGACCAAACAACCTGCTCCAAGCTAAGTGGTTAAGAGGGAAACATTTCAGAGAGTGCAGATCTTCTAAGACAGAGAACACACTTTATACACACACCCAGCTTTCCCTGAGGCTCTGGAGATGTCTCCAGCCAGGATCAGTTTACTCCATTCTGGTGACGTGTTCTGTTGTGTGAGAGATTTGTCAACAGGGAAAAGCTTGGACAAAGTCACTGTTGCAATTTTATGGATGAAAATCAGGATTCTTCAGCTTAAATTTTATACCATCATCTTTTTCTATTCTATTTCCTTCTTACCTTCATTTTCTCTGTGCTGCACTGGAAGGATACATTCCTAGAAAAAAATTCCTGCAGGTTCCTGCAGCAGCACTTCTCCTTGTCCAGGGAATGGGAAATCCCTATAGGATGTGTCCTGGGCTGCATCTAAAGCTGTGTGACCAACAGGTCAAGGGAGCTGACTCCACTCTGGTGTTCCCCAGCTGGAGCTGTGTGTCCAACTCTGGGGATCCCAAAATGAGAGGGATGTGGAGCTCCTGGAGAGTCCAGAGGAGGCCATGGGGATGTTCCAAGGGCTGGAGCCCCTCTGCTCTGGAGCCAGGCTGGGAGAGCTGGGGGTGCTCACCTGGAGCAGAGAAGGATCCAGGGAGAGCTCAGAGCCCCTTGCAGAGCCTAAAGGGGCTCCAGGAGAGCTGGAGAGGGACTGGGGACAAGGGATGGAGGGACAGGACACAGGGAATGGCTTCCCACTGCCAGAGGGCAGGGATGGATGGGATATTGGGAAGGAATTGTTCTCTGTGAGGGTGGGGAGGGGCTGGAATAGAATTCCCAGAGAAGCTGTGGCTGCCCCTGGATCCCTGGAATTGTCCAAGGCCAGGCTGGATGGGGCTTGGATCAACCTGGGATAGTGGAAGTTGCCCCTGCCCATGGTGTGGGCATTCCATGACATTTTTCTTCAGATTTAGTCCCACAGCAGCTGCTTTTCTCTCCCAGTGTCGAGTCTGTGGATTTCACCATTTCTGCCCTTAGATCCACGTGCTCCTTCTGTGAAAGATGAGGAATTCATACCCCCATGATTCCATCATTCCCAGTCTTGATCTTGCCCGATTTGCCAGAGGCACTTTGCAAAGAGACTTCTGAGACCAGACAGCTTCCCTGCAAGGATATTAATAATACTCAGGAATTACACAGCTCTCCAAACCCTGTGTGAGCATTAGCTAATTATGCAGCACTCACAGCCCCGTGAAAAAGCATTTGCTAATCAATTCCAGCACCTCCTATCAAATGCATCAATACCATGGAATCCACTGGGCAGAGGCAGCTGGGAACAGGGGAATGTGGATATCTGGTCCTAGTCCATGGGGCTGGAATTCAGCCCTCAGCAGCCCCTGTTCCCACATTTCCCTTGGCAGGGTCCTTCTTCCTGTCATAAACACATGATTTTCAAAAACAGGTCACCTACAGGCTGGGGATGCAGATTTTACCAGATAATCAGGATTTCAGCCCGTTCCAGTGCTTGTAGAGGTTGCTGGCACCAATTAATTTGGAAAAGCCAACATCAGTAAGTGACATAGAGGAGACTGGACCCAGCGTGACAAACTGAGCTGTTCCAGCCAACTGAAGGCAGCACAAAGGAAACACTTTCAGATCATATATCATCCATGACACAGCAGAGTGGGCTGAACTGCCAGAAAGGAGAGGGAAGGGAAGGAGAAAATAAATGAAGGAGAAAATAAAAACATTGGTAATTGCTCATTCCTCTGGACCAAAGTTTGTTTCTCTGGATCAAACGAGCCTGTAGGGCTGAATTTTTGCTCCCAAACCCGCTAGCAATTAATCCACAAGCCTGGCAAAGTCAGCTTAGTTGTTTTCCAGTTAAAAATATCACAGGAATCAAATGTCTAGGATGCCCACAGCCTCCCATCCTAGAGAGTTTATGGAACTAATTCCTTCAAGTCTTCTCCATAGTGCAGCTCCTTTAATTCTTAGAACTTTTGGGAAAAGAGCTGAAATTCAGGATTGCTGCTGCTGGTGTGAAATTTTGAGTGGACACTGCAATGAAGGGAGAGCCCAGAGGATTTTATTTGGTGAGATTGTTGTTAGGGTTTGACATCAGGGGCGATGGTACAGAAGCTGTCACACATGTCAGGATGCTCTGTGGTGTTTCCAACATCAGTGATTTTTCAAGGAGGTTTTAGAAATGCAGCAGCTTCCTGCAACTCACTGGGACACGAGACAAAGTGGATGGATGTTGGTATAAGCTGGTTTATAAAGTGTCTATTGAATCAAACACAGGATGATGCCATTTTTATTAAAAGCCACAAAATGCTTGAAGCCAATTAATACTCCCCTGCTTTACTAATGCCTCTGCTCGGAAAATTAAATGGTTTCATTTAGCAAAACCAATTTTAAAGCCTTTTTGTCAAATTTATAATGACTTCAGCATGAGGAGACTCATGTCTTGCACACATAATAGAGTTTTTTTTTGAAGAGAGCGGGTGCGTAGCGAGGTGCCACGTGCGGAGTAAGAGCAAAGTTGCTCTTCTGAGTGAAGAACTGGTTACAAGTAGGAAATAAAAGGTACAAAAAACTGTTCAGCTTCTGCAGTGAAGGGAGATTAACCTGTCTTGGGAAGCTGTGCAGTTCAATATCCTCACAAAAAGGCTGAAAAAAAAAAAAAGGGTGACAGGCGGCGGTGACGCACCAAAACCCGCTGAGGGTTTGGAGTTATTCCAGGTGAACCAAAGTAGACACGGCCACAAAAAAAGTTGCAGAAGAATCTGACAATACCACAGAAAATAGCTGCTGAAATTCCATGTCAATAAAAGTCAAGTGCAGGCACAATGAGAGGGTTTAAATTAGCCCGGGAAAGAGGTTCTGGCGTCATTGCAGATGGTGCTTTGGAAACATCTGCTCCGTGCTCAGCAGAGGTCAGGAAGGCAAGTGGAATGCAAAGAATTGCTGGGAAAGGGGAATGAAAGAGGAAATGTAAGTACAGGGCTGAATAAATCCGTGGGGCTCTCGAGCACGGTGGAATTCCAGTCACCCCGGTGACTGCAGAGGGGATGGAGAGCTGGGAGAGCTGCAGGGAAGGGTGAGGAGGCTGCCCTGGGTTATGGATTGGGAGAGAAAGGCTCTGGGTCTGGATGAAGATGTGAATGGGCAGGATTAAGGTGTAAAAATCCAGATTTCTACGGAGAGAGGGGAGAAGGAATTGTATTAGGAGATGATCAGGGGAATGGAGCACCTCTGCTGTGAGGAAAGGCTAAAAGGATTGGGATTGTTCAGCTTGGGGAAGGGAAGGATTTGGGGTGACTTTTGGACCTTCCAGTGCCTGAAGGAGCCTACAGGAAATGCAGTGAGGGACTATTTACAAGGGCCTGGAGTGGCAGGACAAGGGGAAATGTCTTCAAATTGAAAGAAAGTAGATTTGGATTGGATGTTAGGAACAAATTCTTCCCTGGGAGGGTGGAGAGGCCCTGGCACAGGGTGCCCAGAGAAGCTGTGGCTGCTCCTGGATCCCTGGAAATGTCCAAGGCTGAGTTGGACAGGGCTTGGATCAGCCTGGGATAATGGAAGTCCCTGCCCATGGCTGGGGTTGGAACTGGATGAGCTTTAAGGTCCCTTCCAACCCCAAATCTGAATTTGGGTTTGGGATTCTGAGATCCAGTGTTTTATAATTGAGGATGTGATGACAACTCTGGCCATCAATGGTCAGGCACGAGTTTAAAGCAAACAGCAAGAAATAAACTTTCACAGTCTGTGAAGAATTAGGAAAATCATTTTACTTCACATTTTTTGCATGCAGAAAGTACAGGTTGGCTGAAAATCTTGTAATGCTGAGGTTCCCACTGCTGGCTTTGACACCTCCATGATCCTGGAGGTCTTTCCCAACCTGAATGATTCTGTGATTGATTCCAGTGTCCCACGATGGCTTTGCCCCCTCTGCAGCTGAGTGAGATTTGGATTCTGGTTTGGTTTGGCCCCTCCTTGGTGGAATCTGACAGGATTTTTGGCTGGATTATCATCAGTTAAAGGATCTCTTGTGATGTTGCAGTGACTTGGCAGTGCTGGGTTAACAATTGGAGTCGATGATCTTTCAGTGCTTTGATGTCTCCTATGAGAAACACCACAGAAATCCTCTAAATGAATAAATTCTCTTTGAATTGCAGTGGAATATTGGAGGGGGAAATGATCCAATGGTTCTTTAAAAATTTTCTGCACTGAGTTAAAAATCCCGAGGGATAATTGCATCATGGTAATGAGGAGGTCCCGTTGGATGGCTCAGGAATTTTGAGACAGAGAGGACTAAAAATTCTTCTAGAACAGGATTACCATCAAATTATATCAGCCTCAGTGGCAGGAAATCAATCCAGAGTGGGCTGATTTACATCTGCCAGAGCCAGCACATCCTGAACCTCCCCATGTCTCCAAGTGATGTTTTTATCTTCACATCAACACTGTCAGTACCAGGAAAATATTTTTCCCCTTAAAATCTAAACATCCAAGGTGGGATTTGGCAGAGTGTCAGAGCCTGGGGTTCCCACTGCTCCTGACAAGAGGACAAAAGTGCATTATAGGGACTCATCTTGGGTTCTGCTTTATTCAGGTTTTAATGGGCTGGGAAGGGATAAATGATGTTTATGCCCTCTTGTGGTGCCTCATCGAATGGAATGGGTTTCCTAACTGACAAAATGAGGCCAGTGATGGAAAAGTCCCAGATTAAAAACCTGCAAAAAACACTGTTTTGCGCAGTGAAATAATCTCTCCCCCTCCAGCAGCATCCTCACGACTCAGGGAAGGGGGAGAGCCCAATTTTGGCTGCATTTGCAGCAGCAGGTAAAATGAGTGATGCCCACGATGGCAGAGCTTGTGCCATCTTTCAGCAGTGAAGATCATTCCAAAGTGTTTTTCCTCTGCTGGGAAGGTCAGAAAGTGAATCAGTGCTTTGTAAAAGGAGCTGTGTTGACACCTCTTTGTGTTTGGTGCTCTTGATGTGTTGTGGTACAAACCTTCACAGGTTTTATCTTCTTTATTCACATGCCTGACAGGTGAATAACCTGATTCCCTTGGGACAAAGCCTGTCCCAAAGATGGAGAAAAGCTGGATGGTGATTTTCCATGGGGAAATAAGGCCAGGTTCCTGTGAAATGGGGCTTGTGATCCCAATTCCTTGTGTGGGAACACAGGGAATTAATGAGTCGAGACCTTCCTGAGCTGTGCTGAGAGTTGCAGGGTTGGGAACTCAGAAATCTCCAGACTGGCCAGTCATGGATTTTGTATCCATCTTATCACTTCATTCCTGGCTGAGGACTGAACACAGCAGAGTGTGTCCTTTAGACAGTGAAATTGTGGGAATAACTCAGAGTGATGCTCTCCAGAGCCCAGCAGCTCAGGCTGTGCTGGGGCAGGATCTGAGAAACTCCAGTGTGGGAAATTTGAAGACTTTTTGTCCCAAATAATCACCTGTTGTTTAAGTCCAGTATTTCTATTGCATGCCATCCTTGCCTCTCCCTGGCCATGTAGGAGATGGAGGAGGAAAGGAATGATTTCCTTTCCACTTCTAGGGTGAGTAAACCCACAATACTGGGTTTAAATGAAAGTACTGGGTTTAACTGGGCTAGGCTTAGGAGGGACTCTCTAACAGGATGGAAAGTGTTGGAATGAGGATCTCCATCTCCAAATATCTTACATAACCAATGTTTTTTGAGGCTCATTCTATCATGATGAAAGAGGATGGACTTGATGACTGATGGCAGATTCACAATTTTGTGATTCCATGTGATGATTTCCATTTGTTTATATTTTATATATTTAATAGTATGATGAAGTAAAATACTTTTCTGGGAATCCTAGATGCTGACCCTTCAATCAATTCTATCTACATCCAGTATTTATAACTACATTTTGCAACAGGACTCTGACATTAATTACAGTGCTTATTAGATTTTAGCACGGACTTCAGAGCACGACTTATGTCCCCACTGAGAAGAGAATTGGCTCCAAAACGTTGGTGTTTACCAGTTTCCTTAGGAAAGAACAATGTATTGGGGAAAATGTCACAGCAATTCATCTTAAAAAGAAATTCTCTCTGTCAGAAACCTCTCAGGAGTTTCAAATTTAGTTGGGGGATATCAGAAAGCAATTAAAGTCTAATTTAAAATCCCCACCCACATTCCATCTTCTCTTCCTGCCAAGTGATTATTGCTCCTGGTCCACGTATTGGCAAATCTTTCCAAAATGAGCCATAATTTGCCTTAAAACTTGAAACTTTCTGGCCAAGATGGAACTTTTCTCTTTGAACAGTGAGTTTGCAGTGACTCTGCAGAAAAAAAAAAAAAGCCCAAATGCTCTGATTTCCCAAGGACATCCCTGGGGTTGAAATTTCACCCAGAAATTCTTCTTGGAAAAGGACATTGGGGGTGGATTTTGAAGCTGAGGCACCTTCCAGGGGAGGTTCCTGGACACTGCAGCTTCCCAGGATGGATCTGAGTGTGCTCTCCCTTTGTTTTGCACTTTCATTGATGGCTCCACATCACTGCCTGGGTTAATAAAGAGAATAAAAGCGTGGCCTGATAAATTATCAAGGTTGTATTTTTATGGTGGATTGGGTTCAATGCCCATGCCATGTATTTTTAACCCATTGTGGGAGAATTCTTCATCCCTTGAGGCAAAACTACCCAATGATTTCATTCCATGGGTTCTCCTTTGTTCACTGAAGGCACTGAAAAGGCAAACTTTGGGCAGTTGTCCGGGTGTAATGGGATGGTAAAGACACAATCTTTTAAATCAATCACCAAAAGATCCCAATTTTCTGGGATCCTGTAGGGAGATGGGAGACCTGGTGGCAGATTAAGCCATAAAAAGGAGATGCTTCACTCCCTGTCTGTGCCCGGAGCAAAACACCACAGAGAGCCAGCAGGGATGAAAAGCTTCCAGGGATGAGCTGGGAATGTGATCCCAGCACTGTGGCTCCTTCAGGGAGGAATCCTGATGTCATTCACAGCAAACCACTAATGGCTTTCCCTGGTTTTTCCTGACAGGTGCTGACAGAGGGAGGCTTTGGCTCCATCACCACCGAGATCCGGGAGGCTCCTGAGTTTTATTATGCCGAGGAATATCACCAGCAGTACCTCAGCAAGAATCCTGGTGGATACTGTGGGCTGGGGGGGACGGGGGTTTCTTGCCCCATCGGCCTCAGGAAATAGCCTGGGCTTGCTCCACCACCTCCTCTTCGTGGCAGGGAGCTTGGAAAAACAACCAGAAACTCCAGGGGTGGATATTCCCACAGCATCCGTGGATAAAGATTTGGGAATCTGCTGGGGAGGCTTTCTGTAATCATAAGTTTTGTGTTTGTAGAGGCAGGGATTGCTCCCATCACAGCTTCTTGCTCTGTGCAGCTCCTGGGGTTTCATTGTCATCTGGAGAGGTGGAAAAAGATCCAAATTTCCAAAAGTTTGGCTCGAAATGCTGTTAAAAGGGTGAACTGGGAGGTGGTTGCACCCATAGCTGCTTTGCATTTACAATGCCTTTGGACTTGTTGATTTTCTTAATTAATTTCCTGCTGTTCCTAGAGCTCTGGCTTCTGGAGATGTGGTTGGGTTCTTTGCCTGTCCCAACCCTGGAATTTGATGTCTTTGGGAAGGATGAATTGATCAGATCAGTGATTCTCCTGCCACAACTCAGCTTTCACAGCATTTAGAACCACCTGTAGTGCCTATTTTCTGAAATGATTTTAGCCAGAAAAAGTCAAAATTGTAATGTGATGCTTCTTTTTGACAGTTCCAAGAGGTGAATAAACACAAAAAGAAATGGGTTTTGTTTCCTGCTCTGCAATAAATGACAGAACAAGAAAAGAAAATGTTCTCTGTGATGTGTTCCAAGTAGATATCTGGGTAGATCTAAAAAAATTATCAAGTATTATAAAATGCTGCAGTTTGCTAATTAAACACCAGGGCTTTTTAATCTGTTTCATCAGGCATGACAGTACAGAGGAGTAGAATTATCCCTATGATTAATTATTTGTACTTTAATAACTTGGGGAGCCCCCACCAAGAGCAGACTCATGGCAAACATAACTTGGGGCAGTCTCCAGTGAGTGTGCAGTCAAAACAGCAGGAAATCCAGACAGGGGGGAAAAAAAAAATCCATTTTGGATTTATTCACAGGGTTCTCAGAGCACAGACTCACAGCTGCAGACAAAGGATGCAGGGATGCACAGTTTATCCCATATGGAAATGGGATCCCGTGGTCCAGGGCTCAAGGGGTGAGCCAGTTTTGAGGGACAGGTAGTGGGACCCAGAGACACAAATCCACAGCACCTCCTCCTCCATGGCTTGGTTTGATGTTTCCTGCTCACCAGCTCAGCTTCAAAGCTCAAAAAGGCCCAAAAAAGCTCCCTGAACATCTCCTGTGAACCTTCCCAGCAGCTCAGACCGTGCTCCAAGCTTGGAGAGACTGAAAATGTGCCCCACAAAGTCAATGTTTGGGATTGTAAATGCAGCCCTGCTCGTTGTATCCAGAGATGAGCAGTAAGTCTGTGCCAGAAAAATCAGCTCCCCATCTTCCCTCATGCTCCTCAGCTGATGCTGAGCTCATCCCAGTCTCAAACTCCAGAGGAAATCTGTCCCCTTGGCCGATTACAGCTGGGTCAGGCTTACAGGAGCTGCCTCAGGCAGGATTCCCCCATTAGGTTCTTTCTGGAGATGCCCCAAAATGTGCCCACAACGCACTCGGAATTTTCATTTCTGTGCTGACTGATCCTGTCCCTAACCTGTCCTGCCATGGAGTTCTTTCAGTGCTCACAGCCAAGTAAACCAGCACCTGTGTCTCATTTCCTTGGCATGAAGTGACAGAGAAGCAAAGAAGAGAGGGAAATAAAGTCTCACCCTCATCCTATGCATTGTCAACGCCTGTGAAATCCAGACTCTGGTGGGAAAACTCCTGATGTGCTCCAAGGCAAAGCATTTCACGTGCTGAATCATCTGGGGACTCATAAAATATCTCCTGGTTCCCTTTGTTTCTTCTTCATCCCCTCTTACTCCATGCTGTAGTTATTGTTTTGAAACAAGCTGGAAAGTCTTTGGGAAAAACTCTTTTCATAGATATCCACAAGTCTGAGCCTGGCTGAGGATTTTTTAAAGCCTTCTCCTGATTTAAATTATGAGTTGGTCTAAAAATCAGCATAATGGCCCCATTGATATTACAATTGGCCCACACCAAAATATTTTGCCGCCACTGAATTATTTGTTGACATCTTTGATTTGATTTTGATTAGATAGTTTTGATTGGGCATTCTTTGAAAATTGTCCTTTGACAGAGCTCCCATTTTCTTCTACAAACAGAGAATCCCAGGATGGTTTGGGTGGGAAGGGGCCTTAAAGATCATCCAGTCTCACCCCCTGCCATGGGCAGGGACACCTTCCACTATCCCAGGTTGCTCCAAGCCCTGTCCAACCTGGCCTTGGAACATTTCCAGAAATGGAGAAACTCTCCTGTTTAAGTACATTCACGTCAACACCCCAGGCATGGTCCAACTGGAGAGAGAATTACCAGGAAATGAGAAAATTAATATGATGATAGGCTTCAGAGAGATGAAGTTGAAAGCTGAGACAGGACCAGCTCCTGAAGTTTGCTAAGATGCTTCAAGATCCAGGAAAGGATCTTGAAATCTTCACCACCATTGCCATACCTGTGGGGGTGTATGCTGGGCTTTGCACCACTTATTAGTGGTTTGTCACCTGTCTTGTCTGTTTTCTTTTGGAGCCAGGATTAATAGAAACACAATTAAGGTGATTCTCGTGTTCAGGCTTGGATGTTTATTATATCTTATTAGAAATTACAAAAAGTATTACAGCACTTCTAGCTCCTTGCTACAAGTGGGAAAATGGCCCCAGCTGAGCCTGCTTCAAGGCCTTTTAAAGCTAAACACACCAATAAAAGTTTAACACTTACATTATTTATCCTTTTGACCCAATAATAGATTCCCACGACCCTTAGAGTGACATTGACTGACCAGCCAAAGGTCACTGCCTGAGTTCTGTGAAGAAGATGGAAGAAGAAGAAGATGAACAAAGAAAAAGACACTACCCCAAATTCTCCATCTCGTCCCATATCCACCACTATACTGTAAAAACCTCAAATTTAAAACTCATTACTAAGTGAAAATACACACATCTAACCCACGACACATTGGTGATTTCTAACTCATTATTCATATTTACAAATCTTCTCCCAGGTTTCAGGTCCAGAGCAGTGTTTTCCAGGGGATCTATGCATGGAAGCACAGAAAGCTCAAAAACTCCAGATTTCTGGGCTCCAACAATATCCTGTGAGGTTAGCCTGGGATACAGACAGGAATTTCACTTCTGCCCTGTCCTTGTTAGAGCTAGAGGAAATCACAAACCTTCTGGAGATCCCTGAGCTTCCCCTCAGTGATGCTTTTGCCTTGGGAAGGAGCATCCAAGAGCTGCACCAACACTCAGGAGTGGCTGCTGTGATGTCACCTGGGTTGTGTTGATGTGGAATGCAGGTGATGTCCTGAGGCACCTGCAGGGGCATCGCTGCTCTGAGAGCTGTGGGACAGTGTTGGACCAGGATGGAATGAGATGCTGCTCCTTACCCTCTCCTGTTTAGCTTCCCTGACCAGCAGTGTCCAGGCAGGTTTTGTTTCTCAGCATTCTCAGCACAGAAGAGATGCAGGATATTCAGATGTGGGTAAGTGAAACGGGCCTGGCCTTGTTCCTTCTGCTCAGGGAATAAAGGTGCAGACTGATGCACCTTCCATTCCCTAAATAAGGATTTTATCCCACCTGCCTATGGGACATGGTCAATGGTCCCTCCCACCCCAAATTCCTGGGCAGCGCTTGGCAGAGTTTAAGTTTGGGGAGGTGACAGGGATGTCACAGACTTTGGGAGAGATCAAAGAACAGATCCAGGGAGGGCATTCTCACCCTTTACTCTGCTGAGACCCCACCTGCAGAGCTGCCTCCAGCCCTGGGGCCAACAGCAGAAGGAGGTGGAGCTGGTGGAGAGAGTCCAGAGGAGGCCATGGAGATGTTCCAAGGGCTGGATCCCTCTGCTCTGGAGCCAGGCTGGGAGAGCTGGGGGTGCTCACCTGGAGAAGGATCCAGGGAGAGCTCAGAGCCCCTTGCAGAGCCTAAAGGGGCTCCAGGAGAGCTGGAGAGGGACTGGGGACAAGGGATGGAGGGACAGGACACAGGAAATGGCTTCCACTGCCAGAGGGCAGGGATGGATGGGATATTGGGAAGGAATTGTTCCCTGGGAGGGTGGGGAGGCCCTGGCACAGGGTGCCCAGAGAAGCTGTGGCTGCCCCTGGATCCCTGGAAGTGTCCAAGGCCAGGTTGGATGGGGCTTGGAGCAGCCTGGTATGGTGGAAGTTGGAGTTGGAAAAAATATTTTTAAATCCCTTCCAACCCCAACCATTGTGTGATTCTGTGTTTCTCTGATTCCATGGATATTTCCATTTCAGTGCTCGGGGATTTTCCTGCCCCTGCCTTTCAGCAGCACAGGCTGTGACACTGCTGAACGTGTCCAAAATGTCCCTTTTTGTACCCAGGGTGTGGCCTCCGACCATCCTACGAGTCCTTCCAGAAGACTGGCAAGAGGACTGGCACAGGGACAGACATCAAGCCTGGGGAATTCCCGTGGCTCGTGAGCATCCAGAGCCACGGGAAGCACATCTGTGGAGGCACCATCATCAGTGCACTGTGGATTTTAACTGCAGCCCACTGCTTTGTAAAGGAGCTGTGAGTGCTCCAGGGCTGGGAGGGCAGCCCAGGCACAGGGAGGGATGAGGTTCCTCCTGGTGGGTGCAGGATGGGCATCTCCTCAAGGTCGTGTGCCACGTTTGTGTGGCTGAACCCTTAAAACAGGGATTGTCTCCTTTGGGGAGAACAATTTTTGAACACAGAAATGTGCAGGAATCTGCATAAGCTGGAGAAGCAGAAGGGGAATACTTTGAGGGATGGCCTGAGCAGCCTTGGATGAGTGCCCCTAATGCTATTCTGATGGCCCTGAGCATTTCCTGTGCATCTACACCTGCTCTAGTGCCTTGTAAAAGGTGATGGATTCCATTCTAGCTCATTGTATCCCCCCAACGACCTTTGCTTTCACACAGCAAACACCTTCACTTCGTGGAAACTCTGAATTTAAAACACCAAGTTCTGGATAAATCAACTCCGTGCAGTGTCCAGGGGCAGAGTCCAACCCTCTGTGAGTCCCCTCCAAAATGTGGCAGGTCTGACAGCCAGGGCTGCTGGGTGACAAATGACGTGTGGCAGCACAGCCTGGAGCAGCTGGCTGGGGACAGCAGGGTCCAAGAGATCCAAAAGATCCAGACCATTCCATCTGTTTGCCACTGACTGGGTTATTTACAACCTGGCTGCATTCACGTTCCACCTCTGTACCTCCCTGCCCTGGAAATCATCCTTTACTAAGAGTGAGGGTAAATTCCTTGGATATTTATAGCCTAAGTCACCATCATGCCCTGCTCTGGGGAGGAGGCACCAACCTTTATAACCCAAATCCTTCATGTTCACCATGTCCTGATTTGTTTTTAAGGCCACCAGATCTGACGGTGGCAGTGGGGGGAGTCGACCTCAACCTCCCCCTGGAAGAGCACAACCCTGACAGCCTGATCCTGCACGAGGAATTCAACAGAACCAGCCTGCAAAATGACATTGCCCTGATCCTGCTCAGCAATCCCATCGAGTTCAGCAAGGAGAAAATCCCTGCCTGCCTGCCCTATGCGTGTGACATGGACACGTGGCAGCACTGCTGGGCTGCTGGCTGGGAGAACACAAGCACAGGTGAGAGCTGGGGGAGATGCATTTGCTGATGGAAGATGGGTTTTAGCCATTTAAAGTGGCTGTTCTCTCTCCCATGAGGGGTTTCCCAGACAAAGTTCCATCCCCCACCTCGCTGGTTAATACATCCAGACCTCCCCAGCCTCTGCACATCCACCAGTTCCCTGTTCAGGACAAGAACCAGGCACCAACAAACCCCCAGGACAAAATCTGGGACTTTTTTTGGCACCACCTCCAAACTTTGGACCTCTTTTTGGCACCCAGATTAAGACAAGCTCCACCCTGGTGGGTAAATTAGCACAGAATCATGGAATTATTATGGCTGGAAGGGACCTTAAAGCTCATCTTATTCCAACCCCCTGCCAGGGGCAGGGACACCTTCCACTATCCCAGGTTGCTCCAAGCCCCATCCAGCCTGGCCTTGGACACTTGTGGGATCCTGGTGGGCAACTTCAGCTCGGGATATTTTATGAATCACCCAGTTAGGCTGGATCTAAAATGGTCTGGACTAAAGGAAATGAAGGTTTAGGTCTGTCTTTGGCTTAATGCCTCCATCCAGCTGGATTGACTCATTGGTTCTGGCCACTCCTTCCTTCACTCGTTTAGGACTGCAGATTGCTGTTGCTAATTGATCTCATTTAAGCCCTAATGAAAGCAGTTCCAGCAATGATTGTGACCCAAAATGTCTATCCTGAACAAATGTCACTAAATGAGCTGTTTCATTATTGGAAAGAATTAATCAGGACTGGGAGGCCAAGGGGGTGCCTTGGAGCTTGAGTGGTCCTTCCCAGGATGCACTAAGTGAATATCCCATTGAATCCTTGCTATTCTGCTCCAAAGTGTTGCTGATTTTTTCCATGAAACCTCTCATTTTCCTCCTTAGGCTTCATTTTCCTTCTTAGGCTTCATTTTCCTCCCTCAGCAGTAACACTCTCATAGTTGTGAAACTCTCCCATTTTACCAAGGTGATGTGTTCCTAGAGCAGAGGGGCTGCTGCAGAATCCCTCTGCAGGATTTCTCTGTGCAAAAACCACGGAGCAGCTCTGGGGATTGGCTTCGTGCTGCTGTATGGGCTCAGCTGACAGGGATTCTGCTTCCAAAAATTGGTGGTGATGTGCTCAGCCCTGGCACCTCCCACCCTCTGTCTGGTAGAGGCTTCAGAAGAAATCCAGCAGAGGCTGAGTGTGGTGTGACAGGGGCAAAGCCAAAAGGGACAGAATCAGGGAATTGTTTGGGTTGGAAGGACCTTAAATCATCCAGTTCCACCCTTACCATGGGCAGGGACAACTTCCACTATCCCAGGTTGCTCCAAGCCCCATCCAGCCTGGCCTTGGACATTTCCAGGGATCCAGGAGCAGCCACCTCTTCTCTGGGCACCCTGTGCCAGGGCCTCCCCACCCTCCCAGGGAACAATTCCTTCCCAAAATCCCATCTATCCCTGCCCTCTGGCAGTGGAAGCCATTCCCTGTGTCCTGTCCCTCCATCCCTTGTCCCCAGTCCCTCTCCAGCTCTCCTGGAGCCCCTTTAGGCTCTGGAAGAGGCTCTAAAGTCTTCCCAGAGCTTTCTCTTCTCCAGGTGAACACCCCCAGCTCCCCCAGCTTCTCTCCATAACAGAAGGGCTTCACCTTCCTGGAGATTCCTACACCAAAGCATTTTCATCTTTGGGCACTTCCATCTTAGCTGGAGAAGGGATGTGACAACTTTCCATCTTTTACATCTTGTCATTGAGTCAGTTTCCTGAAGGTTCTGGGAGGATTTAGCACAGTGAAATATGAAACAAGGGGTGAGTTTCAAATGATCTGGAGATCTCAGTTTTATCCTTTAGACTCAGGTTCACTTCAGACAGAAATGTGGGTGAAATAAGTGAGGTTTCCAAGTAGCCCAGCACATTTTCAGTCTTTCTGTCACTTGCAGGTGCCAGCTGTGATTTCTGTATTCCCATCCCGAGGGAAGAATAAAGCAGATATTTCCTTTATGTGCTGCCATCCCCAAAGAGCCACTTTGTGAAGATCCAGCTGGTCCCCTGGGTGAGGCATGGCCTTGCATCCCTCCCTGGGGAGAACAATTGGATATTAAGGGAAAATTTCTTCCCTGGCAGAGTTGTTGGGCATTGGAACAACTGCCCGGGGCAGTGCTGGAGTCCCCATTCCTGGAGAGATTTAAAAGCCCTGTGGATGTGGCACCTGGGACATGGGGCAGAGGTGGCCTTGGCAGAGCTGGGATGGTTGGACTGGATGATCTCAAAGGCTGTTTCCAATGTCAATTATTCCATGATTCCTTAATTCCAAGATTAGAATTCTGGGGGAAGCTCAGTGGACTTTGATCTTTGGGGGCTTGCTCAGGATCCCATGAAAAGCCCCTCGGGCTGAGTTCCCAAAAAATCCATGAATGAAAAACTCGAGGTGTGCAGGGCAGCTCATCACTGAGACCTCCAGCAGGAAAATCCATCCCTATGGGGGTTTCCCAGTAGTCTGACATTCCTGGAAGTGTCCAAGGCCAGGCTGGACAGGGTTTGGAGCAACCTGGGATAGTGGAAGGTGTCCCTGCCCATGGCAGGGGTGCCACTGGATGAGCTTTAAGGTCCCTTCCCACCCAAACCATTCTGGGATTCTGTGACAAACTCAGGAGCACAAACTCATGATTGCCAACACTTGGGGATCCCCTGTATGCTCCCAAGACCCCAAAACCCTACAGTTCTGCCCAGAGATCCCATTGCTCTGAGATGCTTTGGAAATCCAGCTGAGATTCTTCCCAAAAGGAAATCTCCAGCTGCTCTGCAGCTTTGTTGATCCTTCTCTTTTCATTTGCTGCAGCATTCCATGTGCTGCAGAAAACACAGATGAAGCTGATCAGCAAGGAGAAATGCCTGGAGCAGATCCCACACCTCGTGGGGAGTGTGATGTGTGCTGAGACAGAGCGAGGAGGAGGAGGAGGAGGAGGAGGAGGAAGAGGCTGCCAGGTAAAGGGACCAGCGTCCCTGGTCTTCTTCATGGCCAGGTTACAGACTGAAAGGAGACAGGAATGGTTGTCCAGGAGGTTTAAGGCAAAAGAATTGGGAGGGAAGTTTAATCTGGGGGTGTTAAATATTAGAAAAACTTCTCAGGTGAGGTCTTGGCTCTGACCCAAATGTGCTTGGTTAGTCTGTGAGTGCCAGAATGAGCCACATCTTGTGGCAGTGTGTTGGTGACAGAGAATGAGGGACTTTTCAAGCTAAATTACAGTCTGAGCAGTATTTGATATCAGGGAGCTGACACAAACACCCAAATGAGGCAAAACTCACCCAGAACCTGTTCCCACACGACACATTCCACCCCCAGGATCTCTGCCCTGGTGTCAAACAGAGTCTGGAGGCCAAAAATCACCTTTTCTTTCATAGCATCCAACTTCCAACCCCTCTCCTGAGACGCTGACAAGGACTGGGCTCTCCTGCAGCCTCTGGTTCCAGACTGAGATTTCCCTCCTCCACTGGGCAATGGTTTTCTAGGAATCACAGAATGGTTTGGGTTGGACAGGGCCTTAAATCTCACCCAGTTCCCACTAGTGCCATGGGCAGGAACATCTTCCACTATCCCAGGTTGCTCCAAGCCCCACCCAGCTGTATTTTATACATGTCCATGGGTTTGGAGGGGTCTGGATGGGGAGACACATGGATGGACAGCTCCATCCTGTAGGAATTGCTCATTCCAGGAATTAAACCAGCACCCAGGACAGAAAGAGATCCTCTGACCTTTAGGCAAAGACAGGGGGCACCAGGACCATGGGACTCTGAGGGAAAGTTTTGCAAAATTATTTTTTGATCAGCATCTGCCTCTGAAACCAACCAAGAAGTGACTTTCACCTCCATTAAATTAAATTTTAAAAATTCTTAAAAAGAAACCTGCCACAGGATAACATTAACATGATTAAAGGATGCACTGCCCAACCCAGCCTAGCCTGAAGTTCTGTGGGTGAATGATGCTGCTGAAATAGCAGGAGCACTTGTTCCCAGCAAAATGAATCTCCTGGACTCAGAAAGCTGATGAAGAAGCTGTTTTGATCCACAAAATAATGTCAGAGGTTTTAGAGGAATGAAGTAGGAATGTGAGATTTCCAAGCAGCAGAAGCACACATCCTTTGCACGGGTGATAAAACTCAGAATTCAGCATCTCTCTGATTTTAGTGGGATTGTGACCAGGCAGGAATGCTTTGTAAACTGGAATAAAGGGAACAGGACAAAACCAGAGCTGAGGATAGAAGTTGTACTTTTCAGGGATGAAACAAGTGACAGGACTTGCCACCAGATTTTGCTGATTTGCTGGAGGGGAAGTGTTTTGCTGCTGGATGGTTTCCTGGATTTCTGAGAAGTGCTGATTAAAGCCAGGGGAACACATTTTGGCCTCACCAGGTTGGGTCAGAAGCCTGGTGGCTTGTCCATAGGAGGCTGCCTGGTCACGGCCTGGCACAGCACAGGGCTCAACCTGATGCATCAGGGACCACTGGGCAGAATCCCAGAATTATTTAGGTTGGAAAAGACCTCTAAGATCACTGAGTCCAGCCCATGATCAATCCCCACCTTGTCACCAGCCCAGAGCACTGAGTGCCACATCCAGGAATTCTGTGGCACTCCAAATTTCCCTGGGCAGCTCCTTCCAAAGCCTGACCATCCTTGCAGAAAAGAAATTTTTTCCAATATTCAACCTAAACCTCCCCTGGCACAGCTTGAGGATTTTTTCCCTTATCTTGTTGCTGTTCTCTGGGAGAAATCCTGACCCCTCCCGGCTGTCCCCTCCTGTCAGGGAGTTGTGCAGAGCCACAAGGTCCCCCCTGAGCCTCCTTTTTTCCAGGCTGAGCCCCTTTCCCAGCTCTGTTCCCTTCCCTGGATGTGCTCCAACTCCTCAGTGTCCTTCTGGCAGTGAGGGGCCCTGAACTGGACAATCCATCTGCACTGTGCTGCCTCTCAAGCTATCCCTGTAAGGATTACAGGGTTTGTGTCAGCTGAGAGTGATTTCAAAGTGCCCAAATCCTTCACATCCTCATCTCTGTCACAGGCACAGAGCAGCCCTGGGCGTGGTGTTGGTCTGGCCCATCCAGATGTGTCCTGGAGACTTCCATGCTCCAGCTCTTGCATGGATCAGGAGCCACCCACGAGTCACTGTGGAGAGGCCAGGAAGGATGAGAAGCTTGGGCAGAGATTCCTGGTCAGGGAACAAGCCCTGGAGATGCTGACTTTGCTCCAGCAGCTGTAGCCCAAGGGAGATAAAAGCCTGATATTAACCTTTCCTGGGAATTTCTGAGAATCAGGATATGTATTTTCATGTCCAGAGCCAGGCTGAGGCAGGAAAATTGCTGGACTTGAGGTTGTAAGTCCACATGATCCACATCTGGATCCAAATCTGTGAACTGTGATAGAGGGAATAACTTTTCACACAGGGAGACAGTGACAGGACAAAGGAGAATGGTTATTAGGATGTGAATATTAGGATGTGGATATTGGGAAGGAATTGTTCCCTGGGAGGGTGGGGAGGCCCCGGCACAGGGTGCCCAGAGAAGCTGTGGCTGCCCCTGGATCCCTGGAAGTGTCCAAGGCCAGGCTGGATGGGGCTTGGAGCAGCCTGGGATAATGGAAGAAATCCCTCCTGATGTCCAACCTGAACCTCCCCTGGTGCAGCTTGAGGCCACCCCATGAATAGAAAAGCCATAAATTAAAAAGGCTCAGACATTTCACCAGCTGCCCTCATACCAGACCAGCCTAATTTGTGGATAACTGACCATGTTCCTCTAATAACTCAAGGAGATTGAATAGCAGAGCTCCCCAATATTTGTACTTTAAAAAAATAATCCATCCCCTTAAAAAGAAATATCTATTCTATCCCAATTCCCTGGCAGTTCTGCAGACAAATATATGGATTGGCTGGGAATTAACACTACCAGGAGCTGTAATTGACTTATAGTTCTATTTAGTCATAAACATTAACATTAATGGATGTTCAGGGGGTACAAGTGCTAAAGAACAGACACTGGAGATGGCCTATGTATTATTTTTTTGTGTGCTACATTTCTTCCATGACCCCATGAACCACGATTGATGTCTCATTCCTTGCTTTCTTAAGTATCTTTTGTTAGGCTCTGATGCAACGGTAACTTGAACAATAATTAGAGTATAAGGGGCTCACAAAGCAAATATCTCCTTCAGTGCCTTCCCAGCCCAGGCAAAATTCAGTAAATGGCCCAATTATAGTTCAGAGGGGCTGTGGGGGGAGCTCTGATGTGGTGATTAGGACAAAGAGTGTTCAGCTGGAGTCACAGGTCACCTACAGTTCAGCAGCACAGGAAGGGGGGGCCAGGCTCTGATTCCAGGGGAAGGAATCATTGGGTGACCCCCAAGAGCAGTGGGGTGGTTCCAGCTCAGCTGAGCCCTGGGCTGCAGGTATCCACCCCCTCGTACAGCCTGCAGCAAGGGGCAAATTGGCCATAAATCACACAGTGGTTGGGGTTTAAAGGGTTTAAAGCTCGTCTGGTTCCAACCTTCCACTCTCCCAGGTTGCTCCAAGCCCCATCCAGCCTGGCCTTGGACACTGCCAGGGATCCAGGGGCAGCCACAGCTTCTCTGGGCACCCTGTGCCAGGGCCTCCCCACCCTCCCAGGGAACAATTCCTTCCCAATATCCCATCCATCCCTGCTTTCTTCCAGGTTCGAGCCATTCCCCCTTGTCCCATCTCTGAAAATGCCCTTCTCAGCCTCTGGGATGCTCAGGGCTCTCACCCCACAGAGCTGGAGCAAAAGCAGCAGTTTTGTGCAAACCTGGGTGGGGTTTTCCAGACATTTCACAAATGTCTTTTTTATAACCATCAGCATCTACAGAACCATCTTTCCATCAACAGGAAGAAAACAGCCCTGGTGATGGGAGTCACTGAGATTGTTTTGAGCATCTTTGTTAAAATGACAGCAGGCCCTGTATGTGTGTTTATTGCTCGCCATGAACTGAAATCCAGCTGGAGGGGTTTAGCTCACAGGGGGCACTCCAAGGCAGGACAGTTGCCTCCATTTAATTCTCTATTAGATATCCCATAATATCCCCTGGTATCCCACTGCTCCCAGCTCAAACTGTGCCCCAGTGACTGCAATGGGAGCTGACACTTGCACTGGAAAAGCTCTGGCATCCTTTCACACGGTCTTGAATGCTTTTGCTGGTCCAAACGTGGCCCCAAAAACTGCTAAGAAAGACTTGTGAAATATAATTTTTTGAAGGAAAGAAGTCTGCAAATGAAGACTGTGTTTTTATAGCTAATTGTCGTGGATTCAAGGGGAAGAGCACAAACCAGGATGGTGTGGTCAGACCCTGAAGCTGCTCAAAATCCCTGAGCAGGGGTGGTTAAAGGATGGTCTGGCTCCAGGGGTGGGGAGCATCCACAGGAGCTCTGAGGTCCTTCTGCCTCTCAGCCAAATGTTCCCTGGGGCCAGGAGTCACAACTGTCCACGTTTCAGTCCAAACTGCACAAAAGCACTTTGTTATTTTATTATTACCTTAATAACAGAATCACTGAGGATGGAAAAGCCCTCTGGGATCATCGAGTCCAACCATTCCCCCAGCACTGCCAAGGCCACCACAAAAACATCTCCCCAGGTGCCACTTCCACCTGTTTTCTGAACATTTCCAGGGTTGGTGACTCCACCACTGGACAACCCTTTCAGTGAAGACATTTTTCCTAATATTCAATGTAAATGTGGTGCATTGTGAGGCTGTTTCCTCTTTTCCCATTGAACAGAGGGATCCACTCCCCATCCTTATGGATTTCCCATCACTGAGCTATTGCTACCACCACGAGGTGTTTCTTTTCCCCAAGGGACAGATTGCTTTGAGCAGGAAGGTGTCCTGGGAAGCCCCAGAACAAAGCAGTGGAGAAGTGTTTGTGCATTTGCTGTCCCCTCAGTTTTCTTCTGAAGGGTCCTTTGATGTGCAGCTCACAAGAATCAGAACACTTTTCCTGTGGCCCATGAGTTTTTAGGGCTTTCATCACTTTATCATTTTATGGTGTGGGCAGACAAGTGAGCACATTCAGGCTCTGATGGCTTCATTTTTTCCTCTGTGAAAAATTAATTCCCGATCTAAGACTCTGGGATGATGATGAGGATGATGTTGGGTGTCTCCTTTGGGTCACAGATTTTACTCTCTCAAACTGAAGCTGTCTGGGAGTCCAGCGTGGCTTTGTGTGCCTGGTGGGGAGCAGAACATCTCTGGATCCAGCTGGAAACAAAATCCCAGCTTGCCCTGGGAGTGGGGAATGGCTGTGATGACTCAGAGAAGCTGCTTCTCATTCAATGACAGCTTTGAAGGGAAGCTGTGACTCACAGGCACATCCAAATTCTTTAAAGGAGTTGCCAACCCTGTGGAAGAGGGTGGTTCAACCATCTAAAATGTTCTGAGATTCCCAAAATTCCTGCAAGGAGATTTGTCACCAAGGGTTCGTGGAGAAGCTGGGCTGCCATGAAGTGGAAAGGATCTGAACAAAGAACTTACAGGGAGAGTTTTGTTGGCATCCATGTGAGGAATTTTGATGTTCCGGGAGGGAAAATGCCACGATGACCAAGTTTGCCAATGCCACAGCGTTACTCAAAGTGGTCAAAGTGAAAAGTTTCTGTGCAGAGGTGCATCAGGTCCCGTTATTCTGAGTGACTGGGGGTTAAAACAGCAGCTGCAGCTCATTATTGATAAAGAAAAAGTAATGGATATATGGAGAAGCAATTCCAGCTGTACACTGGCCATAATAGGCTCTAATTTAGCTATTACCGTGTCAGAAGAACTATGAGTAGTCCTTCAAAAACATCAGCTTGAGGCTCTGGGGAGGTCAAAAGGGCAATGAGAGCATTAGGAATTGTTAGGATGGGAATAAGTGGCAAAACAAAGGTGTTGTGCCAGGGCACTGCCCCTGGGAGCCTCCCTGCGTGTGATTCCCGTCCCTTCCATCTGAGAAAGGAGTGGTAATTTTAGAAAAAGGAGGGAAGCAGAACAGGAAGGATGAGCAGGGCCATGGGAGAGCTCCTGGCAGCACAGGGAATAGCAGAGCAAGACTGTGAGGCTGGCAGGAGAGATGGCTGATGGGGATTTGGGGACATTTCCAGCCTCATGGGCAGCGTGGAGAGGACTCACGAGCTGTCCTCATGTCACTGCTGCTCCAAGCACGTGAAGGACAGGTGTCAGGTGGCCTTATCAGGCCTAAAACAGATTTGTTTTAGATCTTCTGTAGGTCTAAAAGAAATAGAAGGAAGCGTTTTTCCTTCCATCAGATAATTAAACTGTGGGAGTCGCTGACCAGGATGTTGTGGGTATTCTTCCTAAGGGATAAATGGATTCAAAAAGCAATTAGGCAATTTCCTGGATGAAGATCTCTCTGAGGCCATTAAGCACTGGGATGTAAATACAGCTCTGTAAACACTTGTCCTGCTCCTGGTTCTCCTCCCCTGAGCACTTTCTGCAGATGACAGAGACAGGAGTCTGGGCCACAGGGCTTTGGCCAGAAGCATCTGCACTGTCTGTGCCACTGCAGTCACTAATGGCCCTGCTGACATCACAGGGGGTGAATTTGGGTCATCTTCTCCCATTTTCCAGCCGGGGGATGGAGGCACAGAGGAGCTGAAGGTTCTCAAAGGGTTTGTGTGAGCTGCCCTCTATTACCTGCTGCATTTCTAATGCCACAACCTCCTTTAAAGACAGCTGGAAACCACTGGGAAAATTATATTTGCCAAAGCCTTTGCCTCCAGCAGCTCTGGTGGGCACTGTTGTTATTCCCAGTGCTGTTGTTCCCAGTGCTGATTGTCCCCAATTTGCACAGAGCTCACCAACATGAAAATGAAACCAGCAATGACTTGCAGGGATTGTGCATCCACCTAATGAGGATCAGATGAGTTGTTCTCCCACCCCCAGAGCTTCTCCCACCTCGGAAGATTTATGTGGCTGAACGTGTTTGTTCTGATCAATGACTGTGCTGCAGACACGAATACAAATGTAAAAGAGAGATTAGACTTTTGATCCAAAGCCCACTAAAGGCAGCAGAAGGGCTCCTGATGCTCACAAAAAAAAAAAAAAAAAAAAAAAAGGTTTTGGACGCAGTGAAAAAGATGAAATTTTTGGTCAGCTTCAGTGAACAAAGCACCTTGTTAGGCAGTGACAGATTTTATACAACCCACAGCTATTTATCAGTGAATGTATCATTGCTTTCACCTCTCCTAATGGGAGGATTAACATCTTTAAGGCAGGAATTCAGCACCACATCTGATTTGTTACACTTGCTTTTCACTCATCTTCGACATGACAAGAAACATGAAAAAACAGAAGCAAAGCTGCTATTTTTAGGTTGGTTTTTCCAATCCAGAAACTTGGCACTTAGAGGGAAAAGCAGGAGCAGGTATCTGGTGTGTGTTGCTGACCAGGAGCGTTTCAGCACCGGGGTACAGGAGTCTGAAAAAGCAGCGTTTATTAATCCTTCCATCCTCAGAGTCATTAAACTGAGCGTTCATTAAATTAGCATCGCTGGAAGCATCACAGAGCTGAGATAATTGTCCCAGCACTCAAAAACTCGCTCCTCCCACACCCTTTCCTCCACAAGGATGGAAAACCTTGGACCGGAGTTCCTGAAGGCTTAAGGTGGATGCGGGGATATTCAGGATTGTCCGAGGACTGAGTTAATTTTCTCCATTTTTAGTCCTATAAAAACCAGGCTCCTGATTCATCCGGGCTGCTGCTGTAATGATTGATGTGAGATTATCACACGGAGAGGATGATCTGGCCCAATTTGTGATAAAATCTCATGTTAAATAGCTGAAGTTCAGAGAAATGATGAGTTGTACCCAGGAAGCAGAGCAGCTCAGCCCGTGTGGAAAGAGATCAGGATTTGGGTTCCAGGGCTTGTGGATTAGGGGAATGGATTTGGGACAGCTGCCTGGGCTGCTCAGAGCATCCCTGAGCTCCATCCCTGCCCAAGTTTTAAATCAGCAATCCCCCAAACATCCCCATCTCCCCACCAACAAGGCAGGGAACCAAATTGCCGTGGTTCAGGAGGAAAAGAGGGGAAGAGCAGATCTGGTTTGGGAGGGGAGCTGCCTGAGACAGGGTTTAAATCGGGATCTCTGGCTCTGCCGATCGCATCCCTGCCCTGCCCTTTCCCAGCTCTGGATGCGACAATTCCCGCGGGGACAGCCACAAGGCATCGGGAATTCGGGAATTCACTGCTGCTCCCCGGGAAGGAAGAAAGGAAGATCCTAAGATCCTTTAAGTTGGAGGCTCAAAATCTCCTTTTTTTTTTTTTTTTTTTTTTTTTTTTTTTTTTCTGCTGGGAAAAGCTGGAGCGGAGCATCCCGGGCTCCCTCTCTCCAGACTCCTCTCATTATCCCCTTGGGAAGCTCCCAGAGCCTCCAGGATAATTCCTTTGGTCCCTTCCTGCCCCGAAGGGATCCGCAGTGAAATCCCCGGCAATGCAATCCTGCTGGATGCTCATTCATCCCAACAGGAGGAAAGGCGGCTCCAAGGTCACCTCTGTGGTTTTCACGGGAATTCTTGGCTGAAATGGGATCGGGAAACCTCTTTAGATGCTGGGTGTGAAGACGGTCCAGCAGCACTGCTTGAGATGCAAGGACGTGGCTGTAATAACAAGAAACAGTGTTGGTTTTATGTTGGGACTCAACAATCTGAGCCTAAATGAGTTTGTAAATCTCTGGGCTTTGTTGATCCCTTCCAGCTCAGGATATTCTGTTATCCTACAAATATTTCCTCTGCATTTATCTTAATTTTTACCTCCTGAATGAATTCTGAGCTGAAAAAAAAAAAGAAAAAAAAAAAAGAATATTAATGACCAGAACCCTCTGGCTACTGGAGTGGGAATTCAGCCATAAACTTCAGCGAGGGCTGATGAGCTGCACAGGGAACTTCAGCCCCTTCTTTGCTCCTTAATTAATGTGTGTTAGCTCAGGGTAGCTGCTGGCAGAAGGGGTTTCATCCATTAATGACAAAGATGTTTCCCAAAGTAGGGTGCAAACAGGGAAGGACAACATTTCCCAGTAAAGTTTGCTGTCTTGGGAGATGGATTTGTATTGAATTTGTTTAGCACAAGTGCTGATTAGAAAAGGTGGAAAAAAGATTCAAACCCACTGTAGAAGGAGATTTATTTATAGCAGGGACTGCACAACACTGAAGATATCCTGGAATTCCAGACTGGTTTGGCTTGGAAGGATCTTAAAAATCCACTATCCCAGATTACCCCAAGCCCCATCCAGCCTGGCCTTGGACACTTCCAAGGATCCAGGGGCAGCCACAGCTTCTCTGGGCACCCTGTGCCAGGGTCTCATCACCCTCACAGGGAACAATTCCTCCCCAAATTCCCATCTACCTTTGTCCTCTGGCAGTGGGAAGCCATTCCCTGTGTCCTGTCCCTCCATCCCTTGTCCCCAGTCCCTCTCCAGCTCTCCTGGAGCCCCTTTAGGCTCTGCAAGGGGCTCTGAGCTCTCCCTGGATCCTTCTCTTCTCCAGGTGAACACCCCCAGCTCTCCCAGCCTTTTCTCAGAAAAATGCTGCACCTGCCTTGGGTGGGTTTTGTGCTGCTTTCTCTTCTCCCTGGGCTTGTGTGCAGAGACTCCAGGGCTGGATGTGCTCTTGGTGTTCCAGCTACAGCAGCCAACAGGAGAATAATCCTCTTTTTGACGTGGCTGCAACCTGCGTTTGAAGCCTTGCCCGCACTGGGTGAGTGGTGGTTGTCCTTGCAACAGCAGGAAAGTTTTCAGGGAAGTGACTGTGGCTTCAAGAAGGATTTGTCAGGATTATTGTTCATCTGCTGCCCAATTTCAGGCTGCCAGCCCCCAAAATTCACAGTGGCAGGTACCCAGCACCTCCACACAGCAGCTTTGTGGAGACTGAGTGAGCAGTCACAGCAAATGTGCCTTTTCTCTCTGGGATGTTGTCTCTTGCTGACAGGTTTCAGGTATCCTGCTGGGGCCACAGGAGCATGTGGAAAAGGCTGGGAATGACAGGGCCAGAACTTGGGACTGATCTCCTCCCCTTGCCTTCTGTATCTATTTATTCTGCAGGGTCTCGGGGCTGAGCTGTGAAATTTTGAACCCAAATTCCCTTTTTTTTTATTTCCCCTTCCCCAAATCCTCACAGAGCTGAGACAGAGATTGATTTTCCCGCTCAGGCTGTGCGAAGCAGCTGCTCTGAGGGTCCTGAGGCTGGATCCAGGTGTAACATTCCTGCTTCTGTCACAGGTGGACAGCGGGGGACCCCTGGTCTGCAGCTACTGGAGCACCATGAAGTGGTTCCAGGTCGGCATCATCAGTGGAGGAAAGCCAGACCACAGGGTTTTAACACCAGTTTGCAGCTACCAGGAGTGGATTGAGAAGGAAACAGCCATAAGGGGAAAACCTTTCTTCACTGAGGGTGTGGACTCTGGAGCACATCTCAGGGTCGCTCGTTCCAGGGCTGGACCACGGGTGGAGTTTCTGGAGTATTGTCTCCTTTTATTCATCTTTTTAATAGCAACTAAATTACCCTGAGAGAAGATATTTGAAAATAAAAGTCAGAACTGCCACTTCATTCTTTTTTTCTGAGGCCAGCCTGCTCCATGTCACTGATGTGGACACAGGCACCAACGGGAGATGTCACAATGAGAGAAGGAGTGAGGCAGAGGGTGGAGAAATTAAATGAAGGAGGCAGGATTTGGGCAAGAAAGGCCAAAATCCTCTGGAAAACACAGATTTTCCAAACTGCTGGGGCACACTGGACTCAGTTGTTTGCTAAGCTCAGATGCCAAGTGAAGATGTGGCGTCTGGAGGTGCTGATCCCCTTGGAAAGTTGAAACCCAGAGGAAGAGATTCACTTACTCATTATCATTAATTGTTGTAGGGTGGCTCTGGGCTTTTGTTTCTTACAGCTAATTATTAGCTGGGCTAATTTATTTTAGTCTAATTTTAACTCATTTTATTTTTTTCTAAGAGCACCCACAGAGAGCTCAGCCCCTGCTCAGGTACTGTCCAACTTCTGGGACAGAACAAATGAGGCACTGGAAGAGAATTCCCAGAGAAGCTGGGGCTGCCCCTGGATCCCTGGAAGTGTCCTGGATGGGGCTTGGAGCAGCCTGGGATAGTGGGAGGTGTCCCTGGCCATGGCAGGGGTGGAACTGGATGAGCTTTAAGGTTCATTCCAACCCAAAGCATTTTAGGATTTTGTGGTGAGAGAAGTGTTTAGGGATTATCCAAAAAATGCTGCCTGCAAAAACTGATCAGTCTTATAAATAATCAAAATTAATTAATGCCTTGCAAATCAATGGTAAAGCAAAAGGAAAGAGATTTTTTTTTCCTCTCTCTTAGAGGTGTTTTTTCCTGCATTGCTGAGAGCTCCAGATCTCAACTCGACTCTGAGCTGGGACTGAGCTGGTCCTTCACATCCTTCCATCCTGCACATGGCCCTTTATTAACCTCCAGCATTCCAAATATGTTCTGCTGTTCACAAGGAGGTTCCAGCTTTTCTTGGAAGTGATGGGGAAGGAGAGAGGCAGCAAAGTCCCCTTCTTGTCCCACCTTGGCATGAAAGCACCTGCAATTTGCAGCAATGATAAAACCCAGTGAATGTGCAATGGGACAGAACCTCACAAATTGGTTTTAATTACCTTGATATTTTCTGGCTAGCTGGCAGAGAAGCCTTGTAAATGAGAATTAATTCATCTACCTTAAGCTAATGCAAACCCATCTTGGCATAAAAGTCAGGCTTTATTTTCTGTGTTATCTGAGCAGAAAATAATGCTTAATTATTATTAGTTCTGAGTAATGCTTATGAAAATTGCTCCACATTAATTTCACATGGCTGACTGGCTAATGGATGCATAAGGGTCTTGTAACCCTTTGCAAAAAGACTAATAAGAGCTAAAAACAAGGGGAATATATTACTTTAACAGCTATTAGTAGCAGACAGTGTCTGCTGGCATTAATACCTATATTTATTTTCCTTTCTATTAATAATATATCAACAGATTCTGGAAGCCGTGGACATCAGGAAATATTTCCTAATGTTGCAATCTCTTCAGCTGCAGAATTGTTTCCCCCAGAGGAAATGAGAGAAGTCCTCCTGCTTAAATTATTTTAATGTAGGGGTTGTATAAAGCACTTTTGTCTGCAGCACATGGCAGGGAAAAAGCCTGGGCTTACAGGGGCCTGCAAAATGACCCAGTAGGTCTTTTCCATCAGAAGCATTTGCAAATTGATCATGGTCTGTGCTAAATGAAGGCAGGGCACTGCTGCTCTGGGCTTTGATTCATCCTGCTCTTTATTTATTCAATGGATTTGGGGATAAGTTTGTGCTTGGTGCCTCAATTTCCCTGCTTGTAAATTGAGAGCATGAAAGAGGCTCCCTTTCCCTATGTGGAGCATCACTTCTGCAAGTTCAGACCAGAAAAGAAATAAACAGGAAAAACCTTTTCCTCCTTATTTAAAACATCATAAACCTCAGTAAAGTGAATCCATCTTTGTTACTGTTCAATAATTAGGGTGAGAAAGGACACGTCTGTTTAACATTTCCAGGCTGTAATTAGGTCTGATGAAAACATCTTGATGCTGTGTTTTGGTTTGTTTGGGTTTTTTTTTTTTTTCTGAGGGTATTTGGGTATTGGGAGCATTCTGATTGTGGATTTGACAGGAATATGTTGGAATCACTCAAAATCAAAATGCAGCTGCTCAATGGGACACTAATTTTTTTAGTTTTACAACACTGGTGTAAATGTTCATTGTGTTATTGTATTCTGCATTTGTAGAATCCCAAAATGGTTTGGGTTGGAAGGGGCTTTAAAGATCATGGAATTCCACCCCCTGCCATGGGCAGGGACACCTTCCACTGTCCCTGTTTGCTCCAAGCCCATCCAACCTGGCCTTGGACACTTCCAGGGATCCAGGGGCAGCCACAGCTTCTCTTTTGGGTTTAGAACATCAAAGTGAAGCATTTCCAGACCAAAGGGCCTCAGCATTTGTGCTTCAGTCTGTAGTAGGCAAAGTTCACTTTTTAATGAACTCTTTAAAGATCACTTTTTAAAATGAACTTACAGCTCATTTCTTATTGCCCCTCCCCTTCTTTCCAGAGACAGATTTTGTTTGCAGCACTACACCTTTAGCAGCAAATAAACAGGATATGGAAATGCTTAGAGACCTGGGAAAACATCTGTAACAGGATTCAGGGGGAGGAAAAAAAAAAAAATAGGAGGATATGAGTACTCAAGCAGAGAAAAGAGGTGGTCAGGAGCTGCTTGCACGTTTTGCTGAGGAGATGAGAAGAAAAGCTCCCGTGAGCACTGAAGGCAGCAATTTAAAAGCCAATACATCAAAGTAATTTTGGCTCAGTTCTGCAGAGATGAAGGGCTTTGTGTATCCACGTGTTTCCCTGGCTGCCCAATCCCAGCTGGCACTCGCACGCCAGCTGGAGCAGGGAGCTGGGAGAGGTGAGGATGATGATGTTCGTGGAAATTTGGCAGCAAGAGCTGGAGGTGAGAGGCTCCAAGCACAGTTGTGTGGCTCCACCTCAGAGATGGAAGGTGGGAAGAGCAGCAATCCCTGGTCACGGGTAACTGCTGCTGGGGAAATCCAACCTCTGCTCATCCTCCTGCTGGGAGGCATCCCTGCCCATGGGATGAGCTTTAAGGTCCCTTCCAACCCCAAATTTTCCCTCATTCTGTGATTCCAGGGATGAGCCCAGACCTGTCACCCATCTCCTTCTCAGTACATGGCACCTGGGGGATCTGAAGACAAAACAGTTGTCCTTGTCAGGGACAAAGATTTCCCATTTTCTTCTTTCCCAGCCTGGATTTCTTCACAGGGGTAAGAAGCCCAATACAATAAATCATAATTCTTCACAATATTCTTCACAATCAAAAGCCCAGGTTTGTCTTCTCCTGCTCCCCTCAGCACCTCGAGCACCTCTTTGTCCCTCTGAGGAGAAGGACTGTGACCACTGCCATCCATTTGTCACCCCTTATGCACTGCATGGAGTGAAATGTGATTTTTATTGATAATAACGTAGGATTTGAGGTGGAGACTGGAGGCTGCACAGGATCAGAACCTATTCCCACGATTCCCAGTGCTTTCCCATGTGGCTTTCCTGCCATTCTTCAGAGTGAGAGCTCTGTTTATCCTTCTGTAAGCATGGGAATAATTAAAGAGCAGGGACATCCCTTGGGATGCACCACTGATGAGAGTGATTAATCACTGCTGTTAATTGAAGGTGGCTCTGGGACAGAAAACACCACTGACAGCATTGAACTCCTTGATTTGTTGAAAAAAAAAACAACCTGGTGAACACTTCTGGTGTCAGGCTGGAGACACTCAGGGACAACTTCCACTATCCCAGGTGGCTCCAAGCCCTGTCCAAACTGGCCTGGAACACTTCCAGGGATCCAGGGGCAGCCCCAGCTTCTCTGGGCAACAAGAGGAGCAGCTTGGCCACCTCTGGGCAGAGCCTCCCCCTCCTTTATTATTCTGTCACTGGTCACTGCTCCTGGTGGTTACTAGGGTTTGTAAAATGGGCAATCTGCAGCAAGTACAACACCCTGCAGCACCAGGAAACATCCTCTTTTTGGGTATTTCCAACTATCTGCCTCCCATGTCCTTTTCTGGGGGTTGTGCTGTGCTCTCTAACAATTCTTGTATTCACAACTGTCCCCCTGTGGCTCATTGCTCCAAGGGCTTTTCAATACGGAATTCACTTTGTTCCCACAGGCCACACCACTAAAATGATTTACCAAGAGCATTTGGCCTCTCTGCTGCAAAGTTTGGGCTTCAACACAATGCTGGAATGTAAAATTTCTTCTTCCTTAAGGCTTTTGAACTTATACCACCTCTGCAGGCATGAGCAGCAATGTAAACAACTCCAGAGCTGCCCTGTGTGCCTTGGAAAATAAAGTGGGAGAAAAGATGGTTTAGGCAATGAGTGCAGACA
Source organism: Sturnus vulgaris (assembly GCF_052056855.1). NCBI lineage: Eukaryota > Metazoa > Chordata > Aves > Passeriformes > Sturnidae > Sturnus > Sturnus vulgaris. The sequence goes on along the minus strand of NC_142245.1, from coordinate 112,595,026 downwards.
CAGGAGTGCAGCTCTGCAGCAACCCTTTGAGATCCTAGAAAAAAAATCTGGGAGTAGCCTTGGTCTGAACAGAATGATGGGGAAGGCCAAAGGAAAAATGGGAAGTGATTTATTAACTGTGAGCACGAGTTTACAAACAAACCCTGACACCCAGAAACACTGGGCCAGTGCTCCACATATTCCTCCATTCCAAGCTACACCAATAATTTGTCCTGTTTTGCAACTTTTAGCCAGAGAATCGAGGTGAAAATGATGCTCTACAGAGCAGAGGGCTTTGTTAGGGTGGGAGGGGAGCCAGGAATGGGAACAGCTCCCCTGGGAATGGTCACATTCCCAAGGCTGCTCCATGAGTGTTTGGACAACGCTCTCAGGCACAGCGTGGGATTCTGGGGATTGTCTTTTGCAGAGTCAGGATTTGGGCTTGATGGTCCTTGTGGGTCCCTTCCAATTTGGGAAATTGTGATTCTAGGAGTGGTGCAGTAGCTTAAGGGACATTTTGGGACACTCCAGTTGTCTGAGTCCCCCAGTCCCTGCTCAGCTCTGCTCACAGAGGAGTGGGAAGCTGGAGCTGGGATGTGCAGATTCCCAAAGTGTCTGTTCAGGGTGAGTCCAGCTGATGGTGCCTCGTGGCAAGAGAGTTGTTTTGAGGATGGCTGAGCTGCTGTGGCTGCGTTTGCATGGCTGGGAATATCCAGATGGAGGTGCAGAGGAGCCTCCTGTCACATTCCTGTTATCACATCCAAGGGGCCTGGGCTGTGGGTGCTGCCCCTTGCACATCTCTCCACATCTGAACCTGTTTCCCAGAGGATCCTGGCACTCTCCATCCCTCAGGGGAATTTAATTCTCTCCAAAATGCTCTGTTCACTGGGAGATCTCTGGGTGTGACCTTGTCCTGCTCTTTTTTTGGCTTGGCCAGGACCTTCCTGCCCCGTGCACTGGCTCTGCTGGGATGGAATTCACATTCTTTACACCAGCACATGTAATGCCCTGTCAGGCTTGTCCCCAGATATGTGTCAGTGATTTTGCTGTTGTTGGCAGGGCTTGCACAGCATCAAAACTTTCCATTTCCCACCTCACCCCACCAGTGAGGAGGCTGGGAGGGAAAGAGGAACTGGGAGGGGACACAGGTGACCCCAAATGACCACAGGGATATTCCATACCACATAAGGTCATGCTCAGAAGTAAAATCTCAGAGAAAGAAGGAGAAAGGGGGCGTGTTTCAGCCTTTCCATAAGGTTTTAAAATAAAAGAAGAGATATTTAGATGGGACACTGGGAAGGAATTCTTGATTATGAGGGTGGTGGGGCCCTGGCACAGGGTGCCCAGAGAAGCTGTGGCTGCCCCTGGATCCCTGGAAGTGTCCAAGGCCAGGTTGGATGGGTTTGGAGCAACCTGGGATAGTGGAAGGTGTCCCTGTCCATGGCAAGGAGTTGAGATGGGCTAAATGTTAAGGTCCCTTCCAAAACAATCCATTCTGTAATTCCATGATCCTTATGCCTCTTTGCTTGCACACAGCTTTGCTTCACTTATGAAACTGCCTTTAGCTTGCCCTGTAGGATTTTTGCCTTTCCACTGAACCCTGCACTTCCATTTTCCTGGTATTTTAAATCTCAAACTCAGGCACCTCCAAAGACTCATTTAAAAACCACCTCTGCAGGTTGGTCCTTACATAAGCCTGAGGTGACTATTTTATTTTCCTTGCTACCAGCACACAGATGTTGGTATTTCACATCTCCCATAATCTGAATGGTACCAAAATCTCTTTTCCTCCCCAAGAACCAACTGGCCCTGTCCAGCCTGACCCATATGGTGACATTCTCTGCATCAGGGTGGCTGATCCAAACTGCCTCCTGGCAAAGGGCCCTGGCCTGTGTTTGGGTTGGTGTTTGGGTTGGTTTCAGCCATCTCTGCTCTGTGTGGGTGGAAAAATCCTGTACCCACTCATCCCCATTTGATTTCCCTCCTCCAAACCCAGCTTCTTTCCCAGCTCTTCTGCCAATGATTCCTGCTCTGCAGCCATCCCAAACATCCTCCTACAGCCTGGCAGGCTCGCTGGAGTCATGAAGCCATTATTGAAATCCTCCAATGGCTTTAAAAGATGCATTTTGGTGTTCTGTTCTGTTTCCCCCACTGTGTTTCGGGGCACCCTGAGTCACTGCTGAAAAGGGTTTGGGCCAACCTGCTGCCAGTCAATTTGGGAAGGGGCTGCATCCCAAACTTCTCAATGCCACCCACGCCCCTGCTCGGCTGCCAGGCTTTCAAAGCAATCCACTGAACAATTACAGGCTAACAATACAAAAGAAGGGAAGGGAATGGTGCCATCCCACTGTGATCTCATGGAGAAACACAGAAATGTTCTGTAATAAAGGTAAATCGGTTTCTGCTTCGCTGCATAATGAGCCTCTGATGATTTCAGCAGGAGAAATCCCAATTAGACACGGGTGGCAAAGGGGCATCCCATCCTGGGAGCACGCTGGAGAGACTGAGGATTTTTCCTGTTGTGCTTTGTGGTTAAACTGAAGCTTTTGCATTTTGACAAAACCATCCCGAAATATCCAGGCACGATGCTGTGAAGCAGAATCCCAACCTTCTTACCCTTCCTGTCACCTGCTGCAGTCTGGTGAGAGGAGCATCCCCTTCCACCCCAGGTATGATCCAGGGCACGAGTCCATGGGTGGGAGTCACTGTGGGAGCTGCTCTGCATCTGAGCAATGAGTATTTGCAAGGATGAAAGGGTGAGAGACAGAATCACAGAATAATTTAGGTTGGAAAAGACCTCCAGGACCATCTGTGACTGACTCCACCTTGTCACCAGCCCGGAGCTCTGAGTGCCACATCCAGTCATTCCTTGGACACCTCCAGGGATGGGGACTCCAAATCTCCCTGGGAAGTCCCTTCCCATGCCTGACCACCCTTTCCATGGAGAAATTCCTCCTGGTGTCCAACCTGAACCTTCCCTGCTCCCTCTCCTCCTGTCCCTGTTCCCTGAGAGAAATCCCGACCCCCCTGGCTGTCCCCTCCTGTCAGGGAGTTGTGCAGAGCCACAAGGTCTCCCCTGAACCTCCTTTTCCCCTTTCCCAGCTCCCTCAGCCTCTCCTGGTGCTCCAGCCCCTTCCCCAGCTCCATTCCCTCCATCTCCTCAATGTCCTCCTGGCACTGAGGGAGGTGTAGATAATTGTAATACAATCTTTGAAGAATTCTGAAAAATCCCAAAGTCAATACAGGAGTGAAGGGGAAGCAAAGGCACCTCCTTGTCCAACCTGATGCAAAGCCCAGACGGGGTTTTAGGAATCCCAGATGTGCCACTTGTAGGGGCATTATGTCAATAAACAATGGTGCCAGCAATGGTGGCAAGCTCACAAAGCTGAGTGGCCCAGTTTGGCCATCTCCAGGCTTTTAAAAACTCTCCCTTCCCCATATGGGTGCCCTCAATCCAACTGCCTCTTGGAAAAATCCTGAATTGGTGGACAGTGTGGTGTCCTACAATGCTAAACCCAAGGATTTCACCCACTGAGTCTGACTCCCAGCTAGGGATGCTCCCATGGCTCAGCTACCAGGAAAAGATTATTTTATCCTTATCATCTCTTAAAATTTTCCCCTGGGCATCATCCACATAAAACATAAAACATAAAACTGGGCCAAACAGCCCCAGTTTGGATCTGACTCATGGCACTCCACTCCTTTGGTGGAGAAATGAAATGTTATAAAGATAAGACAAAATTTTTCATGTGCTTTCTAAACTTTGTGTCTTTATCTGCCAGGTAAGATGGCAAAGTTTGGGCAACATCAGATGGAAATGGGGAAACTGTGAATAAACTGAGCATGCTGGATTTTCATGGAGTCATGGAATTCCAGAATGGTTTGGGTGGGAAGCGACATTAAAGCTCATCCAGTGCCACCCCCTGCCATGGGCAGGGACACCTTCCACTATCCCAGGTTGATCCAAGCCCCATCCAACCTGGCCTTGGACACTTCCAGGGATCCAGGGGCAGCCACAGCTTCTCTGGGCACCCTGTGCCAGGGCCTCCCCACCCTCCCAGGGAACAATTCCTTCCCAATATCCCATCCATCCCTGCCCTCTGGCAGTGGAAGCCATTCCCTGTGTCCTGGCACTCCAGGCCATCGTCAAAAAAAGAAACTCCTCACATGATTCTGCCATCTGTGTAGCACAGAAATGAAATATTAAATATTGAAATATTATTCTGTTATTAGCTTATTAAGATTTTAAATCCTTCAGCAAAATGTCCAAGCAGTGAAGAGTGGGGCACATTTTAAATATCAAATCACTTTTTTTTGCTTTTTTAAGCACAAGTTGAATTCTTTTATAGGCTGAGCTTAGCTGTGGGTGTTAAGCATAGAAATATGTGATGCTAATGTTGCAACTGGTTATCTTATAAAAATTGAGGTTTTAAAGTAGAAAAAAAATAAAATATCTCTTGCTTTTCTCCCTTCTCTTTTGTGGATTTTTCTAAAAACTTTCCTCCTGGTCAGGAAATGAAAAATGAACTGTGTTTTCTCATGTGCTTTATCCAGCACATTTCTAACACAAACAATGCTGAGATGTTGCAGTAAAACAGAAATTAAATGAGATTTCTTTCTGCAAATTCACAGAAAAAATGGGAGCTTCTCGACTTCTTTCCTTTTAAAACTTATTTTTGGAAAGAATGTATATTCTTTTTTTATACACTGGCATATTTACATGCATAGATTCAAGAGAGGCAGAATTACAGTTTTCCTTTTTCAGTCCTGATTGTAATTGAAAAACATAACCCCTAGATGGCAGAAAGTCCCTCTTTTGGGGTGTTTTGGTTCCTTTTAATCCCTGCATAGGATGCCATGATCTCAAGTTTCAGTATTTATGAAATATCCAAGATCTCGGACCGTGATGTGACATCAGTGAGTTTTAAACCTCACCAAATTTGCTTTTGCTGATCAAACTGCAAATCTTATGCCAAAATGCATCTCCCTCCTCTTATCACACAGATCCCAGGGCTTTTTGGTGTCCAGTCCTTTAGTGCAAATCTGAATAAGCTCAGGGCCTAAATATTGGATTATTAGAGCCTAAATACTGGATTATTTGGATGCATTGGTGCAGAGAGGGAGAGGAGATGGGGACATCACAGAATTGTTTGCACAGTCCAGTTGATACAATTATCAGGTTAGGAGGTAAAAACTGGTTCCTAAAAGTTCAGAATCCAGGCTGAGCAGGTCTCATGGTTGTTTTTTGTTCTCCATGGAGTGAGACAAGTGATTAATTCCTCTTAACTGGGACATCCACTTCGTTCAAGGACCACTGCTGCTGCTCTCTTGTAGCCTCCTGCCTTCCTTCCTTCCTTCACTGAAATTTCTGGATCCCCATCCCCACCTGGGGCTGCACAGGCTGGGAAGTGATGGCCTGGATGGCAAACAAGGTGTTCACATGTTACTGAAAAAAGGGTTGGGCCACTCAGAGAGCTTTTATTTATCTGCCTGCCCATGGGGCCACAACCAAAATACACCTTGTCCATCCTCTCTTCTGGCTCTGGGTAACAGACAGGGTTTTCTTTGCTCATTTCTACCTCTTCATGTTTTTAATTCTCTTTTCCCACCTCTGTTCTCAGCCAAGGGTTTCTTGACCTTGACCCAAAATGTGCTTTCCTAATGCTGTTGTAAATTTTAAAGTTTTATGGTCATCCTGTACCCTCTGGCAGCATGTCCTACACTCACAGCTATGCATTAAACCCACCTGCCTCCAGCCATGGGAAATCTGAAGGACATGAGGCAAAAAAAAAAGGAATCTGCCAGTAAAATGGAGCACAGGAATGCAGAAAGCCAAAGACCAAAAACTTGACCAAAAAACCCAGGAGAATCTTTGCTATTAATTAGTGAGACGTCTGTGATCAAGCAAGGTGAATAAATAACTGGAAAAGCTCAAAAGGCAGAATATAAAGCAAGAACATCACGATTGAATGACTTTGGTGATGAGCCCATCCAGCCTCTACCAGTGGTGAGTGTGGTCAGGGTGCCTTTGTTCTGGCTGGATTATTTGTTATTCCTTGAAATAACTTTCAAAATAACTTATAAATCCATAGCTTTGATGGCCAGAAAGAATCTAAAATTGTGTATCTGAGTTCCTCTGTAGGTCCAGGTCTGGAGTTTCATGCTCATCTCTCTCCTCCATAAGCCAGCCTGGTGAAACAGGATCAGGCTCACTTCAGCACAAGCCCAGCTCCAGCAGAGGGGCAGGAATCCCCTGGGATCTGTCCTGGGAAGGTGCAATTCCCAAGCTGGATGCCCTGGGAACTCATCTCACCTGCCTTTAAGTGCTTATGGCTTTTTTAATCAGCTCAGGTCTTTATCCTCTTACCCAGCCTATGGATTTTTGGCAAATATTCCCAGCCAGTGATTCAGCTCCCCATAAATCAGAGAGCTCCCTGTGGTCTGATGAGTCACTTCACTGACTGTCTGCTTGGGTTTCTGTGGGATAAACACCCACCTGGGATGTGGATGTCTCTGCCACGGGTCTGTGATTCAGCTGCCCACACAGGGCGTGGGCACTGGGTGACATTTGAGCTGCCCTGAAGTACCTGAGACACCTGAATCCCCTGAAAAATCCAGGTTTCCAGTGCTGAGTTCCCTGAAGATTGGCTGTACAAACTACTTAGGATGCTTTCCTTGTCGCACTGATGTCTCTCAGCCAGGAAAGCTCCATCACCATTTCAAGTTGCTGGGAGAGAGGGGAAGAAGCTGGGATGAGGTCGCTGGGATGAGTTTTCAACTTGTGCCCAGTGACAATCTCCAACATTGTGCTAACAAAACCCATTAAGAAATTAAAATATGATCCTGAAGGAATCAAAGTGCCTTAAGCTGAAGGGAGGGAGGAGTGAGGTGAAGGGATAGAGGGAATCACCCTTGAATGTTGCAAATCCCAGTGCAGGAGCTGACTTCCATGTGGGGACAAGGGTACCCTGAGGGACAGAGAGGGATGACCCTGGAGGGGCCAGAATTTGGGAAGCATTTCAGTCTTTCCCTTCATCCTAGAGATGTAAAAATCTTTATAAATTGTGGCTAGGAGGGAAAACTCATTTCAAACCCAACATAATCCTCTGCCTTTTTCTCTGAGGGCTTTTGTGATGCTCAAACCAAAAGGACCATTTCGTGCCCTCAGCAATCCTGTTAATCCTCCAGCCTGGATCTTTATATCTCTGCAAAGTCAAATACCCCAAAAACTGCTCGGTTGGGGAGTTATCAAGCAGCAGTGGGCACCACCACGGGCCAATTAAAAAGTAAAATAAAACATAATCAGGACTTGCACCAAAATATCTCCTCCGTGCAGCCATGACCAAAAGCAGGTGGTTTGCTGCAAAGTTGGGTCCTTCAAGGAGGGCTTCAGTTCAGCTCCCAAAAACTGCAGGGATGTAAGCAACCATTCCTGGATGTTGTTACTTCCTGGGAATCATGTCCCTGTATGTGAGAGCAGTGGCCAAACTGCTGCATCAATCCAGGGGCAAAATGGGGTCTATCCAATGGTGGTGGCAAAAAGTTTGTTGTGTCCTATTGTCCCCCCTGGGATGGGACACTCTGAACCCCCTGGGGACAGGTCTCACCCCAAGGGAAAGGATTTTGGGAAGGAATGAGGTCAGGAGCAGCAGGATCAGACCCTGTATCTCACCCACAGCTCCATGGTTTGGCACTTTCATCCCAACAAGGCTCCTGCCTGGGGATTTGGAGAATACAGCGGAGATGGGGAAAGGAAGGAATAGAGTTTCACCTTTTATTCTTTTACCACGGCAACAATGCGTGGTGGAGAAAAAAAAAAAAATCAAAAAGAAGGAGAAGAAGAAGAAGAAGTTGTAAATGGCAGAATTAACAATAATACAACCCCCCCATCCTCATCCCTCCCCCCTCTCCCTGTGTCCATTCAGGAGACCGACAATAAACAAGGTCATTTGATTCATTCAGCTCGGGGTGTAAACAAAGCCTTACAATAAACCCCCCCACAACCCAGGGCCCCCCTTTTTCTCCAAGAATAGATGTCCCCCCCCTCCACACCGGGGCCCCCCTGCTTGGCTTCTCCTCTCCCATCATCCCTGGACCAGCCCTGCTGCCACTTCCTTAGTCCCCATCCCGGCTCCGTGGGGCCCCGCTTCCTACTCGGTGTGGGAACCTCGGCTTCCCTGGGCAACATCTGCACGGACAGCCCCACTTTCTCATGCTGGCCTCATCCCAGGATCCTGATCCAGGGAGAGAGAGAGAGAAAAGAGGGAAAAAAAATTATCCATAACAAACCAAACCCACCCCAACGCTAAAGGGATTCGCATTCCCTTCCCAGGTCCGTAGGGAGCAGATCCCAAAAGCTGATGGTCCTTTTTCCACTGGATTTGCTGGGATCCCTGTGGTCAATGGAGAAATAGGTGTGTGTGTGTGTGTGTGTGTGTGTGTGTGCAAGAGCAATGGGAAGAGGATGGGTTGTGCAAGATGTCCTGTGGTGGGATAAAGCCTGGGATGGGGTCCAGGGGGTGACATGAGCAGCAGGGAAGGTGATTGGAGAGCCATGGAATGGTTTGGGTGGGAAGGGACATGTAAAGCTCATCCAGTCCCACCCCCACCAGATCTGGTTGCTCAAAGACCTCTCCAAGCTGGCCTTGAATGTTTCCAGGGATGAGAAAATCACCACTCCACAGGCTTGGGAAGTTCTGAGATTTTCTCCACCTCATACCTTGCTTAAAGGAATCCCTATGGAGCATCCAATGGGATCCGGTGACCTACACACCTGGGGATTTATCCCACCTGGAATGCCCACCCTGCCACCTGCACAAGCTGGGATGACACTTGTGGGTCCTGCCTGAGGGTTTTTGCCCAAATATGAGGATATTTTGTGTCACAAGGTTCACCAGAACCTTCCCTGACCTTTGGGATTCCTTCCAAGCCCTTGTAATGGCTCTGGGGTCTGGTGGGATGCAGGAAGGAAGATCTCAGCATGCCCACATCACACAGAGGACCCTATCCAGGTTGGACAGAGCTTGGAGCAACTTGGGATAGTGGAAGGGGGTTGGGATGAGCTTTAAACCCTTCCAACCCAAGCCATTCCCTGATTCCATGTTTTCATGCTTGGTCAAGCCAGATGGACATGAGCAATAACTCTCCTGACAGTTTTCTCCCTGTGTTCCAGCAGACACGGATTCAGAGCTGGATTTAAGCACTGGGAAATCTGGCTCAGCTTTCACCTCTTGAGTTCTCCATAAACTTTCTCTTTGTGACCTCAAACAGCCCAAATCTCCAGAACTGCTTCAGTTTCCTACTCAAAAGTGCTGAAACAACATTGGGGGCAAAACACCTTCCCGTGCCTCAGTTTCCTCATCGTTTTTCCTCAGTATTCAGTAATTTAAATTGCAAATTTGCAGCATCAGGGGCTGTCTCATGATGTTTCCACATCACTTAATACAAAAGAAAACTGTTCACATTCAATAACTGATCTGATACCACAGCGCTTCCACAATGGTGTCTCGAGCACCGTAATAATAATAAAAATAATAAAAAGGGATGAGTTATTCCTTCTCAGGGGAGAAGGTTTGTTTCCAGAGATGCTCAAGAGATGGGTAATAACAAATAATTCTAATACAAAGCCTGTTTCTTTGCAATTTAATATTTACAACACCACAAATCTGGCTGTATTTGTACTTTTTTTGCTTTGTCTGCTGGATCCCTACCACAATTACTTGCTGGGATAAGAAGTTTATTTTTCTGTACTTCTGGGGAGAGAATTCTTCAAAATAATAACAAAAAAAAAAACAACTGTGAGAAACTGTGCTGTAAGAGGGAGAAAAAAAACATCATTTGGTACAGCAAGAAAACCCAACCAATGGTAATGAACTTTCCTACTTCAATTTTCACCTGCAGAACATAATTGTGTCTTCCAGGCAAGGAAAATGCCTCTGTTCCTCCCTCCCTCACACCCCTGCTCAAAGACACAAAGAATTCCTCATTTCACCTGCTGAAATGTTGGCAGGTGCCCTGCAGTGCTCCCTGCAGGTGCCATCCACAGGAACATCCTGGTGTCCCCAGGCATCCTGTTCTGCTCTGTCCCCGCTTTCCAGGAGCAGATCCATGACTGGCTGTTCATTTCTGGTAAAATGGGGGTGGCTTGTCTGGCAGGGAAATGGTGAATCTCCATCCCTGGAGATGTTAAAAGAACTTATGGGTGGGTGTGGCACTTGGGGACATGGGTGAGTGGTGGCCTTGGCAGTGCTGGGGGAATGGTTGGGCTCGATGATCTTGGAGGGCTTTTCCAACCTCAGTGATTCCAATATTCTGAGTTTGGGTTATGTGATATTCAAGCATATTTAAGCTTCAGAAATCACCAATTTTTGAAGTCCAAAGTGGCAAAGTTTCATCCTGGCAGACATCAGGAGACTCATGGATTAGCAGATCCTTGGATTAGTGTCCTTGTACTGACACCTTGGGTGCACCTGCAGAAAAGCCATGGGACTGACAAACACTGGGGTGTGGCACTGGGATTTTCCTGGTCCAAAAAAAAAAAGTATCTCTGAGCTGGAAAATGATGAAAAGGACAAAAAAAAAATGGAATCATCTAGGATGGAAAAATCCTTTAAGAGCATTGAGTCCAACCATTCCTCAGCAGAGCCAAGGGCACCACTAACCCATGTCCCCAGGTGCCACATCCCCATGATTTAAACCCCTCCATGTATGGTGATTCCAACACTTGCCTGGATTATTCCTAATAACCAGTCTAAACCTCACCTGGTGCAACTCAAGGCTGTTTCTTCTTGTGCTATCACTTGTTCCTTGGGACAAGACACCAACCCTCACCTGGCTCCACCTTCTGTCAGGGACTTGTGGAGAACCTGCCATATTTTTTCTCCAGTGGGTTTCTCTGAATTGGATTAGGATCACTGTAGGCCTGAATTTTGGATTTTCAGCCCAGTTTTTCCCTGGGCTTAGCACCTGCCCTTGGGGAATGATGTGGCTCCTCAGCAGGGCAATGAAAAGGGAGCGAAATTCTCATTTTGAAATTCAAAATTCTCATTTTGAAGCTGTTTGAGAGGATGCATTGCTTGGGTCGAAGGAAAATTTCACCTCAGTCCCTGGGAATTCTTTTCCTGCCAAGAAATCTGCATTGTTGGAAAGAGTGTCCCAGAGGAAGTGATTGAAATATTGTGTGAATCATATCTGTACCACGGCTGGGCTGCAAGAAGCTTTGCTGAACCCTGGGAATAGGTTAAGTGACCTAAAAAGACTTTGTTTCCCATGCAGGAATGGCTTCTAGCAGCTCATATGAAGGGAAGGCTGCTGTTTTTGGAGGTCCACCAAGGCTGGGATGTCCCCTGGAATCACCTGTCCCCAGCTGTGCTGCACAAGGTGCTCGAGTACAGCTCTGGGATGGATTTTCTGCTGTTTAAGGAGGGCTGAGATACCTCAAATGATAACTCTTGTGTCATAAGTTCTGCCTGGGGTGTGTTCTGGTGGTGTTCGCTGAGACTCAGAGCAGTTGTGGCCACACTGGCACCACTGGGGCAGTGATGGGGACGTGGGGACAAGGGGACATGGAAGGCTGAGGTTGGCTGATGAGTTTGGGGTCCTGCTCTGGGGATAGTGGCAGGTGCAGAGATGGGAAATGCTGTTTGGAAGGAGACATAAGATCTGAGTGGTGAATTTTGTGCTGGGATAAAGAGGCTGGATTGAACCACAGAAAGATGGAACCATCAGATCCACCCCCTGCTTTGTCAGGGACACCTTCCACTATCCCAGGCTGCTCCAAGCCCTGTCCAGCCTGGCCTTGGACACTTCCAGGGATCCAGGGGCAGCCACAGCTTCTCTGGGCACCTGTGCCAGGGCCTCCCCACCCTCATAGGGAACAATTCCTTCCTAATATCCCATCCATCCCTGCCCTCTGGCAGTGGAAGCCATTCCCTGTGTCCTGTCCCTCCATCCCTTGTCCCCAGTCCCTCTCCAGCTCTCCTGGAGCCCCTTTAGGCTCTGGAAGAGGCTCTGAGCTCTTCCTGGAACATTTTCTTCTCCAGCTCTCCCAGCCTGGCTCCAGAGCAGAGGGGCTCCAGCCCTTGGAGCATCTCCATGGCCTCCTCTAACTCTTTCCACCAGCTCCACACGCTCCCCATCCCCATCCCCATCCCCATCCCCATCCCCATCCCCATCCCCATCCCCATCCCCATCCCCATCCCCATCCCCATCCCCATCCCCATCCCCATCCCCATCCCATCCCATCCCATCCCATCCCATCCCATCCCATCCCATCCCCACACCCTGTTCCAGGACAGAGCTGCAGTGTGTTCAGATCCCTCTGGTCAGCAGCTCCCACCTCCCTGGCTCCTGTAATCCCTTGTTATTTATTCCAGCCTTGGCTGTGCACTCCACACACCCCTCACCCTTTTGCTCAGCTCTTTCTCAGAAGATCTGTCTGTCATCCCCTGCTTGAAGTTCAAATTCATCATCCCTTGCCTTTGGAGCCCTGCACACGCTGCTGCTGCCCCTTTCCTGCTCATTCTTCCTCTTCCTTCCTTCCATACAAGTGGAAAATGCCCTCTCTGAGCTCAGAGCTGCTGACAACATCTCTTTTGAGGGAAAGAGGCCTCAAGTCTAGGAAACAACCACCAGCCTCTGCAGGCCCCTCATGTACAATTTGGACAGTGGTGTTGGCTTGAGTGAGAGCTGAGCAAAAAAAAAAAAAAAAAAAAAACAACAAAAAAGTTTATTTGTCCCATTGTTCACAGGAGTTATTAAACACACACAGCATGGAACAGAGTGAATCCCTGGGCAAATGCAGTCACTGACAGGTGTTCCATGCCATTGTTACCAGGGCTGGTACAAATCTGTGCCAGGTTTGGAATGTTAAATATAGGGAATGGGATGAGCTGTTCGTGTTTTCCTCAGTAGGAGTGAATTGGAGCAGGCAGTGAGGATGTTTGGCAAGACAAAGCAGCTATGGAAAATAATATATATTCTTTAAAGACACCTAAAAACCAGCAGTTCTGACAGTTTGTGCAGAACGGTTTGGGTTGGAAGGGATCCTAAAGATCCTCTTGTTCCAATCCCTCCTTCCTTTAGGCAGACAAGATTTGTAATGTATTGTGATATATTGTAATATATTCAATATTTTCCTCATGTAAGTGTCAGCTGTTTCAGGAAAGGTGAATTCAGATTTTCAGCTCCTTGGAGCAAACTGCCTTTTTCTGTCTGTGTACATAACAAGATGAGCTGGAAGGTGCCTTCCCAACCCAAACCACTCTGGGATTCCATGAATGGAGGAGTTTGTGGTGCTGTCTCTGGTTGGGAAAAGGGCTTGGGAGGGAAGCCAGGCTGTGTTTGACAGGGAGAATTTGGGTTTTTCTGGTGTTGTCCAGGGAGATGTTGAAAGCTGAACAATGCAGGCCTTCACATGCTGTGCAATTTAATCCTCTGGTTAAAGGTTTTATTGACACCAATCAGTGCTCAATATCCTCTGTTTTTTTCCCAGAAATGAGCCTTGGGAGGCTGAGGAGCTGCATTCCCCTGCTGGTGTCTTGCTGTGGATTGGCAAGCATGGATGCCTCACCAGGAATGATGGGATGGTTTATTTAAAATGGAAATTTGGGGCTTTTCAGCCTTGGATTCTTGAGGAAACCTCCTGAGCTGAGGTAGCACCTTTGTACCTGTCAGGTCTGGAAAGGGACCCACCCCAAAAGCTTGGAGAAGCTTTGCCACTGACCTTGTGAGCCCATGAGCTTGACAGTGGCCAAGAAGACAAATTCACCTTCATTCAGATCAACTGAGGGCTGTGTTTACAAAAAGTTAAAAAAAAAATTAAAAAAAAAATTGGCAGGCTGTGCCTACCCAAAGTCTGAATGAATAGAAACTCCAAAGGAAGCACCTGCTGCTAAAGGAAATCCAGGACAAGTTTTATTATCCTTTTTCACAGGTCTATTCAGGACTACATTAGGGGTTTCCTCTTTCCTTTTCTGGTACTTCACACTCATTCACAACAAAAAAACATATTGTGCTTATGAATTATATTCCAGAGAATATGGCTGGAGCTTATAAAGGCCCTGGCCAAGGAACTTTATTTTTAACCTCGTTCCCCTGCGGATTAATTTCTCAAATGAAAGATTTGCAATTGTTTGGGGTTATTTTTCTCTCTTTTTCTTGGACGGGGCACAAGGGCAAATCCTGCCTGCTCTGTGTTAACAAAAAATGCCTCTCAAGGAACAAGGAGCAAAGGAGGTGAGTGAGGCTCTCCATGGAGCTCAGCTATGAAGAACAAATTGTTAAAAATTATTCTAATCCCTCCTAAGCCAGTGTTACCCACCTATAAATGATGCAGTGGCTACTTTGATGCATACAGAAGCTGAGGGAAGTTTTTTCCATCTTCAATGGAAAAGGAGAGGGGAAGTCCCTTTGCTTGCTGGGAGAGCAACTTTTGGGGTTGATCCTGAGACCATTCGAGGGAGCAGGAGGCACTGGGGAGTTTGCTGGTCAAACACAGCTGCTCAGCTCAGCATCTCCCAGGCACAGAGCACACAAAAGCTGAAGGGTTTCCAAACAGCCCAAGTGCAACACGTGAGCCACTCGTGCACCACAATGTTTGCTCTAGGGTCATTTTGCACCTGTGAAATCAGGATATGACCCAATCCCTGAGTGGCCTGGGAAGGTTTTGCACCCTCCTGCTCCAGGGTGGGTGCCTGGGAGGCAGCACTGGGTGCTCTCTAACAAATACACTGTGCCCTGTGAGAGAGCAAGGACCTTCCTGTGCATGCTCACAGAATTCTCCTTCTGATCTGTCCTTAAAAGTCTCATTTTTTGGCTTTAAAAGCTGTTTTCCACCCCTTGAGGAGATCACAGGAGTGTGAGTTGTCACTGCAGCCACCTTCCCCTGCCCCTGTGGGTGCTGGCTCTCCTTCTCACAGGTTGTATTTTGATTTGCAGACCCTTTTTAAGAGCAGAAATGGCCTGCTCTGCTTTTGAGCATCACCCAGCAGAAGCATTTCTTCTCCAGCCTGAGGCTCCGTGCTGTTACTGCAGAGGAAATAGTGAATTATGGCAATTAATGGTGGCATAAATCAGAGACTGTGACCAAACGAGGTCACCGAGGGCTCCAGGGCTGCATCAAACCAGTGAATTACCCCGGACAGGAATTCCTTCATCCACACTGCTGGATTGTTTGAGCTTTCCTTGACATGGGTTTGGCCCAGCCCAGTGAGAAGAGCCCAGGAATGGCTCAGGCATCAACACGGACCAGTGACTGTAAGAGCCATAACGAGGGATGTTGCTCTTTAAAATGCTGTTTATTGGATCCAGATGATACAGCAATTTATGGGTTGTGGGTAACAAGAGTTTAGCCCAGAGCCTTTTCAGACACAGCTGTAGGTTTGTGTGAGGCCAACTCTAGTTTTGATTATAACCATTATATACTTTTCATTGCAAAGCATCTTAAAACATGACAACTAATTAATACTTCTACTATTACCTATAGCCTATCATAACTACTAACATTACTCTATTCATATTACTATTTTCCAATCACAAAAGGTTAGTATGTTATAGTTTAAGCTAGAAGTTGATTTTCAGGTTTTTTTGAGTAAAAATTTTTTAATTCCTTTTTTACTTGCAACATGGCATTTTGTTTACCTATAAAAATCTTTTTGCTTGGTAAAAACATCTTTTGTTTAAAGTAGATTTATCCTTTAAGTCATAAAACCTCCTTTCAACTCATTTACTCTTGGCCTTTTTAGTTATCCAGTAAAACTGGCTCAGCAATTCTTTGCTTCTATATCAAAACTTGCTTTCATTTCTATTCCTTCTTCAGATTCTACATTCAAAGATCTTTCTGCTAAGCATACATATCTGTGAGATTTTCTTGTCAAACTCTAATCCATCCTAACAAGTGACCAGCTGGGAATCTGTCCTGTCCCATGGATTAGAGGGCAACTTCCACAGGGACACAGCTGAAAGCAAGTCCTGGCAGTGGTTGGTGGAGATAGAGCCCCTTTTTAATGAGCATGAGCCCCTTTTTAATGAGTGTGTTTGCATGGCAATGACATTTCCCCACGAGGGAAACGTGCTCTGGTTGCCACATCCCCAGTGCAGCTCTCACTGCCCTCGATGCTTTTCACATTTCTTCCCCTGCGAGGTTTTAGCTAAGGGTGCTTTCCAGTGCTGCCCCAGGTCAAGATGTTGGTCCTTGTGATTTCCAAGTGGTGCCAGACGCGGTGTCACCGTCACCTGAGGTGGCACAGCTCCTTCCCTCTCAGTCCTGGCCACACACAAAGACTTTGCTGCACAGCAGGGGCTTCTCTGACCAGAGGGGTTTGATTTTTTCTCTTTCTGCCTTTGTCTTTTTGGGTGGTTTTTCTAAGTGTTCTTGACTGGTCTTAATAAGTGACACAAATACTTCCAGGTGTCACCTAATGCTTTGTGATGTGGGTTGAATACACAGCTGTTTCCTAGGCTGGGCTAGACTACAATATCCTGAGTTCCAAGAGAACCACCAGGAGCATCAAATCCAGCTCCTGGCCCTGCACAGACACCCCAACAATCCCACCCTGTGCATCCCTGAGAGCATTGGCCAAACACTCCTGGAGCTCTGGCAGCCTTGGGAATGTCACCATTCCCTGGGGAGACTGCTCAGTGCTCCACCACCCTCTGGGGGAAGAACCTTTTCCTAATATCCATCATAAACCTCCCCAGGATTGGTGCTTTGACCATCACCTGTCCTTTTTTCATGGATGGGGTGGTGCAGAAAGGAATTAGGGCCATGTGATCAAGGGGAAAACTGGTGCCAGCATCAGATAGATCAGAGTGGCAGAACAATTACCCAGGAGACTCCTGTACAAAGAATTATTGCCCTGACACCAGGACCCAGCTCCCCAGGCACTGGCCTTGTGGTGAAGTGACAAAAGTGCTTCAGCATCCTCATGGAAACAACAACCTGCTGAGCAAGTGCTTCCTCCAGCTGTGCTTTCAAAGGGAATGATGGTCCTTGCTTCCCCTGGGAGGAAAGCACAGGCACCAGAGTCCAAGGGAGATGAAGGTCGTGCACCCCCATCTCAGAGGAATTCCTCAGATGTCTGGGAGCACCAGGTTGTTGGAAGCCTGGAAACTGAGAATTTTAGACTTTCTGTGCTTTTCTGGCACTGACCCCCAGGAAAACACTGCTTTTGACCCGAGGCTGTGGAGAAGGCTTCCAAAATTGAGTGATAGAACTGGGACCACGGGTGTGTAGTTTGAACAGAAGTGTGTAACATCACATGGTGGCAAACTTAGAATTTAAGGTTTTAGAATGTAGGAATATACAGAAGGCAAGGTCGAGGTTTTAGGGTGGAAGTTTCTTTCTTCTTCACCCTCTTCTTCATGAGTCTAGGTGATCTTGTTTAATTGGATAGAAAATTCTGCATTGTGGGTCACGGGTGTTTAGTTATTGGGTTTAAAGTAAAAATAATTTAGGTGGCTTGTCTTAATTGGACAGTTAGGCCTTAAAAGGCCTTGTAATGAGAGAGATAGGTCACCATTTTCAGCTTGTTAGCTGGAAGTGCTGTAGAACTCACTGTAATATAGATAAGAATTAATAAACATCTGAGTCTGAACAAGAAATAACATCTCTTGAGCATTTAATCTGCACTCTGGCAGAGAAAAATGAAGATAAAAAGCAATACCAGGACAATCTCTTGGCTCTGATGGCCTTGTCCCCGAGCCACCAGCAAGACCAGCCTGAGATAGGTTATTGTAACAAAGCCTGACAGAAAGAGCTCAAATACCTTTAAAAGCAATAAATTCTGTGCTAAATCATAAATGCTACTTCTGGCCAGGTACAGCATGTGGCACACAATCTTCCTGTGCCCAGTTTGCACAGGATGATGCCTGCCCTCATTCCCATCTCCTGCTGGAGCTGTGCTGCCTGGGTGGGAATGCTGCCTTCAAAGGAAGCTTCAAAGGAAGGTTCTTTGTGAGTGAGCAGCAGAATCAAGGGCCAGTGGGACTGATTCGTGCCCCCAAGGAGTGCTTCAAAATTTTCCATGTTACAGATCATATCCTCCCCTCCACAAAGACTCCTGCCAGCCAGGGAGAGGTTGTCCTTTCTTTGGGAGCAGAAGATGAGGAATAGGCTGTGTCCCTCCTGCTTCTGCTGGACACAGCAGCTGAGTCTTTATTGTTTTCCTATAGGATGTAGAGAAGGAATTGCAGTCTGTGGGGGAGAGCTGGGACGTGCTCCACTAAACCTCACTGGGGTTTGTGGAGGGGCTGGAAAATGGCCAAAGCCCTTTTAAAATAAATATAGGGATCATAGAATTCCAGAATGTTTTGGGTTGGAAAGGACCTGAAAGCTCATTCACTTCCCACCCCTGCCATGGGCAGGGACACCTTCCACTATCCCAGGTTGCTCCAAGCCCCATCCAACCTGGACTTAAACACTTCCAGGGATGTGTTTAAACACTTAAACACTCCCACAGCTTTCCTGGGCAGCCTAGGAGCTGAGTAGCAGTGAAGGAGACCCTCTTCTTTTATTTTGCAGTCACTTTCAGATGGAGGAAAAGTTCCTCCAACACTTACTTGGTGAGAAATTACTATTATCTGATATTTCTTCTGCAGCCTTGCAGAGAAACCCAGAGCATCACTGTGGTGGAGACCATTGGGAATCAGAGGAAAAAAGGCAGCTCCAGCATCCATTACCAAGGTCATTGAAGGGGGAAGAGGTTCCCACTATTTTTTGTTTTGCTTCTGGGATTTAATTCAGGTCGAGGAGGTGACTCTGGGGACAAGCTAGAGGAGTCCAGCAGCTGTGGCATTGAAATTCAGGGATCATGAATGGCAGGAGGAAGGGAAACCCAGTAAACAGTTTTCAGATCTCAACTGAACTACAAAGACCTGCGAGAAAGTGGTGTCAAACACCCAGCTCCCACTCTGACCCCTGCCTGAGGGGAAATGAATCAATGTTGGGAAAATACGGAAAGCAGGATGAGATTATCTACTGTATAAAAGAAGCTGGAAGAGATGCCTTGGGATATTTGTGTATTGAGGCTCTGTCCACGTCCTATTCCTCTATGGGGGGGTGCTATTGTACCTATTGTGGCAGATTGTTATCAGCCCTGTTTATCACGTTGGGTGCAGGGAATGTCAGATTGCTGAATGTCAGGTTGTTGACTGTTTTCATAACAGGAAGCTGCCTGCTGTCTTGCTGTGTTAAGGAACTCCCCTATGCACAATATTTTCCAAAAAAAGAAAAAAAAAAAAAAAAAGAAAAAAAATCTAAACACTCTGCTGTGGTTGGGCAACCTCATGGATTCGAGTTTCCATTGTTCCTTGTAAGGCAAAATCCTGTGTAGATAAATCCACTCGATACACATTTGCCTGTTATTTCTTTTGTGTACAGATACAGGAAATACGGCTGTTGTTTTGTCAAGATGAAATATTTCCCAACGCCAGAAGTAAATCTCCACACTTTCATCAGTGCTTGGGAGCCTGGAGCTGTGCCATGACTGGGTGCAGGTGGGACGTGGGAGAGAGAGGGACGGGAATGGGTTTGTCACCACCACGGAGCATCGTGGGACACAGCTTGGAAGTGCCTTCATCCCTGGGAGCTGGAGGGGACATCCAGCTCCCCCTGGGAGTGGGGGGCTCATTCAGATTCCTTACTGGAAAACTCTGTCTGTCTCCTCTCACTGGGGAAAAAAAAAAAAGTCATCCAAACTACCTTGGCTTCCCTGAAAATCAAATCCACAAGGGTGGGGTTTGGGAGCTCTAAGTCACCTGTGTGAGCTGGCTGGGGGTGTAAAACAAAGGACATCCTTTGCAGGGAGGACACAGCCCTGCAGGGTGGGCACAAGGTATTGAAATTTGAGTGAGAAGAGGTCTAAAGCATGTTAGAGTCCTGAACAGAATTTGGGTGGGAAGCAGCTGAGAGTCCTGAATAGAATGCTACTCTTTACAGGTACCTTGACTGTTTGTTGGAGCAAGCCACTAACAAAGCTCCTACACAGGTGACAGTGGCTCTGAAAGGCCCAAAGGGGGGGGAAAATGTCATTTGTGGAGTAAAGGACCCCTGATCACAGCCTGGCTCATCCTAAGGTCCATTATACCTTGGTGCAATTAACAGGTGTTGGTCTGAAGCACCCCTAGGGTGAGAAATTTAGAACCTAAGCCTTCCCTAATCCTCCTGACTGCTTTTATCAACAGAGAGGTGAGGATGAAGCTTTTCTACAACACTAAAATGATTCAGAGTGGGCACCTAAACTTTGGACATTGGGTCTTCAATTCCCTAAGGGGTTTTCTTGGACACCAAGGTGTTGAAACAGAGTCAGTGTGCCTTCAAAAATCAGTCAGAGCATAGCCTGGATGCTGTTTCTGACTCCAGAAATCAGTCCACAAGATGTGTGTTCTCATGACACCCCACAAGGTTTCTCTCAGACATGTGCTCCCTCAGGTTGCTCCCTGGGCTGTAGGATCACAGTACAGCTGGAGAAAAAGAGAGATTGAATTGACAAGGGGATTTCTTAAAAGTTCCAATTTAAAAAATCTTGATGCCAATAGTAAATGCAGGATGTTTTCTGTCTCTAGAGGTCACCAAATGTATTTCAGCCTGGATAAAATCCCTGTGGCACAGCCACAATTATTAAATCAGGTAATTCTAAGCCTTTGCCCAAAGCAAAATACACCTTTCAAAGAGCATCTTCTCCCTCTCTAGTGGTCAGGAGACTTCCAGCCCAGTGTGGAGATCTTGTCAGAAAAGATGGACAAGTCAATGAAAATAGAGAAGTTTTGGAAGAAGGTTCAACCTGAAAGGTCAGGTCTGTGTCCTCAACTTTAGCTGTGCCTTCCAGGGATGGGGAAAGTCATGATCCTGGGAGACAAAGCTGAGCCAGACTTTTTAGAATTTCAGAAACTCTGTGAGATATTGGGGTGATGTTTGTGGGGGCCTCAATCATAGAATCCTAGATTGGTTGGGATTAGAAGGGAGCTCAAGACTCAGCCCATTCCACTCCCCTGCCATGGGCAGGGCATCTTCCACTATTCCAAGTTGTTCCAAACCCTGTCCAACCTGGCCTTGGACACTTCCAGGGGTGGGGCAGCCACAGCTTTCCTGGGCAAAGAGAAAATTTGGATGAGCTACTGAGCAATTCAGAGCCAATGGTTGTGTTTGTACTACTGGGATGCAGCACTGGAGGTCAACTGGCTCTGCTGTTAAACAGGTGGAGGAGCAGAATGGAGCAGGGAAAAAATATCATTCAAAAGAAGGCTTAAGAAGAAGATGGAAAAAGTCGCAGCAATCAGAATTCAAGCAAAAATTATTTTATTTTGGGGGTAAGGCATGGCCTACAGGGCCTTTCCATTCCATATTGTTGTTATTATTTTATGTTGATGTAAAAACAGAGCTGTCCATGGCAGGGGCTTGGAATGAGATGATTTTTAAGGTCCCTTTCAACCCAAACCATTCTGTCATTTTTTTTTTATTCCATGATTCTGTGACTCTATGATTCTGTGATTCTATGGCTCTATGATTCTATGATATCTTGGTTCTGTAATTCTTGATTCCATGAGATCATGGTTCTATGAATCCATGATTCCATGATTCCATGATATCATGGTTGTATGAATCTATGATGTCATGGCTCCATGGGTCCATGGTTCTGTGTTTCCATGATTCCTTGATATCATGACTTTGTGATTCTATGATGTCATGGTTCTGTGATTCTATGGTGACATGGCTCTGTGATTCTATGTTTCCAAGCCTCTGATTCTATGATTCCATGATTCCATTATATCATTGTTCTAGGATTCTGTGATGTCATGTCTCTGTGATTCTATGATGTCATGGCTCTATGGTTCCATGGTTCTATGGTTCTGTGGTTCTGATTCCATGATTCTGTGATGTCATGGTTCTGTGATTCTCTGATTCCAAGCCTCTGATTTTATGATTCTGTGATTCCATTATATCATAGTTCTAGGATTCTATGATGTCATGTCTCTATGGTTCCATGGTTCTATGGTTCCGTGGTTCTATGATTCCATGATTCCATCATATCATAGTTCTAGGATTCTATGATGTCACAGAATGTCACACAGTCTCTGTGATTCTATGATGTCATGGCTCTATAGTTCCATGGTTCTGTGATTCCATGATTCTGTGATGTCATGGTTCTATGATTCTATGATACCATGGCTCTAGGGTTCCATGGTTCCATGGTTCCTTGACATCATGGTTCTGTGGTTCTATGATGTCATGGCTCTGTGATTCTATGATGTCATGGTTCCATGATTCTGGGACGTCCTGGCTCTATGACTCCACGATTCCATGAGTCCACGATTCCATGGTTCTTCCTATGATTCTACTGTTCTATGACTCCACGATCCCGTGATTCTGTGATTCCATGATCCCACCTTCCCATGGGCTGTGATTCTGTGATTCCATGACCTTGCGTCTGGCCTGGAATTCCGCCCTTGAAGAGAAACACGACAAACTCACATTCATCAGCAGCAGAGGGCGTCCAACGCACGCGTGTCCCTAAATCCCAGCCCCGAGCTCCAGCAGCAAATCCCACGGCAGCCAAAACTCTTCCCGATGCTTCCCCGCCAATTGTGCCGCTGTCCCAGGTTTCCTTCCCCGCTCCGTGCTCGGTGCCACACGGGAGCTGCAGACCCGATTGTTCGCCCTGTGGCCCCTGCAGACAGGATGCGAGCCCGGTGCCAGGTGTGGAATTATTTTCCTGCGTGGTGCTATAGCATGGGAATTGTTGATAACGCTAACAATGCGGCAAAGGAAAAGTGGGAGAGGAGCAGGACAATTAAGCAGCCTTTGAAAGCCCTGGGGAATGTGGAAAAAATCCCTCCCCCTACTCCCGTGTCTCCAAATCCAAGTTCTTAAGGATGGAAACCGGGTGTTTTTACTGGGTGAATCCCTCTTACAGCCTGAAACTCTTCAGTGAGACTTGTCCTGTGGTATCAGTCACCACCCCCGGCTTAGGAGATAATTTTGATTTATCCCAGAAGCCTGTCAGGATGGACCCATTTCCCAGGGAATTTCCCTATCCCTGCTATTTTTTGCTGGTGCTGGGGGCTGAGTCAAGGCTGGGGGCACAACCTGCTTTTGGTGAAAAGCAGGTGGGGGACAGTGGATGCAATGAAGTGGTGGGGATGTGGTGCAGGAAGAGTTTCGTGGGAAAACAGGGTCAGGCCCTGGATCCAGACTCCCTTTGGGATGTTGATAAAGTGACTAATCCTTCTCACTCCTGAACAACTGCAGAAATAATCCGATTTTTAGGGTTGAAACCATACAGAGTGATGCAGCACCATATGGCACCAAAGAATGTTTCCTCATCCTGCATGGCAGCATCCCGTGGGTCTTCCAAGAGAGGATTAAAGCTGACTTGCAGAAAAAGGAGCTGATGCCCTTTCTCCTGAACTCCTGAGCTCTCCAGGGCTCAGGGTGAGACTTTAGCTGGGTTTCCATTTTGCAGAGCTTTGGCCAAGCCGGTGCCACCAAGCTCTGTCACAACACCAAGCTCTTGCACCAGCCACTCTGTCCCAGCCAGCTGAGACCCCTCGAGCTCATTTTGACACCTCCCTGTTGTTCCAGCTCACAAATCCCAACACTTCTGATTAGGAACTGTTTTGTCAGCATTTGGCACGGTCCCAGCAAAAGTGACACCAATTATTCGTGTCAGCTCCCCTCTGAAGGCAGGAGATGTATGAAATCTCACCCCAGGACGATCCATCACGGCTTGCAGTGGGATTTGGGACCTGTCATTCTGAGGGGGTATTGACTGAGCGTGCCTTCTTCCAGGCCACAGAGGTTATGGGGAGCTTTATATCATCCCCAGCAAGACTGAAACTGAAAAATGAGCCTCAGAGTCTCTCAGTTTGGGTAAATGGTTCAACCAAAACTTAATTCAGGCTGCTAATCATTTATGTAATTAATTTTAACAACTGAAATATGCTTTAATGGCAAATGTTTGCTTTAAATTAAGCATGGACCACGTCTTATTTCTGTTTTAAAATCAGCTTAGGTTAAAGTCTTACCACCAGGGTATGTAGAGACTTCTTGCTTTGCTCAAAGACCACTGGATTTTCCAGATGGTCCTTTCTTAATTTGTTTTTCCTGACTAGCAGCAGCTGGGGTTTTGGGCTGATATGAGGCTCTGTTTGCAGATAGGATGGAAATGGTGGGAACACAGCTTGGAAAATAGGAATTGGGCTGTGCCTGGAGTGGTTTGGGGAAAGTCACATCACATCCATGATCCCTTAATGCCTCCTTGCAGTTTAATGAAAATAATAATGAACATATTGAATTATTGGTGGCTCTGCTCATTCTATTGCTCATGTCAGCTCTGTCCTGAGCTTTATTCCTCACATTTTGCTGTCTGCAGTTCCACTTTCCTGCTAAAAGATCACTGTGGAAGGGTCCAGGACACCTGGGCCATCCCTTTTCCTCTTCATAGCCTCATCCTGGGGTAGTCCAGGGTGAAGCTTTGCAGGTCACATCCCACTGGTGGGAACAAACCATGTCCCGAGGGCTAAATCTATAAAATCACACAAGGAGCAATGGTCTTCCATGGCTGGAAGTGTCCAAGGCCAGGCTGGACAGGGCCTGGAGCAAACAGGGATAGTGGGAGGTGGAATGGGATGAGCTTTCAGGCCCTTTCCAACCCAAACCATTCCAGGATTTTTTTATTCTACCTCTGTTAGAAACTTGCCGTCATCACCATGAGAAAACCACAGATAAGTCACCTCCTGACCTACCCAACCCCCAAATCCCACCCACCCCAATCCCAGGCAGGTGGAATTAAGGAGCCTGAGTGCCCCTGGGCAGGAAAATGCCCATTGCAAGTGCCCTTGGCACTTATTGAATGAATACTCACATCCTCAGTCCCACATTGAAGCTATCAACCAACAAAAGCACTCAGTGAGGCATTGAGAAGGGGAAGAATCAGGCCAGGAGCAGGATTAAAGTGCATTTTCCCACTATTCAGAATAGCTATTCTGGTTGTTTTATTATTGTCCTTCTCCAAACCACCAGGAATAGATGCTCTGCTCATGGAG
Source organism: Sturnus vulgaris (assembly GCF_052056855.1). Taxonomy (NCBI): domain Eukaryota; kingdom Metazoa; phylum Chordata; class Aves; order Passeriformes; family Sturnidae; genus Sturnus; species Sturnus vulgaris. The sequence continues at coordinate 112,570,006 of NC_142245.1, read as the reverse complement.
GAGAAAAGGAATATATTAAATAAATAATAAAACAGCCTCTGAGGTCTCTGTCTCCTCAGTGCCATGGCTACATTCAACCTGCAAATCTGGAGCCTTCTCCTGCCCAAAGGGCAAGTCCAGCCTGGTGCAGTGCTGATTTCTCAGTGTGTGCAGAGAACGAAGGGAGCCAGAAAATCTGTTTTCCTCAATCATACAGCTTCAAAATTCACCCCAAATCTCAGTGCCAATCAGAGCTGGAGTGATCCAGGCTCTCTCCATCCTGGAGCTTTGGGAGGAGCACTTCACACCCACCACGAGCAGCTCTCCCTTGGGTGTGCCTGCACTGAGCTGCTCTGCTCTGACAGTTCACTCACCCCATCTTTGCCACCTTTCCTCTCTTCCCTTGTCATTTTGGGCTGACTCACTGCCAGGCTGTGCCATGCCCGGTCCAATCCCTTTGGATCCTCAGAGATGATGTTCGTGGTCTGCAGTGTGAGCACAGCCTTGATGTTTGAGGACAGGAGACAGGATCCAAGAGGGATTTAAGGCTTCTGAAAGGCCATTGTCACCCACCTGGGGACCAGATCATGGCTGGGGAGGGGAGGGGAGGGGAGGGGAGGAGAAGAGAAGAGAAGAGAAGAGAAGAGAAGAGAAGAGAAGAGAAGAGAAGAGAAGAGAAGAGAAGAGAAGAGAAGAGAGAGAAGAGAAGAGAAGAATTTCCAGGGGAAAACTCTAAGATGGTGCTGAGGACACCAATAACTGTGGGTTACCTGCAGTTCTGCCTGTGCATGACAAGTGAGGATGTTGGCTGAGTTGCATATGCAGCTCCTGCCTTTCCCAGCCTCCAGTGATGATTCTAGACCCAAATCACAGGCATTTTCTCCCAAATGCAGAACACCAACCCTACTGCAGAGATTCCCACTCCGAATGCAGCTAATGCCCACTGCTTTCCTGGCTAACTTGATGGAAGGACACCAAAGTCGGGACTCTAGCAATATTTCTAGTTCAACTGGGTTTCCCTTGGCTATTCATTATTTTCAGAAGAAAATAAATCTTTTGACCTGTGAAAATGCTGTGATGGCTCTCAGCAGAGCTGCTCATTCATGGTCAAATGGGATATTTTAAGCAAGTGGGGGGGAGTGTTTTTCTTTTCTTTAAGTACACCACAAACTCTTCCTCTGTGTCAGGAGTGCAGAATTAAATCCTAATTAAAGGCAGTACAAATGCAGTGAATCTGAGAGGCCAGGAACAGGTACATATTATCATCCCTTCCATAGATCATACGAGCTCTGTGGTGACATAATAAATAATCCACCCCAAGTTTTTAGAGGTAAAAACCAGCAAATCATTAATAATGTCTCTGGTATCATATATCAAGTGAAGCCTTCCTCTTACAGCTGATCCTCAGCTATTCCCAGCTGCCTTTTGGCATTGCTGCTTCCTCCCTTTGCCCTGCTCATTCCTCTCATCTTTTCTGCTGCAGTATTCCAGCTTTGCCCACCTGGGTTTATTTCTGCAGTTCACTGAAGAACTGCAGGTATGAATAAGGCAAGAAAATGCACATCACACATTTTAAACCCAACCTCAGAAGGTTTAAAACTTGTCTGGACAAGAAAAGACAGGCAGGAACTGTTTTTCAGGGTAGAGAGAGGAACTGGATGATGATGTGGTAGTTTCACTTATTTCTGGCACATCTGATCTATTTACACTGCTGTCTGTAGTGGTGGAGAACTTCCCTCCAATTCTGCTTTCTTGTCACCCTCTCTTTTTTGATCTTCTAAAACTTTTCTATAAGCCATTTAATGCATTTCACAGTGTCAGTCTGTCTCTCTGGGATGCCATTTCTGAAGGGTTGGGACACAACCTGTCATTACTTGTTCCTTCTTAGTGTGCTCAGTTCTTCCAAGACCACAGAATCAAGGAATGGTTTGGTTTGAACGAACCTTCAAGACCATCCAGTTCCATCCCCCTGCCATGGCAGGGACACCTTCCACTATCCCAGGCTGCTCCAAGTCCCATCCAACCTGGCCTTGGACACTTCCAGGGATCCAGAAGCAGCCACAGCTTCTCTGGGCAACCTGTGCCAGGGCCTCACCACCCTCACAGGGATGATTTTCTTCCCAATATCCCACCTAACTCCTGTCACTGCATGATCTTGTAAAAAATCCCACTCCAACCTTCTTAAATTGCTGGGTTTGGGATTGTCATTATTATTATATCTCCACATGACCATTGTATATAATCACAGGGATTATTCCAGTGGTGCCTCAGTCCAGTTGCTTGATTTCTCCTTTGTCCCATGATGTGGGGTTTTATCTTTCCTCTCTTTTTATCTTTTCTCTCAATGCCTATTGAGGGAAGATTCCACAGAGATGTCACAGAGAAGGGAGGGACTGCAAACATAGAGACAAGGTGGTCTTTTGCTATGTTCCCCCACCTGGAAGATGCGGATCCAAATGCAACACCTGTTTCCTGAAAAAGGTAAAAGCAGCAGGGGAGCTCACTCCAGTGGCCAAACTTCATATTTTATGCTTGGATTTATTTTTTTTCCCCCCAGATCTGGGAGTTACTGCAGCTGTAATACCATTCCTGAAAAAATACGACTCTCTGCCAGTGTCCTGGGATGCACTACTTGGATGCACTACTGAGTAAAGGTGAAATTTCTCCCTCTGTGAGTATCTGACTCACTTTGTGAGTACCTGCTCAGAGAAGCTGTGGCTGCCCCTGGATCCCTGGAAGTGTCCCAGGTCAGATTGGACAGGGCTTGGAGCAACCTGGGATAGTGGAACCCATGGCAGGGGATGGGACTGGATGAGCTTTAAGGTCCCTTCCCACCCAAACCATTAAAGGATTCTATGACTTGATCCTTTCTCTCCTTGATGCTCAGGGCAGGGTTCACCTCACTTTACAGACAGCTCCAGTTTATGGGCACGGGAAGTCAGGGCACCTGCAGGTGTCCCCAGGTGAACTTCCAGTTAAACACCAGTTACAGGGAGCAGGGCTGACTCACCTGTCCTTACACAGGTACCAAGTGCCACTTGAGATGTCCTCTGGTTCCTGAGCTGCCACATGCAGAGGACAAACCCATCCTGCCAGTGGAGTTTGGACAAATATTCAGGAGAGCCTGCTGTGTGTCATGTCCGTGATAAAAGAGCTGCCACTTGTACACCTGGCAACAATTTAATCCAAATTCATTCATCCCTGGTACACTGAATTGCAGCTTTTGGTGCTGAGGACAGTCCAGAATGGAAGGGAGGGCTGCACATATTGATGGGTGCAGGGAAGTGAGGGAATGTTGGCATGGGTGTCATGCCAAGGAGCTGGACTGCAGGGATTTGTACAGACCCGAGGTGACACATGTCCTTACAGCTCCTAAGGATGAGGATTGCTTTGCTTTTTCCCTGCTGTGTCCACCTGTGAATGGGTGACTCTAGCAGGGTGACAGGAAGGCATGGTGAAGTTTCAGCTCATCACCCATCAACAATCACCCAGCATTCCCCAAACTGGGAGGCAATTCCTTAGCCTTTAGATGACACTTCAGTTGTCTTTGTAGTGGCCTTTCTCTGCTCCTCTTCATTGCCACAGGAAAGTTGTAGAATCACAGAATATCCTGAGCTGGCAGGGACCCACAAGGATCATGCATCCTGCACAACCACTCATCAATCCCACCCTGTGCATCCCTGAGAGCATTGTCCAAACATTCCTGGAGCTCTTGGGGGCTGTGCCCATTCCCTGGGGAGCTTTTTTTTTCCAAAATTTGTTTCAAAACATTGGTGCTCTTGATTCCCTAAGCTTAACAAAGGCCCTGTCCTATTCTTGTCTCCTGGGATTTCAGTGCTGCAAACCTTTAGAGTAGTTAATTCCCAAAAGGAATACAAACCTTTAGAGCAGTTAATTCCCAAAAGGAATAGTTTGCTGCCACCTACCCCTGGATGCACTGGTGCCTCTTTATTCCCATCAGTGCAGTCCTCACCACATACAAATTTCTCCATTTCAGGGCATGTTTGGAGCTGCCTGATTCTCAGCAGTGATGATCAGTGAGGAGTTTACTCACCCCTAAACCCTGCTGGGATTCACCAGCTGAGCGTGTCCCTACCTGCTTAGCTTTGGGGATTGATCCAGAGGTGACAGCTTGCTCCTTGCACGAATTTGTGCAGCAGAAGGAAGGAACCTCTTGCCTTTTGAGCAGTTAGATCCTCTCTACTCGCTGCCAGGGTGCCCTTGTTAAAATAGCTCCATATGGAGCTTGAACCTGTGTTTTCTGTGTCATAGGAAAGGGCACTAATCCATAGATACTCTGCACTGGCTCTCTGTCATCAAATTATCCGATGCTGTATGGCAAGGATTGGATAATCCAGCAACTGGGGCATTGACATGCAAGATCCTGTTCTCCCCATGGATAAGTTATGCCAAGAAAAACACTTTCCAGATGGGACATCTTGAGACCACTCGAGTTCAGTTCTCTGCTTTTACCCCTGACTGAAAGACTCTGGTGGGGCTTGAGAAAAGATTTCTGTCTGTTTTTGCTGGTGGTGCATGGCATAGCCTGCTCTGAAAACACTGACCAGATCCTTAGATGGGATTTTGGGAATAAATTCGTCCCTCTGAGGGTGGTGAGAGGCTCGGGGTGGCCAGAGAAGCTGTGGCTGCCCCATCCTTGGAAGTGTCCAAGGCCATATTGGACAGAGCTTGGAGCAACCTGGGATAGTGGAAGGAGTCCCTGCCCATGGAACAAGATGAGCTTTAAGGGTCCTTCACTCCCAAACCATTCCATGATTCTATGATGATCAAGGCCTATGAATAAGCTGACTGGAGAAATACCAGCCTGTAGGTGTTACCTTTATGAAGCCTTACCTGTAGATAACATGTAGGCAGTGGTGTTATTTCAAATTCTTCTCCAGGTTTGTATGTCCATGCCACAGCAAAATGGATTTTTCTCTCTTTGTGGATCACCCCCACAAATCAATGACTCTTTTATGACACCCAGCTCATGGAGTTGTCTCTTGAGATCCTGAAGGTCAGGAAACTGTAAAAGTCTTCCCATCTTAGCACCAACTGCAGGTGTAATTAGCATAGATCTGAATTCCAATTCATGATTATTAATGAAGCTAATCCACCCTTTCATTCTCCACAAGCTGGTCTGCTTCAATGTGGCAAAAACCAAGAGCAGGATTGTTACAACCACTCCTGATTTGGAAAAGAGACTCAGACCCTTGTACTTGTTCATGTTTCCAGGACCTTTTTTGGGGATGGATGCTCTGGTCCTCTCCTTTTCTCCCATGGCTGTGGGCTGTGGGCTCTCCCAGCTCCCCTTGGTGCCTTCCCTGCCTCCTTGGGGTAGGGAACATCCCCAAGCCCAAGAGGGACACATTGGATTCCTGTCATAGTGCTGGGAAAAGGTCAGTGTCTGCTAGGATCACCAGACAGGAAGAGATAGGGAGGAGGGACAGGAAAAGTGAGAGAAGGGAGGGGGACAGGGGGCTCATTTTTTTTCTCAATTTCTGTCCTTCCTCTCCAGCAGAGCCCTCCCACACATGACGTGAATCCAGGGTGCGGCCAGAGATGCACAATCCTCTTTCCCTGCTCAGGGATGTCACAGGAATGTGAAACCTGATGAGATTAGATGTGGTCCCTTACTGGGACTGGCTGACAGCTCCAAAAGACATCTGATGTAACCAAATCCTCGCAGTTCAGCGTGGGCAGTGGCGAGATAAGAAGCATCTCACATGTGAGAGGTGCATTTTTCTCCTCAGTTCTTCTTCCCTCCCAGCCCACGCTGCTGTGGTGGGCTGATAATGCCAGAGTCCTCACTAGCTTGGTCTCATTCCTTAAGTTTTCTCATTTATTAAGTGCATCCCCAGGGCTGAAAACGAAGTTGCTACCTTACTGCTCTGAAAGCTAAATTACTACACTAGTAACTTCCAAAATTTTACTCCTGATGTGAATTTGTCTTCTTGGGATGGAATTTTCGGCTGTGTGATATAGTGCCAGGTCTGAATGAAACATTCCTCACCTCTGGGACAAGCATTATGGCTCTGTCCTCAGGTGAGTCCTTACTGTCCTTCTATTCCCTGCCCATAGCAAGGGGTCAGAACTGGATTGTCTTTAAGATCCCTCCCAACCATTCTATGATCCCATGGTTCTGTTTTTACTCTCCAGGTTTCTTGGGAAGCCCAGTGAAATACAGCACGTTAGGACTGATGGGTGTTTGCCTTCAAGGTTAGGTTCAGGACAAGGTGGGAGACTGGGAAGAGATCAAGGCTTCTGCCATAAAATATAATTTGGGTTATCAGAAACACAGGGGTATTTTTATTAACAGCAAACCCTCCATTCTTTAAATCATTGCGGATTTTAATGTGAAAGCTCTGTTCCCTTTCTGCTCCATCATGTGACTGGGTTTAGCAGCCCAAACCAACTCACATGTCTGATGTCACCATAAAGATAAAGAAAGACTTAAAACTCCCCAAATACACCTTAGCTGGTACGTGGGGTCAGTGAGGCTCATGCAACCCACAAGGTGAGAGAGCAGAAGGGTTTGTCCTTCCTCAAGGACAACTTGATGCATTATCCTGCCCAAAGCAGAGCATTATCCTACCCCTGGATCCCTGGAAGTGTCCAAGGCCGGGCTGAATGGGACTTGGAACAACCTGGGATAGAGGAAAGTGTCCCTGCCCACTGGATGGGCTTTAAGGTTCCTCCCAAACCCAAAGCATTCCGTGCCTCTGTGGATTCCTGCAGGGATTGCAGCACTGGGCTGTGCCTGCCCTCCCTGAGGTTTGATGAATCAGGTGCCTGATGCAAGGAGGGAGAGCCAGGGAGGGACTGCAGCCCAGGACAGACAGAGGGAGAGCCAAACCTGGCTGCATTCCTTGCCTGCTCCTGACTCCTCAAGGAGGGCGAATCCTGCAGCTCAGTGAGATTCTCAAGAGCAGGAGTTGGTTCCTTGTACTCCAGTAAAGTTCCTGCTCTGGATAACTTGGGAGGAAATTGATACTTGAAATACAGAAATTTGAATATTCAGCAACCCACAAATCATTCTTCAAACGTTTTAGTGCGCAACAAAGAGGTTTTTGCTGAGACTTATCCATGCCACTCATGGAAGTTAACACGGAATTAGCCTTGAGTGGCTGAGGTTGCTGTGATGGAGAGGATGCTTTGGGACGGCAGTGAGAAGGATGGTGTTTGTTGGATGAACCTGAGCCCTACAGCCTTCTCTGCATGGGGATCAGGAATTCCACACCAGGAGCCAAAATATCCACTGCCCTAAGGCTGGACTCCCTCTGGGACCAGGGAGAACTCCCAGGTTGGGCCGGTGCAGGGGGAGGATTTCTGTGCTGGAACAGACTAATTAGGCACCACGGGGAAGCATTTCTATCCGCTTAGGAAGCACTGTCCTGACCTTGCTCCTACGCCCACTCCCTCTCTGTCACAGGCCAGAAAGAGCCTGGCTCAGCTCTTTTAAAACTGGAAAATGAGCCCCAGCACCATCCTTTATGCAAGAGCTGAAAGGTTAATACATGTCACGTCTGTCGGCCAGGACTCTACAATAGGCAAAGCCCTTTTTACTGAGAGAAATAAAAAACCACCAGCCTGTCACAGCCTGACCTTTCCACCCTGATACTCCAGCCCCACTTTCACACCACAGGGTTGAGAATAAACACATCCTTTTCCAAACAGGGCTGGATCCTCTCAGCTGCAGCAAAATGTGATTCCTTGCAAGCGGTGCAGGTGGCTCTTAGGTAGGGGTTTTCCTGTGGATTGCAGGGATAAGCAAGCATCAAGCTCCTGGAATTAGAAAGGTCAGCAGGGATGTTTCCTGTTGGAGCTGCACAACCCCTGGTGCTCGGATCAGAGGGCAGGGAGTTAAAATTAGAAGTGGCCGTGGGGTTATGGAGGTCGCTCCTTGAGCCTGACAAGGTCGGGGGTCTGTGGCTTAGGGGCATGAGAAAATAAACATCTCCAGGCTTCATATTTTCTAGGGGATCACAGAAAATACCTCTTCTTCTGCCTTTAGCATGAGGCTTGGAATATGAGGAATTCCTCCCTAAATAATCCCTCTCTTTCCCTGGTGTGTAGAGGATGTGTACACACCTAGCTGACTGCACCGAAAAAGTAAGGACTGGGATAATTACAGAATCCTTGGTTCAGTCACATCCTAGAAAGGCTTTGTTGGATGGACACAGCTCAGAAGATGTCTTGGCATTTGGCATTTTTCTGGGGTGTAAAATATTTGGTATTCACCATTCAGAAATGCAGAATGAGTCCCTCTCTCTGCTGAGTTTATCCTGAAACTCTGGGAAAATTTTCCACCAAAAGCAGGGCAGCTCCAACAGATGAGATGACAAAAGATCCCAAGCAGCCTGGGTTTGTTTCAAGCCTTCTTTAGACACCTTTTCCCAGCTCAAGGTATCCCACCCGGAGCAGGGCAAACTGCAAGGACTGAGTGTGGCCAAGGATGTGATGCCTGGTCAGGGTTTAAACCAGTTTTGTGTTTTCTTTACCCCATGTCCTAATCACTCCTCCTGCATCCATGAGGAAGTGCCTCTCTGGAGGAGCAGTGGGACTGATGGATTTACCCCCAGGAAATGAGTGTCACACTTTTGGAGCAGAACACTGCAGCTACCAAATGCCTGGAGCTTGATGTGTGCAGGGATTTGAGTGTTCCCATCCCACCCAGGAGGAGCAGTGATTCCCGAACTTTGCCAAGGAGCCACCAAGCCCTGCAGTGCAAGTTCTCCACCTTCCATTTATCAAAAGAGGGAGTTTGCAGGGCACATCCACAGCCAGCTTGGAAACTCTCCCTGCCCTCCAGAGCAAAACCTACTGGAGGAGCCTGAGGTCCAGAAATAACCACAAACCACCTTTTCCTGTCAGGCAGCTGGGATTTCAAGTGGTTGGAGCTAAATATGGCACTAAGTCAACAAGGAGCCACCAGGAAAGGGGGATTATTGCTCTCCATTAGTGAGGGGAGTCTGCTCACACACGTCTGCAAAGACCTCAGCTTTGGGAAGCACATTTCCTTCATTTCCGTGGTTTGCACTTGAATTTTCACCACGCTCCTCCTCATCTTTCACTGGATATTTCCCACTTCAAAACCGAGCAGGCAAACAAAACCAAAGCACATCAAGAAGCAATTTGTCTGGCTGGTAAAGAAACAAAAACAACCACCCCAAAGCCAGGCAGAGGAGCACAGGAAAACACCAAGTACAGCTGTGCAAGTCTCACGTCGCCTCTGCTCCCTCCTCCTCCTCCTCCTCAGCCCTGCTGAAAGACAGCAGCTGTAATCCCTTCCAGGTGGTGACAGGAGTGATCTTCCCAGCCCCTATGAACGTGACAGCCCTGGGGCTGGCTGGGAACACGTGTTCCTGTGCTGTCAGAGGGAGAGGGGAAATGCAAGACCCAACAGGAGCCTGAGTCACAGCAGCCAAAGGGAAATGCAAAGGTTGGAAGCCGTGCAAGCAAGAGGGATGTGGCTGTGAGGGATCTTTTCCAGCTGCTTGTTCCCTTCATGGATGCTCTGGGCGATGCTGGGTGGGACCAGTGGAGGAAGGAGACACCTCCTTCAGCAACATCTGTCTGTGGATCCCCACTGGTCCCACCCAGCCCCTCTGAGTTGGGATTTTGGTGAGCAGAGCTCACTCTGCCTTGGCTGTGACTGGCATATTGCCCAGACGTGGTGACAAACACAGATATGAGTGGGACGGGTCTCCTGGGCAGGAATTTCCGTGATTTCAGTTTTCATGGTTTGATAACTGCATTTTTTTTTGTGTTCCTTTTAGTTTCTTTCTCCTTGCCCGTGCTGCAGGTGAGGAACTGATTCAACACGAGTAGGGCGTGGCATTGACTGTGTAAGCAGCTTTAAAGTGATCAAAGCCAGCAGCTGCAGGAGAAATACTGGGAAATGTTTGCCCTTTCCCTAACCTGTTAAGTTCCAGCGGTGGCTTTTAGCAATAGCACAGAAAGGCAATCGTAGAATCCCAGAATGGTTTGGGTTTGAAGGGACCTTAAAGATCATCCAGTTCCAGCCCCTGCCATGGGCAGGGACACCTTCCACTATCCCAGCCTGCTCCAAGCCCCATCCAGCCTGGCCTTGGACACTTCCAGGGATCCAGGGGCAGCCACAGCTTCTCTGGGCACCCTGTGCCAGGACCTCACCACTCTCACTGGAAGAATTTTTCCCTGGTATCCAACCCAAAATCTTTCACTTTGAAGCCATTTCCCTTGTGATCTTGGAGCAAAAAACCCCCACTTTTAAAACTTCTATGGGATTACTGGCTTGAGCTGTTGCCTGACAGCCTGAGTGTCATCAACATAAGATACTTTAGAGTAGCTACAGTGAGGTCAGCTCCTCCCATAGGAGACATTTTGGAAGGGGCTGCCCAGGGAGGTTTGGAGTGCCCATCCCTGGAGGTGTCCAAGGAATGACTGGATGTGGCACTCAGTGCTCTGGACTGGGTGACAAGGTGGGGATCAGTCACAGGTTGGACTTGATTGTCTTGGAGGTCTTTTACAACCTAATAATGCTGTGATTCTGTGATTTTCACCTGAGGAAGGTGTCCAGGCTGCCTGTGCACTGTGCAGGTAGAAATGTGGCTGCTGGCAGTGTATCCCCCCCTCCAAAGGGAGCTGCCTGCAGCAGATGAATCACAGACTTTGCCCCTCTGTCCCTGCTGGTTATGATGAGTCTGGAGGGTGGCTCAGGGGGAGACATTTCACCAGGATTGTTCAGTGTTCACTCATCATGTGCCACTTCCAGTCTGTGCCTCATGTCAAGATCAGAGCTGTGACTACCAGGCTCAGTCCTTTTTGGAATCCTGCATGAACTGATGTGTCACAAAGCTGATTATGAAACCAGAAGGGTTCTATACATGATGTAGAACCTGGGCACACTCCTGGGTTTAGTGGTGGGTTAGGCAGTGCTGGGTTAACCATTGAACTTGGTGGTCTGTGAGTGTAAAAATTGAAAAGAGGGGAGGTTTAGGCTGGATATTGGGAAGAAATCTTTCCCTGTGAGGGTGGTGAGGCCCTGGCACAGGTGCTCAGAGAAGCTGTGGCTGTCCCTGGATCCCTGGAAGTGTCCAAGGCCAGGCTGGACAGGTTTTGGAGCAACCTGGGATAGTGGGAGGTGTCCCTGTCCACGGCAGGGGGTTGGAAGTGGATGATGTTGGAGGTCCTTCCAACCCAAACCATTCTGTGATTCCGTGAGGCTCACACAGAGGGTTGTCCTCCTTTTGAGGAAGGTTATTTGAGCTTTTCCATCTTGAGGATGGTGCTGTTATCCCTGGATGATCTCCCTGGAGGCACTGTCAGCCTTTGTGGGAACAGCTCAGCTGAGATCCAGCTCTCCACTGACTTCTCCCAAACTCCCCTCTTCCTCAGACACCCAAAATTAGGTGTTTGCCTCTGGAGGTGAACTCAGTTCTTCATTTGAGTGAAATGAATCTTACCTCTGGCTGTAAGGCTAAGAAATGGATTCTAGAAATGAAAGCCACAGGAATTATTTAATTTAGAATACTGATTATTCAAACATGTCTGCATACATCTTCACAAACCCAACACAACACTACACACATACTTTTTCTCCATACAATTTAAGGCATTTTGTTTTCAACCTCTCTGTTTTATTCTCCCTGCAAATTTTTGATAAAATGAACCCTAAGAGCTTTACATGAGTATGCAGCTGAGGTATGGTCAAACTTCTCCTGGCATTAGTTGGGCATTTATTCAGAAATGTTTGTATTACCCCAGAGAAAGCAAAAAAAAAAAAAAAAAAAGTTGCAATCTGGTAAAAAACAGTTGCTAAATGAAGTTTGCAGTTCTATTGTGGTTTGCAAAGTTCAAGCTCTCCAATAAATGCTTCAGCCTCTTCCAGCTGTTTGCTGCAGCACAAATGCCCAAAGCTTTTCCATGTTAAAGGGAAAATTAGTTTAAATTTTGTCTGCAAGGATGGGGCACTGAGCCATTGCAAATCCCGTTAGCTCCAGAACAGGGCCTCGTGCAAAATTGTCTGAGGGATCCCAGATGGTTGTAAAGTGCTTTGATACCATCATTGGCATAGTAAAGGACATCACAAGGGATTGGATCTACCCCTAATTTGGTCAATATTGCATTCGACCACTTCTCAGAGACCTGACAGGGTGAATTAACTCATTTTTTAAATCTACCACTACAGTGATGAGCACAGTACAAAGAGCTGGGGTCTGGAAGAGAATCTACTGGAAAGACTTTTCTCCTTGTTGAGGCTTCCAGTGAAATGAGGAATTAGTTCAACGTCTACTAAAGGGAAAAAAAAAAAGGAAAATGGGGAAATCTTTGATATCTCGGACCCTTTTTTCTGGGTAGAGAGGAGGTGGGGTAGGTGAGGGCAAGATGAATATACAGGGTATAGGGGAAGATGAATGTACATCTCTGTGGGCTCTGACCAGACTTTGGCAATGAATCCCAATTTTGTCGTGTTTCTGTGGATTGGCAATCTCTCCAGGAAAATGGTGTGCAGCAGGTGAAAGGCATCCCAAAGTCACACAGAGACGATGCCCAGCAGAGCCACAGATCACTCCAGCAGCAAACAGCATGGCTTAAAGGGTGGGAACTAGAAGGTATCCCAAAGAAAACAGCCTTCCCTTTCCCCAAACCACTTATCTATTGAGACCACGGGATATTAATGAGCTACTGGCCCTCTAGAAATGAGGGCAGGTAATTGCAACATTACTCACAGGATTCAAGATCGAGTTTATCACATTTAACTCAGAAGAAAACCCGATTATGAGGGCTCAACTCATCAGAGATACTGAAATATGTGATGAAAATATACTTTTAAAAAAGAAAGAAAGGAAGAAAGAAAGAGTCAGTTTTTAGTTAGTTCTAGAAGTCCAGGTCATCCTGGTCAATCTCATCGGAGTTTTCTTTCTTTTTAGAAGCCTGAACTTCCTCAGTGTTTTCATCTTCCTTTGGATCAGCACCTTCAGCAACTGGCTGCTCCTCATCTCCCACGGGATCAGAACCCGAGGATTCTTTGTCCTCTTCTTCTTCCTCAGTGTCAGGATACATCTGGGAGGGTTTGGAGCTCTCATCACTTCGAACCTCTCCATTGGGGTGGTCGCTAGTGGGGTTATCATCACCTTTGCCTTCCTCTTCATCTGCTGCTTCCTCTTCAACTGCTGCTTCCTCTTCAACTGCTTCTTCCTCTTCAACTGCTCCTTCCTCTTCATCTGCTCCTTCCTCTTCAACTGCTGCTTCCTCTTCATCTGCTCTTTCCTCTTCATCTGCTGCTTCCTCTCCATCTGCTGCTTCCTCTTCAACTGCTGCTTCCTCTTCAACTGCTCCTTCCTCTTCATCTGCTCCTTCCTCTCCATCTGCTGCTTCCTCTTCAACTGCTGCTTCCTCTTCAACTGCTCCTTCCTCTTCAACTGCTCCTTCCTCTTCATCTGCTCCTTCCTCTCCATCTGCTGCTTCCTCTTCAACTGCTCCTTCCTCTTCAACTGCTGCTTCCTCTTCATCTGCTCTTTCCTCTTTGACTACTCCTTCATCTTCATCTGCTTTTTCCTCTTCATCATCAGACCCTTTCTGGGATTGCTGTGAGAAGTTTCCAACAGAAGAATAACAAGAAAAGGCTGTAGATTTTTTCAGAGTCTCTAACCTTTTGCTGATTTTCTTGCCTTTGGTCTTCGAGGCTTTCTCAGGAACTTTGTTGTTGCCTTGCTCTTCATGTTTTTCATGTGCCTTGTCAGGGTCATCACCAGCAGGTTCCTCACCATTCTCATCAGGTTTCTCACCTCCTTCACTGTTTTTCTCCTCAGCCTCATCTCCTGTCTCTGGCTTTGCATCTTCTTCGGCCTCAGCTTCATCTTGCTCAGCTTCTTCATTTCCTTCTGCAGCATCTCCTTCAGGATTGTTCTCAGTTCCAGAGCCCTCAGCATCTCCTCTGCATTGTGATGTCTCTTCCTCATCATCAGCCAAAACTTCCTCATCCTCTGGCTCCTCTGTTTCCACAGCTTCATTTTCACCTTCGTCTTCACCTTTAGACTTTTCTTCATCTTCTTGCTCTTCATTTTGATCTTCTTGTTCTTCCCCTTTTTCTTCCTCCTTCTCCTCTTCCTTTGTTTCTTCCTCCTCTTTTTCTCCCTCTTCTTCTTTTGCTTCTTCTTCCTCCTCCTCTTTTGGGTTTTCTTCCTCCTCCACTTCCTGCTCCTCTTTTGTTTGACCCTCGTCTTCCTTTGCTTCCTCATCTTCCTTTGCTCCTTCTTCCTCTTCCTCCTTCCCTTCCTCCTCTTTTGTTTCTTCTTCCTCTTTTTGCTCTTCCTCTTCTGCTTCCTCCTCTTTCACATCTTCCTCTTCTTTTGCTTCTTCCTCCTTCCCTTCCTCCTCATCTTCTTTGGCTTCTTCCTCTCCCTCCTTTACTTCCTCCTCCTCTTTGGCTTCTTCCTCTTCCTCTTCCTTCTTCCCTTCCTCTTCCTCTTTGGCTTCTTCCTCCTCTTCCTCCTCTTCTTCTTCCTCCTCCACTTTGGCTTCTTCCTCCTCTTCCTCCTTCCTTTCCTCCTCCTCCTCTTTGGCTTCTTCCTCCTCTTCCTCCTTCCCTTCCTCCTCCTCTTTGGCTTCTTCCTCTTCCTCCTTCCCTTCCTCCACCTCCTCTTTTGCTTCTTCCTCTTCCTCCTTCCCTTCCTCCTCCTCTTTGGCTTCTTCCTCTTCCTCCTTCCCTTCCTCCTCCTCCTCTTTTGTTTCTTCCTCTTCTTCCTTCCCTTCCTCCTCCTCCTCCTCTTTAGCTTCTTCCTCTTTTGCTTCCTCCTCCTCCTCTTTTGCTTCTTCCTCCTCCTCTTCCTCTTTGGCTTCCTCTTCCTCCACTTTGGCTTCCTCCTCCCCCTCCTTTGCTTCTTCCTCTTCCTCCTTCCCTTCCTCCTCCTCCTCTTTTGTTTCTTCCTCTTCTTCCTTCCCTTCCTCCTCCTCCTCCTCTTTAGCTTCTTCCTCTTTTGCTTCCTCCTCCTCCTCTTTTGCTTCTTCCTCCTCCTCCTCTTCCTCTTTGGCTTCCTCCTCTTCCTCCACTTTGGCTTCCTCCTCCTCCTCTTTGGCTTCTTCCTCCTCCTCTTCTGCTTCTTCCTCCTTCCCTTCCTCCTCCTCTTTTGCTTCCCCCTCCTCCTCCTTTACTTCTTCTTCCTCCTCCTCTTTGGCTTCTTCCTCCTCCTCTTTTGCTTCTTCCTCTCCTTCCTTCCCTTCCTCTTCCTCTTTCCCTTCTTCTTCTTCCTTTGCTTCTTCCTCTCCTTCCCCTTCCTTTGCGTCTTCCTCCACTTCCTCTTCCTTTGCTTCTTCCTCTTCTTCCTCCTTTGTTTCTTCCTCCTCCTTTGTTTCTTCCTCCTCCTTCACTCCCTCTTCTTCTGCTTCCTTCTCTTCCTCCTCATTTAGTTCCTCTTCCTCCTTAGTTTCCTCTGCTTCTTCCTCTTTTACTTCCTCATCCTCTTCTTTAGTTTCACCCTCCTTCTCCTCTTTTATTTCCTCTTCCTCTTCAGCCCTAGCCATTTCTTCTTCTTTCTCTTCCTCCTCCTCCTCCTCCTTTGCTTCCTCTTCTTCTTCTCCTTCTTTTGTTTCTTCTCCTCCTTCTTCTGCTTCTTCTTCTTTGGTTTCTTCAGTTTTGGCCTCATCCTCCACCTCAGTGTTTTGATTCTCTGTTACTTCAGGTTCTTCTCCATCTCCAGTCAACGTTGCACCATCATCTTTATTTAATTCTGGCTCTTTTCCTTCATCATCCTCTGCTTCTGTTTCACCTGTTTGAGGTTGCTCCTCCTCATTTTCTGCCTCTTCCTCCACAGAACCATTGGGAAGCATTTTGGTGTCCTCGGCTGCTTCTGCAACAATGGCTTCCTCATCGTCATCTTTCTTCTGCCTCAGGATTTTCTGTAAATCAAAGGCTTTCATGACTGGGGCATTGGTGGCCACCACAGGGGCTCTGGCAGGCCTGGAAGCCAGTTTTTTCCTCACACAGGTGTCACACGGACAATATTCCTCCTCACTGGATTGTTTGCTAACGCTGTCCTCCAAAGCTGCACTAAGGCTAAAGTCATTATCTACATCGAGTGAGAAGTCTGTCGTCTCCTCCAGCCTCATCTGGTTGCCATTCTTGTCCCCAAAGAGGGACTTTTTATGCATAGTTTGCAGTCGCCATCTCCTCTGCTCAGTTTGGAGTTTGGACTCGCGTGTGGGTGGCTCCTCTGGAGGTCTCGGAATCCTCCTTCCAGCCCTGCTTTTGATCTTCCTCAACTCTTTCTCTATGCTCTTTTGTATCCTTTTACTCACTTCCTCCTTCAGCTCCAGTATCATTGCATCCATCTGCTGGTTGTCCTGCAGGTTCCACCTGACTTTCAACTCGTTCATGGCATTGACATAGTGAGCCATGAACTCCTTCTCGATTTTCTTGAGTAGTCTCAGGACCCAGGTTGGGTCTGGATCCACGGAGTGTTGCTGGACGAGGGATGTGCCCACACTGGTGGATATATTGACTTTGGGCTCAGGGTCATTTGGTGACTCTTCTTGGGGCTGCTCCTGCAACTCCTCTTTCAGCTCTGTTTCGACATCAGCATCCCCGACATTGGCATCACCAGTGGTCTCTGGATGATCAGCTTCTTCTTCAGGGTTTTCTTGTGGGGCATCATCATTCACAGCTTCAGCTTCTTCCTGTTCTCCAGTTTCAGCTAATTTATTTTCTTCTTCATTTTCATTTTCTCCCGCTTCCTCCTGATCATGCTCACAGTTACTGCCCTGAGCCTCCTTATTCTCTTCTTCCTCCTGGATTACAGACTCCTCTCTAGCAGACTCCACTTTTTCCTCACCTTTTTCCTCTGAGCAGGCTGTGGAAGGGCGGGATGGCTGCTCTTCCTCTTTACTTTGCTCCTCAACCTCAGTCACTTCTGTGCCAGTCTCTGCATTTTCCGTTTGCTCAGCTGATTTGCATTCCATGGTTTTCTGTGCCACCAACGTGGCACCAGCTGTGCACTCTTCTCCTGAGCCACCAGAGCCACTGCAAACATCGACCCCAGAGGAGGACATGGGAGTGAAGGCGTGATCCATGGATTTTGGGACTTTAGACACAGACACTGGCTTTGCCAGCTCGCTTGCCTCTTGGCCTGAACTTGGGCCGCTCCTTTCAGTGGTGCACCCAAACCACAGGGCTTGAAAAATATTTAGCAGCTCCGTGTACCTTGACTTATTCAAATGTTTTGACTTTCCTGATGGATCCTCTGACTCTTCATCAAGGAGTTGGAGGCTGGCAAGACAAGTAATCAAAATGTTGGCGGAGTTACTCAGTTTTCTCCCCATCGTGGGGGACACTTCGGGCAAACTGTTTGATCGGTCAAATTTGGTCTCGTGCTTTGAACTGAGCAAGGCCTTCATGATCTGGACAGACGTCTGGACAGAGGTTGGCAGGTCTCTCTTGTTATTTTGGCTGGATGTAACTGACTGGTTGCATTCTGCCTGCTCAGCTTCGGCAGCTTCAGGTGCAACCTCAGAGATTTCTTCCTGGTTCACGCATTCTTCAGCCTCTTCCATAATAGGTGTGTCTTCTGCTTTCTCTTCTTCCACTTCATCCTTTGCTTCATCCTTTGCTTCATCCTTTTCAGCCTCCTCCTCCTCCTCATTCTTTTCCTCAGCTTTTTCCTCCTCTGGGGCTTCCTCGACATTTGTACAGTGTGATACCTCAGTGATCGACTCTGCACGCTCCTCTTCTCCATCATCCTCCATTTCATATTTCATAAGCAACGTTTCCGAAGGGATTTTCCTGAGCCATTCTTGCACAACTTCTTCTGGAGATGTATTTGGTAGAGCTGATGGCATTAAATCACCTCCTTCCTCCTGAAAGCCTGTGCCTTGTACCTCTTCCCCCGTTTTTTTGTTGCAAGAGTCAGTCTCTTTATTATTCTGACCATTTTCTTTGGTTGCAGCAGATTTAGAGCCATAGGAAGTTGCTTTGGAGGAATCCACAATTTCTTTCTGCTCTTTTCCTGCGGTCAGCACGGACTCGGTGCCAATGCTGCTGATGGAGGAATTCTTCAATATGGTTGAACGGATGTTTTTTCTCTTTGGCTTCCCTTTTGGAGGGGCAGGGCACTGCAGACTGCACACTGACATAGTCTCCGACACAGACGCCCGGCTGGAGTTTGACACCTTCACACGAAGATTTTTTGGGTTTGTCCGCCTTGATTTTGAAGATAGAGACATGTTTGATTGTGAGCACCTATCATCAGTTTCCTGGGATATCTGTGTCAACACGCATTTATCTTTTATTTCTGACTTTGAAGAGACTCTTGAGGAGCTACTTGTAGGTTTTCCATTCCTAATCTCTTCCTCAGTTGGATGGTCAACTTTTGAACATACACTCTCACTCACGCTTCCCTGTTTTGAAGAAGAAGGTTCTGAACTAATCTTGGCGTGATCCTTTCCAGATTTTCCATTAGGACTTGAAGAACTTGAGCAGAGGGATGATGGCTTGCTGCTTCCTTCTTTATGGCTTCTCCTCTTTGAGCTTTTTGAGGATTCACTGCAGCCATTGGCAGTACTTTTTGAGCTATTTGCCCCAGCAGGACCTGCAGTTGCCTCTGCTTCACTGGTAGATGAAAGGTTTGAGTGAAGAGATCCTGAGTTGTGAGACATGGCTTCTCCTACAGATTTTTTCTTGGTTTCACATGAGCTTTTGGAGTAAATTGATGCCCTGCTGCCTGATCTCCCATCATCTGCATGTAGGGAATTCTTTTTATTCTGAGTGGATCCAAGTGAAGACACAGATATTTCAGACTGTGCATCCAAATGAACGTGGCTACGCTTGCTCTTTTTGGTCCCTCTAGAAGAGCAAGAGACACTGCAGGGAACGTTCTCATCACTGTCACTTTTCTTGCTGTTCATGTCACTAGCCTTGGAACGGTGTGTTCCTTGCGTAGAGCATCGTTCCCCTTCACTGCTCTCGCCCCTGACTGATTGGCTTGGCTTTGTTTTTGCTGACACTGAGCTGACTTCGTTGACTTCACTTTCTTCCTGCTCAGCTTCCACCTCTTTGGCCTCTTGCTTGGGGCAGGACTCACTGGAGAAAGAGGACACCACTGGGTTGTCATCAGAGAGGTCACCCTGCTCAGTCTTTTCTTTCGGTGTGGTGCAGTTACTGGACTTGCTGTGCACGCTGTTGGCAGGGGTGGAGCACTGGCTGTTGTCTCCCTGATTTGCGTTCTGAAGGCTCGAGGAGGACACACTCCTGCCCACGCTGCTGGTTTCCTCACACACGATCTTCTTGCTCTGCCTGGACTGCAGGGATGACCTGGACATGACACTCCCGACTCTGCTGCTTTCAACCTCTTCTGGGTCATCCTTCAAGCACTTCACAGAAGAAGCTTCAAAACAATTTGCATCCTCATTTTCTGAAATGATTTTGGTGATCTCCTGATCTTCAGGGCTGTCTTGAGTATCCAGGTTGTTCTCACAGCTTGAATGTGACATCAAGCCCAAGGATGAAGGCCTCTGGCTGTTTCCTGTGCTTGTCCGAGTGTGTTCCTGCAGTTCTTCTCCATTGGAAGCACCGGTAGATAAATCACTTCGGCACATACACTTTTTAACGGATCGATACGCCACCCTGTTCTTTATAGTCTCTGAGTAGGATGAGGACTCTCGCACAATGTGCTCAGAGAATTCCTCACTGGATGTGGTGTGGATGCTGTCCACAGATGTCATTTTTTTGTGGACTATTCTCCTCCGGGAAGATGTGCTGGAACACGACGACCGCGTGTGCCAGGTGCTTCGCACGCTGGGCTCTTCCCTCTGGGACGTGTGCATGGGGTTCTTCCAAATGTCATAGTCCTGGTGTTTCTTCCCACAGCTGTGACAGTGGGCATCGTCACATTCTGATTCCTCAAGTTTGGACATGTAGGAATCGATATCACAGGGATATAAGGAATCATCTGCCTCTGAGCTGGCTTCTGGGTTCATTTTCTGTAGGGGATCCACTTCACTGTCCTCCACTCCTGACTCTTCACAAGGCAGCTGGTTCATCAGGTTGGACTTTTTGATCTGGGTGGACCACTGCAAAGTCTCATCGTTGAGCAAACGGAAGCGAACCTTCATCTCCACGGACAAGCTCCCGTCCTTGTTCACATGGACCCGCTTCTCAATGTCATCATTGACCAAGGACTGCACCAGGTCCCCAGCT
Source organism: Sturnus vulgaris (assembly GCF_052056855.1). Lineage (NCBI taxonomy): Eukaryota > Metazoa > Chordata > Aves > Passeriformes > Sturnidae > Sturnus > Sturnus vulgaris. Next base: position 112,549,854 of record NC_142245.1, on the reverse strand, counting down.
TTTGGGTGAGAGCAGCCATTGGAGAAGGGTGCCCCGTTGTCTGGAGAGGCCACGAGGCCGTTGGGGTATGACTTTTCTGATGACAAGGAAAATCTCATCGACCTGTTGCTGGATGCCGACCGTGGATGGATAACGCTTTTTTTGGCTTTCAGTCCAAAGTTCACTGGAGTGAAGAAAAGAAAGATGTTAACTCAAATAAAGATGACAGAAAATATATAAGTCAAACCCTCAAACTAGTGAATCCTGATGTTATTCCATTAAAGCTGAACCTATGCCAATTTGCATAATTTGGAAATTTGTCTTTGACTAAGTGATGTCCATTAATCATAGAATAGTTAAGGTTGGAAGGGACCTCTGGGGATAATCTGGTCTAACTTCCTTGTAAAATGCTAAGTTTTGAATTTATAATCAATTCAGTAATGAATAAAATCTTCTATACCTTTACTTTAAAAAATAAATTTAAACACACTTTGTTTTATTAAGTGCATGTCAGGAAGTAAAATTAAGAAAAAAAAAATACACATATAGAGCGATTTAGTCTCTGAGTTTGGACATTTTATCACACAGCAAATATTCCTTTATTTTACTGTGCAAGTTTTCATTCTTCTTATTTAACCAGGGAAAAGTACATGGAGAAGTGACCCCCTTCCTTAGCTGGTCACACATTTATTGTGCATCATCCACTTCTCCACTCATATTCCAGGAAATGTGTGGCCATGTAGACCAGAGCAACACTCAGTTCCTGCAGGGATATGCCACTAAGAATAATTACAATTCTTATTAAAACTTAAAGAACAAATGGAAAAGGAATTGTAAGCTGGTGATAATTACAAACAGAAATAGTGGGAGTTGTAGAAAAAATCAGTGAGAATAGGGGAATTTAGGAATTGCAACTGGAAGAACAACTTTATGGCCCATGCAATGATTTTCATAGGTTTTTTTAGGTCACTTAATTTCAAGCAGAATATGTTGCTATCAGGCTGTCTTGCAAGATATTAATCTGTCTTGTTCTGGATATATGTTTGTCCAAAATCTCCTTGTCCATATATCCAGACAATCCTGTGCCTCCATGGCCATATGGACACGCAGCTGATTGGAGGGCAATTTAGGAAGGAAGTGCTGAACTTCAAAATCACACAGGAGGAGCACAAAAAATCACATGAAATCACATGAAATAACTCTTCCCTAACCATCCTAATGATTGAACTGATGGATTTGCTCAGTCTCTAGATGGGCAAAGTTCCAGTTTATTCCCATGTTTCCCTCCAATTTTTATGTCTTGGAAAGTGAGTAGGATGCCTCTGTCCTTGAGTTTCTACAGCTTGTTGGCAACACACAAATGAATCTTTCCCAGCTCCTAGTTCTGACAATGGAGAGAAACAGATACACCTCTGGGGCACATTTAATTTCATCCTACAATAAATCCTTAATACAGCTGAGATTAATTGCCCTTTGGAATTGGGAAGTTTCTTTTCTCAGGCTACTGAGGGTGGCTGATTTAATTACCTGTGACCTTAGATAACTCATGATGGGGTGCCAAAGAAATATAATCCTGAATAATCCTGAACATAATCTTTCCATAAAAACGTACTTAGTTCCCAAAAGGCCAGCTGTAACCTGCAGGAGAAGCTGAGTCTCCTGCTGGCAGAACCAGGGCATCCTCTGGTCCTGGTGCAGGAAAATGCAGGAGGGAAGGCATGATAGGACAGACAACGAGGGAATAGAGGATTTGTGGGAAATCTCAAGAGTCTGGAGGGACAGACACAGGAAAGGAGGGAGTTCTGGAAGGAAAAGGAGACCCAGAGATATGAAAGAGGAAGGGAAGTCAGCCAGACATGGGGAGCACGTAAAAGAAAGGCTAAGGGGTGTAGGGAGGAAATCCTAGAAGGAAACCAGAGAAAAAGAAGGGGAGGATGGAAAGGCCTGGGAGGCAGGGAGAGGGAAGTGCATTTTCCACACGAAACCTGTACTTTGGAGCAGCACAATAGGAGCCTGCAATCCCCACGCCGTGGGATGCAGACCTGGGTCCGACCGCGCCACGCGGCCCCGCGGTTTTCTTACTGTCATTGTTCTCGTTGACGTTGTTGCCGTTGTTGGAGCGGGGAGGCAGGTTGGGCAGCTTCTCCACCGAGTGTTTCCTCAGATTCTCCGTGGATATGGGTTTGAAGGGCTCCCTGCCCACGCACACCAGCACGTTGGGGCAGTGGAGCAGGGCCTGCATGCTGTCGATCTGCAAAGGGAACAGCGAGCGCAGCGCCATGAGCCCCGACGGAAGAATTTGGTTCTTCCACGTGGGGAAGGATGAGGATTTGACAGAAAGGTCTCACGGATATGTATGTGCAACAGAAAGATTTTTGAATGTGGAATCTGAAGGAAGAGTAAAAATGACAGCAAGTTTTGGTACAGAAAAAAAGAATTGCTGAGCCAGTTTTACTGGATAACTAAAAAGGCAAAGAGTAAGTGAGTTGAAAGGAGGTTTCTATGACTTAAAGTAAAGGATAAATCTACTTTAAACAAAAGATGTTTTTACCAAGCAAAAAGATTTTTACAGGTACAGAAAAATGCCATGTTGCAAGTAAAAAAAGAAATTTCAAAATTTTTTTACTCCGAAAAAACTGAAAATCAACTTCTAGCTTGAACTATAACATACTAACCTTTTGTGATTGGAAAATAGTAATATGACTAGAGTAATGTTAATAGTTATGATAGGCTATAGGTAATAGTAAAAGTATTAATTAGTTGTCATGTTTTAAGATGCTTTGCAATGAAAAGTATATAATGGTTATAATCAAAACTAGAGTTGGCCTCACACAAACCTACAGCTGTGTCTGAAAAGGCTCTGGGCTAAACTCTTGTTACCCACAACCCATAAATTGCTGTATCATCTGGATCCAATAAACAGCATTTTAAAGAGCAAGCTGAAGTCCTGCATCCCTCGTTTCAGCTCTTACACTTCCAGGCCTGGAATCAACTGACAATGCCTTGTCACTTTAATAACAGAGTAATTGGATAATGGTCTCAGGAATGCAATGATGTTTTTGGGGGTTTCCTGTGCAAGGCCAGGAGTTGATGGTCCTTGTAGGTCCTTCTCAGCTCAAGATATTTTGTGATTCAATGAAAATAAACATGGTTCTGGAGAACTCTGTGGTCTACCAGAGCCTGTTGGAGAATTCCTCTATTGAAAGAGCAGCTCTGCTATGTTTTGATCAGATTTCCTAAGAGAGGGATGGGCTGGGAGAGATTGCCATAGGGAGAATATATCTCATTTTTTATGTATTATAAAAGATTTCACATATTCTGGGGAAAATTTGGGCGTATTCCATGTGGTAGTAAGGAAGAGGGTGGAACTGGAGATGTTTCAGTTTGCCTTACAGAGCATTATAACCTTTAAATTCTTCTAATTCCTGTATGGGGCAGCTTTTATTACCTGAAAAATGCTACATTTCATTTTTTCCCTTAGTTGATCCTTTTCTTGCTCAGGAAGAGAGACAAGAATTTTGATTTCCTCTAATATTCCCTCAAATACTGCTTCAGTTATAACCCAAGTACTGCCTCAGTGCTGGACAATGAGGGACATTGTCCCCAGCATGGGAAGTGCTGTGGGGGAATATTTGTTCCTCCACGAGAACTCAGGTTTGCACCCTTCATCAAAGTGCAACTCTTCATTCAGGGTGCAGCCTTCATCTCAGGTTTGCACCCTTCATCAAGGTGCAACTCTTCATTCAGGGTGCAGCCTTCATCTCAGGTTTGCACCCTTCATCAAAGTGCAACTCTTCATTTAGGGTGCAGCCTTCATCTCAGGTTTGCACCCTTCATCCTCACCACGTGAGCTGTTCCTGGATCACACACCAAGCCCTTCACGAGTCACTTCTCATGGAACTTTATCATCATAGAACAGTTTGAGCTGGAAGGGACTTTTAAAATGTCATCCAGTCCAACTCCTACAATGAGCAGGGACATCTTCAGCTGAATCAGGTTCCTCAGATCCTCATCCAGCTTTTACCCAAATCCATTTGTCTGTCTCAAAGAGCAGGAATCAGTCCTTTGGGAAGCACTGTGCAGACAGATCCTGGACCCATCTTCCATCCTGTTTCTGCAGCCTCTCATTTGAAAAACTGAGGCTGAGCTCTCAGGTGAAATACTTGATGTCCTCCAAAAGAAGAAGTCTGTCTTGCTGTCTGGACTTTAGAGTGGCCAATTTCTGGCAGCTCTGTGCATCTCCACAAAGTGGGATGTCCCTTCCTCCTCAGCCTGCTACATCAGAACATCTCCAGGGCATGGGGAACACCTCAACCAGAGGTGACCACACCAGGGGCTACCAGCCCATGGGCTGGTGGCTCAACGAGGTGCACCCTGACCTCACCCTGTCACTTGTCATCATCCCCTTAAGGAGAACCAAGAGAAGGAATCCCAGAGCAGCAGCAGTGACAGTTCTGCATGAAGGAAAGACCTCAGCCTCCAAATATTGTTACAGCCAAGGAATGAAGAGCCAGGGCCCCTTCAGAGCCCAAGCCCTCAGTTTGTGAAATGCTCCTGGGGTTTTTTCCAAGATGTCCCACCAGGACTGTGGGAGGCACTAAGGGGTTGGTGCTGGATCTGGTGCAAATAAGAGGATAAATATGTGGAGGGTGAAAGAGCAAGACAGAGATAAATGGAAGCACTTTCTAGATCCAGTTAATCACTTCTGAAAACATTTCTTAAAATAAAACATATGGCATCAGCTTTTTAGTGGGAATACAGTAAAAATCCCTTTGTCTTCCCGTTATTTTTAATTTTCTGTTTGTATTATAACAGCGCTTGTGTTTTAGGCCCATCCAGTTTGCTATGAAACCCAAAATAAGGGAGTTTTTCTCACTGAAACTTTCATTAAATTCTGCAAAAGGCAGCGAAACTGCTAAATTCATGTGATGGGTACCATGAAACAGAAAAATAGCTCACAAATCTCAGTTTGCCTCTGTTCACTCCACTTCTGGTCCATCTATTCCTAAAGAAAACATCTTTATATTGTCCTAATGAAAGTATCTTTATAGCTCACTTTAGAAGTTTTTAGAAATCCTAGAATTTAATAAATCAAATATTTTGAGTATGTTTTTGCTGTCTGTATATTTAATTTCCTTCTTTACTTTTCTGTTCTTTTTTTTTTCCTTGTTCTTTTTTCTTTTTATTTTTATTGCTTTGGTGAGATCTTTTCCCCTGATTTTATACAAGTAGAGAAAAAAATGTGAGGATGAAAAAGAAGAAAGAGGAAAGGAAAAAGAGAGACAAAAAGAAAAGAAAAATTGACACAGAAGGTGTTCTGTCCCTAAATTAAAAGGATCTGTCTTTCAAGCCTCACTAAGTTTAGGAACTGTTCCTATTTGTAAAGGACATTTTTTTTCAGTGAAAGCTATTTTTTGCCCACATTTTCTCATGTGGTTCCATGTCTGGGTGTAGATATTTCAATCACACTCATCACTGCTGCACTGTGTGAGCAGAAAATAGATGGTGCCAATGACAGAGAGTCAGGGATCCATGGAGCTGAGCCAGCTGAGTTAGGGAATTTATACATTATTTTATATGGAATACCCTGGTGTTATGTCACTTAAAAGAGTCTGTTTTTGTAGTATGGGACATTTCTGGCATCAGCAGCACTTTAGCTGTGTTTGTGTCTAAAATGTAAATTTTTTTCCTAATGTCTTGCAAGATTAATCTCTTTGAATTAATAATTCCAGAGATTCATCTTTGTAATGCTTCATTGTTAAAAGCATTTTGGTAGTTTTATATACAACTGAATGTTGTCTGAGGGTTAAATAAATCCCATTTCTCACATTGATTTAATGCAGCATCCAGTGTTTCAGGGCAGTGCAGGGTTGGGATAACAGCTCATTCCATCTGCTCCATACAGAGCCTTCCCACACTGCTGCAGGAATCCCATCCTCCCAACACCTGCCTGGCCTTTCCAGAGAACATGTGCTTCCAGGGCCATCAATATGACATCTTTTACCAGTGCTGGATCATCCCTGAGCAGCACATCCCCTCTTGTGTGTTTAGCAGCTCTCAGCTCACTCTCTGTGTCCTGGGTGAGGCCCATGCAGTCCTCTTGGATTTCCTTCATTTTAAAGAATATTAAAAATCTATTTATAATCTAAAGGGATCAGAATCTGACCCTGCAGGCATTCCAGTGTCCACTGTTGCTCCTGGAAGTGCTGAGTGTAATACTGGCCCCATTTCAAGCAGTGGTAGAGTCTCCCCTGGCTTCTCTGGAGGCTGCATCACATTGCCTGCAGCTGGGAAATGAGGAAAACTGGGAGTTTGCTTTCCATCAGCATCATGGAATGGTTTGGGCTGTAAGGGACTTTAGAGTCCATGGGCAGGGGCACCTTCCACTATCCCAGGTTGATCCAAGCCCCATCCAACCTGCCCTTGGACACTTCCAAGGATCCAGGGGCATCCACAGCTTCTCTGGGCACCCTGTGCCAGGGTCTCCCCATCTTCACAGGGAACAATTCCTTCCCAATATCCCATCCATCCCTGCCCTCTGGCAGTGGGAAGCCATTCCCTGTGTCCTGTCCCTCCATCCCTTGTCCCCAGTCCCTCTCCAGCTCTCCTGGAGCCCCTTTAGGCTCTGCAAGGGGCTCTGAGCTCTCCCTGGATCCTTCTCTTCTCCAGGTGAACATCCCCAGCTCTCCCAGAGCAGAGGGGCTCCAGCCTCCTTTTTGCTGTTGTGCAAGAGAAGTGATCCTGTCCTTCTTCTTGGACACTACAATCACCAAAGAGTTTTTATGACTTGAGTAACTGCATTTTCTATGCAATTTCTGTCACAGGTTTTCATGGATATCAGACAGAAACTTGGAGAGAGAGAAGATTACATGATGTGGCAGTAGGACCATGCAACAACAAAAAAAAAGCAGACACAGTAGTTATTCCTGTTTCAGAACCCTGTGAACCCCAGAGAAAGAGATGAAATATTAGATAAGATTAAATTCAGAGAATAATCTGATGTTGAATTGCTGTTCAGATTAGGTAAGAGGTATAAATGATCTAGCAGAGAACAGTGTGGATTCCAACATATGGAGGAAAAGGAAGGTTTGATGAGATGATCTCCAAAAGTCTTTTCCAAACTCAGTGATAATGTCATTCTGTGTTTTATTGTAAAAGTGGATGTTATTTTCATGGAGACATTAGTTAAGGAAAAGTGGGGTGGAACTGAAAGACAAGAAGGTGAATGTTCTTATCTGCTTTAGCTGTCACAGTGGAGAAAATGGAATGCCACTGAAGGGGGATGTGTTTCATCTGAAGGTTGGTCTTCATGATTGTGGAGGTCTTGTCCGACCTTGATCATTTCTATGATTATTCTATGATTTTAAAGCAATGGTAAAACCTTAGATTCTTCTGGTAAACAGATTCCCCACTTCCCTCAGGCTGCCATAGCAATCCTGAGCATCCATGCTAGGATATTCAGAGCAAACAGTATTAAATCCCATCACAATTTAGCTAAAATAAACCCAAAGGCAATGGATTGTAAATCCTTAAAATCTGGTGATCACCTGAAGGATCACCTGAAGATGTGATGGAGAAGAGAATGCCCTGCTCTAATATTTCTCCATTAATTCATCACCCAGGATTGTAGCTCATCATCTACAATCAAGGCTTCTTGGTGGAGAGCAGTCAATATTTTTGAGAGACAAATAATTTCACTTAATCCAGGTCAACATCCCCATTGGACATGCCTGATTCTCACTGATGACAGAGTCAATAATCTCAATGCAGTTGTCTAAATTCAGATTCATAGAACAATTTGAGATGTTCTAGAGTATCCAATATGTGCCTGAGGATGGCTGGCAGGATAGAAGATAAATATGAGACCAGAAAACTCAGCAGGAAACATCAACCACATCCATAAAGTTAGAAAAGGAGGAATCTTCATTTACAAGCTGAGTCCCAAAACATGGGAACTTCAAGAATATTTTAATCCATAAGTGAACAATTAGGAATAAAATGGAAGAGAAAACATGGTTTATGATAAAGATATTTGATGGGTTAGTAAAGAGTTCCCTTGGACCAGTCAGGATCCATTCAAGTCTTTTTGGAGTTTCCTTGATGTAACTCAGTCACAGTTAAGGCTGTGGATTATCAGAGACAAAAACCCACCAAAATTCATGAGATCAGTCTAGCAGTTGGCACTTGGCGGGCTGGAATAGATTCTCATTAAAATTTTATTGGGTAATACCTGAAAATTAAATCAAGTTTCTCAGTCTTACTGTAAAACCTGATCCCAGCCCCACCGTAATAGATGGAGAGAAACATGGTGACCTCCACAGACTCTGGATCAGGATCCAAGGGGATTATGGATGCTGTGAGTGAAGTTCTGGACAAGAATCCAGGCTGGATGAGTCTTAGAGCAGCCTGGGGTAGAGGAAGGTGTCCCTGCCCATGGCAGGGGTTGGAACAAGATGATCTTTAATGTCCCTTCCAACCCAAACCATTCTATGATTTATGATTCATTATCTCCCACCAGAGGAACTCTGCCCCAGTGGGATATGGCATTTATGGATTGGTTCAAAATAGCTGGATGTTCTATCCAATAAAAATGTTTTACAGACATTAAGCTCCACTGGGAAGGTCACTACAAGTGAGGTGTAAATGAAAACACATCATCTCTTCTGAAATATCCCTTTTTTTACCAGTCTGGCTGCTATCCATTGAAGATGGATTGTCTCCATGAATTTTGCTGTACAGGACCCACCAACTGCTGTGATCTCAGCAAGGACCTCTAGGTGCTACTGCAACACAATTAATAATAAAATGTCATCAATACCTACACAAAAGCAAGGCAAATATAGCACCTCTAAAATACAGAAGCAGCTGGTTGTTGTGGAGACCATGCCACCCTCTGGCCCTTCCCAGGGAAAGAAAAACCTCTCAGCCTTGCTCACCTCAGAAGGTGAACACGGGTATCAGTTTCTGATGAAGGCAGAGTGAAGGAGACACCCTTGCTCTGCTCTGGCTGCCAGCCAGCCAAAGACATCTGACATTTAGAATGTGGAAATGCAAGGCATGGCTCTTTAAACTAATCCACCTTCCAAAGGAGTGCAGAGATGCATGGGAGAAAGAGGAAAAGCTGGAAACACACCCACAGAGGAGCAGGCTAATGGGCAGAGTCCATGGCTGGGCTGTCTCACTGCCTCCTTTCCTAGAACTCTCCCATCTGCTCCGTTTTTAATTCCATTCCCATTTACACCTCCTCGGAGTGTGAACAGCCCTGTTGTTTTGTGGTTGTGCCACATCCAACCCGGAGGCATCCAGGCTCTGAACTGATGTATCCTGGTTTAATGATAATGAATTTTGCATTTTATTCATGCAAAGAACCCGTTTGCCCTTCCCTTCCCCAAACTTTGCACCGGAGGAATTAGAGAGTGGCTCTGGGGAGTGGCTGGGTAATCTGTGGTCAGAAGGTGAATCATGGGGTGTTGTCTCTCCGTGCCCACATACAAATTAGCAAAGCAGTGGAAGAAAAGGAGGAGGAAGAGATCAGGAAGTGCATGACTTGTTCTCCCTTTCTCTAACTTTAGCAGGGGTCAGAAGGCTCTTCCCTGTCATCAGGTGGAACATAGAAAAAGAGGTAATACTGAATTTTGAGTGAGGAAATACTGCATGGAAATGGATCTAATCCTCTGGAAGGGGTTGCATCCAAATTATTCGTCCACAGGAGAGCACACAGCATCCTTTGCATCTCCCAAATCAAAACTCAGACTGATTCTTAAACTAAATTAAATATCAGGTCCCCAGATCCACACAGAATCATGGAATTGTTTGGGTGGAAAGGGGCTTCAAGGATCATCCAGTTCTACCATGGGCAGGGACACCTTCCACTATCCCAGGCTGCTCCAAGCCCCATCCAACCTGGCCTTGGACACTTCCAGGGATCCAGGGACAGCCACAGCTTCTCTGGGCACCCTGTGCCAGGGCCCCACCCTCCCAGGGAACAATTCCTTCCCAATATCCCATCCATCCCTGCTCTCTGGCAGACTGAAGCCATTCCCTGTGTCCTGTCCCTCCATGTCCTTGTCCAAAGTCTCTCTCCATCTTTCTTGCAGGCTCCCTTCAGGTACTGGAAGGATCATCCCAAAACCTTCTTTTACCAAAGAAAGATGCATAAATCAGGGTGGATTCCAGTGTCCAAGGCTCTTGTAAGAGCAGGTAGTTTGTTAAACACAGATTACAAGCTGCCACCTTTATTTGATGCTTATTTAATGAGAATACGAGCAAGTCCAGTGCTCCATGTCCTGAAATGCAGCAGTGTAAGATAATTTGCCATTCCAACATTTCTACAAACATTAGCATCTTCTAGATTTTAACAGACAAGACCTGTTCAGCTTTCAGGTTTGCCCACATTGTAAAAATGCATGAAAAAATGAGAGTTTTGGAAGGCCATGAAGCACTCAAAGAGCCAAGTAAACACGTGAAAGAGAGAGGAAAAATGCAATAATGCCCTGCTCTGCTTTCTCAGTTAAGTACAGACAAAGATCATGTGCAGCTATTGCTCTGCTGGCAGCTTTTCCTGGAGTCCTCATGGATGCTTTTTTCCTGTGTGTGACACTTTGCATACATATAAAAAAAAAAAAGCATTATGGTTTTTGCCCTGAAAGTACTTTTGATGAACCACTCTTTCATCATTCCAAGATAAATACTGCAATCAGAAAATCAGTGGCTGTTGGAAATCACTTGGGTAGCAGCAGAAGAGAAACACCTCATGGGAAAAGAGGAAGTGGATTGATAGGGAAAATAAAGGCATGGAGAAAGCATGTTTTTAAGAAACAGGTGAAGAGGACAAAAATGGGAAGAAAAGTGATTTCTAGCCTGCTTCAATTTGGAAGTTTTGTTTGTGTGAGTGGTGCCACCAGCCCTGCCCCTGTGCAGGATGAGCTGGTTCCTGATGAAGACTAGGGGAGGCTTCCCAAGGACTTCACAAAAAAAGTGTTGGATTGATCTGGGGAGATCTCCACATTGCACTGGCCTTATATGCAAGTTTTGGTGGCCTTTTCTCTCCCCACCCACTCTGTCAGCTCAGAATTAGGTCTGACACTGTTCAAGCTGTGAAGCAGCCAGAGAAAGAGCAAACTGCTGTTAAAGGTGCAAATTTCCACTGAGAAGAGAGGACAGACTTTCTAGAAAAGTTTCTCTGCTGATGTTTTTCACCTTCTGAGTGAAATCAGAGTCCCCCACCTGCCCCTTTGGCATTGGCTTCATTAAATCTGGTCCATCCAACATCGGCTTTTGAAAACGATGAGTCAGAGTGACACCCACTCCACCCCGAGAGCCTGCCCTGATCCTCTCCTGGGGCAGGATTAGCTGAAAAATTGATGTGCCTTGAAAAATGTGAAACATTTGGCTCCTGTGCTCAGCCTTGTGGTGGCTGAGTCAGTGGGAAGGATCCAGGTCGGGAGTTTCAAACTTTTCCCCATGACCAGAAGCTGTCAAAACTCACTCCTTCCATATGAGAATATTTACATGGTGGATGAGAAGGTATTCCAGTTGGAAATTATGGGGGAAGGAGGGAAGGACAACACAGTTATGCTCCAGTTTTCTCCAGGAGCTGGGATTGAGGATATAAACCCTCCTGGATCAAACTCACAGATCCACAGGGAATTTATTCCTGGTCTTGTCATCTTGGATGTCTCTTAGCACAAACACTGTGGGTAAAATCTGTGGGCTCCAACAGCTCTGGGCACAAAGAGATACACATTCATCTGAAAATTTTGGTTTAATTGAGTAATTTTTTTTTGTTATTGAGTCCAGGTTTCACTCTCATTTTGCAAAGTCCATGATACAAATGGGAATAGTGGGAAGGCTTTTACTTCTACTTCCAGACCTTGCTAAGAGTTGCAGCAGAACCCTTTGAATTCCATGTTCAAGGTCCAAAAGGAAGAAGAAAATTGATGCAAATGTAAAAATCCTCTATTTTCCTTTCCTTTTACTGGCTAAAGACTCCCAAGTCTTCATCTGTAAAACCTAATTTCCCTATGAAAAAAACCCCACAGACTTTCCTGTGAAAATTCTTTGAAGAAACAGTGATTTCTCCTGAAAGTACTTACAGAAAATTCACAGTTTTTCCAGGAGAGGGTGGAATTCTGCTATTTTTTGTACTCTCAGCAAATGACTAAATAGAGAGATCGTGGTGACAAATCTTAACTCTCCTGAAGTCCACTTTTATTTATTGCTCCTTTTCTGCACTATAAGGAGAACCATCAACAGGAAAATCTTCACATTTCTCATTAAATATTTTGTAACACAACATTTTCTGATGAACCTTGATTTTTTCTGGCAATTCACCTGTTACTGACATAGAGCTGTTTTTATTGGCTCAATAAATTTTTCATAAATAAAACCCCCACACAGGATTTTTATATCAAGTTTAAATTACTGTTATGCAATTTTGTGCCCTTTGTTGCATTGACAAATCTGCATTTTATAAGTCTGAGATATTTTGTTTCTTCTTTAATTGTCTATAATTTTTCCAGAGTTCTTAGCTTCTGTATGTTGGTAACTACAGAAGTAATTTTCCTCTAAGTACTTTCTAAAATTTGTTTAAGATGGAAAAAAACCTAAACGTGACAAAATTGTACCTATAAAAAAATTAAATTCATTTTTTTTTCAAAACCACTTGCATTTAAAAACAAAATAGTTTGTTCTGGGGAAAACCCAAAAATAGTTGTAGGAGGTACCCATAGAATAGCAGAAACTTTTGGTTCTATAAGTGAAATCCATAAGGACAATTAAATGAGTGGTAGAATTTTCTAAGTTGCTTTTCGGAAAAATTAGGAAATATTCGTGGTCATACCACCAAGGCTGCCAGAGCTCCAGGAGGGTTTGGACAACACTCTCAGGCACATTGTGGGATTTTTGGGATGTCCTGTGCAGGGCCAGGGGTTGGGCTGCATGATCCTTAGGAGTCCCTTCCAGCTCAGGATATTCCATGATTCCATGATTATTGCATTATACTCAATAACATGATTGGAAATGTCTTTGCCCTGGATTAAATTCAAAAGGATTAGAAAGCAATTACACTTTGCTCCATTATTACTGAAAGAGCAAAACCTCCTCAGGCTAAAGGAATCATCTGCATTTGGTGCATGTTAGATAAGAAAGAATCAGATTTGCTTCATGTTAGATAAGAAAGTCACTAAACACGAGGTCCCTTTAACTCTACTGTGTAAGGCACCTGGCCAGATGATCTCAGGGCATCTCAAAGGTTCACAAAACACACCTGGATATGAATCTTCTTGTGGATGAGGTTCATGGAAAGTTTTGCTGAGGTTTACAGATCGCTTGTGTAAATCTCGTTGGAGTCATTGTGGTTTTGGCACGGAATCAGAGAATATCAAACCTGAAACCTGTGGTTTGTTTTTAGACCATGAGTCACACACGTGGTGGGTGGAAAAGTGGCACAGCTCGCTTGATAACAACGGTTTGCTCCAGATCAGGGGCTGGAATTGGTTGCAATCCTTCATACCTGAGCACAGAAACCGAGTGTCACGGCGAATACGTCAACGTGCAACCAGAAAATTAACGATCCCACGGAGGCAAATTATCACCTCTCGTCTCTCACTGTTTATATACACACACCACATTTTAAACCAGCTTATCTGCCTCCATGTATCCCCTCTTCCTCCTGCACTTCCATCAGGGTCTTGATGACACCTGTCATTAAGACAGATGATCTTGGTAGAGAGCCCAAACATGAGTGGCCGAGAGGATGCCTGCAGGCAGCCCACAGATGTCCCAGGAATGGCTCTATGGATGTGTAAATCTGAGCCAGGAAATATGTCAGACAAGCCTGTTTCCTGGCCTTGCACCCCTAGGTCGCTGTAAATACAGTCATTATCAAGAACTACTTGGTAATAATAGTTAGGCCACCAGCTTGGCTAATAACATCTAAAAATAAAAGTTCTGTCTTCACTGCTAAATTAAATCAATTCTGGATCCAGGAGCAGCATTGCTTCTAATACACTTCTTAGAGTGGTCTTTAGAGCATTTAAAGCCTGGATCAAATGACACTCTCCCAAGGAATTCCTGGGCAGATCTGAGAGTTAACACATGCCAGGGAGCTTTTCTAAGAAGTGGCTTGAATGTGACCATCTCTGTGGGAATTACACCCTATTTTGGGTGCTACAAAACGTGACTATCCACAGATGGTGCCATTTGGTGCCAGAGTCTGTGCTCTGATACTCTCTTGGCTACTGGAATAGCTGTGAGGGCTGCTGGTGCTGCTTTGGGCTGAAGATCTTATCCTACAGGTTGCTGGAGACTGGGAAGATGTACCAGGGAAGGAGTCACTTCATTTGGGCAATTCTGTCTTTCTCCAAGACTGAGACAAGATGGCTTGATTTGCCCCAGAGGGATTGGTCTTGCCTAAGTGCAACCCTTGCCAAATTCCACACAAACACAGGAGAAAACTGAGGATCTTACCCCAAGGAATTTCTAGTAACTAATCCTTTACAGTCCCCAGTTAGTTGTGCCTGAGGAAACATTCCTTAACTCACGATTGCTCCCCTGATTATCCTGCCTGGCAATTCTCTGATCCCTCAAGGAAATTCGGTGGCACATGGAGCTCCTTCTGCAACGTTCTCACTTGCAGAATCTGAGGCAAAACCTGAGTCTTTCTGGTCTTCCACTGGACCTTTCCACACAACAAAACCGGATCAGATTCACTCATTCAATGTAACAACTTACGGTCAGCCTTGAGTGCGCCCAAACAAAAAAACATCTCAGCCTTGGCCTCACTCCAACAAACATAAAACTGGCCACATCCCCAGAAAACTCTTTCGAGGGCTGATAAATCCCATTCGAGCTGCTCTTGGTAATTGCCACCAGTAGCCATAAACTATGTAGACTATTTGCCATCTCACAAGTGTGGTTTCAAATGCCATGTGAGGAGGAACGTTGGATTTTAAGGAAGAGTTTGGTTTTTTTTTTTGTTTGTTTTAATTTTGGACAGCCAGTAAAAGGAAGGCCTAGTGATTCAGAAATCAGGCCATGTGTGCCTGGACACAGTCATGGTGCTGGGTTCCTGTGACTTGACAAAGTCTTAATGACTGTTCAGCTGGTGGGCCCTGGATAATTGCCATTTGTAAGGGAAATCCTCTGTCGCTGCCTCATTATCCTACACGTCATTTCTTACAGCCTGGGAGGATTTCTGCCCTTTCTGTGATCTCTGTCTCTTTGCCCCCTGAGACATCCTCCCCTCTCCACAGAT
This sequence comes from Sturnus vulgaris, assembly GCF_052056855.1. Taxonomy (NCBI): domain Eukaryota; kingdom Metazoa; phylum Chordata; class Aves; order Passeriformes; family Sturnidae; genus Sturnus; species Sturnus vulgaris. Next base: position 112,534,619 of record NC_142245.1, on the reverse strand, counting down.
GGGTGCTGGGGATCTGAACAGAGGTGCATTCCTGTGGTTTACACCATGAGGAAGAAAACCCACTATGTGATATAAAAACTTCCCAGAATGGAGTCAAAAGGTCATTCAATGGAGAAGATAACCTACAATTATTCTTTTTATTGGGATATCTGCTCACCTGCCTCTTTTCTTAGTATAGAACTGTAAAAAAACAGGAAATATGTGATTTCATCAGTCTCATCAGCTAATGGATGTAAAGTCCTGTGCTTGTTTGCCAATATCTAAATATCTGCAGTACTTTGTAACTAATATATGAAAGCTTAGGCCTGGCTTAATTTACTAGTCTGAGTCAGTCTTCCTGTGCTCTATAATTGATAAAGAAGGTCCAACAGGCAAAATGTACCCCCATCCCAAATGCCTCATAAGACACTCAGATTTAGATGAATTAATAAATTGCATCCAGGATTGTCTATATTTTAGTGGGAAAATGGCACAGAGTTTCACTGGCCAGTGAATTGTGTGTCAATGTTAACCTAAATAAAAAATTTCTCTATTTGGGCAGTTAATCCAATTATTTCCAGTTAATCATCTGGAAAACACAAATGAGTGGCTTGACCTGAAAAAAACAAAACAGCCAAACTTTATGATTTACACTTCTTTTCTTGCTGAAAATGGAATTGATTTTGCTTACCTAAAACTGAATTAAATTTTTCTCCAGTCCCATAGTCATCAAATTTCTAGGCAAGAAAAATCTTGGTTAATTTGGGAAAATGGGCTATTTGCCCTGATGAAATGAGTGTTCAAACACTTCACACCTGCTTTCTTCAGTGGGACTAGGATTTCCTAGTAGCTTCATGTTTAGTATTAAAAATACTGGTTCCACCTCACTGAAGGTTTCAGGAGATAGAATAAAAATGTAAATATGTAAATACCAATAGAACCAAATTGGATGTACTTCCATGGGAATCAGGGCTTTAAAATTCTCAGATTCTATGATTTAACTTTGAGTTATGATTGAATTAAACTTAGAGGTTTACTGGAAAAATCTGTGGACTACAAAAGGAAGAAATCACTTTCTCTGTTTTCTTAAATCAATACTCCATCAAAGGAACACAAAACAAGCCTGTTCCACATGTGCCACATAAAAATTTGTAATTTTGAAGCGTCCTGAATTTACTCAACAAAATGTTCAGAAAATTAAAATGGAGCTGATCAAAACAGAGCCACTGGGACAGAGGTGATTTAACTAATTTTAGCATTTAAGTTTAGATCTGGAATTACAGTAGTAGAATAAACAAAAGGAGATTGAAGAGCAAACACACTGAGGTCTGTGAACATCTTTTCCATCAGTGGAAGACTAATGAACATGTAGGACAGGAGGTTTTTCCCTTTTTTTGTGTGTGTTTGGTTTTCAAGAATTCAAAGAAAAACTGTGTGAAAAAGAGACATTGTGAACCTGCTATTAAATTTTGTTACTCTGAGCCAGAAAAATGTGAAGTCAGTCCATCAGCAGTTCAGATGCATTGCTTAGGAATTATTCTGCTAATCTGTCAAAATATGGAAATAAATATCAAAAGTTACTGCTCCACTCCATCCCAGTCCTCTTTCCCAGAAAGATCTCTGTGCTAAGTCATGGGGGAAAAAAATACAGAGATAATTGGGATAAAAGAAGTTTACAAAATTATTTAAAGAGATTTTGAATTGTTCTTCAAAGAGAATAATGCAAGAAAAAAGGAAATACCCAAGAACTATGAAACATCCAGATACCTTTAAATGACCATGGAAGAATGGAAGCTTCTTTCCATTGTCTTTAACAGAAAATGCAAATTTAAGTATAAAGACAAGATATGCAGCTAAAACTAAACTCTAGCACCAGTGGAAGGAGTTTATTTCAGGAAAGCTCAAAATTGTGCATTGAATTAATTATTTTTATTCCTCAGTGAAAACTCAGACACAATCATCTGTGTATCAGAAGCAGAGGTCTTGAAGTTGAGCTACGACAAAAAACTTAGAAGAATAGAGTTTAAGAATCCATGTGAAAGGAAAAGATTGGAAAATGCAAGTCAGAGTGAATTTTTTGTGGTTTAAAAGATTTGCACCCAAGCCTAGAGTAACAGGAAGACCTAATAGTTTTGAAATGAATGGTAGTGAACAGTTTGAAAGCAGGAGGTAAATTACTAAAATTAATAATGGCTGTAAAAGATTCCCAGGAAAGGTATTAATAATCACATATCTCCTAATTATGTGGCAGATGATGATGTTGCTGAGCTGGGACCCCTTGTCACCTATCACTGTGATATTCTGCACAGGAATTAAAGAAGTGAAAGTAGAATTATTAAGGTATAGAAAATAAACTCCTTATTGACAAAACAGTAATTAAAATTTTCATATTAAGAAAATAGAATCTGCAGGGGCTGTGGAGAGATTAAGTGATGGTGTTTGACCCACACCCACATTTCTGCTGATGGAAAATGTGGAAAGGTTGGAAAAGACCTCCAAGATCATTGAGTTGAAGATATTGTGTTTACAGTGTGCATATTTAGCACATATCCCACTTAAAATATTGGTGTTTATAATGACAAGAAGGAAAATAGTGAGGAATTCACTCAGGAATTACAAGGGGAACATTAAGACTGCACTAAGAAGTAGAAGGCAAAACTTTTCTTTAGAGAAATCAGTGAAAATTCTCAAAAATTGAAGAAGGGGAATCTGCTGTCACAAGTTCACAAGATTATTATGTCCATCTGGACTGAGCAGGAGTCCAAGTCTTGAAAAGTGGAGAAATCAGTGGCAAAATAAGTCAGTTATCCATAGATTATAAAATGTCTTGTCAGCAGGATTTGTTTGGTTGGAAGCTCTTTCCAGACTGGTGGGAATACAGAAAGCTCTGTGATAAGACACAGGAAGAGTGGCTTAAATTATCCCCTCTCTCTCTCATTCCTACTGCACATTCCTCTCCCCATGCCAGGTAGAAATGTGTTTATTGCAAAATATTCCTGCATTTTTTCCCCTCCTGGATAATGGGTCATTTGAACCCAGGCCATTCCAGTCACCTGGCTCAGAAAGTGACACCACAAGTGGTTGTGTTTTTACCACTGAGGAGCTGGCACTCAGCCCTGTAAAGGTGGGAAAAGTGGCAAGGGAACTGGGAATCTCCATTCATTGCAGGGACAGGGAGAAATCAGGATAACTCGTGAGATCACTTCAAAAAAATTGAGGTGAAGGTTAGTTAGCTAAAAAGAGATGGAGAAGAAGTCAAGAGAATCTCAGGTTTGTCAGGAAATTCCTTTGGGAGCAGAAGAATGTAGGGATTGCCATGCCCTGAATTAATGATAAGAATTCCTCCACAGCAGATTCGCTAATTCATCAATACAAGAATATCTCCTGATCCCAGTGAAACCTTACTTTTTCAGGCATTAGTTGGTTATCTTATCATCTTATTTTATCATCCTTGGTTATCTTATCTTTTCTCTGTTGAGGATGATCCTCCCCACATCATGAGAAGTTCAACCACAAGGTGCTACCTAAGGGCCACCTGATTCTGTTGAATTCCCGGTGGTCAGGTATGGAAAAGTAGAACCTCTGTTGGGACATGCCTCCCCCAAAAAAGGTGAGAAACACTATAACTAGACAGGGTTTTATATCTGACTGCAAAAAATTAAACCTCCCATTGACCTCAAACAGTATTTGGCATGAAGTTCTTGAGTGGCTGAACAAGATTCTTGTACACCAAACTATTGTGTAATTAACGGGGAAGCGATTAATGTAACAAAGCCCGAAGGATTAAGGTAATGTGGATAAACTTTTGGACCCATGAGCTGAAGGATTTGCATCACAAGGAACGTGATGGCTCCTGTTTGAACAATTGACCAGCACCAGAGATATTTACCTTCTTCCCATCAACAGTGTAGAGCTTTTTCACCGGGAACTGCAGGATCTCCGTGATCTCATCCAGGAGCGTTTTGAAACTCCGGGCGTTCCTGCGGTTCAGGATGATGGAGCGCCGAAATCCACTTTCCCCATTCTTAACCAGAGTGATTTTCTTGGGAATTCTGGGGCCATGGTGAGTGAAAGGTGTGGAATAATCTTCCAGCTTGCCCTCCTGAGCCGCTCTCCTCATGGTGCTGGAGGGGCGGCTGTTGCGCGGCGGGGCCGGCCGGTGCCCGCCGGAGGTGATGCTGATGGGCTTCACAAACTTCTTGTCGGAGCACAGGTAGCAGCCTCCATCCTCCAGCTGGTCCAGCTCACTGATGCAGTGTATTCCTCGTGGGGTGGTGATGGTCCTGACCCCAAAGGGCAGCGGGACCCGATGGGAGAGGTCGTCCATGAGCGCGTTGAAGCTCTTGAAGCTCCGCTGGTTGATGGCCATCTTGACCCCTGCAAACTGAGGGTCTCCACTCTTGAAGAAGGTTATTTTTTTGGCTGGAGGGACCTTGGTGAGGGTGCTGGCCCGAGCCACGGTGGGGAGGGGTGGCTCATAGTTGTAGGAGCTGGTGGTTGACAGGTGGTCAGCAGGCACCTGAGTCATCCCTCTTGTTTAAAGGTAACTGCAAAGAGAAGGAAAAACAGAGTGGGGTTTGAGTATGGAAGGATCAGAGCCTGGCTGGTGTGGGAGCAAGGTTTGTGCTCCTCACAACAGCTCCATATGAGCAGATTGTACCAACAGCTCTTTGGAATTCATGGATCAGGCAGACACAGGGAAGAGCATCCAAAGCCCTGCTCCTCACAGTCCAACCCTCCTGGTCCTGCAGACTCCAGTGGGAATCCAGTCAGTGTCAGTCACCCCCGAGGCACAAAAAGCATGAGTCAGACCCCAAGCAAAACCCACAGAAAGTGCATTGTTGTCCTTTGGAGTTTTGTGTCTTCCTTGCTTATATTTTTGAGGTTTTTTCTGAAATTGTCATAGCCAGTGATTACTTCAGCTTTATTTTTACAAGCACAGCACTGAGATTCTCATGTAACCCTTTAACCCCGTGGACAGGGGCATAACAAAAACCAAAACAAAGCTGAATTTCCTCATGTTGTGATTACATTTTGTGGCACACAATCAGTCCTGAGCTCACTGAGGGGCACAGCAGTCTGGTTTTAGAACAAGCCATGCCATAATGTGCTCAGTTCTGGATGAAAAATTTCTGGCAGTTATGCAAACAAATAGCACAAGGCATCAAATAGAACTACAAAACTTGGTTCTGCTAAAGAGTGGGAAAGTTGGAGATTGGTTGGGATCATCTGCACAATTTTTTTTGGTGCCCTTCACTTTAAAAGAGAAACCGATTTTGGTGTTTCAGTCTGGTGGTTGCATGCCAAGTTTTCAACACAAGTGATTTTAATTTTATTGTCCTGATGAAGACAAGACTCTTTATTACTTGCCCTTATCAGATCCATTGTCATGGAGGCCAGTAGCTAAAAAATTCAGACCTCACATGGAATGAAACTGTTATGCACAAAAAAACCCACACCCAGATTTTGACATGAATAAAATAAAAGGATGAACACTTTTTTTTTACAACTGCTAAAATATTGGCTGTAATGAGTACAATACATTTATTTCATTAATATGAGCAGTGATTCCCCAGCTTACTCTGAGTTAATTACTGAGTCTTCAATCAAGACTCTAAAAATGGCACTTAGATATGTCATCTTCAGGTCATTTATCTGCTCACAGGTAGGATCTAATTTGAATTGTTATTAAGGAATCAGTAGAACTGTAACTTGCAGAAGGGAGTTCTAGCCACAAACACCTACATCCAATTTATTTTCCAAATTCTGTTCTTAGCTGATATCAGTTTTCTATGGTAACTTTCAAAAAATATCTTACAAGAAGGGAAATTCTTTAGTGCTCACAAATTAATTAGAAAATAGTAAATGTATTTATAATGAAATGGTTCCTTCAGTTTGCTCCTGGTTACCTCTCTTGCAGCAGCTGAATGAAGTTCTAGTTTGAATAATTGTAATAATCACAATTTATTCTCTGGAGAATCAATTTAGTGCCCACTGCCATTAATGGGAATTTTGTCACTGTTGGAGCATTCAAAAAGCTGTAAATGCTGCATTTCTCTGCATTTTAGAACAAAATCATTATATTCTTACCACAGTACCCTCAAGTGAAATATTTTTGCATGTTGTACTACAGCAAATTCTGCAATAAATGGAAGTTTGAGCTCAGCTAGGTGAGAAAAGACATTAGGCATCATTTGAAAAACCATTATTGTGACAAATCCCTGCTTTTTTTACATCCAGGCACACCCCAAAGATTTCAGTATGATTTATTCTTTCCACGTACACATTTCACCAAGCAATTATTCACTTATTTATTTCCCAGTTAAAGGTCAATCCATTACTCCAACTCATCATTTCCAGGGAAAAATTATCTCATTTCTCTATTTTCCAACAGTTTTCAGAAAGGTGGGTTCAACTTTTTCTCCACAAGCCCCACATTGGAGCTTTCAAACAGCAACAGCATCAATTCCAAACAAACCCATTATCCAAATTGTAGTCACTGGACAAATGGTGATCCATAATATCCTGACTGCATTCCCAGAAATCTAAACTGCTTCCCAAGGATTTATTGTACATTTTTCAAGTTTTTAAATCATACTGTAAGAAGTACAGAAAAAAAAATAAATAGAGAAAAAAACCATAACGTGCTTTCCTAATACTACTTTTCTTGGGGAATAATTTCTTAGTATTGTTATGGGATTACTAATTTAAAGGAATATTATTCTTTGAGTTTTGGGTGATAGAGCTGATTACCCATCCCAGCCTAGAGGGTCTGTCAGGTCTGCTCTTACAAAGCCATATAAGCCAAAAAAGAAATATAAACAGTTCCCATACAGAGAAATTTAATATTATCCATTTGAAAGGTCAGCGTTGGAAGAGAATTCTGCAGTTAATCTGCAAAGGAAAATGCCCATCTTGCCCAAATACACCTTTTTAGAGAAATATGAAAAGTCTCAATGCATATTTTTGTACTTACATTGAAATACTTCATCCCTCTGGCTCAAGATGACGTTTTCTTACAGACTATCCAAGGGATTAAAAATAAAACCAACCAAATAATAACGATTTACAAAAGCAACACATCCAGCCAGCCACCTACAGGATCAAACACACTGGAAAAGGCAGGGAAAAATGTTAACAGGTTACCTGCTGTCAATCAAACTGGCCTCAAAATGACTTAGCACAGCTTGGAGGGTTAAGCAGGGCTGTGTTGCTAAGGATAGAAAGAAAAGCTACCTAAGCTGCTGGAGAGGGCTCTCAAATCCACTGGGGTTTTAGGCACAATTTGTCCAATCCTTCTCTTCCTTGTGGCCATGTAACTCTGGTATAAATCTGACTCTGCTCTGAAATCACACCAGTACAACTGGAAATGCAATCCAGGGTGTATTCCTCTCTTAAATAAAGACCTGCAGAGACCTGGAAAGCTTTCCTGATCCAACCCACTCGTTAAAATGCTTTGGAATCTTATTTATCTCTCGGCCACCCCAGGGAAATCGATGGGACTGGATCAGGATGGTGGTGGCTCTGAAGGATTTGTGTGGATGTGTCACTTCTCACCTGGTTGATAGCCCCTCACTCAGGACAGAGGTGGGTGAGATCCAGAGCAGGGAAATATTAACAGGAAAGTCAGGAGAGCCCTAACCCCAAAATTCGCAAGTTCATGGCAGATGTCAAAGTCAGTCTCAGAATGATGCTCAGCAGCTGGATCATTGAGATTTGAGCATGAAATAGGGACAGACAAGCACGTGAATGACAAATAATGGGAAATTACTTGTTCTGTCATCGTTCACCTGTAAGAGCCTTCCTCTTTGATCTCTCAGTTCCTACTTGCAAAAAAAGACACATACAAAAACAAATACAAAAAAACACATTTAGATTTAGGTACAAAATCAGTGAGAAATCTCACTCCTGCATGGACTGGAATTTTTAAAGATTGGACCTGATGATCTTGGAGGTCTTTTCCAACCTTAGTGGCTGTGATTCTGTGATCCCATTACTCACACAGCCTGTGCACCTTTCTCACTCCCAGCACTAAGCATATTCTTTTGAAAAAAACAAATTGCTTGCACAGAGATCAGGGTCATAAAGGGCTTCTCTTACAAGGGCAGGGATCAAGGGATCCTGCAAGAATAAACTCAGCAAGGTTTGCATCTCAGATCCATAACAGGAATCTTCTAAACGTAATGCCAGTGTAGAAGCCCAGTCGTCTTTGTACAGCACTGCTTTTCCAGCTGTGCACACATCTTTGGGGGTCCCAGGGCCATTCCTGTGGGATCCTTGAGCCAGAGGACCAAGGTCATCTCTTTGTAGGCTTGCATTGAGTATAAGAGGTCACAGCTCTACAGGAAAATTTGTAGGAGCCCATCCATGGGAAAGACTGAACCCCTCATGGAGGCTTTTCTACACACTCAGGGCTGTACCAGGGAGCTGGTCCCTGGTTTTTAATTTCCCATCACAGTTCAAAATGAAATCTCAAAAAGAATGAAGTATAACAGGCAGGGAAGTCCTGGACTTACCAACCCTATCAAAACTCTGTTGTTGGAATTCACACAGAGGAAGCTGTGTGACCCCTTAGCCAAAACCTAAAGGTTTGGTTTGGGTTGGAAGGGACATTAAAGATCCTCTCATTCCACCCCTTTCCATGGGCAGGGACACCTTCCACTATCCCAGGTTACTCCAAGCCCCATCCATCCTGGCCTTGGACACTTCCAGGGATCCAGGGGCAACCACAGCTTCTCTGGGCACCCTGTGCCAGGGCCCCCCCACCCTCCCAGGGAACAATTCCTTCCCAATATCCCATCCATCCCTGCCCTCTGGCAGTGGGAAGCCATTCCCTGTGTCCTGTCCCTCCATCCCTTGTCCCCAGTCCCTCTCCAGCTCTCCCTTCACTTGCAGGATGAACATCTGTTCACATCAGCCTTCTGTCCCCTGCACTGCTCTCACCTTGGAAAGTTTTTTCCCCTCCTTCTCTGTGTTGGGATGTAGCAGAAATAAAGGAATGCAGGTGTCACCCAGAAGGTGCCTGAGCCAGGGCAGGAGAGCTCTCAGGGAATGACTCCATGAACTGAGCACCAGGTCTGTAACCATTGTTCAAGGCATTTATGACCTTCCTGACTGGACTTAAATACTTTAAATTATCAAGAATCCATCCCATCCAGCAGTGACAGCTCATTAACCTCACTTAATACTAAAATCTGTGTTTTTCCTCCCACCTGAACAGTCCCAGTGTCAATTTTTTATGGCTTTTGTTGATTAATTAGGGTGCAGAATTTTGATGGAAATTTCCCTTCCCATACAAGTAATTGCAGCTTCTACTCCTGCAAAGTCATTTCTTTCAGACAGAAGAAAAATTTACAGACCACCACTAACATTTGGATTGCAGCTGGTTGAAAACTCCAGGTTTGTCTTCCAGGGAAATCATAAACAATATGATTTCATGTAGAATTTTTCCCAGAGTAGGTGGAAGTTTCTAGCTAGGAAGATGAATCAGTTTGAAGATTTACCCGTGGGTTTTTTTCCTAAAAAAAAAAAGCTCATTTCAATTTGCCCCATCCTCTTTTTGATGAAGAAAAATACTTTTTAAATATCAAAGTGATCTTAATTAACAAGGAGTATTTATGGCCTGACCAAGACAAAGTAATGTATGGAAAATTACAAACTTGGAGAAATTTGATTCATAAAAAGATAAAAGCATTAAATTGGAAAGCAGATTATCTGTTTCCCTATGAATATATAATAATTATCTGAAAAAAAGAGGCCAAAATGGATAGAATGTATATTTTCTCCTCAATTAATTTTTTACTTCAATTACTTGGAAAGGGTTATCAAAAGGACTTCAAGTTTTTTATTGTTTGGGAAGGAGATTTCTGATAGCCAACGTGTCATTCTATTCCATGGATGACTGAGCCTAAACCATTCCTCACTTTTCCTCACCCAGGTTCTTGTCAGAGCTGGTCTTAAACCCAAGGAAAATCACCTCCAGGTAGGAAAAGTGCTGGAGATTTCAGAGATTGAAACAGCATTCCTTGAACCTCAGCACTGGATCAGAAAGGAAGCTGGAGATGCAAACTCTGTCTTCTGTGCCAAAAAAATCTCGATTTGACAGCACTGACAGCTCAGAGCATTTTCAACTATTTTCTAGCAGGGTTTGGATTCACTGCATCTAAAATAATTTATTTCTTTTCCTTCTCTTCTAGGATTTTGTTAGGAATTTTCAGGGTAGATGGATGGGTAAAGGCTCCATCTCTGGAAACATTCATGGGCAGGTTGGATGGAGCTTTGAGCATCCTGATCTAGTGGAAGTCAGAAGGGTGGAATTATGTGATCTTTGAGGTCCTGTCTATGATTCTGGGAGTGCCTGATGTGGATAGAGATGATCAGAGCACTGGAATTGTTGAACCTGGACAAGGACTTGGAAACATCCACATCCTTGTCTATAACTACCTAGGGCACAGTAGATTTGGAAAAAACCTCCAAGACCATCCAGTCCAAGCTGTGACTGATCCCCACCTTGTCCCCAGCCCAGAGCACTGAGTGCCACATCCAGTCATTCCTTGGACACCTCCAGGGGTGGGAACTCCAAACCTGCCTGGGCAGCCCCTTTGGCAGGGACACAGCCCCAAGGACATTGCCACAGGATCCAACAGCAATGGCCACTTCTGGGTGTTTGAGTCTGCATTGTTCAGCTCCAGCAACAGGGCAGAAACTCCTCTAGGATCAGGGACAAAGCTTTTGCTTCAGAGGGTATTTCTAGTGCTGAAGCCAAGCATTTCCCAGTAATATTGTTATTATTATGTTGTTATTTATCAGCACTGCCCTTTACTCGCATTTCTGGCAATATTGGGGAAAACAACTTTGTATTTCCTTGTGAGGTGAAGTTTGATGTCCGACCTTCTCTGCATGTTTGTACCAGGAAATTGAGAAACAGAGGTGCTATTTCTCGTCTCTCTAATAACGAGGGGTAGGATCTGAGGGAATGGTTGGAACTGTGTCAGGGGGAGGTTTAGGGTGGGTATCAGGAAAAAGTTCTTCCCCCAAGAGTGGCTGGGCACTGGAACAGCCCCAAGGCTGCCAGAGCTCCAAGAGCATTTGGACAATGCTCTCAGGCACAGGATGGCATTGTTCAGGTGTCCTGGGCAGGACCAGGAGTTGGATCAATGAACTTTGTGGGTCCCTTCTGTGGGAGTGAGTGCTGGGCTTCACACCATTAATTAGTGGTTTGTCATCAGTCTCGTCTGTTTCTGTTCAGAGCCAGGATTATTAGAAAGGCCATTGAGATGGATTCTCATGTTTGGACTTGGATGTTTATTATCTTATCAGAGAATTACAGAAAACACCTTTAGCTCCTTGCTAGAAGTGGGAAAAATGGCTCCAAGCTGAGCCTGTTTCAAGGTCTTCTAAAGCTAAACACACCAATAAAAGTTTAACACCTATATTATTTATATTTTTGACCCAATAATAGATTCCCATGACCCTTAAAGTGACATTTGACTGACCAACCAAAGGTTACTGCCTGAGTTCTGTGAAGAAGGAAGAAGAAGAGGAACAAGAAGAAAGACACCACCCAAAATTCTCCATCTTGTCCCATAGCTACCACTATACTGTAAAACCCTCAAATTTAAACCCCATCACCCAGTGAAAACACACATATCTAACCCACTACACGTTTATGATTTCTAACTTATTTATATTCACAAATCTTTTCCAAGGTTTCAGGTCCAGAGCAGTGTTTTTCAGGGCACCTGTGCCTGGAAGCACAGAAAGCTCAAAATTCCTGAGCTCCAACACCTTCCATCTCAGGAGATTCAGTGATTCCAGGATTCCATTTGTCACATCAGACAGAGGAGAGAGCATTGCAAAACTGGAGCAGCTTGCCCAACTCAAACCTAAAATCGTACAATTAATGACATGAAAGGAACACGATGCCAAGAACACACATGGATCACCAGGATCAGGAATGGGCCAAGCAGATGCCAGCAGTTCTTTTGCCTCCCCATGGAGACTGTCTGGTAGGGATGTCCCTTGGTTACATGGTCACAGCCACACGAGGTGGCTCCTGTACCTCTCACCCCTCATCCCAGGGCTGTTTCCAGCTCAGGGGAGGAACCTCAGGCACACAAGGAGTTTCTAGAGAAGCAGCTGAGATCTCCTAAGCTGGTGAGCTCCTCTGTAACAGAGAATTCCTCTCTGTAACAGGGAATGATGGAAATTGCTGAGAAAGTTCAGCATCCAGGGAAGCAAACCCTGGAGTTTGGAGTTGGGAAGCTGAAGAACCAGGAATATGCACAACACCCAGGACCTGAGGCAAGCTGTGCCTAAAAATTGCCACCCAGAAGCTGATTGCTGGATGAAGAGAGTCTCCATGAGCTTTGAGAGGTTTCAGTCTGCAGCTGGATCTGGCCTGGCAGCTCAAGGATGCATGTCAGGAGAAGGAACTCACCACAGCTGCCAGAAACTGCAGGGGTTGGAAAGATTTTTTCCCCCCCAGTTTCCACAAAAAAACCCCTGCAGTCCTTCCTCAGGACAGCAGGCAACCTTGGAAATACACAGACATTTTATTGCCCAGAACTCTGGATTTCAGCATGTGGTTCTCCATATGTCCAACAACTTTTTGCATCCCAGTGTTTCTATCTCCATAAGGCACAAGTCAATTTCCTCTGCACCACCACCATTCCCCTATTTTCCAATTATAATAAGACATTTACTTGAGATTATTAAACCTTTGAATGAAACGCTGGCTTCTTTTTTTTTTCCCCAGTACAGATCTCATTTTTCTGACCATTGTTAACATTTCCAGGCCCCTTTATGTGATTTCTCTTTCCTTTCTTATACCCTCAGCTCCTTCCAAATGATTATCAGTTTTGATTTTCAATAATGTGTCTTTTACACTCTTAAAAAACTTATTTTAAAATATATTAAATTAAATCAGCTCCCTCCACATTCCAGCATGTATATCCTTTCTCTCTCACTTTTTCAATGTGTATTATTGAATCCATGGACAGCATTTATTCATCCAACAATGTCTCTTTCTAAAATGCTTTTAAATAATTTTCCAAGCCAAATCCAGCACTGTGTAAAATCTGATAAACAGTAGAAACAGTCAAATTTCTCTGGAATCGTGTGTTTATCTGGCCTTTTGTCTGGAATTCTTCTGCCATACAGCTGCACTCTTATTTGGGCCTCAACATTTGATCCATTGTATTAGAAGACACAATGTCTCACCTGGAATGACTCCTTTTGGCTTTGAGTAATAGGAGAAAAAAAATTATCAGGGATATTATTCCAGTTTTTTCTCCTTTATTCATCCCAGTTCACATCAGCTGCCTTTGGGAAGTGACAGAGTTGATTTCTCAATTCATTCTCTAACATCCAACTTGTCAAGATTAGCAAAGCTTATCTGTGTTCTTCCCATTTTTTTTTTTTTAGCAAGGATTCCTCCATTTGTTCTTCACCAATTGCATTTTTTTTTTATAGTGACTTCCTTCCTCACTCCAAATCCTGTCCAAATCATCTCTTAGAGTTTTCTTCTTCAGATTTTTTAAAGGTGTTCAATAACTCAGCCAGTTCTGAATTCTTGTCCTCCTTATTAATTTATTGCAGTCCTGCTTTTCCCACTACTTTTTCTTTACCCCCAAGATTTATATCCTTCCAGTTCTTCCTTACCCTCGATTTTAGTCCATGTCAGCAAAACTCTGACCTCTCATGCAGAGCAGCATTGTTAACACTGGTGCCCTGGCCAAAACCTAAATTTGGAGTTTTCTGTGATTTTTGCTTGCCTACACTTTTAGCACAATTAAACCATTCTCAGTTTCCCCCATCTATTGAATCCCAGAGCCAGGCTCTGCTCAGATGAGCCAGCAGGAGCTGCTGGGATTGAACACCTGCTCTGCCTGGGCACTGTGCAGGAGCAGAAGGGACAATGCTTCCCCTCCCCTGCCAGATGTGGGACAATGGGGGGGTATTTCTGACACAAACGCTCCTTCCCAGATGTTTTGGGAAGAACAAAGTGTCCTGGTGGGGTCGTACAGTCACCTGTGACCCCACAGCAGCTCAGCCCTAAACAGGGTCAGGGAGATTGTGTGCAGCCAGGGAGCTGGGACAAGGATCAGCCAGTGCCTGGATAATGTGAGACAAATAAATCCTGCAGGGCAGGGGGCTGGAGGCTGGATGGGGATGTCTGTGATGATTCCAGAACTGCAGCTCTCCTTTAGAGCACCAGAATGAGATACAATGTCCTTCAGGCTGTGTTCAAATCATGGAAGGGTTTGGGTTGGAAAGGGACCTTGAAGCTCATCCAGATCCACCCCCTGCCATGGGCAGGGACACCTTCCACTGTCCCAGGTTGATCCAAGCCCCATCCAGCCTGGCCTTGGACACTTCCAGGGATCCAGGGGCAGCCACAGCTTCTCTGGGCACCCTGTGCCAGGGCCTCCCCACCCTCCCAGGGAACAATTCCTGCCCAATATCCCATCCATCCCTGCCCTCTGGCAGTGGGAAGCCATTCCCTGTGTCCTGTCCCTCCATCCCTTGTCCCCAGTCCCTCTCCAGCTCTCCTGGAGCTCCTTTAGGCTCTGCAAGGGGCTCTGAGCTCTCCCTGGATCCTTCTCTTCTCCAGGTGAGCACCCCCAGCTCTCCCAGCCTGGCTCCAGAGCAGAGGGGCTCCAGCCCTTGGAGCATCTCTGTGACCTCCTTTGGAGTCATTCCATCCTTAATCCTTAACTGGAAGTCCCAAATGAACTCTATCACAGGACAATTGTTTCTCTCCACTGTCTAGAAAAGAAGCTCAAGGTGATGAATGCAGAAGGTTAAAATAAGATTGTTTCATCCGTTGTGTCTCATCCCCCATGTCCTGGCTCTAATTCATGAGAAATGAGTGCTTGAATGGCTCCTTGCTGACCCTTCAAAGAACATGTTTAAAATATTTTTTTAATTGGATTGAGAAGAACTACTGAGAACGAGCACCTGAAGTACTGAGAAGGAAGGGGAAAAAACCTGAAAAGCCCTGCATTTCCTCCTGAGCTGACCCTTCAAATAGCATTCCTTTGCTACTCTTGAGAGATGAGAAAAAAAAAATAATGTTTTGCTTCACCTTAATTACTCTTTCAAAGCATTTGAAAGATTGCATGAAAAAGAATAGAAATGCCATATTGAAACACAGTTTGGGGTCTTTAAAAGATTCCACATTTCAGCTAGTGATTGAAACCCAAAACAGCTAAAAAGTCACCTCCTGTTCCTCTTCCATGTTAGCTGCAGTTGAGATCCAGTTCTCCTTCACACCACATTTTTGAGACTTGGCCTGCTCTGCTGCCTTCACCCCAGGGTAGGATCTGAATATCCTGGTGCTTCTTCCTCATCCTCGTCCCCTCCCTGCTGGCATCATTATCCCCGTGATGTCAGCTGGGGACATCAGCCTCGATAGTCACGGTGTCAGGTGCAACCCTCCACTGCTGGGTCTCTCCTTTCCTTCCTCAGCTTTCCCACAGGTGGCTCTGTCAACACTTTTCACAGAATCAAGGAATAATCTGGGTTGGAAGGGACCTCTGGAGGTGTTCCAGTCCAACCACACCACCAGGGCAGGGTCACCTGGAGCAGGTGACACAGGAACGCATCCAGGTGGGTTTGGAATGCCTCCAGAGAGGGAGACTCCATGAAATCCCTGGAGTTATCACAGTCAAAAGAACAGCTCCTTATCTCCCACCACAGCTCCTCCCTCCCTGCTGGATTAACTCACACTCACACAGCACCCGAGCTCACGACCTCTGTGTCACGTTCAACACCTTCATCTCCTTCACACCAAACCCTCCCGTCTGGACTGCTGCCAAATCTCACAGACTCCTGGCTGAAATTGCTCCCAAACCTCCTGCCATCTCTTCCTGCAAAACACCTCTTTCTGAGTGACCTTATCTCAGCTTACATGAACTTCCATCAGTTTTCACGATATTATACAAAATCCATTCCAAATCCTGCCTGTAAAATCCTTCACTTCTGCAGTTACACAATCCCAGAATCGTTTATGTTGGAAAAGACCTCTTCAAGATCATCGAGTCCAACCTGCCACCAAACACCATCTCATCAAGGAGACCACAGCACTGAGTGTCACATCCAGCTGTTTATTGAACATTTCCAGGATTCTTCCACCTGGGCAGCCCCTTCCAGTGCTAAACCTCCCACTTTTTCCCATGTTTTCACCTTTGCCTTTACCATGCTCAGCTGCTCTGAAGATCTTTCTCACTCCTGCCTATCCTGAGGACTGCAAGAGTTGGCCAATCCACACATCTCAATCCATAGAGCTGGAATTGTTTTCATACTATGGGAATGGGCAGCAAGTGAAGGTTTAGGGAGAGATACAGCCCTTGCTGCCATTTACCTCCTTTCCCTGGCCTCACACTCATCCCAAAACCACAGATCTTCTAGAACATGTCAGAGTTAAAGCTAAGCTTATATAACACTGCAGTGATCACTCAGCTCCACCATTTCCCAGCTTATATCTGATCCTGACCTGGATTCAGATGGGAACGCTGTCCTGTCTCTCACTCAAAGGCAGATGTGATAAGGAACAGCAAGATTATTTTATTAAGAGGCTTTGCATGCCTTTGAGGAAGCTTGAAGTGATAGTCTGCTGAAATGAGTGACTGAATAGCCAGCAGTATGGGAATAAGTCTGGAAAAGTACTGCAAAAATACCTGGGATTATCTGTGCTGATTTTTTTTTTTTCCCCATGGGTTGGCCAAGGGCCACGTTTTTCTGACTTCAGTGTTCACTTTGCCTGAACTTTAATGGCGAGGGCACCTGCCAAATGTGCTCGTGGGCTCGCTGAGGTGTTCGTGGAGGGCAAGTCAGAACTCCCTCCCTGCCAGTCCCCGTGGCCACATCTCAGTGACACGAGATTGGCTTGTGCAGTCAGGAGCTGAGGATGACACCTGGTGAATAAGTCTGGTCAGCTAATGCAGAAAGAATGTGAAATGCAAGAGAAACCTGGGAGCAGTTGGTATGGGACAACTTCAAACAAAACTTTTGATGCAGCTGGGAATGTTCTCAGAAGTAGGGCAAAAAGTTCCACCAGGCTGTTGGAACTTATTGAAGCAGCTGTAGTGGCCTCATTATTCTTAGGTGCAGTTTTAGTACCAAAAGTTGCTGCAAATGTGCTTCTTCCTAGTAACTCTTGATCAAATAGTCTACATTTAGGTCACAGAATCGTTTAGGGTGGAAAAACCCTCAAATATCATCGAGTCCAACCATTCCCCCAGCACTGCCAAGGCCACCACTGACCCATGTCCCCAAGTGCCACAACCACAAGGCTTTTAAGTCCCTGCAGGGATGGGGACTCCACCACTGCCCTGGGAAGCTGTGCCAGGGCTGGACAACCCTGTGGGGGGAAGAAATTGTTCCTATTCTCCCATCTAAACCTCTCCTGGCACACCTTAAGGCTGTTCCCTCTCATCCTGTCCCTGTTCCCTGGCAGCAGAGCCCAATCCCCCCCTGGCTGTTCCCTCCTGTCAGGGAGTTGTGCAGAGCCACAAGGTCCCCCCTGAGCCTCCTTTTCTCCAGGCTGAGCCCCTTTCCCAGCTCTCCTGGTGCTCCAGCCCCTTCCCAAAGTTTACAGCTTTGCAGGTTATTTTTATTACCTGCCAGAGCCCCACTGCTCTCTGGGCTCTGAGGCAGAGTCTCCTCTGCTGTCACTCCCAGAACTGCCCAGTTCAACCCAGAACAGAAAATGGAGTTTAACTGGCACCTGTACTTATGATTCCATCAGGCAACAAAGAGTCCTTTTCTAATTCTGACAGCTTTACTGGCTGCACCTGGGTGAAAAAAAAACCCAAAACCCCATGTTTTTTTAAAGAGTAAAACTGGCACAAAGTGGCTCTGGGATGAGCATCATGTCTGTTGAGCAAGCAGGGATAATTTCTACAGATTTATTGGTCTGTTGGATTCCAGCACTGCTCCAAGGCTGGATGGGGAATGCACAGGTTGGGACACAGATATGGCCAGGCAGCACAAGCCCAGGCCTGCTGGCAGGAGCAGACTTGCTGTGATCAGGTGTGAGCACACACAGAGACACCTCTGCTCTTGGGGTGCCACAGCATGAGCCTGCCTCCCTTTGCTGGCAAACATCCAGGTCATGCTGCATTGCCATCACTGGATCATGGAACCATGGAATCATCAGGGCTGGAAGACTTTCAAGATCACCCAGTCCAGCTATGAGCCCAACTGAACCACTAAACCACATCAGCCAGTGCCAGATTCAGATGCTTCTTAAACACCTCCAGTGATGGTGACTCCTTAAACACCTCCCTGGACAGCCCCTTTCAATGCCTGACCACCCAAACAGAGAAAATATTTTTTTTTATATATATAGCTAATCTGAATCTCCCTTGTCTCAGCTTAAGGCCATTTCCTCTGGTCCTCTCAGAGCAGTCATGGTAGGAGAAACTGACCCCACCTCACTGCAGCCTCCTGCCAGGGAGCTGGAGGGAGTGATGAGGATTTGCCCTGAGCCTCCTCTCCAGACTGGTTTGGGTTAGAAAGGACTTTAAAACTCATCCAGTTTCACCCCCTGAGGTGGACAGGGACACCTTCCACTATCCCAGGCTGCCCCAAGCCCCATCCAACATGGCTTTGGACACTTCCAGGGATTCAGGGGTAGCCACAGCTTCTCTGAGAATCCTGCACCAGTTTTTGATCATCACAGCCGAGAGTTTCTTCCAAACATCTAGTCTAAATCTATCTTCCCTCAACTGTCCCTCCATCCCTTGTCCCCAGCCCCTCTCCAGCTCTCCTGGAGCCCCTTTAGGCTCTGGAAGGGGCTCTGAACTCTCCCTGGAGCTTTCTCTTCTCCAAGATCTCCATTCTCCCCATACCCATGCATGGATCCTTCCAAGCACATAGTGGATGCTGAGACCCAGCTGAAATCCAGCACACACCACAGAAAGCTTGGGCAGCCTGAAGGGCTTAGGGTGCCCCCATCTAAGAGCTGTGGAGACAGAAACCTAAGTGATAGTCATGAAATCCTGGAATGGTTTGGGTTGGAAGGGACCTCAAAGCTCATCCTGTTCCATCCTCTGCCATGGGCAGGGACACCTTCCACTGTCCCATGTTGATCCAAGCTCTGTTAAACCAGGCCTTGGACACTTTGGACACAATTTTTCAGAGCATGAGACAGAAGACACAGGCAAAGGCTGAAAGGAAAATTGAGGTTCTGGTGGATGAAGTAACTTGCCCAGTACCACTTGCTCAGCCATTGGAACAGCAATAGGAGCACAACCTTTGTCCCTGATATTTTAATTTACATTTCTGCATTAAATCAAAGAGAGAGACACAAACCCAGTATGTGACACAACTGCACTGTTTCCAGGTGAGCAGCTCAGAAACAGCCACGGGAGGATTTGCTCTCCCTTCTCTATAGCCCACTTCTCCTTCTAAGCCCTTAAGCACACACAGAACCCTTCTCACACCATCCAGGGCACCAACATCAGTGGAAACACCAAAAAAAGTCAGGCAGCAAACTCGACTTCCATGCCCTGCAGGAGGAGGAAGACTGAGGGTAGCACTGGACAACCACAAGCCTGCAGGATGTTGCCAATTTTGGGAGGTTTTGGAGAAAAAGCAGCGGAGTGATTGAGGGGTTGGTGAGATGAAGGAGGGAGAAAACAAAATGTTGAAAGAACTAAATATACACTGCTTGGCCAAATAATGCCCAAGGGAAAATTCAAGAGCTGGCAGGCAGGAGGGAGCCAAGAGCCAAGGAAGAAGTAGGATCTCCATTGTTGAGAGCTCACAGCCCCTGGAAGTGAACAATGAGGAAAGACTGGGAGCCAGGAGATAAGTTGGGCTGAGGGGAAGCTGAGGAGTGGAGGCACTGCACAGAGAGATGAAATCGAGTCCTTGCTGGAATAACATTTCTGGCAGCAGCCAGGCACCTGGGTCTTGATTTTCTCCTGCGTTTTTCATTCTCTAAGTGGTCAAAATGTTAAGGCTCTAATTCTTCCCCTTCCCAGGCGTGCAGAGGAACAGCTTAATGTAGAGCAAGAGGGTAAAAATAGATGTGATGGGATAAAACTGAGAAAAGGGCAAATGAGGTCATTTAGATTGGAATAATCTTCAAATGAAGGAGCGGAAGCCCCTTCCCACAGGTTATTTAAAACTCCACTGAGTGGGGAAAATGAGATTGTTTTGTTTTTTGGCAGGGGGGAAAGAATCACACTGTGAAAGGAAGAGATTAAAAGATGCTTTGTTTATCTCTTAAAAATTATTTTAAGTACATTTAAACCACCTAAGCCTTGTAAATGTCATTTTATACTTAAATGTGCAGTTTGTCCCTCTTCTACATTAATAGGCACAAATTACTTGTAACAACTGATAGCAATAAAACTCACCTTTTGACCAATGGTTTGTGTTTCTTCAAAGCAAAATAAGAAGACAGCCACAATTACAGGGAAATAAATTAAAAGAGAGGAGGAAAAGACCTGTTGAAGTTCCAAAGGACTTCCAAGGGACAACCAGTGAAGCAAGAGGGAAAAACTCAAAATCAAAAAAGCAGCAAGAGATAGAAAAACATTATCTTGTGCCCTCAGTTGCTGTAAGGAGCAATTCGGGGGAGTAGAAGATGCAGAAGATAAAGAGAAATCAATCACCAGCACGACCAGTAGTTCCTAGTGATTGCAGCCAGGCCAAGAAACTGGAATTCCAGATGTTCAAAAGCAAATACAAATCTTGATCCAAACCCTAGAAGAGTCACAGAGGTGCAGAAATTCCCAGATGAGGGGCATGGCCACCAGAAAACATCTTTCCATAGCAGGCAGGTGGGGCCAGCTGGGTTTTGAGCAGAGGCAGCCCTGGATTGCCAGGTTCTTCTCTTCAAAGGCTCAGTGAGATTCTGACCTGTGGCCTCCTGGTGAATTTATATCAGTTCTCTCCTTCCCCTCTGTATTAATTCAGTTTATGTGGTCCTGCCATGAATTTCTCAACACAGTGTGAAAAGATCAGAAAGGAGAGGAGCTACAGGATGAAATTCAATGCCATTTTCTATTCAAATGGTCACATTTGATGATCTAAATGACCCTGATGCCACAAACAGTATGAATCTCTCTTCAGCCCAATAAATCAATTCATTTGTTAATAGCAATTCATTAAAGAAATGTCAAGGGTTAATGACCTGAGACTCATGCTAGCCAGAAAAAACACAAGGCCCCTCTTTTAGCCTGTGCTTAGAGAGACTGAGGGGCTGCCAAAAAAAGAAAAAGAAAAAAAATAGCTTTGTGGTTATTCAGTTCTTACAGAGAAAATTAGAGCAAAAATTCTGGTTTAGACTCCAACTGGGGTTGTGGTGACAGTGACATCTCTCCCATCAGGGCCTGAAGCAAACCTGGCTCCCTGCCTGGGCAGCACTCCTTAAAATGGACAGAAGTCCCCTATTTGTGCACAGGAGCATGGATCTTCTTATGGGATTGATCCACTCAATCTCCTGCTGCCCCTAAATAGCAGCAGAGACTTTAAGTGGCCGCAGCAAGTTACACCAGAAAAAACAGAATGCAGCTCTGGTCAGAAAGGAGACCTGTTTGCCTGGGAAATGCCTCAAAAAGGATGGACCCAGAGCCCACTGCAAAGCCTCCCAGGAAAACACAAACACAGCCCTTGGAGGCCTTCCAGGGATAACATCTGCATTGCTCAACACAGTACAGCCACCAGCTATGGCTTGTTCCCATCAGAACCTTTCCCTGTAAGCAGAATTCCTGTTATTCACAGGCACCTATTTCTCCCACGTAACCAACAACATCTCCATTTCCTAGTATGAAACAAACCAGAAAGGATGACAGAGTTGCTGAGAAAAGACAGTCAGTGCTAACATCAGTCCTCCAGCACCTCCCCTTGTCACTCCTTTCCCCAGGGCTGGTTTAAAAGCTCATGGAGGGGCAGGGAGAGGCAGGTTCCACTCACCACAGCCAAGGTAATCCAGGTACATAGCTTTGCTCAGGTCAATAATCCATCCCAGGTCAGGCCTTCCTCGAGCACTGACGGTGGAGATCAAAAAGCCAAGCAGAGAATTCCTCTGGCTCCTGCTCCTCCGCCCTGGGAGTGAAGGGTGGGATGCTCCTGCTCAGTCCCTGCCTGCACAGGGAGCTGGGCCCCCACCTCCCTTCCTAAATCTTTACATCTCTGCCCTTCCCCAGCTCTCCCCACTGCCAGGTGCTCCCATGCTCTGCCACTTCTCCAGGTAACAAAGCCAGCAGGCTCCTCTGCCAAGGGGAGCTGCTTGGAATGGGATTAGGATGAGCAGAAAGGAGCTTACAGCTGGGCACCATCTGCAGTGACGATGATTAACTAATGAGGTTTTAAAGTTGGTTTTTTGTTTTTGTTTTTTTTTTTTCTCTTGTTCCCTGCACAGGTTTGGTGACGGAGAGTTTTGCATCACTGTGAGCAGCGTGGTCTGTGCTGCTCACCCAGCCTGACCCAGTGTCCTCTCCTCTGTCCACATGTGTTCCAGCCAGGGAAAAGCTGGCTCCTGATGGCAAAGGCTTCCTTGCCTTCTCTGATCACCAAACACATATTTTAAGTCTCCAGCCTCTGATATGCAATAATTAAATCAGATTAAGTGAATGAAAAAGCCTCTCCCAACCTGAAAAAAACTCTCATGGATGGCAAAAAGAAAAGTTCAGTATCTAGGACAAAGTTTCAAATATTTCATCAGGGACTCTTAAATTGTATTATAAGAAATGAGAAAAAAATCTCAACTCCAGAGAGGTGAGGGTGTTTGTCTTTCTTCACTGGTTTCATCCTTTCAGTGGAGAAGAGGCATCCTCAGATTCTGGTATTTTTCCCCACAGTAAAGCCAAGTGCAGACCCAAATATCCTAATGCCAAGCTAAACACCCTCACTCCAGATGATGCCTCCATGCCAAAACTCTTGTGTTTCCTTAAGCTTCATTCCCACTTGGGCACTGGAGCAGCTCCCCAGGGAATGGGCACAGCCCCATGGCTGCCAGAGCTGCAGGAGAGTTTGGAAAACACTCTCAGGGATGCACAGGGTGGGATTTTGGGGTGTCTATGCAGAGCCAGGGATTGGATCCATGATCCCTGTGGGTCCTGTCCAGCTCAGGATATTCTGTGATTCAATGATTCACCCTCAAGAATGACTTAATCTCTCCAGGGAATAAGTGGAATTTGAGATTTTAGCTCAGATACTGACCTCTGGAATGGACAGCTGGAATTACATGGGATGGGTGCATCCTCTCATCATGCACAGGAGGATAAGCACTTTCCAAAATCTTTCTGCATCCCAGAAAACTGACTGCAGCACAGAACAATTATCACAGAATCCTAGAACAGTTTGGACTGGGAGGGATCTTAAAGCTCATCTCATTCCACCCCCTGCTATGGTCAGGAACACCTTCCACTATCCCAGGCTGCTCCAAGCCATGTAATAACTGGTACTATTCCTTCAGGGCAAGACAGACCCCTCTGGAATCCTTGCTTTAAAAAGAGCTGAACCATTTTCCAGGCCCTGTTGACCATGTCTCATCCAAGAGGGACATCATCATATGCAAAACAATTGCAGTGGAAGCATGAACAGTTCAATGTTTGAGTTTATTCAATGAATAAATAATCCTAAATGAGGACGGGCTGTAAATAAAAAGTCCCAGAAATTCTTACCTACATTCAGGTGCTTCTGTTTCTTCTAGGGGGAAACAAGGAAAGCTCAGCCAGCTCTGAATTACCCCTGCAAGTGACTCTTGCCCCACTGATGACAGACCAGAGGCTGCTTGCAGTTATTCAATGGTTGTAACCACAGAAAAATCTAAAATCCCGCGTGATTGGCCCAAAATAACACCCCAAAAGCTGAGGCCACAAGAACGGTGGTGTAAAAAGATTCTCCCTTGGTGTGCTGCACCCCCACCTCCTTCCTCACCCCATCCCCTCCGAGACCCCAAAAAAAAAGGAGCTGATTCCAGCCATGTGTGAGGATTCCACACGTTGCAGGCTGTAACTCCAGGCAGGTGTCATGTTAAATCTCCTGAGGGATTGGTGGCTGTTTATCATCAGAACAGGGGGAATCTCTCCAGCTTTACCCTGTGCAATGGCTTCAGCACCTAAAGCTGCTCATGATCAGCTTGACCTCACGCTGCCGGGGTTTTTTCCAAAAGGAGATTAAACAGAGTTGCTCCAAGTGGGATTTCCAGAAATTTTCTCCTCTGAGACTGTCTCAATAATTAATTGTTTATTATAATTAATTGTGTTTTGGCAGCCTCCCTGGACTATTTTACCTGTAAATCTCCGTGTAACTTCAAGGCATTTATGAAAATAGACTCACCCATGAAGGTGGCTGAGGAGTTTTATGAAGTGTTAAGGGAGAATGCAGGGGGGAAAAGGCATTTTGGAAAATGTGTTAGGCTTGGAAAAAACTCCTGCTGGGACCACTGCTCAAATTCAAGGCTGAAACCCAGTAAAGTCTACAGGGGAGAGAAAGCACCATGGTGGATAATTATTAACCCAGATTCCAGCCTTTTTAATAAATTAAAGCTGTAGATCCCAGCTCCTCACCACAGTGGCTGTTCTGACCCTATTTCCTTCTCAGATAAAGAATTCTGTAAGGTCTTGAGCTCAGACATCCAGGGAACATGAAACAGCAGCAAGTCATGCAACAAACCCAGGGGTCCCCTTTTCTAATCCCCTCCTCCCCTACTGAACACCTCCTGCCCCTCCAGGAGAATTTTGCTGACTGACAGACAGGGAGAACCTAATCCTTTTGACTCCCATAAACCCCTCCTTATGTTTGGATATTATTAGCACCTGTTTCTAATCCATTATTGAAAAGTTTTACACTTAACGGTGAAATTACCAAGGCTCTTGGGTCTCACTCGGAAAAACTGAGTGTGATACAACTGGGATTA
The DNA here is from genome assembly GCF_052056855.1 of Sturnus vulgaris. Lineage (NCBI taxonomy): Eukaryota > Metazoa > Chordata > Aves > Passeriformes > Sturnidae > Sturnus > Sturnus vulgaris. The sequence continues at coordinate 112,509,757 of NC_142245.1, read as the reverse complement.
TTTTGGGGAAATCATTTAGTCCCTGTTCCCATAGGAATATGAGCCAGCACCTCATTTCCAGGAGATGTTTAACCTCCTCCTGTGTTTTCCTGTTCTGAACAGGGCCTCACTTTCTCCCTGTGGAGTTATTTTCCATAGTAGTGAAAGGACCTCAGTCCCAGCCTCCCAGAGATGTTCATCACGAGGTGACTGTGCTGCCCAGGAAAAGAGAACAAGCCTAGGCCTTCCTGTGTCAGTGAGCAATTTCTGCTCTCTACCAAAATAATTTCCTGAGAAAACTAAATTCTCATTGTGTCTACGGTGATACATCAGAATTGTACAATTTTAGGCAGACTGCACTTAAAGACTGCTTTGCTCAGATGATCCCAATGGTGGCTGACCAACTTCTAAGATGTCTAAAAGCCTGATCTAGTTGAAGATGTGCCTGTTTATTGCAGGGGGTTGGACTTGATGAGTTTTAAAGGTCCCTTCCAACCCAAACCATTCCGTGGTCCTGTTCTACATGGAGGGGAGTCAGAAACTCGAGAAATGCAGCTGCAGGCAGACTCCTCTTTGCCATTTGACTGAAGTTATTTTTTTGCCAAATCTCTCCTCTTTCCTCACCAAACACACATTCTGCTTCAGCCTTGCAGGGCCACTTGAGAAAACTCTTCATTTGCTCTGGAATTTTATAAAAATAGAAACACCTGAAAACCAAACAGGCCTGAAAACCATGCTTTGTCCTGAAATGCAGATGTATACATGAATTAAGCTATGTGGTCAGTGAAAGAAGAGTGGTTGGGCACTGAACAAGCTCTCCAGGGAATGGCCAGGGCCCCAAGGCTGCCAGAGCTCCAGGAGTGTTTGGACAATGCTCTGAGGAACAAGGTGGGATTGTTGGGATGTCCTTTGTAGGGTCAGGAGTAAGAGGTCAAAAGCACTGGTCTCAAAACACCAACTGTCTGGATGTTTGACTGCCAGGACAGTGACTTTACCTTGCTTTGGTCCATCACAGGTGTAAGAGACAGCTGTGGGATGCTTGAGCATCTCCTAGACCTCACCTCCTGCCTGGGCCCCTCTTTAAAACCAACCCCAGGTGCCCCAGGGTGGTCTGAGCAGAGCCCTCCATCAGCAACAGCTCTTCAGGGTGAGCCTGAAGCAGAGCTGGAGCTTTGCCAGGCTTGGCTGTGCTCGTCTCATCTGGAGCACAGCATCTGCCCTCTGCTCAGGGCTCCATCTCTTGGTGCAGGGACACGAGCAGCAGGGTGACATCCCTGCCCTGGCCACGCTCTCAGTGTGTCTTAGGTTGCAATACAAGATGTGCCCAAAAATATGGATTCTATCACTGTCTGCTGAAACCAGCTGGGGCAGTGATCCTGATCTCTGTGGGAGATATCCTCTGCTAATGGGCCAGCTGTTAAACCAGCTGGGGCAGTGTTCTTGATCTTTTCCACAACCCATCCTTCCTTCAGGAGATATCTCCTGTTAATGGGCCATGGAGTCCCCCTGCATGGCTGAAAAAATTCCATCATCCCATTGGGTCCCAGTGCATGGCTGATAAAATTCCATCATCCCATTGGGAGATGCTGCACCCAGGAGGAGGAGCCAAGCCTTTCCTACCTAGATAAAATCTGAGATTTGGAACACCAGGGCAGCCTTTTCCCACTGGATTCCAGAGGAAAACCAGAGCCTTCCACATCATCACTGGACCTTTGGAGGAAACCTGCACCTTCTACAGGAGCACAGCTCCAACTGAACCACATCTGTCACTGCAGGATTGGCAGCCACCATTGAATGGGACTGCACCAACCCCTGAGTGACTGATGGGGGGTCAGCTTGGATTCTGACTCTGGCAGTGGTTTGGGTTTGTTTTTTGTAATACTGTATTTTTATTTTAATTTTCCTAGTAAAGAACTGTTATTCCTATTCCCATATCTTTGCCTGAGATTCCCTTAATTTCAAAATTATGATAATTTGGAGGGAGGGGGTTTACATCCTCCATTTCAAAAAAGAGGGTTCTGCCTTTCTTAGCAAACACCTGTCTTTCAAACCAAGACAGTGTGGTGGGCTCTGAGATCAGGATCTCACCTTGCTTTTAGGAGCCAGATGAGCCTTGCTGGGCTGAGGATAAATCTCTGGCCTTGCCACAGTTGGACCTGCAATGGGTAATGCAATTTCAGGACTGTGTTTTTTCACCTTCCAAGGTGCAGCAGATGCAAGGAGCCCTGAGTGTGCTGCACAACACAAGCACGGGAGATGAGAGACCTTCTGTGCTAATCCCCTTGGACCCAAAATTGGTCTAAGAGAGAAGTAACTGCTTTATATGCTGAGGCATTAATGGATTAGCACTAAGAGCATTAGGGACTTGATTAATGATGCAACATCCACGCCCCCACCCACCACGTCACCAGCCTTTAAAGGGATCCATCCTTGCCTGCTCCTTGTGCCTTCCAGAACTCATTTCTCATCTTGTAGAATCACAGAATCATAGAATGTTGGATCCCAGAAAACTGGGATTTTGGAACTTTCTGTGCTCTCTGGCACTGACCCCCTGGAGAACACTGCTTTTGACCTGAGGCCTTGGAGAAGGCTTCCAAATTTGAGTGATGGAGTTAAAATCACGGGTGTGTAGTTAAATAGAAGTGTGTGATTTCACATGGTGAAGGGTTTTAAGTTTGAGGTTTTTATAATATAGTAATAAGTATGGGAAAAAATAGAAGATTTTGAGTGTTATCTCCTTTCAATGTTCTTCCTTCTTTGTCATGGTTGCAAGTCGTAGTTTCTAGTTGGACAATTAGTGCTGCACTGTGAGTCATAGGAGTTTGGTTATTGGGTCAAAAATACAAATAATGTAAGTGTTAATTCTCTATTAGACTGTTTAGCTTTAAGAGAACTTGTAACTATGAGTCACAGGAGTTTGGTTATTGGGTCAGAAGAATAAATAATGTAAGTGCTAATTCTCTATTAGACTGTTTAGTTTTAAGAGAACTTGTAACTAGCTAGGTTTGCCTCCATTTTGCTCACTTTTAGCTGGTAGCTAAAAGTGTTACAGAGCTCTCTGTACTTTAAATAAAATTTAATAAACAACCAAACCTGAAGGTGAAAAAATTCTTCTCCTTCATGTTTTTTAATCCTAACTCTAAATAAAAGCAAAAAAAAACCTACAAACAAGCCACTAATTATGTAGTACAAATACCACCTTTACAAGTGGTGCCCTGTGTGGGGATCAAACTCACGACCTTCAGATTATGAGACTGAGAATGATTCATCTCATTCCACCCCTGCCATGGCAGGGACACCTTCCACTATCCCAGGCTGCCCCAAGCCCCATCCAGCCTGGCCTTGGACACTTCCAGGGATCCAGGGGCAGCCACAGCTTCTCTGGGCACCCTGTGCCAGGACCTCACCACCCTCCCAGGGAACAATTCCTCCCCAATGTCCCATCCATCCCTGCCCTCTGGCAGTTTGAAGCCATTCTTCCTTTTCCTGTCACTCCAGGCTCTTGTAAAAATTCCCCCTCCATCTTTCCTGTAGGCTCCCTTCAATTAGATCACCCCAAATCTGCAGCTAAACTCAAATCCAGCCATGTGCCAGCTTGGTGTCTCCCATTCTCCTCAGGGGATATAATTTCCCAGCAGGAATCAGCTGCTGAGGCTGATTGCTGTAGCCATAACCCAACATTTCCACTTCCAGTTTTGCCTTCAGTCCAAAGGGAATTTCTGCAATGCAGAATTTTCATGGTTCGTTCTTTTCCACAATTTCAGCTGCATCAGCCTGAATTCACCCAACCAAACTGTAGGAATTGATAGAGTAGATGGAGATCTTCCTTAGGGAAGATATTTGCTGGGAAAAACTCAGGTCATGGAGGGGAGGTGGAGGTGGGAGAAATGTGGAAATCTCTGTATTCTGAGGAATGATGCGACTTCCTTAAATCCTAAAGTGAAGATCTGGCCTGTCATATCAGCACATGGGGAAACCTCTCCCACTCATCCAGGAACTGCTTGTTTGAACACTTTAACATCCAAAATACAGTGATGGAAATGATGAGTAGGAAGTTTAAAGCTCTGGTGCTCTCCTGGTGCTGTGCCACAGACTGGGAATGCTTTAGCAAATCCTCTAAACCTGGGACACAAAGTCTTGTTTCATCTCACCTGATCAGCAGCCATGGTTAACCAGAGGATGTAGGAGTTGAAGACATTTTTGGGGAATGCTGAAGCATGTCCTGTGTTCTCTGGGATTGTCACACAGATTACCACAGGAGGCTGGGAAGGGAGAGGCGGGTAATAATCTCAGAATTCAGATAAAACCACGACAGACTTTTTTTGGTTCAGAGAGGACTGGGGGTGATGACAACTGGGATTTGCTCCTCGAGCATTTTCATGCCTTGTTTTTCAGGATGCAATACTGATACAGGATGGGAAGGTGACATCTCTACCAGGAAACCAGTCAGTGTTTGGAGTAATTTTCTGGTCCTGACGATTGTCAAGGCTGGCAATGCCCACAGTATTAAACTTCCTCCAAAATGAAGTGAATGCTTCCTGTCTGGCATCAGGGATGGGCTTTGGTACAAGTTTGGGCCAGACCTGGGATTGTGGTCAAACAGCTTTTACAGACCAGTTAACCCAGTGCTTGTCCCTGACTGTTCTTCTCAGCATCATCACTTTCCTGGATTCAGAGAGCAGAAAAAAGCTGGAGACTAAAGGAAAGCCAAGAACATGATGGAGAGGGTGGAGAACCTTGAGGAAAAGGAAATCTGACTCTGGTCAGGGTCTCAAGTGCCAGAGGGGATGTGAATCAGGGCAGAAACTCTTCCCCAGGGAAATGACACTCTGTGCAAAGTGGGGGTTCCTTCCCTGCCCACCACCCAACTCTGGTCCTCTGGGAAAGCTCTCAGGGCATGAGATTTAGAGATTTAATCACAGCTGTGGGACTTGACACCTCCAGAGAAAGTGACTTGGATTTCTCCTGGCTTTGCTGGAAAGGGAAATGCCTTAAAAGTCCCTAACATTACAACGTTACAGGATGCACCATGTGTCCTTTTGAGATTCAAAATCCACTCTCTCAGCTACTTCACTCTGCTCTTCCCAGGCACTCTCTCATCTTTTTTCCCCCCTCCCTTTCCCTTTTCTTTCACCCTCAGGGATGAATTTTCTTTCTCCCTGGAGGTAGACAATAGTGAGAGGCAATAATTTTCTAACAGGGCTCCAGATCTTTGCTCTGGCTTCCCAAAAGCCTCTTGCAGAGCCTGAAGACCCCTCCCAAACACAAAAGGTGCAACCAGAGTCGGGATCTTCAGTTCTGTCCTCTACAACAGCAGTGAGGAGGATGTAAAGATCCTCAAGGATATGGGGGACTGATCTTGTGTGGTCCAGAATGAGCTGTTTGCCAGTTGTGTCTCCCAAGGTGAGGGGAAGTGGGGAGAGCAGACAGGAAAAATTCCTCCAAAGGGGTTTTACATCAAGAGTGTGGGGTGTTTATGTGGGGTGTTTAGCTCAAAATCCAGCCCATAGTGGGTGGATGCCAATGGGAGGGGGGTTTGGAATGAGATAGTCTTGAAGACTCCTTCCAACCCAGAATCACAGAATTAATTAGGCTGGAAAACAGCTTTGAGATCATCGAGTTCCACCTGGGACCAGACACCACCAGACCATGGCACTCAGTGCCACATCCAGTCTTTTCTCAAACTCCTCCAGGGATGGTGACTCCACCACCTCCCAGGGCAGCCCATTCCAGTGCCCAGTCACCATTTCCATGAGGAAATTCCTAATGTCCAACCTAAACCTCCCCTGGTGCAGCTTAAGAACTCTGTCCTCTTGTCCTAACCCCAAACCATTCAATGCTGTTCCAGAGAGGAAGTTTAAATACAGGTGTAAATGTGGTATTTGCACTACTTAATTAGTGATTTGTTTCTTTTTCTTTTTGTCTTCACGTAGAATTAGGATTAAAAACACAAAGGAGACAAATCTTTTTGTGTTTGGGCTTGGTTTTTTATTACATTTCATCTAAAGCACAGAGAGTTTTGCAACACTTCTACCTACCAGCTAAAAGTGAACAAAATGGAGGTCCTGAATTTAGTTAATTACAAGATGTTTTAGAGGCAAACAGTCTAATAGAGAATTAACACTTATATTATTTATACTTTTGTTCTAATAATTAAATTTCTGAGACTCACAGTGCAGCACTAACTGTCCAACCAGAAACTACTACCTGAAACCATGAAGAATAAGGAAAAAGAAGACAGAAAAGAGACAATACTCAAAATCCTCCATTTTGTCCCATACTTATTACCATATTCTAAAACTTTAAAATTCAAAACCATTCACCATGTGAAACTACACCCCCATGATTTTAACTCCATCACTCAAATTTGGAAGGCTTTTCCAAGGCCTCAGGTCAAAAGCAGTGTTCTCCTGGGGATCAGTGCCAGAAAGCACAGAAAGCTCAAAACTCCCAGGTTCCAACATACAGGCAGAAATTTCCATGGCAGGCTGAGAGTGGCCCCGGGCTGGGATAAGCCCAGGAGGGAAGGGTTTGTTGGAGCTGTGGTTGCTGGGGACAGCAGGAGCAGTGAGCCCTGCTCTGGGTGAAGTGTCTGTGAGCACAGCCTGGCAGAACGAGTCTGGTGGGGTTGCTGGTGTGCTCACATTGCTGTGACTGGTATGAGATCCTGCCCTCACCCTGCCTCCCAGTGAGCTGTGAACAGCTTCCCTGTGTTGTAACAGGGATGACAACATCCCTCTGTGCCCTGCCAAGCAGGGACCTGAGAGTGGCAGGGAAAACATCCCCGTGGTGCTGAGCTGGAGGGCTCCTGCCCACGGCCCCTGCACATCTCTGGGTGCCTGTGGTTTGTGCAGCAAGGGGCTCTGCTCAACACACACACACACAATTCCCATACAATTTGCTCCTGGGTAAAAGTGGCTCTTTAACTTTGCACTCAGGTCTTGGGTTTTATCCAGCTCCTTTCCTTGTCCTAGCCTTTCCAGAGTATGTTTACACCATGTCAGAATTTAAAAATTAAATAAAAACCCCAAGGCTTCAGTCTCCTGTATGGCAGTAAAAAATATTGCTGCTGATTTTCTTTGTATCTTATATTGTTTTGGGCTTGCAGATGTTCTTGGGCATCAGGTCTGGATACAGATTCTCCATCACAGTAACATTGACCTGATCAGATTGAAGATGAAGGAGCTACTGTGGCTTTAAAATAAAAAACATCATTAAAATAAATCCAGAATTCAACCCCTCACTTGGTGCTGATTATTATATTCATGTTGGGTATCAGAGTCTGTCCAGTGGAGAGAAATTGGCTTTACTGGGTGGAGTTTGCAGAAGCCATGGCTGCAAACCCCAGGACAGATGGATTCTTCCCTGAGAACAAGGCTTGCCTTTGCACTTTTTCTCTTCCAATCTCCATGTCCTGATCTGCTGAGCCTCCTCCCCTGGTGCTGTACAAACGTCACCACCTTGCCCAGCTCTGACTCTGCACAGAGATGGTCCCAACTCTTTAATGAGAGGTGGGATGATCCTTAATGGAGCATTTTCTACTCCTTTCCAGTAGTGGAGTCCTCTGAGGATCATGAATTTTAAGATAATTTTAAGGAATGAATTAGCCCTGAAGTGTCTCTGTGCCTGTGCATGGATAACCTGACTGCTGACTTGAGTCCCTGGGAATTTTGGCTACCTCTAAACCCAGTGTCAAATCCCTGGCAGGCTTTCAGCATGACCTTGCACCACTCTCAGGAGCAAATCCCAGGTGTGGATCAGGAGTCAGCACAGGTCCACCCTGTTTTGAAGGCTGAGCTTGACAGGATGGACATGTCCAAACCATGGCAGGTGGATGAAGTCCCAGAGAATGGAAAAGGCATTGTTTGATTTATAGATATTGCAATAAAGGTTGTTTTTATGTTGCCTCTGTTGCTTTGTGGGTTGTTGAATAACAATATCTTAGGCACAGACAGGTAAGAGTATCCTGAGGGCTTCCCCCTGCAAGAGCCTCAGTTTTCTTGAGTTAATGGCTTCTGACTGAACTCACTCAGTCCTTCAGTGCTTTGAAGTATCTGCATTGTTAGGGCCATTTAAAAACCATCATCAGTTTGATTCTTTCTCCTCTGCACTCGAAATAATCCCCAGTTACCACTTCCCTTGTTTGCCTGTGAGATAACAGAGCAGCTTCACAGCACAGGGAGAGCCCCAGCTCTGCTCTCTGTGGTCATGGGGACATCACCTCTGACCCTGGAGCCTGGTGGAGCTTCCTTGGAGCTCCCCTCACCTCCAGGGCTGGGCAGGACAGCTGCAGAGCAGTGAGGAGCAGAGGGGACCTCAAAAAAAAAAAAAATCGAATCCAAAACCCAATTCAAAGTTGATGCAAGTTCAAAGTTACATTGCTCAGGGTCATATTCAGCAATATTTTATCTCCAAGCATGGGAGATTTCCTCAGCCTCTCTGGGTCACACCTCCCATTTTTTATTCTCTTCATGGTGGATTTCCTCCACCTTCAATCCCCTAATGTCTAACTGGGATTTCTGATCTTGCTATTAAAGCCAATTGTCTCTTTTCCTTTCACTCTGGACATCCAAAGAAAATCTGACTGCATAGTCTCCCATGGCTGAACAAACCCAGATCCCTCAGCCTCTGCTTCTAAATCCTGCTCTTTATCTCCCTAAACATACATATATATATTACATATATATATATGTAAATACCCTGACCTTCTGTCTGACTCTCTCCAGTTTCTCAGTCCCCTCCTTTTGGAAAAGCTCAAAACTGGAAGTCTCTGACCAGACACACTATTCTGGATGTGCCCCACATGTAGCAAAAAGGAGAAAATCCTCTATGACACGCTGATGTTGTTCTGTTACACCCCACTGCACTCCAGAAAGTGTAATAAGGATTCTGCTCCTCATGGACTCTTTCATAGCCATCTTCTTGGTATTTTGAATTTTTTCCTTATTTGAATTGATGCAGGCAAGGCAGGAATCAGATCCAAGCTAAGAGAAAGGTGAGGATGAGCCCTGTTCCCTTCGTGCCTCCATGGAGAATGAGAGGAGAGCAAGTGATGGGAGGAACCAGTGATGCTTCATCAATCAATTAAAAAGATTTCCACAAAACAGGTGGGGGACAAAACATCTCCTGCACTGAATGGAGAGAAAAGAGGGAATCGTGCTACAGCACCATGGAATTTTTGCACGATATTGTGATTTTCTTCCTATCTCACCCATGTTTGGGAGGTGGTCCTTGCCCATGGCATGGCTAAAGAGAGATAACAGGGGGCTGTGCTGGTGCTGGGTTCAATCTTTGCCCATTGGGCTTTTAGGGCTCCTTCAAAATAAAATTAAGATGCCACTAATTTATAAGTTGACGCAGAATTGGTTCCTCTCCTTAAAAAAAAATGTGCTGGGACCTTCTAAGCCCTATGGATCGTGCTGGAGGTGCAGAGCAGAGCTGAAGGGAAGGTAACAGCCTGCCCTGGATCAGACCCTGCTCAGGGAAGCCAGATGAGATATTTTGATGCTTACAAAGCTGTTTAATCATAAGATAACACACTCAGCCTGTTCACACAAATTAGGGTGGGTCCCGTTTGCATAATGTTGATTCCAGAGACAAATTAATCTCACAGACTACTTGTTGCTGCTGCAGATTTTATCCATTCAGCACATTCGACAGGGGATCAGCTCTCAGGCTGAGGAAATTGTCACAGGGTGAATTCTGAGAGGGAGGAAAGAGGAAAAGGGAAAAGCAGCTGGATTTCACTGTGCTCCTGGATTGCAGGGTTTAGGTGGAATTTACCCCAGGCTTTATAACTTGAAGGGGATCTTTGCTTCTTGCTGATGTTCCTAATTAGAAGATGCTCATTAATCATCCACCCCTTATTTATTTTGCAAATAACACAAACTCAGTCGTGGATCAAACATCCCACCCCCAACCCTCCTCTTGCCCCACTGATGTCCCAATCCTTATTAAAAAGTGTCCCTTCAGTACTTTCCCAGCCCTCCACACGATCAGGGCACCAATTCTCAAGCATTCCCTTTGAAATAAAAATCTATTCAGGACATCCACCGCTTCTTCACAAATTAATTAAATTTTAATTAAACGTCACTAAGAAATTACATCTCCCTTTGCAGCCAGCTGGGTCAGGAAGGGCCATGGGGCATTTTGACAGAGCTGCAGCTTTTCTCAGCTTTCCAAGGGGAGGGATCTGTGCTGATTCATTCATAATCAGCCCACTGAATAATGCATGAGATGCTAATGACAGTCCAAAGTCCTGCAGAGGAGACAGGATGTACTTCCACGACTCCTTTCTTTTTGAGAGGAGGTTGGGAGATGGCAATTAAAAAAAAATAATAATAATTTCAGTTTAAGAAACAAGGATGGAAGGCACAGCCTTGAGGACTTTGTGAGTTCCTGATGAATTTCTGGAGGTGCATTTTTTGGGAGGTAATTTCAGAAACTGCCTTCTGTGTTCTCACTCTGGCACTGCACTTCCTCTCCTGTAACAGAAGTGTTAATACTCGAAAATAAATCCTGAGGCAGCTCTTGCTCTCACACATCCCCACCAATGCAGGGGGCAATGGGGGATGTGGGAGAGTGAGAGAAGCTCTGAGGGGTCAGGAGCAATGAAAATTGGGAGTTGGGAGGGCTCTGTTCCCTCTACAAGCCTAGAAATTGTCCCTTTTTAGAAGGGTTTTTTAACAGAAATCCTGAGGTTAATGGCTGTAACCACAGTGCATGGCTTTGATTACATGGGAATTTTAAGCCACCCTAAATTATTTCATATTTAGAGAGCACAAAGGCTCTTCCTGCTTTGCTCCAGTGAGGGAAATCTCCAGTGAGAGGCTGGAAGAGCAAAGTCAGCTGGAGCACAGTGTTGGAGTCAGTAAGTCAGGAGTCTCTCTGAATTCTTCAGAGAAAAATCAGAATACAAGGATTGAATTAAAACCTTTGGCTAGATTGAAGTATGTTAAGCCACTCACACATAAAGCAGAGGTAAAAGTTTAAGTTTTAGTATGAGTAAGCAAATAAAATGAGATTTTAGTGTTTTTAGTAAGTAAAAAGTCTTAGATACCAGTGTATTCCTGTGCAGATTTTGGGAGTTTTCATTACCTAGGGTGATTCCCAACAGGCAATATAGGTGTGCCATCCTAAAATCTTGAATATTATGATTATTTGGGCAGAAAATAAACATAATAAAATCATAGAGTCATAAAAAGGTTTGGGTTGGAAGAAACCATAAAGCCAATAGGCAAGGACACCTTCCCCTAAAATATTTAGACAACTAATGGAGATAAAGGTCTGAGTTTCCATCATTCAGGTGGAATAAAGAGCACCCTACATTTTATTCTGTGCTCTCAGAATCCATAGAATCCTTAAGGTTGGAAAAGACCTCCAAGATGGTGATCACAAGACAGATGCTGAGGTTTATCCTGCCATTCTCACTACGAGGGAATTCACCAATGCTGAGCACAAATCAGAAGCAGGGGGTGGCTCTCCAGCCTTCATTTCCCCAGAAATAATATTACTCCTTGTCTGCTGGGAGATTTATTCAAAACTGCAGGATTTGGGGACTCCAGTCCTGCAAGTTTTTTCCTGTACAAATGCACAAAGGAAGCAGACTCCACTTTTACTCCTGAACCTATAATTGCAAAAGGTTGGAGAGTGGTAGCCAGGCACTTTGCACAACAATAACCTGTTCCTCTTCATCCCACAGGATCCCTGAAAGATTTTTTTCATGCCTAGGCAGGACGAGGCGTACCCAGTCAATTCCTGGTCTCACCCCCTAACCCCATTCCCGGGACATGACTCATTTTTGGACATCCATCCCAAAGAAAGTCCAGGAATGAGCCTCCAAGTGAAATCAGTGGGCATCAGGCTCCTCCAGCCTCCTGTAATTAAAGTGTCTCAGATATTCCCCACCAAAAAGGCACCCAGGGAATGCTGGGCTTAATCACCCCATCAGTTTATCCAACACTTCCCCAGTGGGCTGGGCTGGGCTTTTGCCAGGTTTTGCCATGGATTTTCCCTCCCAGACAAACATTTCCATGCTAACAGCCTCATCTCCCAAGGCTCAGCCTATTCCTACACACACTGTGCTCTCTCCAACTCGTTCGTGTCACCTTGGAGGAAAGCAACAGCACGTGCTCCGTTTAGGATCTTGCAGGGAATAATGGATGTTCCCAAGTCCCTTAAGAGAGGAATTATCACCCCAGCACTGCTGACAGGTTAGACAGAGCTCACTGGGGTTAAGGGACCTGGCAGAGGGTGTGGAATGATTCGCTGGCAGGAGCAAAATCATGTAAGTGCAGAGATCTGGTTCCATTCCTAATTATTCTCTGCCACGAACATGATGCAGACTGCAGAGTTAGGAAGCAGATCTCTGTTTCCCTTCAGCTTCCAAACATATTTTTAATGAATATTCCCTAATTCTATAAATGTCTTTATCTAGTTTGACTGAAGGGACAGGCAAAATCAGCAACAAACAACTGGAAAATCCCAATTGTTCTCCCAGATGAGGCTCTCATCTTTCTTTCCTCAATAAAAAAAAATCCTTTCAGAAAAAAAGTCTTATTAAAACCTACTCCTTTATTAGAGGGAAAATCGCCTTCTCTGTTTCAGTTTTATCTTTGTTTAATTGAGAATAGTAATCTATCAATTGTATTGAAAAATCTCTTATTTTTACTCACAGTTATACACCTGAATATAGTTAATATTAAAGTAGAAAGAATTTAAATTACAGAATCACTGTAGGGAGGGATCTTCTAAGGTCATCTACTCTAACCCCTAAAATTAAATAGGTCTTCAAACTGAGAGAATCTGGTGATGAGGATGAAGCTTAACTCGACCAAGAAACTGTTAAGTGCAGCTAATGGAAAGGAAAAAGTACAGAACATGAAAAAAAAATCTGTTTCCTATGGACGTTTTGGGGGGAGTTTGGATATTGCTATGAAAAACATTAAAAAAATATACAACTTCTCATTTAAAAAAATCAAACCATCTCACTTTGACCAGTCCCTCATCACTTCAATTTTTCTTTTCTACGAGGAAAAACCTGAAAAGATGCATAAAATGCACTTTCTTGTTAAGTGTGCTTAAGGGAAACAAAGCTAAACTCTAACTTTTCTTTAAGTTACTGGGCTTTTTTTTTTTTTTTTTTCCTTAGAAGGATGTTTTCAGCAAGGAAATCATCAATGGAAAATGTTTGACCAGCTGTACCCTTATCTGCAGATCTGGAAGCACAGGCAATACATGGAAATCCCCACCTCACTCGAAGTTTCAAGGGGGTGACTGCTTTTTGTGCTCGTGCCTCTTTCCATGTGAATAAGTGCTCCAGTATTGGCTTTTGTTTGCCATCCATCCACTCCAGGCCAAGGAAAAACACAGGGAAATTTCACCTCGTGCCGGATCCCGGCGCGGGGACCCATGGAATCCACACCAGGTCAGTTTTGTGCAGCCTCCTGAACAAAGCCTTGGGTTTGGCTCCTTCTGGAGCCTTCAGGGAATTGGAATCTGGAGATCAACTTGCAGCTTGCAGGAAATAACAGAGACAAACCTGGGGATGTCTCCATGTGGGCTGGACGTCGCTCGTTTGTGCTCCCGGCTTGGGTTGGAGTCTCCTGGAGGGAGCCCAAATGATCCCAGCCATGGGTCAGGAGTCAGCACAGCCCAGGGAACAATCCTGGTGCTTGTTCAGATGCAGGAATCTTGCTCTGGAGAGAGTTTTGACCAACTGGTCGTCAAGGCAGATGATGGGCACAGGGTGCCCAGAGAAGCTGTGTCTGCCCCTGGATTCCTGGAAGTGTCCAAGGGCAGGTTGGATGGGGCTTGGAGCAACCTGGGTGGAACTAGGTGGCCTTCAAGGTCCCTTCTAATCCTCACCCCTCTGATGCTAAGATTAGTCATTGATAGAAAGAGATCTTGTTTTGTTTGCCATCCATTACAAGTTTGGAATTCCTTTGTCCCTTTTGCCAAGCTTTGATTGTGGGAACTGCTCTGAGGGTGAATTCTAATTCCTGGCCACTCAGTCTCCCGTCCTTATCCTAAGGAGATATCCATATCCAAAGGGACTGTAGTGCAAAATCTTCCTGGTCTTCCAGGAGAACAGCAGGGAAAGTTTGAATTGCTCAGCCTGGAGAAGAGAAGGCCCTGGAAGATCTTCTTCCAGGAGAGCAGCACTCAGCAGGAGTGGCAGGCCCAGAATGTCTGTTCACTTTGGCTTTTCTTCCTAGACTGAACTGGATTTCCACCTCTGGATTTCCAACTCTGGCCTGCATTTCCATCTCTGGCTTTATTTCACACCTCAGCCATGAAGTGTTGATAACACTTTGGGGGAAAAAGAAACCCAAAAAGCCCAGAAACACACACACACACACACACACACACACACACACACACACACACACACACACTCACACACACACACAGACTTGCTTGGGCTTGCATTGCAGGTTCTCCGCCCGGGAGCAAATCACTTGGGAAATTTAATTAAAGTTTAATGAGGCACTTTGATTGCTGGGCCGTACGCCTGCTGGAATTAATGTACAATGAAGGGGTGTCTCGTCACGCTGCTGGCAAGAGCTGGCAATAGCTGGCAAGTTCATGTAGAGCAGAGCATGTCATCCTAAATCACCTTTTGAACCCGGGAAGGCTGCAGGGAAGAGCAGGCAGGAAGGTCTGATGGGTCATTCAGTACAGCAGGTCCTTCACAGGGGAGTCCCATCCCTTGGAGAAATTCCCTTGGAGTGGCTTTTGGGACTTCTCAGGAGGTTGGGGATGGAAGGCAGGCAGGGTGGTGTGGGGGGTCTGGGTTGTGAGTTTCCTTCTCTTCTTTCCCTGGAGCAAAAGAAGGGAAGAGGAGCCTGGATTGGAGGGAGATCTGGCATGGGAGATGCTGGGAGAGTTGGGACCTCCATGGATCCTCTGCAGGACCATAGTGCCAAGGAACCCAACCTCTCAGTTGCTAGTGGACATGTGGGTTCTGTTTCAAGTGAAGGGCTTCCAGTCCACCAGGAAAAGACATTTTGGAATGTCATGCTGGTTTGGAGAGGGACAGTCAACCCCAGGAGAGTCCCACCTCCTTCTGCCTCCAAGCCAGGCTTCCATCCAGGAAAGGATCCATCACAGATCCCATATGGAATCTCCAGAGGTCCCTTAGAAACTCAGCATTTCAGTGAGAATCACAGAATATTCTGAGTTGAAAGGGACCCACAAGGACCATCAAGTCCAACTGTCAAGTGAATTTCCCACAGAGGGATCACACCCACAACCGTGGAATTATTGGCACCATGTTCCAACTAACTGAGATGAAAACTGCCCCAGGATGGATTTGACCTCCAAATCAGAATGGAGACAGCTGGACACACCTGGGAGCTAAATCCCACCTTAAATCACTGATCAGGCTTGCCCAGTGCAGTCACTGGGAAGGGACCTGGCTGGCCTTGTTAAAACTTAAATGTTGAGTGGATGCACCCAAATCTGCCTGAGCTGAGAGTGGTCCAGGAGGGGAGAAAAGTTCATTGTGATGCTGTAACCACGAGATCAGTGCACTGATCCAGTGCACTGTCACATCCTGGGAACTCCTGCAACTCCAGCTCTCCTGCAATGCCTGGCACCTGCAAGGAGCAGGGAGGTTGCACAAACACCCTCCAGTCTGGCCTTTCCTGATCCTGGAGCACTTGGTTCTGCAACTGCAACACATCTTCCATCTTCCTGGGCATGGGGAAGGGAAGTGGGAATGTTGTCCAAGGTGGTAAAAGCCCAGCAGACAAATCCACACTCCAGAAGAACCCATCAAGGAATAGGAGCAGGCTCAGAGGCTTCCCAATGACCTTCCAATTGATTGGGGTGATTTTGGAGCAGATCAAGGGGCAGGGATGCAAACCCTGCCCAGGTAAGGTTCAAGGTGAGCAAAGGCCAGGGGTCAGTCCCAGGACGCCGTTTGTGTGCTGTTGTCCTCTTTTGGGAGGCTGAGAGGAGGGACCAGTTGGGTTCAGAGCTGATCCCTTCATTTTCCTGCATAGGTGCATCCATGAGGGTGGTTGGAGCCTCTGGAGCCACCAGGGCATCGAGGCACAGTCAGAGGCTGTCACCTCTCCCAGGCCAGCACTGAAGAGGATGAGAATCACGGAATCCTGGAATTACAAAAGATCCTGATTTGGAAGGGACACAGGAAGATCACCAAGTCCAACCCCTGGCCCTGCACAGACACCCCAACAATCCCACCCTGTGCATCCCTGAGAGCATTGGCCAAACACTCCTGGAGCTCTGGCAGCCTTGGGAACATCACCATTCCCTGGGGAGCTGTTCCAGTGCTCAAACACCCTCTGGGAGAGGAACCTTTTCCTGATATCCACCCTTAAGAACATGGACTCTGCTGTCACCAGACTGTGCTGAGAGCTGTGGGAAAGGAGACCAAGGGATGCTGCTTTCTCTAAGCCCTATATCCTCTGTGTGTACACATACACAGACAAAAATATGAATAAAATCCTAAAATACAAGAATGGTTTAGGTTGGAAGAGACCTTAAAACTCATCTCATTCCACCCCCTGCCACCAGCAGGGATACCTTCCACTAGACCAGGTTTGTTCCTTATATTTAACAATATATTTAACAATATATTTAACAATATATATAATAACATATTTAATAAATCTACCCTCTTTTACTTCAAAACAATGACATTTTATCCTATCATTATGATCTTGCCAAAAAATTTGAACTCGTTTTTCTGATATATATCGATATATCTATATATCGATATATATCTATATATCTATATAGATATCTCTCTCTCTCTCTCTATATATATATATCTATATATATCTATATATATATAAGGATCCCTTATACATACATAGATATACATATATGTGTCATATCTCCTGTATGTGTATATTTTATATTTTTATATCTATCTATGTATATATATTTATTTATATTTTATATATGTATATTTGGTATCTCCAGTAAATGGGAGGGGTAGAGTTGGGAATACCCATCTTTCTTGTACATATATATATAGACATATATTAATTTATTTATTTATAAACACATATATAGAGAGAGCTATATCTAGATATAGATATATCTAAAGCTATATATAGTTTTATATAGATATATATATATATACATGTACACACATACATATACACATATATATACATATACGTGTGTGTATATTTTTTTATTATATGTATTTTTTTTAAATCTACAGTAAATATGATTGGGAAAGCTGGAAATGTCTGAGTGGTGTCAATCACCACCATGTGAAGCTCTAGACAAGAAGCCTGAGAGGAGAAAATCAAGTAGCTGGTCCCAGGTCAGGGGTGCTGAGGAGCCTCTTTTAAATTCAGGTTTTTGGCATCCTCCCTGAATTTTGGCCGAGGCCCAAGAGGGCAGTGAGAAGACTCTTCCCTCAACAGAGAAGCAAATCCAGCCTTTCCCACTCCAACTTAATGGGAAAAAAAAGCCCATAGGTGGTGTTTTGTTTCCCAAAACGAATAAAATGGGGTGATGGTGGAGGAGGAGGATTTTTGGTGCCCTGGCATCCCTTGATCCCCGATCCTGCTCCCTGGGATGCCGGGAGGAGCAGCGGGATCGTGACTCAGCCCCACATGAGCTGTTTCCTTCCTGCACCACCAAGCCTGGCCTTCTGATGTTTTGTTTGTGGAGCTCTGGGGGCCGAGTGGGAGCTCCTGGAAATCAAAGGGAAAGAACAACATCTTGGGCTGGCTGAGGCGGTGTCCTGGCTGGATGGGACACGGGGGAATTCGGGGTGCTGAGGGTGGGACACACTGCAGCAGGGCACAGGTCATTGCTCCAGTATGAGGCTTCTTATCCCAAAATTCTCCCTGAAAGCAGCAGTGCTCCCTGGATGCCCTTCAGCTCTTGGTGGGACTCCTCAAGCTTGGAGCAGGAAGAACAAAGCTTTTCCCTCTCTCCTTTCTTCTCAGGGTCTCCTCCAGCAGTCCTTTTGGATTGAGATGGGAGTGGGAGCTCTTGTTAATCACCCTGGACAGGACATTACCAGATTTTGAATCTAATTTCAGATTTCTCCTTATTGATGCCAAAGACAAAACACTCCATGAAAGGCTGTTCAATGTTTGGACTCATCCAAACCAGATGACCACATCCAAACCCTCACCAGGAATACCCTCACCAAGAATGTTCTCACTGTCCTTGTCCTTGGTCTGAGCATGGCTATGCTGGGATCTGGTGTAATTTCAGTAGGAATGGTAATATTTGAGGACTGGGGGTCTTCCCTGTCCTAATTTATTGACCAATCTAAGTCTAGTGCAGGTCTCTCCATGTTCCTTCCATCATCCAGAGGTGGCTCTGGACATGTACCAGCCCTCGGGCAGTGCACAGGTTCTTGAGCCTTGGGGATGTTCCCAGAAGGGTGTTGGGAGAGCACAGCTACAATCTGAAGAGGAGGCTCTGGCCAGCACTGGATTCTACTTATCCATTGCAGAAAATATGGAGAGAAAATCCATGTTTTCCTCATTCCCTCCATACCCACTGCACAACTTCCCCCTTCCACCCCAACCAGCTGGGCTACCAGACCCAACCCTGCCACTGTCCTCCCTCTGCCTCCCTCTGATTCCCTGGATGGCAGAGGTGGGCAGGATAACCCTGATCTCCAGCTGTTGGGGCTGCCATGGTTGTCCTTGGCTCTGGCTTTGAAGAGACTCACCTGAAGGATGAGGAGAAATCCTACCTGGGGGCTGGATCTGCTCCAGATGTGCACCAGATGTGACATGCTGGGTCGGGCCAAGGTTGACCCCGGATTGATGATGAGCCAGACCCCACAGTGCTGAGCATGAACTATCCATCCTCAGGCTCTTCTCCCCTGATCAATCCTGTCTTTGCCTTGCCACATTCCCATGAAGCCCCAGCGAGCAGGGAGAGACCCCACAGCCCTCCTCATCCCCCATCACTCCCCTCACCCCTGTTTTCCTATTCCCAGCATTTACCCTGCTGCACGTAGCCCTGGGGGAGCCAGAGGATTGTACACAGAGGGAGAAGTTATTTTTCCTTGACATAAACATCCAAGCCTTTCCTCGGCCCCTTCTCTTGAAACGTGGAGGTAGGACCTGGACTCATAACATCCGGCAGGAGGGGTTGGCCTTATCTGCCAGGAAACACTCAGCTCCGGATACATCCTCCCCTGCTCCCATTGGCAGTGCTGGGCAGGAAACCACTCAGCAGCTTGTCTCATTCCCTCCTCTGCAGAGATGGGAGGGAGGGTCTGATCCTGGAGTCAGGGTGGGATGGGGGGGGAAAAAAAGGGATGGAGGGAGAAGTGAGAAAAGGGGGGGGGGGGGAAATTTAGGATGTGGGGGTTTGGGGGAGTTGGCTGTGTTGAGGACCTCTCTAGGTTCTGTCACTGATTTGCAGGGTGAGCTCAGTTCAGTCAGCTCACCCCCTTCTCTGCCTCTACTTCCCTCACCTGGTTCTGCCTTGAAAAATCAGGGGAAATTGTTGTCTCCCAGCTGGTTTTGTGGCAGGATCCAGATCCCTCACATGGGGCAGGGACCCCTTGTGCTAAAGGCAGCACAATCACTTGGTCCTGTTCAGATTCTGGGGAAAACTCAGCTGGGTCACATCCCAGCGCTGGTTGGAAAAAGGGTGGGAGGGAAGGAAGAATTATCTCTGTTTTCCAGACAGGGAAACTGAGGCACAGAACATCCACGTGGCTGTTTGTCACCCCTTCCCAGTGGCACTGGGACAAGCTGACAGAGGACAGAGAAGTCACCACCTGCTCAAGGGATGCAGAGGAAATTGCCCAGGGCATGACACACGCAGGGCAGCTCCTGGCCAGCCCAAATCCCAGCTATCCGGGAAGGTGACCTCATCCCTGCTCCCCATGCCCGGCACCACGACCTGCACAGCCATGGGGGCAAGCACTGGCCAAGGCCACCAGACACTGGGGGCAGAGGGCTCACACCCTGTGGCCCTCTGGTCACCTCATGGCAAAGGGATACCCCTGTCCTGGCCCAAGCTGACACCCTGGAGCAGGAGCCCAGATGTGGTGTGAGGCTGTTCTATCCCTTCCTGCAGCCCTGATTTGATCTTCCTGCTGGTTTCCAGGCTGGGCACAGCAGGCCACAAACCACAAGGCTCCTCAGCATGCACAGAGACAGCCATGGGCTCCTGGATTTGGGATGGGGAGGGAGGAGAAACATGTCCAGGACTGATGCAGAACAAGTCCTGCTTGGGGTGGAGACCCCCCCAACATCCATAAACGCTGAAGTCCAGCAGTCTTTTATATGGATGCCCACTTTCCAAGCAAAACCACTCCATCCCACCTCTGCCAGCCACTTCTTTTCCACCTGCATCCCAAAAAAATTGCCGTGAGTAGAGGAGATTGACCCATAGCACATCATTTTCCATCCCACCGGAGAAGGGGAGGACTGTTCTGCTCCTGGATTCCATCTCAGCAGTGTCCTGGAGGTGGGAGCTGGCTGCTCCTGGCGCTGGGCGTGTGCCCAGATCCGGCCGTGGCTCCCAGGGAGCCGCACCTCGCCTTGGCTGCGGCTCCCAACGCCCTCGGGGGGCCCTGGATCCTGGTTGGGGCCTGTAGCTGTTCCTGGCGTGCAGGGAGCACAGGGACAAGCTCCCACCTCTCCTCACGTGGCTCTGGGTTGAGCAAGTGGGGACAGGTTTGGCTGGCGGGGCTCTCTGCTTATCCATGGGGATGGGGTGCGTGGAGAAACCCCTTTTCCTGGGGAAATCAGGCTCTGGGAGCTGCTGGGAGCTCTTGGAGAGGGGTTTGTTTCCACCAGCCCTGCATGGGATGAAACAAGCAGGGAAAAATGCTTAAAGGGTGGTGCAGTTGATCCCATTGTTCCTCGAGGCATAGGAATAAGGAGAAGGATCAGCAGGAGCAGGCAATGTCCTGGAGAAAGGGTCCTATAGGGTCAGAATGTGACATCCCAGATCAGGCTGGTGGCAATGGCCAGAGCTGGATTTCTAGGGGTGGCTGGGACAGCTGAGCCTCCTCCCCAAGGGAATTTCACTGTTCTCAGCTGCCTCTGGAGCCTGGGGCACGGCAGGGATTGCAGGGAGAGATGGAGAAGGGAAAAGCAGGACTTCTCCAGCCCCACTCCTGCTCCTGGCACTGTCCCACGTGAGTCAACGCTGCTGGGTAAAGAGGCCAAACAGGATCCTGGCACCTCCCTCCTTCCCTCCCTCCAGCTCCAAAATCCTCTTGCAAGAGTCACGTTTGGGCTGAGCCACCACAGTACCTGGGGCTGGCAGGACACCCAGAGGTATCCATTCCTTTCCCCCTAAAAACAAAAGGCCAAGGGTGAGTTGGGGATGCCTGAGAGGTGCAAGAAGAGGCAGGATGGGAGAGCTGAATCCGAGGGATAGGACTGGGGGATGGAGGAGCACAGGACAGGAGCATGTTGGTGCCTCCCCAAACACTCACACAGCCTCCACCCTCTGGGACCATGGGTCAGAGATGTCATTTGTGGGATAGGATTGGGTTGGGTGACCTCTGAAGACCCCTCCCAGCCACCACACAGAGGTGGCATCACAAAGTGCACTAAGAAATGTTCTCCTCCACTTTTTGGGGCCAAGCAGAAGGAGCCAGCCTGGGAGGACATTGCTTTGGGAGGTATTTACCCTGCCCAGGGTCCCTTCCAGCCCTAACAACTCTGGGATTCTCTGTGCATGGCTTGACCTCAAGGACAGCAGGGACACAGCCTGATTTAATGTCTGGCAAGAGCAGGCTGTGATGTTTTTTTCACGGCCAGCAACATGGATTAAGCTTTTCTCTTTGCTGGCCAAAAGACCATCACTCAACATCACCTTCACGTGGCTCCCCAAATTTGACCCCACACATTTCTGAGGCCTCATTGCCTCAATCTGCACCTGAAACCAGGGCCCTTTTCAATGTCCCCACACTGTGGGAGCACCTTAAAAGGTGAATCAGCTCAAACTGTGAAAGAAAAGAGAGCCTTAAATGTGAACTAAAACCCACGCTCCAGGCACTGGCACTCGCTCCATAAATTGGCAGCATCATTTGTGCTCACCAAGGCACCAAAGGCAAAGCTCTTGACTTCGCTGGAATATGGAAGCAGGATTACAAAAATCATATCTGAGAGATGGCAAAAGCAGGATCAAGGCCAGCACAGTGACCTGAGCCCTGAGACACTCCATGAAAAGTGAGGGTAAGCACTCATCATGCCCTGAATATGTTTGTTAGAAAGTAATCCACAATTTGTAAAGATAACCACAGATCTTTGTTTTATTTATAAAAAAATGGAAGTAGAAAAATTTGGCTGAAAATACCAACAACAACGACAACAACAAAA
The DNA here is from genome assembly GCF_052056855.1 of Sturnus vulgaris. Taxonomy (NCBI): domain Eukaryota; kingdom Metazoa; phylum Chordata; class Aves; order Passeriformes; family Sturnidae; genus Sturnus; species Sturnus vulgaris. Next base: position 112,487,471 of record NC_142245.1, on the reverse strand, counting down.
ATATAAAAAAATAGCACTTGCACGGGAAATGTTTCTGTTTTGAAAACTGTTGTCAATAGCGACAGCAATTTAAATCATCGAACAGTCATCATATAAAAACATATTTATTTAAATTAAATATTTTATGCAAACTCGTATCTACACTCATTCAAAATGCATAGAGTCACACAAAAGAGATGGAATGTATTAGCTTAAAAAACGGTGAACTTTTGGGGTTCTTTTTTTAAGTTTTCTTTGCAATTATTATTAATACATTTTGGGGACTGAAACCAGGAAATCATAACCACGTTACTAACTAATCATTACCAAGTGCCATACAGTAAACACTAAGATTAATCATGTCATATAACTGATTTAAAATAAAGCTTCATCTTTATGGAAAGGAAGAGAACTCGAGCAATACAAAATCCGAGGTGGAGGGGAGGGGGAAGGAATAATGGAAGGAATAAATCAATGTACAGCTTTATTACAAGCAATAAAACGCCAGAGTTAGGAGAGGCATTGGGCACTGTGGCTCCAAACACGGAGCCTTCCCCTTCGAAGGATGTTTGATAAAAAAAGTGTCTGCTGCATCATCACCTCTCGGCCAAAATGCTCATCCCAGGGGTGGATGCTGGCCAGATCCTGCCTCTCCAAGCCCTGATCTTACCCCACACTCCAGAACAGGCTCAGCACCCTCAGGGCTGGCTGTCCCTCTCCTGGCTGGTGTCCCATCCCCTCTGGGGTTTCCCGAGGGATGAAGCCCCCAATCCGTGCTCTGGGGCAGGGGATGGGGGTTTTAATCCCCATTGGAGTGGTCAGGCAGGTCCGGGTGGCTGCAGCAGCGCCGCCACCAGAACCCAAAACCAGCTCATGGACCTTCACCAAAACCTTCCCTTCTCCCATCCCTGCCTTTCCCCCTTCCAGCGGGGAATTCAGACCTGACGTTTGCGGGGTGCTGCCACGCTCCTGACTCCAAAGCAGAGCTGGGGATACCCCAAAATGAGGAGCAGCCTTCCTGTGCTCCCAGGAGCATCCCTGCTTTGGAAGAGGGACTTGGCCAAAGGGCTTTGGCGTCGGGAAGTTCCCCCTGGCCACGGTGGGAGCAGAGTACTCCAGGTTGGTGACCCAACAACCCAAATCCTTTCCCTACAGCACCGAGGAGACTCCAGGGAGACTCCCACTCCCTGTGGCTGGGGCTCGGTCACCCTGAGGGGCCGTGGGCGATGTCCCCAGGGAGCAACGCCTCGGAACAGTGTCGGGTCCTTCCTCCGCCGGTCCAGGCTGGGCTCCTAAGACACGCTGTAGTTGTTGTAGTAGGTGGCCGTGGCGTCGGCCAGGACGGAGGAGATGAGGCTGTTCTCGGAGCTGTGGGAGCCGCCGGATGCTGGGACGTGCCCGTTGGCCAAGGCCCCGCCGTGGTGGTCACCGTGGCCGGGGTTGTTGAGATATTGGTCAAACTCATTGCGGTCCATCTCCCCCAGCAGCTCCGCTTGGCTCAGCTGGTCCAAGGTGTCGAAGCCGTGGTGGTCGGGCGGCGGGGAGAGCTGGCCCAGGTGGGTATGGAGGCTGGGAGGGGGCAGGGAGGGGAAGGCGGGTGTGTAGTAGCTGGGAGGAGGAGGAGGAGGAGGAGGAAGGGCAGGGCAGCTGGAGGCCGGCGGGGGGATCATGCAGGTGGCCGGCTGTGGCATGGGGCTGAGCGGGTGGTGGCCGCAGGGCAAGGAGCCTCCCGCGTACTCCGGGGAGAAGGTGGCACCGGCGAGGTGCGAGCGGTGATGCTCCTCGGGGCAGGGCGACGAGAAGAAGCTCTGCTCGGGGTCTATGGCATCCAGGGGGGACATCTCCGGCGGGGTGGGCAGCCCGTAGGGATAGGTGTCCACGCTGGTGCTGCTGCCGCTGCCCGGAGCATCCCGGTATCCCCGCACAGCCGGCAGTCCCGGGCGGGGGGGGTACTCACCCGGGCCCTCTTTGTCCCCCCCAGCCCGGCTGCAGGTCCGCTTTTCCGGCACAGAGTTCTGGTCCCGGGTCAGGCTGCCCAGCAGAAAGCCGGGATCCACCCTCTTCCCGATGCGCTTGACCTGCTTCTTCCGACGGGGCCGGTACTTGTAGTTGGGATAATCTTGCATGTGCTTCACCCGCAGCCGCTCGGCCTCCTCCACGTAGGGACGCTTCTGAGACAGGCTCAGCGCCTTCCAGGACTTCCCTGAAATGCAAGACACGCTCCCTTAGCACCCGCAGCCTCCCAAGGGCGCCCGATATCCCACCTGGCAGAGGACACATCCCAAAAAAACCGGCGGGACAAGGCGACAGCGGGTGGGAGAAGAAGGGGGGAATTGGGGCTGCTATAGGGTCTCTGCTCTGATTCCCTTTATCTCAAGTCCCCACACAAGGTGGGTTTAGGGTTTGTAAATAAATCCAGGCAGATGAACTCTCCCAGCTCCATGGGCTGGGACAGAGAGCCCGGCTGTGGAGCAGGGACAGCCAAGGCTGTGCCTGGCTGAGCAGAGGGTCAGGACGTGGTGTCCTTTAAGGTGCCCCAGCCTGTGCCCTGCCAGGACTTGCACCAGGGCACAAGGAGACCTGGGCACCGTGACAGCTGGTCTGGATGGTGGAAGGTGTCCCTGCCCATGGCAGGGGGATGGATTAGGTGGTCTTTAAGCTCCCTTCCGACCCAAAAAATCCCATGACTCTGTAATTCTATGACCTCGCTCCTCCCTGTTTGAGATAAAATCTCCCCAAGACACAGGACAGAAAAGCAGCGTTGGGCAGGGGGGTTTAGTCCCACAGTGAGGCTGTCCCAGGCTGCTCCTCAGGGTGAGGGGGAGAAATGAAGGTACAGATCAAAGCCTTTGATGCCTTCCCATGGCCTGAGACAGCAGAAATAACACTAATAAGCTGAGATGCTGCATGGCAAAGCAGCAGGGAGAAAACCCAAACCACCAAAGAAAACACCACAGAACTGTCCAGGGAAACACAAACTTTGGATAAGAGGTTGGGCAGCAAAGCTGTGTTGCAATTCAAGCAGTTCTTTCTCAGGCTGTCTGGGCCGATAATTTTGGTTTGCCCTCTTGGTTTCACATCAAAATGGGGATTGGGAGAAAAGGAGAAATAGTGGATGGGGAGTGGGAAACAAAAGCGTGTTCAAAATGGGTTGTGATCTCCCAAAAGTAACAGCAGAAATACAAACACACACCCCAGCCATGTAATACAGGGACAAAGTGGGACAGCAAGGACAGGCCAGGAAAATTTGAGGGTCCCTCCTTGCACAGCAGGGCAGCACTCTCAGGGTTTGCAGCAAAGGGGTGGCAGGGTGCTTGTCCCCTGGGATGTAGGACACCACCAGGCTTTGCACCCTGAGTGGTGGCTGCACACCTGGAGTGTGGGACAGTTTTGGGGTGAGCACCCCGTGGGTGACAGGGTGGGTGCACGGTGCTGCTTCCGGGGTGCAGAACTCCATCAGGTTTTGCAGCTCCAGGGTGCTGCACCCGAGCTGGCTTTGCACCCCAGAAACAGCCAGGTAGGTGTAGGGGTGCCCTTCTGCAGTGTGCCAGTCCTGGGCAGGGTTGGCACCCCCAGGGATGGCCATGGCTCTGGCATTCCCAATCCGGGGCCCTGGAACTGGAAGATTTTCGCCCGGGATGACCGGGTGGGTGCATGGTGCCCACCTCGGAGCGCTGGATCCAGACGGGATTTGCACCCCAGGAACGGCCGGAGAGTGCCTGGATCCCCACCCCAAATGCACTGAATCCGGAGCGAGTTTTTTTTCACTCCAGGGAGCGCAGGTGAGTCCCTGGGGACCAAGCCTGGAGCGCTGGATCCGAGTGTGCATCCCAATCCCGGGTGGGTGCTTGGGTGCCTCCCCGAGCTGCTGGATCCGTGCAGGGCTTGGACTCCAGGGAATGCCCTGGTGGACTCGTGGGTACCGAATCCGGACACGGGATGTCCCTGGGCACTGAATCCCGACGGGATTTGCACCTGGATGGGTGGGTGGGTGCTCACCCCGGAGCACCGGATCCTGCAGGGTTTGCACCCCAGGGGATGCCCGGGTGGACTCGTGGGCACCGAATCCGGACAAGGGATCTCCCTGGGCACTGAATGCCGACAGGATTTGCACCCCAGGGGATACCCGGGTGGGTCCCCCACCTTTCCCCCGCTCCTCGCCCCCCAAACCCGCCCCCACCGCGCTCCTCACCGAGCATCTTGCTGAGCTCCGCGTTGTGCAGGTCGGGGTTTTGCACCGCCAGCCGCTTCCTCTCGTCCTTCGCCCACACCATGAAGGCGTTCATGGGCCGGCGGATGCGGCTCTCGGAGCCCTTCTCTCCCTGCGACGCTCGGGGGGGTGGCCCTGGGGACAGCCCCTCGCCCGTGTCCCCCTCCAGCCGCTCCGGCCAGGGGAATGTGCTGAGCAGCGCAGCCATGGCCCCCCCCCCGGCCACCCCCCGGCCCCGCCGCGCTGCCCTCGGGGTCCCCGCGCAGTCCCAGCCTCCTGCCCGGCCTCTCCCGTATTTATGAGCTCCTTGGAAAAAGCCTCCTCCAATGACACCGAAGGGACTCGCTGCTCCTCCTTGTTTGCAAACTCCTCAGCCCCGGCCGGGATGGTGCTGGGAGAAAACTTCTCCCCACCCTCTGCCCGGCACCCCCCCACCCGGGGAATCAGCACCCCCAGCACCCCCCTTTCTCCTTCCCGCTCCCCCCTCCCCCTCTTTTATTATTATTTTTCCTTATTTTGCCCACTGAAAGGGAGTCAGGAGAGAGCTGGAGATGTCCCGCCCCCAAACAGCTCCGCTGCCTCCCTGCACCTCAGAGACCTTCAAACTTTAAAGGCTGGGGGGTAACACAGAGAGGGGAGATAAAGGCACTGAAAACTTGGAAAGAAAAGGAAAATGGCACCAAAAGGAAGATCCCACTGAGGGGCAAAAGGCTCCTCCCCAGGCTTTGACAAGCTGCAGGAACCCTCCTTGCCAAGGGAAATCAAGGCACGGATCCCACAGGGAAACCTTTTCCCCACTTCTCCTGCTTTAGCCACCAGCCCGGGCTGTGCTTTGCCCACCCCATGTGGGTTTTCACCCCAAATCTCCAGGTCCCCGTGTATGAGATGGAAACTGAGACACAATGAACGTGCTGGCGAGTGCTTGTCCAACCTGGTCGGACTCCCAAAGGAGCTTTTAGGGGAAAATAAGGCAGGGATAGGGCTGGGCACAGCTCAAAGAGGTTGAAACATCCCCAGTCGGTCCCTGTTGCCCATCCCTGGACACTGGGAGACAAAGGATCTTTTCCTTGCTGCTGCTTTTTATGGAGTGCTGCCCTATCCCAAAAAGGATGGAAGTCCCAAAACCGCACAAATGTGCTCCCCACTAACCCCAGCTGGGTGTTCACAAGGGTGGGAAAGCCATCCAAGCAGCATTCCTCTCACTAGGACAAAGGATTTCCAGGAAGGTGATGGCACCGAAAATCCCCAGCTGGCTGCCCTTTTCCCGGCTCATCCCTGCAACCTGCCCGGGGGAATGGATTTGATGGCTGGATTCCTTTATGATTTTGACCGGCGGGCATGGGGCTGCAGCGGCTCCGTTTTTCTGGCCGTGGGTTTCCTCTCGGTGCTGCCAAAAAAGCAGCGGGACGGGGTGCGGGATGGGCGGGGGTTTCCTGGGGTTGGCCGAGGCTGCCCCATCTGAGCCCAAGGCAGGGGGGAAAACCCCGGCGCTGATCCCAGGATGGGAGCTGGGGCAGGTTTCCCACGTGCCTGGGTGTTCCTATTGACTCTTGTCAGATTAGGAGTGATGGAGAGAGCGCGTGGAAATGTGAGCCGGGCAGGATCCGCCTGGGCTTCCTGGTCTCTCCTTTCCCTCTGCTCTGCCTGTGGTTTCTTGTGGATTGCAGCGATTTTGGGGTCAGCAGAGCTGGAATCTGCCAACTTCGCTGGCAGCAGAAGCAGCAGCTGCCCTCCCCGAGCTTTTCCCCGGGACTGAACTAAAACCCTGCGGAAGCAACAACATTTTCCAAAGGAACTGATTAAATCTATTAAGCTATTTACAAGTGGGCTCCATCAGAGCTGCGTTATCTGGGAATACAACAGGAAGGCAACTTCTCTTAAATCTAAAAGGCGCAGGAGATTTCCTGGTCTCGGGACAGATTTATAAACCCTCTCCACACACACACACAAACACACACACGGAGGAGCTGCCTTTTATCTGGGGTTTGGAGCCGGGCACGCTCCTGGGGACAGCTTGTTCTGTCCCAGCAGCTCCACATCTCTCCCAAAGTCCCGTCTCACGCCTTGAAGTGCCGGGATGGGGCAGGGAGGGAGGATGCCAAACTCTCCACCCTGCCCTGCACAGCTCTTCCCCTGCAGGCTGGAACTGCTGCAGAGATTGGCAGCGAGGATTTGAGACGAAAACCTGAAACACCCTTAATTTTGTTTAGTTCCCTTTAGGAAAGGTGGAAGTGCCCTGAAAAAGAGGCTGCCAGGGGTTAAAAGGTTTTATTTTGAATAGGATTGTGCTTTGGGTATGGTGAATATGTTGCACTGCTCAGTGTTCCTTTTTAACCCTCAGGATGCTCAGGACCTCGATATCATGAATATAAAAGCGCCTCAGTCCCAGAGGCCAGGAATTTTTAGTGGTAGCAGCAGAATTTTCCTTCTTGGGAGAAGGAAAGAGATTGATTAATTCCACTTGATCCCTTTTACAGGACCGCTTCCACCTTGCCTTGTGTTTCCACATTTTGCAGGATGGGTGGAAAGGTTTGGGAAGAGGACAAAACCCTGAGCAAGGACAGGACCTGCACCCACCTCGTGCCTCTGAAGCCTGGAAGCTCTCAGAGCACCTCTCCGGGTGTTCCTGATCCTCATTATTCCCTCCACATCCTGGGAGTAACATCTGACCTCCCAAAGGTACCACAGGGGTCAACTCGTGGCTTTTCAGAACCTCCTGAGACACAATCTGGGGCTCCTGTGTGGTTACAGCACAAAGAAATCCGGCAGAATATTCCTCGTTTGGATTTCCTCCCTTCCCAGGGCCCCCACACAGAATTTTAAGTGCAAACACTGCTACTATTATTAATAACTACTTTTTTTTTTTTTTTTTTTTTTTTTCCCTTCTCCCCCTCTCCTGCAGCACCTGGCATTCTGATGGCATTAGTAGGGAGGGTTTCATTCTGCACCCTGCCTAAAATGCTGGTCAAACCTGTCCTGTCAGAAGCTCCCACGTTACATAAAGGAGGCTGGGGCCATGTGAAAATGCCACCTCTTAATTGCCACCAGGGTAATTAGTCTGGAAAAACCTCAGGATTACCTTTGTTTTTTGTTGTGTTTTTTGTTGTTTTTTTTTTTTGTGTGCTCACCTTCCCCGCTCTGCTGCGAGGTTTCACCTGTATCTGGGGCACAGGAAGCAGCAGAGCTCTCCCAGGGCTTTGGGAACAGGGAAATTACGGCGAAAAGCCGCGAGCGAAAAATAGACGGAGCAGACAAAGGGGGGAAGAAAGCTTTGTTCTCCCCCATTTTCACGGATGGGGAACAGTGGCAACAAATCCCTTGGGCCAGGCAGAAAATGAGTGGCTGAACCCTACATGGAACCACCGTCCCTTTAAAAATATCTCTTTTTTTTCTGGGGGGGGTGTGTGGATCCGACATCTGGAATTTTACTCCTGTAAAGGGAGGGTTTATTTTCACTCCCCCCCCCCTCCCATCTCGCACCCCACCAACCTTCAGGGAGATTAAAATATGTGAGAAAGTGCAAATCCTAAATTAGCTCAATATTCACATGTTCCTTAATTATTGATGAAACTCTTGGCTCCCAAGGGAAGTTTTTGCAGAGAGAGCTGGGGGTTCCCAGCAGAAGATTCTTTCAGTGCTGCAGTTCCCAACTCTGCCCACTGCCCATCCTCCCTGATTCCACCAGGTTTTCCCCAGGGATTGCTACCTGGACCATTTATTTTCTCAGTAAAAAAAAACCCAGAGCTTTCCCATCATACAAAAAAAAAAAAAAAAGCAGAAAACCTCCCTCCTCCTCCACTCAAAATGCTATCTTTTTCAGCATGGTGCTGAATATTTCTGCTCTCACTACTTTTAAATTGCGGTTTTAAAGTTACAAAAACAAATATTTTAATGCCTTTAGTTTAAAAGGAACTAGGAAGAGTTTCTCTATTACACCTTTAAATTTATAAAGACGGATTAAGATAGGAAAAATGTATTTGAGTGATTCAGAAGCAGATTTTCACTTGATGAGGAACGGAGTTTCAATTTGTTTTACAATATTCCCAATTCTGCCACCACAAAATTGTGTATTTGTACTGCATTTCCTAGTCCCACATCACTAAAAGTTTGCTGATCCAAGAAAAAAATGAGTTTACCCCTGGATGGAACAGGTACAGAGATAAAATCCTCGGTTATTGTCCCGAGGTCTCCGAGCTCTGATCCTTCCTGGGGGTTCCTGCCCAGGAATGAGGAGGAATTAGGAATGGCTTTGGATGCCCAAAATCCTCACCCCATATCCAATAGGATACACCATTCCCAGATCTGTTTTCCAGCCAGGTGTGATGCTGAGCAGCGTTTCCAGCAGATTTTGTGTGGTTTCCCTCTCTTCTTGGAGCTTCCTTCCTTCCCTCAGTGTTGGCAGGTTCGGAGGTTCCGTGACGTAAATTGTGCCTTTTGAAGGTGGATGCTGCAACAACTTCGGTCTTGTGTGTTTAAACAGGAGAAAATTGGTTAATTACGCTGATGAATGCAGCTAATTGTCCTTGCTGAGAGCTGAGGAGCTGGAGGCAGAGAGCAGCAGGGCAGCTGGAAGAATTGCAGCCATGCTGAGCTGTCCCCAAATATTTCAGAGCCCCTGAATGGTTTAGGGCGGAAAATCCCTGAGAGATCATCGAGTCCAACCATTCTCCAGCACTGCCAAAGCCACCTCTGCCCCGTGTCCCCAAGTGCCACAACCACATGGATTGGAAATCCCTGCAGGGATGGAGACTCCTCCACTGCCATGGGCAGCCCCTTCCAGTGCCTGACCACCCTTTCCATGGAGAAATTCTTCCTGATGTCCAACCTCACCCTCCCCTGGCACAGCTTGAGGCTGTTCCCTCTCCTCCTGTCCCTGTTCCCTGGGAGCAGAGCCCGACCCCCCTGGCTGTCCCCTCCTGTCAGGGAGTTGTGCAGAGCCACAAGGTCCCCCCTGAGCCTCCTTTTCTCCAGGCTGAGCCCCTTTCCCAGCTCCCTCAGCCTCTCCTGGAGCTCCAGCCCCTTCCCCAGCTCTGTTCCCTTCCCTGGATGTGCTCCAACCCCTTCAATTCACAAAAGTCACAAAGCAGCTGCTTCTCAATGGACTCGAATTCACTTAAACACAAGCAGAGGTGGTTCTGAAATATTCAATGGTGTCTTGCATTTATGCTTTAGAAAACCCTGCTTGTTACTAAGGGTGCACCTGGGGACAACATGGGTCAGTGGTGGCCTTGGCTGTGCTGAGGGAATGGTTGGACTGGATGGTCCTAGAGGGCTTTTCCAACCTCAGTGGTTCCATGATTCTACAATTTCTCCTTCTACAATTCTCTACCTCTGCTTTACGCTGTTGTGTGTGAAGCATCAGAGCTGGAACACCTTTGGGAGGAAATTTAAGGAATTCTGCCTTTACCACATGTCTGGGCTGTCACTTGGGATGCTCCAGTGTCATCTCCCACCCCTGGCTCCAAGGAAAGCTCCTAAAGTTCACACAAATTTGGGTCCAACAATGGTACCAGGACTATTTTCCCATGGTCTCTACTTCCTAGGGTAGTTTGGTGCCTGCAGGTGTTTACAAGCACAATCCAAGCTCCATTATTGCTGCTCTAACATTGCACTTGCCAATCATGTCCTTGGCCGTGGATCCTGCACTGAATTCTGAGCCTCAAAGCCAAAAGCAGCCCTATCCCTGCAAAGAATGGAACAGCTCAGGAGAAACCAGTGTTGGAATATTCCCAAAGCAAAAAGGAAAATTTCCTCCAGTCACTGCTGACCCGGGGTTACCAAAACTGAAAACATTTTAATATCTGTGCTGCTCATGCCTCGTTCCCCATTCAGGAACGACAGCAGAGCAGGGAGTCTCATTTTCCTTGGTGTCCAGGTAATTTCACTGGGAGCCACCTCATTCTGTGAGTACAATGGATGAATTTATAACAAAAGGCCTCGGAGTTTGAAAGTCAGATTTTCGCGGAAATGAAACCAAGTCGTTCCTTTGTGCTCACATTCTGCTAATTCCACCATCTGGGCACTGACGTAATTCTTTTTCTTGTGCTTTCTAAAAAAGGCCTCCTTGCCAAACCCAGAGTTGGGTTAAAACCGAACTCAAAACCCACTAGAAACAAAAACCCCAAAATATATATGTGTAATTTATTACTCTGAAACATGTTCCTCTTGTTCCAATCATCCATTTCACTGGACAGTATCTGCTATGAAGAGCTTTTCATTGAGTAATGCTGACCACAAACACAGAGCAGAGCAGTTAAATCAATTGCTTGTGTCAAATACAAGCAATTTATGATTTATGATTATTTATTTATTATGATTTTCCCCTCCTACAACCACATGCAGAGCTTGGGACACATTAAAATTCCACATTTCCCTAGATAAACTGCCATGTATTTATTGCAGAAATAGAGAATCTTCCATTGGTAGCTGATACTTCCATCTGAGCCAGATTTAAGTCTTGGGTATCCCAAATTTAACAGGAGCAACAGCACAAATTTAAAGGTTTATTCCTGGTTTTATTCTTCCTGTAACTGACACTGGAATGTGGCCAAGCACCCACAAGAATCAGCACACAGAAAAACATGAAAATTCACAGAGGGAACAAACAAACAAGCTCAGCAGCATTTGGAGAAGGAAACCTTATTCCTTGACTAGCACCTTTTTAAACTGAAATCCCAGAGAGGCTGTAAAGTTTAGTTGGCTTAAGAGTTAAAAAATAATAATTGGAAACAATCAGGCTTTTGGATTCTAATAACAAAAATTCCAACTTGTGGTGAGCAAGAAATCAGGAGGGATGCTTCAGCTTAACATAAAACATTATTTTGCTGTCTTCTTCCATTGAGGAGATGATTTTTTCACCTCAAGAATGGAGTTTCCTCCTAGTTTGTTAACAGCTGATGGTATTTGGTGGTATTTCATTTAAGGAAGCCAGGGACAAGAAAATTATGGTGAATAATAATTGTACAGCCTGAAAAGGAGACGCAACAAAGGTTAAAACCCCTGGCATGTGAAATCCAGGGAAAGGCATCTTGTTCTCCCATACAAGAAGTGAAATTTCATTTTGCTGCAATGAATGAGCATGTCCTGAGGGCAGAAAAAAAAAAGGTGCTTTGGAAACCAAGAGATCTTAAAAAAGGAGTTGAGCTGCAACCAAACCATCCATGTGGTCTGGGTGCTGCAGATGGAGTTTCCTCCACTGCACAATAAAGGCAGCTTAAGGAAATTTTTTTCCCTATTAACATCTGCATCTTGACAATGTTCCTCAGACCACGTTAAGCAACTCTGCTGAGCTGAGACAATATAAAAATGTACCCATTTTCTTCAGCAGAGCAGCCAATGGGATGTTTTAGATTTACACTGATGAAACCCAGCCTGGATGAAATGAGCAGCTCATGAATTTGGATCCTGGATTCTGCCAGGATGACTGGCTGGTGTTCAGGGTTGTGCTGTCACTTTGCTTTGGCCAAAGAAATATCAGGACAGGACACCAGGAAGGTGAATCCTTCTTCCCAGTCCACCACTTCCAAGCTCACCCATCTCTTCTGACAGCTCTGAGTGACATTAAAATGCCAAAATTCATGCTGAAGGTTTCACATCTCCCACAGAACTGCTTGTGGCAATGCCCAGTTCCAGCATTCCTTATTTCCAGGCTTACAATGAGAAACGAGCTCTAGTTTGGTTATAAATCCAAACTGCAAGTTTTCAATGTGTGAATGGCAATAGCAATCTGGCTGTGCTTTTTTTATTGGGCTCCCAATTTCAGGAAAAAAACTTGCTCTAACCAAGGCAGCTTTCTGGATTCCAGAGGTACCAGTGAAGAGATCCTGAGTATTGCCTGGAAATCAAAGATTTAGGTATGGTTAATAAATGATAAGGTTAATACACATTTCCTTTAGCTTTGGTGCAAAGTTACAATTGTTTGACAATGATTTGGAGGCACAGGGAGGTCTTTTTATTTCATCCTTTAGTGCTGACACTCAGGACCAAACTTTTAATTACAGTAAGCATTTTGGGAAGAAACAACATTCATTTTATATGTAAAAAAAAAGATGAATGTAAAAATTAGACACCACCTTGCAAAAATCAATGAAAAAACACAGACAACTTTGCAAACCCCCTTCTGCTTCCAGAAGCAGAGCTGGACTCTCACAAGTGAAAACAATTTTAATTAAAAGGCAGTCCTAAGGTGATTTTTAATTTTTTTTTTCCTAGATTGAAAAAAACACAGTCAGTGTGAAGCAGTAGAAAGTCATTCCCTGCTTTTCACAGTCTTGATGTGTTAATCCTCCATGTGGATCCTTTTTGAATGTGGCAATGAAGCTCCTGCTGGCCCATCACCATGTTTTCCCCTGGGAGAGCTGGGTTTAGATCCAGCCTGAGTTTAGACCCAGCCTGAATTTAGATCCAGCCTGAGTTTAGATCCAGTCTGCTGGAGCAGTGTCCAAGTCTGGATTGGTGCTATGTTTACAAAGAGCTTCCTCTAACACAGACTCATCCTTGAGTCTAAAAGGGTTAAATGTTCTTGCAGTGCTTCTTTTTCTTTCTGGGTACTTCTTCCCCACACTCCCCTGCCTCCTCTTTTTGCTTTTTGTGCTTCTTCTTGTGGCGTTTCTTCTGCTTTTCCTCCTGCTCCTCTGTGCTGAGTTCCTCCCCCTCAGACATTCCCACAGAAATTTCTCCATTGCCTGTATTTTCATCACAACTGATGTTTTCTCCTTCATTCTCCTCTTCATGTTTCCTCTTTTTTTTCCTTTTGTGACATTCATTTAGTGGATCATCCAGTTCTTTTCCATTCAAGCTCCCTGTCTTAGGCTTTTTCCCTGGTTTCTCAGAGTCCTCTGTCCTCTCTGCCTCATCATCTCTCTTCTGCTTCTTCTTTTTCTTTTTGGCTTTGGTTTCCAGTTCTTCTGAAGGCTCCACAGCTTCATCAGCTGCTGGGCTGGAATGATCCACCTTTGCTTCTGCTTCCTCCTGGGATCCCTTCAGCTTTGCCATACGCTTGGCAAAATATTCCTGGACAGTGAGAGCACTCTTGACTGTACTGGAACCGTCTCCAGGGCTGCAGAGGCAGCTGCTCTTCTCTTCCTGGGAGTCAGGATCAGCAATATCCTCCTGCAAGGGAACAGAGATGAGCAGGAGTGAGTCAGGAATCATGGCTTTAAACATAATGCTGGGGTTTTTTTGCACACTAATAAGGAAAATACTGAAATCCAACGTGGAGCTTTGAAAATTAGCTGTGACAGTACAGATTTGGGTGAAAGTGAGGCAGCCCTCCATGTGAAATGCTGTAGGTTTAGGGAAAAGAGGTGGAAGGAGGGAAGGCAGCAAGAGAACACAAACCAAGACAGTTTCCAGTTGTTCTGAGTTCCTTACTTTACCTACTCCTACATAACTTATGTCTACCAGTGTCATACTCAGTGCATTACACTGACTTTACAAAGCACAAGTCCCTGCAAGACATAAAGCAGCAAGAAAAATGATCCACTGCAATCCATTAGCCTGTGGCACAAAGGAAATCCCATGCCTGGGATAACTCTTCAGCAAAGAATCTGTGATCCAGGGAGCAATCCAGCATTGAGGCATCTCCTCCATCTTATCTGATCTTTGGAAATGTTTGTTTCAGAGCTGCTCTGCTGTCAGGGTGTCCCAGATGTTGTTATTTAAACAGGCACCATTTGATCACAGGTTATCAGATGGCACAAACAACATCACAGGTTACATCTTACAAGGTTTCTGCAGACATGAAATAAAGAGCTGCTCATCTCCAGCTGCAGGTGAAGAGTCTCCTTTCTAGAAAGGAAATATCAAACTAAAAGCAAAGTACAGCTCTGGAGATGGATGTTATGGATGGCATGAAGAGAATTGACTGAGAAAGCAACAAATGCCACAAGATGGAAATGTATAATTTGTTAAATTATCTGAGATTTACAAAAGAAACAAACCAGAAAGGCAGCTGAAATTAAGGTTTGTTCACATACATACCAATGCACTCAAAACAAAGCCTTTGTGGTACAGCCTTTTGCTTGGCAAAAGTCACAAATGACTCTTGGAAATGTCCCAAACTTTCACAGAATCACAGAATCATTCAGGTTGGAAAAGAGCTCCAAGACCATCGAGCCCAACCTGTGACTGACCTGACCCTGTCACCAGTGTGTCACTGAGTGCCACATCCAGGCATTCCTTGGACACCTCCAGGGATGGGGACTCCAAATCTCCCTGGCAGCCCCTTCCAACTCCTGACCACCCTTTCCATGAAGAAATTCTTCCTGGTGTCCAACCTCGCCCTCCCCTGGCACAGTTTGAAGCCATTTCCTCTCCTGTCCCTGTTCCCTGGAGCAGAGCCCGACCCCCCTGGCTGTCCCCTCCTGTCAGGGAGTTGTGTAGAGCCACAAGGTCCCCCCTGAGCCTCCTTTTCTCCAGGCTGAGCCCCTTTCCCAGCTCCCTCCACTCATTATTTGTTTTTTTTAAGGCCTTAAAAACACCACACACCTTTAACACCACAGGGAACCAGGTATCTCCTCTAGACGGGAAAAGCTGGGGAAGATGGTGTAGAATCCTCACCAACATTTGCCCTACAACCCCTTCCTGAATGAAAGGGGATCCAGAGGGATTATAGTCAGAGAAAATTCTGTTTTTCCATTCATAAATGCACAAGGATGGGTAAGAGCACCCGATCTACCCACACATCCTGAATCCTGCCTGCCCGAATCAGAGCAGTCAGATTTCACAGCTGTAAATGGGTTAGTTGTACACCTAATTAGTGGCTTGTTTTTATTCTGTTTTTACTCAGAGTCAGGATTAAAAACATGAAGGAGACTAATTTCTCATGTTTGGACTTCGTTGTTAAGTAAATCTTATTTAAAGTACAGAGAGTTCTACAACATTTCTAGCTACCAGCTAAAAGTGAACAAAATGGAGACCAGTCTAGCTAGCTACAAGGTCTTTTAAAGCTAAACAGTCCAATAAAGAACTAACACTTACATTATTTATACTTTTGACCCAATAACCAAACACCCGTGACCCACAGTGCAGCACTAATTACCCAACCAAAACCTGCTGCCTGAAAGTATGAAGAAGAAGGAAGAATAAGACAGAAAGGAGACAACACCTAAAGGCTTCCATCTTGTCCCATACCTATTACTATATTCTAAAAATCCTAAATTCAAAACCCTTCACCATGTGAAATCACACACTTCTGTTTAACTACACCCCCGTGATTTTAACTCCATCACTCAAATTGTGAAGCTTCCTCCAAGGTCTCAAATCAAAAGCAGTGTTCTCCAGGGAATCAGTGCCAGAAAGCACAGAAAGCCCAAAAATCCCAGGCTTCAGGGTTCCAACACACAGCCACTTTCACTGCCATAACCTGATAGTTGGGGAAGGCCAGCAGAGAGCTGGGAGAGAAAACTCCACTTATCTCAACACTTTATAGTTATTGCATGATGCTGCAGATAAGGGACCTGGCTCTCTTGAGGGCATCATTAAACTTGAGGGCTGAAGTGGAGTTTATTAGGGTTTGTGAGTAAGGTTTTCCAGGTCTGGCTCCTTATGCATCCATAACCTTTAGTCCCATGAGCAGGAATGCACAAATTGGTGTCATTAGTGATGCATTATGAGTGGTGGTTTCCTCATCCATCTGCTTTCAAGAGAACTATTCCAGTGGAACGAAAGTAAGGTTGCACTTGAGATTCCAGTGATGTTTGTGTGGGCACTTATCAAAATTAGGGACTTTTCTTGTAGGGATATGTTGTAGCGTTCCTGAGGGGTTATGAAGTAACTGAAACTATTTGACTTCTGGCAAAGAAGCCTGAAAAGGGATGTGGAACAGGGGGAAAAACAGGATATATCCACACACAGGTTACATTTGAAAGGGGAGCTGCAGCAAAAGTTTAACAAGACAGAATTCCCAGGATAAATGAGTTGAGCTATATTTGTATTACACCTGGTTTTAATAAGACCTAACCCAACAAGCAGAGAATCCCATGTCATCACAGGATCATTTAGGTTGGAAAAGAGCTCCAACACCATCAAGTCCATCCTGTGACCATCCCTGTCAGCCAGCCCAAAGCACTGAGTGCTATGTACAGACCTTCCTTGGACACCTCCAGGGATGGGGACTCCAAACTTCCCTGGGCAGCCCCTTCCAATGTTTACCAACTCCTTCCATGAAGAAATTCCTCCTGATGTACAACCTGACCCTCCCCTGGCACAGCCTGAGGCCTTTCCCTCTCCTCCTGTCCCTGTTCCCTGGGAGCAGAGCCCGACCCCCCTGGCTGTCCCCTCCTGTCAGGGAGTTGTGCAGAGCCACAAGGTCCCCCCTGAGCCTCCTTTTCTCCAGGCTGAGCCCCTTTCCCAGCTCCCTCAGCCTCTCCTGGTGCTCCAGCCCCTTCCCCAGCTCTGTTCCCTTCCCTGGACACCTCCAGCCCCTCCAAGTCTCTCCTGAAATGTCCCCAGGACTGGAGGTGCCCCAGCAGTGCCAGCACAGAGGGACAATCACTGCCCTGGCCCTGCTGAAGCCCAGGCAAACTGTGTCATTTCCCTTCCCTCCACAGCAGGATTTTGACACCCTGGATTGCAAAAGGACAAACAGACTCCCAGGTTTTGGGCCAGAACTGTTTCCCTCCCCACCCCAATGTGGAAAACACGCTTGAGCCCAGAAGATCCTGGCCAACCAGGAAAGGATTTTCTCATTGCCTTAGTGACTTCAAGTCCTGACAACTTAATTACTGTAATTGAAGGCAAATATTACTTGAGCTCTACACATTTCTTTCTTTTCATGAAGTACATTAGGCATAAAACAAATGTTCCTTTGGTTAAGCAGAAGAGTTCCAAAGGTATGCATGAGTTTAGAAAATAAGAACCTTGCTCAGAAACTCCTTTATTGATAAGAATTTTAATAACCACGGGCCACTGAGCACAGAACTAACAGGGCATGGAGACAAGCAAAGAAGTGCCAACCTTAGAAAACCTCTGGGTTTAGGAAAAGCTTGTGTAAAACCATAAATCACCTGGAAGGGCTGTTAAATGCCAAGGTATTCCTGTTTCTGTGGTGTACCTGTCCCAGTAGCCATGGGAACGCTGCTGAACTCTAACCAGGGGTTTTCTCTAACCCCTCACAGTTTATGCAATTCCTCCCCTGCTCGACCCAACACAGAGAAAAATTTCAAAGAAAAATAAGGCAGATACCCCTAAAAGTGGATTGTGCTGCTGCAGCTTCTGAAAGACCAGATAAAAGACAAAAAGAAATATTCTTGCTCCAGAGAACTGATGATCACATAAAAAAGAAAAGAGCAATTGTGCTGTAACTGGAGGGAAACCTGAAGATTAGCCTTTGGAGAAGATGTTTGTCCATGCCATGAGTTCTAAAATTGCCCAAAAAACTGATCTGAGGAGATGAAGTTTGAAGGAATTGGGAATAGGGAACTGGTAGGATGGTCCCAAGCAAAAGAAAAGGACTGCTTGAAACGTGGTGTTAAATGTGGAATGAGCAAGAGGAAACAATAGGAAAATTCAAGGAGAGGTTGGGAAGTGCACAGGAAGAGATGAAGGTCAATTACAGGCAGAAGTCCCCTGTAAATATCATCTGTTTATGTAATTAGTGAAATGTATGGAAAATAAAGGACACAAAGCACTCCATGTACCATCGTGTTTTTCTCTGCCTTTCTTCGCTCGCTGATTAAATCATTAAGGGAGTACACTAAACTTACAAATGGAAATCCTGGTTCTCTTGAATCCTGCAGGATCAGGATTGCATCTCTAGGGCATCCCACTCCCAGAGCATCCCTCAGTTATTTAGTGAAAGGAAAAAACGAGGGATTATGGTCAATTATCAAAGCAATTCACATCAGTGAAAAGAAGACAAGAAGCCCAAAGTGGGAAGGATTTAGACACATCATGAAACCAAATGGGTTTGAAACCCACCCTGGTCTAGTGGAAAGTGTCCCTGAACATGGCAGAGGTGGGAAAGAGATGAGCTTTAAGGTGTCTTCCAACCCAAACTATCCTGAGATTATTATAATTAATATTCAAGAATTAGAACTGCACCTGCACGTTTTCCCTGGGAGGAAAAGTGAGACAGAACCACGTGCAAAGCAAAGGGTGCTGGCAACACACAGGAGCAACACAGCAGCCTGGATTCATTCAGAGAAGTTTCCCTCCTCTTCAGAATGCAAGTCTTTTCTTTATAGCACTTAAAATCTTAAAAAAGGGAAAGAAAAGAATCCCTTATACCATCTCTGTCTGCTACATATGAACTACTATTACTTAAGCCCAGGAATTTCACATGACTTTGCTTTGTTGCTAATTCACAATAATTTTGTGAAATCTGATTCACAAGAGGCAAAGTCCAGAAGGGATGAGCAAAAAGGCAGAATTAAGCTGAACTATTTCAGTAGGCTCTCCCTTAAATCACAGAAAGTGGGCTGGATGAAGCACATGGAGCCTGAGTTCCATGGAAAACACAGGATCACTCAGCTTTAAAATGCAGCCACCCCTGTTCTGCCTTCCTTACCATCTTTCTTGCTGAGAAACTGTAACAATAAGATTAAAATAATCTTGTTCTGTTCCTGCTGCTTCAGATCCTCACCGAGAGGTTGGTAGGAGCCCCATGCAGTGCACAAAACTTGACAGGCAAGAGCTGAGGGCATCCCTGTATCTTTCCATCCCAGGAATGGCTGCAGAAAATTCCTGAAGAGTCACTCTGGAGCTTTGCAGACATCAGCTGCTGACAGAGTCTTGCTTTAAGGAGTTGACAACTTCAAGTTAAGTACGAGCATTAACATTTGGATTGGGATCAAACAGGCGAGAGGGTGAACAAAGACCTGTAGCCTGATGAGTTTAAGCAGGATTAAAATAAATACATGCATAAATAAGGCCACATACCATCAGTTCTGCAGTCAGTTCTGGCATCAGAACAGGTACCCAGGAGGCTCCAATGCTTTTAATTTACCTGATTAAAGTTGGTTTACTGCAGACAGCATCTTGTGAAGAGCTGATGAGAACAGACTCCCAATACAGCATGGGCTGATGCAAAGGGAAAATGGGACAATTTCTGTGGTGTTCACGAGGAAAAGGACAAGCAGCAAAAATTATCCACAGGAAAGCTTTGCCAGTAGGAGAAATCAGTGTCTTTGTGAAGCCTCAACAACCACTGGGAGGTCTCAACCACTGAAAGCAATTCAGACAACTACCGGGGAAGGGTTGGGGGAGTTAATCCTTGCTTGGAATGGAAAATGTGGGGTCTGGACTCCAGAAACATCTTTCAGTCCTGCAATGCTTCAAAAACCTAAACAGGGATAGAATTTGACCTCCTGGTGGTCATAGAATTGTTAAAGTTGGAAAAGCCCTCTCAGATCACTGAGTCCAAAGATTCCCCAGCACTGCCAAGGACATCACCAACCCATGTCCCCAAGTGCCAGATCTACACAGCTTTTAAATCCCTCCTGGGATGATGATTCCACCATGGGCAGCCTGTTAAAAGAAATCAGGGTTTAATGAAAGACATGAGAAGCAGGGACACTCAACCTGGACAAAAGTGGTAAAAATTCAGGTCACCTGCAACTTCTATTTTTTGTTGGCCATGGTGCTGTAATTACCAGGACATGCCACATATCCATAGGAAGATTTAATTTTACTACTATTTAACCTGAGTACCAATAGAACAATGAACCCATTGATGGGAAATGGAATGAAAATCCTGAATGTCCAGTACCTGGATGACATGACACTTGTTAAAAGAACAAGTTCCAATTACTACAGAGAAGCACTTTCCTGCTTGACTCTGTTAAAATAAATTCTGTGCCAGAATATATTGAAACATCAGCTGCTGTCTTGCAGTTGATATTAACTTCTACACTCCACATGAGCCATCAGCTGTCTCTAACCTAGCAAGGACAAGAAGAGAGGTTAGGAAGTAATTAATGGAAAAAGGACAAGGAAAACTGTTTTTAAAAATATAATGTTTTTCCATGGAATTATGAAGATCCATTTTTGCTACACTTGCAACTACAAAAGAGCAGATTGATTCTCTAGCAATCAAAAGGCCAAGGAATTTTATTATAGTACATCTATGCCTAAAATAATCTGGAGGTTATTGATAGAATATTGACCTCTGGAGCAGAACTGCTATGAGTGCTAGACCAGCTCCACTTGTTTTAGTGGAGTCATGGAAACCTCCAAAGAACAGAGGTTTCACCATCCCTCAGGATACAGAATCAGGGAATGGTTTGGGTGGGAAGGGACCTTAAAGCCCATCCCATTCCACCTCCTGCCAAGGGCAGAGACACCTCCCACTATCCCAGGCTGCTCCAAGCTCCATCCAGCCTGGCCTTGGATATGGCACCACATCCTAATGAGGAGGTTTTATCACCACATAACAGCACCCATTTCACCCCACTGCAGTAAAATCTACAGGTGCTTGATTTTCATTTACATTGTATTTGCTGATTCTGTTTTTATTTCGGTTTTAAATTCTGTGGTGATGCACATCCAAATTCTCCCAGCCTGTCTTGTCCTTCTATTTTATATTTTTGCTAAAAGCTCATCCTGTACCTCAGCAAGTGGCCAATTTTAGCAATTTTCATTCATTCACACAACAGAAAGCCCCCATCTCTCTTGCTGAATACTCCTGGTGTGCAAAATGCCATTTGTTTGTGATACAAACAATTCATTTCCAGGGGTGTAGGATGAGCTGGAGCCCAGCCTGATCCCATCAGTGAAACAGGAGCTGCACAATAAAGCTGTGACACTCAGCCAGGTTTTGCCTCCAGCCTGCAAACACCAGAGGAACAGGAAACAGCAGGGTTGCAAAAGTGCAACGGATTAAATTTTGGCCAGGGATTTGATTGCAATGATAGTCCTGGGGATTCATTCCAGCTGTCCTGAGCAGATCCTGGTCAGGCCACAGCACCTGTATGTCCAAGGGCAGCTTGGGAATCCCGGCACTGCGTCCCACAGGGCACACACACACTTCCTCCTACTGTTCTTACACTTTTCAGGAAAAAAAAAACCCCAAATTTATTTAAGTTTTTGAACAATAAAGGCAGCGAGTAAAATCCAGGAGCTGAGGCTAAGGGGGAATACACACCGTGGGATAATTCCCAAGAGTTGCAGAAGGCTGAAAGAGTGTAAGGAAAGAGTTAAAAAACTCAGCACGTGGCAGAGAAAATCCTTTTCATGTCTTGAGAGACACTTAGATATCCCTGTGACATCTCATTCCACTCCAGCTCCTCTGCTGAGGCCAGCACAACCTCTCTGCCTTCGCATTTCCCTGCAAATTACATCTGTGCCTTACACTGGATATAAACAAAACTAAAGGAAGAGATTTCCCCTAGGATCTCTCTATTGGCACGATGCAGAGATCCAAACACAGTGACTTCATCTTCCCCCAAAAGCACCTAAATCAATTCGAACTGTTCTGTTCTCACCTTGAATAACAGAGGAAGTACAGTCCAGCAAAACCAGCACAGGACTGGGAAGGTCACGTTTCCCAAGTTCTCTTCCCAGCTGGTGGGAAACCCTGGAGAAATGATTCCCTCCAGCTCTGGCACAGGTTATCAAAGCACAGAACATGCCTGATCAACTGCATGAAACTCAGAGCAGAGCTAAGAGTTTCATAAAGTGTTTGTGAGGTGCCCTGAGATCCTTCACAGAGGTATCCCAGATGAACAACGACTGAAATAACCCTGGAATTCCACTCACCTGCCCCTGGGGCTGGGACACTGAACACAGACCTGACCCAGCAGCACTTCTGGGATGGATCTGTGAGGAACCAAATCACCAGGAGTCTCAGGTAGTGTATTTTAAAGGAGTGGGCAGGAGAAAAAACATGGAATGGTTTGGGTAGGGTTGGAAAAGACCTTAAAGCTCATCCAGTTCCAACCCCTGCCATGGCAGGGACACCTTCCACTATCCCAGGCTGCTCCAAGCCCCATCCAACCTGGCCTTGGACACTTCCAGGGATCCAGGGGCAGCCACAGCTTCTCTGGGCACCTGTGCCAGGGCCTCCCCACCCTCCCAGGGAACAATTCCTTCCCAATATCCCATCCATCCCTGCCCTCTGGCAGTGGGAAGCCATTCCCTGTGTCCTGTCCCTCCATCCCTTGTCCCCAGTCCCTCTCCAGCTCTCCTGGAGCCCCTTTAGGCTCTGCAAGGGGCTTTGAGCTCTCCCTGGATCCTTCTCTTCTCCAGGTGAGCACCCCCAGCTCTCCCAGCCTGGCTCCAGAGCAGAGGAGCAGCTCCATGGCCTCCTTTGGACTCTCCCCAGCAGCTCCACCTCCTTCTGCTGTTGGCCCCAGGGCTGGAGGCAGCTCTGCAGGTGGGGTCTCACCTGAGTGGAGCAGAGGGGCAGAATCCCCTCCTCCCCTGCTGCACACACTGGGGATCAGCCCAGGATGCAGATTGCTTTGTTAATCCTGCATTCAGAATCTAAATGTCTAAAAAGTCTTCAAAAGTCCAGGACAGCCATCCCTGTCCCCAATACTGTGGGTACTGTCCCGTGGCACTGCCATGCTCAGACACCATCCCAGCCTTCTCCACATGTCCTGTCATCCCCTGGGTATTTTTTATTATCCTTTTGTAATGTGTGGAATGGGCAGCTGCTATTAAGGATTCAAGAGACCAAACTCTCACTGATTCTTGAATTCAGGATTTCTTCCTGTGCTCCATAGATACAAAAGAACCCCAAAAGAAGTAACAAGTGGGCTTGGCCTGCCAGACTGAATACAATCAGAGGCATCAATGAGGGCTCTGAAGATTTGGGATGCTGAGAGAAAGAATGGAATAAAATCCATTGGGAGCACCCAGAAGAGAGAAAGGAGTTCTGGTAGCAGTTCCAAGAGCAAGAACAGTCACAGCATCACAGCTTTGGCTTCTGGCAGAGGAAACTGCACGTGCTTCAAAATCTGGAAACAACACCTGCTTATGTCCAACTCCTCTTCTGGCTCTTTTCTAATAATACATGTAGAAAAGCAGATCTGGGTAGAAATCAAGTGCTTCCAGAAGCATTTGAAGCAGGTAATTTAAACCAAAGCTTTGCTCCTTTCCCCTTCCCCTCAGAAAATGCTTCTCAAAAGGAAAATGGACACTTGAGCCTTTTCCCTTCTCTGATCTGAGAGGGTGATTTGTGGCAGAGCTGATCCATGGGTCCAAACCAGCTCAGACCCCTGGACAAGGGAACACACATTTCCTGTTTTTCAGCACCAGCAGTGGCCCAGGAGCCCCTGAGAAATACCTCGTGTCACTTTGTTGTCACTTTTTAGTGTGCCTTCCTTAGGCTTGGTTCCTTTCCTCTAAGCAGGTGTGAAGGGGGGACTCAGAGCACAGGGAAATGAATCAGAACTTCACAATTTGGGGCAGGACAGACCAGAAATACCACAAATACCAGCAGGGCCCTCCTGTGTAGGCTAAAAGACAGATGCAGAAACACAAGCAGCAAGAAACAGCAGGGCTGTGCATGCACATTTTTTTCCTTCTCTCCCATCTATAAGGGTCTGAAGAAAAGAGTTTGTCTGAGGAATGGGGTTTATATTTTTAAGGAACACCATTCTCATGAAGTGTTCCTACAGTTCATAAGGATCTTATCCTTGTTTTTCAGGATTCACACAGCACTGCCCAGTGACTACAACCCACCAGGTACAACCTCTCTGCAGCTTCTTTTTCATAAATTCTTGCATTTCTTCCTTGTTTCTGCCTTTAGTTCTGGTGCTTCCTTAAACAACTCTTCTGACAATCAGCTCCTCAGATCAATTCCAACTGGGACTCATCCTCCCCTCCAAAAACCAACCCAACTCTTCTCCTCTCAGCTTCAAAATGCTGCTCCAAGTGTTTCCCTACCCATCTTGCCCGTGTCCTACCTTACCCTCTCGCTATCTGAGATGTGTAACATCCTGCCCTTGTTCTGTCCATCATTTCCTTGCAAGCTCTCTGGGGAAGCAATTAGCCCACTTGTGAGCACTCTACAACATAATTAACAAATAATAACCACTGAGAAATGTAGGCCAAAAAAGCCAAGTTATCACAGCCCCATTTCTGCAGAGACTTGCATTGTTCTGTGCTCGCTTGCAGCTTCCAAGTTCCTGGAGGCACAAATTCTCCTCCAAGGCAGCACAAAAGCAAAGGTGAATGCTGTGTTTTAAAGAAGACATAAAATGTTCTGACTTTATTTGGATTTCCAGGCTTTGCTGCTTTCCCTTGCTCATTAACACGACCAGTTGTGAGTATTTACATAGAGAACACTACAATAAATCTCAGAATTGGAGGTGAAAGGTTCATAATTTGGTTCTAAATTAACTCTGGCAACAGGAGCACCAAAGGAAGGAAAGACAGGATGACTGTAACCATGAGCAAGATGCAACACCAACATAATTACATCATTCAGGATGAAAAAGCTGCTGGAGGAGAAGAAAGACAGAACCTGTTCTTGGGTTTACATCCACACACCCCACAACAGCCAGTAGGGAATGGTAACAGTTATCAGGGAAAGCCTCAAAACTCACTCTTATTTCAGCAGCAAATAAAATATTTCCAATTCCTGAGGCTTCCTACTGTAAGACTGCTCTTCAAGGTTCCTGCACACTTCCAAGGAAGGGTTATGAGTCCTGGGTATCCCTTCAATACAGTAAAATAAGGTGCCAAAGCAATTAGACAAAGACTTCTAATAAGGCTGAAGCAGAATTCTGCTGGGGAGCCAAGAAAGCATAAAGGAGGACGAAGAAAGGAAAGGATAAATGATCCATTTGGAGTGGTTATTGGGATGGAGAAAGATGGCATTCAGAATGAACAGTGAAGGAAAAATGTTGAAGAAAGGGGAGGAGAAAGTATATGGTTAAATCTCCATGTTTTACAGCCTTAGGTAGGTCAACAATGATGACCACAGTCTGAAATTCTGATTTTAGATCCACCCACCACTGATCTTGTCCTGAAACACCAAACTGAGGTGATTCCCCACTGAGAACAGGACAGTGAACAGCACATTTCAGCCCCAGAGCAGCTGGGAAACCTGTAATGGAGCAGTTGGCACTAATTTATGGATAATCCCTGGAGCCTGAGAGTGCCAGAATGTCCCACCCAGCCCTGCAGCCTGAGCAAGACAGAGCACGTCTGCTGTGACCCAGGACAAAGGATCCTCATGGTCACTTTGTCAAATCTGCCATCCCTGGCACAACTTTGGCTCTGCCAACCTGCAGAACAACTCACCTGGTTCAACCCTAGGTCGTTTGAGGAGAGAACAGCTCAGATCAGCACGTACAGAAGAGACATTTCCCAGGCTTCAGTGGCAAAGAAAATTTTATATGTCCAAGAGGAGAGGTCTTGTCCTTCAAAACTGATAAAAAGGCACAGCATGGCTAGAACTCAATGATCTTTAAGGATCCTTCCAACCCAAAGCTTCTGTGATTCTCTGATTCTTATAATATTGAGACACTTTGTAGCCTCACAGTCAGGATCTTATCTCTGCTTTTCTGCTCATGGGCAATCCAGTCCTGATCTCCCAAGCATTAAATGTGAAAACATTTGATTTATTCTTGTTTCACATCCATATCTGCCCAGCCTGCTCTTGGGTTTATATTGAATTCCTTCCCTGGGAGTAAAGAGCCTCATTTTCCACCTTCAAACCTATCCTTGGACTTCTTTGCTCTTGAGCTGCTTTCCATGGCTGACCTTGTTTCTGCTCTGCTTTTCATGGAATCACAGAATGGTTTGGGTTGGAAGGGAACCTAAAACTCATCCAGTTCCAACCCCTGCCATGGGCAGGGACACCTTCCACTATCCCAGGCTGCTCCAAGCCCCATCCAACCTGGCCCTGGACACTTCCAGGGATCCAGGGGCAGCCACAGCTTCTCTGGGAATTCTATTCCAGGGCCTCCCCACCCTCTCATGGAACAATTCCTTCCCAATATCCCATCCATCCCTGCCCTCTGGCAATGGGAAGCCATTCCCTGTGTCCTGTCCCTCCATCCCTTGTCCCCAGTCCCTCTCCAGCTCTCCTGGAGCCCCTTTAGGCTCTGCAAGGGGCTCTGAGCTCTCCCTGGATCCTTCTCTTCTCCAGGGAAACATTCCCAGCTCTCCCAGCCTGGCTTTAGAGAAGAAGTGCTTTCCCTTTTTTTTTGTTATTGTTTTGGTGATGACTGCATCCCTGGTTTTGACCTGGTTGAATTTTAAAGGCACACTTGTCTTTCATTACACCAAGTCTGAGCTTTATGGAACTGAATAAAGATTGCAGCAATGAAAAAAAAAAAAAAAAAAAAAAAAAAAAAAAAAAAAAAAAAAAGAAGAGAAAATCCCCATGCCTGCAATTCCAAATAGATTTCCTAGGATTTTCTTACTAACACTTTGTGTAATGCCCTGAGGGGAGTGAAGAGCTCTGTGGTTGCCCAGTGAACCACACAAAACAGAGAACCTGTGCCCCAAGGGACTCGCAGGTTAAAGCTCTGAGTGGGTACAAAACAATACAAATAATTGCCAGGCAGGTGATCCCGCAGGCAGAGTGCCTTCCAAGCCGGAACGTCTCCTGGCACAGGAGCTCTGGAAAAGGAGTGGGGATGGGATGCTTATCACAGCTCAGCAGCAAACTGCTCCAGGAATAAGCAGCAAAATGAAGACTCAAGAGGAAATGTCAGATTAAAGGGAAGACCAATTTGTTCCCAACGTCTCGTTTGTTCCTAATGCTCTGAGGTCTGCAGGTAAGCAAAGGAAAACAGAGGCGTGGAATCACTGAGGTTGGAAAAGCCCTCTGAGATCTCTGAGTCCAACCACTCCCCAGCACTGCCAAGGCCACCACTGACCCATGTCCCCAAATGCCACATCCACAGGGCTTTTAAATCCCTGCAGGGATGGGAACTCCACCACTGCCCTGAGCAGTTGGACAACACTTTCCAGGAAGAAATTTTTCCTAATATCCAACCTAAACCTCCCCTGAGCCTTGAGGCTGTTCCCTCTGGTCCTGTCATTTGTCACCTGGGAGAAGAGCCTGACTCCCACCTGGCTGCACCCTCCTGTCAGGGATGTATCAGCCCAACACAGAGCTGGCTGTCCCCAGCCCCCTCCCATTCCTCAGCTGTGGGAAGCTGCTCTGTTGAGAGGGAAGTGCTGTTGGTTGGGGTCTCAAATCCATAATGGAAGGCTCAGAAGAGCTCACCAAGAAGTCCTAAGCGTCCTGAAGCAGAGAAAAAAAAGAGATGCCAAACAGCAAAGGAATTCTTGCTTGATGCTGAGCATTAAAACAGTGTAAAGGGAAATAAAGAATCACAGAATGGTTTGGGTTGGAAGGGACCTAAAAGACCATGGGCAGGGACACCTTCCACTATCCCAGGTTGCTCCAAGCCCTGTCCAACCTGACCTAGGACACTTCCAGGGATGGGGAGTGTCCCCTCATCCAGCAGACCTGAGTGGCCCCACATTTAGCAGGAACACAGAAGCTTCGAGTGATGTTGCTTACCCCCAATTACACTCTAAAATCCACCTTAAATCTGCTTGCTAATTTTGCTTTGCCTCCTTCCAGTTAATCCTGCACTGCCCTGCTCTTTCCTTGGGTTTGCCCTCTGCTGATCCCTCCTGCTGCCTCCAGAGCTGGGTGGTCCCTCCACCACCAAGTCATCCCATCTCAAATCCCTGCAGTGACTGAGCAATGCCAGCTCAGCTTCATTCCCTTCATCACCCCACACTTAATGCCCTGAGAACAGCAGGAGGGTGGAGCCACGGAGTTCTCCAAGAAGTCATTCCAAGCTCAGGTGAAGGTCACGGCTGCTCTGAGGTGGGAGCTCCATTTTTCATTTAGAAAAGGATGGTTGTGGTAAAAAACAAAGCAGCTCCACTTCCTCTATCTTTGGATATTGTGGTTGAATGACCCTGGACCTGATAAAGCTTCTAACAGGTTGTGATAGAAGCTGTAACTGTGATAATGGAGTTTTTAACACCTTTCCTCCATGTGGATTCTCTGATGTTGAATGATACAGTTGAACCCAGCCAGGAAAACAATTTGTCTTTCCTTTTCATGCATCCATTTATTTCCACAAAGAGTAGGAAATTCATATTTGTGAGGCTGCTGTCTGCCTGTGGATTGTGCCTCAAATCAGTGAGAGAGGATGGAATAGACCAAAAACATCACAGAATCATGGAATCATTAATGTTGGAAAAGTCAATCCAGCACCACCACCACGTTCACCCATAAACTATATCTTCCAGTGCCATATCCATGTCTTCCAAACACTCCCAAGCACGGTAAGTGTTAAAAAAAACCCAACATCTATTCTTTAACTGACTTGGAAGCCAGGCTAAAATAGAAGCAGTCCTCTAAATAGTTGAAATAAAACCAAAATAATTCAGTGTTGATAAATAAAAATAAACGGACTTGAGTAAAATAGAACTTAATATGAAATAGTATAAAATTAGAAAGTCGGGATGGATTTCAGCAGTTCATCCAGCCTGTTAATGGATGTTATTGATGCTTCTGCATGTTTAAAATACCAATCTAAAAGTAGTTAGACAACTTAGAAAGCAGTATATCACACAGATAGAGGTTAAAAAGAAATCCCTGTAATGCTGATTGGTCCAAAGCTCCCCTAAATCAAGTGTGCCAGAACTATTTCCCATTAATTCTAACTACCCTTAATCTGATTTTTCAGACATTTCTCACCTTCATGCAAACACGACCTTTGCTAAAAGGAGATGTTGATTTAAGCTGGAAGCAAGGCTCAATGAGAAACAGGAAAACAGTACCAACAGTATAAATGACCAGAAAGAGCATTTAGAATAATATTTTGTGTTGAAGCAGACAAGCAGCAGCCACAGACCTTCTTCCAGAGAGGAAATCACCTCTAGAAAAATGGCAACAACATCCAAATGGAAGCAGTGAGAGTAAGGTGTGGATGGTAACCATTAACACGACTATTTTTGCAGCAATCAACACCTCCCGAAGAAAAAAAAAAAGCAAGAATCCATGCTAAGTCATAGGTGGTAAGAAGCCAACACAGCACTGAAGAGGAGGAATTGTTCAATTATTATCCCGGGTATGAGCATTGCAAATGCAGGCACTGACATCCATGTTACAACCTGTTAGCCACCGCAGCATGCTGAAGGGATTAAAAACTAATGACAGGCCACCATCCCTCTTAAAATCCAGTGCCAGGCCAGGGGCTTCCACTTTCTCAGCTCAAATATCCACAGTTGCAACATCAGCCAGCGTTGTTTGCTCCCAATGAAAGAGGTGATTCACTTTCTTTCCAGGAGCTGCGATGTATAAAGTGTTGATTAGACCTCGAACCGCCCCCAAAATTTAAAGCAGAGGGGAAAAAGAATACAAAGTGGAGGTGTAAAAGGAGATGGGAGTCGAGGGGGAAATCAAAGTAGGGAATTCACCAGGAGGCAGAGATTTTATCAAAGCGATTGGTTCATTAGGCAGAAAATCTGACTGTCATTAACACGGCGCTGCAGCGCTTTTTGTTAGTGAGCTCTTCAGGGCAGACACCTTTGTATTTCTACTTGTAAAACACCAATTAGTACCTCGGGCAGACTACAAACAAATCAACATTAAAACAAAGCAGCGAAACAGAACCATTTGTATCTTCTGCGAAGCCTGGAGTCACCAGGACAGACTGAACTCCCTGGAGAGAGACCACATTTTTCATTCCCTAATAGCCTTTCCCTTTTTGCTGCACATCCTGTAGGAGTCAAAAAGCACAAATTTGGATTTACCTCTCTGCTTGGGCTCAGAGGGAGTTCACCACGGGATGCTGCTCTGGGAATTCTTGTTACAAGTTTTATGTGTGTGTATTCAAGCTGGTTTTCAATTAATAACAGTGTAATTGTTGCAAAGCCAACCCAGAACAGCCAGGCATTACTGCTTTCCCAACGTGGAAGTGAAGGGATCTGCTCGACATTCTTTGAAAATTCCACATTTGGGAATTAAAAAACGGCAGGAAGGGTGGAAGGAGCCAGACCTGGTTCAGTCTAGTCCCTATGGCAGGAATGGGAAGGGTTCCTGACACTGACTCCAGAAATTCTAAGGGGGTTCGATCGTTCACTTCCAAGCAGAGTTTGGGATGGAATTTGCTTCTGTGGAGGATCCATTCCCATTGATCCCGGTTCTTGTTCCCTGGGAGAAGAGCCTGACCCTCACCTGGCTACAATCTGTATTCAGGGAGTTGTGCAGAGCCACGAGGTCCCTCCTGAGTCTCCTTTTCTCCAGGCTGAGCCCCTTTCCCAGCTCCCTCACCTGCTCCAGGTGCTCCAGCACCTTCATTTTTTACCCTGCCCTACCCATCTTCTCCCCTCTTCCCACAGACACTTTCTAAACAATATTAAATGTCTTTTCCGGTTTAACTCTCTAAAATATGTTCAGAGGAAAGGTCAGGCACAGCAACAAGCTGCTGTTTCAGGGTCACAGTAATGGTTAAGATGCCAGACTACAGATTCAGAGTCTGAGCCTGCCATGACTCACACTGAGGGCTGGTCAGGTTATACTCGCTGTAAGGAGAAAAATGGTAATTTAGCCTTGATGATTGAGAAAACCTGAAAATCTGCCAGCCTCATCTCTGCCTGGAGTGCTAGTAGCTATTAAAGCCTTAACCAGGGACACAGGCAGGAATGCATGATTTGGGGTTTATGACTCCTGGAGCAACGTGAATGTCAAAGCTTGGGAGAGAACGATGGTCTCACCTCCACGTTCTACTCCCTGTGGTAAAGAAATAGTGATTGTAAACAGAAGCAGCCAAGATCCATTTTTAAAGAAGCTTTAAAAGCTGGAGAAGCTTTTCCATGTTTATTCAGGCACACAACAACCTGTTCAAAGCCTGGATGTAAAAAGAGCAGCCAGTTATAGTGGGATTTTTAATATTTCTGTCAAGACCCACGTGAGCAGAGCTGATCCCTCTCAGAGAAAAGGTGATGGATTTCATGAGCTCCTGGGTCCTCTCCTAAACTACCTCCTGTGTAAAGCAACCTGGACAGCAGCTTGGAAACAGACTGAGAGCTCTCCTGAAGGAGTTAACTATCCAAACAGGTAATATCTGAATTTTGAAAGCATTTGGCCACCAGAGCTATTTCCCTGCAACAGTTCCGAGGAGCTGCTGCCAATGTTAACATGGGGAGGCAGCTACTGACAGGTTTCATTTTGCCCAGTCTGATGCTGCCATTGACACTCATGCAGACAAGCCAGCACAAACAGGAATAAAAGGCCACCTTCCATGGCAACACTCCTCAAGGAACTAAGGAATTTACCAACAGCCCTGAAATCCCTGGCAGGTGGTGGGATTTGCTTCCCAAATGTCCTGGGGCACGGAAAAGCTGATGGGACTCACGTAAAACAGCTCCTATCACGCTGCTGGGCAGCTCCAGAGATGAGTGACAGCCTCTGCAATATCCAACAGGAATTACTGGGTCATGTGGCCTTTCAGGCAGTGGCCAAGTGATGTGGAAGGTTGGGGATAAATTCCAGTTGCATGTCAGGGTCCTTCTGAGAGGACAGAAATTTTTGCAGAACCAACAGCTGCTTGAATTTTTCTTCAGGCTCGACAGCAAATGGCAAATTTCTTACACAAGAGTTACTGGAGCAACCTGGGGTAGTGGAAGGTGTCTCTACCCATGGCAGAGGGTTGGACTTAGATCATCTTTCAGGTCCCTTCCAACCTAAAACCATCCATAACTCTAATTACCATCCAAATTTCTGCCTCTGCATCTTCTACCCCAGTTCATCATCTAACAGGCAACTCTGTTCTAGTGCAGAAGGTACAAGTGATTCAGAGGGAGGAAGCTGAGCTCATTTTGCCAAGTCCAGGGGAAGGGTGAGCTGTGTACAAGAATGTTCCCTCCCAGACTGGGATCTTCACACCCTGTGCTCAGACCAGTTCCCAGTTTTCCTGCCTTGGAGAGAAGGGGATGTGGGTGTAAACCAGGAGCTGAACTCCCAGCTCCAGCTCCTCTGCTTCTCAGAAAACTCAGCAGCATCCCTTTATTTAGATTTTGAATCCAAAATTTAGGCCTTTAGTCCATCACTAGTTTGAAGACTGCAGAAAACCCTTAATCTCAGCAAATTTAACCCGGTCTCAGATTCACACCACTTTAGGAAAAGCTTTTACAACATTCCCCAGAAGTTGTGCTTTGTCTGTAAAGAAGAGCTGACAATAACATGAACCCTGGAAAGCTGAAAGCTGTGGAAGAACAAAAATGTAAAGGTTTGAAGATGATTTTGGAAACAGCAGAAGACCTGCAGAGGCAGCTGAGAGGCTGCTATCAATGACAGATTAGCCAACCCCACTGGGTACAATTTGCATCTGATTCACAGGGACTGGAGGAGAAGTAGGAAATTTGGATTAATCACATGACTCCAGGGATCCCATTCATCCTGCTGCTGAAGGGTCCTAGAGCTGCATTTGGGAAGTTATTTGAGGTTTGCTGGGACAGGAATATCAGACTGAAAGGAGAGAAGAGATAAAAGTTTGCTGGTTTTTCACTCAAAGCCAGCCTTTATCAAAGTTATGTGACCACGAGCTGAGATTAAGGACTGCAGTAAACCTCAAACCCCAGCCTAGAGCTGAAAACCTTTGAGATTTAAAGCTCCTAATTCCTCCAGCTCTCACATTTACTAGAAGTGACTGTTAAAAAAAAATAAAACAAATCAATCATTCTGGAGGAACTGCTGTGCATCCTGAAACAAAGGGAAAGGATGAGATCATCGCTGTTTCTTCAGCCTTGGTGAGGTCTCCAAGTGAACATATGAAGCAGATGAGACTTGCCTCAGCAAGGCCTGCCAATGTCAGAGCAATAAATAAATGTTCAGAGAGTGAGGCTGCACCTTCAGCTGATGTGAGCTGCTGTCAGAGCTGGGAAACCTGCAGAGTCCCAGGATTTCTGGGAAAATGAAGATCTGGAGCTGTGTTTCCCTGAAGGGAGACTCCAGAGCAAAGGCACTCTGGAAAGGGTCAGGCTGTCAGGCAGGCATTTAATGAGAAGAAAAACACTTCCAAAACTTCTTTCCCATTGTGATCTTCTGTGTTGAACTTGGCATTACCATGGAGTTCTTGGGCTGTCCTACACCAGGGACACCAAGGCCTGGGAAGCACTGAAGCAGTTTGTCCCAAACTGTTCAGCATCAATATTTGATGTGGGGACTCCTGCTTTTCTTCCTGCATTTCTCTTCCTGGGCTTTGGCCACTGAGGAAGATGGAGCCAGAAGAGCTGGGACTTTCTGTTCCTCTATTAATGGTGAAAATTAGGAATGAACCCTAACTGTTATTAAGTGTAACAAATGAGCTGCTCTAACCAATTCCTAACTGTGTTTGCAGTTTTCCAAGAATTGGTTCCCAACCCAGAGTCACAGCCCAGGCCTTGGCACAGCTCCAGGCACACCGAGGCTCAGGCATTCCTGGTGGAAAGTTCTCTTTGCTCCAATTCCCATTCCCTCTGCCTCAGACCCTTCACTTTTAGGTCACATAAAGACAATGCATAAAAGAATGTTCATCTGTAACAACACTGTCCAAATAACCCCTCCTGTGAGGACAATTTTTGTCTGACCTTTGTTCCAAATCTGACAGCAAAATTCTGATTTTATAAAACTCTCTTGGAATAATACACTTTTTTTTTTCCCTAGTCTTAATTTACCTTCAGGTGAAAGTCTAAACAAACAATTAGGAGTCAGGCTGAATTTATGCCCTTTGGGGAAAAAAAAAATCACCACAAAATCTACAGTGATATCTATTGACCCAGCAGTTATCAGAAATGTGGTGGGGTTTTTTTGTTTGTTTTTTTTTTTTTTCTTTTAATTCTTTCTGGCACAAACCCAACTTTCTGAACAGCCAGTGACCCACTTTCACCTAGCTGGCCTCTGAAGTTGAGAGAAGATTCCTAGCCTCTGGATGCTGGAGGCTGTGTTTGAAGTCCCTGCTGTCAGGAGATGGTCAGTTTACGTCTCCTGTCCTAGCACAGGAAAAGGATGCACTCTCAGCTCCATGTGCTGCAGGGAGATAAGCACAAAGATTTCTGTCCTATGCCCTTATCAGCTTTTCCTGCTACTCTCCAGAACAGACACCACCAAGGCTGGCAGTAAAAATTAAACTTAAGCAAAAGGAGGAGAGAAAAAAAAAAAAAAAAAAAGAGAGAGAGAAGTATTTCTCATAACTGTAATTCAAAAGGTTGAAGTTTTTTGGGGGAAAAAAAAACTGTGCTAGGATTTTTAGGAGTACTGAAAACTATTTAAAATCTTCTGTATTCTCAGTGTAAACTGATCTACTCTGACAGATGACTTAGGTTTAAAAGATATTTCACTACTTAAATAATCTTTATTACATGAGAATTCTTCCCCTTGCAAATAAAACCAATTAGGTGGCAAAAGGACATTCCCTGCATATGGAAATGATCATGGAATTACAGAATGGATTGGGTTGGAAGAAACCTTAAAGATCAACCTGTTCCATCCTTCCACTAGACTAGGTTGCTCCAAGCTCCATTCTATAAATTAATATTTTTATTTAATGGCTTCTTTTGCTTTTCCTTCTCTCTCTGCTGCTCCCTCCTTCTCTTTATGTTCCTCCAGTCCTACCACCTCATTTTCTTAGTGTGCAGAGGACAGGACAGACAGAGCCTCCAAGGATTTTGGGTTATCTCCCATCTTTCCATCTCCTGCCCACATAGGATTTAATTTATGGGTGCCTCAGTCTCCACCCTCTATAAAACTGGAGTTAGTTCTTGTTAAAACATTGTCAGCCATAACTGAGATGGACTCAACATCATTTTAAGAGGCACCTTCAAGTGATATTTGAACACAGAGGTGATAAATAAACGTTCCAGATGGAAACCAAGTGGCCAGCTCTCCACAAAGCGCCCCCCTGGATCTACTGATGTAGAAAAAACCAAAAATCATCTAGCAAATACCCACATATAATTGTCAAAATTTAGAAACCTCAAGAATTGCTCCTAAGCTCCTCCCCAGCCCTCAATATCGTTATTAAAATCATGGCTGCGCTGTCAATTTATAAATTGAAACAATTTTAGAAAACACCCCTCATGTAGTTGCAGCAGCTGTTAAATTCACATCACAAATGTCAAGGGATGCCAAAAAAATGGGGGAAGAACTTTACAGATGTGACAGGGCAGAGAAAGCCCTTGAGAACTTCAAGATTCCCAAATTTTGGGCTTTCTTCTGCTGCCAGTTTCTTCTAGGACAAAGTGTTTGGGGTGATGTTTAAAAGAGGCAGTTTCATTTTTAAAAGTACACAAGATCCTAAAATATACTAAATTTCCAGGTGATCGAAAGAATTTGCTCTGTATCTATACAGAAGAACATGTGGAGACCCAAAATGAACAGAGGCCAATGCAGAAATAATCAATGTATTGGCATTTTCACCAAAGCAGGACTTCTCTCCTAGATGTTTCTGCTCCTTCTCTTCCTTAAAAGAAGCTTCTAAATTTTTTCTTTCAAAATAACTGTGTTGCTGATACATTTTTACCCTTAAACATGACTTCAACTGAAAAACACTTTTCTGTATACATGAACACCAAAACTTATGTTCCTCTTACTGCTGTTGAGTAAAGAATTCAAAAGGCAAATGGTGAGAGCTCAGCATTTCTCCAACTTCATTCTGCCATTTCTCTTTAAATTTTATCACAATAAAGAA
The DNA here is from genome assembly GCF_052056855.1 of Sturnus vulgaris. NCBI lineage: Eukaryota > Metazoa > Chordata > Aves > Passeriformes > Sturnidae > Sturnus > Sturnus vulgaris. Next base: position 112,451,681 of record NC_142245.1, on the reverse strand, counting down.
AAATTTCCCCACTCAAACCTCCTGCAATAATACAAAAATAAGGAAATGATGATGAAATGCTCTTTGGGCAAGACAGGAATTATAGTGATGGCACCAAAAATGTCAAATATTCCTTCATACTGGAATGAAAGAAGTATTTTAAGACTCTAATCACATGAAAGCAGCATTGAGCCCAGGATTCTGGATAAACCAGCATGTGTGTGTGTGTGTGTGTGTGTGTGTGTGTCTGGGTGTGTTTATCCCTGGATATCAGACAGGACAGGAAAGGAAGAGTTGAAACACTTGTCCAGAAAATGCTCAAAAAGAAAACACAGCCAGGACAAATTTAGCAGCTTTACTTAGCTGGGATATCAAAGGCAGAGCTGACTGGAAAAGCAACCACCTCTCAAGAATGGCAAAATAAACTCAGCAGAGTCTCGGGAGGAAAACCCTGATCAGAGGCTGGATTTCATTAACTGTTGCTGTTTTGGGTAAGTCAGGTCCTTTCTGACACTGCTGAGATAATCTTGTCAAAGAACAACAAAAATGAAAAGCCAGAAAAAAAAAAAAAAAGGCAAAAAGACAAAAAGACAGCCATTTCAGGGGGAATCTGTTTGGTAAAGTGGCTTTGAGGTGGTGTCTGAAGAAACAAAACTCAGTATGAACTTCCTAAAAAATTATTTTTTTTTTCTTCTCTTTTGGTCTCCTTTGGAAAAGTGAATTTCAATAGGTTGATTGGCAACTTGTTTGCTGATCAAAGCAAAAGTCTGAAACACATCTGAAACAGATTTTCTGAATAAAAGAAAAAGCATTTCATGCTCAATTCAGAAGAAAGTTTCCCCAGCAGAAACTAGGCTATTTGAATTTTTTTTTTTTATAAAGGAGGTTTCCATCAACTAAAATGAGCCAAAAATGACATATTTTAATAAATTCTGTCTTGAAGACATGCAGATCTATTACCTGGATATGATACTGAAATCATGGCTTGGAAATGTGACTTTCTATCCAAATTATTAATTTGCTTGTATTACACAGAAGAGGATTTACCTCAGACTGGGAAAAAAATCTGGATCTTTCAGTGACCAGAATCACAATTTGATGCTCAGAAATAGTCTGGGGTTAGATGGGAGGAGGGTGGCATCTGCCCACCTCTGGTAAAAAAAAAAAGAGAAAATCCTCAACTTTTCAAGCTGCTACAACTTCACCTGGGGAAATCTTCCTGGAAGATTTAGTACAAGGAGCAAAGGAAGTGTGTCAACATGATCTGTACCATCCAATGGATAAAACTGGCTTTGGAATTCACCTTCCCAGTGCCAAACTGCAGCTGCAGAGAGATTCAGAAATTGAAGTGATGTCAAGCAATTTCCCTTGGCTCCCACTCATGGCAGAGACAGACACTCTGACGCCGAGGGAGGATGATGGGGAGATAGCAGGTCCCTCTCATTTTCACAAGAACTCCAGGGAACTGCTCCCATATCTGGTGCAGAATTAATCAAGATAAGTTAATGTGTGATAACATGTATCTGAAGGGGAGAAAACCTGGACAGCTCCTGCCTCTCCAGGAGTAAATTTAATGGCTCTCCAAGAAACACAAAGCTGTCCTTTTCTGCCCTGATCCACCCCCACAGAAGAGCTCTGGCTGGAGAGTTGGAAAAAGGACAAGTTATGGCACAGGAATGTGACACAGTAGAGAAGCATCTCATAATCCTGACAAATCATTGATTCTTTTACACCCTAGCACAAGAAACTTTCACCTGACCCACAGATACTCCTCCTGCTGCTACTCTTAAAATACTCCACACTAATAACAAGTAAATGGTTTGTGTATCCACAAAAATGGATATTTTGAGGTATTTCAGTGAGGTCTAAACCCTGTATGATTGCTACACTGCCACTGTGACATGTTTCATATTCAACGAAAAATCAGAAATGATTGGGACACTGGAATTGTGGGGAAGGTGGGAAATTGGAAAAAGGTTTGGGTGGCAACCATGGAAACTGGAGTGTGAAGAGACCACTGAACACACACAGAAGTTTTACTCTCTGTAACCCAAGTGCATCAAGCAAAGCACTGCCTTCCAAACCACAGAATCCCAGAATGGACTGGGTTTGAAGGGATCTTGAAAACCATTCAGTTCCCCTCTGCTCTGGGCAGGGACACCTTCCAGTATCCCCAGATTGCTCCAAGCCCCTCCAGCCTGGCCTGGAACATTTTCAGCTTCTCTGGGCACCCTGTGCCAGGGCCTCCCCACCCTCCCAGGGAACAATTCCTTCCCAATATCCCATCCATCCCTATTCTCTGGTATTGGGAAGCCATTCCCTGTGTCCTGTCCCTCCATGCCATTGTCCAAAGTCTCTCTCCATCTTTCCTGTAGCCTCCCTTCAGGTACTGGAAGGGGCAATAAGGTGACACTGAAGCCTTCAAATTCCCCCAGCCTTTCCCACAGCAGAGCTGCTCCATCCCTGTGCTCATCCTGCTGCCTCCTCTGGACTTGTTCCAGCAGCTCCAGCTCCTCCCTGTGCTGGGCCCAGGGCTGGAGGCAGCTCTGCAGGTGGGGACTCACCTGAGAGGGACAGAGGGGCAGAATCCCTCTCATACCTGTGCACCTTTATCCATCCCAAACGAGGCATTTGCAGACTCCAGAAGCCTTCAGGCCACACGACCACATGGAATGCACGAGGAATCACACACGTGCAATTCCAGCCTGGTGGATGTGTAAGCAATCCAAATCTGTGCATGGAGCACTCTGAAGGGCTCACAGGGAATTCCCAATGATTGCCATCAATTGGATCTGATTAATAAACCATGCCAGCAAGGCACAGGCTGTGAATTTGTGCTCACAGGCACTTCCAGGCACACAGACTTGTGTGTATTGTACACAAGGACATCACTTATACTTAGGTAGCCAAAGGGCTCTGAAAAGATCACCTGGTATTTTTACAGGAAATGCTGTCTGGAAAACTCTCATGTTCCACTTTCCCACCTGCATTGTTCACAAGGTGACATCCATCAGCAGCATCCCAGATGGATGGCATGAATTAACAGAGCAACTCCAGAGGCTGAGTTCCCAGCCAGGTATTTATATCCCTTCCCTTGTGAGTGAGCTGACTCTGTTTATCTAAGGAACTGTAACCCCTCCCAGAAAAGGCAGAAGTGTCAATACATCAAAAAAATGGAATCCAATAGGGGAAAAAATTTCCAAATTTGTCTGTTTTGTTTGCAGACACGTCAGATATGAAACAGCCTTCTAAATGGAAGGTGATATGACCAGCATATTTCCCTGAGGTATAATCTGCCTCCCTAACAAAACAATAACTTCCCACTGTGCTGTCATGAATAATATTACCTGAAATAATGCTTATTCCTTTAATCCAGGAGTATGTGGAAGGATGAGAAAAGCATTCCCATGTATGACAAATGAGCAGCAAAGCAGCAGGGCTGACATCAGAAACTGTCTCTTCTTTAGAACTTCAGTTATCTCACCAGAGACTGGTAGTGAAAACACAAAATCTTTCAGCTCCAGATGTGTGAATGTGATGTTGCTCAAAATCAACCATTTGAAGTAATATGAAAACAGAAAGAGCTGAGGTCTCAACCTGCCAACCTAAAATCTGTAAATATATTGCTTTGTGGGGTAGCTGTACCCAAATTCCAGATTTTGATTTGTTCTTCAGCATCTAACAAACTGTCCTGATATCATCCCCAGACCAGAAAGGATGAAGATGCAATTGCAATAAACAACACAGAACAATATTCCCAAATTCTCAGCAAGAATATTCCCAATCCTGTCTTCTAAACAGTATCTGAATTACGTGTTGTAAATAAAGACCTAGGGCACACCCTGAATGAAAAAACCCCAAAAAACTCAACAGCTGTTCATGATGTGAATGCATTTCCAGAGAAATGAAAAGTACATAATTAAGTAATTAACAATTATGATTGACTAAATAATCTCATTGTAGGATTGGAGCCAGTCGAGTTACATGATCAAGCTCACATTCAGCATTTCTAGGGGGGGTTTTGTTTGGTATTTTTTTTCTTTTTACACAAATTGTTATTTGAATGATCTTCAGTGTAATATGTGGAGAAGTGACATTATAGAGAGCAGAAAAAGGATGAAATAAACCCTAAACTCCTGACTGTACAAGAAGTGCATTGTATAAAGGCCTTTAGGAGACATGGCCTGATCCACTCAAACAACCCCAGCACAGGCAGCCCAAAATCTCTCTGGGAGAACATGCAATTTCAGCCTGATGGAAGTGCAAGCACTGAAATCCTCAGAGAGGCTTAAACATTCCTTGTATGATATCTTCTTGTGTCTTATGAAAGGAAAACCCCCCAAAATTTGGATGGATTTTATTAATTGGTGTTCAAGGCCCAGCTTGAGCAATCTGGGATAGCAGAAGGTGTCCCTGCCCATGGCAGAGGGGTGGAACTAGAGGAGCTTTAAGGTCCCTGCAATCCAAATCATTCCAGGACTCCAGGATTGTATTTATTCAAGTATTTTCAAGACAGCCCAAAGGCATAAACTTTTTTAAGAGACATACCTTTCAAAAATTTGCCATAAAAACCCAAGAGCAACATCCTCTCCCTCAAACAAATAGTTTTCAAATACAATGCTTATGACACCAGGCAGAAACAGTGAAACAACTGAGAATTCTGAGTTCAACCAAAACTCAAATATACATTTTACTAAAAATTAATTGGAGGAAATTTACATCCAAGGCCAGGTTGGACAGGGCTTGGAGCAACCTGGGATAGTGGAAGGTGTCCCTGCCCATGGCAGGGGGTGGAACTGGATGAACTTAAGGTCCCTTCCAAGCCAAACCTTCCTGTGATTCCATGATTTTATGTTAAAGCAATAATGGCTTTTTATATGTAACTATTTCATTGTTTGCCTTACAAATGGATTCTTTTCATCAAATGCTCCTTTTAAGAACTTTCTGAAGGAAATAACATTTTTACTCCGATGGTTTCAGAATGGACAAAGCCCAGGTTTTCCTTCAGACAGAGGCACAGCTATTCCTCCAGGAGCTGCCATTACCTCTGCCCAGGCAGGCAGTGCTGAAATCAATATTGCAGGGCTTGTAAAACACAAAGTCCCTTCCCACTCAGACGGTTCAAACCTGTCTGCTGCCTGTTGGACTCCTTGGAGCCACTGGATGCTCCAATAGTTTTGGCAATGCAAGTTCCCATTTTCACTGGGGTCAGCCAGAACAAGATCAGACCACATTCCTGGTGGCCAGCAGGTGATCTGTGTAAGCTCAGGCACAAAGGCACGAGTTTATCTCCCTGTCCAAACCCAGCCAGCTCACTCTGCAGAACCACCTGCAGTGAAAAGAGCAGCTCAAGAACAGATTCCACAAAAACAGCAGCCCACTGAGACAAGGTCTGGATGGCAGTAAGATCCTGGCAATGGAATTCATCCACCCTGGCTGCAGAGCCAAGAAAACCAAAACAATGTTTTGTTCACACATCACCAGGTAAAACAGGAGAGTAAGTTATTCCTTCTAATTTAATGAGAAAGGATTAAAAATGTATTAAAATTAAAAAGCGTTCAAGAATTATTTTAGCAAGAATTAGGGGGAGCACTCCAATTTCTTGGAGTTGATCTGCTCTTCAACCAGAGAGCAGCTGCCTGGAAAGTATCAACCCTAATAATGTTGTAACTAGGAAGTTAACCAAGAACAGAATCCCAGAATGGTTTGGGTTGGAAGAGACTTCAAAATTTATTCAGTTCCAGCCCCATACCACGGGCAGGGACATTTTCCACTATCCCAGGTTGTTCCAAGCCCTCTCCAACCTTGGACACTTCTAGAGATGGGGCAGCCACAGCTGCTCTGGGGAAACTGTGCCAGGGCATCCCCACTCTCTGAGTGACATTATTAGGTAATGTTGAATAAGATAACAATATTACAATAAGATGTAGCAAATCCTTTAAATGCTTTTGAATGTGCCTTTTTGCTTCTGTACTTGAAAGATGACTGAACAGCTCGGGTCCCTCCCAGCTGGCCATAGGGCACAGTATAGAGCAAGGGTCATCATAAATTAAAATTAAAAAAAAAAAAAGGAAAACATACTATGGTTCTAGTTAGAGCTAGAACGACCACCTTTGTAACCAATTAATTTAGTGAGGCTTTTCTTGGTTTAGAAGCCACAGTCTCCTGTTACAAGCTCTGAATCAATCTCACTCTATTGTCTCAACTGCTATTCAGGACAGCCTTGGGCAGCCCTGGGGATTAATCCAGCATTCCTCAGTTTCCCTGGTGGAGGGAACTAGCAAGTGTATATTCCAGGGCTATTAAAGAGTTAATTAGGTAGTGCTTTGTGCATCGCAGCTTTACTGTTTCAGCAAGTCTCCGGTGACACCTAATTAACAAATCTCTGATGAGCTGTTTCTTAGAGAGCTCAGCACGGTGCTCCACGAAAATCTCCTTTATCATTGCATCCAGGCAGCTGCAATGTCCTGCTGCCCCTCTGCCCCTCGGTGAGGGGATATCTGTGATTCTCCTGGCTGGCTCTAAGCTGTCAATCCTGCCCCCCTCTCAATAAAACTTTATTTACTAGACTTGGGAGCATTTCGTACAAAGCAAAAAACAGGCAGCTACATCAAAGCCTCCCTATTATCACTCCCTAGTGAACTGTGAAAATATAAATTCAAAGCTGACAAGCTAGTTAGACTTTTAACTAAAATCTGAGGGCAATTAACTTTAACCATGCCACTCTGCTACTGTACTCCTGGCACCAAGTTTGAGAAGTGGCCCAAATTCCTCTGAGGAACAGAAAGACCATTTATCTCCTCTATTTATTCAGGGCAAACCTCCTCCTTCGTGTCAAGCTGGGAATGCAGCGTTGCTGACTGTGACTGGCAGTGATAAAGGAGCTGGTATGATTTTCAAATGAGCAGCATGTCCTGCTTTCCCAAATATTGGAGAAAAGTGAATAATATGCCCTCCTAAATAAGAGCCAGGTACTGATTCAGAGCTGCACACTGGGGAAAAGGTGCCTATAAATTCCTGGACACATAAAGCTCCTGCCTTAAGATGGAATTCTGCTTGTATCTCCTACAGAAAAGTATTTTTATTTGCAGAACTTGGGAAAGGAAGGCAATCAGAAGTGACAGAAAGATCATTTATCTAAGGATAAGTTAGGAAGTGGCATTAATCTGCAGAATAATTTCTGTACATGTGGTCCCTTCCAATGTTCCTCGAGGTCCTAGCCATGTTCTGGGACTGAATCCTTTTTTTTAGCAGCACCAAAAATGTGAGTCCCTGCTCATGGCAGGGGCATAGAACTGGATAATTTTTAAGGTCACTTCCAACCCAAACCATTCTGTAATTCTGTTCTATGAAAAATATAAGACAGAAACTGTGAAAAGCACATTGCCTTGCTGAATATCTATATGGAAAGGAAAACACTATAAAGCTTTAATATATTTGCAATATGATTATAAACCAAGAGCTTTGTACCTAAAGCTCAAAACAAATATTTAATATTTAGTGGAAGCTTTACATCCAGAGTCTCAAATCTTCATATCCAATGGAGAGAGGTGACCCTCAAGTGCACAGCTCACACCTTAAGCAGGTTAATGGCCCTTCACTGCAGCTTTTCTCTTCCCCTGCTTCTTAGATGTTACATCACTATATTTAACCTCTCAGCTGGGATTAATCTGCCTCTCCTTTAGGTATTTAGCTTTAACTCTGAAACAATTGGGAGAAGATTGCCTTGAATTCTGATGGATTCAAGCAAATCTACACAGCAACAAGATATCCTGAAGGACAAAACAAGAAGCCTGGTGGGTGCCTCCTGCATGACACCCTAAAGGTGATTTTGTGTGGTGTCAAACCTCACTACCCTCCCTTGGGTGCAATCTCATCTTTTCTTTCAAGGACTTCAGACCCAGGAAAACAGAAAATCGTTTCACCAGCCTGACAATCCAGGTTCCAGAAAAACTGGTTACTAATTAGGACAAAAGAGTTTTGCAGATTTCAGTCCAAAACTTTTAACCATAAAAACTCTTTGGCAAATTAAGTGCAAAAATTGCTTTACAGATGTCATGGCAAAATTTTAATCTCTTGTTACCTGACATGAACTTGAGATAACTTTTCCTACTTCCCAAACTTCCTCTGAGAGTGTGAGCAGCTCCCATCCCTTCAGCCACTCTGTGAAGGTGAAGGGCATTTTGTTCTGCTGATACAGGAAAGAAAGGAGTTTCCAAAAAATTCTTCAAAAAAATTTCACAAAATTCTGTGATTGGAAGAGAATCTGCTACAGCTCTGCAAAGCTTTGGGTCTGTGGAAATACAGAACTTGGGAGCAGATCTGTGACAGCCCTGCAAGGCTTTGGGTCTGTGGAGATACAGAATTTGGGAGCAGATCTGTGACAGCCCTGGAAGGCTTTAGGTCTGTGGAGACAGAGAATTTGGGAGCAGATCTGCCACAGCCCTGCAAGGCTTTGGGTCTGCAGAGATACAGAATTTGGGAGCAGATCTGCCATAGCCCTTCAAGGCTTTAGGTCTGTGGAAATACAGAATTTGGGATCAGAAGAACCCGCTGTGGGTTAAAGCAGAGGGGCAGCATCTCCTCTACCCTGGAAGATTCCCAGAAAGCAACCCTGGACTGGGCAGGGAGCCCTTTATTGTTATCAGTGTTTTTGTACAGCCAGTTGCCAGGAGTGACAAAGCTGTGTTTTCCAGGAGCAAAGGCTCAGATCAGAAGCCCCAGCCTGGCCGTGCTGAGGAGTGAGGGCTCTGCTGCTGGGCGTCTCTTGGAGACACCCATTTCCCTACGACAACGCCGGAAAAGGGAACGGGCCACGCTCCCTGCCTTTGGACCACATCCATCCCAGTTGCTACACACAGCATTCCTTTGCCATTTGGTAACTGACAAACACCAGGCTTATTTAAAAAAAAAAAAAAAAAAAAAAAAAAAAGGGGGGGGAAAGAGAAAAACCTGACCCTGCAATTGGGGAAAAAAAAATAAAAATCCCCAAGTCTGCAGTGCTCCAGGTGGGGAAGGGCAGAGGGGACTGCTGGAATGAGAGGAGGGCAGGGAATCAGCAGCACGAGGGATACATGAAGTCCTGGCTGGCAAAACAAGGGCTGCTGCTCCACTTGACCACTTCCACAAACACTCCTGCAGGTGAGATACTCCTGCACTTCTTACCTGACCTCAGCTTCCCAAGCTCCACAAAACTCCAGGGTTACACACCCCCACTCTCAGCCATGCCCTCAGGGGATGCCCTGGAGCACAGCACCCCTCTCCCATCCCCATTTTATGTATTATTTATCCCTGCTTTTGCAGGGATTGCAGGAAAGCTGGAGACAGTCACGCTCCAGGACTTTCTGAAAGTTTAATTAAGTTGCAATGTCTTAAAACCACAATATGGGCACCGTGGCTGTAAAGTTCAAAAGGTAAACAGGGAAGCACACACAGAACACTTCCAACACTTTTTCCAGAAATAACCATTGGGAGAAACATGGGTGATACACTTTGACCTTCAAAATTCTCAATTATCTCAGTATTTCAATGCACTTCATGAAGAACCACACACAACACAAATTAGGCAAGATACCACTTGCACGGGACTTGTGAATCAATTTGTATTTTGTATTAATCAATTGTACACCAATGAATTTAGTGGTTGGGAAATTGGGATGCAGATGTGACCCCAAGGCTGCACAGGAAGGGAAGGGAACCAGAGAGCCCTGACTAAAGCCTGGCCTTACCTGAGCCACATTCCTGGGATCCACTACACACAAATCCAGAGGGGCTGGGAGAGAGGAGTTCAAAAGCAGTGATTAATAGCAGGCTTAGCAAGGCAGAAGTTAAAATAGGGACATTGTGCCTTCTCAGTGTGCAAGTTCCAACAAAAAACTTCCTCTTCCAGCCTCTTGCTGACGTGTAGGATTACCCAATTTTCTCTCATCACCTCAAAGCTTGGCCCAACATTCTCACTGCTCTTAAGATGAAATGTAAATGAATGCTTAAGCTCCCAGCATCAGCACACACACAGATATTAAAAGGCTGAATTTAGGTCATTTTGGCCAAGGCTGAATTGCTCCCCACAGAACATTCAGTCTTTAAGTCAGGAGGAGAAACATTTTTAGGGGGAAGCAATTTGAGAGCTGGATAACTCGACAGTCACCTGTTTTGTTATATCACTGCCCCAGATTGGAGCTGAGAAGCACCAGTTTTATATAATTTCTATAATTTCTGTATTATGGTGGTCTTAATGGAACAACTGGAGTTTTGAACTGGTACTACCACTGCACAGACTTAGAAAAGGGAAATATTTAGAAAATTTAATAATGCACTGGGCTAAATGTGGTATTTACAAACTGATCAAGGAGCTGATACTGGGATGAGCTGAGCCAGGCAAGTCAATAAAGAGCTGAAGTTCTAAAATAATTTGGGAATTGTTGGAGGAAACAGTTTTTGCTTGGATGTGACAGCAGGGACATGGAGAGTCAGCTGTACCCAAAATGCATCAAGACAGAATTTGGGATTTTGTCTTTGATGTTTCATATCAAATTTCTTAGTGGCTTAATCCATCAGTAGTTGGAGATGAATTCCACACCCACTGATACCCAGAGGACTTTACAAATATTTTACTAAACCTGACAAGTTTTCCAGGCACTTGGAGTGTTTGGAGCTTTTTCAATATTTTAAAGAGTTTTAGCAGTAGATGAGATTTGGAAAGATCCAACAAAAACCTTCTCCTTATTTACTTGAACTGTTCCTCTTTTCCTCCACTAAATATAAACCCCATATCCAATTATGAGACATCAAAGAATAAATACATAAACAAAATATTTCCTTTAATAACAAAATTGCTTCATTTCTTTTCCTCATCTAAGACTTTTTTACTCCATTATGAGATATAGTGGTTTAATGAATAATAAAAATGCACCTTCGAGCTTGTACTTGACCACAACAAGATGTTTGTAGTAATTACTGTTTTTCTATCTGCAAATATTCATTGCAAAATGCACAAGCTGACAATTTGAAATTTAAATTATTTTTAGAAATTTTAAGAAAAATAAATTGTATTTTCTGTGAACTAGAAAACATTTCCTAATTAGCATTAGCCTTTGACTACCTTGTACTACAGAAACTTTCTTCTTCTCCCAGGCTTAGATATTTCTTTGTAAAAAAGTATTGAGAATAAATAATTTTCTTTCAAGTATTGAAGCACTGACTGACATTTAAATTCTTCAATATTCTGAAAAACAGGATTTTAGGGCATGCAATATTTTTGATCTTCCCTTCATTTGTTAAAAAACAACCTGTACCACACAGGTGACACAGGATCAGTGTTACCATGAGCTGCATTGGATTCTGCTGTCAAAAACACTTCCAAACACTTGGGAAAAGTCAGCTCTTGGTGAAACAGAGCAGGTTTAATATAAATCCCAGTAAATAAAGAATTAAAAATGGAATGCTGTGGACAGGCATACTTCTCACCTTCTGTCCACTCTACTATCCATGGTGAAAAATCATCCTCCACCCTGAATTTTAGTGGGAGCTGAAAGTTTTTCCAGCATATGTTGGTTTTTTAACTCCAGCTGAGGTAGCTGCAAGGAGGCCACCAAACCCCCCTGGGAATTCTGGATCCTGAGAGACTCCAGAACTTTCCACCAGGATCTTCGAGGCAGAACCTTCTGGAGGTCCATCCCAGGCTACAAGCCAAAATTTCTGAGGAATTAATGATCACAGACAGCAGCAGCTCCTGCTCCAAAGCCTGACCAAGCTCCAGCCTCTCCTCCCCACACTCACTGCAAATCCAAACATCCAAGGGCACAACCAACTGTCCCCAAGGAGAGAAGGGACAAACTGCACACCACAGATGGATTCACATCCCTTAATCCAGTGCAGGGAAGACTTCAGCCCCTGCTGTGTGCATGGAAATCTTGGAATCTGTTCAGCAGAATATCCAAACTCTGTCCAAGTCAGCAAAACTCTCGAGTTCTCCTTGGTTGCATTTTCTGTGGCTGATTTCAGTTAGCATGGAATGGTTTGGGTGGGAAAGGACCTTAAATCACCCAATTCCACCCCCTGCCATGGGCAGGGACACCTTCCACTGTCCCAGGTTGATCCAAGCCCCATCCAGCCTGGCCTTGGACACTTCCAGGGATCCAGGGGCAGCCACAGCTTCTCTGAGCACCCTGTGCCAGGGCCTCCCCACCCTCCCAGGGAACAATTCCTTCCCAATATCCCATCCATCCCTGCCCTCTGGCAATGGGAAGCCATTCCCTGTGTCCTGTCCCTCCATCCCTTGTCCCCAGTCCCTCTCCAACTCTCCTGGAGCCCCTTTAGGCTCTGCAAGGGGCTCTGAGCTCTCCCTGGATCCTTCTCTTCTCCAGGTGAGCACCCCCAGCTCTCCCAGAGCAGAGGGGCTCCAGTCCCTGGGAGCATCTTTGGGATTCTAACATTCTAACAGGTCCACAAGTCCCTGCTCTGTCCTCTCAACAAATGAAAACAGGACAATATTCATCCTTAACTCCAAATCTGAGGCCTTTCCCACAGAGTATTCCATGAGGGAGAACAGCAATGCCCATCACCAGGATCCTGACAAAGGACACATCTTTCAAAGGTGATGCTGAAGCCACCTGAGCTCAGGAGGCACCAACCATCCCCCCCTGCATGATTTGTCTTCCCCATCATCCTCTTCCTCTCTTCTTAGCTGAGGGATATGCACAGTTATTAACAGATGGCCAAATGAATGACATTAATTAGCACTTTTGTCACATCTGTCCCTCTCCCTATGGCAACCCCATAATTGTTCAAAGGAAACACGCTGGGATTGATGGTGGTTTGCAGAGAGAGGCTGCAGATGTGGTGAAAAACAGACACTGCATTTCTTAACCTTGGGAAAACTCAAATAAGCCCAAACTGAATTCAAATGGCCACGTTTGCAAATAATGCCAGAGAGCTGGAGAGAGCTCAGAGAGAGGAGGAACCAGTTTGGACACTGGGAGGGAACTTTACCACCAAGTCACTCTCCAGCACCAGATATTTCTCCTGACTGGAGAGTTAAAAAAGCAAATATCCACAGCTGAAGAAAGAACAATCCAGCAGAGAAGCTGAAATACTGGATTGGAAGTGGAAAAGCTTGTTTCTTTAGATTTTAAACACTTTCTCAGACTGAATCATTTCTTTTACTCCAGCTCCTGGTTTGTTTAACCCATCTGAACCAAGCAGCAGTTTCATAACCAGTTTGCTGAGCCAAAAATCAGAAGACACCCTTGGAGGAAGGTTAGACACCCTTTAATGACACTAAGTCAGCAAAAATCAGATTGCTGTGAACACCCAGTCCTTGCTTGAGCAGATCCAGCTGCCACCTTGGAGGCAATAAAATATATCCCAATCCCTGATTTCTGAGAAAAATCAAGTTTCCCTCTCATTCCCACAGCAGCATCATCCCTAAAAGCTGTCAGCCCAAATCCCACTCCTCCAGACACAGGAATAAGCCAATTGCTGCCCCAGGGAAAGCAGGGCAGGGAGGGAGATCAACTCATCATCAAGAATTTGCCCACCTGGCTTAAAAATCAACAGGAAGCCACCTGCTTAGTTCACACTTCCATATACAAATCCTGTTATGATAGGATCAAAAAAAAAGGTACTTTTCCTTGTTTTGAACTGTTGCACTGCAATTTTTTTTTTTTTTTAAGGAAAGCTCTTTGATCAGACAAATATTTTTCAAAGGAAAAACAAAAAAAGGCTGGTCTATAAAGCTCAGACCCATGGCAAAGGCTGCTTGGGAGGAAGGGATTACACAGGACAAAAATAAGATGAGGTTTATACCCTAGAAGCCAAATCCATATTCTTAGATACTGGTGTGTTACTTTCTCACATAATACACAGTTAAAAAAGAAAAAAATAAAAGGAAAAAAAAAAGACAATTGCAAGAAAAAAAGTACAATTAGGATTTGTTTTGAGGACCCAGTTATGCCAAACATTGTTTTGTGGTCCCTTACACGATTCCACTGCTTTAACCCTATTTACCCCATGGATAAAAGTGTTTCTAGATCACATTTTTATGCAATTTAATTTAGAGCTGGATTTCCTTCCTCTCCTTTTCATTTTCTTTTTTTTTTTTCCCTCTTTTTTTTTCTCTAAATCTCAGTGTAGAATCCCACCTTTGCAGGACGAGGTGTTATAAAATACACAGATGACAAGGTCCAGCACAGAAATGTCAAAAGCCAATAGGAAATCAGGTCAGTTAAAGCCTTTTACCAACACAGACCTGCCTCTTTCACCATAGATTTTCCCCAATTATTGCATCAGACCCATTTATGGATGGTTTTTTTTTGTCCATGAGGACAACTGAGCAGCCTCAGGATATTTAAATGACAAAAGCAACTGAGCCATCCTGATTTTAGACCCACTCAATCTCAACACAAAGCCATGTCAATGATTTCCTCTTTTTGAGAAGGGAAAAAGATTCTTGAAGGTTTTTTTTTTCTTACAGTTCTGAAAACAGAAGAACTCCAACCGTGACAAAATTCTGATTGGCCTTTTCCTCTTACAAACTTCCACAGCCTAAAAGCTTCCACGATGCAAAAAAAAGCAAAGGCAGCAAAAAATCCACCTCCAAAAAACGCAGCACAGCTTTCACACCAAGTGGAGTTAAAAAATGACTAAGTTCTCTTGATATATGAATTTGTGGGTAAACCATTTATCAATGACCTGTTTACCTGTGCAGCAGAGTCCCTCAAGCCGAGGGCCATGTCATTCCCCTTTGACTGATTAATTATCCAATCAAGGGATATTTTTCACTGGGAGGCAGGATGGGTTATTCCAGCTAATGCCTGGTCTCTAATGGTAACACATTAAAGCCAACTCGGCTCTTTAAGCCTCTGGAAGTGACCAAAAGGGAAGGAGAGAAGATAAATCAAAAAGAGCTCCCCCCAGTTTTGTTTCTGTTCCTTAACAACCCCCCCAAGGAACAAATGTGGAGGCAAGACTTCTCCAATGAAGAGAGGAATAAAAAGCACCTTTAATTCCAGATTGGGAGGTATCTTCTCCTCTCCCTCTCTCCTGATATCTGAACAGCAATAATTTATCCTCCAGTTGATTAACAAGGTGCTTATAGAATAAGGCAACAAAACATCAATACTTTGCTCTTCCTCTTTTTTTATCAAAAGCACAACCAGAATGCTGGGTAAAAATAAATTCTTCCTGGTGCTCATGAAACAATCTCATCTGCATGGAGAAATATTAAATCTATGGACCAAATTAGCACCTTGAGCCTAATTAATTTTCTGACTTGCTATGTAGGATGTTGCAAGTTACCAGCTCAAAGTAACAGGGCTTTAGATCTGCTTTCCATGGTCTGTGCTGCCAGATTTGCAGTTGGAACTGGATGAGCTTTCAGGTTCCATCCAAGCCAAACCATTCTGTGGTTCTGTGATTTAGCCCTTCAGCTGAACTGTCCTGTTGTCCCCCTTGTGATTTTGTGTCACCAGCCTGTCCTGGTTGCTCCTCAGGCACAGGCAAAGGCCTGGCACTGCTCACTGCTGGTAGAATCTGGGTTTGGGGTGGTTTTTTCTCTTCTTTTTGATCTTTTTAGCTGTTAGTAGTCCATGGTGAGGTGCAGAGCAGAACTGGAAAGGCCAAAGAAGTTCCTGCAGTATTACCAGGGCTGTAAAAATCCCTTGGCAATAATCACAGAATGGTTTGGGCTGTGAGGGAACCTAAAACTCATCCCATTCCACTCCTGCCATGGCAGGGACACCTCCACTATCCCAGGCTGCTCCAAGCCCCATCCAGCCTGGCCTTGGACACTTCCAGGGATCCAGGGGCAGCCACAGCTTCTCTGGGCACCCTGTGCCAGGGCTTCCCCACCCTCACAGGGAACAATTTTTTCCTCATATCTCATCTGAACCTCCCCTGCCTCATTTCAAGACCATTCCCTCTTGTCCTTGAGACTAAAATTCTGAAGCAAGTAAAACATGCTGGTCAAAGCAGCAGAGATTTCAAAGATATCAAGACTCCAAAATATTTCATGACTGAACAGGGAAGGCCAACAGATCCACATGAACAAGGACAGGGATTCCAGCACGAGCTCATCTCCTTTAGCCACACAGAATCCAGCACAACCACAGGAATCCAACCTCAGTACTGGAGCTGCTCACAGAATGGTTTCTGGGAGATGTTTTACTTAAAATGATTCAGGTCTGTCCATCCCAACGGGTCTAAAAGTGTTAAATTCATCTTTTTTCTTGGCATCACTCACTGAGGAGCTGGGATTTCCCTCAGGAGACTCCTCCAGTGCCCCACTGACATCACTGTGAGGAAACCTGCTGAAGAGTAAATCTGTGTCTTCCTTTTTCTAATTGAAGTTCTCACCCCCCAGTCCCATTCCTGGCTTTTGCCTACTCTGATTGCTGTCCCTTCCCTTCCTCTGCTCCTCCCTCCCCATGACCCCCAGATATTTTTAGGCAGAGAGGTCATCTTTTTTCTACCTCTTTTCTGAGATGAACGTATCCAGTTCCTCCACTCTCTCCTTCTAGGACATGCCCTCTAACCCTGTCTCCCATTTTACTAAATCTTTTTGGACTCTCTCCAGGTTTTTGATGTCTCTTTTTTTTTTTTTTTTCTTGTTCTGCTTCTCAGTCTCAAATACCTCATGCTAACTGTGGTCTCCAAAGCAGAACGGTGAAAAATCTGTGTTAATTTGTAACTCATTTTTCTCTTCTGTAGGTTTTTTTTCTTCTCTGGCATTGCCAAAAAAAAAGGAGCAGCAAATTAATTTATGTGCTAACCCTGCAACAAATTTGGTCACAGGTACAAAAAAAACCAAAAACAAACCTTAAGATTAAACTTGCAACTTGCCTAAAAGTCACAACTGTGAAACCCCACGAACACCAATATCATGATTGGTATTTTGCAGAGAGCAAGTTGAGGTGCAGGGAATGGTATCAGTTCACCCATAACTTCAGAGAGCTCATGGCAAAGCCAGACTTTAATGGATTTTCAGTTATGTCCCTTAAGATTAGCCAACATGCTTTTCTGATAAGTGCTGGGAAATATAAATCAGTTGAGGAAGTTCTGCAAAATGTGTCAGAAGACAATTTCCTGATTAAAAAACATAACAAAAAAAAAAAAACAACAAGAAAGTGAAAAAGCACCAGGGGTGGACAGTTCCATTTCTAATGCCTAACAAGGAAGAAATCACTGCAGGCCTGAGACTTTCGGGCTACTTGGACTGAGTGGCTCAAGGGAACTTATCCAGGTTTACATCCAAGTTACACACACTTGGAGGAAGCAGATTACTCATGGAGCTGCCTGAGCCATGCATGTGAGATGGATGCAAAACATTCAGGTTTTTATGCATCTCCAACAGGCTTTGAGCAAATCAGAGCTGCTCCCCACCCCAGCCCCCAGAGCAAAATCAGTGCCAGAATTATGTTGTTCAGCAACCAAGTTGGGACTGTCTGCAACTCATTCCCAAATCCTCAGCCTCACTCAGGAGCATTTTCTCCAGTGATAAGGCTCCATCAGGAAACACAGCTGGATGGAGGAAGGAAATTCTGAGAAGCAAAAAAAATAGTGGGGGTTCCAGGAAGTTCAACCAGATAGGAACTAATGGAATTTGTTTTTCTGTCTCCCCAGCTCCCAGTGTTCCTAAGCAAGTGAGAAAATCACAGGGAAAAGTGGGGGCAAAAAACAAGTCTGGCAGATCTTACCCTGCAAAACAGGTCCTCACTGCAGGTCTCCAGAGAGCATCATAATTACAATTCAATATTTTTGATCACTTGCTCTCCCTGGGAAAAACTGCAGACGTTTTCAATTTAGGTCCACTCTGAAGCCCAGCCATTGTTTTCTTCCCCACCTCGTTTTTTTCACTTGTATTTTTTTTTTTTTTCTTAAACAAAGGTCCCTATGTAGTTTATTAAGGAGGTTTGAGTTGGACACATGATTTATCAAAAATATTTTTTAAAAAAGGACAATTATGTTGAACATTCGGGAGAATTAAAGGTTGCAATTGCTTCTGATTAGTAACACATATCCCAGAACCATCAAAACAACACCATTGTAGTTTTATTACTTCTAGAGAAACTCCTTTCAACCCTCAGGGGCAAACAGCATTTCCTTCCACATCCTTTGCAATTCCCTTCTTTTGCAATCTTTACAGTCCTCTGGCCAACTCCCTCTTCCTCTGATAAGGTAGATAATCCAAGTTTCAACATTCCCCACTTACTGCTGCAGAGTTAGTGTGGAACAAGAGAAAAGATCCAATACCAGACAAATCCTTGGCCATCAGTTAAAAAAGGAGTCTGAGATCAGCCCCACAATTCAGAGAGCTGAGATCAAACTCACACAGAGCATCTCCTGCCAAAGGCTACCTGCACACAGAATCACAGATCACAGATCAAGATCATAGGATGATTACTAATGACCACACAGGAAAAGAGTGGACAGGACTGACTGGAACAGTGACACATCTGATTTGTTGAGACCCTGTTTATCACTGCAGCAGTTCAGGGGGGAAAGATTTTTGACAAGCTCTTCAGAAAAGCCAGGATTATCTTGCTGGTCCAGAGACCATCACTGAGCCTTGAGTTCTCCCAATAATTCCCCTTGGAGCATAAGCACAGATGAAATTCCCTGTGTTTTGCTTTTTTCTTCTTTTCCTAACCTCTAAAGGCAGTTTAGTGTGACACCAGCAAACCAACCAGACCTAATGCAACAGTGGGGAGGTTTAGACTGGATTTAGGAAAAATTTCTTCACTGTCTAGCACGGGAACAGGCTGCTCAGGAAGTGGAGGAGTCACCATCCCTGGAAGTGTTCAAGAAACACGTGGCTATAGCACCTGATGCTATAAACTATATGGTTTAGTGGTGAACAGGCTTGGAGTTGAGGATTGCTTTCCCAGCCTTAACAGCTCCATGATTTTGGGGGCTCTTCTGCTCATTCAGTGATCTCTTTTATCCACCCACTGAAATTTTGTCATGGGCTTAAACTGGAGGCTTTAGGGGAAGGTTGATAATCAAAACTCTGGAAAACTCCTGAAGAAGGTGCCACAGCTGACCCTGCTCTGAGCAGGGTGACTCCTCTGGAGACCTGCAGATCTCCTCCAGTCTCAGAAATTCTGTGATTCTATGAAAAGCAGTTCCTGCATCTTCCCATGAAGTTACACCCAAGTTTTTCTGATCCCAGACTGAAACAAACAGAAATAGGGGAAAAAGAATTAAGCTGAAAATCTTTGTCAAAAGATTAAGAGTAGAATGTTAACTGTTGGGGTCACTCAGTGCACATCAAATGTGTGCTGAACCCTGCTCAAACTCTGAGAACACAGGAGGGAGATGATACCTCAGGAAGAGCCTCAGAGATACAACTTCAAGTTATAAAATCATGGAATGGGTTGGGTTGGAAAGGACATTAAAGCTCATCCCATCCCACCCCCTGCCATGGGCAGGGACACCTTCCACTATCCCAGGTTGATCCAAGTCCCATCCAACCTGGCCTTGGACACTTCCAGGGATCCAGGGGCAGCCACAGCTTCTCTGGGCACCCTGTGCCAGGGCCTCACTACCCTCACAGGGAACAATTTTTCCCCAATAACCCATCTAACTCTGTCTTCTGTAAGTCTGAAGCCATTCTGTGTGTCCTGTCCCTCCAGGTCCTTGTAAAGGGTCTCTCTGCATCTTTCTTGTAGCTCCTTTCAGGTACTGGGAGGCCACAGTTAGGTCACCCCAAAACATCTCTTCTCCAGGCAGAACAATCCCAATTCCCTCAGCCTTTCCTCACAGCAGGGCTGCTCCATCCCTCTGACCATCCTGGTGCCTCCTCTGGACTCTCTCCAGCAGCTCCAGGGATTTCTGGGCTGGGTCATGTCCAGCTCTCATCCACCAGCACCCCCAAATCCTTCTCCCAGGGCTGCTCCATCCCTTCATCCCCAGCCTGGATTGATCCTGGGGGTTGCCCTGATCCAGATGTAGAACCAGGTTTTGTTAAATCCATGAGATTCCTGTGGGCTACAGCTTTTCCAGGATCAACTGGGGTACTTTCATGTATCATCTCCATTGCACCCCCAGCTGGAAACCTGCAATCAGATTCATGGATAGGAGCAGTTCTGGCTCCTATGGAAATACAGAAGTCTTTATCCTGTGACCAGAGAAATCAGCCCAGGATTGTAGGAGCTGAAATCTGAGGGGAACTGGAGCCTATCACAACCTGCTGGACACCAGGACCCTTCCTACCTCATCTCCATGTGGGAACAACTCAGTTCCAGGAGAATGGCAGCACCTTCCTGCTCCTGCAGTGAGCTCTGTGCCACAGCAGGGAAATGCCCAGAGCTCTGAGATTTCAAACCAGAAGACAAACAGAGAGAATTCCTGCACTTCCCTTCATGCCACCTTAAGGACCATGCTCTGGAACATGATGGAAAGGGATCACAAGAGTTCATGGGTGCAGTGCAATGAAACTGCTCAGAGCTGGAGGGCCTGAGCAATGCACTTCTGTTCTGTGCAAACTCCACAGATCTCTGATCCATGAACAGAAGGAGAAGGGGGAGCTGGGGGAAGCAATTGTGCTGCCTCTGGCTTCCTCCCCCTGTGGCTGCTCAGCAGCAGCCAGAAGACAACAATGCAGCTCCAAATCCTGTTCCCTCCTGCCTGAATTTGCATGTGGAAATGTGGGTGCTTAGCAGGGAACAGTCTGTGACTTTTCTGCCAGAATTTGTGGAAATTTGGGTGCTTAGCAGGGAACAGTCTGTGACTTTTCTGACAGAAGTTTGAACCGTTTCAGGAAATCTGCACATCAGCCAACCACTGCATCTGTCAAGGGATTGACAAAAACATGCACAAACTTAAGACACCCCCCATAAAATCCATGTGATCTGCAGTGTTTATCCACAAAAGAGCAAATGTTCTGCAGGAAAAAGTCCCAGAAGAAGCAAATTTCCAACTCTGAAGTTCAAAAGATGTAGAACAGAGAGAGAACACAGAACTACTTGAGACAGCTCACAAGTGGGCAAACTCTGCTCCCTCAAGCCCAGCAGTGCTGAACTGCTTTAAATCCCAGTTTGTCCTGCTTCCCATTGACCTGACAGCAGGGAGCCAAGGAGAAGATCCATGGCATATTTAGGTGGTCAGAACCAAGAGGCCTCCCTGGTACAAGTTTACTCACAGGATGTAAGAGCTCCAACAGCTCTCACAGACTGGAAGGTCCCAAATCCTTATTTCAGCTCCCAGTGACCTGAGTGAAGTTCAACAACAACTTCCAAGAGCACAAGGAGCAAGGTATCAAATACTACAGGGTATTCCAGAAATTTCCACTCCATTTCAAGTCCCATCTTTCCCTTAAAACCAGAGATTTCTAAGAACTTGGAACCAACAGGGCAATTTCTGCAAAATATTCATTTGTGCTTTTCCAGATGTTATTTTTTCCAAAGAATTTTTTAGGATATGTTGGTCATGTCACAGTTATTTTATGCATTGATAAAGCTGGTCTGTGCTCTGCAAGTACAAAATGCTAATGAACACATAAATTAAAAAAAAGCTGGTCCAAACCTGGATGTCATTCCACAAAGTCAGGGGAAAGGTCTTCTCATCAAATATTTATCACTGTTTAGGTCACTTCTGAGTCTTTTGCAGCTGCTCAGCCTTTCCCATTTTTTGTGAAAACGAGGGCAGTTTCTGGAGATTGCCCAATTGCTACTGAATGTCCAATTTTATTTTGGATATTCAGGGATCTTTCACAGAACCATTTAGGTTGGAAAAGACCTTTGAGAGCAGTGAGTCCAACCTTTGACCTTCCAGGTCAAGCAAAATTCTTCTTTGTGATGTACATTACCTACCAAAAAATTAAAATACTGGAGTTCCCTATCTCCAAAGAAGTTCCATCACGATAATCCACAAAAACAGGGATCAAATTTACTCTTATTTTCTCACGGCACTTCAAGTGGAAAAAACACATTGGCAGAAGACATTTGGATATTTTGTTATAAGGGATAATAAACAAAAAAACAAGAGAAAGGAAAAGATTCTTCTTTACCTGGGTCTTGGCATTCTTCTGTCTTCTCCCAAAAATGCAGGACAGGTCTTGTTCAGTGCGTGATGAGAGATCCTTACCTGGAAGGGGGAAAGAGAGGGAAAAACCCCAAAATCTTCACATCTGAGGATGCATTTTGGTAACAGTGTGACCCACAGACAGAGAGGAATTGCTCTTGGAGATAAACAAAAATCAGGAAATCCAGGTTGGATGGGGCTTGGAGCAACCTGGGATAGTGGAAGGTGTCCCTGCCCATGGCAGGGGGGTGGAATGAGATGAACTTTAAGGTCCTTTCAAACACAAACCATGCTGTGGTTCCATGCTAAAGCCACTAAATGAAGGTACACAAGAGGAAATGTGTGTATGTATATGGATCTTTGGATTCTCACAAGGATTCCCCATTTCTGACAGAATTAGAGAGTTACAGCTTCTACACACAACAAAAAAAAAAAATCCATTTCTACTCAATGGAGACTTTTCTCCAATTTCTGATGTTGCTTCTGAAAAGCAAAATCTCCACCTCTGCCACACACTGGGTTATTCCAACCAAAAAATTCATTTCAAGGGTGAAGCAAAGATTTCCAGAAGGGTCATTATTCCCATTTGATTGTTCTGTGGTGAGCTGGATATCAGACATGGAGCAAGGAGGGGGAAACAGGAGGGTCTGATGTGATATTCAGAGATACAGGCAAAGGTTTAGCCAATTCCACAGTGCAGGAGTTGCTGAGCTGTCCACTGCCTCTATCAGAAAATTCTTTTGGAAAAGATCAGCAGAAGTTAAAGAAACAAAATTAACCCAGACAGGTCAACTTGTTAAGACTCTGCTGGGGTCTCAATCACTTGATTTTCTGATTCCAAAATCAGTGACATCAAAATGAATCTCGTAATGGCCAAAAAAACACAAAACAAAACAAAGCCAACCAAAACCCCCAAATCTGACTACTTCTTTTTCCTGAGATCCTTAACTGCCCCTGGAGGGTAAAGAGACACATCAGCCTAGAGGAGCAAGTGGTGTTTCCTGGCTGTTTTCAGCTTTCTCTTGGCCAAGGCTTGGAATGTGACACCTAAAATCCTCCTGCTCCCATTTTCAGGCTACACTTCCTTTCCGTGCCTCCCCCTGGATGTATCCCCCATTTTTCCTCTAACAGAAAACCAACTCAGCTGACAGCCCCAATCTCCTGCAGCATCACAGGGGAGCAGCTAGTAGAAAAGCAGCTGAAATGAGGGTTTTAATCTGAGGTTGGGGTGCATTTCCCAGATGCAGGGGTGGCTGTTCCTGCAGCCCCGGGAGCGGAAGCCGCGTTTGGTGCCGTCGCTGTTCCCTTCTCCCGCTTTTGTGTGAGCTTGTCTTGTTTAGTCTGAAAGGAAGCACGACTGGACTTCAACAACAAGGGCCATGACAACATGAGCCTTTCTCAAACAACTTTTCCTCTTTCCCTGAAAAAAGACAGTTTCCCTGTGTCAGGCCACAGAGGGTACAAGAAAATGAGGGGCTGCCCTGTGGAAACGTGACCAAACAGATCAGGGATATTGTGAATATGAAAGCCTTGTGCTGTATTCTACATGCTCAAAAGACACTTCTTTTTTTCCTCTATATTTAGTAAAAGGTTAAATCCAAATCAAAATAAATCCTCTTTGCTCACACAGGCCATGGCCTCTGTACTTGTGAGCCCTGAACCAATTTAATTGTTTAATATCATAAAGTGGCAGGCTCATGGTAACAGCTTGGACTTCAAGGTCGAATTATTTCACCAAAAATCCCAAACCCTGACATGAAAATCTGGCCTTCATTCAGGTATCAATTAGCTCTGTTTTAGCAAAGGCATTTGCTGTCAGAAAACATTACACAGAGCTTTCAGTTTAATAAATCAGCCATTAGTGGAAACTGATCCTATCCATGCCCTGAAACACACATACACCGTGTCAAAGGGGAACAGGGCAAAAGGGAAAGGACTGAACTGTCAAGGGCCAGAATTTGGGCTGACTGAAATAATGTCATCACTCTAAGAAACAAAGAAATACTAAACTCCACAAGTTCTTGACAGAGTTCTTCTGGCTGCCCTAATTTATCCCATAAAGTACCTGGTCGATGTAAGAGGGCTTTCCTCTTCCTTCATGCAGGTTTAATCTGATCCCTGATCTCATCCACATGATCTCTGAGCAGGGGTTACTGGGGATTGCAGGGGTTAGTGCCATGCACATGCCCAGCTCGCTCCCATCTCATCTCACCTTTGCCTCCTGCTCCCATCCCTGCCCACGCTGGGAATATTCGCTGCTCCTTTATTCACTAAGGAATTGTTTTATGCCCAACATCAGCAGCCTAAGGCCATCCAAAATTGCCCAAAATACAGAGGAACAGAACATTAGAGCTTTAAGCAGGGGGTGTTTCTAAACCAAGGTTTTATTTGCCAAATTTAGATTCCACAAGGCAACAGATCACCTTGAGCCTTGATGTTCTAATCTTGGCCAGGCTTATGAAACAACAAAACTCCTCTTACCTTTGGCAAACTTCATATAATGGACACGTTTCTTGGAGGATTTGGATTTTTCTTCAAGGCTGAATGTCTTTTTCTGCTTTTTTACACAGGACTCTAGAAAAAACAAACCCCAAACAAACAGGGTCCAGCTGTGTTAGAGGCATTACATACCAAATTCAAACATCAGTGTAATTAACTTTCTCTCTCAAAATTCAGTCAACAACATGTCATAAAGTATTACTGAAGGAAGCATTCTAAGTTTTGTCTGAAATATGTCAATGCTTGATTTTTTTTTTTTTACCCCAACCCCTTTCTTTCCCATTTCCAATTCAATGTAATTTGAAAAGGCAGAAACAGGTACTCCAGGTCAAAGGCAAATCCATCTCTGTGGTAAGAAAATAATAATAGTGCTGTTTTTCATAGAGTATCTCCAGCACCAGAGTCTGAGAAACATGAAGAAATAGTAGGAAATAAAATTCTGATTGAGCAGAAAGAAAAAGGAGGGAAACCCTCCCCACAGGATTTTCATTTCTAACCCTACACAAAATATCTTTATTTGGACATAAGCTGATACATCTGTGTAAGGAAACTGAACGGTGACAAAGCTTTTCTGTCCCTGAGGCCAGCTAGAACAAATTGCCACATCCCTATTATCTCATTTTCCAGGCTTCCAGAAGAGGGACTGCATCTAAAGTGTCCTCTGGGAATGGTCTCTGGGGCTGGCTCAGTCCCAGAGTCACTCAGGAGTACTTTGGGGGACTGTGAGCAGGTTAAAGCCACATGAAGGATTAACCTCACCCTTTAACAGCACAGAGATCACGTTCCTGTGCTGTGCAAGGTTATTTTGGGGGTACAAATGTTCTCTTTGCAGCCACAGAGCCTGTTAATTTACAAAACATTGCCAGAAAGAGAGAATTAACCTGTTGTACAGTTAATTACTGCTTTACTAGTCCTGAAAAGAGGCACCACAGCAGTCTCTGCTCTGTAGCTCCACACAAGGTTTCTATGGTGAGGTGTTTTTTTTTCCTCCCTGTGGGATGGGTAGGGAAATCAACCCATACCCCGAGGGCCAAGTTGAGTCACCTTTTTTATAGGATCCCACCCTGGAAAGCTCTGCTGCCCAAGCTTTTCTGACACTGCAGTTCCAGCACTTCTCTGTTTGATAGGCAAATAATCCCTGAGCTAAAACTGAAATCCTCAGCCTGCAGTGGGAGAGCTGAGGGCCAGCAGGCTGAGATCCACTCTCCCACTCCCACACTAGTGGGAAGAGAAAGGACCAGCAAATCCCAGTTTTTAACAAAAAATCCTCAATAAAAAGGGTCTGTGGGGAAAGTAAGGATCACAACTAAAATATCCTGACAGGGATGGAGCACTTTGAGCTCGTTTCCAATCTCCTGGTAGCAAAAGGAGCATTACACAGCAAAGAGTTTCCACAGAGCCTTCCTCCTCCACGTTATTCCTACAGGGAAAGGGGCAGCAGCACCGCCTCGTGCCTGCAGGGAGGAATTTCACTACAGAACCTGCTGGCACTTGCAGTGGGCAGGGAAATAGAAACACATCCCTGTGTCTTCCAGGGACTGGAAAATCCTCTGACAAACTGAGCAAACAGTGCAGGAATATTAATGTGCTTTTTAAAGCAATTTAGTCGGGGAAATAAAGTAACCAAAGTGACATTTCTGCAGCAAATGTGATTGAGGCCAAAGCACAGCCAGGGTGTTGTTCCCACTTTTTATCCGTGGGAAAGGGACAGTCACCATCACTGAGGATCCCAGTAAAAGAGCCAGGAATTATAGAATGGTTTGGGTGGGAAAAGACCATGTAGTTCCAAACCTTCCCAGGTTGCTCCAAGCCCTGTCCAGGCTGGCCTTGGACACTTCCAGGGATCCAGGAGCAGCCACAGCTTCTCAGGGCCTCACCATCAGTGGATTAATTTCTTCCTAATATTTAATCTAATCTAAACTTGCCTTCACTGGGTGCTCAGCCAGAAAAAAAAAAACAAAAAAACCAAAACCAGCTAAAGCTACATCCACTGAGGGTATCTGAATGTTGGCATCAACCCCCACAGGGCCCTTCCTTTCCGACCTCTAATTGCAATCCAGCTCTGGCAACTGCACCAGTTCTTTAAGAACAATGAAGTTTTTCAGCTGACTTTTAATGCAGTTTAAAACTGGAGGATGGCCAATAATGTAACATTTGCTCCTGCAGCACAGCTGCAGGCAGAGTTTTTTCTGGATGAGTTTTGCCAGCTTCAACAATTGCCAAAAAAACAAGTTTCAGAGTGGTGCCTTTCTGTATCACCAAACGTGACTCTGACCTGGAATTTTCAAGGTGCACCCAACTTTGTTCTCAGTGATTGTAAACTTGTTCCAGCTCCTAAAAGAACCAAAAGAATTGAGTGAAACAGGGAGAAATAAGGGTTTCCAAGGGTCACTTTGCATCAGGTGACCCAGGGAAGAGTGCAGAGCTTAGAACCAAGCCTTGCTCCCTGAACCTGCCTCTGCTGACTCAGCGTGGCCCTGGGCAAGTCATTTCAGCTCTCTGCTCATCAGTCTGCAGGTTTCCCACCAGTTACACCTCCCTGATCTTCCCAGGGCTCAAGTTGCAACTTGGGTAGAATTTACTTCTGAAGGGAGACAGGAACTTCTGGAATTTCCCCATGAAATGCTCTCCTACCTCTCCAGAAGCTGAGTGACAGCACTGAGTCCTTGGGTGGCCTCATGACCCCACAAGTACAACTTGCACAGCAAATTAAAAACTGTGTTTTGAGGCATCAGGCTCAGAATTTTAATCCTAGTACTCCAAGATTAGAAAATTTCCTTGCTAACTGATCTTCTTCCTGTTCTTCCTGTTTTCTCTCCTAGAAATTCTTCTGTGCTCAAAGGTTAGGAATGAATGAATGAAGGGTTACTAAATTCACTAATTTGGCAATTCTGCCCCAGCAGCACAAGGACAGGCTGTGTCCAAGCAGGAGCCCCTGGTTTAACAACACTCCAGAGAGGTGTTCAGATACAAAATCAGAGTTTAATCTGAGTTTAACTAAAGGAGAGATGATACATCACTTGATAAACCAATGCTTTTTCTAAGCTCACACCCACCACAACTTCTTAACTTAATTTTCACAAAGCAAGATCAGTTTGTAAGAAGCTTTTCCAAAACAGAAGACTTTAAAAATAGCCCTTTTGGGAAAGCTTCCCCACTTGTGTGCTCAACACCAGGGCTACAAAAATCACTTTATGCCACACTCAAAGCAGAGATGCAGAACTCTGAAGCAAAAGCTTCAGAGCAGCTCTCTAAGGACAGGAAAAGAAGGTATTTAAGAAGCCACTGGAGCATGGTAGCCAAGTGTGACAGTCCATCAACAAAAGGAAGGCAAAGCATTGCAGTGCTGAGTGATTGTTGTGAGCCTTCAGACAGATTCTGGGTGCTTTATAAAGAAATGTTCCTCTAGGTACAGCACAGGGAAAGTGTCCCAGATATTGTGATCCTGGATGAAATAAACAGGTTTAGCATTTTATGTTTTCTTTCCTCAGCAAAAAGCCTTTGAGTCCTGAGAGCAGAACTGATCCACTGAGATCCACAAATCCATGATCATGGCAACACATCCCAGTGATTTTAGGAGAAGGAGTTCTCAACCTTACTAAAAATACTATTTGCATCACAAACTGGGCCTCAGGAACTTTTTTAAGACACAGAATGGAAACTCTGCTGAGCTTCCAGCATCTGATTGAGCCAAGCATGAACCTACCTGTTTCACCCTGTCCATGGCAGTTATTCAGCTCAGCCAGAAGCTGGTTGAAGTCATCCTGATGAGCAATCCAGTTGTCCTGTAAATATCACCCACATGAACACAAGGCAGAAGTCTTCAGAACTAACATTAAATTTTACAAAACAGATATTAAGATTCATAGAAGTAAATTAATTGGACATATCCAATCCTTGTTGGTGGGAGGGACCCAGGGAAGGCCACAGGTGGTAACAGCAACCACAGCTCCTACAGTCACCCCAAAGTGACATGAAATTAAAAGGGTTGTCTTGGCAAGCCCTGAACAATCCAATTTGGTACATGCTACCACCAGCTGTGACAACAGATTTCATTAATATTCCATTGAAATAATTGTGGTTTTGCAGAAATGGGATCCATTCCCTGGCCTGGGTCTAGTGCTCACCTCATGATTGATGGCAGCTCCTAATCCCAGTGTGTCGTTTTTCACCTTAACTCTGATGTGTTCTGGATTTCCTTGCTCCTGAGCCCCGAGACCCTAAGGAGGATTTGAAGGCAAAATTTTAAGGATTTTACAGCAGCAATTAGAGATTTTGGACTGTAAGAAAATTCACAAGAAAATACAGCAAGAAATCACAACTTGCTATTAATCTGCCTGCTTGTAGCTGAATTCATTCCCAGGCATTACCACACAACACACACAAAGTTTTTTAAATTACTACTTAAGCCTCCAGCAAAGCATTAGAAACACTAAAATAGCAACAACATTAAGCAGTTGGATGATTAATGAGGAAGCCACCTGACATTCCTAAGCAAGCCCAAAGTCTTTTCAGTTTTCAAACAAGACACTACACAAGAAGAACGTGCCTCTCCCCAAAAATATCTCTGTCACTGGGAAGGGTTATGGGAGTAGGGCAGATCCACATGGAACACACAATCCAGACCAAATTTATATGGGAGGAGAGCAGGGAGGGATAAGGGAGAAGCAGACTGGAGCCAGCAGGACACTCACAACTCCTTCCACCTCATAAGTGGATGAAAATATTGGAGGAAACAACTTTGGAGTTGTTTAATATGAAGCAATATTCAAGTCCAGGGTTATCTTTCTGAACTCTATGGTCAAGGCTAAAAAATTAAAAGGCAAAGCTTTGGGTTTAAAACTTTGCTCCTGGTATTTACCTGCCTCACCTGTCACAAATCATCAGCCAAATGTGTTAGAATTAATAAACATTTATGTGGTGCTGCAGTGGAGAGAAGCCCTGCAGGCACATCCTGGATATTGAATATTTGAAGGGATGAGGCCTATTTGGAAAAGGATGTTGCTATTACAAACAAAGAAGAGTTGATTTGGTCAATGGGATGGAAAATTTACCTTGAAAGTTCTGCTGACCAAAAAGTCTGGAAGCAAGCAGGACACTTGGCCACACATCCTTCCCTGACCCAATTCCAGAACAACCAATTACAGGACTGGTGTTAAGCAGCCTAATTTCACTGCCCAGATGGGCTTTTGCCCTTTAATTTGATCAAGGGAAAGTTCCATTTGTCCATTTTTGTAATGGAATGGAGACATAAATCCTTCTTGTACAACTGCTGGCAAGGAAGATCCAGTATATGGAGTGGGAAACTTGTGAAACAACTGAGGCAACAGTTTAAATCCAAAAATAGGTTTCAAGGCATTTAGAGAATTGAGAATTATTCTAATTTTATGCCTTTTAAGGGAAATCTGGAAGAGGAAATCCAGAAGAATAATTAAAGGTAGTTGGTGTTTTGTGGGGATTCTTATCACTAAACACCCTGATGTGCAGCCCCAAATTTCAGCTTTGCTGAAGCACCTCTGTGGAGTTAAAACCTGCAGTTTGCAGGTGCCTGTGCTGACCTGGAGGTTTTTATTAGTGCCAGGAAAGAGTCCCCTCACCCACAGGTCCTGGCTGGAGCTGGGAAGGGACACAGTTCACAGCATTGGGGATTCAAGGAACAGATCAGAGAAAATTCTTAAAACCAAGTGAAAAACTAAAGCAGGTCCTGGAGCTGCTTTAAAGAGTATCAAAAGCAGGGAAAGAATTGAGGATTTAAAGCAGCTTAAAACCTTTAACCTGATTTAATGTCCCAACTCTTGCTCTCACTTGAGAATTTAGATTGTCAAAGAATGGAGAGAAACTGGAAAGCAGGAGAGGCACAAACAAGACTTTGCAACAAAGTGTGGAAATCCATGCACTTAAGAGAATAAATCAAAGGAGAGTCCCCTGACAGTTTTAGACCCTTCAGCTACACAATTCTCCTTTAGATCTTACCTTTCCTTTGGACCAGCCCATCTTTTCCAGCATCTTCTGGCCAAATTTGGAGTCATCATTGCTCCAGGCACTGTTTCGTGGATCCACAGACCATTTCTGCTTCCTCCGGGCTGCAGCAGGAAGGGGAAATTCAAACAGGCTCTACTGGCATTCCCAGAGAGTTCTTGGGATTGAATCAGTTCAAACAAAGCTCTTCATTGCAAAAAAAACCCAAAAAACCCACTCCAGAACTTATTTTGAGGGTTAATTTTACTAAATAAAAAACTCCACAACAATAAAAGCTCAGTGAAAATATTAATTATTAATGGGAAGATGCCAAAGTAGGATTGCTACGGAAGTTGCTGTCCCTCAGGATGGGCTGCAGTCCAGGGAAGGCTTTAAGGATTATCATTTAGGTGTAAATTCCATATTTATTCCAATTTGGTTTACATCTGGCTTCAACATGGAATCTACAGGAGAAGAGATTATGAGGCTGCTTTCCCAGTTCTGGACAAAATCAATTCTCCAAGCTTCCCTTTAACCAGAATCCAGAAATTTTAATATTTGCCTTCCTAACATCAAAAATCCAATGTATGTGAACCGAGAAAAGGAATGACAGAACACAAACCCGTGGGATTTCAGCTTTTGGAATTCTGAAAAAATGATTTATGGGGAAACTGAAAAGCTGCCAGAAATTATTGCAGGAGTTAAGAGATGCAAAGGAGGATCAAGAGTCCTTTGTCCTATGTGGATTCCTAAAGAAATTACAGATTCCCAGTCCCACATGTTGCCTTTCCCACCAGGAACAGCTTCCTTGAAATCAAGGAAGAGCAGCCAGCCCAGTTAACCATTCACTTGAAGTGTGCACCTAAGCCCAGGCAGGAAGAGAACCTAAATAAACAAGACAAACAAAGAATGGGAGACAGGAAGATCACAAACTTCATTAAACACCATGGGAAATGCTGCATCAAAAATGACCGGGTAACCCAAGGCCACACAAAGGCAGCGAGAAGCCAAATCCAACGAGGTGTTTTCAATGTAATCAGGAAGTCATCGTTCCCTAAAAGACAAGATTTGGGATTTGGGCCAGAGGGACTGAATATTACAGGGATGTTTGACTCACTTTTGCCCAGTTTTGTTTCATTTTTAAGGAACTAAGACTGTCAGAATTCAAGGTGGGGGCTTTTTTTGAAACACTTCCGAAACTTTGAAGCTCCAAACAGTCCCTAAACAGTTTTTGAAGTGGGTTAAAGGCCCAAGGGCTGTGAGGGGAATCCAACCTTGGCCTGGTTCACTTCTCTACAGGAAACAACTTATTAACCTCAGAGGTTGTGGCTGACCCTGGATCCCTTGAAGTGTCCAAGGCCAGGCTGGATGGGGCTTGATGCAACCTGGGATAGTGGGAAGTGTCCCTGTCCATGGCAGGGGGCTGGAATGGGATGAACTTTAAGGTTCCTTCCACCCCAAACTATCCTGGGATTCTGTGATTATTCCCACCAGGAAACCTTGAGAGCAGCAACTCCTCCAAGCCCTGTCCATGCTGCCAACGAAAGATGGGGAAGCAGCACTGTGGTCTGTGATTTTAAACTTCCAAACAAATTGGGATTCTCTGCTGCCCCATGGAGAACCACAGGGCTCAGCCTGGAGAAAAAGGAGGCTCAGGGGGGACCTTGAGGCTCTGCACAACTCCCTGACAGGAGGGGACAGCCAGGTGTGGGTCAGGCTCTTTTCCCAGGGGAGAGGGATAGGATGAGAGGAAATGGCCTCAAGCTGTGCCAGGGGAGGTTTAGATTGCACATGAAGGAAAAAATTCTCCATGAAAAAGGTGATCAGCCATTGGAAGGGGCTTCCCAGGGCAGTGGAGGGGATTTCAAAGCCCTGTGGATGTGGCACTTGGGGACATGGCTCAGTGGTGGCCTTGGCAGTGCTGGAGGATTTTTGGACTTGATGGTCTTGGAGATCTTTTCCAGCCTCAGTGATCCTGGTTCAAGGATTCCAACAGATCTTCTGCTCCCCAGCTGAGCAGCTGCCCTTCTTTTCAATCACAACTTCAAAAGTGAATTTCTATGGTTTTTCCTGAATATCTCTCCCTGTGGAAAAGCCCTTAAGATGTTTTTGCTCCTAGGAGGTTGTTGGTAACAAAGCACAAGGGCACCTGACACAAACATTTCTTGAAATTTAGAGACCTTCCCTTTCCCAACACTTTCAATCTAAGTATTGCAAACTTCTGAGCTACACTGTGGGATTAATCCTCACGTTTCTGACAGGTTAACATACTCTGATTTTTAAATATGGCGAGTGAGATGCAGGAAAAAGCCCCAAAAAAATTCTTTCATCTTTAGAGAAGTATTTAAGAAAGCCAGGAACAGCTCCATGCCATTTCCAGAAAATATAAAATCATCTTCCCATTCCAAACAGCAAAATCCACTAATTACTCGATAATTTACCAGAAATGTTTGTTCACTGACGTCTTTAGAGTGGGAGAGAAACAAGGTACAAGACTCAACTCCTAATTTAACACCAATTTTCTGGGCTGCTTCAAAAGTGATGCCACAGACGGTGATGGAACTCTGGGAGAGCAGCACCACCCAGTGGAGAAAAATCCTCATTTCTTTAGGGAATCACAGAATTACTGGGGCAGGAAAATACCTCTAAGAGTCCAACCATTCCCCAGCACTGCCAAGGGCACCACTGTCCCATGTCCCCAAGTGCCACACACAGGGCTTTTAAAGCCCTCCAGGGATGGGGATTCCTCCACTGCCCTGGGCAGCTATGCCAGGGCTGGACAATGCAAATTCTTCACTCAGATATTCTACAACCTGGAAAAGATCCATTACCAATCCCTTTTCCAAGATGAATTCTATGCCTGGAGTATGTTTTTAATGATAATTTCTGAAAGTTCCCATCCAAACCCCTGCTGTGTGCCCAAAGATGGTCTGGAGGCACAGGAAGGACAAGGCTCTGGAGCCAGGCTGGGAGAGCTGGGGGTGCTCACCTGGAGAAGAGAAGGATCCAGGGAGAGCTCAGAGCCCTTTGCAGAGCCTAAAGGGGCTCCAGGAGAGCTGGAGAGGGACTGGGGACAAGGCATGGAGGGACAGGACACAGGGAATGGTTTCCCACTGCCAGAGGGCAGGGATGGATGGGATATTGGGAAGGAATTGCTCCATGAGAGGGTGGGGAGGCCCTGGCACAGGGTGCCCAGAGAAACTGTGGCTGCCCCTGGATCCCTGGAAGTGTCCAAGGCCAGGCTGGATGGGGCTTGGGGCAGCCTGGGATAGTGGAAGGTGTCCCTGCCCATGGCAGGGGGTTGGAACTGGATGAGGTTTAAGGTCCCTTCCACTCCAAATGAGTCTATTATTGATATGTCCAATTAAAATAATGAACAAATTCTGAAAAAATGACACCAAAGTTTACACTGAAAATATCTAAAAAATTCCATTTGTTTTCCAGATTTTCCATTCCATCCAAATTTGTTTTTCTCAAATCACATCTTTATTTCCCACTGTAAACCATATTTGTTATTTGTATTGTCCATATTTGTAATTTGTATTTATATTTCCTGCAGCCCAGCAAAGAAATTCACCAGATCCTGAGCTCTCGATCAAGGGTGTCCTGTCAGGAATGGGGAGCCCAAGCTTTCAATCACCTCAGAGGCAACAGTGAAGTTTTTTGTTTCCAGTAGCAGGGAAATTGAAACAAAATTCACAGAATCATGAAATATCCTGAGCAGGAAGGGACCCACCAGGATCATGCAGTCCAACCCCCAGCCCTGCACAGACACCCCAACAATCCCACCCTGTGCATCCCTGAGAGCATTGGCCAAACACTCCTGGGGCTCTGGCAGCTTTGGGAATGTCACCATTCCCTGGGGAGCTGTTCCAGTGCTCAAACACCCTCTGGGGACAGAACCTTTCCCTGATATCCAACCTAAACCTGACCCAGCTCCAGCCGTTCCCTGGGTCCTGTCCCTGTCACTGCGAGCAGAGATTGGAGCTGCTCCTCAGGAGGAGCTGCAGCCTCAGTGAGGTCTGACCTCCATCCCCTCCAGCTGAACAAACCCAGGGCCTTTGGTCACTCCTCGGGTGGCCCCTCCAGACCCTTCCCCACCTCCAAATCCTCCTCTGGAGCGTCTCTAAAAGCTGGAGATTGGCACAGGTTGAGCTCAGCTCCAGCACTGCCCCAGAAATGACCCAGTACCAACACCCTGCCCTGCCACATCCCCTGAGTGTCCCCAGCACCCAGTCCTGCCGCATTCTCTGGGTGTCCCCAACAACAACACCCAGCTCTGCCATGTCCCCCAGGTGTCCCCAACACCCTACACCCTCGGGCTCCAGAGCTTCCCTAAAACACAGAGATGGCCCCGAGGCACTGACAGGACAAGCTGTCCCTAAAGGTGTCCAAGGGACATTCCTGCTGCTCCTGCCCTGCCTGGGACACGACAGACCCCATAAAGAATCCTCCTGCACGCCCTTACCCTGCACCAATATCCCCTTTCCGGCCATCCCAGCCTCCAGACCCTACCTTTACCTTAATCCTGAGACCCTCTGAATGCCCCTTCCTGCCTTTCCCAGACCCCAGATCCCCCATTTTTCACTCCCAGGGACCCTTGAAGCGCCTTCTCTGCCTCAGCCCAGGTCTCCAAGCTCTCAGCTCCCCCTCTCCTTAATCCTAGGATCCCCCACACCCCCATTCCTGCCTTTCTCAGACCCGAACCCCTTCGTTCTTCAACATCGGGGACCCCCTGAGCCCCTTTAGCCTCCCTGGCTTGGACATGGGGACCTTCTGGACCCCCATTCCTGCCTCTCCAGCCCCCAGTTCTCCAACACCGGGAGCCCCCTGAACCCTTTTCCTGGCCATCCCAGGGTCTCCCCACCCCATGACCCCTCCTTCCCCTGACACAGGGACCCCATTTCCTGGACAGAGGGACCGCTTATACCACCTCTCCCAGCCCCCGCACTCCCTTTTCCTTAACTCTGGAAGCCGCCAGCCCAGCACCGGAGCCCCCCGAACCCCTTTATCCGGCCCTGGGACCCCTCCGCACCCATCGGAAAGGGCAGCGCGGCCCAGACTCCTCAGGCAGGGCTGTGGGGAGGGTCTGGGACCGCTCCGGGGGCACCGGATCGTCCCCATTTTCCCCGGCATTAAAGCGGCATTGCCGCCGGGATCGGCACTCACGCTCCGCCAGCATCGCCATCTTGGGGGCCTCCTTCCATTCACGGGGACTTTCGTGACCTCCGGCGCATAAAGAGGGCGGGCTGAGGAGCGCCTGATTAAAAAAAGTTTTAAAACAGGCGAGCGCGACGGCCACCAAAATAAAAATTAAATATTTAAAAAAAAAAAAAGTTTGCAGATTTGCTAAAATTCTAATAAATCTCTCAAAACGCGTCTCGGTTGTGTATCAGCTGTTTCCGAGCCGAGGGAAGGGGATGAGCAGCGCTGGCTGTGACTGGAAATAAGGGGACCGGCATGGTGAATATTGCAGCGAATTTCGGGTGTGGATGTCCCTGGATTTCCCCAAATCTCGCTGTCGTGGCAGGGAACACAGTGGGGGTGATACACAGAGGCATCTTGAGAAATAGCTGAAACATCCCCCTCCTGCCTTTCTGTGAAATGTGTGTGTGTCAGGGGAAAAATTATTTTTTCCTCTCTGCCGCAAATTGTATTTGAGGAGTGAAGCAGCCCCTCTGATGAGTCGCTGAATCAAAGCACTTCTATTCAGGAATCTTTCGTTGTAGTTAAGTTCTTGAGCCCTTGGTCTTTCATATTTTCTGGGATTTTTAGCATCTCTTCAGTTGTTTTATTTGAAGAACAGCACCCAAAATATGACATGAGTTCTTCAGGCAGCTTCCTCTGGCTTCTTTCTGCCTACATTTTGCAATATTTAATATAATACATAATTTAATATATAAGTGTAATCTTTTTTTCTTTAATATCCCTTTTATAGAAGTGCTGTGTAGAGGTTTTACATTCTGTGCTTGTGGCGTGTGTTAATTCCGTCTTTTCCCCTTTCCTGAACCAGTGTTTTTGTCTTTCCATGTTGTTGTGCTGTTCTGAATTGTGGATATTTGGTGTTTCTCCTTCCCTTTCCCAGCTGGAGTCACCTGGAAGTGCCCTGGGTGTCCTCAGTACCTTGAGTGAGGTTGATGATGGCAGGATTGAGCCCAGACCCCCAGGATGGGTCAGGTTGGAAGGGACCCCAGTGTGTCACTGGTGTCACCTCCCTGCTCCAGCAGGGCCATCCCAGAGCACAGGGTTGTGTCCAGATCATTGTGGAATATCCCAGTGAGGAGACTCCAGACCCTCTCTGCACAATCAGTTCAGTGCTGGGTCACTGCTCATAAAGAAGTTCTGCCTCCTGTCGAGGTGGAACTTGCTGGGATCAGTTCCTGCCCGTTCCTCTGGTGCCATTGCTGGGCCCCTGGAGCAGAGCCTGGGCCCTGCTCTGACCCTCCCTGCACACAGGGACACCCAGGAACATAAAGGGACAGACAGGGACATCCAGGGACACCCAGGGATGAGGTTCCCTCTCAGGATCTCCTCTCCAGGCTGAACAGCCCCAGCTCCCTCAGCCTTTCCTGGGCAGGGAGATGCTCCAGTCCCTCCATCATCTTTGTCACCCTCTCTGGACCCGCTACAGGAGCTCCGTGTTCCTCCTGTCCTGATGATCCCAGAGCTGGACACAGCACTCCAGATGTGCCTCACAGGGCTGAGCAGAGGGGCTGGATCACTCCCTGACCTGCTGGAAATTCTCTTCCTGCTGCATCCCTTTGGCCTTCTTTGCCCTCCAGGCACTGCTGGTCAAGGACATCTTCCACTATCCCAGGTTGCTCCAATCCCCATCCAACCTGGCCTTGGACACTTGCAGGGATCCAGGGGCAGCCACAGCTTCTCTGGGCACCCTGTGCCAGGGCCTCCCCACCCTCAAAGGGAACAATTCCTCTTTAATATCCCATCTATCCCTGCCCTCTGGCAGTATGAAGCCATTCCCTGTGTCCTGTCCCTCCAGGTCCTTGTCCCAAGTCCCCATCCAGCTCTCCTGTAGACCCTCTTCAGGTACTGGGAGGCCACAGTTTGGTCACCCCAAAGCTTCTCATCTCCAGGCTGAGCAAGCCAAATTCCCTCAGCCTTTCCTCACAGCAGATCAGGACAGATTTCCCACTGCCCTTTCTCCATCCATCCTCCCATCTGGATGGCAGCTGGGTTACAGCTCCCCTGGCTCAGCTTTCCCCACTGCTTTGCCTCTGTGCTTTTAGATTTATGTCACAATTCCCTGATTGCTTTGGGAACACTGTGCAAGATAGTTTTTATAAGGTTTTTTGTCTTATTTTTTTTAATAGACAAAGCAAACAAACATTATATCTTTGTCCGTTCCTCTCTAAGACCCCTTCTCTCTGTCAGCAAAGTTACATTGGTGTGATGGAGCTTGATCCTGGCAAATCTCGAAATTTATAATTAACTTGGTGATTTATTTTTAATAGTTCATATTCAGCTCCTATTAAAGTGGCTGCTCTGGCTGCCCCACTTCCTCCTTTAAACAAGGATATTGAACTGGTCCTTTATACTTTTCTGAGGCCATGTCCCACTGCCAGGAATCCTCACATGGTTTGTTCTCCCCAGACTTTATTGCCAGTTCTCTGCACTTTCAGGTCACATTCATCAGATTTGACTGATGTGAAAACAAATAAATACTGCCCAGTCTTTCACTATGTGGCAGAGAGATATTTTCCTGTTCAAAAGTTTCACTTAATGTTTTTCTCCAGGAGGAAATCCTTGGAAATCAGAATCAACCATAGAAGAGTCTTCTTTCTGTTTTCATAGAGCCACACAGGATCAGAGAGTCATGGAATTATTTAGGTTGGAAAAAAACCTCCAAGATCACTGAGTCCAACCTCTGACTGATCCCCACTTTGTCACCAGCCCAAAGCACTG
Source organism: Sturnus vulgaris (assembly GCF_052056855.1). Lineage (NCBI taxonomy): Eukaryota > Metazoa > Chordata > Aves > Passeriformes > Sturnidae > Sturnus > Sturnus vulgaris. The sequence continues at coordinate 112,413,302 of NC_142245.1, read as the reverse complement.
AGTGCCACATCCAGTCATTCTTTGGACACCTCCAGGGATGGGCACTCCAAACCTCCCTGGGCAGCCCCTTCCAATGCCTGACCACCCTTTCCATGGAGAAATTCCTCCTGATGTCAAATTTAAACCTCCCCTGGCACAACTTGAGGCTGTTCCCTCTCCTCCTGTCCTTGTTCCCTGGAACAGAGCCCGACCCCCCTAGCTGTCCCCTCCTGTCAGGGAGTTGTGCAGAGCCACAAGGTCCCCCCTGAGCCTCCTTTTCTCCAGGCTGAGCCCCTTTCCCAGCTCCCTCAGCCTCTCCTGGTGCTCCAGCCCCTTCCCCAGCTCTGCACCTCCTCTGCTTTCCAGTGCTCACAGGTCACTCACCAGCATCCTCATAGAATCACTCAGGTTGGAAAAAACTTCCAAATCCAACAATTCCCTCAGCACTGCCAGGGCCACCACTGCCCCATGTCCTCAAGTGCCACATCCACGTGGCTTTTAAATCTCTCCAGGGATGGGGACTCCAGCACTGCCCTGGGCAGTCTGTTCCAATGTCTGACCATCCTTTCAGTGAAGTGAATTTTCCCTCATATCCGATCTAAACTTCCTCTGGCACAACTTGAAGCCGTTTCTTCCTCCTTTCAGGGAGTTGTAGGAAGCCTCCTCCTTCTCTTCCACCACCACCCAGGCATTCTCTGTAGTGGTCACTATTTGCTGTCATCTGGATCTGAAGTAAAATAATTTATCCCTCCCTTATCCTTCTGCCTGTATTCCCTGATCCAAGTGCCCTTCCTGGCAGTAGCAGCCATTTCCATGAATTATACCTCTAAGATTTCTTTAACATCAATGAAATTGTACTGTCACCCGTGTGTTAAGTGTTTGGATGGTCACTTGTGTGATCCATTTCACACCAGCCGAATTCTGCCCTGGTTTTAATTCTGGAGAGGTTTAAGTCTCCTGGCTGAGAACTGAGTGTTGTATTTGATCGTTCCAATAGGGAGCAGCATTCCCCACGTTTGGAACAGCTTCTCTGTGGTATAAAGATATCACTGGAGGTGGAAAATGTGAAGTAATTTCTGTTAAAGGATGCCTTGAGGTTGAGATTTTTCTCTTGTTTGGTTTTGAGACTTAATATTCGGCTGCATCAGAGCACTTCTGCCTCCAGAGCTCTCACTCTGGCTGGCAAAGAATCACAATGCAAAATACAAAGGAGGTCATACTTGATTTAATTATTATTTAATATTTGCTTAACGGGTAGCTTGAGGTCAAGGTCCAAATTACCCGACACAGTTCTTGCAAATTGTTTATAAAACAATTAAGTCCCCGAATATGCATAGAGGCAGTGAAATTAGGCAGAGAAAAGGTTCCATCCAGGGGCAATGTGTTTCCCAATTACATTCCTGACTAAAAGCTGGTGTCACAGGAAAGAAAAATAAATGAATGTTTGAATTTCTATTTTCTGCTATGGGTGATTCCAGCCCTCTAAGAAAACAGCCTAAAATCCTGTTTCCAGTGTGCATGGGGAGGTTGAAATGTAGCTCTGCTCTGGAAAGTAAAGGGATAAAGATGCCTGCTGGGCATTCCATTCGGAGTTCTCCAGCGATTCCTCCCAGGGCTCTTCCTTGGAAAGAGGAGTTTCCCTGCAGGGATCACCCAGGGCTCAGAGTCTGAGCAGGGAATTTTCCTCCCAGCACGTCCTTCTCGATTGCTGTCACTTCCAGAGTCCCTTCAGGCTTTGGGGAATTCCTTTGGTGCCGCTCCCAGGCTGAGCTGGGCTCACAGGGAAAGATCCAGCTGGGATGACCAGAGCCAGCAGCACGGGAATTGAACCAGCAGGAAAGTGGAGGAGGGTTGGAAGCACATCTGAGTCTGATACTCACCTTGCAGACCCTTTTCCATCTGGAGGAGACCCTTGGAAGGAGAGAATTGCATTTCCCAGCTAAGGAGCAGCTCCCTGCCCTGCAGAAGGGCCCTTCCAATGACCCATAAACCAGGGAGATGTGAGGAGGAGGGAGAGGCATCCAAGAAAAAAAAAAAAAACTGGGGAGAAAAAGGAGGAGGAAATCGAGGAAAGAAATAGGATGTGAGTCCTGGCTGTGCAACAAGTCCTTTGTGAGACAAATCAGCCTCTGCTGTGCGATAAATGGCCTGAGGCCAGGCTAGAAATGCTTATTGAGGGAGTCCTGGGAGAGGTGTGATGGAAGCACTAGGGACAAGGACTGCCTGGAGACCTTAAAACGACAAGACAGCTTTGATTTGGGACACTGATTCGAGGGAGCACACGGATTAGAGGTGAGCTCTGGTGGGAGAAGCCGCCCATCAAGCACCAGGCAGGGAGCAAGAGATTAACAAGGTGTGACCCACGGAGGCAAGGATGTCACAACGAGTGCCTGCAGCCAGGAGATGAGGGGGTCAAAGAACAGCTACTGGGGCACTGAGGAGCACGAACAGGCTCAGGGAGAGGGGGTGATGTTCCTGGAAGTGCTGCCAGCACAGAGCTCAGCAGCTCTGGGCAGTGGCTGGCTGGGAATGCTGGAGGGACCATGGCTAAAGAGTCAGCAGAGAGGAATTCCCTTCTATTCCATGACTGCAGTGTGTTTATATCCTTATTATTGCTCTTGTTAGTTCATCAGCCTGGGCTGTATGGGGTCATGGAAACATGGAATGGTTTGGATTGGAAGGGATCTTAAAGCTCATCCCATTCTACCCCCTGCCAGGGGCAGGGACACCTTCCACTATCCCAGGTTGCTCCAAGCCTCGTCCAACCTGGCCTTGGTCTCACCTTGATGTAGGTGAGGAGGTGAACAGTCTTTAAGAAGCATTGACAGGAGATTGAAAGCTTTGCAGGTTTCTTGTTTTCAGTTTTTCGTGAAATCTGGAGTGAATTCAATGGTGGGGGTTTGGGAATAGGAAGAAAATTGATGCATCCACTCAGAGATTTGTAACTCAGGGAAAGCTCAACCTGTAAATTTTGAGAACTGTCAGGTAACAGCCTTTGAATCAGTAATGATCATACTGGGAGGAAGGGTGGTGGAGTTCAGGGAATCATGGAGGAGCCACTTTGCCTCCAGTTCCTGGGAGAACCCCGCAGAAGTTCTTTCATGAATGGTTCAATATTTGTGCACTGCAGGGCAACAGAGTGATGAAAAAACACCTGAATAATTCATTGGGGACAATCCTCCACAAACCAACCCAATTTTTGTCTCTGACCATGGTGCTGGTTTTGGTGACTAAGGGCCAAAAGGGAGCAAAGCTTTTCATCTGAGCACCAGCCAAGTTAGGAAAGTGAGATTGACCAAGAGGCACCAACACTGGGGGGAAATAGAAAAGGAGGGAGGAGTAAAGCTGGAAAATAACAAGTGAAATGAGAATCTTTAGTAAAAAACTGGTTCAAAAGAGCCAATTTCTTTCTGGACTCATTACCTGTGATGAAAGAGGATAATTGCTCCCAGTCTCAGAGAGGAAAAGCCCCAGAGCTGTAACAATGTGCCCAAATCTGGCCACTGCACTTCAGGAAATGAGGGATGAACCAGCTATGGAGCAGACAGGAGAGGAAGGGGCACAAACAGATGTCTGAAAAATGATCTGAGGAAGAGCTTGGATGAACTCCAGCAGTGCAGGCTGCTAGGGATGGATTGGTTTCCTTGTGCACTGCCACCTGGAAAAGCAGGAATCAACATCATTGAGCATCTTGGAGAACAGGCAGGGTACAGAACACCTGGGAATGGCTAAGGGGTGCTGGGATTGTCTTTTTTGAAGGTCACATTTGTTGTGGATGGATTGTCTGACCTGACCACAATGGGGAAGGGATGGAGGTGGCTGCTCAAAGCTCCTCCAGTTCCTCCAGTTCTCCAGATTTTATCACTTTGTGAGTTAATTCAGGAAGCCCTTTGAGAAGGCATCTTCCCTCAGGCCTGATGCAATGACTTAACCACAAAACCAACCCTGAGCTAATTGCTCCTCTGTAAAGTGCAGCTCACTCTGCAAAATAAAGTGTTCCATTTAATCCCATGAAACACTCACTTGCTTTGCTCAAACTGGGATGGGAAAGGAAAAAAAAAAAAAGGATTTCCTGCAGATGCTGGTTCAGATTTCAAAATTAATCCCTTTCCACCATTGTTGTGTTCTTTTTCTGAGAAGCGACTGGGCAGCAAATTTCATTTGCAAAGACATTTGCTGCCAGGGGTTCACGTGTTATTTACCACACACGTGAGATAAGAAGAAAATGGCACTTTTGTAGATACAGAAATCACTCCTCTGGTCATGAAGCACAAAAAGAAATATTGAACAACATAAAAGCAACACCAATGGCTCGCTTCAGCAGGATCCACAAAAAATATCAGGAAGAATTTGGTAAAATTAAACAAAACATCCCTGCCCCAGATATCTTTTTTTTTTTTTTTAAATTTGCGAATGGTTGCAAGGAAAGTTCATTGCTTTTCACAAGGAGGAGGAAATGCCAGGCCCAGCAGAGCATGTTTGATATATTATTCATAAGGAATTATGTGCTGAAGACTTGTCAGGATCCAGAAGCAGCAAACAGAGGTCAGCAGTGAAGAAAGCAAACAGAGCTGCAATGAGTTTTAAACTGTTTTAATGCAGCCAATTTCCAGCCCGTTTTATTCATTAGCCCTGCTTGTCTGGGATGTTCTCGTGGCAGGATGGAAGTTCCTTCTGAAGATTTCAGAACCAGCACTGCTCGCAGTCCCAGCAGGGCTCAGCTTTGTAAACACAGCAAATTAGATTTAGGGCTTTTGAACAGAAATAAAGAGGGAAACCCACAAGGACATTGCTCACTTTTCAAAGTGGAGCTGCACTTTCAAGGCTGACCCAGTACTGTCATTTTGGGGCTGTTTGAGCAACCACTGGAAAATAAAAGTGTACTAAAAATAGCCAAGATGGGCTCATTAGCTCTTTAATTACACGTTGGTTTTCTTTTCTCTCATCCACACTTTGTCCTGTGAGCTCTCCATTGACAGAGACTGGGGAATGCCAGGTCTGGGGACATCACTGTCATTCCCTGCCAGCCCATGTCCCTCTCCTTACCTTTTCCACACGTTGGAAGAACAGGATTCCCTCATGAAGCCCTTGGTGGAACAAGCATCAAGGAATGATGCTGAGGGAGTTGGAGCTGTTCATAATGGAGAGAGAAACCTTCAGGGAGAGCTCAGAGCTCCTTTCAGAACCTAAAGGGGCTCCATGAGAGCTGGAGAGGGACTGGGGACAAGGGATGGAGGGACAGGACACAGGGAATGGCTTCCCACTGCCAGAGGGCAGGGATGGATGGGATTTTGGGAAGGAATTCTCCTCTGTAAAGCAGGAGCTGAGCTGGAGCTTTCCTTTGCTCATCCATGGTGGAGTCAATGAGCCAGGGAATTTATTGTGTCACATTTATCCCACAGACACTTCCAAAGCCACAGCTAAAGGAACAGCAGCACTACCAGTGCTTGTAAATACCATTGTTTGTTTAAGGTTTCTCTGGAACACTTGGGGAAATGCTCAGCTTGGGAAGAAAACTCCACTTTACTGCAGCACTCAGGTCCTGGCTTGTTCTAGGGAGAGAGAGAGAGATTCACAAGCAGGTAAGAAGCACATGCACACGTGGTCAGAGGTAAAGAATTGGAAAAACGAATTTAATCTATTGAGGGGCACCCCTAACAAACCCTGGAGCAGTGTCCCCTTCACTGGTGGCACTCAGGAAGTGGCTGCTGACACAGGGCAGGACAGTGCCACCCACACTGGTCCTGCTGAATCACATCCAACCCCTTCTTCACCTCCACTTGGGAATGCTCAGCTCCCACCCACAGAACCTCCCCAGTGTCTCCTTACCCTACCAGGAGAAAGCTGCTCCTGCTGTCTCACCCCACTCTTTTCAGCCCATTTCTTGCTCCTTTTTAACCCATTTATTTGATGCTGACCCTCTCCGTGAGCTCTCCTACAGAAACAAAAACTGGGAAAGTTTCCAGGAAATTCCCACTGAATGTCTGGTCTAGGTGGAGGCAGCTGCTACCCACCTTGTGCTGTAACATGGCAGGAGTTCACTCCTCAGTCGGGTGAGGGACAGCACAAAACCCGGCCAGGTTGTGGACTGAGCTGCAGTTGTCCTCTCCAGACGTTGTTTGTTAGCAGCAAACCAGGGAAAATTATTAAGGGAAGTGCTAAAATAGAAGCTGGCAGATTGATGAAAGGGAACAGGGAGCCTGTTTTGCCACAATGTTGTCCTGGGATGGGTGTTAGCAGGAGAGAAGTAATTGCTATGTGAAGAAATTTCTTCACTTTTTTTTCCCCCACCCTAGTAGGTGAAAGATGTTTTTCCAGGATTGTTGCTCTGCTGTGGTCCTGGTGCAGGTTGAAATCCCTTGGAATTCTTCCCTTGGCATTTATTTCTGCCTCCCTTCCCACCCTTAAAGTTCCTGGCTTTTTCTGTCTTCCCTCAGTTTCCTTCCCAGCTTCTTCCACCATCCCAGGACCTCCTCAGCCTCATCCCTATATCCTACTCCTCTCCCTTTTCCTCCACATCCCAGCCTCAAAGACCCCATTGCAAAAGCACGTGCCTCAAGTTTGTGACCCAGGGTTGCCATTTTATATGGAAAAGTGCAGGAATCTCACTGCCCCTGATCTGGGGAGTTGAGGGCATGGAAGGGTAAGAATTTTTCATCTCAGGGCTGATCCCTCAGCCACTCCTGGTGCTCCAGCCCCTTCCCCAGCTCTGTTCCCTTCTCTGGACAGGCTCCAGCCCCTCAATGTCCCTCCTGTCAGGAGGGTCCCAGAGCTGTCCCCAGCACTGGAGGTGTCCCAGCAGTGCCAGCACAGGGGACAGGCACTGCCCTGGCCCTGCTGCCACCCAGAGCTGGCACAGCCCAGGTGCCTTTGCCCACCTGGGCACACCTGGCTCGTGTCAGCAGCACCCCCGGGGCCTTTTCCAGCTTTCCAACCACTCTGTCCCAGTCCGTGGAGCTGCAGGGGTTTGTTGTGACATCCCCAGAGAGGGAAATTTAGTTAGAATAAAGGACACCGTGTGCACTGAGTGCCCACACTCACCCGGTTTTCTTCCAGATGCCCCTCCATAACCCAGGAGCTCTCTTCTCTGATGTCTCCCAGGTGTGACACTGAGCCTCCCACCCCTTTCTCCTTCCTTTCCCATTCAATATCTTCCAGACCTGCCTTCCAGCCAAACTTTGGCAGTGTCCTGAAATCCACATCCTGGGAAGCACAGGGATGTTTGGTTTGAGCTCTTGTTGTGTAGGAGACACCTCCTTTCCTACTCTGTATTCTTTGATATGCAATGAAATCTTCAGAGCTGTGGGGTCCTGCCTGCCACAAAGTGGGAGAGCTGTGGTACAAAAAGTTCTTTTAGGGACTTTTTGAAGATGAAGCTGATAGCTATTGGAGAAAATCACCAAGATTTTGGGACATCACTGCATCAGAAGTCCTCTTTCCCAATCACTTCCCAGGATCAGGTATTTTACAACAGAATTGGTATCAAACTGGCAAATTGATGATGAACTTTCCTGGAGTATCTACTGAGCATTCATTCTGCTTTGAAATATAGGGGTGCAGCAATTTTGGGTCCATATTTCCACTGCCACAAAAACTCCCACCAGAGGGAAGTGAGCCATGGTTTCTTGAGGGGAACAGCTTTGTACTTCAGTCATGGAGAATATGATCTGCTTTTCCTGATAACACCCAAAAACTGCCCCCAGAAATCATCACCCACTGGGGCTCTGCAATGAATGTCCCTCCTGCCTTGTGTTGTGTGCTTTGGTCCTCACTGCTTGTATCTGTAAATTAAACAAATGCCTGTTTCCAAGCACACCCCTGAGCACAGTTTAGGACCAAGTCACCTGGAAATGTCCCAAATAATCCTTGGACTTGCCTCAGGAGTCAGGACAGATCATTCCCAATAGGTGGTTTGGGTGTGACCCCTCCCCTCCTCTGGAGTTTAGGGACATGGACCTGGCCAGAGATCCCAGGATGGAATTTCCCTCGTGGTCACAAAAGGATTTGCTCTTCACATGATACCAACCTCCAGCACCAACAGAGAGGTTTCTGTCAGAGCAGGTTTCTGTCACACAAGCAGAATGTCCTCGGTGCCTGTGGACAGGAGTTACCAGGGCATGGCATACCCAGGTGTGAGGGAGGGCAGCTTGCACAGCTGCTTAATACTTGGGTTTTCCCTATGGAGTGATGGATTTAGATGGATTGAGGGGTCAGTTATCATCAAATGTGTATTTGGGTTCAGGAGTGGGCTGGGAGAGGGACTCAACAGGAGACACAAACTGAGGCCAGGAAGCTGGAAAATCATGGAATGTTTGCATTGGAAGGAACTCTAAAGATTATCTTGTTCCACCTTCCTGCCATGGGCAGGGACACCTTCCACTATCCCAGGTTGCTCCAAGCCCCATCCAACCTGGCCTTGGGCACTTCCAGGGATCCAGGGGCAGCCACAGCTTCTCTGGGCACCTGTGCCAGGGCCTCTCCACGCTTACAAGGAACAATTCCTTCCCCATATCCCATCTAACCTAAATCTCTCCTCTTTTAGTTTACAGTCATTCCTGCTTGTCCACTATCACTTGTCCAATCTCTGTCTGTCTGTGTAATAAGTTGTTCTTCTTTTTTACAAGCTCCCTTCAACCACAGTGGAGCTCCCCTGGATCCTTCTCTTCTCCAGGTGAGCACCCCCAGCTCTCCCAGCCTGGCTCCAGCCTTTGGAATATCTCCATGGCCTCCTCTGGACTCTCTCCAGCAGCTCCACGTCCTTCTGCTGTTGGCCCCAGGGCTGGAGGCAGCTCTGCAGGTGGGGTCTCACCTGAGCAGGGCAGAGGGACAGAATCCCCCCTCCCCTGCTGCCCCAGGACTTGGGGGTTTCAGGGATGGGTCATGTCCTGCTCTCACCCACCAGCACCCCCAAACCCTTCTGCCAGATCTGCCCTCAGTGAGTTCCTCTCCCAGTCTGTGCTGATGTCTGGGATTGCCCTGACAAAGGACAAGCAGAGAAGCCAAAGCACAGCTCGAGGGCAGAGTGGATTTGTGTCCCCCTATTTGTGTGAGGGCTTTATGCACCTCCCTGGGCAGGAGCAGCAGGGGACAAAGGAGGGGAATGAAGAAAATCAGGAATAGGCACTGGATTTGTTGGAGGAGAGAGTCAATCCTTACTCAGGGATGCAGTGAGTGGGGATGAGGATGAGGAGGGTGTCAGGAGTCAGACACTCAGTCCTGGGGCAGGGGCTCAGCTGGGTCCCAGTGCAGGGACCACACCTGCCAGGGGATGGAAATGGGACACGTGGGGTGATGGTGGTGCCATTCCCTGTCTGGGGACTCCATAGGGTGTCACATCACCCAGAGCCAGCACAGGCAATTGGATTTCCAGCTGCACGTGGGTTACTCTAACCATGGAGTTCCTATGCTCAAGTCCTCTGCTCTCTCATCCCATGGCCTGACCCAGTGCCTATTTGGTTTTCCTGGAGCATCCTGCTCAAAACACACTTATCCTCTAGCCTGAAAAAACCCTCAGGATTGCCAGGATCTAAAATATTTCTTTTTCTCTCTGTTCAATGTGGAATAGAAAGGAAAGAATAAGAAGACACAGCACACTGCAAACATGTTATTAAAATGAACTGTTTATATTATCTCGGTTGAGTCAATACATTATAATGTATTAAAATGGAAAGGTACAAAATTGAAATAAATACTTTCTGATTCATGTATAAATCTTTTGTCAAGATGACATTTTGTTTCTTTTTTTTTCTTTTTTTTTTCATCAGTACATGTTTCAATAAAACATTTAAAATGACAAAGTATCATTTAAAATATGGTTCATGGAAGAAAAGGTTGAAATCAAACAACTTTTGGCTTGTTTTGGCATGAGATCTTGACACAATCTGGGTTCCCCAAAACCACGTAAATGGTGGTAAAATATAAATGCTCAAACTTATTTAAAAAAATAAACAGGCTTTACAAAACCCTCTGATCCTTGACTTAGCCACTTTTCTGTATAGTCTGCACTTACGATATATACATTCATTATTGTCCAAGGGAAGACAGCCACTGACGTTCATTTAAAGAGCTTGGTGGAGAGGCTTAACAAACATTTTGCAGCTGACAACAATTAAACACGGGTAAAGAAACTCCTGACAGTGCAAAAAAGGAAAACAGCTGAGAAACCAAAGCGTACAAATGGCACAAGGAAGAGGCAAGTGCACAAGCCCAGATCTGATGCAAAGCTCCAGGCCAGGTCTAACAAAACAGCTTTGGCCAGGATAAGCTTTTTTTTCTCCAAAGGGGAAGGCAGGCTTGGAGATCAGTCCTGATGACAGCATTTTGGGCTCCCCTGCAGATCCCAGGGGTGTTCATGATCCTGGGAAAATCCCCCCTTGGCACACAGGAACCTTCTGCAGATCCCTTCCTCGCTGGTGGTGAAGCAAGAGCTGAGCTCAGTGGAATATCCTGGAGTAAGCCTGGCCTGGGAGAGATGAGAAACCACAGAGCAAGAGGGGCAGAGGGGGAAGTGTGAGTGTGGGCTTGGGACCTTGGGGGAGAGGCAGTGGGGAATTCCCTCCTGGGCAGCAGGTTTTTATCAGGATCCCGGAGCAGGCTTGGAGGTGTGCTTTAGTCTCAAGTGTGCTTTTTGTCTTTGTCACTGTAGCCAGGGGCTGTAGTGGTCCCTCTAACCTCTACCATGTGCTTATCATTCTGGGCAATGGGCAGGGTCCTGCTGGCTGGGGGGGAATGGGCTTCCCTGATGGATAATGGTGACTTCTTCCAAATTTCAGCATTCCAGGAACTCTTCACGTTTCACTCAAAAGGGGAAAACAAACCTGGTTATGTTAAAATAGAATTAAAGAGAATCTTCCTGCCAACATCTGGATTAACCTTTTCGAGGCTTGGGTTGTTTTGCTGCCAGCCAGTGAAACCACACAGAGCAAAGGGTGGATTTTCTTTGTTTGCTTGCTTTGAAGGCAGTAAAAGATTTTTCTCCCACCTCAGAAAGAAGGGACAGCCCCATCCTGGCTGGGTTGAAGGGTAGCCAGGACTTGAGGAGGTGCTGCCTGTGCTGTTCTTGTTGCTTAAATCCTTTTGGAAACCTGGCAGTTCCCATCCTGTGAGGAAGGATCTTGTGGCACCAGCTGCTTGCACTGCTCTGAACATTGCTGCAAGCTCCCATATCAAAGGGAACAACCCCATTGTAAAAAGAACCCTGTAAAGATGTGATAGACAGTCAAGATCTGGGGAGCAAAATTGTTTTCTTTCCCTCCACAAAAAAGTGTCACAGTTAAAACTTGCTGGGAAATGCCAACTTCAGGCCTTTTCCTGTTGGAAAATATCACATCCGTTGGGAAATGAATGACGTGATTTGAAGCTCTTGGAGGTCTTCTTTGACATTTTCCTTCAGTTTGTTTTCTTTTCTTTTCAGAAAAGCTTTTGTTTTAAAATGCACGATAATTTATATATTAAATTAAAAAAAAAAAGAGGATGCAAACAGGGAAAGATCAAAACAATCTCCCTCCATGATAGCCAAACTGTTTTTGTTGGCATATGCATTGCTTTGCATATTTTTGTTTCATGTTTGCTGTTAGCCTTGAGGTTTCCATGTGAGTAGGGAAAATAAATTCACAGAAATCCTTAAGGGATGAACAGCTCTTTCCCATCCAACCCCCCTGTGCAGAAGACTTGATTCACCTTACCTAAAGCTCTCACTTTCTCTATTTTTGAATTTGTGACTCGGTTTTCAAAGGCAAACAAAGCAGAAGTTCTCTGAGTGCTGCTTTCCAATGGGAGGGACCCACTTGAAGCTGCTCCAAGAATTTCCATGTGCCAGTGTGGCTGAAAGGAGGTCACTTGTCCTACTGTTTTCCCTGAATTTAATTCACATGGTGCCCAAGAAGGGTCTTTTGTGGGCTCCTTTTTCACCCCTGAGAGGGCATTTTGCTCTTTTTTCTTTTATTTTTTTTTACCATTTTGTTTCCTAATCCAATTTTCTTACAGCTTTCCAAAGTCTGCCTCAGTGGAGCTCTTGAAGGAAGCAGCAGAAATTCCAAGCAGAAATTCCTGCACTTGAACAGAATGGTTTTCACCCTGCTAACCATTCATTCTGATTAAAACTTGGGAAAAAAAAATTGTTGCTGACTATGTGCTACAATGGTGATGAAGTTTTCCTCTCCAGTACCAGTTGGGATTCATGTCCTAAATCTTGTCTGCTAGGTCCCAAATCAATTGAATGAAGAGTGTACGCTCAAGGAGAGGCTGGCTGAGGATGCTAAACACCTCCCAAAGCTGAGAAATTATTTTAAAATTACTTTGCCCTGCACATCCTTTCAAACAGCAACCAGCAAACATTTCCTGGGCTGTTCCTGCAGTGCTGCAGGACAGCCTGGACTGTGGCACAGAAAGCACTGGCATCATTTATACAGACAAAATGTGCACTTGCACCATTCTTCAGTGAGTTTTGCAATCCAAAGGCTGAGTTTGTGGTGGAAAAGATGATTAGGTGGTTGATGGTGGCTTGGGAGTGTGGGAGAAAACCCCTTTGTCCATGGTTGTGTTGGAAATTTCATATATTTCAGGAATAAGAGCAGAAATTCCTAAATCTGATCTCCTCCACATCTCACACCCAGCCTTAACTGTGGGATGTCAATACAAATGCCCCAAATTTTGGTATCAGACAAAAAGAATGAATAAAAGTCCTGATTTTTGCCAACAAGGATGTGCAAGACAGAGTTTGGGAATGTTGATGAGCTGATCCATGAATGGTGGGTGATCCTACCCCAACTCCCAGACAAGGGTCTCACAGCAGCCCTGTGACGTAAATATTGAACCTGGGTGGGCAAATGGAGTCACACAGAGAAGAAGGAGAGAAAAAGTGTGAGGAAAAACTGCAGCAAGGATCCAGGGATCCTGGATGCCAGCCTGCTGCTCCAGGGAGAAGAAGAGATGTGTCTGTCTGCTGGAAGGTGGCAGGGACACCAAAGGAGCTCTTGGGACAATGTTCATTTTCTGAAGTCCACATTTTGGCTTGTTAAAGGTCAGAGAAGTACACTGGGCATGAGACCAGTGAAAGAGAGAATCCAGAAGATTTGGGAAGTCGGGTATGGAGAGGGGACATGAAGAAAAGCACTTCCAAAAGGCTGCTCCAGAGGGACATCAGTGGGGTCTTCACAAGCACACCCTGAAGTGAGATTTGAAACCATGATGGAAAGACCAAAGGGATTTGCTTTCACAGATTCCAGTGGCTGCCAGTGGAAGCTCCTCATCTCACAAGAAAGAAAGAGGAGGAAGAAAAGAAAGGCAAAGAAAGAGGTTGAGAGAGCAAGACTGAGGAAGATGTTTTTTAAAAAAGAAAGAGGAAGAAAAATAAAAGAAAGAAGAAGAGAGAAATAGAGAAAAATTAGAGATAAAGAGGAAGAGAGAATGAGAAAAAGAAAGAAAGAAAGATAAAAAGAAAGAAAGATACAAAGAAAGATACAAAAAAAGAAAGAAAAAGAAAGAAAGGAGAAGAGAGACAAGAGAAGGTGAAAGAAAAGAGAAAGAAAGAAATGCAAAGAAAGAAAGAAAGATACAAAGAAAGAAAAAGAAAGAAAGGAGAAGAGAGAAAAGAGAAGGTGAAAGAAAAGAGAAAGAAGGAAGGAAGGAAGGAAGGAAGGAAGGAAGGAAGAAAGAAAGAAAGAAAGAAAGAAAGAAAGAAAGAAAGAAAGAAAGAAAGAAAGAAAGAAAGAAAGAAAGAAAGAAAGAAAGAAAGAAAGAAAGAAAGAAAGAAAGAAAGAAAGAAAGAAAGAAAGAAAGAAAGAAAGAAAGAAAGAAAGAAAGAAAGAAAGAAAGAAAGAAAGAAAGGATTAAAATAGAGAAAATTAAGAAAAAAGTAAAGGGAAAAAAGAAAGAAAAACCACATAGTTTTCCCTATTTGCAATCTGCAAAGGGGGTGTTTTCCCTTCCAACATTCTGCAAAGTGCTGTGAGGCAGAGAAAAAACAGGGAGACTGTCCCATGCAGAAGGTTTTGGGAGATAGCACCTGGCACAAGGTTTGCTACAATAAGTTGGTTATTCTTTATTGCGTTGGAAATAAAACAGTCATGGAAAGTCCTGCATAAATCCACAGCCATGGCCTGCAAAATCCCCGCCTCACCTTGAATTTGCTGAATATTTTCAGGGTTTAGGGCTTGATGGTTTTTGGTGTTTTTTTTTTTTAAATTTGGTTTCAAGGATGGAAATTAGAGCTGGTCATGGCAATTGTTCTTCTGAGGGCAGGAAGGGGAAAGTCTGTCTATACAGAGAGATTCTCCTGATGTGTTTCTAGCGAGGGTGAGCAAAGCACTGTGCCCAGCTTGCAATCCAGGGTAATATTTTTTAAGAGGAATTTTATCTGATCCCAGAACATGTTCCTGTTGAGCAAACCAAAGCTTGGTGGGCAACTGGAAGATGAACAGCTGGTGGAGAGCTGTGCCATGAGTTATTTCTGTGGGATTCTGGTAATTTATATCAGTTCTATGGTTAATTAATCCAATGGAAACACTTTCATGCTGGTTTTGGGACAGGGAAGGAGGATGGGCTGTTGGAGACAGATTCTGCAGGAGGCTGCTCTAAAAGCCAACTCCTCTTGATGTCTGTGGGGCCACGAAGAGGCAGGTGGGCCAAGGGCAAGGGGACACTACAGGTCCATAAATCCAGATGGCATCTCTCAAGGAATAAACTTTTTCCTAGCAGGGCACAGCTCCTTCTCCCAGATGTGTTGGAGATACAGAAGGGCAGCTCTGCAGGAAGAAAATTGATGGGAAAAGCTCTTGTAAGGGATTGAGAGTGCTGATGTTCTCCAGCTGAGAATGCTCCACGGCCCTGAGAGGTGGGGAGCAGCTGAGCTCACAGCCTTTGAAAGCAAAGCTTGGTTCCAGCACCAGCTTTTCTATATAAAGAGCTCGGACTTGGGATCAACTGAACTCCTTTTGGGGACAAAGATCCACCAAGCACCACGCCACGAAACATCAGCCAGGAGATCTCCTCCTCTCTGCAGAGAGCCAGTGCTGAGGCATTTCCACTCTTTGACTGGAGTGATTCTGGACCTGGAACAAAGGAAGAGCAAAGCTTACCAAGCTGGAGAGATGAGCAGCTTTTCAGACATGCAGCCAATCCTGCAACAAATCACAGGATTTGCAGTCAGCAGCAAGGCCAAAAGGCAGCATCCATCGAGCTGTAGGATTTGGCCACAGCACAGTGCCTATATCTGCATGCCAAGCAAGTATTCCTGCCAGTGCCTAGTGTCAGGCTGTTTATTTCTGTCCGGATTAAAACCAATTAGAACATCAAGCAGCAAAATCAGAGTGCAGCTGTCGTCTAAAAGATGTGGTGGAGATCAGGGAAGACTGGAAGTTAATTGGTCAATGACTAGAAGGAAGGTAAGCAAAGAGAGAGGTATGGAGTTGTTCTATTTCTGGAGCTGAGAAGGAAAGATTTGTTCCCTATCCTCCTGTGTGAAAAGAATATTTAAAAAGCTTTCAGGAAGGAAAAAGCTGATGAAAGCAAACTGGAAAAGTTTAGGTTACTTGAACTGCTTGTGGTGTGAGAACACAAAAGAAGAGTAAGACTGCCCAGAAAAGGAAAATTCAATGAATCAATCTGTCCTCTTGGGTCTCAGCATGGGTTTAGCTGAGGTTTGTGCATGTTATACCTTTGCCAAGTCCCCCCAAGGGTGTGATCCACACCTCTTGCACCAGACTGTTGCATAGAGTGGCCGTGAGCTGGCAGGGTCACCCCAGAGGTGGCTGCAGGTCACTAACAGTGCTCTGCCACTTCACAGGCTGCACGAGTAAGATCGTGTTAAGCTGGAAAAGCCCTTGGGATGAAGGACTTGAAGAAGTTGGATAGCTCTGTATATTCAAGCCTAGCTCTGTCTTATTTTTGGGAAAGGCCACTGGAGATTTTTCAGGCATTGAGAGACAAGAAGACGAGCGTCGGCATTGGCCAGCACAGGGAGGGCAGTCACATGTGCCATTAATGGTCAATAAATCCAGCAAATTTTGTTGGTTCCTGCTGGAGGCTTGGAAATGTCCCCATTCATGGTGGTTCAGCAGTAGCAAAGCTTGGAGAGAAGTGGGAAGAGGTGTGGTGGGGGCAGGTTTGAAAATGAACCGTGGCCTTTGCCCGCGTGGATGCTTGGTCCTGACTGTCACGATATCCATCAGCTCTGCAGGATGCAAAGCCAGCTCCTCTGGAACATGGAATTTGTGCTTCTGGAAGGGAACATGGAGCTTATTGCGAGTGCTGGAGGCTCATTGTGTTTCTCATGGTGGCAAGGGCTGGTCGTCCACGCTCCGCTGCTGCCTGTGACTTCAGCAGTGTGGAACAGCTGCCACAAAAACCAAATTCATCCATTAGAGAGCTGGGAGAAAGCCTGGGGATGCCTGCTGTGATCCTGATAAAACACGTGCTGCCGAGAGGAAAAACCCAGCCTTTGTTGGTTAAGGATGGACCAAATCCTGCCCTCAAACCCCTCCAGAGCGGGCAGAGACCGCCGGGCTGGCGCTGGTGTCCCACTGCAGCCACACCCTCGGATCCTCCTGGTCCCAGGGGCACCCACAGCCCGGCCTGGAGCATCTCCCTGCCGGAAGATCCCAAGGGAAAGTCAAACCTGGACTTCACAGCAAATCAAATGGAGCGCAACTGAACCACGAGCGTGATGCGAAACATCGTTTTGGCCGGACGAAACGCAGTTTCCACAACCTGGTTTTAAGGAACAGTATCACACAGAGATAGATACACTATGCTAGGTCTGGAGGAAAGAAAAGAAACCAATATGCTAAATAAACTAAGACATACAGTATAGGGGATATTCTGATCAACAAACCAATCACCATTAGAATCAAAAAGTAAACCAGCCTTTCACTTAGGACCCTAACAACATTTCTCAATGCACTAAGTACATTTTAAACCATGCAAGTTTACACAAACATCTTAACTAGGTTTTTTTTTTTTTTTTACTTTTTAAAACACCAACATTATGCATTTCTTTGTTAATTATATTGGTTAAAGTTGCAGCCGTTCACTGCCAAATATCAGATACATCATATACATATTTTTATACAGAATCTGGACAACACAACATTACACAGCCTAAATAGAGAAAAAAAGATTATTTGTTCCTTTGTTTGTTTGTTTTTTTCAGTTTTGTAAAAAATATGAAATGGTGATAGGAAGGAGGGAGAAGGTGTGGGAAATCTTCTACCAAATTAAGGGATTATATCAAAATAATTCCCAAATCACAGTACAACAAGGAAAAAAATGGTTCGAACTCAGCTCCACATTTAAGATTCTCTTAGCTAAGAAACAAGACTTTACACACAGAATGTATCAGTATTTAAAAATAGAAAGAATTGCAACACCATGCTGTGATTCCAAATACATCTTAGTTCAAAAAAACGTTCAAAAGGGGAAGGTAAAAAAAAAAAAAAAACAACAAATTAATTAATTGATAAACTCAGTGATTGCAAAGTTATCTCGTTGGTTTGGATTTCCTACCTACTCGCGATGCATTGCCGTGGGATGGAGCTGGAGCAACGCCAGGATAAGGGAATGACTCGGGAATCGCTCGCTGGGTTCTGCTGGGGCAGCTGGAGCTCGGGATCTGAAACCATCCCGAGGATTTGGGGTCTCTGCTTTTCCTTCTGTAAGCTCTGAACGAGAGCGGGGTGAGGACCTCGGGGGCTCCCCCACGGCCATACCCTGCCCATCCACACGGAGCAATGCATGTGTTGGATTAGACAGAAAGGAAACAGAACCTGGAAATCAACCATGGAGGATGCTGTGGTTGACATGGCAAGTATACAAAAATGCTAAAATTTCAGATATAATCAAAGATACAAAATCAGTTCTGACAAGAGGTTTTTTTTTTTTAGGTTTTTTTTTTTTTTTAATAGCAACCATTACAGTGCAAGGTTTTAAAAGTTATTATTACAGTAAAAGGTGTGTATCTGGTTTTACAGTAACTGTAGCACTGATTTTTGTTATGTATAGTAGGTCCCTGATGTAAAGTGTATGCACCAGTTGGAGAGAAAACCCCGCACAATAACGGCTCTTTAGCTTTAAATACATTTTTCTTTTTTTTTTTTTTAAACAGATACAAAATAACACATCAAGTTCACAATTTCACAAGCACGGACTTTTGCCTTAATAAAAAGCATGAAAACTTGGTTGAAACCCCGACATTTAAAGAAATGTAAAAACTGTTCAATGAGGGACATGTGTGTTTGAGTCACGGCTTTCTGCCACTCCACCGAGCTCCTGGATGAGTCTGTGCTGTCCAAACTGCTGCTTCTTGCTCACCCACCAGTTGTTTGTTTGGGTTTTTTTTCTTTTTGGCCAGGCAAAGTTGTGTTCAGCTTCCCACAGCTGGGATTTGAGTTTGTGCATTTAACGTTATCAGCAATCTATTTTTTTGGGTGGATGAGTTCTCAAAAAGAAGGATCACCCACAGAGGGTCTGTGACACAGGTTCATCTGGATGGGGCTCTCTTTTCAAATGATCAGGATGAGATGCAAAGGACTGCATCCCTGCAATAATCCTTGGAAATTGGTTGGAAAAGACCTGTATGATGATCAAGTCCAACCATTAACCCAGCACCATGGTCACCATTAGACCGTGTCCTCAAGTGCCACATCCATTCTGGTCTCACTGCACCCAGCTTTGACTTTTCTGAGTTAAAGAAGCTTTAGAATCACAGAATCACAGACTATCCTAAGTTGTGAGGATCATCAAAGTCCAACTCCTGGCCCTGCACAGGACTGTTCCAGGAATCCCACCCTGTGCCTGAAGCACTATGGTAACTCACTAATTTATTCAAACATTGATTTTGCTTCACAACCAGCCTGACTTGTCTGAAAGCAAGAAAACAGTAATCAGAAAACAGCCAGGAAAATCTGATGCTGCAGTTTAAATCCCAGCTCCAAGAAGAGGGATCCAGCTGACTTCATAACCACCAAAAACACAAGCTTCCAAGAGAAATGTTCCTGTCCCTCAACAGTGTTCCAGGAATTTATTTAGTGCATGATTTTGCAATTTCTACCTTCTCAAGTTGCCTTTCCTCAGGTAAATAATATGCTTTTCGTCTGAGTTCAAGTTATTGAAAGTTAGACCCAGAAAAGTGGAATAGAATTCCTCTCCAAAGCTGCACATCTCCTTCCACTGATGGCAGAGGAAGAAGATGCAAAGGACTCAGACCAGACTCCTTGTGGGAGAGAAAGCTGAGTGGGATTAATCCCTCTTTTGACTTCTCTCCCCACCCTAAATGGGTGGGTAAGTAAATAAGCAGAACTCAGGTGGTAAAGGCTGCAGAATTACTTAAAAGGAATCTCTTACACAAAAAAAATGCTGAACATATTTTGAAAATTGCATCTGCAATCCTCAGCAAAATGAAGCCCCAGCCAGAGGCTGGAGGAGGTTTGATGAACATTGTGAGCTCAAAGGAGATAAGGACAAATGTTTTATCAAAGTTCTTCCATCTCTTTTTCCCTTTAGATTTTATCCTGGACACTTGATGGACTTTTAGGAGCAGCAGGAGTCCAACACAAGAGTGGGATGCCCTTGGTTGTGTCACACTAAATCCTCCCAGGAGATTTCTGCAGTCAGCTCCACCCCTGCCCCTCAGCTCCTCCTTGCCAATTCTGTCCATGTAGGAATCCCTCCTTCCCTACAGCACACCTGCACCTTTTCCCTGTGGAAAAGGTGCCCCTGGGTTTCCTAATTTTTAAACACTACCTATTTTTGAGAAGAGCCTGGCTCTGCTGGTGGGATCTACCCAGCACTGGGGGAAGCTCATAGCAGTCTAGCTCCTGGAAAAGTAAAAAGCTTGACAAAATCCCTGGTCAGGAAGAATTAACCTCTTCAAAGAGGACAGGATCAAGGATTAGACACATTCTCATCGAAGTGCTCCTCTACCCTAGGCTTTAATTAACGAGACATTCCTCTGGAAGCTTGATGGGCCAGTGGAAGAGCAATCCAAGCATGGAAGCCCCTGGTGTTGTAAGGTGCCTCACTGCAGGAGGGATTTATTTATGATCATTATTCTAAAGCAAAAATCCCTTTAACAGTCTAATTCAACTTCAAAACCCTGCAACCTTGTCAAAGGAAAAGCACTGCTCCTCCCAAACTCTGAGCAGCAAGGCAGAAAAGCACAAGCCTAACTACAAAAGGCTGAAAAGTCAGGAATTCCACGAAAACTTTATGGTCTGCCCAGAAAATACTTGGACATTTAAAGAACAAGCTTTCAAGCTGGAAAAGAAGTGGTGGAAATCAGATAAGCCAAGTTGCTTCTATTAGACTATGTCAAGGTTTGGGATCTGAGACTGTGAGGCTTTTTGAGAGGGGTAGGCTTTGTTATTCCAGGAAACAATGAAGATCTCTACTTTCTCCAGTGATTTCGCCCCTTGGTGTTAATGCCTGAATTTCTCTGATGAATTGCAGATGGAAGAAGGACAGCAGGAATGTTGCCTCATTCCTACACAAAGGAATTTGCTGCATGGGTAGTGGAAATGGCCTGTGATCTCTACATTGTGTTAGAGGATCACCCCTGGCTCCTTCTGTAGTCCGTGGAAGGAAATTGGCATTTCCAGAGCCTGATTGATCTCTCCTGCTTTAGATATCTCTGCTAGGAGGGGTGAGGGTTCTTCTCCAAGGATCAAAGACAAAGTTGAGCAGCACTAGTTTGAGTTTGGAGAGTTAACTTTTAGTTATCTAAGTCAGATAAAGTGAATTTTACCATCAATATTCAGTCTTAAAAGTTTGTGGAGGTTGGGATTTTTTAAGGTACCAATGCATTTCAATGCTGGCTTATTCCATCCTGAATTTATTAATCCACATTGGAGCAACAGCCATCTTAAATTTTTGTTCCTTCATTTCATGCCAAGGCAGCACAGCTGCTTTTCCCCTGTGTTGTCAGCACAGTTCCTCTCATCCCACTGCACCTGTAATTGTTTTCCCACTTGGGACTCCCACATTGACATTAATCCCATAAAATCTCTTTGGAAGGTGGAAACAAATGATGCCACTTGTTCTGCCAGAGAAAAGATGTCAGCTTTGTGCAAGAGACGTGGACACACTGAAGGATTCCTTCTTCAGAAATAAGGTACCAGACATTGCAGTTCAAGCCTCTGAATTGTTTTTAGATGCTGCAATAAAAATTTAGAAGAGGAGCTGCAGGATCTTACAGTGTCCCTTTGGAGGGGCTTGGCAAGATGATCTTGGTTGTTCAAGATTATCTGAATTCCCCAAATGAGCAAAATTGGCTGTGGCCAAATCTGGACAGAAGACCAAGACTGAAAGCAGCTCAAGATTTTCAGCAGGTGACATTTCTCTACTGAAACCCTGAGGTGGGGAAGAAGATGAAAATGAGGTTATTTGAGATGAAAATGAGATTGTTTGGGATGAAAATGAAGTTGTTTGGAAGTGCTGCTGTATAAATATGGTGTTAAGTGGCCTTTAAGGTTCTAATGAGATCTTTTACAGAAATCAAACTTTTAAATATTATCAACAAGTCACAGAGTTAAAAGTGAGAAGTTCTTTTCCTCCCATAAGGATTGGAAGAAGCAGGAGATCACCTTGACAGGTGAGCAGTCTGCAGGGCACACTTTAAAAATTGATTTGATCTTGGGACACTGGGAGCCTCATTATCTGAACAAACAGAGATTGATGCCTGTGTTTGAGTTGGTATCTTGGACTCCTTCTAAAGTCAAGACAGATGCAGACATTTCTAGGTCATGATTCACCTGACAAAGTGCAGGCAGCTGCTTTACAATGACAGGAAGTGCATCCAAGAAAGGCACATTCCTTCCTAAATGTGGCATCCATTCATTAATCTACACAAGTGGGACAACCACACTGTAAATGTCTAAAATTGGGTGAGTCAAATTTCACCTTCATTGCAAAGTTATTCATTTTCACTTTTTTTTTTTTTTTCCCTCCCAGAGCAGACAGGATGTCATGGAGCAAATACAAATCTCAAGGACCAATCCCATTTCTAGGGGGAGAGTCAGAAACCTTAAAACTTGAGAGATTCCTATTGCAGTTTTGTGGGGGATCTTTTCTGGATGAAGAGCAAGGGGAAGAAATAAAATTGCCCTGGAAGAATGGCAAGGAATCATTATCTTGCCTCACACACCCATCTAAGTCGTGCAGGGGTGACAAATTTTCATGGGAATGTAGATGAAAGATACCTTAATAAAGAACTGAAAACAAACCATGTGCTAAAAACTTACGTTGTTGCTTCTAAGAGAAATTTTCAAAGGACACAAACAGTGTTCTCACAGTGTTCTTCTTGGTTTCTACAAAAGCAATGATCCCAAAATCCTGCCATGAGAGCCAGGCCTGAGCACACCTGGGGAAGGACATCTGGCTGCTAAAGCCTGCAGGTTTAAGGGAATTACCTTCTGGAAGTTCTCAAATAGATAAATAAATTATAAATGTAGCCAAGGTATGTGAAAACAACCAGATTACAATCATTGTTTAAATATTCCCAGACTATACCAAACGAGAAATGAGCACAGAATAATTTCTTTAAATACCTGGTATAGTTTTTAACACCAAGTAGATTCCAACTCTTTTTGCTTCATGCAAAGCAGGCGTTTCTTTTCCTGAGAAAGGAACTGAGCTGCTCAAATAAAGGGTTACAGGTGATCTCTGCTGTTTGAATTACCAACATTTGGCTGCTGTGGATGGAGGTTGCTCTTGTCATAAGAAGATGCAAATACATTTAGGGGTTTTTTTTCTGATAAAATGTGACATTTTTATACAAAAACTCCTAATATTGCAAAAGCATCTGATGCACTGAACACGGGACCTGATGGAGCCAGCACTGAAGTGATCCAGAGAGTTGTGCAGCCAAACCTGATTTGCCAAATCTGGGGACTTTTAACCCAATCTGAAGTTGCAAACACCTCCCCAGGCTTCACTTGATGCAAATTCTTTCAGTGCTCTTGGCTGTGAGTTTTAAGAAATCCCAAGGCTGAGTTCTTAGAGTGAGCATCAGAGCTGGGGAAGGATTTGGGGAAGAAAACAAAGAATTATATTTTAAATCAGTCTTGGATTGGGGGAAAGCCAGAAAAAAAATAGCCAGAAAAAAAATAGCCAGAAAAACTCCCCCTAGCCTGGAAAATGAGGAATCATTGCAGGAAAATGCAGCCAGCTCTGAAGGTGCTGAATTCTGCAGAAATATCTCACTCATCAAAAAGGAAATGCACATGAACACAGGGCTATTAAAACTCAGGCAGCACTGTGGAGTCGTTATTTTTTAAAAAAGCAAATGTAACAAAGCCATATGCCATCCTTGAGGCTCTGCTGGCAGCATAACAAAGGGGAGGATGGACCAAAAAAATTCTGGGCTCTTCCTGGAACATTCTGATCCCCTCAGCTCCCACGGAAAGCAGGGATGGTATTTTGGGACTTAATAAGAAACCTTTGGCACCTTGCAAAGTTGAAGCCTCTTGCTTTGGTGTGGGGTAAGAACAGGGTGCAATTCAGAAGGATGAAATGAGCCACAAAAGTTTGTTAACAATAGAATGACAACACTGGGATAAAATCCATTTTTAGACATTTCCAAGCACTTTCCAGTCACATTTTGGGAGCTGGCATAGTCTGAGGTAATACAAGAGGCATGATTTGAAGGGAGAGGTATTTTAATAATAAAATATATATTTCTTGTAAAAGATATGACCTCTCTCCCAAACCTTGGCTCTCTCTTATGAAGCAGGGACTTGTTTTCAGGTTCAGTCTAATATCACCTCCTCTTGACTTTTGCACTGTTGCTTGTCATTACATTGAACCAAAAGCTGACAAGGTTTATAGTGACTTTATCCATAATAAATAAAAACCCACGGTGACAGTGGTTCTTTCTCCTTGTGACAGTGTCCCTGAGCCTCCACAAACGGGTGCCCACAACCAAAGTTGTCTCCAGACCAGCTACTAAATCCTCGTGGGGGAATCTCTGGGTCAATATCCACTGACTGAAGCCAAAACCGTGCCAAGAACTGAAAAACTTTTGACAACTGAGTGCCAGATCCTGCTCTGTGTAATTTATTAGTGTGGGTGGAGATAAGGAATGCAAGAGGAATGGGAGAATAAACTTTGTGTCTTATTAAATTCAGAGTTTTTGCCACTTCAAAGCACATCCAGAATGTTACTCAGCCCCTCATCCTCCATCTCAGGGATGGTGATGAAGACACTCCAAGCAATTCCAAGGAAGGAGTTGGGTTGCTCATCTTCAAGACTGGACTTGGCTGGGCAGTGAAAGGCTCATCTGGTGCTCAGGAAGAACTGTACCAAATTCCCTGCCAGGTGATGTCATCGGTGCTGAGCTAATGATCCAAAGAGGGACTGGCACGGGGAAGGGCTGAGTGTCCTCACAGCCAGGGCCATTAACTCCTCACAAAAGGAGCTCAGGGTGCAGATTCGAGACTGGAGCCAGCCTCGGAGATGGGACAGACCCCCTGAAGAAGAGGAGGAGGAGGAGGAAGATCATCCTTTCAGCTTCTCCCAGCCTTACACCTCGTCCTGGCATGCCTAGTCCAGGCCAGGCAGGACTGTGTGTTGATGGAGTGACTGCTTTGGTGAGTGCAGCCTCGTTCTCCTCAGATTCAAGAAAATCCATCACTTGTTTGAACAATTGTCTTTTCCTGACAGGAGAATGGACATAATTCACAGTTGCCCCATCAGGCTTTTTGTCCTCAGCCTCCTTTGCTGAGTCCATATTTCAGAATTTCAGTGGGCTAAAATTGCAGCATGTTTCCCATAAATTTTAAGCTCTGGTATTTTTGTAGAATCTTCTGATGGTGCACTGGTCTGTCCTTCCTCATGTGAGCCTGGGCTTGTCCTGATGTCCAACCCTACAGCCATGAAGGGACTCTCAAACCATGGTTTGACCCTCACGCCTTGGGCAAAACTTTTTTTCTTGAGCTGAGGAGTGAGTGAGCCAAATCTGACTCTGTGCAGGGTCTTGTGCTTCCAAACCTCAGGAATAACAGAGACAAAATAAAACTGAGTCCTGCAGCCTCTGTCACTGCTCTGCTGCCTAAAGGATCTCAGGAAACCCTCGATCCAAATCAAAGGAGTCTTGGTTTCTGTAAAAGCTCCATGGTCAGAACCTGCTCAACATTTTAGCCAAACCTTCTGTGTAGCAGGTGAGAGAGCAGAAGACATTCCCAGTGCTGTTATATCCACTTGCTATATCCCATCTGTCATGCAACAGGCAACACAGAGGCAATTCCTGCTCAAACAGCACAAGGAAGCTGGTAAAGATTTCCCACATTTAGCAAGGTGGAATTAGAGGAAAATTTTGCTCAGGAGCCAGCATCCAAAACAAAAGGGATCTCTATAGAAATGAACAGCCCTGAAACATGGAAAGGAGCAGGTAGGACAGCAGTGAGCATGAAGTTCCTCCACAGAGATGGATGAGACACAGAAAGATTCTCAAAAAAGCAAAGCTGATGCTCCAGAAGGACTTAAAACCTCAGAGCTGGCATTAGGAAATCATTGCAATATGACCACAGTAACAAACCAACCAGATGTGACAAGGAAATTCTTCCATGACCAAAACCAAAGGCATCCCATTAGCACCAGAAATAATTGTGGGAACAAGGGAAGAAAACCTGAGCTCCTTTCAAAGAGATGAAGAAGAAATGCTGAAGACTTCCCCAGTTCATCAAACCACCAGCAGCCCTCTGAACACCCGAGGACATCAATAATTCTGCTTCAGACATGAAGTTCATCGAGCACCTGCAGCTCTGGAGGGCAGAGGATCCAGCAGGAACCTCATTAACATTAATCAGGGTGACCCAATCAGATCCACCAGTGATTCCATGACTGGTCCTTCCCACAGCTCATTTCACTGCAGGTGACAAAAGCCAGGCTGCCTCTTCCATTTACTGGACAGACTCTTTGCCACTCAATTAAAAGGAGACTTTTTTGACTTCACAGCAGGGATTTAAGACAATAAACACAAAATACAAAATCCAACCCTATTTCTGAAGCAAATAAAGAACAGATAAGGCCGGGAATTCCATGTGATTTGTGAGCAGAAATGAAACAGCTGCATCTCTCCCTTCTGCCTAATGCAAGATGATTAATGAACAGATTGAAAGGATTGTGTATTTCATGTCAAAATTTGGGGATTATAATAGGCAAAGATTGAACTACCGTAATGGACCCTCAATCAAATTATAGCAGTTTAACAATAAATTGTGCTTTTTGGTATCTCAAGCTCCTCTCAAACTTCATAAAGTCTAATTATCTCAAAATAAACCTTTCAAAAAGCTCAGTAGAATGACAAAATGCCCAAATTCAAACACACACTTTGGAAGCATACTTTTCATATAGATATTTTTCTCATTGTTAGATTATTTCTTTTTCCAATTCAACTCCAACCTGTAATTCCATCTGCTATACAACTTCATGAGCACATCTGTATTTCATTCCAGATAGACAAAATACTACACCATAAAAATAGAAATAGGTGGGAACAGGCAACAAAAATAATCAAACCAAACCAAAGAACAAGCCAGATTTGTACAGACACCAGATCAGAATGAGGAAAAAAAATGCTGTTTGTACTGAACAATTGTGCCAGTTTTAGAGAGTAGACTATGCAGAAGGGGTCTTGTGAAACCCAGTCTAAATCTGTGTTTTGCAGTCCTGTCTTGTGCTTTAAGTGAAACCCAACAGCATTTTCTCCACAGAGATTTATCCATCTTTGGGTTTCATTTCCTGCTTCTTTCTTTATTTCTTTTTCCTTTCTAAAGTTTTAATTTTTAAAATATTTTGATTTCCTAATGGAACATCTGGATTTATGTTCAGTAATAATTCTTCTCCTTGCTCTTAGAAAAAAATATGTCATACTCCATTTGTGTCTAAATCTTTCTGGTCACTAATTTTTTGTTTGCTTTGACAAAGCAGTGGAGGAAAATGTTACATTCCCCACAGTCTGGTGGGAAGAAAATGGAGAAGAGTCCCCTCATTTTACTCCCAGTAAAGTGAGATCCCTGTAAATAGTTCCTAACCAAGCTTAAAAAACCCAGTATTTGAGGCTTGGTGCTTTTTTTTTTCCTTAATTCTAGATTATTGGAGCAGTGGGGGTGCTGAAAAGGATTGCTCTGGACAGATGTGGGCTTTGTGTCCTCACATTTCTGGCAGGAGGATCAAGCTGTGAGGCTCCTGGAAAGGATTTCCTGGGAATAAACACTTGAGAGGTCCTGTCCACCTCAACAGCCCTCTCTAATGCTCCTCCCCACACTGCACGACTCAGCCAGAATTTGGGTGCCAGGTGTTGGTCAGTGTGGTGTTCCCGGCTCATCACTGGGTCCAAGGACATTTTCCACCAGATGAGCACAGGGCAAAGTCTTCCTCACTTGGCCAGGAGCTCCCACATTCCTCACCCCTCCCATACCCAGAGCACAAGGAGCTGTGTGGCTCAGAATGATGCAGGTGACCAAAAAAACAAGGGTTCTTCACTTGCCAGGACATCTGTGCTCTGACCATGGGAATTTGGCTTTAGCCCATCAAGGTGAGGTATCCAAGGTGAGCCTCAAATCCTCAATTCCAGCCATGCTGAAGGAGATGCATCCCACGTGCCTTAGCCAAGTGATTTGTCCTGGGGAACTCTTTGGCTCTCCCCACTCCCACAGAAAGGACCTGGATTAGTGACTCTGGGTCAGTGGCTGCCATGAGATGGACAAGTCTTTAATGAATGTGGTCCCATGGCTCAGGGAAGTGCCACGTTCCAGTTATTTCAAATAATGGACCCCCTCTTCACCCAAATGGAAAGAGATGAACATATTTTTCCTCCATCAGTCCTAAAAGCCCCTCTTTGTCTGCTCCCTCTCTGCCTCCTGCCAAATTCAGTTTTGAGATCAGACAAACCAAAATTGAAAGATCAGGACTGCAAATAATTTTCTTTCAATTTTGCTGTTTGATTCCAGTTACAAACAGGCTGTATTTGGGGAAAAGAAATAAAGTAAAATCATGTTTGACAATTCTGGTGTCTATCTCACATCTCAAAAACATCACTTCAATGGAAAAGGAACAGAAATAATAACCATTCACTCATGAACACAATATCGATTCCAGTGTACAGGAAAATAGATCCAGACAGGATTTTACAACTAAGAAGGAAACGTTACAATAAAGATCATGACATTTTATGAATATTCGTGTTATAGCTTTGAGCTTTATTGCAAAGCAAAAAATATATATTTGTATATATATATATATATTTTTATCTACATATCACCTCTGACATTGTATACAACACTAAATCACAAGAAATCAAAGAAATCATAGTGAGGTAGATACAAAACAAAGGGATGCTGAAGAATCCAGCTGCTAAATTTGGCTTAACGCAACTGTCATTAACATCTGTATATCCACCACAGCAGTGAGCTTTGATTCACAGCTTGATCAATGGATCCTACTAACATTGATATTGATATTAGAGCCCATTTAGGAATGATGCCATTTGGGGAAGGGGGAGGAAAATAAATCAGAAGGGTTTCCTACAAACCAGTCGTCTCCGAGGGAAAATTTTCCATTGATTTTTCATGACTTTTAATGTTGATAAAACAGCTCTGAGAAATAGCCTGTGATCTAGGGGTACTGGTAGTGCCTGAGGGCAAAGAGGGAGGACTCTCCAGCAGGGGAATCTACTGGGGTTGAACATAAGGAAAAGCAAAATAAACGCCTTCTCCCTTCCTTTTAAAAGGCTGAGAGGAAACAGCACACCCCGGGAATGCTGGAGGCTGCATCCACAAACGTGTGCTCGGGAATATCGGCTCGGAATTGTCCATGGTGGCCAGCCAAACAAGGCTTCAGCAGAAGGGCAGCCCCTGGATGGATCCTGCTGCTCTTTCCAGGCAGCAGAAGATACGTGGCAAGAAAATTGGTACCACTGAAGTGACCGGCGCTGGTGGGGCCGGTGATGGCACCTGGTGGGGTCTGGCTGCTTGCTCTGCATTCCCACAAGGAGACTTGTTAAGGCACCTGGATGACTGGGGCTCTATGGGTAATTCTCAGCACAATATCCCAGGATGGATTTGGGATAGCCTTGGGCTTCTAAGTTTAGTCTGTCCGCCCAGGGCAACATGTAGCTGGTGCTTCCTTCCATGAGTGGAAAGACAGATATGAGAAGCTGTGAGTTTAATGTTAGCCAGGTGGAAACCAGGCTGGATCCAGGAAAACATTTCCAATGTGTTTCCAGCACAGAGATGGTTGGTAAAAGTTCTTTAGGCCGTTGGACCACCTTCATCCATGAGGTGGCAAGTTCAGCAAAGGATGGATATGGCACCCTCATATCATTCAGCAGCCATGAATTATCAGTGGTGTAAGGAGCTCTCAGTGCTTTATGTCCAAGGCAGACAAAAGCAAGTTGGATTTTCCAGACTAGGAAGCCCCTTTGCTGCTGCTCAAACATTTCCTAATCTCCTTGCAAAGGTAACACCCTGGAAGAAGCACAATTCCCCAGCTCTCCTGCAAACAGTGGCAGCGTGAGCTTTATTCTCCTACCATTTACAATGTCATGGCTGGATTAAAGAAAATGAGGGGAATTGACCAGAACAAATTGCAAATGAGCAGGAGGAGAAGCCAGTGTGACTGTTACCAGCTCGCTGTGTGAATTGAACAAGTCACTGTTGGAGAATGACCTTATCCTTTAGGAAAACACACAGAATAATAACAGAAGGTTATTGCTTGTGAATTCATTTCCTAGAGGTTTTTTGGGAACCCCTACAGCGACCAGAGGATGGTCACAGAAAATGTGTAGCATTTAAGAAAATCAAATTCCCCCATTTCTTGAGTGGGTCCCACATTGAACTGCAGCCTGATACCTTTAGTCATGCGAGGGGAATGCCTGATGGGGATGTGCCACTTTAGCAGGAGCTGCAGAGCCAAATTCCCAACTCCAGAGCTCTGTTGAAGAAGATAATTTTGAATGCTCATTAGTGGAGTAGAAAATTCTCATGAGAAGCCGCGGTGGAGAGTGTCTTGGAAGCATGGCAAATCCTGTCCACTTTGGATGGGATTCAGCTGACCTAAAAGTAACCAAATCAAGGCCACACAGCAGATCTGAAATCAACTGGGATGAATCCCTACCTGGCAGTCTCCCTTGAGTATGGAATGAATCTTGATAACTCATGGGATACCCAGATCTTCTGGCTAAATTAGAGGACTGGATCCCATTCACATAAACCAAAGACCTTTGGACAAACCTCCTTACCCAGAGGAATCTGTCAAAAAATGCACCCTTGTCTTAGGCTCTGGAAGCTGGAAGTGGCTTTATACTTGTCCACAAAGTGAATTTCTCCTGTTCTTTCCCAAAGACATTGCTAAAGATTTGGGTTTTCATGTCACCAAAAAACCATTTGGAAAGGAAACATGGGTGTGCTTTTGTTGAGACTCTAAAGGGTGCCTTGCTTTGCTTTGAAGAGTCTGGGTAACACAGAAAAGAAAATTGTATTGCCAAGCATCTTCCATATATTTCTTTTCCCTGACAGATTTTCTTGGTGAGTCATGGAACAAGCAGCTTTTGCAAGTTACCTCCTTTAAGAGCTGGAGTGTATGAACTTTAAAGATTTTAGCTGCAGGATTACAAATTGAGTCAAACTTGTCTTCTAGGTTCCTCTGCTCACTGAATTTAGCAATTAGGAAAGTATCCGAATTTTTTTCCTTAAAACTTTAGAAGAAACTGGGGCAGAGGATGACTCCACTTGGCCTCTCAGCTCTGCATTTTCAGGGATGGAAATTCTAACTTCAAGTGACCTGGGGGGGAAAATGCTCTCCTTGAAAAATAATGATTAATCATTAAATTAATCATTAATAATCATTAACACAGATGCTGACATCCAGCTCTTCCACTACAATTTTTTCAGGTAAATGTGGCTGTAATTTGAGCAGAAAGATTCAGATGAAGTTCTTATTGAGGATCCAAATGCAAAAAGATTGGCTAGAATGATGTGGACAATTGTGTTCCCACTGATACATGGAAGAGATGCCACAAATCCATTCCCTTCATCCTCCCCACTTTTACCAGCTTCAGAAAGGGCCCTTTCTGCACCCACAGCTGTTCTTTGGTCACTTGGAAGAGCTTCACTAAGTTAATTGTCCAATGAGCTGGAAATGGGATTTTATCTGTCCCTCCCCAAGAAATTCAAAGTCATGGAATCATTGAACCACAGAATATATCAAGTTGGAAGGCATCCATAAGTATCCAGACCATGGGGTCTCTGTGCAATATTATGGGTTAAGAGTGAGTTGACAACAGCAATCCAGGATTTTGGCCTTGACCAAACTGTGGCCGAGAAGAATCCGACAGAGGGATTTGAAGAGCATCACCACAGTGGGCCATGGATCCCAGATGGGGAAAGCCTCGAGTGGAAGGAAGGAGAAGCACAGCTGGACGACAAAAATGAGGTGATGAAGGTCAAAGGAAGAAGCAGTGAGCTTCCTGAACAGAAGAGAGCTGGAGGACAAGGGGCAGGTTGGTGAAGAGCTCACCCGAATCGCCTCCCGCCGGCGCCGAGAGGGACGTGCCGAGGAGAACCGTGAGTGCAAAGTGCTTAAAGGCTCGGTCAGCATTGGCAACCCCCGTGTGACAGGCACAGAGAGCTGGGAGCCACGTGCAGGGGAGCCCGTGGTGGGCAGGGGACAGGGCAGCCACCTCTGGTGGCCGCGTGGTTTCCTGAGCTCATCACTGGATGACCCTGTTTCCTCACCGACCCTCTCTCCTGTTTCCTCACCGACCCTCTCTCCTGTTTCCTCACCGACCCTCTCTCCGTGGCAAACTGGGATGGGGGAAGAAAAGTTCTAAAGACTGAATCCCCCTCCCCAGGAATATGCACTGTGAATAACGGGTCAATTTTCTACCTTTCGCCTAAGGACAGGGGGGATTTTACCCAGTAGAGCCAGGCTATTTATTACAGCTTAAAGAACTACAAAACCTCTGTTTGGATGGTGTAGATGGGTATGATCCTGGGTTTGGATGTGTGTCTATATTATACACACCCTCACGTGGACATAGGCTATTATATATTTCTATAATATATAATACAGTATATAATACACACACACACACACACACACGTGAGATACTCTGAAAACACCTGAAATCCTTTTAAATCATGGAATCAAAAGGCTCTTTTTTGAGGCTCTGGGGACACTCACTACATTTTCTATATAGACAACTTTGTACATACAAGTCGTAAAGTGCGTTAAAAAGCGCGTAAAATTTTCTATGTAGAAAACTATGTACATATAGCACACACATGTACTAAAACACTTGGAGTTAAGCCAAATTTCACCTTCATCTTCACATCCCCAATACCTACAATACAAAACCAGAATTAAAGAAAAAAAGAACAAAAAAACAAACCAAACGACAAACATAAGGAACCAAATAAAAAGATCCTAAAACTCAAGAGAGAGAAATGAATCAAGAAAGAAAACCAAACCCAAAAAACAGTCAACAGAAGCCTGGCACATGTAGAAAACATCGATTCACTTAGAGAACATAAAGAGGGTCATGTCCGAACCTCCTTTTTCTTAAAAACAAAACCAAACCCCTTTTGTTTGTCTGTTTGTTAGCTCTTATTGTTTGAGAAAAGTCACAGTAGCACTCTCACCTTGAACCAGAGTTTGGAACTTTTTGTGTTTCTTTGTACAAAAGAAAAAACGGTTTAGGTTATGGAAAATAGTTGGGAAATTTGAGGTTGGAGAGAGGAGATAGAGAGAGAAACTGGAAGATTGCATAGTTGTGAACAGTGGCTTCTCATCAAGGTGAAAAAGTGCATCATCTGATAAAATAGCATTTGATTATTATTCTTTTTTGTTCGGTTCCATACTTTTTTTTTTTCCTCAGTCAACTGTACATGTCACACATGAAAAGGTATTTACAGCACACACACATGCTAACATTAAACGTCTGACACTGAAACAGCCATTCTTTAAAGGTTCCATCAGAGTTTGTTCCATGCAAATTTGTATTCTTTTTAAATACATTTTTTGCTACATCCTAAGACCACAGACTTGTCTAAGCCCATCTCATGTAATTTTGATCATTAGCAACACAAAAAGGGGAAAAGCACCAGAATGGCTCGGTTTGATCACCAAACCTCTGCTTTGACTTCGTTCTCTTTTTAATTTTCATTCCTTCATCACTGCTGGTTGTTATTTTTAAATTTTTTTTCTCTTTGTTGTTGTCATTTGTTTACATTAATTTTCCAGAGATGGGAAAAAACAATTGACTTTTAATTTTTTTTAAAAAGTATTCTTGAGGTAAGAGTTATGCTCAGAACCTGGGGCAGGCAGCAAAGCTTTCAAAAGCGTTTGAGAGATGAGGTGTGAGGCCAAACACTGCCACCAACATCGTAAACTAACGATGAAACAAAACAAAACAAATCAAATTGAGATGAATATTCCGTGTTTCTGTCCCAGCTAAACCTCCCACCCTCTTTCCAACTCTCTGTCCGTTTCTGAAAATCACAAATGGAATGAAAAGGAAATAAAAGCAACTTGGCACATTCCCTCTTGCACCAGCCAAACGAAAAAAGACAGGTGTTGTACATTAAAAAAGATACTTCAAAAGCTTTTCATGCTTGCTGCCTGTCTCAAGTGCATTTTAATATATGTCTGATCATTTACATTTTTATAGGAAAGTCATATTTGTTACACTTTATACAGGATCACTTCATTTTTGTCCTCTTTTAACCTTTTCACTTTTTTTTTTTAATCTTTTGGATAATGAGTTGGTTATAACAATCTACAGTAAGGCTGCACAGGAAGAATACTGTGTGTTTTATTTTTGTTATCTCTAAGAACCAAAGTATATAAAATGAGGTTTGATTCTAGCACCTTTTACAGTATTATTGGTGTTGTTCCCTTTAGGAAAAAAAATACTTTCACTCCACATCTGTTCTATCATCTCTCTCTAGTTTCAGCAATACTTCAAAGGTAACAATAAGGGGATGATTGACCCAAACCAGCAGTCCTTTGACAAAAAAAGCCTCTCCCTGCTGAAGTCAGGCAGAACTGCTCGTGTGAGCAAAGCCTTTGTCAGCTTCCCTCCTGCCTGCCAGCGAGGGCTGGGGCAGCAGCTCGCTCGGAGCAGGGCTGAAAACCGAGCATCCAAAGAGGGAAAAAAAAAAACTACACCAAGTTGCTGGGGCAGCTGAGATGGAGAGGCTCGACAGAGGATGGTTTTACTCGGGGTGGAGGGAATAAAACCTCTTGCCACAAGGTGCAGAGGAAAGGCAAGGATGCTGCCCCGGGATGCTGCCCTGGGATGCTGCCCCACTGACCCCATCATCCTCCTTCCATGGCAAGGGGAGACTTCCCCATCCTGTGTGAGGAGGAAGATGTGGTCTGGCAGCATCCACTAAGGAGATCTGGAGAAATTTTTAGAAATTTCTATGATATGAAACAGCATCTTTCACTGAGAGCGTTTCTGGGAGTTGGA